>NC_136059.1:595646622-597018826 GCF_964261635.1 Lissotriton helveticus
TGTGAACTTTAAATTCAAAGCATTTTCATTTAAGCTTTCAGCAAATTCCATCGCACTCTCCTCACTGCCCTCCCACAAAATAAAAATGTCATCAATAAATCTTTTGTATAAGATCACATTGTTGGTCATAATTTCGGGGTGCAGTGCCCATAGTACCTGCTCCTCCCACCAGCCCATATGTAGGTTCGCATAGCTGGGAGAGAAGCAAGTACCCATGGCCGATCCTTGAACCTGTTTATAGTGCAGTCTGTCAAAAATGAATGTATTGTTCGTGAGGCACCATTCAGTCATTTCAAGTAACATTCTTGTGTGTTCAAACAAATGTATAGGTCTTTTGCCCAGATAGTATTTGATGGCATTGAGGCCGTCGTTGTGTCTAATGCTGGTGTAGAGGGATTGCACATCCATAGTCATGAAAAGGTACTGTTCTTTCCATTTAACAACATATACTTTTTGAAGGAAGTCCCCTGTATCCCTTATGTATGCAGGAAGTTTTTTAACCTCCGGTTGCAAAAAGTGATCCACAAAGATGCTGGTATTCTCAAACAGACTCCCAATCGCTGATATTATTGGTCTTCCTGGAGGTGTTTTGTCGTCTTTGTGTATCTTGGGAATGAGGTACAATTGCGCTGTCACAGGATAATCGTTTTTCAGAAACTCAAACTCTTTTTTGCTCAGTAAGCCTTTCCCCCGCCACTTGTACAATTCATGATGGTATTTTTCTTGTATACCTATCATATTTGTGGGGGTTATTCTTGAGTAGCATTCGCGGTCTTGGAGTTGGTTTTGAGCTTCTTTGTTATACATTTCCAAGGGCCATAGGACCACATTGCCCCCTTTAACGGACCACCTTACCACAATGTCTGATCTTGCTTTAATTTTTTTGAGTACTTCATTGTATTTCCGTGTGTGGTCTTGATTTTGGAGATTACGCTGTGTATGTATATATGTATATGTGTATGTATATATATGCCGCATGGACAGAGAGAGTGGTATCCTGGAACAGATACATAGACGACCTGTTCATCGTCTTCAGAGGTACGATAGAATGTGCTAGGGAGTATGTCGAGGTACTAAATAGGAATAATCTAAATCTCAGATTCACTGGAGAAATCAGCACAGGAACCGTTAATTTCTTGGACCTTAAAGTGTTCATAGCTGAAGGGAAAATCTGTACTGCATTGCACAGAAAACCGACAGCAGGTAATTCAGTGCTCCATGCGAATAGTTGCCATCCAGGGAAAACCATATCTAGTATACCCTATGGCGAACTACTGAGAATCAAAAGAAATTGTACATGACAAAGTGATTATGAGAAGGCGGCCAGTGAAAGTATGTTGAGGTTCAGAGTGAGAGGATACAGTAATGAGGTATTACAGGAGGCAAAATTAAAAGCGGATAAGAAACTGAGATCCGACCTAATTTCAAAGAACAGTACAGTGGCACTTAAGAGACAGGAGACTATCCAGAATAGCATGAGGATGATCATGAATATTCCAGTGATGCTCATATCAGAAAAAAGTGTGTGAAGAACTGGCACATACTTAAATCTGCTCCGGTCATTGGCAAAGATTTACCCTAATCTCCATTAATAACCTTTAGGAGAGCAAGATCATTAGGCTCGAGTGTTGTACAAAGCCACTGTAGGAAAGATGAGAAACCTCCACCATTTGGGAAACTGACAGGATTTTATCCTTGCCTCAAATGTAAGGAATGCAAGAACAGTAAAAAGGTGACTAGTTACCTAGTACCTGGGATGAAGGAGCCCAAAAAGATCACTAGTTTAATGAATTGCAACACGAGCCACACGGTGTACTGTCTTGTATGTCCGTGTGGGCTGCGTTACATTGGGAGTACTACTCACCCAACTAAGAATAGGATCTTAGAACACCTGAGGGACATACAAAATAAGGATCCCACGTACCCAGTGGCGAGACACTTTGAAGTGTCTCACCAAAGCAACCGAGAACTCCTTAGCTTTTACTGCATGGATCAGGTGCCTGCAGACATAAGGGAAGGGAACAGGTTGCTCCAGCTACGCAGGCTAGAGTCTCGCTATATCATTGAGAACCAAGCTAAGAAACCAGGTGGCCTGAATGCTGGGGAGGAGCTAGCAGTCCATTTATGATCTTTTTCTGTATTGATTTTCTTCTGCACTGATGATGATTTTTTCTTAAAACTGTAAGATGTTCATAATAATGCGCTTATATTTCTGTGGATATGCCCATCCAGGGCTGAATTTGAAAATTATTATATAATTTGTGCGTTATGTATTGTGTTTGCCCATCCAGGGCACAATTATGACAGTGACTGAAACTGAACTTACACCACTTAGAAATGGTGGCTGATAGTGCACAAAAAATGTCCTTTCTTTATTTTGATTGGATGTATTTAAACTCTGCCTGAAGGTGGCGCTGACCTCTAATTGAGAAAGGCGGTGGCCGAAACGCGTCTTGCGAGAGTGTTTGTCCAATAAATATATATTGGAATTGTCCCCGAGAGTGCTGTGTGCTTCTTGCAACAGAGCCTTGCCTGATTGTGACTTGCGTGGTGCCGTCACCCGTTAAGAGCACCCGGCCGAGAGTGAAGGAGAGCAGACGGACCAGTGAGCTTCAACAATATAGCCATGTTTGTGAATTTGCCGGCATGAGACAATTAAATCAAGTGAAAGTGTCACGGATTTAAAAAGCAAAATGAAGCGTTTGGAGAAACTGTTGAGAACTGAGATCACCAAATGGTGGGAGAAACGTTCATTAGAAAAGTACAAGGAAGTGGGGCGAATTCCGAGAGGATTGAGGGTCCTTATAGCGCCATCTTTCGAGAACCCCAACCCCCTACTATTGAAGGAATGGGCCACTGGAAATCTAGACGCTTCCATGAACATGGTTTGTCTATTGATAAAGTATGCGGAAATTGACCGCAATGAGATACTTAAAGAAATTGAGGAATTGAATAAAGAGTTGGATGAGGAAGAGGACAAGGATTTCATCAAAAAACAGAGAGAGGAAATTGATGCCAGGCTGGTGAAACATCAGGAAACGATCAGCATTAGAAAGCAATATAAATTTGCGCACGATAAAAACGATTATGAGACGGGAAGAATTTTCACGTTCGCGTGCAAATTTGACAATGCTAAACGACAAGCCCTGGCATCTAAAAGCGTGGATCTCACATCTAGAGATAATCAAGGTGCGGAATTATCAGAAACTGAATTGAGTTCAGTAGCAAGCAGTTGTGACTCAGATGAAGGAGCGGGGGTGGTTCCAATCAAGGAAAAGTACCCACTAAATACACTACCTCTGAAGAGTTGGGTTTTCTCGTAGAGGACAGATTCAAGACACTGCGACCGCTGACCCGCCAACAGCGGAAACTAAACGAAGAACAGCAAACAAAAAACGCAGTGCAAGGAGGAAACTCAGGAGGCAGAGGCTTCGCAAAGAGAGGCAGGGGGAAGGGGAAAAAGTGGTAATTACAGTGTTAGCCCCTACCCTTGAATTTTCAGTGGATGATCAGTACCTTGAAGCATTGGCACCTTCAGCTGACAAGGAGGTAATTATTTCAGATGACAACACTGTGATCAATCTATCTGACACAACTCTATTTAAAGCGGAGATGCAGCTCCTCTCATTAGGATTGTCTTACTGTCCCAAAAACTCTTTCAATTATGTGCAAACACGCATAGATGTCTTCAAATTTATTCGCAAGCTAAAATTGAGAAAGCATTTTAAATTATCTAATGTTTAGGTTCGGGCAGCCAACATTACTAACAGTTCCCAGCCATCGAGTGTGTTTCAAATATCTGACACCAGAGGAGGAGCTTGGCGGGCATCCGTGATGGCCGCGTGAGCACAGCGCTCTCCGGACCCCCGCCACTCCCGGCATGATATCCTGAACATATCCTGACTCTTCACGAGGATTTATGTAGAGGACGCTGGGCTGATCTTCCTGTGATTTTTGGAATTTGATTTGGACCCGGGGCGCCGAAGATATGGCGATTTGAACTTTCGGGGTCCGCCCTTGGGATGTGCCCGGGACTGGGTGAGGCTCTCTGGCCGACTCGGAGTTGAACAACAACGGCAGGGGGATTGGACTTGTGGGTCCCCCTCTTAAGTTTCGGTTTCGATTCTGCCTCAGACTGAGAAATCTGGCAGGGGAGTCTGGCCTGGGCGGGGTCCGTCACACGGTACGGCTGTCGGGCCTTTGGCTGGCTTATTCTCCTTTCAAGCTGGTCCTCTCCTAGTGGTACCCTTGCAGCGGCCTTCTGCTCCCAACGCCCTACTTTCCTGTGGCCATTTCCATCGGGTCGAGTGAGTCTCCTGGTGGCGCGGTTTCCGACATGGCGGGCAGAGGGGACCGAGAGACACGAAAGACCAAGACGCCCCTGCGTGGGGGCCCGGTCCAGTCTAACGTTATGGACCGTTACACCCATGCGAAGGGGTCCCCCGGAGCCGCCCTGCCTGGCCCAAGTGCGGTTGATCACATCGTGGACGCATCAACGGAACCGTCCTTGCAGGACATCATGGGCGCCATTTCTGGCATAAAGGAAACGATAGGTCAACAATATGAAGCTTTGGCCCACAAAATCGACACCGTGGCCATTGATGTGAACTTGATTCGGGCCGACCTATCTAAAACCAATGAGAAGGTGAAGTCATTGGATCTCAAGTCATCCAGCCTCACGGCAGACGTCTCGGAGATACAGACAGAGATTGGCAATCTCCGTAGGGTGAACGATTTCATGACCCGGCGCTTGGAGGACTTTGAGAACAGGGCACGTCGCTGTAATGTGCGTGTGGTCGGCGTTCCGGAGAATCCAGAACCGCACTCTGTTGATCTCCTGGTTGAGGACCTGATCCAGAACTACCTCTCTCCGTCTGGGCTGAGTAAGTTCTTCGCAGTGGAGCGTGCCCATCGTGTTCCGGGAGGCCAGGGTAAGCCTGGCGCCCCGCCGAGGCCTATTGTTGCGAAACTCTTCCACTATAGGGATCGGGACGCTATCCTGCAGACATCACGTGTGAAGGGCCCGGTGGCCTTTGAGAATGCCACGGTGAACTTTTATCCGGACTTTTCTCAACAGGTGCAGAAACAGCGTATGGGATTTCGTGGAGTCAAGAAGCGTCTCCGGGACATGGGACTGCGCTACGCTATGCTTTTTCCGACCAGGCTGCGAGTTGAGTACAATGAACGAACCTTTTTCTTTGATCGGCCTGATTCTGTGAATGACTGGCTGGACTCCCTGCCGGACCGACCTCCTGCGGCTGAGTCCGCCGCCCACCCGGGTGGTGCTGAGGGTGGTGTAGAGAGCTGAACTGTTTGTTTCTGCCGGGGTCCTCGTGTCAAGTGACTTCTTCTGGGGTTCTATGCCCAAGTGCCTCTGCTGTCTGAGTGATCTCTTTGTTATTTTCTGTTGGGGTGGCGGGTGGGTCAGAGCCTTTCCTCCTCCGGGGTCTTTTTGTAGAATGGGGGTTCTTGGGCGACAGGCACACTGCATGTTGGGGTGGCTTCTTAGCTTCTTGCAGGGGTGCAGGGTGGGGGGTGTTTTCTTGACTGTTGGGGGGTGGGTGGATGGGAAGTTTGATGTTTGTGTGTTATGTTCTCAAGGCGATTCTATCTTGCTAATGATGTTTTTGATGTCATGCTCATTGGAGGGGGGTTGCGGCGTTACTTTATGGGATGGGGGTAGCGGGTTGAGGTTTATTTCTTGGAATGTCAATGGTCTGGGGGATCGTATTAAGCGGGGTGTGGTGTTGCGATGTATACGACGTTTGTCTCCAGATATTGTTTTTCTGCAGGAGACTCACTTGGTAGGCAATACATGTCGTGCAATGAATAGGTGGGGCTATCGCCTCGCCGCACATTCGGGGTTTACCACGGGTTCCAGGGGGGTGGGTATCCTTGTTCGGGCTTCCCTCCCCCTAGCTATTGATGATGTGATCCTCGATGATCGGGGGCGATACGCCGTCCTCGTGGGTCGCTATGAGGGTCGAACTCTTTCCTTGTTTGCCGTTTATGTGCCCCCCGGTCTACAGACCTCTACCTTTTCCGATTTGGGCCGTGTGTTGTTGAACCTCCCTGATAGTACTCTCTTCATAGCAGGTGACTTTAATTCTGTGCTCTCCGGTCTACATGATCGTCACCCCCCTAGGGACACCCCTTTGTCCCAACAGTGGCTGGGTGGGTTTCTGGATACGTTCGGCTTGGTGGATTGCTGGAGACTTATGCATCCTACTCAGCTTCAATACACTTTCCACTCTGGGGCCCATGGGAGTCTGTCTAGACTGGATTATTTCCTGATGCCTGCGGCGCAGTCGCCAGCGGTTCGTGAGATTAGGCACCTTCCCCGGGGCATCTCTGATCATTCCCCGCTCTAGCTTTGTTTTGAGGTGGGGGTGGAGGCGGCGGGCCGGGTGGCTCCTATCAACCCATGGTACCTCACCTCCCCCGAGACCCGCAATCTCTTGATTAAGTCTTTGGACAATTATTTTTTGGACAACGAGGGTTCCGTCTCCTCTGCTGTATCCCTGTGGGAGGCCTTTAAGACAGTGATTCGCGGGCAGGCCCTCGCCCTTATTGCCGAATCCAAGAAGGCGAGGAATCGGGAGGTGGTAGACCTTGAGAGGGAGATTGCTGATATAGAGGGTGACCTAGAATCGAATGTTACATCTGATAAACTCCACGCCCTGGGTCTGAAGCAATTTGCTTACAAGTCTTTGGTCACAGATGCGGCTAAACTGATGTTTCGGGAGCAACAGGGTCGTTTGTATGATGTGGGGGACAAAGCGGGTAAATTACTGGCATGGTTGGATAAAACGGAGAGGGCGAATCGTGTGGTGCCTGTGATTCAGACTTCGAGTGGCGTGGGAGTGACAGACCCGGTTGAAATAGTTGAATGTTTTGCGGATTATTTTCGTACGGTTTATACCCCTGTGTCTGAACGGGATATTGATGACTCTCGCCTTTTGTTGCGTGATATAGCTCTGCCCAGTGTCTCCGATTTAGACCGAGTCTCTTTGGAGTCCCCTTTTACTACGGACGAGATAGCGACGGCCATTCGCTCACTCCGTTCGGGCAAGGCTTTGGGCCCGAATGGATTGCCAATTGAATTGTACAAGCTACGTCCTGACAAGGTGGCACCCTATCTTCGTGCCATGTTTTTGGAATCCCGCGAACGGGGTGTTCTCCCATATGATCAGCGTTTGGCTACGATAGTTGTTATTCCCAAAGAAGGTAAACCCCGGGACCTTTGTTCGTCTTACAGGCCCATTTCCCTTTTGAATGTTGAACCCAAGGTCCTGGCTAAGCTCCTGGCAACCCGCCTCTTGACGGTCTTAGTGGCTTGGTTCATCCGGATCAGTCCGGATTTATCCCACATCGCAACACGGCTCTTAATCTACGCCGTCTCCACGGAGCTGTTGCGAGGGCGGGGCTACTGACGGAGCCGGCCATTTTGGCTTCGCTCGACGCCTCAATGGCCTTTGACACGGTAGAGTGGCCCTATCTTTGGGCAGCTCTTGAGAGATTCGGTTTTGGGCCTGAGTTTATTGGTTGGGTGAAGTTGTTATACGCCGAACCCTTGGCACAGGTAGTAGTTAACGGTCGAGTTTCTGTCCCCTTCTGTCTTGGTAGGGGGACCCGTCAGGGGTGCCCCCTGTCTCCGTTGCTTTTCGCGCTTGCTCTGTAGCCGCTGGCTGCGTGGCTTCGATGGGAACCTTCACTCAAAGGGATCCGTTGGTCACCGGATTTTGAAGACCGCGTCTCGCTTTACGCGGATGACATTCTTCTGTATCTTACTTCCCCGCGTAAATCTTTAAATGTCCTATTCGACGTTCTTACTTCGTTTGGTGCTAACTCGGGTCTGGTTATTAATTGGGCTAAGTCCTGTGTATATGTTCTCTCGGGTGTTTTGCCCCCATTACCGGACAGGTTTCCCATCCAGGTTGTCCACTCTGGCTTCAAATATTTGGGGATTTTTATCACGCTGGACTCCTCGCTCCGGTTCGAGCGTAACCTCCTTCCCCCGCTTCTTAGACTGCGACTGGATGTGGCCCGTTGGCGTAAGCTACCCCTGTCTCCTCTGGGCAGGGCTGCCCTTTTTAAAATGATGTCTTTGCCGCGATTCCTATACGCGCTTCAAAATTCTTATGACGACATTCCCGCTACCTATTTCCGGGAGATCGGGAGTCTTCAAAGGCAACTGATCTGGGACGGGCGTCCACGTATCGCCCTTGCAAAACTTACTATTCCTTGGTATGACGGGGGCATGGCGCTCCCCGATATCAAGAGATATTATTGGGCTGCCCAGCTGTCTGCCATTAACCACGTAATGTACTCCCCGGGTTGTGATCCGGCCTTTGAGATGGATAGACTCCAGCTGCCGGGAGGGGATTTTAATAGAGCGCTTTATTCCAGATCGGCCGGGCGCCATCTTGTGGGCCCGTCCAGGATCGCAGTCAATGTGTGGCGCGCCGCGAATGTGAGTTTGGGATGGGAGAACCGACTGACAATGGCGACCCCGCTTTATGCTTCTGAACGTTTGGGGTGTCTCTGGTCTACTAAGGGCTTTGACCGCTGGGATATGATTGGGATATGTAAAGTGGGCGACGTCTGTGTGCAGGGTAGAGTGAAGTCTTTCCAGGCCCTTAAGGCAGAATATGACTTGAGTGATAGAGAGTTTTTTCGGTATTTACAGGTTCGGCACGCCCTGGCCTCAGTTCTGACTCCTGATGTGACCCTGCCCGAGTCCTCTCCCCTTGAGGATCGTATACTGGATGGACACCTGCCCGATAGCACTATCTCCCTTATCTACAAGAAACTTATTAATAATCGCGCTGACTTATTGGTCCGACTTCGGGAGGTTTGGGTCGATGACGGATTGGACTTGGATGACGAGGATTGGCAGTCGGCACTCTCTTCTCCGAAAGAGGTCGCCATCCCCGCCCGTCTCCGTTTGGTTCAACTTAAGATCCTCCACCGGGTGTATGTAACTGGTCCGCGTCTGGTTGTGATGGGTTTTTCCCCGGATGGTCTATGTAAGCGTGGTTGTGGGATGAGTGCCACATTTCTGCATATTCTTTGGGAGTGCCCGGTGGTAGCAGCCTACTGGATTGATGTGCTTGCGGTGATGACTGTTGTGACCGGTATTACCCTGCGGCCTGAGGCCCGACGATGCCTGTTGAACGTGTGGGAACCCACCGACTACTCTGTGGCCCAGACCAGATGGGCGACCTTGGGATACATGGTCGCGAAGCGGGACATTGCGCAACTTTGGGGCGCATCCAGACCTCCCGAAGTTTCGGTGTGGGAGGATAACATGGACTGGTCCATGTTCCGAGAGAAGACCGTCTATGTGGCTAGGGGCAGACCCAGGGCGTGGACGAAGATTTGGGGTCAGTGGAATGCATATCGTGGAGATATTTGTGCCCCTCCCCTGGTTGACGCTCCAGATGTGACCCTATCTCCCTAGGCTGACGTTCCCGAAATTTTTTCATATGGTTTTAGAATTTTCCTGCCCTCCCCGCTGGCCCCCCCCCCCCGGCCATGCCGAGTCTCATGAGTCTCATTGCTTTGCTTTTGTCTTCCTGACTAGTTGCTTTCCCCTCCTCCTCCAGGGCTGACTTGATTACTGTGCATTCGCCTTGTTTTAGAGTTTGTTGTTTTTTATGTTTATTATAAAATTATCATGTCCTGTCCTATGCTTGGAGCAATAATTGGTACCTTCCTTGTGCCCGGCCACGGGAATGATCGTTCGCTACTTATGTTGTGCGTTGCTACTAGCGGCCAGCCCGTGTGGTTGTAGGCCCATCTCTGTAACTCTTATCTTATTGCTCAATAAAAGTTTTTGATATAAAAAAATAAATAAAAATAAAAATAAAATATCTGACACCAAAGCCCTCAAAGTTGCAAATGAATTGGCTCGTGATGAAGAGTTTGAACCAGGAACTACTCAGGAACATTTATCGAACATGGGTATTCCCATGAATCGTCCCTGTGTATCCAAATTTAAGCCTCCTTCTACCTTTTATCCGGTAATGCCAAAAGACAATATTGATGCCTTTTGTGATATAGTGGTGGAGGATTTGAAAGGACTACAACATAACATCACGCGCAGAAACAAAAGAATCAAATATATGGAAAGACAATACTACAATTTGATGATGAAGTTAAGAAGTGATTCCAACTTAATAATCAATAAGGCGGACAAGGGGGGCAATACTGTCATCTGGCCCCGTAATCTTTATATGGCTGAAGCGGAGAAACATTTGAATGACATCGCTTGCTATAGAAAAGGTAGCTTGAATGACATTAGGTGTCTCAAAGACAAGATTCATAAAGAACTAAACCAATGGAGGCGAATGGGATTATTGAGCAAACAAGAGCATGCTTTTTTGAAAAATGATTTTCCAGTTACACCCTTCTTTTATTTGATCCCCAAGATCCATAAGCAAGTATTTCCTGTTCCTGGGCGACCCATCATCTCTGCCCAGGGGAGCTTATTGGAATCTATTTCTAGATATGTGGACCAATTTTTGCATGAATTCGTGGAAGACTTGCCATCCTTTATTAAAGACACTGGCCACTTCCTCTCCAAAATCAATGGTATCGATTGGGAAGATGATTATGTACTTATTGCTTTAGACATAAATTCTCTTTATACAAGTATCCCTCATGGGGATGGACTTAATGAGGTTAAGTACTATTTGGGTAAACGTAGTATTGCCTACAGCCAACATAGTACCATGCTACTGAGTATGCTGGAATTGTGTCTGAATAACAACTACTTCCTGTATAACAGGGAGGTTTATCAACAGTTGAGAGGAGTGGCTATAGGGGCATGCTTCTCCCCCACCTATGCATGTTTACATGTAGGGTGGTGGGAGGAGCATGTCCTCATGGGTACACTCGCCAATCTCTTTCCTAACTGTATTGTGCATTTTTGGCGCTTTATTGATGATATCTGCATGGTATGGAGGGGTTCTGTTGAATCAGCTACAGAATTTGTCAATAAGATCAATGATAACCATCTTAATTTGCGTTTCACCGCTCAGATCAGTACCAATCTAATTCAATTCCTTGATGTGGAAATTTACATTTCTGAAGGAAGGCTGCACACCCGTCTGTATAGAAAACCCACAGCGGGCAATGCGATATTGCACGCTAGCAGTTCGCATCCTAACCATCTGATTAGAAGCATCCCTTACGGGGAGTTTCTCAGGATGTGGAGGATTTGCAGCTCTGAAGTTGATCTGGAAAGGTGTCAAAATGAGGCTTTTGTAAGATTCTGTGCTCGGGGGTATGACACCTCACTATTACAAGAAGCCAAAGATAGGGCAAATCAGTTCAACAGAGATGACTATCTTGCCTCAGTTAATATAGATGTCACTCCAAAACCATTGAAGAATGAGGGAGAGGAAGTGTGCAATAATATCAGTTTGAGAACGACTTTTAATGGTGAAGAATTGCTTGCAAATTATCTTCGCGGCATGGCGGTCTTTTCACTCTTCTCACTCTCCATTACCTAAAATGGCTGGGGCCATATACCGGAGCCATAAATCGCCTCCGCTGCCCACCAGATGACCATGAGGCTACATACCAACGTGGTCACAGGTCACCAAAACAGAGATACGTCTCTCTCCTCGCCTCCAAGCAGCATGGAAGCTAATCTCTCTCCTCCCCACCAAACAACACAGAAGATGGACTAACTCGACCTGCCCCAGAGCAGAAAGGGAAACTCTCTCTCTAAGGCACATCAACAACAGAGAAAGGACTACTACTCTTGTCTCCCTTTATGCTATTCTGGTGGCCATCTTTGACTAGTCCTCCACTGGGGTGGCCATCTTAGACTAGTCATCCTCACCAACTGCCCATACCTAAGACTACTTTGGCTTACAGCCCTGCAACCTCACACACTCACCCCCGTACACCCCCCCTCTTCTACCTACGCCTCTTCCACTATGGAACGCATGGGCGAACACACATACAAAATCAACTACCCACCCGAGCTCTCCCAAAAAAACGCCAAACGCTACAAACACAACTTCCTGAGGGCACACCCTGAAACCCCGTTTGTGGACACCTACTTTTCACTGATCAATGGAGCCACGAGCACCGATATAATCTTCTACACTCTGCGTAGAGCACAGTGGAGGAAAGCGCTCCTCTCCATTCTCACTATCTCCACCACCAGTAAATCCGCTCATGGCCTAACGCTTTCTATCACACCATCCCAAGTTTTCCCAGGCAAAGCCACCATCACCATCTACAACAACGGGACCATACTATTCCAAGCCACTGATAGGAACCTCGACCGACTCGACAACCTGTTCCCTACCTTCTTAGAACACATCGCCAAACGGCGGACCCCCACTCCGAACACATCAAGCTACACAACACCCTCCAACTCCAATCCTCAATCTAACTTGCCTTACCCATCTCAACAGCGGATTGACACACACCTCTCCCATCCCCCCAGCGCTATAGTCAGTCACACACCTGACCTAACCCCTCCTCACCCCTCATCTACTCGTGAAGATCACTCCCCCTCATACATCCTCCATACCCCCCCCACCTTCCCCCCACCTCACACCTCCCACGAGTCTCGCTGAACCCACCACCGCCCGGAGCATATCTCCCCCCCCCCCACGGCAGATCCATCTCCCACCCTATCTCCCCCCAACTCTCACTCCCCACTTCCCCACCCTCCCAACTAGACCCACAGAACACACCACCTCCCTTACCTTAACATCCCCCCCTCACTCCCCCCCATTCTCAGACCCCACTACCTTCCTGCCACCCCCATTGTCTTCAGCCTTCACTCATCCCTCAACTCACCGGCGCCGCCTCCCACCGACGTCCCCACCTATGCCTCCCACCCTTCCCCTACCTCACCCACACCCCTCGCCCACAAATTCTCACACACATCGAATGCCATCCCACTCACTATTACCGGAGAGCCCTCCCCTAACGCTAGCATATCCCCCCCCCCTCCGTACCCAGTTCGCTTTCCAGCTCACTACTCAACCACTCGCCCACGGCTCTCATCACCAACACCATCCCCAATCCACCTTTGGACATGATTTTATCCACCCTCCTACAAGTCAAAGAAGATCTCCACACCATCAAAGAACTTCTTTACACACACCCCAGACAACCCCGACCTACCACCACCACTTCCTTACCCAACAAACCCCCCACCCTCCCCACAGACCCTCGCATCCAACTCTCCCCGCGTTGGCCCACTATCCCCGCTCGCAATCACACCCACCGCCCCCGTCGCGCCCTCAACTCCCTGTCGGACCACGACTTATGCTCCCTCCTTCGCTCTTTTGGCCCAGGTCCTGTAAAACACACAACCATCACACACCTCCCCATACCCACAATTCTCACAAATCCCCTTAGGCCCCCAACTCTAAGCAACAGAAGCTCCGTCCCCAACAATCTCAGAAAAGTCCCCCTCTCTCTAGAAGGCTCGACCACCCTTCTCACCCCCTGACTCAAATGCATCCTACTCAATTGCAGATCGGCCCAGAGACACTCCTCCGACATTGCGGATCTCGTCACAACAATGGATCTTGACCTAGCCATTCTGACTGAAACGTGGCTAACTGAAGCTTCTACACCTATAATGGACATACTAGTCCCCCCCCAATTACCACATCATTAGACTCGACAGGACCGGCAAGACGGGCGGGGGAATCACATGCATTTTTAGGAGCAACCTCTCCGTTACTAAAGTCACCTCCCCCTCCCTCACTTCCTGTGAACTCTTCAGCCTCGACATCTCCAGCGAGGGCAAACCAGTATGTGCTTTACATCTCATCTATCACCCGCCTGGGGACAACCTCACCTTCACCCAACAACTCATGGACACGATCACATCCAACGCCGGTCGGCAGATCACTCAAATATACCTGGGTGACTTTAATCTCCACTGGAACGATCAGAAAGACGCAGTGGTGAATAGTCTCAAAACGTTCCTTAATGCGCTCGACCTCACCCAAATATGCAACAGCCCAACACACGACAAAGGCTCGATACTCGATCTCATCATCGCCAAAGAGGACTCTACCCAACTGGGGGCGATCCAACCCTGTGACTGGTCAGACCACCACATTATCAACTTCTTTATCAATGAAAAAATTAAACCTAACCCGGCTCAACCTACCAAATCCAAGATTTGGAAAAGGGACATGAAGAATCTTAACCCCAACTCCCTGCCTCCCCACACCTGCAGTCTCCTCCTTCCTCCTTCGGGCGCCTCTGATGTTCAATCACTGACCGACCTCTACCTCGACTCTATGAACTCAATAATCAACTAAGCCGCCCCACTGCAACTGAAGAGAGTCTCCACCAAGAACTCGAACCCTTGGTATGACGGCAGACTCAATGAAGACAGGCGTGCTATACGAATGGCAGAGCGCACCTGGAGATCTGACCCCTCATCACTGCATCTCAAAACGCTTAAGAACAAGAGAAATGCCTACTTTAGGAAAATCAAGCGCGCAAAATCTGACTTCTTTAGCCTCCAGCTGGACCAAGCAAAAAACCGACCAAGAAAACTGTTCGAACTAGTCAAAACTCAAACCAAGACGCAACCCTTACAATCTAACAGCACAACAAGCGATATCCCACACTGTGAAGACTTTTCTGCTTTCTTTAAGCTAAAGACCGACAACATAAGAAGTGACCTCATCAATGATGTAAGCCGATACCCCAGCCACATCAGAATGTCTAACACTCAACCTAAAAATAACGCATCATGGACGTCCTTCGACACCTACTCTGAAGAAGCAATACACAAACTGCTCGGCACCTTGAAGCCCTCTAATCATCTCATAGACCCCCTACCTGCTAATGCTGTAAAAGACTTCATCCCCCTGCTCCTCCCACTTTGGACTAAAATCATCAACAGCTCCCTTCAACAAGATCTCATCCCAGACTCCCTCAAGGTGGGGCAAGTCACGCCTATACTCAAGAAACCTACAGCTGACCCGTCTGACCTAAACAATTACCGCCCTATCACCAATATCCCCACCGTGGCCAAACTGCTGGAAAAATGTGTACAACTCCAACTAACAAAACACATTGACCAGTTTGACCTCCTCAACCCTCATCAATCCGGCTTCCGAGCGAAACACAGCACGGAAACGGCTATGACGCACATAATTGATGACGCCCTCCAAATCCTTGATCGCAATGATTCCTGCCTCCTCATCCTTCTTGATCTCTCCTCAGCATTTGACACGGTCAAACATGAGAACCTACTGGAGCTGCTAAACACTAGAATGGGTTTATCCGGGACTGTTCTCAAATGGTTCACTTCCTTCCTACATAACCGGTCTCAGAAGTTCAAGATCAACAATGTGCTGTCCTCACCTGTGCCAGTAGATTTAGGCGTCCCACAAGGATCTTCCCTTTCCCCCACACTGTTCAACCTCGTCATGGAACCACTCGCCACCTTGCTCCAAGCATCCAATGTACAGTTCCATATGTACGCCGATGACACTCAACTTTACCTAAAGCTACAATCCCCGGAAGATATCAAACTTCTGAACTCCACACTTAGAAACACCCAATCGTGGTTGGCCGATAATCACCTCAAACTAAATGCTCTGAAAACGGAGTTCCTTCTGATCTCACCTCCTGCGAAAATTACCACCACCCAAATCTGGCTCAATCACCTAACAGCACTCAATGTCCAACCCATCATCGTGGATTCTGCGAAATCCTTAGGCATCACACTTGACGCCAAGCTCAACATGCAACAGCACATTAGCAAAGCAACGAAAGGAGCTAATTTCCAAATCAACACATTGAGGAAACTTAAACCCTTCTTCCCAGCCAAGGACTTCCAAACTGCTGTACAAGCCCTAGTCATCCCCCGCATAGACTATGGAATTGTGGCCCTCAGCGGACTCCCTCTATCAACAACCGCACCCCTAAGAGCCTCCTTGAACGCTGCCGCGAGACTCATTACTGGCTCAAGAAAACACTCGCATATATCCCCTGACTTAAAATCCCTGAAATGGCTGCCTTTTGAAGCCAGAATACAGCTGAAAATTGCCGTTATGACACACTCGGCCGTACACCACAAGGCACCCAACTACCTCACTCAAAAGTTGACTATATCAGGAGGTTCGAGAACCAATAGAAGTACAAAAAGCCTACTCCTGAAACCTCGTAGATTCCGGAAGGAAAAAACATACAAACGCTCCTTCTCAGGAATGGCACCCAGGATCTGGAATGCACTCCCTCCTGAAACCAGGCTTATCTCCTCCACTGCATTCTTCAAGAAAGAGGTGAAAGCCATCCTTATGGCCAAGTTCACCTGAACTTTACTGTTGTTGGATCAGAGACTTTGCACCGCTTTTGTATCATTGGTTACCTGATTGTCTATTGGTATTATATTCTTACATGATTGCGATCCTATTATGCTACTCACTTACTACCGACTACAATATTGTACACATTAGTTTGTTGAATCACCCTCTTGGTGCCCCTACCCCTTGTTCTCTGTAATTCTAAGAAAGTGGTATAAGCCATCCCTATAGCCAAAGTTCACCTGAACTCTATTGTAGCTGGATCAAAGACTTTGCGCCGTCTTATATTACTGGTGACCTGATTGTTTATTGGTATTTTATCTGTACATGACTGCTATCCTATTATGCTACTGACTATTATATTGTACCCAATAGTCTGTTTAGTCACCCTCCTGTTGCCACTACCCCCTGTCTCAGTGAAGCGCTCTGATATCTGCAAAGATCTTGTTCGCGCTATATAAAACTTTTAATAAATAAATAAATGAAGAGAGGAAGGTGAGAGGAATATTAAAAAAGCATTGGCCGCTTTTGAAGACGGATATCAGTTTAGCTCCCTTAATACTGGATGAGCCCTCGGTTGTTTTTAGAAGAGCACCGTCCATGAGGGACACTTTGGTCAAATCCAGCCCGGAGGTAGTAATCAAACCTCAGCGGATATCAAATAAATGTGGTGTTTTTAAGTGCATCTCTTGCAGAGCATGCAAGTTTGGTGTGAACACCAGTGAGTACCACTCTGCATTTGACCCTAACCCCATTAAGATCAGGGAGCATTTTACCTGCCGTACTGATTTTGCGGTGTACGTGCTCCAATGTACTTGTGGGCTCAGGTACGTTGGGAGCACGAAATTACAGGCCTTTAACCGCATCCTGCAACACCTGAGAGCCGTTGTTAATTCGGATGTTAATTACCCTGTCGCACGACACTTCGAATTGGTCCACAATAAGAATTTAAATGACCTAAAGTACTTTATCATAGATGCTGTACCCAAAAACATCAGGGGGGCAACAGGGAGAGAGCCCTAAGGCAACTGGAAAGTAAATACATCTTACTTTTAGACACCAGGATTCCCAATGGATTAAATACGGGGGAAGATTTGCATTGTTTTTTTATAATTGTGTATATTTACAGCAGTATGGAGGCTCTCCCGTATTTTCAGTTTTCAGCTAGTTTTTTATTCAGATGCAGATTGTATCACTGTATCATCTTATCCGGATGGTTCGGTTGCTGTTAACTAATGTCCATTTACATAGGGCTCCGGAGACCCCCTGCAGGGTGTTTGCACATTATTTGAGGTTTTTCTCCTTGGTGGTCCCTCCGTTATAATAACCAGTTTGTGTATCGGTAGGGCGGGGAAAGGGTTAACCACTGGCCTCTACCCACAGTTTTTCTCTGTGAGAAGTTGGCCTGATGTGCAGTGTTCACTATTCTAGTGATCACTATATATCAGTCCAAACAACCCTTATTGATGATTGGTTGTAAGTCAACCTTATAGACCAGCTATCCTAGTAGCATGGATACGAGCAGTCTAAGGCTAAGACTCTAGAGGGCGTGTTAAGCCAGCTGTTTTACCATCACATTACCCCTTGAACACCCAGTGAAAGGACACCACACAAGTGTTATGAAAATAAACAGTGTATTTATTAGAATCACAACAACCCTGTACTCTTTATGAGGACAGGGTGCTAGGCACACAACAAAACTCTTACGAAAATACTTAAGTTAGCACGTTATACACAAATGCCCGAGGGGCACGAAAAACCATATACTTAAAAAGTGGAATGCGAAATTACTAGCAGGTAAGTACAGTACTAATAGGCTTTGGAATCGCTAGGACTTGACTAGGGAATCGTTAGATTACTTCTAGGAGACCTAGGGGACTCGGGTGCAGAGTGTGCACTCTCACGCGGGATGCGGGACAAAGTCTATGGAGGCTAGTAAAGGCAAAGTTAGTGTTCACGGGCGAACCCGACCTGGTAGGAAGAAAACGACAGTGGATCCTGACCCTAGGATAGTGAGGCTATGCTGGGACACCGAAGTGCCGAAGTTACCTAGCCCAGGGGCTGCAGCTGCATAGGTCTGAAAAGACGTCGGGAATCTCGTTGCCGGACCAGGAGCCTGGAAGAAGGAAGTTGCTGGCAGGCGACCAGTGAAGGAAAGTTCGTTGGATCCAAGCCTGGATCGAGGAAGAAGAAACCTGAAAGCAGAGGGGACCAAGTTCTTGAATCACTAGCCAGTGATTAAGTGGGCACCAGGATGGCACCGGGCGAAGTCACCGCAGTCAGGTGAGTGGGCGACGCTGGCTCTGCAGATCTCACGGACCAGGAGGCGTTGTCAGCGACCAGGATGGAGAGGCGAGCTGTCCCACGATGGATGAAGCTGTCGGCGTCGAAGTTACCCCGGATTGGGCAACAAGCCTTGGCTAATTCAAGCCCACGCGGTGGACTCAAAATGGCGTCTTGAGTGGACCAGGAGGGTCCGGGGTGCTCCTCTTTTGGAAGGGAGCAAGGGCCAGCCTGGAGCAACCAGACCAGCAGCAGAAATGTCGTCGGGCGTCGTTCAGAAGGCCACAAGCCAGCGGGCTAGTAGCCAAACAACGCGGTGAGCAGCAAAAAGCAGAAGGGCCCCACGCAGATCGTGGAGATGCTGGGAGGCTGCACTTCGGTGCTGGAGCTGCTCAGGGTCGGGGCTTCTCGGACCCCAAAGCACTCACCAGGAAATTACTCGGCGGCTTGCTGGAAAGAAGTCGTGCAGTCTTGAAGATGGCCGGTCCCTCGAGGTCTCGTCACACCCACGAATCTCAGCGTGACTGATGATGCAGGTAGAGGTCAGAGGTGCCAGGGAAGCCGGTTCTCGTCGAGCTGGGCAGTCTTGATCCGGAGGAGAGACTTGCAGCAGACCGCAGTGTTCTTAAGATGGTGCCTGCGGATGCAGGGTGACTACTCCTTAGTCACAAGGGAGAAATCTTAGGAAGAAGTCTTGAGTTCCTTTCGTGGAAAGTAGTTTCAGGATTCAAAGATGATCTGATTTGGAAGGGGGCCAGTTCCTACCTTTATCCTGTAAAAAGGGGCTGGCACGCGACTAAGTCCTGCCCTAGGGGTGGGACTAGGAGGGGGGTGGTTACACCCACTTCCTTGGCGGGCTTTTCCCCAGCACAGGGTCTGGAGTGACCCTGGAACTGGTTCCAGCCAGCCTATGCACAGTGAGCACCGGGGTGCCACGTGCAGTCACCTTCCTCTAAAGCCCTGCCTACCTACAATACACAAAACCCTGTCTGGGACGGTGCTGGCACCGCCCCTGGCAGGAAACCCTTTGTCCTTATCTCCTGCTCTGGGAGGACTCCCAGCAGCAGGAGGGCAGACTTGTGTCTCGGTGGCAGCATCCATTTTGTGGAGCTGAGGCTCTGTTTGACTTTAACCGGGGTTAGGGGTTACATACATGTCGTGTCCCTCTAGAAGGGTGGAATGCTAACCCCGTCGCCAGAATTGGCGAGGGGTTAGTATTCCAATTCGTATGACACCTTACTCGACATGTTTTGATAAAGCGATACCAGAGTTGGCATATAACCGCGAGGATTATAATGCACTTAAGAGTATATGGTATGCGATATCATGGAAACGGCTATGGGATGGATCCCGAAAGCCGCAGACAGGCTCAGCTCATGCCAGAGCACCATCTCACACGATTCCAAGCACTCTGCCTTCAGGATTGTTAAGGCCTGCCATAGGAGTGACTGATAGGAGATCTGTGTGTCCATTTTTAGGGTTAGATATAGGTATACTATATCTAAAGCAAAGGGTGAGTACACCACCTTGCCCCAGCTGTCGTGCAGCCAGTTGTGTCAGTTTAGTTAGTCAGCCCAGGGGTGGCATAATACATGCTTCAGCCCCTGGGAGACTTCTGGGTACACCTCAGCCCTGAGTACAGGGACTTGGAGAGGGCCCAGTGCCAATTCAGTACCTGAGTACAATTTGGATAGAGAGAACAGCTAGGCTGTGGGTCTGATTAGCAGGCCCACAGCCAGGGAAAGTCGTAAACCAGTGCAGCAAAAAGCAAAAATCTGGGTGATCATAGGATTGCAGACCCTACTCTCCTACATTCTCCAATTGAAATTGGGCACTATGCCATAATGTTGCTTTGTCTCAAGAGTATACTGTGTTTATACTAGTTTTCAGAATCAATATGTTATTCTGACAGGCATTTGAATTTTGGCGTCATGTAACTTCATAAATTGAGGTTTGATAACGTGCCGTTACAAATGCATTCCCTTATACATATGAATCTAATTCCCCCTTTTTTAAGGTTTAATAGAATTTGCACATTGCACAATTTAGCACGTTATTATGTTATGCACTTGCACTTTTTCGGATTGTTAAACCAATTCAGCTTTTGGACCAGCATCATATATATGAATTATGTAATATGATACACATAACGTTTTTTGGATGGATTAGACAGGATAGAACATGTATATTGAAACTAGAATAGTTGTTCTTGAATAATAAATATTTTAAGATATTGTGTAAATATTTTTTTTTTTGTATTGAATTCACCTGGTCCACATTAATATGTGCACAAAACGGATGATGTTTTTATAGTATATCTTTTATGTCTATTCATTGCTGACGTTTTTACAATCTGAGAGTACACAGTATATAAGCACACTTATTGGTTCCTATGGTCATGTGATCAAGGCTACCGTGACGTAGCCGAAACGCTGGTGACAAGGGAGCAATAAACCACCTTTGAGGATATCTTGAGCGCTGTTTTGTGGTCTGTACCTACGTTTGTCGGATCGGTATTCAGAGCCGATCAGTAGGAGTGTGGAACGGATATATATATATATATATATATATATATATATATATATATATAGATATATCAATATATATATATATATATATATCCAATTACGCTGCCACAGTTTGAGGTGCACGCAATGTATATATATATATATATATATATATATATATATGTGTGTGTGTGTGTGTGTACATATATATGTGTATATATACTAGCAGCCCGTCCCGACGTTGTCCGGGGATGAAATATAGCAGAGTTTGAAAGTGGGTAATGCTGACGTTTAAATGGCTCAAGTGGCACAATAGTAATGCATCCATAAGGGTTTTATAAGCATTGTTTAACATTGTTCTTGCATGTCGTCTTTTACCTGTCTTGTGAAGTTGGTAATTTCTGTGCAATTTGTTTGTCCGCTTGTGCATGCAGTGTTAGGAAGATTGTTCGTGATATGTGCCTCCTCAGCTGTAACGTTTTTGATGATCCTTCGTGATATGTGTGTCCTCAGCGTTAACGTTTGCAGCTTGTGGGTGCTGTGGAGTGGGTTGGTTATAGAATCCCCAAGAGCGTTCTGTCTGACGTTAATCCGTGTACGGTGACAGTGCAGTGCGTGGCAGCGTGCTTGCGAGGGCTGCGCGTGTGTGATCCCTGCTGGTAGGCTGACTGCCTTGAGGCCCCACCTGAGCACCGGACTAAATTGAAATCGGTAAGTGTTTGAAATGCCGCCTGAATGCGAAGCTCCCCGCTGGTAGGCTGACTGAGAAAGCTCCGTGAATGCGGCGCACATTGTTGTAAATGCAAAGCTCCATGAATGCGGCACACATTGGTGTTTGGCGATGCCCCTGTCAGAACGGTTAGGCCCAAAAGCGAGTACTGTGAAGGTTAGCAGTAATGCTGCGTGAATGGCGTACGTGAATGGCGCGCCCCGTGAATACCGCGCCCATTTGTTGTTTTATTTTGGGCCAGACCCCTCTGACAACGCCGACAAGGGACTACTTTACCCCTAAGGTTCTTTTACCTTCGTATTGTATATGGTGGGCAGATGTATAGCCTATGTCCATCTGCTGCAACTGCCCTTTCCAATGCTGTATTGGGTATTGTGATTGGTGCTGTACTTCTTGAGCTTACCCGCCTCAAAGGTTTCGGCTCTCTCTGTATAAAAGTGGTATAAATATATATATATATATATATATATATATATATATATATATATATATATATAACACTTAAGAGCTATTATTCATATTCTTTTCACTTGAAGGCTTACCAAAGCTTTTTTAGGTCTCGCCTGTCGATGCGCATGCGCATCGAGCTTGCGAGCCTATTGCGGCTTAAACAACCTTTAACTAAGAAGCAAGGAATCGTGGCGATTCCTTGCAGTGCCCGTGACTTTTAAGCTCAATGCGCATGTGCATTGAGCTTAAAAGCGCGTGCACAGCCGCAATCGGCGTCTGTTCCCTCTGCCGCATTCCTCCGACACCTTTTGAAGTGAAGCTTAGCTTCACTTCAAAGGCCCGGCTTCTTCACACCCACATGCCGCTCTCCCCGCTCCGCCCCCTCCCCTGCCCGCCGTGTGCATTTCTCCTCCACCCCCTCCCCACAGCAATGCCCTCCGTCTTGTTTCCCATTTAAAGCACTGCCTTCAATACAATGGCGTAATTGCTTGTTGGTATTTTCTGTAAGTCACGTTCTAGCCCGCAGTGCATACCTCCTAAAACCCAATTTACAGAAAATTACAAGCAATTCCGTCGTAGTAATAATTCAAAATGGGTGTTACTTCGCCTCCCCCACCCGATTTGTTTAGTCTCTCCCCCGCTTCACCTAATCCTGCTTGTTGTGCTTTGCGACCTTTTCCGTTTGTCCTTAAATCGCAAATACGGGTTGGTCAAAGATTGTTTACACCATAGGGCCTTTCAACTTATAGATGGCTAGGTCAACTTGGTTAAACATAGTGTACAACACAAAGCCTTTCAACTCGATGCCACGCCGCACCTCTGACTGACTCTGCCCCAGCCCCTCCTTACAATGCAAGTGGCATCCACAGTGGCTCATCGCCTACAAAACTCCTCGGGTACCCTCCCAGTGGACACGCATTGAAGCCAGTACCGCAGGATCCTGCCAGAGAACCCATCCACTCCTTCCTCTGGCCGGATCTAAGATTTCTAAGATTGAAAAAGGTAAGTATAGAAAAGAAGCTGCCCACGTCATACCCGCATCACCCGCCCCCACTCCTCTCTCGCGCAATCCTTCTTAACCAACCCTCCCTTCACATGCTTGCCTATCCGTCCCCATAACCCCGACCTAATGTCAATTTTACCGTCCATATTCACCTTCACTTTACCACTATGGCTCTCTTCTGTCTACCCCTCACCCAGCCCATCTCACTGTGTTCACTATGTCTTTCCCCCTCCCCAACCCCCCACACACACACCCCTCCTGCACACATTTAAATCTCCCATCACCCTTGGGAGGAGCCCGCATCCTGCTCAGCTCCGAGCTAGCAGCTAGCAATATGAGACATGTACTAAAAGTGAAATTTTAATCTTAAATTCAAGTAAACCAAAAGAACTTTCCTGGAATGTGCTGTGTTTTGAAACGTCTTGCCCCTTACAACTGGCATGCACACATAACTGTGCCCCGCAGACAGTACGCTGAAGGCACTATTTGTTTAATCCTTTCTAACTAACCCCCTTGCCACGCCGCACCTCTGACTGACTCTGCCCCAGCCCCTCCTTACAATGCAAGTGGCATCCACAGTGGCTCATCGCCTACAAAACTCCTCGGGTACCCTCCCAGTGGACACGCATTGAAGCCAGTACCGCTGGATCCTGCCAGAGAACCCATCCACTCCTTCCTCTGGCCGGATCTAAGATTTCTAAGATTGAAAAAGGTAAGTATAGAAAAGAAGCTGCCCACGTCATACCCGCATCACCCGCCCCCACTCCTCTCTCGCGCAATCCTTCTTAACCAACCCTCCCTTCACATGCTTGCCTATCCGTCCCCATAACCCCGACCTAATGTCAATTTTACCGTCCATATTCACCTTCACTTTACCACTATGGCTCTCTTCTCTCTACCCCTCACCCAGCCCATCTCACTGTGTTCACTATGTCTTTCCCCCTCCCCAACCCCCCACACACACACCCCTCCTGCACACATTTAAATCTCCCATCACCCTTGGGAGAAGCCCGCATCCTGCTCAGCTCCGAGCTAGCAGCTAGCAATATGAGACATGTACTAAAAGTGAAATTTTAATCTTAAATTCAAGTAAACCAAAAGAACTTTCCTGGAATGTGCTGTGTTTTGAAATGTCTTGCCCCTTACACCTGGCATGCACACATAACTGTGCCCCGCAGACAGTACGCTGAAGGCACTATTTGTTTAATCCTTTCTAACTAACCCCCTTCCCCCTCCCCACCCCTGGAGAAGGGAACTACAAATATTCTAACTTCTCAACAGCCCTGCCCCCACCCCACCTCAGTGTCTGCCTGCCTTGCCATTCTACGAGAAATCTCACCAGCCCCGATGAAAGTCCATCCTAGCCCGACCAATCACCTCAGTTCTGATCGGTAGCATGCAGCACTGCCATCACAGGGAACCACAGGCCGCCGCCAAGGCCCCACAGCCTTAGACTGCAGTGTTGGCAGACGGATACAACTGAGACCTCACACAGCTCCGTTAATGTATATTTCATAGCGGAAAACAGCAAAACAACAGAAATTATACACAGGCTGCACGTATGTTCTCAACCTTCAATTGCTGCATGGATGGGTAATGGATGTGTAGGTGGATAATGCAGGTTCAGGGGTGGTTAAATGAATGCACAAATGATTAAATCAGTGATTAACAGGATCGTTTAATGAATACATGGTTGTTGGTGCACGGACGGATACCTGGATTGTTCAAAGGATGTACATGCATCTACCCAAGTGTCTCAATGCTCAGCCGCAACCCTCCCCCCACCCTCCCCAAGCCCAGATATCTGACTAGACACCGATTCCAAAGCAGCAGTGTAGACAGGTAAGCCTGTAGACAGTGTTGTCTGGAGGGCTGGGCGAGGGGTGGTCCTATGTCGGCCTGCCTTACAGAGGCACCAGCCACTCACCTCTTCAGCTCCTGCCAAACACTTATGCCCTCACTCTACCGCCCTCACTCTACCACTCTACTGCCCTCACTCTACCGTCCTCACTCTACCACTCAACCCCCCTCACTCCCTCACTCTACCGCCCTCACTCTACCACCCTCACTCTACCACTCTACCGCCCTCACTCTACCGCCCTCACTCTACCACTTTACCGCCCTCACACCCTCACTCTACTGCACTCACTCTACCACTCTACCGCCCTCACGCCCTCACTCTACCACCCTCACTCTACCACTCTACAGCCCTCACTCCACCGCCCTCACTCTACCACTCTATGGCCCTCACTCTACCACTCTACTGCCCTCACTTTACCGCCCTCATGCCCTCACTCTACCACTCTACCGCCCTCACGTTCTCACTCTAACGCCCTCACCCTACCACTCTACTGCCCTCACGCCCTCATCTACTGCCCTCACTCTACCACTCTACTGCCCTCACGCCCTCACTCTACCACTCTACCGCCCTCACTCTACAGCCTCACTTACCCTCAACCCCTCAGCCTCACCCTCACTCACCCTCACCCTCACCCTCACTCACCCTCAACCCCTCACCCATCCTCACCCTCACTCACCCTCAACCCCTCACACTCACTCACCCTCACCCTCACTCACCCTCAACTCCTCACCCTCACTCACCCTCAACACCTCAACCTCAGCCTCACCCTCACTCACCCTCAACGCCTCACCCTCAACACCTCACCCTCACTCACCCTCACCCTCACTCACCCTCAACCCCTCACCCTCAACACCTCACCCTCAACCCCTCACCCTCACTCACCCTCACAACACATATTGTGTTACAATAGGTGTCACATTTGCGGAAGATAAAACTATCTAGAGATGTAGCATAACGACCAGAGCTGCCATATAAGTCACGTAAATACTAAACATGTTGCATTCCAAATGCTATAGGTGTCACATTTGCAAATGTTATAACTATTGGCATTGTAAATGACAAAGCTATCAATATAGCAATTTTAACATCGCAAAAATAAATAAATTATGTCATTTACAAGACCAATAAATACAACTTTTCTAATGCGATACTTATTGCATTCCGACCCCACTCATCCACGCAACGCCACTCACACACGCAACGCCACTCACACACGCAACGCCACTCACACACGCAACGCCACTCACACACGCAACGCCACTCACACACGCAACGCCACTCACACACGCAACGCCACTCACATACGCAACGCCACTCACACACGCAACGCCACTCACACACGCAACGCCACTCACACACGCCACTCATCCACGCAACGCCACTCATCCACGCAACGCCACTCATCCACGCAACGCCACTCATCCACGCAACGCCACTCTTCCATTTGCAAAAAGAAAAATGTCTAACTATTCTATTGCGAGACCTATTGCATTTCCAATGCTTGTTTATTCAAGTCCACGTTACACGCTCATGAAGAATGGGGGTGTGAGGATGCATATTTTTGCCATTCGCTGTGAGTGGAGATCTTCGGTGCAGGCTCTCGTGATTAAATCCTACCTTCTCGCGATTGTGCTTCAAACGTCGCCTTTTCAATCTTGATGCATCTGCCGCCTCGTGCATCTATGATTTCCGGGATGCAAATGCTGCCCTTAGAGACGGTACAGTGCCTCCATTGAAAGGAAGAACGCCTGCACCCCACGGAGTGAAAGTTAAAAGAGGCCGATTTTGCAACAGAGCAAATTTACCCTTAAAACACTCGGTGACCATCAGATAGGTTTTCTGAAATCCTAGCTGCTTTTTAATGCAATTGCCGAACCTTCTAGTTTTTCACCAAGTTTTAAATTTGTGGGTTCTCTTTCGCTTGCATGTGGGGACAGTATAACGGGTTCATTTAATCAGCACATGGGTGTTATGACCTACTGTAGTGGAGAGCAAATACCTTAAGAGCGACCTCTCGCCCTGGCTCTGTTTTATGTTCATGTCTTGTTTGCTTTTCAATGCACTAATGCATTTATGGGAAACAATGAATGCTTCGGACAGAGTTCGTGTTCGAAACGAAATGTGGGGGGCGCGCATATCTATTGCACGCCCATAATATGCAAATTATGCAATGCAAACCTTCTTGGTTTTACCATTACATGGATGTGTAGTTTTTTGGTGGAATGCAAGGTTGCATTTGACAACAATGGCCAACCTACTTCTTAAATTATCATTTGTTAGCCTGTTTTATATTAAAATGTATATTTTTTTGAAAAATGCTAATCCTGTCTGGGTATATAATGACAAGCCAGACCCAGAAGCATAAATAAATGGTTTAAGGTCACTGGCTTGTGATAGGGCACTGTCAAAGATTCTAAGTCAGTGGTTTTACGTGCATCTATGTTCGAAGCACATTGGTTCCTTTAGGTGTAAGTGCTGTTTTTCCCCTCTGCAAACCTGAGCAGACAAAGGACATAGAGCTGACTGCTCATGGTACGCTCCAGTTTCAAATAGTTTTGTCCCTCATCTGCCTTGTTGCTCGCCTGATGTTTGGACCAACCCACATTTCAGACAAGCATTTGCTTTGCCAATAGGTCTCGCCTTTGGGACCTTGTAAGTGTTTAGCCATGCAACAGTTTATGTTGTTGCACCAAGGATATTATGCTGCATAACTAAATACTTATAAGGTCCCAAAACCGAGACCTATTGGCTATGCCAATGCTTGTTTTCAGTGTATTTCTAAGGTTTTGTAAATGCTAATTTCTAACTATAACATCCCTAAAACCAGTGTTTTTTTCAGTGAATGTCAAAGGTTTTGTAAATGCTAATTTCTAACTATGCCTACGGAGGTAGGACATGTGTAGAAAGGCATAGAAAGAAGCACGAGATGTGCACAAAGAACCAACAGAGGAGCAGTAAGAGGCCTTGTTGCAAAGTCATCCTGTGCCCCAACTTTTTGCTGACAGGTACTGGTGGAAACTGACTCTGACTAACCAGGTCCAGAGCCAGTGCTATGCTAAAAGACACTTAGAATACAGTGAAAACACCTACATACACTAGGGTACACTATGAGTTGGGGTACCTCTGTGATTAGCATGACCTCCCCTGTAAGGCCCTAGTACATAATAGGGCAGGGGGATTTAAACTACCTCTAACTAAGAGGTGCAGAAGGAGGCAAGAGCGGTGCAAAAAAAAGCAAGTTAAATGCAGAAAGAGGCAAAAGAGGTACATAAAGAGACAACAGGGGTGCAGAAAGAAGCAAGACAGGAGCAGAAATAAGCATGGAAAGTGCAGAATGAAGCAAGAGGGATGCAGAAAGAGGCAAGAGAAGTGTAGAAAGGAGCAAGTGAGGTGCAGAAAGAGCCAACAGAGGTGCAAAAAGAGGCAAGAGAGGTGCAGAAACAGGCAAGAGAAGTGTACAAAGAGGCAAGAGAATTGCTGAAAGAAGCAACAAAGGGGTAGAAAGAAGCAGGAAAAGTGCAGAAGGAGGCAAGTGAGATGCAAAAACAGGCAGGAAAGGTACAGAAAGAGGGAAGACAAGTGCAGAAAGAGACAACAGGGGTGAAGAAAGAAGCAAATGAGGTGCAGAAAGAGGTAACAGACGTGCAGAAAGTTGGAAGAGAACTGCAGAAAAAGGCAAGCAAGTGCAGAAAGTGGCAAAAGATGTACAGAAAGAGACAACAGGGGTGTAGAAAGAAGCAAGACAGGTGCAGAAAGAAACATGGAAAGTGCAGAATGAAGCAACGGGAGTGCAGAAGGAGGCAAGAGAGATGCACAAAGGGCGAGAGAGTTACAGAGAGAGACAAGTTAAGTGCAGAAGGAGGCAAGGGAACCGCAGAAAGAGGCAATAGAGGTTCAGAAAGAGGTAAGTGAGATGTAAAAATATACAGGAAAGGTACAGAAAGAGGGAAGACGAGTGCAGAAAGAGACAACAATGGTGCAGAAAGAAGCATATGAGGTGCAGAAAGAGGCAACAGACGTGCAGAAAGAGAGAAGAGAACTGCAGAAAAAGGCAAGAAAAGTGCAGAAAGAGGCAAAAGAGGTACATAAAGAGACAACAGGGGTACAGAAAAAAGCAAGACAGGTGCAGAAAGAAGCATGGAAATTGCAGAATGAAGCAACAGGGGTTCAGAAAGAGGCAAGAGAAGTGTAGAAAGGAGCAAGTGAGGTACAGAAAGAGCCAACAAATGTGCACAAAGGGTCAAGAGAGGGGCAGAAACAGGCGAGACAAGTGCACAAAGTACTGAAAAAAGCAACAGAGGTGTAGAAAGACGCAAGAAAAGTGCAGGAAGAGGCAAGTAAGATACAAAAACAAACAGTAAAGGTACAGAAAGAGGGAAGACGAGTGCAGAGAGAGACAAGTGAGATGTAAAAACAGGTAGGAAAGGCACAGAAAAAGGTACACTTGTTATATCAGGCCCGCCCCCTCCCTGCACCACTGTGCAAATGCACCCCCTGGTGCATTGTAAGTCGGGGAATTAAGTCCCCTTGAATCCTGAGGGTCCAACTAGCCCACCAGGTACCTCCAGTAAGCGCCACAGAGCTGCATTGCAGAGAGGTGTTCTGAGGCAACGCCCCTTTTTACACCATGCTGCAAACACGGCTTCTGGCGCACTGCTGCTCGGAGGATGAAGTTCACTTGTGTCCTAAGGTCCTCAGAACACAAGAGGGCCTCATCGCCCCACCAGAAGTGCACCAGAAGCCTCGTTTGCAGTGGTGTAAAAAGGGGCGGGCCTCGGACCACCTCTCTGCAACGCAGCTCTGTAGTGCTTACTGGAGGTACCTGGTAGGCTTGTTGGCCCCCCAGGGACCCTCAGGATTGAAGGGGAATTAATTCTCCAACTTACAAAGCGCCAGGGGGCGAGTTTGCAGAGTAGTGAGGGAGGGGGCAGGGTGTAAGGCGAGTTGCCGGTTCCTTTTTTTTTTTGCCTTTTATGGGAGGGGGGCTGCGTTGCCCCCCTTCCCTGGGCCACCTTTTTTTTACATTTTGGGGAAGGGGACCGCGTGGCCCCTCTCCTCAGGCCAATTGTGGCCTTGGGGACCCCATCCCCTGGTGCCGGCCTTTCCGTGTTTTTGTTTATTTTTTAAATATGTGTAATTATAGGGGAAGGGGTCGTGTGCCACCCCCCCCCCCTCCCAGGCCACTACTGGCCCCGGGAACCCCATCCCTCGGGGCCTGGCCTCTCCGTTGGGGACTGTGGGAGGAGCCCCAATGCCCCCACATCATTGCTTTTGCACAAGGGGAGCTGCTGACATGCAGCTTCCTCTTGTGCAAAAGCAGTCCTGCTTTGCTTGATTGCAGCAAGAGTTGGTTTTCCTGCTCTCGCTTCAATCAAGCAAAGTAGAGTTTGCTATAGCAGGGCGGGAGCACAGCTCCCGCCCTGCCATGGCAAACAGCAATGTCCCGGGGGTGGGTACCCTGGGACATTGCAGGAGCCGGCCCTGGGGGGTGGCGGTCCCCAGGACCAACAAAGGCTCCAGGAGGGTGCCGCGGGGAGGTGGTGGTCATCGGGGGTCAATAACGGACCCCCAAATTTGAATGTTTAGTGCCCCGGGGAGGTGGTGGTCCCTGGGGTGTGTGGGGGGGCTCATTTAAACAAGCATTGAAAATGCAATAGCTCGCGCCTTAAGTTAAAGCCATTTGCTTTGCTAATGGTATATAGCAAAGCAAATGGCTTTAACTTAATCTGCCCTCGTCACTATGGCGGTTAACAAGAAGGACTTTAGAGCTAAGTTCACAAACCTCTGGTGGTTTCACTTTAATAAAGTGGGCCTGTTTGCTCGTGGTGTTGGGTTGAAAGAGCGCACACTTTCTAAATGTACACTTTGGATAAGATTTTCACCCAACGTACTCCTGTAATTTAGCACTCTCACTTCCACAATGGATGCTAAGATGCATCTTGCACTAAGAAATAGTGCCAAATGAAACAGAGCATGAACAGAAGCGTGAGCAGCTGCTGACACAGGCTGAATTTACACTTAGGGTAGGATATTCCCCCAACTTACTCCTGCCATTTAGCACGGGTGCGTTCTAAATTGATGCTAGGATGCATTTTGGGCTAAGAAATGGTTCTAAACGCAACAGAGCACGAACAGAAGTGTGAGCAGCTGCTCACATTTGCTAAATTTGCACTTGGGGTAGGATTTTTCCCCCAACTTACTCCTGTCAGTTAACACTCTTGTGTCAAAAATGGATGTTAGGATGCCTTTTACGCTAAGAAAAGTAGCAGTTCTGCCTGCTAAATATGCTTTTACATTAGGCTTTTTTCTCCAAATTACGCGTCATTTCATAAACTGGCATTATTATACTGTCAGTAATTCTGTGTCCAAGAGTAACACAAAATTACGGACATTACTCCAATTACGCCAGCGGAATGGACGTATATGGCTAGAGAGGCACGGGTTAACTGGAAAACCCTATAGGGCAGCCAGTGCATGCAACTGTTGTGCACACCTACCTTCAAGCGAAGTGAAATGACGTGTGGTTGCAGGTGTGCATGGATCTACAAGTGTGGGCTGTTGTGGTGGAAACAATGAATTGTGTCTGTGGTGTTTCTGACACACACACACACACACACACTTGCAGCCTCAGATGAAGTGCTGTCATGTTGTGCCATCCATGGGCTGGTTCTCAAGCCTGTGTCTTCTCAGCGGTTACTGCACACACTGTGAGGTGAGACATGCACACCACGTGCGCCTAGAAGCACGCAGATACAAGTAGTACCAATGCACCACATGCGCCTAGCAGTCTGAGGCGTGTATTGAAGGCGCTTTACTCCCCTGCCAAGCGCTTATCCGATCCAACGAAACACCCTCCATGCTAGTGAACCTCTACAAAGATGTGCCAAGGATGACATCACGTTACTGTCATTGTAACCCACACATACCACTAACAAAGTGAACATTGAACGAGCTCTGTTAACCCGACACTACACGCTGGAACCATGGATGGATTCCCCCCGCCCCCAACCCCCATCCTCACAAAACAACGTAAAAGTGAGAATGTGCTAGGAAGCTTCGGCATGGTAGTAAGTGCTATAGAACTTCCAGTGGCATATGAAAGACACTAGTGTAATAGGCATCTGGCTTTTAGGAGCAATGGGAAGAACCAAGGACGGTGCGACAGCTGTCAGCTATTAATATTAATATTTGCACGTCTTGAGTCTCCTTAGAGTGCAACTGACCTCGGTTTAAGACGTCTGACCAATAACGTTGTCATCCTATTTGGGGTGCTCTGTTTCGGGGCACCAAGCCATAGTCAGAAGTAGAGTGAACCCCCAGGTTCTCCTCGGGAGACCGGGTATAAACAGTAAATGATTATATATGTCAATGAGTAGAAAGCACCTCAAAGAGAGTGAGGGCCCAGGCAGACGCTGGCGCCTTTTATCTGAATCACGGTGGAATCTGAGGACAGTCGTGCTCACACTCGCCCACAGCTCTCACATGGTGAATAAAGTGTCCGTGCAGCTCCAGTACGGTGGCTCATGCATTTACTGTTCCAGAGCCTGGCTCCGAGAGTGGGTGGGGCGGGTCTGCCGGGGCGATTCTGTCTCCATAATGAGTTATAAAGTGAAAACAGATCTATTAATGTATATCCAAGTGTGTTTGTCGCCCTGCTTTCATAGCAACTAGCCCCCACCGCACTCCCCCCTCAGCAGCCCGGGAATCGATAGCAACCAGCCCCCACCGCCCTCTACCCCATAGCAGCCCGGGAATCAATTTGCAAAGAACAGCAATTCATTGAAACCCACCGCCGGAGGAGGGCCACGCCGCCAGTGAAGCATCCAGTCCCCGCGTGCACATCTTCTGTCTGTCTGCGTGCACATCTAGCTTGGAATCCGTATTGATTCACAAATGGCCCACGCAAGGCGAGAGCAGCCCATGCGCGCTGCTAACGCCAGGCGAGACCTAAAGATTAAAATAGAGCCTAAGGGAGGTGGTGGTCCCCGGGAAGTGTGGGGGGGGAGCTCGAGCCACCACACCCACATTTTAATAAATAAAAATAAGAGCCCCGTGGCTGCAGTGGCCCCCGCTACATTATTTGGGCATGCCCCCGGGACCTGGCCCACCCGGGGTCTTGAAAATAACGAAGCGCAGGAGCCTGCCCTTTTGTTTTTTTTTCTTTTCTCTGCAGGATTCGCGCACCCAGCATGAATTCTGCTGATTTCTTTTTTTTCATTCTTTTTTGGAACCTGGGGATACCACAGGGACCCCCCTCAGCAGGCCTAGGGGGTCAATGTTTTCTTGTGACTTGGTTACGGAGTCACAAGATGGCTGCCAACACTTACTGGTTTGATGTGTTGGCAGCCAATCAGAAATCAGCTTGTGCGCGGGAGGAGTCTCGACTCCTCCTCGGTACTCAGATATATATATATATATATATATATATATATATATATATATTACCTACTGGCAATAGCCAGTAGGTATATATAGTTAGGACCTAGCTACCATAGGAAATCCGCAACATTCTATTGGGAATAACTTTGGCGCCGGTTGAGGAATTTGCGTGTAATTTTCCAAAATTTTGGCCAGCTCCGCTGCGCTCCTTCCCTGAAAGTTTCGGGGGGATTCGTGAAGTGGGGGCTGAGAAAAAAGGGGGGTCCCAAAACGTGTTTTCCCCATGTTAATTTCCATAGGACGTTCTGACAAGGCTACAGCCGAACCGCTGAACGGAATTACACCAAACTTGCAAAATTGTAGGGACTGGTACGCAGAAGTGGTTTTTATGAAAATTAACTTCAAAAACACATATATATCTGGGCGGAGCCTAACCACACATCTCATCGTGAGATCTGATTGGCTGTCAGCACTTCATCCAAGAAGTGTTGGCAGCCATCTTGGGACCAATATACATGATAGCACCTCATTAAAAAGCATTGTAGTTAATAGAGGGTTTTAGGACTTTAGTTACATTATAAATCATTTGTTGATGGTACCATACTCATTTTAGGAATTGTGGTGTGTTCTAAGGTGATTTTACCATGTGAAAAAGCCTTCTGCTGGGATATCATGAATCATGTTTGAAAGAAAACTATTATCTCATGCTTTTCCCACAGTGGTTTGGAAGGGGATCTATAAGCTAAGTTGAAAGAATATTTTCTGTAAATTCACATTATCTTTCTCAGTCATGTGAGAATGAAGTCCGACATTCTCAGTAAAACATGTACATCCAACAAGAGCAGAGACTGTCAGTTGATTCCTTTGTGTTCTACTGCAGCCTCCTAGAGTGTTCTAAAATACAACTAGAGCGCTAACAGTCTTACTTATGACAAAAGTATGGCACACCAGAAGCCATCTTGATTGGAATGAAGTGGTAAGTCTGAAAACATTTAATTTATAAAGGAACAAAATGAGGGGGTTTATTTTGCCATAGAAAGTATGATTAGCAGCAGACTTCCCTGGTGAGCAGTAGCTTTACTACAGTGATCTAATGAGCAACTAGAGTGCTAACATTCAGAATTTATGGCAAATGTGTGACACATCTGAATGCCTTCTTGATGGAACCAAAGTAAACAAGCATTGAAAATGCAATAGAGCTTGCCCTCGTTTAAGTTTAAAGCCATTCTGTTTGTAATGAGGTGGCTTTTTAGCTTTGCTTTTATTAGTGTCTTTAAAACTTTCATGTAAATAACATGCATATGTATGCATATATGTATGCATGCATTTATATTTGTATTTATATAGATATGCAGATTATATATGTTTATAATTATTTTAAACCTTACAAAATAATAGACCCTTTTGGAAAAATTTGCACAATGCACTTTATTTTTCTGCTATTTTGCACAGAAAGTTTTGTACAGTGATCTACTAAGATCTTTGTATATAGGTGTATTGCAATTTTGCACATGTATAAATATTTATTTTAAGTATTTATTGCGAAATTTTGCACAATCCATGGGATAAACTATTATGACGATGAAATAAGGTTTTAAATTGACATAAATGAAATGTAAATGTTGGTTTGTCAAACAGTCCGGTCTAGGCTGAAGTATTTTCTTTATTTCTATAGGCTTGGAACCATGTGACGAATCCGGCACTACAAATCACTGGGTGTATTTTGACCATGTCATGTGATCAAGGGCTTCAGGGCCCGAAACGCGTCATGGCGATCGTGAGGGTGCACAGAAAAGAATAAAGAGCGTTTAAATCATCCTAAATGGGTCCGTTTCGTTATTTGGCCTGCAGTCGTGTTTGCTGAATTTCGGAGTTCCAGATATAATTTCCACACCGGCTGGCTTCTAGGTGTGACACGGATCCCTCCAGCGCTAAGGGTAAGCGGACAGGAAGCAAAGCTGACGGTGACCCGGAAGCATTCTACAGCCCCGTTAGGAGCAACTGCTTTTCACCCCCGGCGTTCCCGACTAAGCGAAAATAAGATTGGCGTCAATAACCCTCACGGCGGTGAAGGAGTTCCTGGCATTAGAAATAATTCGCGGCTTGTGAACGGATTCGCCGGTGCTGGGGTAGGAACACGTGAGAGAGCAGAACCATCGTGGTAAACGGACACAACTGCTCGAAAACGTGTATACGCAATATTTTTGAAATAGAACATTTATCTGTGCACTATCATGGACGCCGACGACGTGGTCAGAAAAAGAAACAGGGAAGAAGCGGCAGTAAGCTTGTTTGACGACAGCCCCGTAGCAGAGGTTCAACAGGCGGGGGAAAACACAATATCTGGACCCGTGAACAGCCAAATCAAGGATCTGTTCAAACAATTGGAAAAGGCCATGAAAGTAGAACAAGCAAAGTGGTGGGAACAAAAATCGCTTACAAGATACTTGGAAGTAGGGAGAGTTCCCCGTGGCCTGAGGATTATGCTGGCCCCCAGCTTCGAAAACCCTGACCCAAAGATGCTCCATGACTGGGCACAGTGCAATTTGGATAATTCCAGTCGTCTAATGAGGATACTTGTGGGATACGCCGAGAGTGATGGTGCCAAACTTCAGATAAAAGTGAAAGAATTAAACAACCAAATAAAAGCACTGAATGAGGATGACTTGGAGAAAAAGTTAAGAGAGGCTATGATGACAAGACTCTCAAAAGAAGAAGATATCATCATGAAAAGGAAGGCCTTTAAATTTCAAAGGGACAAACTCGACTATCAAAATGGTCGAATTTATACTTTTTCGAGGAAATTTGATCCTCCAACGGTGAATAAAACGCCAAAACAACTTCAGGCAAATACAGGACAGAAAACGCCTTCGATTTCATCAACAGATGTGAGTACGATTCCCAGCAGTGATTCCGAGATTGAACAAGGATCGACTGCGGCGCAGGCGGGTTTTACAAAGCGGTCGTTGGGACAGGAGGTGGAGTGCCTTCAGAACGACCGCAAAAAAACATTAAGGTCCCATGTTTCCAAACCCAGCATAAACAAAGGAACAACGCCAAGCGCAACCGACGAAGGAAACACAGGGCAGCCAAATCAAGGTGCAAAAAAGAAGTCCTACAGGAGATGGAATCGTCGGTAAATTCACAAGTAAGTGACAATATGACGATTGTGAATTTAACTAATACTCGTCTTAGTCCCAAAGAACAGCAAATATTATCACTGGGGTTAACATTTTGTCCACCATGTATGTTTGATTATGCCAGAACCAGAATGGACTTTTTTAAGTTTGTAAGGAAGTTGAAACTTAGAAAACTATTTTTGATTAACAAACAAAAGGCACGCAAACCCCTAGAAATCAACATGGGGAAGGACAATAATTTATCAGTAAGGGAATATGAGCTGCAATGTGATCTACAAGATCTCCTTAATGAGGGAGACCTAGAGAACATCCAAGAAATAACAAGTACAGCGGTAACTAATACTCCAGGGAATACATTATTTAAACCTAAATCAACGTTTAACCCAGTGTTGGCACATGACAATATCGATGTGTTCAGTGACATGGTAACATCAGAGATGAAAAAATTAAACAAAAAAACTCTGTTGACGAATAGAGGTACGACAAAGCACAATAATTCTTTTGGTAGCCTGATGAAAAAACTCCAGGATGATGAAAAAACTGTGATTAGGCAATCGGACAAGGGGGGCAATATCGTCCTCTGGCCCCTGTCCCTGTATCTGGAGGAGGCACTAAAACAATTAGGCGATAGACTATGCTACAACAGGTGTGATCGATCAGCATTTAAACATGCGTGGGACAGGTTGAACTCTAAATTATACGCGTGGAGAGGACAAGGTCTTCTAAGTGGGGATGAGTTGAAATTTTTAAAGACTAATCATCCCATAACTCCAGTGTTTTACCTGATCCCCAAGATCCACAAGGACAGTGCCAAGCCACCTGGGAGGCCCATAATTTCAGCGTGTGGGGGGACATTTGAAAAAGTGTCCAGGTACATTGATCACTTCCTCCAAGACTTTGTGAAATCCCTGCCATCATACATCAGAGACACCATGGACTTTTTGCAAAAAATCAAATCCGTGGTGTGGACTACAGAATATCTATTGGTCACACTGGATGTCACTGCCCTCTACACAAGCATCAACCATGTCGATGGAGTGAGGGCAGTGAAACATTTTCTCAGTAAAAGACCTATGTGTATGCTGGAACATAACATCATGTTGGTGGAGATGTTGGAAATGTGTCTCAATAACAACTATTTTCTCTTCCAAAACTAAATGTTCCAGCAATTGCGGGGAGTAGCAATGGGGGCCTGCTTCTCCCCCAGTTACTCATGTTTACACATGGGGCTGTAGGAGGAGCAGGTCCTAGGCAATGCCTTTAGTGAAATCATGTCTAGTAAAATAGTATCGTGGTACAGATTCATAGACAACTTGTTTATAATCTGGAAGGGGACAGTGGGTGAGGTGGAGCAGTTCATTAGCAATATCAATCAGAATGAATTGAATTTACACTTCACAGGTACCATCAGTGAAAGTAAAGTTAATTTTCTTGATGTAGAGGTTTATGTAGAGGAAGGGAGACTGCAGACGAAATTACACCGAAAAGAAACTGCAGGCAATACAATCCTCCATGCCTCTAGTCAGCACCCCAACCATCTAATCCGCAGCATCCCCTATGGGGAGATGCTGAGGATTAGAAGAATCTGTAGCACGGATACAGCCTGTTACACAGCACAGAAAGAAAGCAAGGCAAGGTTCCTACAGAGGGGCTACACAGAAAGTGTGGTGTCTAAAGCGATAGAAAGGGCTAACATGGCTGTAATATCCCCAATAACATCAATAGGGGTAGAACCCACAGTGTCAAAAAAAGCAGAGGGACAACCAAGACTTATTTTGGGTTATAGTTGCCAGCATAGACAGATACAGAACATTGTTAAGAAAAACTGGCATATAATCACAGGGGATCCTGTGATTGGCAAAACAATGGCAGTCTTTCCGGCTATTACATACAGCCGTGCTAGATCCATGAATGATATGCTAGTCAGTAGTAGCCCGGAGATACCAACTAAAGGTAACTGGCTGGGCAAAAGCAGGGGTTTCCTCAAATGTGCAGTGTGCAAGGCGTGCACCATAGGAAAGAACAAAACATCGTACAGTTCTCCGTTCAGTGAGACGGAAATTCCTATTTCCAAGAAAATAACCTGCAAGTCAAATTTTGTCATCTATGTCTTGGAATGCGTCTGTGGACTTTGCTACGTTGGTAGCACGAAATTGCAAGTCCACAAGCGCATATTGCAGCATATGAGGGCGGTAATCAATAAGGATGAAGCCTACCCTGTGGCCAGGCATGTCAATCTATGCCACAAGGGAGATGTAAACTGCCTGAGGTATTTTGCAATAGACATGGTGCTGCCGTTACGCCGGGGTGGAAATAGAGAAGCACGATTAAGAGTTTTGGAAACCCGGTACATCCTTGAACTTGACACCAAGACACCGTCTGGCCTTAATGCGACTGAAGATTTATATACTTGCTTACATCTGGAATAACAACATAAGCGAGATATATAAATCAGACAGTAGAATTGTATAAGTGAATCAGGGGCATTGGAACGTCAAAACATGCTATGTCATCAAGTACTGCCAGATTTTAAAATAACAGTATAAAACACATAATTAGGGAACAATCACACTATTTTATTATTTCCTTTTGTGGTGCGTGGATAAAACAAGATAAAAATCTTAGCAATGTAGAAGCAGTGGTCCGGAATTATATTGACAATGCCCACTTGGGCAGAATTATTTTAAACCTTACAAAATAATAGACCCTTTTGGAAAAATTTGCACAATGCACTTTATTTTTCTGCTATTTTGCACAGAAAGCTTTGTACAGTGATCTACTAAGATCTTTGTATATAGGTGTATTGCAATTTTGCACATGTATAAATATTTATTTTAAGTATTTATTGTATTTATTGCGAAATTTTGCACAATCCATGGGATAAACTATTATGACGATGAAATAAGGTTTTAAATTGACATAAATGAAATGTAAATGTTGGTTTGTCAAACAGTCCGGTCTAGGCTGAAGTATTTTCTTTATTTCTATAGGCTTGGAACCATGTGACTAATCCGGCACTACAAATCACTGGGTGTATTTTGACCATGTCATGTGATCAAGGGCTTCAGGGCCCGAAACGCGTCATGGCGATCGTGAGGGTGCACAGAAAAGAATAAAGAGCGTTTAAATCATCCTAAATGGGTCCGTTTCGTTATTTGGCCTGCAGTCGTGTTTGCTGAATTTCGGAGTTCCAGATATATATATATATATATATATATACACATACATAAATGCATATGCATATATATGCATATATATATATGTGTATATGTGTGCGTGTAGAGAGAGGTGTAGAGGTAGAGAGGTAGAGGTAGAGAGGTAGAGGTAGAGAGGTAGAGACTAGTAGAGAGAGAAGTAGAGAGAGGTAGAGAGAGAAGTAGAGAGAAGAGAGTGAGTAATAGAGAGTAGAGAGTGAGTAGTAGGGAGTAGTAGAGAGCAGTAGAGAGAGTAGCAGAGAGTGAGTAGTAGAGAGTAGTAGAGTGAGTAGTAGAGAGTGAGTAGTAGAGAGTGAGTAGTAGAGTGAGTAGTAGAGAGCAGTAGAGAGTGAGTAGTAGAGAGTAGTAAAGAGTGAGTAGTAGAGAGTAGTAAAGAGTGAGTAGTGGAAAGTAGTAGAGAGTGAGTAGTAGAGAGAGAATAGTAGAGAGTAGTAGAGAGTGAGTAGTAGAGAGAGAGTAGTAGAGAGAGTAGTAGAGAGTGAGTAGTAGAGAGTAGTAGAGAGAGAGTAGTAGAGAGAGTAGTAGAGAGAGTAGTAGAGAGAGTAGTAGAGAGAGTAGTAGAGAGTGAGAAGTAGAGAGTGAGTAGTAGAGAATAGTAGATAGGGAGTAGTAAAGAGTGAGTAGTAGAGATAGAGTAGTAGAGATAGAGTAGTAGAGAGTGAGTAGTAGAGAGTGGAGAGTAGTAGAGAGTGAGTAGTAGAGAGTAGTAGATAGTGAGTAGTAGGGAGTGAGTAGTAGAGAGAGAGTAGTAGAGAGTAGTAGAGTAGTAGAGAATGAGTAGTAGAGAGTGAGTAGTAGAGAGTGAGTAGTAGAGAGTAGTGGAGTAGTAGAGAGTAAGTAGTAGAGAGTAGTGGAGAATATTCCAAAGTTTGGCACAGCACCACTTGCACAATAAGTCCAATCAAATCATATCACTTGGAGTCCTTATTGAAGTGCTGAATCTTGGTGTATATTCAAATGCTTTTATTTTCCTTAAGTTTTGTACCACAGCCAGCGGACGCGTTTCGTTCTGTACAACAGAACTTCTTCAGGGCGTTCTTATTTCCTTCAAGTTATGTCGGTATCCTGTTGTCATATAACTAGATATTTCTTCCAAATGTTAGACGAGACGTAAGTACATTCTTATTCAAAGTGACTAGGTATCAATTTTACCCACACAATTCGGGCAGACTTGAGTAATTTATAGCATCCTCAAAGTCAGTCTTTCAAAAATTCCAAAGTATAGGACATGATAATCCAAATCCAAATGTTTCTCAAGAAAAGTCATTTTCAATCGTTCGGAATTTCGGCGTTTGGGCAGATATGTCCCAGGGACCCCCAGTATGCAAGGGGAATTAGTCCCCCCTCTGCAAACGCGCCAGTGGCCTGCTTTGCAGAGAGGTGTAAAAAGAGGCATAGCCTCATTACACCTCTGTGCAATGCAGCCCCCTGGCGCATATTGGAGGTTCCAGGTGGGCTAGTTGGCCCCCAGGGACCCCCAGTATGCAAGGGGAATTAGTTCCCCCTCTTCAAACATGCACGGGGGCTGCGTTGCAGAGAGGTGTAAAAAGGGGTGTGGCTTCATTACACCTCTCTGAAATGCAGCCCCCTGGCGCATACTGGAGATTCCTGGTGGGCTTTCAGGTCTTATATAGTTAGGAATTAGCATTAAAAAAAACTTTGAAATTCACTGAAAAAACATAGGTTTCAGGCATTATATAGTTAGGAATTAGCATTTAAAAAACCTTGCAAATTCACTGAAAAAACCATAGGTTTCAGGCCTTATATAGTTAGGAATTAGCATTTAAAAAACCTTTAAAAATCACTCAAAAAACTATAAGTTTTAGGGGTGTTATAGTTAGCTGGACATTCACTCATACAAAACCATTGAAATTGCTCCTATATAGTTAGTTGTACTAACTATATTTCGCGCACCCACAATCCACTGCTGATGATGTCACATATTACATCATTCATGACATCGTCAGTGACATCACTGATGACATCTCAAATGACATCACTGATGACATCACGGATAACATCATCCACGTGAAAATCACATACACCTTTTCATACACTAGTAAAATCTTTCATCACTCTTTGTAAAATACAGAGTATCATATTTGAATCCATTGTTACAGCAATACAAGTATCTAAAACCCACTCAGTGATTCATAGATGTATACACACATCTAATCACTTACCTGTAGATTCACTCATACATGCTGTCAATGAACAATAGACACTATCAAAAATACTTATACACCTAAATCGACATTACACACCAGCACACATCCTATTCACATATGAAGTCATCCTACTCACTTATGCAAACAATGGATCATACTTACATATTTACTTAGCTACACACTTATACAAACACAACTTCATCTATTCATTTAGATAGTAAGTCATACTTAGTGAATTATAAAATCATTATTACAAGTATAAAGTTATCCATACAGTCACTCACACAATCATTGAGTCTTATGTATACTTATTAATATACAACAACTGACACATGCACTGCCTTTTATTTTTCTAGTTTGTTGGACATGTACCATTGAGAAATATATTTGCTCATCACCACACCCATAAAGATATTCACTCACCCAAACAACTGTTAGAACATGTAGTTTTAACTTAATATATCTAGTGAATCAACTATTCACACATCTTTGGGCAGTCACACCCCCCCCACCGAACCACACACACATTCACTCTCCCATACAAATACTCAGCTAACTAATCAATAACTAATACAGACTTTCACATAGCTAGAAACCAACTGGAGAACCAGTTTACACAACAACTGACAAAGTGATACAGAAATTCAAACAGTTTAGTCACTATCCACTATATTTAGCGAGACACTATAAATTGGTCAAGTAAACCGTCAATTACACTGCTACTAAATCCTCCATCCAAATATTTATTTTTATATATCCACTCATTCTTCAATGCAAATTGCTGTATATATAATGCATATTTAAATGACGAAGCAAATCATATCCACTGGATGATGTCATCAGTGATGTCATCAGTGATGTCATTTGAGATGTCATCAGTGATGTCACTGACCATGTGGTTTATCAAGAATTGGGAGAGTGATCGATCGATCCAGAGGGCACTATTTACCACTAAGAGAAGTGGAAGGTCCAGTGTCAGCTTGTGCCCACAAGTATGAGTCAGCAAAATGGGTTAATGGACTGTTCCTTAGATAAGAAGGTGTGTGTAACTGGCGTGACCGGAGGTGAAAGTTTAACACCTTTGGGCATCCATTTTGTTGGAAGTATTTGCCTCACACACCCTTACAGGTGGTCATGCTTCATCATCGGCGTTTGCTCCTCGTCGGGGAGGCGGTGCAATCCCCGACGGGCTCACCTCTGAGAGGGGCTCTTTGGCGGAGATCTTTTGAATCCAACTGCCTTTTGGTGAAGTGCGGGTGTGTGGGTAGTTGGGAATGTAGCCTGGGTGGTGATTTAAAATGGAGTAGAGGGTACCGGAGACTACTTTATTCAGGGGGTCCCCTACTGCAATTAAAAACGTGAATCCAGTAGTCTAGGTGCCAACAGGTTATGTGTAGTGGCCCTAGATTAGATTTGCAACGGACTGGTCAACATGTTTCTTGCATGGGTAATGTACCCGCGATTCATCAGGACCTCAAATAGGTAAGAGTAAGGTCTACAAAACATAAACAACATGCAAAAGTCATGTGCCTAATACCGGAATTGTGGGATGCTTTAAGTTACCTCTGTAGCTATGTCCTATACCTGGATGAAAAAAATACAAATACAGGGTTAATAGCATGAATTATTGCCAGAATAGGTGCATGGTGCTAACCAAAATAACACACAGTGTCATGCTAGTGAAGGTGTACTAGCGTAAATTCGGCGTGACTGTACTGTGACAACGTGGACTAATAGTGTCACACCCAACTCATGAAAGTGAAAAGTAAAATTCTAAAACTAGAAGGTTTAAAAATAGCAGCAGTCTAACAGGAGCAACACCCTCCTGATTATATGATCAATAAATACGTGATGAAGTTGTGCCCACTCAATGTGCGTAGTGCACAACTCGTCACGGAGTGGACCACCAACTCACCTAGTAGTCAGGGACTAAAGGCCACATCAATACTCGGCGGGTCGGTACTGCAGGACAGGGCCCTTAAGGTTTGGCTGGGAGTATAGAAAAAGACGTGTAAACAATCAGTACACGTCTGCGGGCACTAAAACAACAACAGTAAAGGACAAGCCCCGGAAGGATTCAAGGCAAGGAACCCCCGAGTTTGTTGAGTTAACAAGGATCCGAACCGCGAGTTCCAACAGTATCGCTAGTATACCCTCCTTACCTCTCAGTCACCGCGTACTGGTAAAGTCACCTACCCATCGCCGCCAAGCTCGGATAGATGCTAGAGCTTCGGCGGCGGTCTCCATTTCAAGCCGGGAGGCGTCATTGTTTGGTACGTGACTCCGCCCCCACAGTCAAGCGCAAGCATCCGCCAGGAATGTCACGTGTTGTGGTTGTTGAGCGTGGCGGCCATTGCTAAGTGGAGGCGGACGTCAGGACGAGCCAACCAATTTGGGTAGATACTACGTTACAGGAGGGGAGAGTAACCCTTGTCGCATTAGGTATATGGGCTAAAATAAAATTATCAATGATCAATATGTACCGTCGGTCCCTTGCGGAAAATAGACGCATGTTGAATGGTCGTGACTAATATTGGTTGAGGGCATAATAGGACTGTAGGCTGCAAATAAATGAGCGCACTGGGTGTACGGCTCAATTAGTTGCCAGGGTGCCGAATACACAGCATTATGATATTGTGTTGCCTGCCACTACTAGGGTCTAAACTGGTATTTAATAAAGGGCACTTTGGACGCTCAAAGCGTGGTGTGAATGGGTTAGTATACTGGATGTCTAAATCCCCTGTTCACGTGACTAAGTCAAGGTGTTTAGAGTTTACAGCAGTGTGTTATTATAATGCGTGCCACGGGATGTCCTCGTTTAAACCCCGACTATCTGACGATAAGCGATGGACCCACCTTTGTTCTTTACGAAACAGGGCTTGTTTAGGGCAATTCGGGCTAGATTCAAGTATAAGCCATTTAAGGGAGTCAGCCGTGTGATTAGCCTCCACATAATGTTTGCACATCTTGGTGTTGGTTTTTCTACAGCGGAAATTACTGCGGTGTTCTGTGATGCGGGTTTTGATAGGACGTGTCGTCATTCCTATGTATTGTAGCTCGCATGGGCACGTCAGCATGTAGATACAATGTGACCATGTCATGAATGTTGTAATATGTGACATCATCAGCAGTGGATTGCGGGTGCGCGAAATATAGTTAGTACAACTAACTATATAGGAGCAATTTCAATGGTTTTGTATGAGTGAAATGTCCAGCTAACTATAACACCCCTAAAACTTATAGTTTTTTGAGTGAAATTTAAAGGTTTTTTAAATGCTAATTCCTAACTATATAAGGCCTGAAACCTATGTTTTTTTCAGCGAATTTATATATATATATATATATATTTTTCTTTTTTTTAATTTCTCAGCAACTACTGAACAGATTTACACCATTTTAAAAAAAGGTCGCTTTCTGGAACAAGGCCTACCTTTTTGCCACATTTGATGTAATTCCGTTCAGCACTTAGGGCTGTAGCTTTGTCTAAAACTCCTATGGAAATTAACCTGGGGAAACGTGGGACCCCCCTTTTTTCTCGGCCCCCGCTTGATGAATCACCCCGAAACTTTCAAGACAGGAGCTGACCGGAGCGGGTTATTAGTTTTGAAAATTTCACAAAGATTCGTCGAACAGCGTCAAAGATATTGGCAAAAGAAAAAACATTTTTTGAATTGAAACGAGGTCCTAACTATAACTACCTTTTGGCAACCGCCAGTTGGGGATATATATATATATATATATATATATATATACTTTGGCATTGAATGACGAATCTTCACACAATTTTCAAAACATTTCCCCTTTTTAGGTCTCCCCTACACAGCCCGCAATCGCTGCTTTGGCGACATTTTGGAATCGCTCCAGGCTTTTCTTGAAACTCGTGCATGTTTTGCACTGTTTCCTATTAGACCTTGTGCATGTCTGTCATTTACCTTGCGGGAGCGAGCAGCAGCGACATCTGTTATCAATTATCGTGCCTCCCGCTGCTCGCTCCTGCAAGGTAAACGTGATTTGCCAAAGGACGCTCAGCAGTAACTCTCTGTGAGCCTGCCTCAGCGGGCACTGTTATCTGTACGATGCCTCATGTTTGAAACATCGCCCTCTCTCCGGACATCCACATGTGGCACACAGTTTCTATCTTCTTGCCTCGTCTGTGCAGCAGCTGCGCCCGGCAGCTAAAGGATGGCTGCATTTGGGGGGTAAACTTACAGGATTAGTTTTGAGGTCGTTTTGAGGGGGCTGATAACGGGGGGCAGGGCACACTGAAGTAAGCCGTAGTGTGTGAAGTGTTGGAGTGATGGGGACTTTCACATCTCGCCGAGCAGTTCACTGGCTGTTGTACGGGCGGCAGGTTTGGGTACAGTGGGGAGAGGGGAGTGCGCATGCTGGGTGAGTGGCACAACGATGCGTCTTGCTCTGGCTGGTTTTGTTCTAGGAGTGCAGTGTGCCGGGAAAGCTCTTCGCCTTTTTTCTAAAGCTTCTGCATTCAGTGCAGAGTGCAATTGTCTCGGGCTGGGAACCTCACAGGCAGATTCTCAAGTGGGCAGATTAAACTGAAAGCACCCAGCGGAACGGGGGGTGGTCTATTGGCATCGGAGGGGGGCACGAGGAATCATTAGTTCACTGGAGCAGAACCAGCTTTTGCTAACCTGGAGACACTGAACTACCTTTGGGGCTCAGAAGAGAATGTCATTTTAAACGAGAAATGTGCGGCTTGAGGGTTTGGAGTTTTTGGTGCCTACTCGCCACGGCACCGACATGACAGTTTAGGAAACAAAACAAAGAAAACAAGCAACAGCAGCAGGAAAGACCTGGCGGGTCCACTCCACGAGACACTGCTCACGTGAGCCTCAGTGTCTACATAGAAAGGTTCGAGATATCGCAAGCCCTCACGATAGCGCCACTGTCCATGTGTATTGCGACTCCCTTGGTGTCAGTTGGGTGGCTTCCTTGAAGTGCCCCGTTACTGCCCCCATCCACACACGCCGAGCAGAGAGTGAGGCTGTGAACTGCCCTGCTAGCACTTAATGAGGGGTTCTCGTGGGACCTGCGCTGGGATTTGTGGTCACCAGTTAAATATTGACTTAGCGCTGGCAGTGTTAACGCTGCAGGTCTAACAGGCAGCCCAAGAGGTTAGCCATTAATCTGTCCCACAATCCCCGCATGAACCCAGCGCAGGGCAGGAGCTCCCTTTGAAGAGCATCGAAGGGAGTGCAAGTGGGAGAGGCCACAGTGTTGAGCTCAGCAGTAACTCCCCTTGAGCCTGCTTCAGCGGGCACTGTTCTTTGTAAGATGCCTCATGTCTGAAATGTTTGTATTCATCTCTGTGCTCTGCGCCAGACTGCTTCTAAGCGCTACCCTGTGCTCGTCAGCGGAAGCAGTCCCCAGCACCCCCACCGTACAGGCCCAGGAAAATTAATCTAACTAACAAGCAGGAATTTATCAGCTTCAGTCGTAATCAATGCGCTAATCGATGGCGACACTGGTTGTGTCTAAAGCGCTTATCGGCAATTTTGGGAAATGACAGCATGTAAATGTCTTGTGCTTTAATTGAACAACTCAATCAGCTGGGGTGACTCTGGCTGTCCATACGTGTGCTCATACATCTCTCTAGGTTTAAGGAGCCAGCCTTCACTCTTAGCCACGCCGGGCTGCGCAGTTCTTCTTGTACCCAGCGTATCTGGGTCCCACCAGGTCCTGCTTAGAGCTGGTCGTCGAACTACCCGTGTTCACCCACGCGCTGTTAATAGTAGGGGAGGTACGCTTGGAAGGTGGCGCTGTAGAGTCCTGGCCCTACTACTCCCATGACAGGATACAACAAAATACCATCCGCCACATTCCGAGCCTCGGGCTGTCAAATGTGCCGCAAACGCCGATTGCACCCACTTTGAAAACACAGGGTTTGCGCACATTTTGCTAACACCCGTGGGTGTTAGTACGCACAGTTCCCTCCATGTGCTTACCTGGAGGAATGTTCGTGGGTTAAACATTCAAGATATGGGAATACCAGCTCTAATGTATCAATGCATTTCCCGTTATACTTTGATTTCACTCAATGTGCTATAAACACCATCGCTAAAAGCGTTTTCAACACATTGATCTCTATGTCTGGTGGGAAAATCAAATTGGTGCAAAAACTAGCTGCGGAAATACCATTCCTGTGCCAGAGTGGAATTTTCCATGCAGTTTTGTGCCATTTCACGAGTGCACGTGTACTGAGGCCGTATGCCACTCCAAGCACAGGATTTTCAGCTGTACAATCTGACGGGGGAGTCACAAGTCCACAACCCATATACTTATAAAGCATGGTTCTTGTAAATCACGATGCAATTAAGGGACTAGCTTCCTTAAACAAGCATTGGCATAGCCAATAGGTCTCGCCTTTGGGACCTTATAAGTATTTAGTTATGCAGCACAATATCGTTGGTGCAACATCATCAACTGTTGCATGGCTAAACACTTATAAGGTCCCAAAGGCGAGACCTATTGGCTATGCCAATGCATGTTTTGATTCAGCTGCTGTGTTGAAAGTTTGGGGGTGATCCGTCAAGTGGGGGCTGAGAAATAAGAAAAACACGTTTTCCAAAAATCTATGGGGATTTTTCATTTTTTTAACACTACAGCCCAAACTGCTCAACGGAATTACACCAAATTTGGCAAAAAGCTAGATGTTGGTCCAGAAAGCGTGCTTTTTGTGATTTGGAGTAAATCCGTTCAGTAAGTTTCAGAGATATTTAAGTAAATATGCATGCACCACCTTTTCCAGAGCTCAAACAATATAATGGAGGGGATCCATTGCAGACCCCCAGCCCTGGAGACCCCCACTTCCCCAGGGCTAAAGTAAAGATTGGAGAAGGGCTGCATAGCCCCCCTCCGGGAGCCATAGATGGCCCGGGGGACCGCCACACCCAGGTCTGGCTCCTGCTATGTCCCGGGGTGCCCACCAAACCATAGCCATAGCACACTGTGCTCCGCTTTTAGCAAGTGAGAGCATTAAAAATGCTCTTGCGTGCTGAAAGCGTCACAGAATTGCTTTTGGAGAGAGAGAGCTGCATGTTCAGCAGCTCCCTCTGTCCAAAAGAAATGCTGGCTCCTGCAGGACGTCGGGAACCGGCAGGGACTGCGGGGCCTACAGGCTCCTCCCGCCGTTCCCAACAAAGTGTCTAGGTGCCCTGGCTTGGCAGTTCGGGCTGGACTGTTCCCATGAGGCACAGGGTCAGACTGATTTGCATATAGCCATATCTGAACTGGGGTGGCAGAGTGGGCTAAAGAACGGTGATGGATCAAACCCAGATCTTTGGACTGGGTGTGAGTGTTTGGTTGGTTCAGATGCTCCGTCCATCACCACCCCCTTTTGTGCCGCCCTGGGTGGGACCAGGACCCCCAAATTAGAGGCCAGGCCCCTGGGGTTGGGGTCCTGGAGCCAAAACTGGTCCAGGGAAGGGAGGGCCATGCAGCACCACCCCTCAAATAAATTTAAAAAAAGGCAATTCTTCGGGAGTCACGCCCCTTTCTCCACCACTCTGAAAACACACCTCCTGGAGCACTACCTTTGGGGCATGTAGTCCCCTTACATCCTGAGGGTCCTTGCGTGCCAGAAACCCCTCCTGTTCCCTCAGGTTGGCGAGAGGTTGTCGGAGACCATGCCCCCTTTTCCCACTACTCTGCAAAAGCACCTCCTGGCACACTGCTGCTAGAGGGATGAAGTCCCCTTGGATGCAGAGGGTCCTTGGGGACCAGGAACCCCTTCTGTTATCTCCAGTATGTCCCAGACAGCGGGTTTGCTGGGAGCTGGTCAAAGGCCCACCCCCTTTTCCCACCACACTGCAAACGCGACTACTAGTTTAAAAAATCAGAGGGGGCATGGCCAAGATGGCGGCGTGGTACGACGCGGGTCTGTGTCCCTCCGGCGCCGCCGAATTTAAGCGTTGTCATAGTGCCGATCCTTGGAGCCATCCACCCTTGATACCTGCAGTGGAGCCCCCGGGGGTGTGCAGGGTACCTGTGGGTGACTCGCGGACCGGTGCAGAGGCTGTGCTTCTGACTTCGAGCCTCGTGGGCTGTCCGGCCTACCTGGAGCAGGGCTGGGGCAGGTGGAGCGAGGGCCTCATCGAGTCTAGGAGCTGCGGCCGAGAGACTGCTCCATGTCACGAGAGGCGAGTCCGGAGGTGGGTGAGCGGCGGCAGTTGTGACGCGGCAGCGGGGGGGCAGAGGAGGTGCCCGACGAGAGCCGCTGTCTTCTGTTAGAGGAGGCCGCGCGGTGGGAGCCTTCAGTGATCACTGCTGAGCGGGGCCTGGGCGCTTGACCGGCTCCTGAGTCCATTCCTGCCCCATGAACGGACACTACGTAAGAAGCATTGCAGCCTGGTACCAGCGGAGGCCGCGCGAGTGGATGTGGTAAGTGCGGCCCTCTGAGACACGTGGCCATCCGAGCCTGAACCTTGGGCGCCTGTCAAGACCGGCCCTGCCCCCGCTGGTTCGGTGTGAAGGCCCCGTGAGACGCTGTGAAGCGGTGGGTGAGGTGAGAGGCGTTTCCTCGGTCCGCGAACCGGTGGACGGTGTACACCTCGGGCAGCAGCTGGTCCCTGTAGAGCCTAAGGCGGGGCCGGTGGACTTAGAGGGAGCCGTCAGGAGCGGGAGAAGCTGGGTCAGGGTCACGTCTGGGAGACCTAGAGTGAGTTTGCCCATTCAAAGGTGTGGAAAAGTGGGCTGTGATTGGGGCTACGTGGGTCCGCATTTTGTTTGGACAGTGGGCGAGCAACGCTGCTGGAGAGCAGGTGGTTGTATTGGGACGCAGAGCGGCGATTTGCGCCTGAATGAAGGGGCCGGCATTTAAGGAGCTGCTGCCGACTTGCACCTGACGGGACCACAGCACAGCTGAGACGCTGCTTGTATGAGGACAGGCTTTGGCTTTTCTATTCGTTGGGACTGAGGTCACATGCACTGGCCGGGTTGTGTGCGAGCATCGGGGGCGTAGACCTCTGGCCTGCGGAACATATGGGAGAAAGTGATACCTAATGGAGAGCCCCGGCATAGAGCTTGGGGGATAGCAAGTCAGTGTCTGGCCGACTGGGTGATACTTGCACTGACCTAACGCGCAGTGCTTGACTGACAGGCTGGTTGGTGTGCCCAGTTGCGTCTCCATCGACCCTGTTCCCCGGGGTGGCTTCACTGGTCGGCACGGACGAAATGGCGACAGCAAGGGCATGCAAAGAGAAGTCATTAAAACAGCTACTTCTGAAACAGTCCAATCAATCCTCCACTCAGGGAGAGAAGGGTGCCGGCCAGCTGGAAAGCGATGACTCCCCCGCAACCAAAGCCTTTATGGTAGAACTCTTCACGGCCATAAAGTAGGACATCAAGGAGCAAAAGTCCCAACTAGCTGCAGATCTCAAAGAGGTACAGCGCGATGTGGATGAAATAGGGGAGAGAGTGGCGACCCTGGAGAAACCTGACGTTAGTAGGGATGAAGAATTGCACCTCCTGCAGCAGGACATGTTGTGCCTTCGTGAACAGAACATTGATCCCCAGTCACATGCGGAAGACCTGGAGAACCGCTCCAGGCAGAACAACGTGAGGATCAGGGTCGTTCCCTGGAAGGAGGAAGGCGACGATCTCAGAGCTTATGTTCTTATTTCAGCAGCTTCTCGTGGATGAGGAAGGAACGGACATTCAGATGGACCGGGTCCATCGTGTGGGCCTCCCTCGGACATACTCGTGTGTGTCCACGATTTTCAGTTGAAGGAACGCATCAGCCGGAAGGCCCATGAGGCGCAGCCTGTGCATTTTCGGGGCCATCAACCTGCTATTTTTCAAGACCTAGCGGCCTCCACCCTGGTTAAACGATGAGTGTTTAAGCCTGTGACCAACTACCTCTGCGAGAAGAACATCCCTTACTCCTGGGGCCAACCGTTTTGAATCCTATTTAAACATCAAGGAAAACTCCTACAACTCAGATCCCTTGAAGAGGCGCTGGAGACCCTGGGCATCGATGGCGGCTCACCAGCGGAAGGAGCGGTTCGGCATGGTCCTAGGCGTGTTTGTCGCACTTCTGGCTGGCAGCGAGTGGGGAAGGCGCCACCCATTCAGAAACCCGATCAGGCCGCACGGGAGAAGGAGAGAGAAGCGGTGCTTTCCTCCCTGACGCAACCTGCAGTGAGCCCTGTCCCCCCATGATATTGCCTGTGGATGGCCCAGTGAGGTGTGCTGAGCGAGGCGCCGGAGGGATCGATGGATCCGCTCGAGTTGGCGAGCTGGCCATCCCCTGGCGTTCTCGAGGATTCTGGCTGACCATTACGAACTGGACATTGGTTGCAGCCACGATCCCCTAGACTTTCATTACTATGACGAACATGCTTTTCGTGTTGGCTTTTTCTTTTTGGTTCTGCTTTGTTTGCTCATTTTTGGGGTTTGGTTGGGGTGTATTTTGGGGTCTCCGCATCAGTTCTTAAGTCAGAAATGTTCGCAGCAGGGCGATGCAGGGCTTCATGCGAAGTTCTCTTATTGATCAGATGGGGGTTGCCAATTAGCATAGTGTCCTTCTGGAGGCCCAATGGGTAGAGACTTGAAGATAGTAAGTTTGAATGTTCAGAGGCTGAATAACCCTGCGAAGCACGCTGCAGTGCTCTCCCGTCTCGAAAATTCTGATAGTGAGATCTGTCTCATCTTCCATACAAAGAAATCGCACGCATGCGAGATAGGCGCTTCCTGCAGCAATTTTGGTCCGCTGTACTGTCCAAAAGAAAGGAGTGGCTATCTTAGTGAGCGCGTGCTGCCCGTGTAAAGTGTTGTCAACTGTGACGGAAATAAAGGGCAGGTTGTTGGTCATCAGAGTGCAATGGGGGGAATCACACCTTACGCTAGGCACTTTATAGGCCCCTAACGAGTAGCAAGAGCCCTTCCTGATATCCACCCTATCAGAAGTCCTCACCTCCCTGGATGGGGCGGTTCTAGTGGGGGGCGATCTCAATCTTGTTATGAATGCGGAGCTTGACAGATCAGGGCAGCGATCACACCAGTCCGGGGCTCTATCTTGGGGGGGGGGGGGGGGGGGGGTGGGGAGAGAATGGTTAGTTGACAGTGGATTGCATGATGTGTGGTGGGCGCAGCATCCAGGCGAACGATAACGAGATTATAGTTATTTCTCTGTGGCACATAAAACCTATGCACGCCTAAATCACTTCCTAGCATCTACTACTCTCATGAATAGTCTACTCTCCTCAGAGATTGCCCCACGGTCTCTCTCCTTATTTACGCCCTTCTGCCCGTGCACCGATCACGAACACTTCCCTCCGGTTGGAGACTGCACAACAGCTTACTTCACTCCGAGGCGGTGATTCAGTGGGTGCGCGATACTATAGTGAAGTATTTTCAGGTGAATGATGATGGGTCCACTTCTCTTTCGGCGGTGTGGGAGGCTCTGAAACTGGTGCCGCAGGGCGAGTTTATAGCGATAGCGGCAACATACAATACTATGCGCAGGGACAAGCGTGAGGAGCTGGAGAGGGAGGTGGGCGAGCTGGAGGCGATCCACAAGCATACAGGTGCCCCGCAAGTGTGGCCCAATCTGGAAAATCGCAGACGAATGCTAAAACATCTAGACGTAGATAGAGCAGAACACGCCCTTCTCCGGCTGCGTCATAAATTCTTCCTTAGCAGTGATAAATGTGGGAAGATGTTGGCACGCAGGTTACGAGTTCAGGCACAGGTGTCCTTAATCCAGTCAGTGCAGGATTATTCTGGCATAGATCAGACTGCAGACGATCGAATTGTTGATACATTTCGCAGATTCTATCGCCCACTTTATACGGAACAAAATCCACCCCCACAGGATCCAAGACCGTATCTGGATACTTGCAATATTCGCATTCAAGAGGTGATTTCGGCCATCTCCAGGTTGAAGGTAGCCAAATCACCGGGCCCGGGTGGCTTCTCAGCCATATTTTACAAAACGTTTTGTGTGGAGCTTGCTCCCTTCCTGACTCGGCTGTTTAACTCTTTTCTTGACACAGGAGAGGTGACGCCCTCGATGTCAGAGGCCACGATTTCAGTCATCTTGAAGCCTAAAAAGACACGCACTTATGTGGGTTCCACCACCCCATTTCGCTTCTTAACGTTGACGCAAAATTATTTGCAGGCATTTTAGCATTGCGCCTTAACCCCTCATGCGGATATGGTCGATGCCGATCAGTCGGGTTTCATTCCCTCTTGACAAGGGGGAGACAATTCCTTCTTTTTTTTTTTTTTTTATTAGCAGCACTGGAAGCATAAATGTATAAACGAAAACAATCAGATCGAGAGAGGAAACAAATAAAGACATCTAATCATAAACAGAATTGACATTGAATCATTAATAAATTCTAATCAAATCCAATCAAGTTAAATGCAATTATCGTTGCAGGCATACAGCATAATTCAAAATTTATATACTGAACAAACATCAACTAATAAAAGACGCCCAGATCTTATCGAATTTAGCTAAGGACTTATTTCCCCTGAGCCTGGCCAAAGCAAGTTCCATACCATGAATCTCGTTAAGCAGTGACCACCATTCCATGATGTGTGGGGGATTGGGAGAAATCCAAGCACGAGCAATTATGAGTTTAGCGCACGATGACATGGTTGTAATTAAAACCCTTTGTGGAGTATTCATAACATTAACAGCTAGCAAAACTAACCCTGGATCTAAAGAAAATGTACACCCTAACTTAAGTTTCATAATGTTCTCAAAAGACGTCCAAAATTCTGATATCATAGGGCAGGTAAACAGCATATGCACCAGGTCTGCCGCACTTGCGGCATTTAGATCGATCACTGTATATACTGTTCGAAGCCCATTTGGATATTCTCTCAGGGGTATGGTAGAGCATACAGGTTGTTTTAAATTGCTGCAGTCTTAGACTTGAAGAAAGAACTGCTTTGTTAATGTTGCGTAAAGGTGTATTAATAACCGCCGGAGTAATATTACTCCCCAGCATCCTACTCCATTTCTCCACTAAAGTACTACAATCAGTGTCTCTATATGTATTAAAACATTTATAGCAGCAACTTATAAATGACTTATTTTTCTGCGAGTAAAGGCTGTCCCATATATTAGAATCAGAGAGATTCTGAAGTTTCATTTTTCGAACCTAAAAATCATATATTTGCATATACTTGAATCTCATAGAGTCTAAAACATTATAAAGTGTTTTAAGAGTTTCAAAGCTCAGGAGCCCTTGTGCGCCATACAAATCCCCAAGTGTTTTTATTTCATGCGCCAGCCAAATATTGATTGATCCATCACTAAATATTCCCGGCAAGCCGGGATTTCCCCATAAAATCAGTTTAGGATGGAAAGAGGTCACATTACAGAAAGCCTGTATGTTATGCCAAATTTTAACCAGGTCTCTGGCGGTCTTAAAATCGCACCCTTTTGAAATAGTTAGGGTCATTGATTCTCCACAGAAACAAGTTAGCATCCGTATTAAACATAAACATAAGAAAGTAAGGTCGGTTGTCTACATCATCTGAGTTAATTAAATGTCGCAGGCATCCTACAAACGTTGCCCAAAAATATAACTTGAAGTCCGGGAAGTTCAACCCTCCTGCGTCTAGAGCCCCTTTTAGGAGAGTCATAGATCTACGGGCTTTACGATACCCCCAAATAAAACTGCTGAAGATTCCGTCCTAATTTCTAAAAAAACAATTACCCAATGCCAAAGGAATAGAACGGAATAAATAAAGAAATTTAGGTAATATAATCATTCGGATCAAATTAATTCTGCCTATAATATTTAGAGAGAGTTTGTGCCATTTTTTTTTAAAAGAGTTATAGTAGTTTTAACTAAACCATCATAATTTATTTTAATTATGTCCTTAGTTTTAGCAGATATCTTGACCCCTAAATATGTTGCCGTCTGGAATAATCCAATAGTTGCCCTCCCTGGTTTGTGGTTTGCAATTATTTGGGTTTTATTTATATTCAGTTTGTATCCAGAGACGTCCCCGAATCTGCTAGCTTCTGCCGTAATGCCCTGGATTGCTTAGCGATATCGGTAGAATAAAGGGCGATATCGTCGGCATAAGCTGTAAGTTTTAGTAAATGCGGGCCATACTTAAAGGTGATGATACCGGATTGTAATTGTAATGCATGAAGAAATGGTTCTACTGATAAGGCAAACAAAAGAGGTGACAGGGGACACCCCTGACGGGTTCCCCGAGTAATAGAAATAGAAGCTGATAACAAGCCTGCATAATTAATTTTGGCCATAGGATTATCGTATAATGATTGAGTCCAGTTAAAAAATTTACCCCTAAAGCCAAAGCCAGCCATCACTAGCCACAGGTACTTCCAACCCTTTCGGTCAAAAGCCTTCTCTGCGTCAAGCATAATCATACAGAGTGGAGTGGATTCCTTTTCCGCTATATCAAAGGCTGTTACAGCCATATTAATATGTGCTGTGGTGTCCCTACCCATAACAAACCCATGTTGGTGTGGGCGACTATTTTAGGTATATAAGGTGCTAAACGGGTGGCCAACACCTTTGCAAATACTTTTGCATCTGCATTGACTAGCAAGATGGGGCGATAAGAGCCGCAATCATCTGGTGGTTTCCCCTTTTTTTTTAAAAAAGACCAATTTTACCCTATTCCAAGAACACGGGGCTTTCCCACTATCCCCAATATAGTTAATGACTTGATGGAGGAGAGGTATGAGCTCCTCAGCACATAGCTTATATATCTCTAAAGGAATCGTATCTTCGCCAGGCGCTTTCCCAGATGGCAAAGAAGAAATCGCGTGTCCAATCTCAAGTTGACTAATATGAATGGAGAGTTGTTCCAACTCGAGGGAGTCGGGTTTTTCGAGAAAGTGATCCAGATAGTTCTGAATGGAAGCCACTGTCGGATACGTTTTTGGAGTGTATAATTTTTTATAGAATGATACGAAATGTTCTAATATTTGCACTGGTTGGTCAAGTATAGTATCATTAGGACCCCTCAAGTTTTTAATCAGAGTATTAGCTCTCTCGTCAGCTATTTTGTAGGCTAATAACTTCCCAACTTTATCTCTGCGTTCATATTGTGTCACCCGAAATTTGTGCAGTTTTATGCTGCTTTTTTCCCAGAAAGTAGTTTTTATGGCCGACTTCAGCTGCCCTAGACGTAATTCCAATTCCGTTGTGTTAGCAGCATGGAGGCGGAGAGCCTCCACCAATAGTAACTCGACTGACAGTATGTCATTTACTAGGGCTTTATCTTTTTTACGGCGCTCAGAATTTTGGTGGAAAAGAAATTGCTGGGTGAACCCCCGGATTCCTGCCTTGCAAGAATCCCATACCATAAGGCAAGTCGTAGAATTAAGGTTAAGCCTGATAAAATCAGCAATGTGCGACTTAAGTTGTGAGATAAATAAGGTGTTAATAAATAAGTGCCTAGGAAAGAAGAAGGTTCGAGGGGGGGGGTGGGGAGACAATTCCAAAAGATTGTTGCATCTTTTCGATAGTATTCACTGCTCATGGAAGTTGGCCTTTCTTTTGTCAATAGACACAGAAAAGACCTTTGATTGCGTTAGCTGGGAGTATCTGTTTGCGGTTCTGCGTGCATACGGGCTCGGTGTCAACTTTCTCCAGTGGATACAATGCCTATACTCCACCCCCAAGGCTTTTGTTCGGGTTAATAGCTGCAGGTCGGCCCCCTTTACTATTGCCCGGGGAACACGGCAGGGTTGACCCCGGTCCCCCCTTTTATTTGCTCTCTATATGGAGCCTTTCACGCAAAGGATCTGGGCGAATCCTAGTGTGGTAGGCCTCAAATTCGGTGCATAAACTAAGCTTGTATGCAGACGATGTGATCCTTTCGCTTACCCAGCCGCGGAGGTCCCTGCGGGCTTTGCTGGATGAACTCGAGGCCTTTGGGGACATATCAGGCTTTATGAAGAATGTCACGAAGTCGCAGATTCAGAAATTTTCCGTTCCCTCAGAGGAGGTGGAGGCACAGCAGCGAAACTTCACATTCCAATGAGCGCAAACGGATGTATCATACCTAGGGTTCAAGGTTGCGCGGACTATTGCCAAGACGGTGTCCCTAAATTACTCCTTGCTGTAGGAACAGACGACCAAGACGCTGGACGCCTGGTCACGACTCAAGCTGGCATGGTTTGGGAGGATAGCGACATTGAAAATGACGGTGCTATTTCGCATCTTGTACATTTTTCAGATGCTCCCGATGGCGCCACCCCCCAGGGCGCTTAAGAAATTGCAATCACTTTTTACCAGGTGTGTTTGGGAAAGAAAGAAGCATTGCCACTCCCTGACACAAATGACGACCCCGAAAGCACAGGGCGGTCTAGGTCTCCCGCTCGTTGGGGGCTATTATCAAGTGGCGTGTTTACGCTATATAGTGGAGTGGAACAGACCTTTGTCCAGCAAACACTGGAATTTTATGGATCAGTCTGTTGCAGGGGTGAACATCTGGCAGAAGCTGTGGTTGACCCGTAAACACAGAGCGGGGGGGACTGTACTCCTCTCCGGTCACCTCGCCTACTCTTAAGGTGTGAGATCGTGTAGCCTTACAGAAGGGGTGGACGTCATTCCCCTCACCGATGACACCCATCGTCGACAACCCGGATTTCCCCCCCGGGCCAGGCGTTGGTCGTGTTTCAGAGGTGGCGGGAGGATGGGTGGAAGAGGGTTGGATCACTTTTCGATACGGAGGGCCTGATTCCCTTTGCACAACTTCGAAAGGACTACAATTTGTTATCCTCTGATGCATTTCCCTACAGACAGAATTCTCACTGGTCACTAGGTCTGCCAACTATTCCCACTTGTCCCGTCACCCCTTACAGCGTTTGAACAATGGCTAGTACGTAAAGCAGACGACCGCAGACTTATATTGGAACTGTACGCCATGCTCATAGCGTGCCCCGCGAGTCCTCGCACTAAAGCTCAGGTACGTTAGGAGACTGAACTGGGTAAGCCCCTGACACCCAAGGAATGGGAGCAAGTACTATACATGGCACATCACACTGCACATAATACAGCGAGCGGAATCTGCTTTTAAGGTAATTACATATTGGTACTACATGCCAGCTCGGGTGCACTGCTGGGACAAAAGCAAATCTGATCTCTGCTGGCAGGGATGCGGCGCTACGGGAACTCGGGTTCACCTATTGTGGCATTTCCCGAAATTGGTACGCTATTAGACGGCGGTCCTTGAGGATATTGATGATGTGTTCCAGATTGCGCTGCCTCGCTCCCCAGAATATACGCTGCTAGGTCTTTCTCACCCTAAAGCCTTACCACTGAAATCTATCAGAGGCAGACAGATTGCATTGGCACTGTTCGCTGCGCAGCAGGTCATATTGGCAAAGTGGGGGCACACCAACAGTTCCTGTGATGCTGGAATGGATACACCGTCTGTGGCTGCTTCTGGTCATGGAGCGCATGCCGCTCAGTGTGGAAGGAAGGGGCAAAGAATTTACGAAACTATGGGCCCCTTACTTGCAAATACTCACGAAAGATTTGAGGGAGGTGACGTGCCCGGAGTACCTGCAGATTCGTAGGCTTCTGCCGCTAGAACCCCTTGGCAGCATTTAAATTCCTGAATGCTGCACTTGACTCATACGCTGTGCATCGCTTAGGAAGAAGGTCTTAGAGGGTAGAGGATAAAGTGGAACTGGTGTGGAGAGGGGTGGGGGGCAAGCAGTGGGGGTGGGGAGGGAGGTTTGTTCTAAATGTTTATCCTATTTTGTTGTTTTGTAGTTATCCTTAAAAGGGAAACGGTACAGCTGTCAATACGATTGCCTCTTCTGTGGCCGGCCTCTGGGTTGTTGGCCAGAAAGCTGTGTATCTCTGAGTGTGTCTCTGAGTGTGTCCCGCTCTGCCGGCCTTGGGATGTAGGCAGGAAGCTGTATCTACTTAAACTGAATCCCGCACAATAAAAATGATTGATTCTAAAAAAAACATATTATTTAACTGAAAAAACAAAGGACAGGGACATTACAGTTAGGAAGTGGAATTAAAAAAACTTTAGAAATTCACTGAAAAAAAACAAAGGTTACCGGGAATTCGGCAGTTCAAGTTAGCTGAACTAAATATAACTTGCGCCCCAGCAATGCACTGCTAATGAATTCACATATTAAATCACTCATGACATCACTCATGACATCTCAAATCACATCACTGATTACATCATGCAGTGACTGTGAATGATTTGAAAAAGTTTGAGTGTTAAATATATACACCAAGGGTGTATTGGTTAATCAGTGGGTGTATGAGTGACTGTATGGATGATTCAGTGGGTGCTTGACTGACAGTATAAGTGAGTGATTAGGGGCCAGATGTAGGTAATTCTATTTTACCGACTCATAAATACAGAATTTTACCGATTCGGTATTTATGAATCGGTAAAATAGAAGTACCGAGATGTAGGTAAATCCAGATGTGGATTTACCGAATCTGCTTTGAAGCCCATAGGAATGAATGGGCATTACCGATTCGGTATTTACCGAATCGGTAAATACCGAATTTCTCATGGGTGCAGGGGGTGTCACTTTGACACCCTCTAGCACCCCCAAAACAGGTTTGGGTGCCATGTGGCTGGCATACCTGCCTGTCATATGACACAGGTGTGCATGCACACATGTGCATGCACACCGGAATCGGTATTTTACCATCAAATTGATTTTGATGGTAAAATACCGATTCTGTAATGCTTGTGGGACTCTGAAGAGTCCCACCTACATATCAAATTTACCAAATCGGTAAAAATACCGATTCGGTATTTTACAGAATCGGTAAATTTACCGATCGGTAAATTTACCGATTCTGTAAAAATCTGCCCCTACATCTCAAATTCCATTTACCGGTCGGTAACGGCCGAATTCGGCCGTTACCGACCGGTAAATGCCTATCTACATCTGGCCCTAGGTGTCTCAGTGAATGTATGGGTGAGTGACTGGTTGTGTGAATGTCTGTCAGCTGGAGTCTTAGTGGCTCTATGAGTGTATGAGTGGATATGTGAGTGGCTGTATGGATGAGTGATTGTTGTCTGAGTACCTGTATGGTTGTCTGAGCGCCTCTGTGGGTGGATGAGCAGGTGTGTGACTGCCTGTATGGATGAGTGAGTGGGTGAGTATTTCATCCTCAGGTTCTCCATGGGGCTAGTCGAGGTAGGGATCGCTCAGCTGGCTGCACAGTCTCACAATATGCTCCACGAGGACAAGGCTCTAGGTAAGGCGCCTACCAGGATCAATCCCTTGTCGCCAATTTCTACCCAACCAAAGGACAGAGTTTCCGAGGCAGAGGGAAAAGATTGAATGCTGCTTCCAATCCAGTGTCCTCCCTTCCTCACTTCTAAGATAGGGGGTGATCCGGCAAGGTTCGCTCATGTCTGGAGCACCATTACCTCAAAAGTTTGGGTTTTACAGACTATTCAGGGGTTTCAAATAGAGTTCTATGACTCCCTTCGACAGGACAAGCTCCAGAGACCCATTCAGTTTTGCTCTCAAAAAGCCGCCCTGACAGAGGTCTCTGCAACCCTAGACAAGAGAGCTATCTGTCCCTCGGTTCCTCATCCACAGGGGTTTATCAACAATCTTTTGCTAGTCGACAAGGCCGATGGAAGACAGAGGGCAGTCATAAAACTATGCAAATTTAACAAGTTGTTAGTTTACTGCCACTTCAAAATGGAGGGAATACACCTCCTTAAAGATGTCTTGCGCCCCCCCGGATTGGATGGTACATATGGATCTGAAGGACGCATACCTGTCGATCCCGTTTTTTCCGCCTCACAGGAGAATCCTCCAATTCACCTGGTGCCACTATACGTATGGGTTTTTCACTCTGCGCTTTGGACTCTCCTCCTCCCCTTGGTGCTTCACAAAGGTTTTCAAATCGGTAGTGGAGTATCTGCACCCACAAGGGGTGCGTATCTTCGTCTACCTAGACGACATGATCCTGCTTGATCCGTGCCCACAGAAATTATTGATTCTGCTTCAGATGGTGGTTACCTAGTTAAAGTATCTGGGTTTAATCAACTACGAGAAGTCTCTGCTGGTTCCCTCTCAGGTAGCCACTTTACTGGGTTTTCTGATAGACTCGACCAAGGCCACTCTGAGTCTCTGGGCGCGGCAGGTGACAAGGAGTTGTCACAAATTACAAAAGAATTTGGACAGAACTCATGCCTCACTAAGACACATCCCTCACCTTGTGGGCCTGCTTTCATCCACAATACAAGTGATCTTCCTGGGCCCTTGACATTATCAGGTCCTACAGCACCTGAAGGGTGCCTATTAGAAGTAAGGTCTCACGTGCTCCCAAAAGGATACCCTCTCGTTTGAGGTGAGAGATGAGATATCCTGGTGGGGACACACATGGATGCCTGGAAAGGGAGGGCGATTTTTGGCTCGGCCCCAGACCTGATCAAAGAGTCAGACGCCAGCAGATCAGTATGGCGCGCACATTGTGGAGAGTTTTCCACAGAAGGGTTGTGGTCTCCTCATGACAGACCTTACATATAAACTGTCTGGAGCTTCTTGCAGGTTCTTTGCGGTACGATGTTGGACACGGGACAGAATCTAGTTGTGTTCCATTGAATATGGACAACGTATCAGCAGTCCGATATATCAACAACTTGGGGGAAACACGTCATAAAACGCTCTCAGATCTGTGGACCAGCTTCCGGCATACAGCTTGGACCATCAAATTTCAATTACGGACAAATATCTCCAGGGTCAGGAGAATAAGGTGACAGACTGGCACTCGAGGTACTTTCCACATTCCAGCCATTGGAAACTACACCCAGCGATCTTTGCGATGATCCAGAAGGTTTTCGGGTACTTTTTCCATTGATCTGTTCGCAATCAGGTTGAACCACCAGTTACCCAGGTTTGTCAGTTGGAGACTGGACCTGCAGGCAGTCCACACAGAAGCGTTTCTCCAGCACTGGAGTCATGAGAAGGGCTATATAATTTGCCCCGGTTTGTGATGATCACTCAGGCCTCGGCCCAGATCAGATGCCAGTAAGCAGATTTGGTGATCATCACCCCATTTGGTATCAATTTTTTGGGGAACATTCATGGGATTTTCCAATCCGTCTCACCCTGTTTCCGACTCTACTCCTCAATCCAGATCAGAGTCCACATTAAATGGTTCTAAAGGGTGCCTGTTCCTGATGGCATGGCGGATTACAGTGGCCCATGGCCCTTCCCGGGCCATTCATGAAAAGCCGAGGAACTCTTCTCTAAAGCCTGGTCTGAAAGCACGGTCAAGCGATGTGAATCAGCCTGGACATGATGGATCCATTGGGACGCAGATGTAGTGCAAGTCCTCAACTTCTTGGGTACACTCACCTTGGATAGTTTGGCTCATTGCTCCATAAATATCTTCTGTTCTGCCATATCAGCAGGCTACGTTCTAGTGGACGGCGCCCCGATGGGGGAACACCCATTTGTATGTCGCCTTCTTCAGGGGATCCGTTGGTCACTTCCTCCGAAACCTCGGTATTCTGTTCTTAGTGACATCAATCAGGTACTTAACCTGTTTCTGTCCTGGTAGGCCAACTGATTGTTGCCCAGGAAGGAACAGGGTCAAGACTGATCTGCATATGGCTGGCTCAAAACGGAGGTGGCATGATGAGCAAAAGAACAATGGGTTGGCATGCTACCCCGAGCAACTGCCAGTGGTTAGACTTACTGCTGGCAGACGCCCATCACCTTTTGTGTTTCATATATACATATAGGTCAGCAGTACAAAAGTCACTTAATGCTCAGCAAAAATGCCTCCGTTAAAAAACTCAGGAAAATATGTTTCAGTATGTGCAACTTTTGTTAGGTATCCTAAGACAAATATACATTCAAAACAATAATTTACATAAACTTTAAAATCCAAATTATTTTTTTCAGCTAACACACACTGTAGAAAAAGAGTTGTGATATTCCAAGGTTTCGTACAATAAAATTAAATAAACATTAAGTGATGAATGATTTATAGTATCACAATCTGCTGAACATACTTTTTGTTAAATACTGTGTGATTTGAATACACACCTAAATGTCCAGAAAAGTACTTAACACAGTGGAGGAAGGCGAAAACATTAGCAGAAAAGTGAATTTAGTTCCAAAGATTGGAGGCATTCATGGAGAAAGAGCGACCACCCCATCTGGATCTTTGTACTTTCCGTGGGGGGCAAGAAAAGCAGAGCTAGAACGAAGACTCCTGGGGGGTTGATAGGGGGTAACCAGGGACTGAATGATGGCTGGGCCTGATTTCCACATAGCTCTGTGGGCCAGGCACATGGCCTTGAAATGTATCCTGGACCAAATTGGAAGCCAGTGAGATTCCTCAAGGCAGGTTTTGCTGATTGTCTCAGAGGAAACTGGAGCAGTTGGCGAGCCGCACAATTCTGGATCACTTGTAATCTCTGGATTGTGGACTGAGGGGCGCCCAGATACAACGCGTTCCCGTAGTCCAGGCGGGATAGTATGAGGGCTTGCACCATAATCCTCCTTGCCTGAAAAGGGAGCAGTGGGAGGATCTTTCTTAACATTCTCATTAGATCAAAACATGTAGCAGAGAGCTTAGTGGCTTGATGATTAAAACAGAGAGAGCTGTCAAGCCACATGCCTAGGCTCTTAATCTGCTGCTTTGGGGTGGGAATAGGGCCAAGACAGGTCAGCCATATAAGTGCTGAGGAGGGTGATGGAGATTTGCCCAGAAGCATCAGTTCTGTGTTGTCCCTATTTAGCTGGAGGTGGGAGTGATCCATCCATTCGGCTACCGCCTCTAGGCAGGTACCTAGGGCGCAGGATGATCCTTCAGGGTGGCTTCATGCCACCACCAATTGGGAATCATCTGCATAGGTGATGATCTTTATGCCGAATGGAAGGACTATCTCTGCCAATGGGGCCATATAGGTGTTAAAGAGCGTGGGGCTCAGGGAAGAACCCTGAGGGACCCCACAGCTAAGAGGCCATCGGTTTGATGTGGCAGTTCCTTCAAAGACTTGAAAGAACCAGTCCTTTAGAAAGGGCTGGAACCAGGTAAGTGCCAAGTCTGCCAGTCCAAGAATTTTTAGGCGCTCAAGCAAGATGTTATGATCAACAGTGTTGAAAGAGGCACTGAGGTCTAAAAGAATGATTGCTGCTGATCCGCCCTGGTCCAGAAGTCTACTTGCCTCCTCTGTTACAGCCAGAAGGGACATCACAGTCCCGAGCGGAGGACGGAATCCTGTTTGAGAGACATGAAGCAGATTGTTGGATTCCAAATACTGTACCAGCGTGGAATTTATGTGTCTCTCAATCAGCTTACTCGGCCATGGAACGAGAGAGATGGGATGGTAGTTGGCCATATTAGAGTGATCTACAATTGGGTTTTTTCAGGAGGGCTCTAACCTGAGCTCATTTCCATGCCAGGGGTACCGTGCTGGAAATAACGGAGGGGTTTAAAGCATCTAAGATGACTGGGCAAATAGCATTAGTGACTAAACAGAGGTACTGCGGAGGCGCGGGAATCATGGGAGAGCCTGAGGTTATCCTAGAAATAAGAGAATCCAGGAAATCTGCGTCTAACAGAGGAAACTCTCCTAGAGAGCACTGTAGTTCGGGATACAAACTTCGAGTGCTGAGAGCTGTAGATTCAGTCAGATGGAGAGGAAAAGGCAGACATATCAGATGAATATTTTTATGAAAGTACTCTGCCAGGTTGTTGCAACATTCTGACGCTTCCTCCGTTTTGGGAGGTTTATGTGGCATGGTGGAGAGGGATTTAGCAATGCGAAAGATCTCCTTAGGAGAGTTCGCAGCTGCATTGATTCTCTCCACATAGAAGGTGGTTTGGGCGGTTTTGATTCCTGCCTTGTAACCCCTGATTGCCTCTCTATAATCATTTTTCCTCTATTCTGCAAAATTACGTCACCCTCTCCTTTCAAATTTCCTACAAGTCTGCTTAAGCTCCCTTAATTTAGGAGAAACCCAAGGTGTCGATTTTTGCTTGAATCTCTTATGAGAGGGTTTTTTGGGAAGTACAGTGTCCAAAGAACTTTGAATCCATATATTGCAGTTGTTATTTGCCATCTCAGGGTTAGGGTCACTTTGAGGTCTGGTGGAATCAAGAGCTGTAGTCCATTGGCTAATACAGAGATTCTACCATTTCCTTTCTAATATCAAAGTAGCACTCTGGGGTGGAGTGGGGGCCAAGGGAGGGGAATGGGAGTGCTAACCAAGAGATTCTCATCATTACTGAACACAGGGTCAAGGAGATGGCCTTTGTCGTGCGTTGGAGCGAAGCCTTTTTGCTTAATTTGGAGTGCCGAGAGGCTTGTTGATAGCTCATTTGCCAGATGGTTGGAGGGGTCATCCATGTGGATGTTTAGATCCCCCAGTATTGTGAAGTTAGCTGGAGTTAGTGCTAAGTTGGCGACAAGTGTGGGAAGTACACTAAGAAATTGACCTATGTGACCTGGGGGTCGGTAGAGCAGTAAACCGGAAAAGGTGCTGGTGGGTGAAAATTGTAAGAAGTTCATGCTTCCGCAATCTGGTGGCCCGTCCGTGGAAGACAGGCAGCTGAAGTTGTCTTTAAATATTATGGCTCGTCCTACACCTCTTCTAGTGGTATGGTTCACTCTGTGAATTAAATATCCAGGTGGTAGGGTTTAAATAATGACTGGGTCAACTTCGTCTTGTAATCAGGTTTCCGTCAGGAATAGGGCATCTAGTTTGAGGTCATCTAGTAGGACTGCAAGTTCAACTGAGTGCCTAGGAAGGGAGCGACAGTTTAGGAGGAAGAGTTTTAAGGGAGGGCCAAGTAAAGGTGCATTCTTGCTGTGGGGTTGAAACTTAAAGTTGCACTAGGAGCAGCAGGAGGGACTGTTAGTAAGGTTTATTGAGTGTAAACAGTTGATACCAGTCACCCCTCTTAAATCAATCAGTGTCTGAGCACTATAAGTGAGAATATTTTGAGAACTGCCAGGGGTCATGGCCCCTGGTCCTGGCTGGGCGCAGACGGGCTTGCCTCTGGTGCGCATGCTGCACGTTGGCGCCATAGGTTCTAAATAGGCCGGTAGCGAAGGAGCACTAGAGCGTCACCCTGCGAAGATGGCCGACCAGGAAGTGAGGAAAACGCCCCTTGTTTTACAAAGATCCGTCTACTCCCTCCACACAAACAGCATGGATAGCTGGGGTGGACCGGGGAGTCAGTGTGCACAAAATAGAATGGAGCGCGAGTGTACAACAAAGCAAAAGTAAAATGAGGTGAGTTTTAAAAATAAGTGAACAGTTCTGTATTCAGCATTAAAAACACATAGGTATTCTATGAGGCGCTAGCGTAGCTCAGCAAGCCAAGCAGTCTAATCTATCTGTCGCTGCGCGTCGGCGCCATGGGTTCTAAATAGGCCGGTAGGGAAGGAGCACTAGAGCGTCACCCTGCCAAGATGGCCGCTCGCAAGTGTCCCACCAGGAAGTGAGGAAAATGCCCCTTGTTTTCCAAAGATCAGTCTACTCCCTCCACACAAACAGCATGGATAGCTGCGGTGGCGGGGAGTCAACATGCACAAAATAGAATAGAGCACGAGTGCAAAACAAAGCAAAAGTAAAACGAGGTGACTTTTAAAAATAAGTGAACAGTTCCGTATTCAGCATTAAGAACACATAAGTATACTATGAGGCGCTAGCGAAGAAGCTCAGCAAGCCAAGCAGTCTAGCCTATCTGTCCATGCTCGGTAGTTATTTTTAAATGGGTTATTAAATGTAGCTTCTGTTTAGCTACATGATCTTAGAGCCAACAGAACAGAAGCTTTACTTATTTGAACAATTTTGAGGCCCAAACAATATTAACAGCCTGGTGGATCTTTAAGCTCCAAAGTTATTGTGTTTTCCGATTGCTGAAGACTAGAAGCATGCAATATTCTGCAGGTGAGTGGAATTAGGTTTTAGAAAGGACCCTACATTCGGTCAGTCAGCTGTACTAGACTACACAACATGTATTCATATGTCAGCCACAAGACTTGCTACGCCTGGTTAAAGTAACTATATCGATGTATTCCTGTTTTTTTAAATTTATTTTTAATCAACATGTAGTACTTCCTATTCAAAGTATGTTCTAAAAAGTCTATTTTGAATAAGTATAGAATACTAAAAGGAATTCATGAGCACAATGTTCAGAATCGAATTTTCAAATAAAAGAGCATGCTTTTTGTATATACAGGAATTGGAGTTGTGAAAATACCACAAATATCCCAGCTGAAATCATATCTGCTCTTTGTATAATCATTGGTCAGAATACTAAACTCAGAGCTAGAGTGAAATGGGTAAGTCACGTTGCTCAACTGTTCTATAAATTTTACATTGGTATTGTAGTACCATACATGTTGTAATATTCATGTTTTTACTCATCCTGTGACTCAATAAAGGATATTTAAACAAAAAAATAAATTTTACATTGGTACAGTCAAATTGGGTGCTGTAAAATATCTCCCCATTTTAGCGTTATATCTTGTACATTGCAAATATAAATCAAAATATTGTCTGTAAAATAAAATTCTATTTTGAGCAATAGAAATAAAATGGAATTTCAAGGAATGGCTTACCTGCAAGAATATATTAAAGCTTCATTCTGAACAACGTTTACTGGTGATGGCACAGGGAAAGATTGACCAACACTGTCTAGTGGTCTTTCAGGAAAGATTAAACATACATCATCTTGTTGCTTCTGTTGCAGATCAGAACTGACAGGACTGCAGTATTTTGGGCTATTACTGCCAGAAAAAGTATCTTCTTCATCTGATATGCGCTGAAAAAAGACAAACTTGTATTATTATGCAGATTAATAATAATGAATTCACCCATACAGGTACCCTCACTAAGAGAAGAGGGTTCATTTTCTGTGACTCCACTATTTTAAAATAAGTCACCGTAAACTCTATAATTAACAATCAGCATAACATACATTTTTCCTGGATGCATGAACTAAAAGGAAAATGCTACTCCAGTATGCATTGTATTGCCAGCCGATCACGTATCCCAGTCTTTTAGTTGTCCTTGAGCTTGGTTCCACTGCCTTGCTAGGCATTCCTGCAATGGACGCATTTGAAGTCGGGTATGAGGGACAATGAATATGGAGGAGGCCATCATGCCTATAAGCTGCATAAACACTCAAGCTGGCAAGGAGTCTTGTGGCCGAAATCTTTGAATGAGAGTCTGTATGTTGGCTATCCTGGCTGGATTTGGATATGCCTTTGTCACTAAGGTATCTATTGTTGCTCCCATATATTGTTGTATGTGGGATGGCTGCAGATGTGATTTTAGGTAATTTATGGAAAATCCCAGACTGTGCAGCAGCTGGATTGTCTGAGATGTATGGTTTGCACACTGCGTATGATTTGGCTTTTATGAGCCAATCGTCCAGGTATGGAAATACGTGGATGTGTTGCCTTCTGAGGTGTGCTGCTACTACTGCTAGGCATTTTGTAAAAACCTGTGGTGCTGTAGTTACCCCGAAGGGGAGAACTTTGAATTGGTAATGGTGACCTTCTATTGTGAACCGGAGATATTTCCTGTGAGCTGGATGTATAGGTATGTGAAAATATGCATCTTTGAGGTCTAATGTAGCAAGGAAGTCGCCTTGCTGGAGTAACGGGAGTACTTGTTGTAGAGTGATCATATGGAAATGCTCTGAGAGTATGTATTCGTTCAGAGGTCTGAGGTCCAGAATCGGTCTGAGGGATCCGTTTTTTTGGGGAATTAGGAAGTATAGAGAGTATACTCCTGTTCCCTGGTGTTGAAAAGGGACTGGTTCTATGGCTCCCCTTTCTAGCATGGATGTGACCTCTTGTTGTAACAGCGTGATGTGTTATTTGGACAGTGTTTGGGTGGCATGTTGGGTGGAGTAGAAGTGAGTTCCAGGCAGTAACTATACTGGAAAATTTGTCTCACCCACCTGTCTGTGGTAATGGCGTTCCAGACTGGTAGGAATTGTGTTAGTCTGCCTCCGACTGGTGTTGAGTGGTCTGGAGGGAGTGTGAACAAGTCACTGTTTGGTGGCGGTGGAGGCTCTGGTGTTGTTGCCGCCCCGTCCTGTGCCCTTGTTATTATTGCCTCTATAACCTCCTCTGTTGGAGCCTTTATTAAAAGTGCTCTGAGTATTACTTTTGAATGCAGAGGAAGTTTGGGATATGTTGCCTCTCCCTGAGCCTCTGAAGGAGGAGCGACGAAAGGAACTTCTGGATTGTTGAAACTGAAGTGTGCCCATAGACTTAGCAGTATCAGTATCTTTTTTCATCTTTTCTAAGATGGTATTTACTGCAGGGCCAAACAAGAAATCTTGGTTAACTGGCTAGTTGAGGATGCTTGATTGCACTTCATTCTTAAAGCCGGAAATGCGTAGCCACGCATGCCGGCGTAGTAATACGCTAGTGTCGATGGACCTGGCTGCTGTGTCAGCTGCGTCAAGTGCACATTTAAATGGAAGCGTTTGTGATAAATTTGCCTTCCTGTATTAGGTAGTTAGCTTTAGCTTTAAAAGGTTCTGCCAGGTGTTGTAGTAAACCCTCCAGCTTGTGTGTTTGCAATTCTCTAGGTATTTGCTGCCTGGGAGGCCACTCTTTTGCCTGAGGCTTCTAATATCTTTGACTCCTTGTCAGGAGGGGGAGCATCTCCTGTCGTTTGTGAATTAGCTCCCTTTCGAGCGTTTGATACAACTAGTGAGTCTAATGGCAACTGTGACAATACAAGAATAGTTTGTAGGGGCTGGTTTATACTTTTTCTCAATTCTGGGACTGAGGACACGCGCTCTGGCAGGGTCTTTAAATATGTCTGGCGCGTGTTTTAGTACCCCTTTTAAACATAGGAAGTGTACGTACACTTTTTTCTGAAGTTGGAAAAGTGTCAAATAGGAAATCCTCTTCTATTGGGTCAGTGTGCATGTCTACACCATGATATTTAGCTGCCCTATCCATTAGTTGGTTAAAAACAATGGTGTCGTCAGTAGGCAACAGCTTTGTAGGATATGTAGAGGTGTCAGGGATGGGTTGTGGCTCGCATGTATCATAAGGATCATTCTGGTCATCCCATGTGTTATCCTGTACATCCTGATCCTCGGGTTCTACAAAACAATCCATTATTTATTTATTTTATTTAAAAAGTTTTATATAGCGCTGGCTAGACCCGGAGGTATCAGAGCGCTTTACATGAGCATCAGATCATAGTTACAGGTTGCATCGTTACAAAGGTTACACAGTTCTTAGAGCATGGCAACATAGTTACTTGTAGGGTCGAGATAAACAATAAGCACAAATACGTAAGGGGAACAGCAGGCAAGGTGAGAGATTCAGGGGAGGGGGGTTGGAGCAGGGGAAGTAGACAGATTATGAAGGCGGTAGAGAGGAGGGGAGGGTGAGAGACACAGCATGGGAAGAGGAGGGGAAGGGTGACGGGGACACAAACCGGTAGACGAGTCAAGGCAATGTCCAAAGTCCAGTAAGCTGTGTTCCCAGATGAAGGGGTATCACTTCCCTATCTCTGTTGCGAGAGGCTCCCTTTACGCAGTGGACTCTCTCAGAGGGGTCTCTGAGACTCCAAGGCCTACACACTGGATCCTTCCCCAAAAAGGGGAGAGGGAGTGCTTTGGCAAGGGGTGCCATACCATACCTCAAGTGTGAGTGGCTCCCTTGGCGCAGTGGACTCACTCAGCGGGTTCGCTGAGACTCCAGAGTATAAATATTGGATCTTTCCCCAACAAGGGGAGGAGGAGTGCTTAGTCAAAGGGCACAAAGGACAGGGGGGTATGCTGGGTAGCAGGCAAGGGGGGAGATTCAGGGGAGAGGGCATAGGAGCTAGGGAAGAGACAATAAGGAGAGATGAAAAGAAGTCTGCCTAAAGACCGACTGGGTAGGTGACGACCAAGGAGGGAATCCACGGCCCATCTCCCCTATAGCTAAACCAAGTAGCTCCATCGGGCATCAGACAAAATAGTTCAGTCTCAATACATTGAGAGAGGAGGGAAGGAGAGACATAAATAGAGGGAGGATGCGGTAGGAGACGACAGGAGAGACGAAAGGAAGTGCAACAATGTGGTTCAACAATATACCAGAAAAAGAACAACAAGTAAACATTAAATCAAACAGTCGGCGATACATTAGGGGAGGAGAGAAAGGAGAGAGAAAATAGTGGGGAGTAGGGGAGGAGAGAGCGTGAGGATAAGGGAAGATACAACCGTAGAGCCGAAAGGAAGTCTGTCTAAAGACCGACTGGGTAGGTGACGACCAAGGAGGGAATCCACGGCCCATCTCCCCTATAGCTAAACCAGGTAGCTCCATCGAGCATCAGACAAAATAGTTCAGTCTCAAGTGGCGAGGTAAGAGGTTCACAGAAAAACAGGGTGGGGACAAAGGGCATGTGAGGGCAGAGGACATAAGCTGGAAAGAGTAGGAGCGGAGAGGGGGGAGGGTTGGGGGAAGGGAGGGGGGGGAAGGTAAGGTCAGGAGAGACACGGGAGCATTAGCCCGAAGTCCGACTGGGTAGGTGATAGTCAAAGGAGGGAGCCCAGAGTCAATCTCCCCCATAGCTAGCGAGGTAGCTCCACCGGGCATCATACAAAAGTATGCAGGTGGCCCCTCAAGTCATATGCCCCAAGTCCAGCAGTAGAGCTCCAGTCTGCACTCATACACCACTCGCGGTCAGCACAATACCAGGGCATCTATATTGCATAGGGGGAAGGGCGCAAGTCACGCAGTACAGCGCACCTTGCAGCCTGCACAACACCCCACCGCCGTGCTCTTACAATGATGCCAGTGTCCCATCAAGAACTTCTCTTCCAGTCGGCAGCTTCCAAGTGCAATCCCCACAGTCTCGCAGCACCTCAGCCTTCCGTGTTTTTGCACCCGACTGTGTGTCTCTTTGAGCCTTCCAATGCACAACGCCATCTGCTAGTTGCTTGTGGGTCCGAGCAGTCGGCCTCTCAGTTTGTGCGCCCTAGCACCAGCGGCATATCCCGGACTGCACTCCTTCACTGTTTGCGGTCTCCACACTTCCAGGGCCCCAGCATTGCATGGGGGGAGGGGCGCAAAGCATTCAGCAAGGCGCCTATTTAAGTCTATGCACCACCCTACTCTTGCACCCCTATCATGATGCCAATGTCCCTATTAGTATCTTGTTTGCATATTAGTATCTCGTTTGCACAACACAGCTGCCAGACTCAGGACCCGCAGCCTCGCAGTACCTCAGCCGCTCGTCTCCAGCCCTTTCACAATCCTCCGGACGCCATCTTGCAGACCCTCCAGTCTAAGATGGCCGACTCATTGGGAGAGAACTTATTGAACAATTATGTAGTCCATTGTCTGTTTCCATTGAATGTGGGAGCATCGATGTAGTCCTATTTCACTGTTCATTAGGACTGTGGGGGATCTATAGGCCATCCAGAGTAGTCCTGTTTTTTTTTTTCCGTGGGACTGTGGAGAGAAGCTAGTCCCATTTCAGTTGTGGTGAGTTGCAGTTTGGGGAGATGAATTTAAACTGCAATGGAAGTGACCGGTGTTAGGGGTAGGCCCATTGGCAGTGTTATTTATGACCTCGGCCATTTTAGGCCAGAAGAGCCCCTGGTCGATGCCATCTTAAAGTATATAACAAATAACATGAGAGTGCATAAAGCGAGGTAGAAGTAGGGTTAAATGTCACAAAGGTGTCTTTACCTTGACAGGTCTGAGTTGAGGTCGTTATTATTAGGCATACTCGAACTGCTCAGTTAATCTCGTCAAGCCCCTTGTGTTTGGAGAGGGCTATAGATCCATGTAGTCGTGGCCACAAAAGAGAGTTTTCCTATCTTATAAAGTCAAGTAGAACCTTCTGTCAGCCGGCAGGAAAACATAACCCTTGAACGCGATATCGGCGTTCTTTTGTATTGAGTGTTGAATTTGGGGGGGGAGGGGCGAGCATCTATACTAGTCCAGGTGCTCCAGAATGCCCCGGCCCTCGGCCTCTCTGCTCACGGAAGATTCCGGCTCGAGGCCCCGCAGCGTCTGCGGCTCATCAAGGCTGGGAAGCAGCTGATCCCTCGCTGACCGTGAATTGCCGCTGGTGTCCTCTGGGTGCATCGGCAGGTCTCGCAGCAGCCTCTGCGTCCGCTCTAAGCAAGACAGTATGGTCGGAGTCGGTGTGCAATTCCCCAGGAATCCTGAGGATCTTCCCCCATGTTTTCTGTCTCATCATAACCTGAAGGTGTAGGAGAGTAAGGCACAAAAGGCATGTTAGGAAAGAAAGGAGGAGGAGTAAAAGGCCTTGAAGGAGATATTCCAAAGTCTTTTTTCTTTGGAGGAACAGGGGAAGAAGTGTCGGTGTCAATGGTCTTTTCTTCCTCTGGTAAACTGTTACGTGTCCTGTTTCAGGGTCTATATACAGTTTAGGTTGTTCTGCGCTCACTGAATCAGGATGGAAAAGTTCTTCCTCAACTGTCCGTGGTTTTGATGCCGATGTTTTTGGCTTAGTCACTTGTTTGTGGTGAGTCTTTGGCCCCTAGGCCTTCGGCTGTGGAGCTTTTTTGGGCTCGACTGCTGTTTTCGGGTCGGTGACCTTTTTCGGTTCGACGACTCTTTTTTGTTCAACGTCTTTCGTTGGCTGTACTGCCTTTTTTTGGTTCGGCGACCTTCTTTGGTTCGACGACCTTTTTCAGGATCGACCGTTTTTTTCGGCTCGATAACTTTTTTCGGTTCGACGACCCCTTTCGGCTCAAGGATTTTTGTAGACTCGACGGCCTTCTTTGGGTCGACAGGCTTTTTAGTGTGATCTGTTTTTTGTAGATCGACACTCTTTTTCGGCTCGACGGCCTTTTTCGGGTCGACTGTTTTTTTGGGATCGACTACCCTTTTTGTTTCGACGCCCTTTTTTGTATCGACGAGCTTCTTCGGCTCGACAACCCTTTTAGGTTCGACGACCTTTTTGGGAAGAGTGTTGCTCGTTCCTGGGGTATCAGAAGGCTTGGGTTTGGTCTTCGGAGCCAAGCCGGAAGGCGAGGCCTCTGAAGGAGTTTGTCGATCTCGGCTAATGCCTTTAGGCGATGCTCCAACCGGAGCATTGTCTTGAGATGGAAGCGGGGTTGGGGGCTTGGTACTCACGGTTTGCCCCGGTGTGATCTGGTCATCGGAGTCCGACTGGTCCTCTACGGTGACAATTTCTAGGTCAGAGTCCGCCGCTTCTGGGAGGTCATGTTCATCGTCGAAAATGTTCTCCGGTTCCAGTGCCTGCCGCTGCATCTCATTTCTAGCGGCCCTTCGGTTTCGGATCGTTTTCTTCGACCGGAACTGAGCACAAGCTGGTCAGTTTTCCTCGTTGTGCTAGGGAGATAGACACTTGTTGCATACTGTATGTTTATCAGTATGTGGGAATTTGGAGTGACATTGTGGGCACTTTTTAAACGGGGTCCTTTCCATCGGCAGCAGGTCCACGTGGCGTTGAAAAGGCCCAACGGCGCGCGTCGATGACCGGATCGAGATGGAAAGTATTATCGAGTCAAGGGGTACTGAACGAGAACAATACCATCGAGGTAGAAGGCCTTTTGGCCTTAGAAAGTTGAAAAGTTTCGGTTCCGAAGTTGGAGTTGAGGAATAGCATCCGAACCCAATGGCGGAAAAAAACAATCTGAAGATGGAGAGGATGCCCATGCGCACTGTAGTCCAGGGGAGGAGTCACCTATCTCGTGATACTTCGAAGACTCTTCCAGGACAACAAGGTGCAAACATCCGGACCTAACACAAGGCGGCGATCTACGCTAAGGTATGAATTCAGCATCCCACATGCCTCAAACTGGTTTCTTTAGGCAATAGCCCACTCACTTATTCTGCTATTATTGCATATTCATCAAAGATTAGTCACTTGAAAATAAATTATGTAATTCTCATGTGCTACTATTATGTCATAGAAATTTTATAGCTCTTTATTTTCTGTTACTGTTGGTAGCATTTAAAAGCAAATTCACACAAAACTAAGATAGCAGCATTTGGGAGAAGAAACTGTACATCTACTGAGCAACTGAGTGAGGTGCTTTTAGTAGTTAATCCTTTTTCAACTGGCATGTTCCTTTAAACTGTTGAACAAAGGTTAAAGAATCCAACTGATAGCTGGCATACATTTATTGAGAAATAAAAAACATTTGTTTGCCTAGTGCTGCCATCACATCAGGCCAAACGTATCCCACTCATATACACCTCACGGGTATAGAGTAGTTCGGATTACAAAATGTTGGAAAGACTCTGCTTTAAATCTGTAATCATTTACACACAGGCACTAATAAATCTCAAACTAAACACAGTACTGACAAGTGCTACAGTTAATAGAACTTATAATAATAAGAGGCAGGTACAATTTATTTTAGAAGGTGCACTTCATGAAATCATTGCAGTGGAAAAGGCAAAGGATAATGTGTTTAGCTGTGTAACATAAAATGTATGTAATCAATCTTCATAGAATAACAGGTGAAAAGATCAAGACTAATTTTCAACACACAGCCCCCACAACACAAATCAATTCCTAGATGTTTACAGAGGACCGCCTTCAGTCGTCTAAAGATCCATGTTAGGAGTAGTCATTAATGCAAAAGGGAGGAGGATAAAAGGGAGTCTCTCATCTAAGTATAATGGGGTGGAAAACATGGTTATAGTAGTAAGATGCTAACAAAGCGAACACTCCCTGTCAATCTCCAGGCAGATTTTCCTTTTGTTACTAGAAAGAGGACACTGTCCACTATACAAAACATATATTTTTTTAAATCTCAGACTGGCCAAGTGTCTCTTTTTTGCTGGAGATCCCATATCCTAGATCTAAAAATTGTCAATGGCGGTAGGACTGAATGTCTTAATTCAGCATTGATTTTTAATACCTCGTTTTACTTGTATTTTAGACTTTAACTTTTGTGTATTTTAAAGCTCTTTTGGTATTTTTCACCTTACTTGCAACAGCACTTCACTCGCTGCTTTAACCCTCCTGACACTCTGCTTTTTCTTGAACTTTTCTAACAGTCCTGGTCTGCCACGGCTGAAACGCCGATTGTGCTGGTCTTTCACTGACGGGCGCCTCACTTCCGCCCTTACAGTTTCCGCTTCCTCTGCTGCGTGTGCAGTCTAGTTTGCTCTGCCTATATATTTTGGATGCAAACCGGCACGCGCAGTCGATAGCGGTAGGACTGAATTTCTTAACCCAGTATTGATTTTGATATTTTGTTTTGCTTGTATTTTAGACTTTAACTTTTGTGTATTTTAAATCCCTTTTGGTATTTTTCACTTACTTGCACTAGCACTTTACTAATCGGTTTAACCCTCCTGACACTACTCTTTTCCTTGAACTTTTCTAACAGTCCTGGTCTGCCGTGACTGAAACGCCGATTGTGTGGAGGGCTGGTCTTTGACTTTCAGGTGCCTCACTTTCGCCCTCGCAGTTTCCACTTCCTCAGCTGCGTGTGCAGTCTAGTTTGCTCTGCCTATATATTTCGGATGCAAACCGACGCGCGCAGTGCACGCGTGTAGGGGTCGCGCTGCAGGTGCGCCCATGGCAAGCCCGTCTGTGCCCGCCAGTGTCTCGGAGGCGTCTGGCGCTGGCCATGCTGCCCAATTTCATGCCGGTGAGTTTTCACCATTATGTTTTAACAGAGAAGAACTACTTAATCTTAGGCGACTATCGCCAACGCTGCCCTCTTCGCCCAGGTCTTCAGAGACAAGCAGGCATCCGACTGGATAGAGTCCACCGAGCTATCCCTTGAGCCGCGAACATGCCCCCCTGGACATCCAGGCACGTGTCCACAGCTTCCCCTTGAAAGAACAAACCCTTTGAAGGGCCAGAGACATCAACCCGGTACATTTTTTAGGCCACCTGCTTCAAATCTTCCAGGGTCTCTCAGCGATGACACTGCCGAAGCGAAGAGAATTTTGCAACATGGCTGCCTTCCTTCAAGAACACAATACTACATACTCGTGGGGCCACCCCTTTTTCTTGGTCTTTACATGGGAAGGGAAAACTCATCAACTGAGCTCCATCAGGACAGCCTGTGACCGTCTCTAGATCAAACCACCGGAAGGGCCTCTGGGGAGGGCAGCAGGATCAGGCTCTGGGGTCAGTCAACTCTCTCTGTGGAGAAGGAAATCCAAGGACAGAGGCCTCTTGAGATTGGACCCAGCTGTGATGCCCAGGATAGGAAGGTGGTATTGGAGAGTCTCATAGAAGATCTGGCGCAGCAAAACGCTTACTGAGGCGCCGGGGTTGCTTCTTAAGAACTGCCTGAGTGCACGACAGATGCTATCCGGGGCCAAGAGAGGGGGGACCCCCACTGAGGCGACCAGCCACCACAGACCCCACCTATTGTCTTTCTCTTGGAATGGCTTGGGCCGTCCAACATGTCCCGCCCCTTCCTGAGACTTTGCTCTTGTTTCTTGTGCACTTGTTTCTGTTTGTCATGGACCATGCTGCAGTTCTGCCAGGTGTTTCAGAGTCTGGGAATTCAGTCTTATACATGCAAAACCCCTCACACCCTGGGGATTCATTCCACACTATAGTACAGCTCACAGGCGACGGGGTCAGGAAGGTGTCTTCAGCAGGGTCGCACACCCACACAATGGCGTCAGGTGACTCCTTGAAAGTGGTCTACCTAAACGTGAAGGGGCTTAACAATCGATCAAGAGGAGGGCCATTCTCTCGTACTTAGAGCACACTGGGGTGGATATTTGTCTAATGCAGGACACTCACCTTCTCACAGGCGACTCCCACAGGCTTAAATCCAAGGCGTTCATGCGTCAATTTTTCTCCTCGATTGGGCGCAAGATAGCTGGGGTGGCGATTCTTATTTGCCACTGGTTTCGGAGGTCAATTGGTCCTAAACTATTCGAACTCAAGGGACATCTCCTGGTATACCATCTAGGACTGGGTGCCCAGACACTCACCTTAGGCTCCCTGTTTGCACCTAACGAGGGTCAGGAACATTTCCTTTGTGAAGCATTAGAGGAGGCCCTCACGTCACAAGACTGGTAAGTCTTAATAGGGGGTGACTTCAACCTAGAATTTAATAACAACATGGATCGCTTGGTCATCAGGGAGGGGCATTATCGGACCAGAGATTGCATTGGATGAGGGAGGTGGGTTTGATAGATCTATGGAGGGTATCCGATCCCCACACACGTGACTACACATTCTTCTCACATGTCCACAAATCCTTTGCTCAATTAGATTACTTTTTAGGATCCCATGAACTTCAGCAATTGCTCAGTTCCGTGGAGATGGAACCAAGATCCCTCGGTTACCAGTCTGCACTCTTACTCGAGATCCACAACCTCCAAAGGGGGGACACACGCCGGCGATGGAGGCTCCGGGAGACTGTTTTTGCAATGGCCAGAGGTAGTTAGGTAGATTAAGAAAACTATTAGTGACTATCTGGACCTTAATGATACCCCCGGCATATCCACATCCACTCTGTGGGATACTCTGAAGGCAGTCATCAGGGGGAGATTATAGCTCTCTTGGCAGCAGACAACCAACAACTCCATCACCGCACGTGACTCCCAGGATATGGCACTAGCTGGAGTTCGCACGGATGCAACTGGCGAACTGAGACTTAGATAGGGAGGAATATTCGCTGCTGCGCCTAAACACTCCTTCTATATATGAATGGTAACAAGTGTGGAAGGCTCTTGCTAGCAAGCTCTGGGCCCAGAGACAGTCTACTGGAGTGAACTCTCTCCTCTTTGGAGAAGGAGACCTGATAGAAGGTGGTGTTCAGATAGCGGCCCACTTCAAAGAATTTTATGAGACCCTGTTCTCGGAGCAGTCCCTCCCCTTGGCGGGCCACTCGCGCTACCTTCGTGCTGCGGCTACTATTGACAGATGCCCAGGTGGCCTCTCTCGATGACCCGATATGAATTGAAGATGTCATCTCTGCCATTTCCAGGCAGAAACCTCTGGAATCCCCGGGACCGGATGGCTTCTCATCTGGCTTTTATAAAGCCACCTGCTCCGAGCTTGCCCAAATCCTCACAAGGCTCTTCAATACTATCTCAAGTATGGTCACCCTTCGCCTTCAATGCAAGAAGCAACCAAAGTCGTCATCCCCAAGCCTGAGAAAGGCAGACGCTTCAGCGCAAATTACCACCCCATTTTGCTCCTGAATGTCGATGCGTAGTTGTTTACGGGAAACTTAGCAGCTTGCCTCAACCCTTTTACGCAGGGCTTGACAGACCGTGACAGTGCGCAGACAACACCAAAAGGCTCCTCCATCAATCATAGAGAGAAGGATCCAGCATGTTGCTCTCGGTCGATGTGGAGAAAGCCTTTGACCGGGTAAAGTGTCCCTTTCTGGAAGCAACACTGATGCAATTCGGGATTGGGGAAAGGTTTTGTTACTGGGTCCTCAGCAGCTACGGGATCCCAGTGGTCTCTGTGCGGGTGAATGGGCAGGGCTCCGAGTTTCCCAATACGCCAGGACACGCGACAGAGTTGCCCGCTCTCACCCCTCCTTTTCGCTCTATACATGGAGCCCTTCGCGCAGTGAGAGAGAGATCACCCCGGGATTAAGGGAATCCCATTTGACAGGGAGGAACATCAGATTACTTTATACACAGACAACGTAATGGTCATGCTGGATAACCCCGGCGAGAGCCTAACCCATTTTCTAGTGGAGCTGGAATAGTTCGGTGAAGCGTCTGGGTTCCGTATGATCCTCCGCAAGCCCCTCGATATCTTAGTCCCGACTCCTATAATCGAGACCTTGAAACAGACCTATACGATTTGCTGGGTGACTTAGTCCATCCCATATCTGGGAGTCCAACAGGGCCCAATACTAGAGAAAACTAACGTTCTTAACTACCGCGAGCTGACGAGACGGGTACGGACCAAGTTGGATCAATGGCGCCACTACCCGCTGCCCGTGCTGCCCCGCATCGCAGCCTTAAAGATGGCCACTCTGCCTAAAATATTCTTTCGATTCCAGGATTTGCCTCTGACCCCCTCAATCCCACCGCTGAAAGCTGCGCCCCACCACTTTGTTTGGGCGGGCAAGCAAACCAGGATGAGTAAAGAACGGAGTTGGCTCCCTTCAGCGGAGGGCGGATTTGGGGTGCCTTGCTTGCTTTAGTATTTTCAGGCCGCTCAGCTTCGCTACATAGTTGAGTGGTCCAGAGCAGAGTCATAGAAACACTGGCTGTTCATGGACAGGCTCTAGCAGGACCTCACTAGAGAAAGTCCCATTCCTCCAGAGAGCACCTCGGGTAACCAGCCACTATATTTCCCCAGTCACAAGCTCTCTCTTGCAGGTGTTGAACTCATGCTCCCGCAGGGGGAGGCTAACCACCTTTCCCTCCCCTCTGACATCGGTCATCGACAATCCCGCCTTCACGTCTGGAACTGGGTCATTTTTTCGAGTGTGGCACGGGCAGCCTGCAGAGCGGTGGAACATTTCTTTGACCTGGAGGGCCCCATCCTCTTCAACACTCTCAAGAAGGACTACTCCATCTCTGTGGCAGGACGGTTCCCATACCTCCAAATTAGACATTGGTTACTGTATCCATCAGTAAGAGTGCGAGAGGAGCAACCACTGACGCCATATGAAAAATAGCTCCTAGGTAAACACTCAAATGCCTCATCTCCGAACTGTAGGTCCTTCTACGACCCGCACAGACCAAAGACAAATCCCCTGCCCAGAGGCGCTGGGAAGCAGAATTAGGACGCCAACTCTCCCAGAAGGAGTGGCATGACATCTTTCACAGAGCAAGACACACTGCCTATAACACATGTAGCATCGAAACAGCTATAAAAATCGACTCATGCTGGTATTTAAGCCCCATGAGGCTCCATTGTGGGAACCCGGCCCGTAATGATAACGGCTGTCATCTATGTGGGGCGAAGGGCACGCTCACTCACATACTCTGGGACTCCCCAAGGTTAACCTTGTCTGGAACTCCGTCCTCAATGACATTTACACCCACTTCTCCACTCAGCTCCCTAGATTTTTAATGTATACTCTGCTGGGCCTCCCTAACAATCTCACTTATCCTCTCACATCACCGAGGGAGCGACAGATTGGTATAGCGTTGGGGGCAGCTCACCAAACCATCATATCGCTTTGGGGGTCCATAACCGCAACGACACACCTTGGATGGCTCCATAGCCTCTGGGGCATTCTAGGAATTGAGAAACTCACAGCCCAGGGTGCCACATTCAGAGCTATCTAGCGATTCTTTACAGCCCTACTATCCTAGGAATTATTCAGAGAGCTGAACTGCCTTCGCTATTTGCGATTATTCAAACTCTCTGACCCAGCCTCGGACGAGGAAGCGGAGGGTACTTAATGAGTGACTCAGAAACGGGACCCTCGGCATTGTATGTTTACATAGCTATTGGTATTTGGGAAGGGAGTGGGAAGTTTACTGGGGGGGTGGGAGGGGTGGAAGTTTTCTGTTCCTTTTTTTTTATTGAAAAGTTACGCTCTATATTGGTGCCACAGAGGGGGGTTACCTCCAGCATCAAAGCAATCGCTTAATGTCTTGAGCTGAAGTTGTGACAGTAAAACAGATTTAAATCTAAAAGAAGAAAGTTTCACTGTCATACGTCACTCCAGTGGGTGTTTCTTCCAGCCCGATGAAGTCTGGGAACTCTAGACAGTAGCTTGGAGGAGGAGTGAAGGCTTCTAGAAGGAACATTGTCATGAATCCTCTCCCTCAAATAACCAGCTCTGAATCATGCAAAGCTTTGTGGACCAGGACCAGGGATTTAAAAAGAATCCTTTTTTTTAAACAGGAGCCAGTGCAGAATTTTCAAATGAGAGGACTTGTGTGTTCTAGGGGGAAGTTTGAGGAGGATACGGGCTGCGGCATTTTGCACCATCTGAAGTCTGCCAGGAAGGTACTCCGGGAGACCCAAATATAATACATTCCCATAGTCCAACCTTGAGGTTATTAAAGCTTGGATCACCGTTCTCTTGGTGTTGTCAGACAGTAGGGGAAGGAATTGTTTCAGGGAACTCAGCCCGAAATTGTTTTTTTTGTGTTATATAGCGCAAACTAGACTCGAAGATATCGGGTATCAGAGCGATTTACATAGCACCAGTTTTGTTACATGAGAACACATTAATTTGTGTTAGGCAAGGGGAGATAAGTGATTTTCCTAGATTCCCAGGATGTTGAGCGTTGTTGCTAAGACTTGAACCCGTTTTCCCAGCGTCTACCTCGACTGCTCTAGCCGTAAGGCTACATCCTCTCCCCATGTTGGGGGCCAGGAAAGGGGGCTTCCTTCGGGCAAAAGGTCCTCCATAAATCTGGCGATGATGGACCAAATAACACAATCTCAGTTTTATCTGGACTGCATTTTAATTGGTAGACCGACAACTAATGGAACACATTAGAATGGCAGTGTTTTATGACTTCCCCAGTAAGCTCCTCTCCCTTCCCACAGGAGACGAGAAGCACGGTATCGTCAGCATATGAGATTACCGTAACTCCTAGAGTCTCTGCTAGCACGCCTAAGGGTGTTAGATAACATTAAACAGAGTAGGGTTGAGTGCCAAGCCCTGAGGCACACCAAGCATGTGTTCCCGGATAGAGACTTATTGGAGTCCTTTGCATTTGTGCTGTGAAATGTGAACTTCGTGGTCTCTGAGGGGAGAGGACTAGCACACCCACTTAATTAGTGATGTTTGGTTCATTTCAATGGAGGTATATGTGCTACAACACATAAAATGGCCAAAGGCGCAAAAACTGTAACACTGTTTGCTGCTATTTTTATTTTACAAGTGCTGTGGATTCCCTGCCTCACAATGGAGTATCACTCAAGCCTGTACATCTATCAAAGATCCAGTGCTGGAAAAATGTAATTATCCTTTGTCATGAAGGGAAAGGATAGTGTCATTCCGGCACAAGTATAACTGAAAGGCGGACTTCCAGAAAGAAAAAAATTCTGTCCAATGTGTTACAAGAACTCATTAGGCTTACTCCTATTATCAGATTTACAAAAGTGACTAATGTGGTAGCTGTATAATCATGCATTCACTCAAGCACCTAACCACAGGAAAAATAAAAACCCTGACTTAACTACTACTTAACGCAACTTTCATAACAGGATTATTACTTTTAAAAAAAGGGAAATGCTGTCTTCCCAAGACATTACCTCAGGTTTTTCTAGTTCATCCATCTCTTCTTCAACCACTGGTCCTTTTTTAGTGGTACTGCCAAGGTTTAGCTTTGGTTTCTGGATTCTGCCCCTTCGTAGTACAGGGATTATGTCCACAGTCTTACATTTTTCAGTAGTGCTGGACGTCTCTATGGAGCTGGTTAGAAACACACAGGTCATCTATGAATTACGTATGAGTCTAAGGTCTCAATACAGGTCTAAAACTGAAACCAGTGATAAAATTGAATTAATTTATAAATAACACATTTTACCATGTTCCCTTAATTAGATTATCAATTATTGGAACCCTATGATGCAGAGACTTCAAGCAGTATCAAACTATTTGACATAAAACCAAACTGCATGTTGGAATTTGTGAAACATAAGTAGAGCAACACGCATACAGACATTCATTCGCACATAAAGAAACACAAAGCAACACAACTACATTCATACACACAAACTGGACAACAAACTTGCAAATGCCAAAACACAGACCATAAAGCTCCAAGGTCACCACATGCCCAAATCTATAAGAACCTGTACATACAGGTCCCAGATATGCCGTCACAAACAGATGGACAAAATATGAAGAACAGAACACAAGCAAGCTCTTACATAGATGAACATAGCTATGGAGAACAGTAATAGGGCTGGACATATGAATGAATAGCTGGATAAAAGCTTCTTGTACATGACATTTGTAGCCAATTTACAGAGAAAATACAATGTGTGCAGGAGGAAAGAGTGGGCCAACAGCACCCCTATTTTTTTGAATACCTTAACAGTAATGATGTTAATTTGAGGTTCACAACCCAATATGATAAAGAGAGGATTTATTTTCTCGATGTTGAGTTATATATAAAAGGAAATAAGTTGTGTTCCAAGATGTATAGGAAGGAGACTAGTTGTAACTCACTATTACACGCTAAGAGTTGCCACCCCAATTCTCAGATAAAATCCATCCCGTATGGAGAGATGGTCAGAGCTAGGAGGAACTGTTCGGAGGACGATGAATTTAAGGATACAGTACAGGATATGTCTTCCAGATTTCATGCTAGGGGTTACCAACGGGCTGTTATTGAGAAGGCAAAAATACGTGTCCATAAACTTGAACGATATCAAACATTAAAAGATAAGGAAATTACAGAGAAGAAAGAACGAGAGGTACGCCTAGTGACTAATTACAATACAGAGTCCAATAAATTGTACTCTATTCTAAATCGACACTGGCACCTGTTATCTTCTGATAAGGATTTATTAGAACACATTGGACAGAGACCGGCGGTGACCTTCAGGAAAGGGAGAACCTTGGCGAGTGACTTAAGCCCAAGTTATCCAATTAGAAATAGAGAAATTTGGCCCAGGAGTGTGACTAAGGGATTTTACAAATGTGGGCGTTGTAATTGCTGCAGATGGGCCTGTAAAAAGATTGTGAGTTTCAGCTACAATAATTCAGTAATGTATGAAATAGATACTTTCATGAACTGTGAAACCTCCTTTGTGGTGTATGTTATAGCCTGTTCATGTGGACAGATTTACGTGGGCAGCACGATAAGAAGACTAAGAGACAGAATGATGGAGCATATCAGGGCTTGGAAAAATGGGGACACTAGATACCCAATAGCTGCTCATTATGTCCAGAACATTGATAATCAGGAAAATCACCAATTTTGTTATCATGCAATAGAGCATGTACTTCAGGATCCCAGGGGAGGTAACAGAACTCTGAAACTCAGACGTAGGGAGGTACTGTGGATAATGAAACTGAAATCGGTCCAGTATGGGCTTAATATTGATAATGAATACCAGTACTTCTTGGGCAATGAGTAGAAATTGGGCTGATCTTTGACCTATGTGTTGTTTCTTTTGCAACTTTCTGTAAATATATTAATGACTGCTGTCGACACCTAGCAGATTTCTGGAACTAGACTGTACAGGGACGCACAGTCCCTAGGATTTAACTTTGCTTCCCTTCTAAATATTATATGTAAGATGATGAAATGTGATTGAGTAGTTAAGATGATATTGCACCCTCGGTTGCCTTACGTTTGGATAACTGGCTAACATTTACCCTTCATTAACTCTACTCACCCTCTACCATGGCACAATATGGATACTTAATATGGTTTTATTTTTGTGATCTGGCTACTTAGGTATGTATAGATATATGAATGGATTAGTACATTATCCCGGAGTTTACGGTTGATAAGCATAGGGTCTGAATTAGATCTATGAATTACTCTGGAAATCCGATCGTAATCGGATAATTGAATGGATCGCCAACGTGTATGGATATTATATGCATCATTACACTATGATGCCTGTTAACGTATCAGTGATATTAGTTTAGACCAGAAATATATATGGAGTAACGTGTGTTTACTCTTAATAATGTTACGAACATACTGAAAGATGGCGCTTACATACTATCGCATCTTAGCCCATTCCAAGATGGCGCCCATGTGTAATGCCGAGATTTCGTACTTTAGTTTAGTTAGCGTACTTAAAATACTATATAGTACGATTATAGGTAATTGTATGATTCTGGAGTATTGATATTCATTTGGCTTGAGTGCATATTTAATTTCTTGCTTGGGATTTTAGAACTAATAGTAACATGTTACAAGATGGCGCGCGCTGAAACAGCATATTCAAGGACACTCTAAGATGGCGCCCAAGTTAGACGCCAATACTTGGATGTGAACGTTTGACTTAGAAGGAAATGCTTATAAGCAGAACACAGGTATATTTCGAGTCGAGTTGGCGGTAGTTTTATGGAAACACTAAATTCTGAAACGGTATTGATATTTATATCCGTTTCCTTTTACATATATTTCAGGCAGTCGAGATATTTGAAGATAACGACGTTTGGTGAGTGTGGGCAAAATTTATCTACTCTATGTAACTAGAGACTTGATACGGGTTATCTTACTTTAGTCATTATTTTGATACAGATAACCGTATATTGACCAAGAGAAGACGACCCTGTGCATAATATATAATTTATAGTTACCGTTGGTGAGTATATGTAATTCTATCTTAATTATGGGAGGAGAGAATGGATTAGCGCATTAATATTTGGTGTTTTGACACTTACTGATCTCCCTCACTTGTATAGAAGTGAATGTGATATTGATAGTGGGGATGACTCAGGGCAACATTGTACATAAAAAGGGTTATGTGAAATAAGTTTATCTAAACTTGGTATATTGTTTACAGGAATATACATTGACACAGATGTTTGTACTCACAGGATGGTTTAATAATTTCATTTATGGCATATGGACCGTGAATTGAGGTGTGACATGTGCTATTTCTATTGTTTAGGATACTTTGGATGTTTGGAGTCTAAATGATAATATATTAGAACACACCAGATGATTTTTACTGGGTGAGTTTTGTAGGATACGCGTTAGGTTTAATTCTATCCAGCAATATATACTTGGTTTGCAACATAATTAATTTTGATTTTGGTAGATAATTATAGGTGTTTGGAGAGACAGACACTGTTGACATATTGCTGGATGAGTTACGAGGAGAATTTTGAAGGTAAACCCGATTGATTCATAACATAGGGGGTGATCGCTTAATTTTAGCTGGCATATTATTTCTGTTTGGATTCACTAGTGGGTCAAACAGGTGCCTTTTGGATAGAAGTGACAGGATATAAGGTATATATTATATGTTACGCCTCTGTTGTTACAGATTGATTGACTTGTTCGTGTTATGAGGACTATAATATAAAAGAGAGATTACGGAAAGATACAGAGGTGATTATTTACCCCCACCTTGCTTATATATCTTGGTAGTAGGGTTTTTTCTCTTTCGTTTTACACTGGGTGCTTATTAAGACTGGAATGGCTTTCTGTTATTTCATTTTTCTCACTTCAAACTCTTCACTCTGCAGGCCTTTTATCTTAATGGTTGGCGATTGGTACTATTTCACATCTAATTTTAGTTACATGAAAATATATTTTTTACTGATAGTAGGAAATGTTTTGTTTGATTACAGCCCTGAAGAAGTCGAGGTACAATATATACACGACGAAACACGTGTTGGCTGGTGTAATCAACTTGTGAAATAAATTATAAGGACTTCTTATACAGAAAGTGGACTTTTGTTTGCATTGACTTTGGAGATTATATTAATTTGAACCGACTCCTGAGGATTGGAGTTACTTGCCATATACACGTTGGAATTACTTGATTGAACTGTGGGTGTGCTCAGAGGATATTGTTTTCAGTATTGCTTCACATGAAGCCAGTTGATGTTGGATACGCATCATTCCTCTTGAAGCACCTTAGTGATTACTACAAATAATTATATTTTGTACCCTGATGTTAAGGTAGTGCGCCCATAATAGGTTGGTATCCACTTCTTAATTGAGCACCCCTATAATCCTTGGTCTCTTCCGGGGCAATGCAGTACTTCAATCTCCATGTCTTTAGAAAGCTGGCTCTGTACATATTATACCAAAGTAAGGTATATTGTGTACAGAGTCCAGGGAGACCCCAGAGGTTTAACAAAGGCTAAATTAGGTAAGTACTAACAGCTCTCTTTGTGGTAGTGTGTGCGAGCAGTTAGACTTATCCAGGGGGTGTGCTAAGCATGTATTGTATTCACTCAATCAAAGACTGATACACACACTCAGAGACAGAATCCAGACCAATTAGGTGAGTATATAAAAAGGTATACTTATGTTTTATTTTAGAACCTAGCAGGACTTGGCACAGGTAAGTAAAATCTATTTTCAAATTGCAAGATTGTTAAAAGGTATGCAGTTGTGCTTGAAATTGCAATAGTTACAGGTTTGTAATTGCGGTGGAAACAGTTCAAATTACATTGTAATTACTTTTTGTTACTTTTGGATTTCTTTGAGTACTAAGGTGGTATGCATAGATACCATACCTTAGTATCTCTAAATAGAAGGTAAGTACGACTTTTTATACTTTGCAATAGAAGTACTATTCTCTTCATACAACACAGTTCTACACGAAATTGTTTAAGCCCAAAATCTCTTTACATGGGTTACAATGGGGAAAAAGTGTTAGAAGTTTAACAGATAAGTACACGACCTAAAAGGGTGAGTATTTTTTTTTAACAAACTTTATTACCATTATCGTCATATACAATCAAACATTGTTTTCATATATGACATTGGTTGGCACATTATGAAAGATAGGCGGAATTAGTGGGTGATGACAGAAGAGAACATATCATAACAAAAATGTCCAATTATACAATGTTGTTGTGCCTAAATAAAACAGAAAATCTTTGCCCCTGAGTGTCCTGCAGGGCTTAGATGATTGTCTATATAATGCATACCATCTAGTAACTATATACCTCCCTCCCACCCACCCCAACTTTTACCCGGACTGGTAGTCCCTACAAAGGTATAGCATATGAGTGTTGTTTAGGGTCCCATACTGTGTTTTGATATGTGGTGTGTGGACATTGTGAAAGGGTTGCTCATGCTCTGGCACGTGTCCCACGGCTGTCCATGGGCCCAGGGGCCAGGAGTCAGGGTTGCAGTGGCTAGGACAAGCATATAGGCCACGTGAGTTAATCGTCCTCCTCTGCGTTTGTGTACTGTCTCTCTGGTCCCCTCCAGAAACGGAGTGGCCAGGCAGGCAGGGTTTGGGGGGGGGGGGGGGGGATGGGGGGGAAGAGGGGGAGGGATGGGTACACAGGCACAAGTGGTTACGCGTGTCCCATTCCAGCGCTATTGGTTTCTTTTGCAGGCCTCTATATTCTTCCCTACTGAGTGCATTGCGCTTTCAGCTGTTGCCCATTTAAGACAGTCAGAGGGGAGGCAGATTTCTATTAAGAGGCTGAGTTTCTGTGGGTTAGGACCAGGGCTCATGCCTCTGTACCTTCACCTTAGGGCTAGTGCACGCTGCTAGATAGGTGACTTACCTAGGCCTCAGACAGTGGATTGCAGGTATGGCACACAGGGATGTGTGCAATGTCAGCTCGTCACTTTTCTCTGCACCAAAACATGCAGCCTGTGGGGGGAAAGGGTGGCAGTGGTGGCGTGTGTGCGTGAAGTTACAGCACCTCCAAGGGTGGCACAATAGGTGCTGCAGGGCTTCCATGGTCACAGTGCCCTTGGTACCCCTGGTACCTTTTAGAAGGGGCTTGCCTGTGGCCAGGAATGTACCAATTGTAGATACAAAGGTACAGTCTTGGGAAAGAACACAGGCCCTGGGAACCTGATTGGCAGGGACCCAAGGCACATCAAATCAGGCTGCAACTGTTGTCGGCCAAAAAGTGTGGGGGGTAACCATGCAAAAAGGGGCACTCTCCTACAAGGTCCATCAGAGACAACAGCATATACGACTATAGGGGTACTGGCATGAATAAATGTCAAAAAGGAAGTGACAGTGTGTGTTGCATCCTCATAGTTATTGTAGATGTTGCCTGGCCCAATCAACTCTTACTCACTTGAGACTTCTTCTAATACCTTGACGATTGGTGGTAAATTGGAGATTGTATGCATCTGGAGACGAGCTCCCTAATCAGTGATCGATGCGTCTGCTGTTAGAACTATCTGTGAACTTTGTCTATGAAGGGCCGCCCTTTTGAAAGGTTTTTTGTATTCCACCACTGCAGAGAGCGATGGGTGCGGCCGTCCACCAACACTAGATCTGATAAGAGACCCTGAGCCTGGTTCCACTGACGTGCTAAGTACTCCTGAAGGCGACACATTTGGAGTCTTGCGTAAGTGACTATTAGAATGCAAGCTGCCATCATCCCTAGCAACTGCATGAACACTCGAGCTGGCAATGAGTTTTGAGGCTGAAACTGACAGAGTAGAGTCTGCATATTGCGTATTCTGGCTGGATTGGAGTAGGCTAAAGCCTTGTTTGTATCTATTGTGGCTCCCAGATATGCCTGTGTGTTGGATGGATGTAGCTGGGATTTGGACAGATTTACTGCGAATCCAAGATCGTTGAGCAATTGCACTGTTTTGTGAGTGTGACTTAGGCAGCTTTTTTGCAAGCTAGCTTTTATGAGCCAGTCCTCCAAAAATGGGAAGACGTAAATGAATTGTCTTCGAAGATGAGCTGCGACTACTGCCTGGCACTTGGCGAAAACCCTGGGTGCGGTAGTTACTCCGAATGGGAGCACCTTGAACTGATAGTGCTGGCCTGCTACTATGAATCGGAGGTATTTGCAGTGAGCAGGGCATATTGGAATATGGAAATAGGTGTCCTTTAAGTCCAGAGTGGAAAGAAGGTCGCCTTGTTGAAGGAGCGGTAGCACTTGCTGGAGTGTGACCAGGTGAAAGTGGTCCGACTGAATGTATAGATTTAGTTTTCTGAGATCTAGTATAGGTCTGAGAGAGCTGTCCTTTTTGGGAATCAAGAAATATAGGGAGTATATGCCAGTCCCTTGATGTTTTATTAGGCTTGGCTCTATTGCTCCTTTCTGAACAGAGAGAGAACTTCTTTTTTTAGAATGGTAAGATGTTCCTGTGACATTGCGTGTGATCTTGGAGAAACATTTGGGGGGTGTCTGTAAGTTCCAGGTAGTAACCATATTGGATATTTTGTAAAACCCATTAGTCTGAGGTGAATGTGTTCCAGACCGGGAGAAATTAAGAGAGATGTCCCCCTACAGGAGTGGAATGATTGGGGGTATCAGAAGAAAGTCACTGTTTGTTAATTGTAGGGAAAGTGCGTGTGGAGTTCCCTCTGCATCTTCCCTTACCATTCTTTCCTCTAAAACCTCCTCTAAAATAGCCTCTTGATGACGGCGATTGGTTGTTGTCCTTGTAAGAGGAGGAGAGGTTTTCTGTGGTAATATTTTTGGAGCCACCCCTGATAAAAGAGCGCCGAAAGGAACCCCTACTCACAGGTAACTGTAAAGCCCCCTTGGACTTTGCGACCTCGGTGTACTTATTCATTTTGTCCAGTGAGGTGTCCACTGCTTCACCAAAGAGGTTGATTGAGAATGGAGGCCTGTACCTCAGGTTTGAAATCTGAAATTCTCAACCATGCGTGTCTACGTAGCAGTAAGCTGGCATTTACTCCGCGCGCTACTGTGTCTGCTGCATCTAGTGCACACTTGATGGTGATAAGTTTGCCCTTCTGGACAAGATCATTTGCCTTAGATTTGTGCTCATCAGGTAGAAACTGCATACGTTTTTCTAACTCATCATAATGAGCCATATCGTATCTGGCTAGCAAAGACTGAGTATTAGCAATGCGCCAGTGATTAGCTGCCGGCAAGGCTACCCTTTTGCCAGAGGCATCAATTAACTTGGACTCCTTATCAGGAGGGGGGCCTCACCTGTAGTCTGTGAGTTAGCTCACTTGCGAGCATTAGAAACCAGAAGAGAGTCTAAGGGCAGCTGACCGTTGATGTATGCAGGATCAGTAGGTGCTGGCTTATATTTCTTCTCAACCCTGGGTGTAATGATTCTTGCCCTTACAGGATCTTTAAGAACCTCATCTGCATGCTTAAGCATCCCCTTAACCCCTTCGCTTCTAGGTACTCCTTCCCCCCGTGCCAAGCCTTTTTGTGGCTATTTGGGGTAGTTCATACTTAGGCCCCTCACCACATAAGGTATCAACTCCAAATTTGCATCCTTTTCTTTCAATATCATGGGGATTCTAAAGGTATCCAGGTTTGTGAATTCCCTGGGAGGAGATACAGAAATTAGCTTAAATACAGCAAAAAGATTTTTTGGGGGAAAAAGTGCAGCAAATGAAAGCGTCTGTTTTTTCCCCTGGTAATGGTATCAACAAAGGGTTTGTGGGACTGAAATAACCATTTTCCCAGCTGTCAGGGACTGACAGACTTTTGTCAGAAAAACTAACAATGTTTACAAAGTTTTGGTATTTTACTGGGACATAACCTATATTTGCTATTTTTTGTGCTTTAACCCTTCTACCAGTTAATGGTAGAAATGGGTATGAAAGCAATAATGGATCCTGGAAAGTTATAAATTTTAGAAACGCGGACAAAATTCTGGATTCAGCAAGGGGTCATTTGTGTAGATCCTTCAAAGTTTCTTTATAGAAATGATAACAGTTGAAAATAGTAAAAATTGAAAATGTCTTGAAAAAAACCCAGCCTTTTGTGCCAACTCTTTCACCTGTAACTTCTTCTAGTTATGAAAGATGTTTGAAAGGAATATACTGTTACATCCACTGGTCCTTTCTGGTTGTGAGGATATATAAGACTTGTAGGTTCACCAAGAACCTGATGAACCAAGAGCCAATAACTGAGCAGCGTCTTGCAATGGTTTTTCATTATGTACCGGGTATATACCGTGTATATAGTAATTAATTTAGGAAAATATAGACAGTGAACAATCGGGATGAAAGACATCTATATATTTCTGATATTGGAACAAAATATAGAGTTTAGAAACCGAAGCTATTTGCACATTTCTAAAATTGTGAGTACCCATACTACCATGAAATTTATAGAACATTTTTCAAAGTGACTTCTTTCTTACACCTTTTCTTTAATTTGAAAGGCAGAAATGCGTAGAAAGTCAATAGGTAATAACCATTGCTTTACAATTCTGTGTTACCCTAAGTCTCCCGATAAAAATGGTACCTCACTTGTGTGGGTAGACCTAGTGCCCGCGACAGGAAACGGCTAGAAACGCAACGTGGACACGCTTCATTTTTACAGTGAAAAATTACCATTTTTTGGAAAGTGCCTAGCTGTAGATATTGAAGTCTAGCACTGCCGGCACCTAGACAAGCCTAGCAAAGCTATACATTTTTGCAAACTGGACACATAGGGGAATCCAGGATGGGGTCACTTGTCTGGCTCTCACCAGGTTCTGTTACCCAGAATCCCTTGCAAACCTCAAACTTTATCCAAAAAAAACCAGATTTTCCTCACATTTCTGTGGTGGAAAGTTTTGAAATCTGCGAGGATCCACAAAATTCCACCCACCCCACATTCCCCAAAGTTCTTCCGAGAATAATGGTACCTCACTTGTGTGAGTAGGCCTAGTTCCTATGACAGGAAACAGCACAAAACACAATGTGGACACACCACATTTTCACAGTGCAAACCTCAAACTTTGTAAAAAAAAATCATATGTTCGAGGCATGTGGGCTGCTGAATTCATATCTTGTGCATAGATCGCCGCCTAGTGTTGGGTCCGGATGATTGCACATTGTTGTCCTGGAAGAGTCTTCGAAGTATCACGAGATAGGTGGCTCCTCCCTCGGACTACAGTGCGCATGGGCATCCTCTCCATCCTCAGATTGTTTTTTTCCCCCCCATTGTGTTCGGATGTACTTTTCTTTACTCAAGTTCGGAAACTTTCTAAAGGCCAAAAGGCCTTCGGGGTCGTCGGTATTGTCTTTCGCTCGGTGCAGAGTTCTTGTTCCAGTTCTTTTCGAGCAGGACGTCGAGGAGAGCCGCGTGGCCTTTTCGACACCAGAGGCCCGATCGTCGATGGAACGGAGCCCGTTCAAACGATGCCCCCTCTGTAACTCTAAGTACCCGCACATCGAAGTACACCCGGTGTGCAACAAGTGCTTATCACCCGACCACAATGAGGACAACTGTCTAGCTTGTGCTCGATTCCGGTCAAAGAAGTCGCTTTGGCTCCGACGTGTGGCGAGGCAAACGATGTCGAAGCCAGCGCCCGACCAGGTGAATATCTTCAGTGAAGAAGACGATGAGGTCGTCGAGGCTCAGGATCCAGGACAGCAATCGGATCCCGGTTCGGAGCATGACTCCACCTATTATGAAGACGTCGATGATGAAGGTGATAATGAAAACGACGTCGAGGTAAGGGACGACGTATCCCCCATCGGAGCCGTCGATGACGACTCAAGCGATGAACAAGGCCCAACTGTGGGTACGGAGCTCAGAACAGACACTGAAAGGCTTCCAAGGGCTCAGGTCGAGGCATCGCCGGAAGGCCTTAGCCAAGATCAAGAGGAACGTTCGATAGCCCCGCGTCTCGGCCCGGCTAAGAACATATCACACGAGCCATCGGTCGCACTACTGAAAGCGTAACCGAAAGCCATCGAGTCAAAATCGAAACCTAAACTGCTGAAGACAGTCTTCGGATCGAAGAGTTCGAACATGTCGGATTCTACAAGGAAAGCAAGTGTCGACGACCCTGTGAGGTCAAAAATGAAGGCCGTCGAGCCAAAGATCGGTGCTCTGAAATCCATCACCAAAGTCAAGCAAGTCGAACCGACGAGGTCGACGTCGATGGACAGCGACACTAACAAGGGACTCGAGTCTCGGAAGGTTCTCGATCCGAAGCAACGAGTCGACAGGCCGAAGCTCGTCAAAGCCCTCGAGCCGAAAACCAAAGGCGCCTCGAAGGAGCACGTCGTACCGAGGCAAAAGAGCGCGCCTCCGACGCCTCAAGCACCGAAGTCAACGCAGAGCCTGCGGCATACTGACGAAAGGGCTACGGCGGTTGGTCATATATCGACGCCGGCCCCGAAAAAGGTCAGTCTGTCTAAAGACTCGCAGCCACCGATAAAGTTTGGACTGCCCCCAACTGCACGCCCTAAGGCGCTCGATCCGAAAACGGGGGTCGAGACACCCAGGTCGGTGTCAACCGGAAAAAGAAGTCATCCCCCAGAGGAGGACATTGTATACCAAGAGCCCTTCTATGATGAACAGTCGAAGCTGTATATCGACTCCGAAACTGGCAGACTTTCCAGCTACCAGAGGAAGATCAGGACGGAAAATCCTCTGGAATCATAAAATTCCACTCAAAAGGAAAAGGGATTCTTCTACATCACCTGTCCTTTTTGAGAGTGTAAGCTACCATGGCCAAGACACTTCTGCATACTCGCCCACACACACTAATGAGGATATGGGGTATGACTATAGTGGACAATATGATTACCCTGTGGACACAGATCAAGATGACCAAACTCAGCCATGGGCAGACACTATTGACCCTGGTGAGTCACAGACTATTCTGGATACTCCTTCTTATCCTGTCAAAACTTCCCCGACAGAAGATACAGCTGCGTTTAACGCATTAATAGAAAGGGCAGCACTGAATCATGATGTGGAAATGCATGCTGACCCAATTGAAGAGGACTTCTTGTTTGACACTTTCTCCGTTTCAGAGAAATCGGTTAAGACATTGCCAATGTTGAAAGGTGTTCTTAAACACGCAGGAGACATTTTCAAAGAAACCACAAGAGCAAGGGTTGTTAACCCCAGAATTGAAAGAAAATACAGACCGGCGCCTGTGGACCCTACATACATTAAGGGACAGCTGCCATTGGACTCTTTAGTGGTATCAAATGCTCGTAAGCGTGCCAACTCACAAACTACTGGTGATGCTCCTCCTCCAGACAAAGAGTCTAAAATCTTAGAAGCATCTGGGAAAAGGGTAGCTGCTCAAGCAGCTAATATCTGGAGAATTTCAAATACACAGGCCCTATTAGCCAGATACGATAGGGCGCATTATGACACACTAGAGCAACTGCTACAGCATTTGCCTGATGCCTACAAAGAGGGAGCAGAAACACTTATACAAGAAGGGAAGCTAATATTCAACGCATCCATTAAATGTGCGCTTGACGCAGCAGACACCGCAGCCAGGGCCATCAACACAAGTGTCATTTATTTTATTTTATTTTATTTTGAAAGTTTTATATAGCGCGAACAAGATCTTTGCAGGAGACATGCTTGGTTGCGCATCTCTGGCTTCAAACCTGAGATTCAAACCACATTATTAAATCAGCCTGTGAACCCTGATTTTTTATTTGGTCCTGATGTGGACACAATCTTAAAGAAGATTAAAAAGGACACAGAGACAGCCAAATCTATGGGTGCCTTGCAGTCACAACAATTCAGAGGCGGCTCCTTTCGTCGCTCCGGTAACAGAGGAGCTACAAGAGGCCAGGCATCCCAGCAGACTCCATACAGTAAAGGGAGCACGCAAACCACCTATAATAAGAACAATAGAGGTGGATACCGTGGCAACAGCAACAAGGGGAGAGGACGAGGGAATAACAACACCAGATCCTCCGCCAATACTAAACAGTGACGCCTTGTCACTGCCCCCAGACCATGTAACACCGGTCGAGGGATGATTACAACAGTTCCTGCCAGTCTGGGAGAGCATTACCACAAACAGGTGGGTGAGACAACTTATTCAGTACGGCTATTGTCTAGAGCTAAAGTCCACTCCACCCAACATACCCCCAAGACACCGTCCTATGTCCGCAGAGCACATAGACTTATTGCAGCAAGAAGTCATCAGCATGCTGCAAAAAGGGGCCATAGAACTCGTCCCTATACAGCAACAGGGTACCGGGGTGTACTCACTGTACTTCTTAATCCCCAAAAAGGACGGGTCTCTCAGGCCAATACTAGACCTCAGGCCCCTAAACCAATACATCTTGTCAGAACACTTTCACATGCTCACTTTACAGCAGGTTCTACCATTACTCAGTCAGGGAGACTTCCTCGCAACATTAGACCTAAAGGATGCGTATTTCCACATACCAATACATCCAGCACACAGGAAGTATCTCAGGTTTACCATACAAAATCAGCACTACCAGTTCAAGGTACTGCCTTTCGGGGTGACAACTGCCCAAAGGGTGTTTACCAAGTGCCTAGCGACAGTAGCGGCGCACCTGCGGAGGAACCATATTCACGTCTACCCCTATCTGGACGACTGGCTTATCCAAGCAAAGTCGGCACAGCAATGTGCCGACCACATGTCCCGCACTATTCACCTCCTGCACAGCCTCGGATTCTCATTAAACTACACAAAGTCTCATCTCCAACCCGCCCACGTACAACAGTACCTGGGAGCGACAATAGACACTCTGGCAGCAAAGGCTCAGCCAAACTCAGCGAGAATCAACAGCATTCAATCGCTGATCCAGGGATTCAGACCCCAACACTCGCTCCCGGCACGGGTATTTATGCAGTTGATAGGCATGATGGCCTCCTGCATCTTCATAGCCACCCACGCCAGACTGCACATGCGTCCGCTTCAGGAGTGCTTAGCACTGCAGTGGAACCAGGCTCATGGACAATTGAAAGACCTAGTGTTGGTGACCGGTCGCGCATACAACTCTCTGCATTGGTGGAATCCACAAAACCTTTGCAGGGGTCGACCGTTCCAAGAGCCTGTACCACAAATAGTGCTCACGACGGACGCGTCTCTCCTGGGATGGGGAGCGCAAGTCCTCCATTACACAGTCCAGGGGCTGTGGACAACCCAACAGAAGAAGATGCACATCAACCTGCTGGAACTGATGGCAATCTTCATGGCAATGAAGGCGTTCAAGGTACATTTGTGCAACAAAGTCGTGTTGATCCGGACGGACAACATGTCTGCCATGTACTACATACAGAAGCAGGGAGGGACACACTCTCCACAGTTGTCACATCTAACGCAAAGCATGTGGAAGTGGGCCATTCAGAGGAACATCTTCCTCATGGCGGAACACCTCCCAGACAAGGACAACCAGATGGCGGATCTGCTCAGCAGACACATCCACCAGATGCACGAGTGGGAGATACATCCCTCAGTGCTGCACCCGTACTACCAGCAGTGGGGTCACCCAGAGATTGACCTGTTCGCCACAAGGCAAAACGCAAAATGCCAAAGCTTCGCCGCCAGGTTTCCACATCCGCAGTCTCAGGGCAATGCGATATGGATGAACTGGTCAGGCAGATTTGCGTACGCTTTTCCACCAGCCCCGCTCATACCGCTAGTGGCACGCAAACTGCGACAACACTCGATGACACTCATCCTAGTTGCTCCAACGTGGGCAAGGCAACCATGGTACACCATGTTCCTAGAACCTTCCGTGGTGCCTCATCAAAGGCTGAGATTAACACCCAGTCTTTTAACGCAGAGCCATGGCGACATTCAGCACCCAGTTCCCCAACAGTTGAACCTTGCGATCTGGCTCCTGAAGTCATAGAGTTTGGTTACCTGAACTTGCCTCCTGACTGTATGAATATTATCAAAGTGGCAAGAAGACCTACTACCAGGGCATGCTATGCGGCGAAGTGGAAACGATTTGTCATCTATTGCACCAATAATTACATAAATCCGCTAGACGCATCTACTCAAAACATCATATGTTACCTGTTGCATTTGCACAGATGCAATCTGGCTTACAGTTCCATACGTATACATTTAGCTGCTGTGGCAGCTTATCTTCAGAACAGGCAGCACCTTTCCCTCTTCAGAGTGCCGGCTATTAAAGCTTTCATGGAGGGACTCAAACGAGTAATTCCTCCTAGACACCCACCTTCACCTGTCTGGAAATTGAACGTAGTTCTCACCAGACTAATGGGACCCCCTTTTGAACCTCTACACTCGTGTGAGATACAGTTCCTAACGTGGAAAGTGGCTTTTCTAGTGGCGATTACATCCCTTAGAAGAGTTAGTGAGCTGCAAGCTCTAACTATTCAGGAGCCATTCATACAAATTCACGCAAATAGGGTTGTGCTACGAACAAACCCTAAATTTATGCCAAAGGTGGTATCCCAGTTTCACATCAATCAAGCTATAGAACTGCCAGTGTTCTTCCCAAATCCAGATTCAGTGGCAAAAAGAGCTCTACATACCTTAGACGTTAAAAGAGCTCTCCTGTACTATATCGACAGGACAAAACTTTTCAGAAAAACTAAGCAACTGTTTGTTGCCTTTTCACCACAGCACAAAGGCAACGCCATTTCCAAAGCAGGTATAGCCAGATGGATTGTTAAGTGCATACAAATTTGTTATCAGAAAGCTAAACGCACATTAACAGTACCCCCAAGAGCGCATTCAACACGAAAATTAAGGGCATCCATGGCTTTCCTAGGAAACATTCCTCTAGAAGACATATGTAGAGCAGCCACATGGACTACCATACATACATTTACCAAACACTAATGCGTAGATGTACACTCCAAACAGCAAGCGGCTGTAGGACAGGCTGTTCTCAAGACTCTTTTTCAGACTGCTGCAGCTGGCACGGGCAACCACCGCTAAAAGGGAGACTGCTATACATTCTATGCACAAGATATGAATTCAGCAGCCCACATGCCTCGAACGGAATATGCTACTTACCAGTATGCATCTGTTCTTGGCATGTAGGGCTGCTGATATTCATATCGCCCTCCCTCCTCCCCGGTGCCTGTCGCAGCTGTAGCACTCAGAATTAATCTCTAGCATGGACATCACTTACTGTATCATACTCCATCCCTGCCACAATGGCGAAAAACAATCTGAGGATGGAGAGGATACCCATGCGCACTGTAGTCCGAGGGAGGAGCCACCTATCTCGTGATACTTCGAAGACTCTTCCAGGACAACAATGTGCAATCATCCGGACCCAACAAGAGGCGGCGATCTATGCACAAGATATGAATATCAGCAGCCCTTCATGCCAAGAACAGATGCATACTGGTAAGTAGCATATTCCTTTCCTCACATTTCTGTGGGGGAAAGTTCTGGAATCTGCCTGGATCCACAAAATTCCATTCACCCCGCATTACCCAAAGTCTTCCAATAAAAATAATATGTCACTTGTGAGAGTAGGCCTACTGACCACGACAAGAAACGGCCTAAAGCACATTGTGGACACTTCACATTTTGACAGTGAAAACTGACGCTTTTTTGGCAAAGTGCCTAGCTGTAGATTTTGAACCCTAGCTCTGCTGGCACCTAAAGAAACCTAGCAAACCCATAATTTTTTTTAAAACAAGACACCCAGGGGAATCGAGGATGGGGTGACTTGTCCGGCTCTCACCAGGTTCTGTTACCCAGAATCCCCACCCCTCCTGGGGCGATCCCCACGCAAAGTCAGTATCTGCATGTGGATCAGTTTCATAATCCTCCCATGGGTCAACATCTTGTGGCTTATCCTCATATCCATTCGCCTCCCCGTCATCCTGTTGTGGTGAATTAGTGGGTGTGATAAGTAATTGAGGATTAGTAGGTGGAGGAGGTGGCACATAAGGTGGTGAAGGGTTTGTACCCGCATTCCTTTCCTTCAGGGGCATGTGGTGCTCATCCTGATCACAAGGACAAATCACAAGGACAAATGAACACACAGAGAGATTTCTAAATCCCGGTTGTTTGGTGTTTTATATATATACTTGGCAATGCAGTAACAACTTTTAAAAGAGAAGGAAAGGATAAAAGTTGAGCTCCATTTTTTATAATACTATGAGGAATGAGCGTTCGCCTATAAAGATTGGTGCTATCGGGACCTATAAGTCCAAGGACTAATTTCTGCAGAGTTCACTGACGAACATGCTGTGATAAATCTCTACTACAAAACATTTGGGAATGGGACGAAAATCTCAGTCAAGCCTGCTACTAGATGGTTCTGAAGACTAACTATCGGGAGAAAATTTCCCCGCACATTCTCTGCACACCCAGATTACGATTCAAAGTGCTGGGATACTGTTTATTGTAAAGCCTGAAGAAGGTGGTTGGACCTGCCGATACCACTGAAACGAGTTGCTTCTTGGTCATTTTTTTATAATTTGTGTATACCATTTGGTGTCATTCACAACACAATAAGATAATATCTCTTTTAGAAGTGGAATGGATTTTTAATGCTAATTCATATCATTGATTTGCACTTTGTTTTTTAATGTGTTATTTACCATGCAATGATTTTGGATGATATTGTGGTTGTAATATCAGAGTTGACTACTCTTTTTAAACAATTTTTAATGAATTTTATTTACTTAATGAATAAACATTCATATATTTAATTTGTTGGCTATTGTTATATTCTCCTGTTGTTTGAGTGTGTAAGTCATGAGTACCTAGTTGGATTGCTATCGCTGTTTCCCAAAGGGAATTACTTTCAGACCTAGGCTCATCCTGTTGGGCCAATTTCCTTTTCTTAAGCAATTTAGCATGAATATGTCCAGTATCTGGGTATATAACCAGTTCGTTTTGTTTCGGATCTGCAGGTGTAACATCGGACGGAGGCTCTTTTGTCGGAGTATTTTTGCCTTTAATTGCAGTTTTCGGCGTCAAATGTTTCGGCTCCGAATTCTTCTGCACCGAAGATTTAGGTTTCGACAAAGAAGGAAAGTGGACCAGGACGTGCTTGGATTTCGGCGCCGAGGATTTTGGTTCAGCACCTGTATGGGGCCGGCTCGAGCTGGAAGGCTTTTCCTTGTGTTTTGGCGCCGGGCCCGCGGACAAGGTGCTCAAAACTTTTTCTCGGTGCCGACCATGGCCCACAGGCAGAAGAAGGACCGTAGCCTTATTTGTCTTTGGCTGTTGGGGAAAGGGGGTTTCTGTACTCACGGTACACTGACCAGGTGTAACTTGCTCCTCTTTTTCCATGTCGGAGTCGGCTTCGAACACGAAGACATGTTCCTCTTCCTCAGCTCCTTGAGGGTGTATGTCTTCTCGGTCGGAATCTCCCCCGAAGATTTCCGGTACGGAGCCGCCTAGGTGTTGCATCTCGTGAAGTCGAGTTCGACGGTCACGAAGCGTCTTCTTCGATCGAAACGATCGGCACATGTTGCAGTCTTTATCGTTGTGTTCCGGGGACAAACAGAGATTGCACACTTTGTGCAGGTCAGTGCGCGGAAACTTGGTGCGACACCCGGGACAGAGCTTGAGTGGAGTCCGTTCCATCGACTGCTTGGGAGCCCAGCGTGGGTAGGCGCAACAGCCCTCCACAAGTTTTCTGATAGAAAATCTTTTAGTGGAAACGATACGTGGAGAATGGGATGTGATCAAGAAACAATACCGTCGAGGGTAGTGGATTGCGCGTCAAAGGGAACCAGAGAAACGGTGCCGAACCGTAGCGCAGCAATTCACATCCGAACCAGACGGTGGAAAAAAACAATCTAACAATGCGGTCGATGCCCATGCGCACTATCAACGAAAGGAGGAGTCACCTACCTTGTGACTGGAAAAGAGTTCTTTGAACAAAAAAACGTGCAAACATCCGGACTCAACACTAGATGGCAGACTTTGTACTCACAGCATGTGATTTACAGCTCACATGCCTCAAACATTAATTTTCATGTAAAACCCTCCCCACCAGTGTTACCCCATGGTGGCATGCTTCATCTTCGGATCCATCCCTTTCCGCAGCCCTACGGGCGGGCTGCGACCTACGGACTACCTGGGAGCAATTCAGGTGAATATACAATAATAAAGAAAATGGTGTTAAAAATTCATACAGACTAGAGGTCAGAATGAATAGAATACACCTACTTTTGAATGCCATCTTCTTTATCATTGTATTTTCACTTGAAATGCTCCTGCGTAGTCCATAGGTCGTAGCACGTCCTCTCCGCAGCAGAACGGGATGGATGAAGCATGCCACCAATGGCAAAGCCTGCTGGGTGAGGGTTTGTTAAAAAAAATTTAAAAAATTTAAATCTTCAGCCGAGGGTTCGTCCCCCTTTTATCAAGGCGGGGCTCCTATTTTGTTGTAACAAATTCATTCTGGAGGATGAACCCAGTATATCCTCTCACCCCCACCTTGTTTTGATATACATATATACATATATAAACTATGCAGGCTCAGACTCTGCAGTCAAGGAGGGAAACAATTAAAATAAGTTCAGATTCTTTCACCAAATCAGCAAATGGAGCACACAGTCATAGCCTATGTGATAATATTCCTATTCTGACCTTATTGATGCCTTAATGGTTGTTTCAATTACCTTTCTAACTCAGCCTTCCATGCCAACTTTTCATATGGGAGGATTTGTGCCCAGTTTCCAGCTGCAGCACCAAGCTGTCGGCATATGTTTGAAAACAAATGTACTAGACATTCTAAAATAAATAACTTTTTACCTAGGATGCTCTACTGCAGCCTTGTTTCTATTTGCAGGAGAATACATAACCACAGCTTGACCATCATTTTCCGGTGGGTTACTATGAGTTGTTGAATATTTTTCTTCATGACACAGTTGTGATTGACTAGAACATACAGGGGTTTCAGTACTGTGGCCTTTATCATTTGTGAACTCAGAAGCTGTTGAAAGACTTTCCTTTTCTCCATCTGTGTCCTACAAAGAAAATAAACAGTGAATACGCCATTGAAATTAAATTCATGTACCAATCATCCTTTCTAGCATCCAATATATGGCTAGAGAAAAATGATCCAGTCCCATTAGTCTGGAGGAAGGGAACAGGACCTAGGAATACACCATATAGTTTATGATCTTTGCCATCTAGTTTATTTTCTTTACCAAGCCAAAACCAACTGTGTCAGAGTTCCTGGCCTTGTGTCATTAAAGACAGGCTTTCATAAACAAGTTCCCTGGGGACCAGGTTAAGAGTATAATTTGCATTTACCTATTCCCTGAGAGGATGTGGAAATCAAACCAAATTAAGCAGTTAGCCACCCTGGCAGTCTCATAGGTATATTGCATGATTACCGCCCTTAAGCCACCATTACACAATCTACCCGAGTACCATGTCTGAGCTACAATAACAACTCTTTCATGATAGTCGGAGTGGTAACAGGCCAGGATATTTTATGTATATTAAAAAGTCAGTAAATGTTTTTACAGTTTACATATAAAACCCAAGTCACCCATGAAGGAAAATATTTTTCATGAAACTAGATTCTTTTTGCCACCGAAGGCTGTCACCACCTTTCTGATGAAACTACTGTACCTTTTTTCTTGGTCCAGGTATATTTTCTTCAGTAGTCACAATTACTTCCTTCCCAATTGCCTTACCAAGGTTTGGCTTTGGTTTTTGGAATCTCCCTCGTGTCAAAGGCACAGGTTTGATGCCCATCGATTTTCTTTCTTCCATGATGATGACATTCTGAGCTGAACTGTTTGGGGATATATGAGCATTCTCAATCATTTTAGGCACTCTGTACAGAGTTCTGTACATAGCAGCATAAACAGTACAATTAATGAACAGTAATGACGAACATGTTCACTGCACCATCCCTAATTAGTATAGTACACGGTACTGTCCAGGAAAGGCAGGAAAAAGAAACTTTGGAATTAATGAAAAGAAAGGGACTATTCTGAAAAGGACAATGAAAATAAGTTTCATGTCTCCGGCGTTGACGTCAGAAGACTAGAAAAGAGAAGCAGGATCTGGTCGTGGGTGGGATGTGAGGAGGGTTAAAGATTAAAAACAGAGGTAGCCACATGGGATATGGAAAAGGACCATAAATGGAAGTTAGGAAGAATAAATCAGGAAATGTATTTAAATACAATGTATTACAAGCAACATTTAAAAAAAAGAGACGGATTAGATAAGACTAGGAGTAATACAGGCAAAATGAAGCAATTTTAAGACAAGGCCACCCCTTATTGGCTGGTGTTCAAAAAGTGTTTAAAAACTAAGAAATATAAGTTCAATAGAACACATTTCTCAAGTATCATTGTGAAAGTCTTGCCCTAAATAATTTTTTTGTCTGAGTTTAGAAATCGATTGTCCTAAACTCCCTTCACCTCACTTTTTCGGGGAGTCTGCCAGAAAAAAATTCATGATCTCAGGAGTATCATGCACAATGTTGGTCACAAATTTGTCCATATCAAGCTCTTTTACATGATTAGTGCTTATTTTGTTGTCCCAGCTAGAGATGGATTTGACATAGCTGGCCTACCCAATTGATTTTTAAACTTACTCAAATGGTTATGCATAATATGCACCCATAATTGCCTAACAACGATAAAGGGACAATTCAGAACTGTAACTATAAATGTGTAGATTTACTCATGTGTGTATTTACTGCTATACCTAGGTGTAAGCCTCTACTCTTTTGTGGAGATTTACAAGCTACACATCGCAACCCCTCTAATTAAGGGGTAGAGCCTACAACAACAAGATTTACAAGAGTAAAGTTAGTACTAATAACTTTTCACATGTAGGTGAAGATCTCCGCCACTGCGGCAGTGACTTTGTTAAAATTGATTATTCTTTAAAAAATATATAATAATGACAAATATAAATTAATCTAAATCATTCGTTTTATCCTAAAAATAATTTAAAAAAGTTACAGCACATTAATTCATCAACATGTTTGTATTTAATATTTACTATATTGTGCTAAAAGTTGTGTTTAATTTAAATTATTTTTTGTTTTTTTTGTAAAAATGTACTAGTTTATTTTGTTTTTTTCACATTATTCATTTTTTAAAAGAACATAATTAAAAATTATATGTAATTTTTTAAAATATTTATAGAACTTAAATGTTGAAATATTTTAATTATTTTAACATTAGTTCCTCATGGGATAATATTTTATTTCCCTGCCTCCAAATGAGTGCCCATGTGAGGTGCTTGGTGGTTCACTTATTCCAAGGCTGGGCTGAAGTACAGTTACGTTTTGACACGTTTAGGACTGTAGTAACGTAGAAGATAGTCAGTGAAATGCACTGCTCTTTTGCAGGTGTATGTTTATATTAGCTTGTCACATACTAAACCCTTCCCATTTAGCAGTTATTTTCCATTTTTCAGTCACTGCCCATTGTCCCGCTCACATTTACTATCAAAATGTATACCTACATTTATAGATATCTCCACCTTTACAGTTTCAAAATCCCAATCATCAGAGAATGTACTGGAGGTGATGATATCAAAGACATTTTAAATACATGTGGTATTTTCAAAAGTTCAGTTTGACCAAAACCATCATATGAAACCTTATCCCAAACGATTCCTTCAGGAACTGGAACTGCTGTAATATTCAAAGGGCAGGTCTCTCTGTAAACGGTGTGATGATGTATGTGGTTTCAGTACCAAGTTCACATATGAAACATCGGAGTGTTCTGGAAGATAATGTCCATTCAGTAGCAAGGAAAAGACAGTCACTAAACCTATCCAGAGGACTTGGAATAGTAGACCAATTGCTATCCAGAGCTGTAGCCAGGGTGAAACTAAGTAAGTCTTTCCCAAATAAAGGTAGAATTCCTGAAGTTGTTTTGCGGGAAACTGGTTTTGGCGTTAACTCAGGTTCACTTGGATCCAGAGAGAAGGCATCAAAATCGATGAACTAGCCAGATGCAGTTAGATCAATCCTTGGTAGCTCGGCAGGTGTTGTCGAACTTGCGGGTATCTCGTTTTGAGGCATATTTACATTGAGGTCGGTATTAGGCCGAATTGAGATTTGTGTTTCATTTCAGCTTTGTTTATGTTCAATTTCAACAAGCACGAGTTCCAATCCATTGTTGGTAACTCCGTTACTTGGTAGAGTAGAATCTTCAAATGTTATTAGTCTTTCTGTCTGAATCTCCTGTATGGTAGCAAGAGGAGATTGCCGACTACCCAGGAGCCCACGAGGCCTGCTATTCAGTATCGGCCACATAGTGTGGTTTGATCAGATCTATGGAGAACTTTTATTTTTTTGACGGCAAGAGGTGGGAGAAGTACCGTTCTTGTTCCTTCGACAGCCAGGACAGGTACAGGCATTCTGTAAGATTGCCCAAATTCCTTCTTGTCCTCTATTTCCTCACTGACCAGATTCCCGACTTTTGGGATCCAGGTAGGTCTTGCCGTAGCTGATTTTACTTCCCCAGTGGTGCTGCATTTTACATGGACATTGCTTTGTAGTGCCGGGAATTCACTTAGTTCCTGTAAAGCAGCCAAACGATCATTTATGTTGAATTCCTTTTTATCAGCCATTGTGCTGCCACACTCTAGGTCGGGTACCCACATTCTCATCCCAAACAGGGCCTCATAAGGAGTACGGCCTCCCAGGGAGCTTCTTGGCATGTTATTAAGTGCCCTCTGGACCCCATATAGGTGACTGTCACCCGGGCCTAATACCCTTGCTGTTAAGTACTGCTAACAGTCCCGGTTTTTCTTTTCCACAATCAAATTTCCTCGGGATGATACGGAGAGGAGTACCGCAATGCTACACCCAAACTTCCCATGGCTTCCTTGTAAGCCCGAGAGCTAAACGCGGGGCCACGGTCAGAATGTAAGGTGCCAATTGCGTATGTTCCTATGAAGATTCGCAAATCCTTTATAACCGTTCGGGCGTTAGCTGAGCGCTGAGGCCAAAACCACAGAAATCTAGAGCATGAATCCACTGCCACTAAGATGTACTTGTAAGCCTGTCAGATTGTAGGGGGCCGCAGTGGTCCAAATATACACAAGCGAGAAGTCTGTCTGAAATCAGTAATGGTGTTTGTGGTGGGCGTGCTATAGTTGAACCCTTCAGTGCTATAGTTGAACCCTTCATCTGCTGACAGATGTCGCACTTAAGGATGAATGCTTTTGTCAGTTTCATTGAACCTGCCCACCAATAGCGTTGTTTTAATAGTGAAACGGTTGCAGTAATCCCTGCGTGTGATGAACCCAGACCCTCATGTACAGTTAGAATTAAACCCAATATGCAATCCATGTTTGATATTACTCTATCCCCCACTCCTGGAATTTGAGCATACAGTATATTTTGTGCATCTAACTTGTGGGAGTACTTGAGAGGAAAGCTTTTTGGCACAGCCGAGCTGCTTTTGCGTGAAGCGATGACAGCTACCATTATGTCTCCGTCTATTCTTGTGTACGAGCAAGTGATTGCATCTACGGCAGCAGTTCGCCTTTGTGGCTTCAGCAGCCAATGAATTCCCTTCTATGTGCACGCCAACACGTTGATGACTCAGCCTATGAATCACATGAGCCCGGGACAAGCTTTTTTCCAGCTCTGCCACTTGTTCCCAAAGTAGTATATGCTTATTGTGCAACCTTTTGAATCTTTAAAAAATGATTCTGACCCCAGTAGTGAAGATATTCATTGTATGACTGGACACAATAAAATTAATCGCACACACTAAGTGTGGGGAATTCTCGATCTGTATTTTTAGTGCCAGTACTAGGGCTTTTAGTTCTGCCAGCTGAGCCAAGCAATATCCTAGAGACTGTGTCTGCGTATTGCTAGGACGGCACTTGCCATCCTGCATACGACCCTTTACAATTGCACATGCTGCGCTGTATTGCTGTTTACTTCATATAGCAGGCTGGGCAGATCTGTTAGTAAAAATAATATATTCATACTGATCTAGAAGCATTATTTCATTCAGGAGAGGATATTCTTGTTCATATTGCAGAAATGCCTGTGTTTTCAATGTAGAGTCAAACTTGTAGTGTACATCTGTTGCAACAGGCTGTCAAGAACTTCTCTGATTGTTCATCAACTGCACCGACAGAGTCGGCCCCATCAAGCTCACCGAACTCAAAAGAGCCACCAAACAGGCAAGTTGGTACACTACAGAACTTAGAACCACCAAAAAGCAACTAGAAAGGAAATGGCACACCAGCAAGGATCTCACAGACAGAGCCACATTCAAGATAGCCTTCAACCAATAGCACCAGCTCCTGAACAATATGAAAAGGAGCATCCTGATGGACTGCTTCGAAAGCAGTGCAAACATCGTCCACGAGTTCTCCAACCTCTCATGCACCATAAACATCATCATCCCTTCCCATGAACACGGACACCCTGGCGGACTTCTTCCACAAGTTTTTCACCATCTAAACACACTTTCCACTCCAACCCTCCCTCGCCAACTTCTGTCCCTTCCTCGCCCCCACCAAGGTGAGCTCCAAACTACCTTCTCACCTCAGGGGACCACAGCCACCACACAACACCACAACCATCATGAACTCTGTCCACTCAGGAGCACCCACGGACCCCTGTCCTCACCACTTTTTTAACCTTAGGAGCAAGTAGATCATCAGCGATCCCACAACCATCTTCAATGCATGTATCACCACGGCCACATTCTTCAAAGAATGGAAAAATGCAGAAGTCAAACCTCTTCTCTAGAAACCATCCGCCGACCCCCATCAAACTCAAGAACTACTGTCCCATCTCTCTGCTCTGCTTTCCTACCAAAGTCCTCGAAAAAGCCATCAACCGCCAACTTGCCAAACACCTGAGAAACAACAAATGTCTGGACACCTCTCAATCCTGATTCTGCACCAAAAACAGTACTGAAACAACCCTGATATCTGCCACAGAGGTATTCAAAACCCACCTAGACCAGGGAGAGACTGCAACACTAATCCTCCTCAACATCTCAGCAGCGTTTGACACCGTATCCCACCCACCCTAATCAAAAGACTTTATCACATCGGAATCCAAGGAAACACCCTCAAATGGATCGCCTACTTCCTCACCGGAAAAACTCAGAGAAAATGCCTACAACCATTAACTTCGGAACCCAAGAACACCATCTGCGGCATCCCTCAAGTTTCTTCCCTCAGTCCCACCCTGCTCAACACCTATATGACCACCTTGGCCAACATCGTCAGAGCCCATAGATTAAACATCATACCCTTTGCAGAAAACACCCAGCTCATCCTCTCACCCTCAGAAGACCCCACCACCACAAAGGCCGACTTCCGTAGGTGTTTGACGAGCGTTGCAAACTGGATGAAAAACAACTGCCTGAAGCTCAACACAGACAAAACGTAAGTGCTGATCTTTGGAAACAACTCCCCCCCCACCCCCCTCCCGTGGAACGACTCCTGATGGCCCTCCAAACTGCGTCCCCAACCCACTCCACAGACTATGCCCGCAACCTCAGCATCATCCTGGACAGCAAACTCAACATAAAAAGCCAGATCAATGCAGTTTTGTCTGCCTGCTTCCTCACTATTCCCCTGCTCTGAAAAATCTTCAAATGGCTCCCCATTAATACCAGACGAACAGTCACTCAAAGCCCTAGTCACTAGCCATCTGAACCCACCCTACGCAGTAATCACCACTCACCTCCTGAAGAGACTTCAAACCATACAGAACTGAGTGGCCATGCTCATCATCTACTTCCCCAAACACGCACATATCACCCTTCACCTCAAAATACTCCACTGGCTCCCCATCGGAAGAGATGGCAGTTCAAGATGCTGAGCCATACCTACAAAGCCCTTCACAAGCAAGGGCCAACATTCATCAACCACCGCGTGCACTTCCAACAACCCTCTAGAAAACCGAGTTCCGCCACCCCCTCGCCCACTCACAACCCTCACATCCACCAAAGCAACAGTGGAGGACGCCCCTTCTCCTACATCACAGCCAAATCCTGGAACAACCTTCCTCTTTATCTCCAGACCTTCACTTCCCTTCTTGAATTACGGAAAGGATGCAAGACCTCGCTGTTCAACTGAATCACCCGGAGCAGCAAGGATCTCAGCGCTTTGATACCCTTGGGAGTGACAAGCCGCACAATAATAGGTCAACAGACAGCTGAACTATCAAGGCAGACCTAAAAAAAATTGTCAAGGTGAGCCGAACTTAGATGATTGGCCACTGGACCAGACCCATTTGGGTGATAGTTTCCCAAATTTAAGCCTATCTGTCAGTGCCGCAAAGTACAGATAGCGAGGGCAAAGACAGCTGACATGGTCAGGAGGAAAGGAGGTACTAAGAACTTTAAGCTCAGGAGTCATTAGGAGGTAGGAATCATTTAAAGTTATTGGGAGGTTAATCTATCTTTCCATGAAATGTAAACATGGGTATTTAACATGCAAAGGCTTTGAAGGTGCTTTAGCACTGATAGATGCAAAAGGAAGGATTTTAGCCTTTGAACGATACAGCACAGTTCAAGAAAGGACACAGTTAGTAAATTAGGAATTAGAACTTAGTTGCATGGAGAGGAACTAATTTAGGTGACAAAGTCTTGCAGGGGCCCAGCTGTAGTTTGTGCAATTTAAACCTTGTCGATCAATACAGATTTTTTCAGCCAAGACAAGGAGTTCACGAAAAAAGGAAGGCATATCTCTTGGTTTATCAATACAGAATATAAAGAATATTTTCAGAACAGTTCAATGTTATCCTATGGAGAAAACAGTTTTGCAGTTAATCAGGTAAGTACGCAACTTACAGTTCCAGTCTTTGGGACCAAAGATCAGCTGTGGGCAAGGGTCAGGTAAGTACCAGCACAGCACCACCAGCAGTCAATATCTGAGTTTGGCCCAATGTGTCTTAATGGAGACTGGGGGTCCTTGGATCCAAGCTGCTTGTAAGTAAGTGAAATGGCTGCAGGAGTCAAGCTTTGGGTGTTAGCACTAGCACAGGGGGACACAAAGCAGCATCAAACATACACCACCAGCGGCACAGGGGCGGGCGGGTACAAACACTGCGTTGGACGTCCAATGCAATCCTATGAAGTTTCTTCTTTTTGGAAACAGGCTGCAGGTGTCGAACTAGAGGGTCCAGGCAGAACACAAGCGACAGCACAGATAAGTTGAGGTGTTGGGGGTCACAGGGACACTGCTGGCCAAGCTCATCAAAGCCCGGAGGTTGCGGGTGCAGGGGTTCATTTAGATATTCGAAATCTTCTTACCGGGCCAGTCACGGTGTGGGGGCCTTCAGATTCACTCTGCAGGAGCCGTCATGGGGGTCAGAAGGGTTCAACCAACCATGGATTCGGAGCCATGGTTGCTGGGGAGACTTCACTGGCCAATTGGGCCACTCAGACTTGGGCTGTGGGCATCTGGTGCAGAGTGGGCACAAGTCGCAGATCAGCCTGGATCCGGAGTCTTTGTTGTTGGTTTCTTCTGGCAGGTTTGCTGTTCATGGGAAACTGGAGTCTTTGTTGAAAGCAGCAGTCCTCCCAGGGGTTTCAGAGGTTGATAGCTATAAGACAGGTCACAGGTTCGAAGAAGCTGGAGACAGGCCAGTAGGGCAAGGGCCAAGGCAGTTGTCCTCTTTAGTCTTCTCTACAGGGTTGTCTTCTTTTTCCGTATGTTGTTGCAGATCTAGTTTTCAAGTCTGAGGGATCCACCTCAATACTAGATTTAGGGTCGTTTTAGGGGAGCAGCAGGTATGGCCAATGGACACCTTACCTGGGGTGACTACACCCTCTATTATGCCATCCTCCTGTTGGAGGGGGGCAAAGACCTAGCCCTGATTGGAGGGGTCTCCCCATCTTCAAGATGCCGAGCTCTGAAAGATATGCTTCACCTCGCCTCACCCACCTTAGAGGTAGAGTTGGCAGAGGTGGGCACACCTCCTATTCTTCATATTTCCTGATGGTTTTTCTGCCCACAGTGGAGGGTAAACTGGGGCTGCCATCTGCTGCGAGCAGCAGAGGCTGAGGGTCGCATTACAAAGGCAGCAGGCCTTTGAAGTGCCCTTCTTCGAGCAATGGCCGATCCTGAGGGAGGATGTGTGACACCTCTGCCCAGGATGTGCATTGTTTCTGGTCCCAGAGAACAAAGGCTCTTTACCCAGGGGTCTAGAAACATGTCTGGTGGTGGCTGGCTGTCTACAGCTGGTTAGAGACCACACCAGGGATGGTAGATTTTCAGGGGGCACCTCTGAGGTGCCCTCCGAGTACATAGTACAATAATCCCACATTGGCATCAGAGTGGATTTATTGTAAGGAGTAGTTTGGTACCAAACGCTCCCGTGTTCAGTGACACCATTATGGTGCTGTGGAACTCGAATTGTTCAGTTTCCAGCCATGTACTCTCTATGAATTCCCTGGAATTTACAATATCAAGGAATGGACCCCCAATACTGCAGGGGTATATGTGCTCATGCAGATATGCCCTCACCTGTTTTATAGTGCACCCTGTCTTAAGACTCTGAGGCCTGCTAGAGAGGTGACTATCTATGCCTCCAGGCAGTGCTGGTTGGCATGGTACCCAGTGAGGGTGCCATGTCGACTTTTTTTATTTTCTTCCTCACGGGGGCATGCAATCGGCTAGGGCAGTGGCATGGTCCCAGTGAGGAGGGGTTCCAAGTGGCCCTCTTCAGCTCCCAGGTCCTAGGTCCTCAGGGTATCATTTACTAGGAAGAAGTACCCATTGGGGATTTGGTTTTAGGGAAGAAGCACTGGTGCAAGGGAACTGGTTGGCAGGGACCCTGTGTACTACAACTGAAACCACATTAAAACCAGGCAAAATGTGGGGGACTAACCATGCAAAGTGGCACTTTCTAACATTGACGAATACACATATGGCAAGGGTAAAGCCATTTTCTACTTTGAAATCTGAACACAAAAGAGATAACATCTGATCCGTCCATTGCAATAAAGAACTGGAATATGCAGAAGCATATGACTATGAGACTACCATCCTCTAGGATTTTAAGTATGCATATGTAAGGTATGTGTCTGTTGCTAAGGAAATTACACATGGGCTTGCAGCTTGCTACATTGGCAAGGGATGTGGGTGCAGTTGGAACATAGCAGTTGAGACTTGGGACTTTCGCCAGAATACAACTTTACGTCTGTGCAGAAACACTATTTTCATGTGATGGGTCGGCCTGGATGCTAGAGAATTGCCTGAGGAGAATACCGAGGGATCAGACACATCCCTCATAGATGGGAGGAGAGGTCTAGATACCATGTGTGGCTTAAAAGTTTATATATACTAGTAGGATTCATTATGTTAGAACTCGTGCCTGGCCATAACTGTTGCATATATTCCTATTTTGGAATGCTGGTAAAAAAATGGTCCAAGCATATGAAGAAATTTCATACAATGTGGAATACTGCTTTACTATAGAGGATGGCATCTAATTTATTGATTTGGTCAGCTCTAATGTAGGATGCAAACTACTCTCATTCAGGCTCTGAAATATTTTCAGCATAAAAACCTCATCCTACAAATAATTGTCTGTCCCTCTTAACAATTTTGCTGAATGAGACAAACTGCAGCATCAGTAGGAGGCAGCCTGGTATTCATCAAGAAAATCCTTCTGCATTCCTTAACTGATGCTTACAAACACAATGGGCATTTGCTTTTATCTCAATGACATTATAAAGAAGCATTGTCAAAGCCAAGAGGTTCCAACTCTGCAAAATCTATTGGTTTTGTCAGAGCTTTTTTTGACATGTTGCACAGCACCATGAGCTGCTGTACGACCTGGCTTAAAGTTAAAAAAATAATAAACAAACTATGATGTGGCCCGCGTTGACCACATCCCAGCACTTTTTGTTTTAAAACATGATGCACAGCCGCTCATGCTGCTGTGCAATGTGTATTAAAACAGTGTGGGGGGAGGCGTGGCTTGACCGGCGATGTGAGCAGACGCGTGGCTGCGGAGCTCCCGCCGCCGTTGGGCCCATCTTTGGCTATTTAAGCGGAATACAGGTGTCCAGACCCGCCACACACCTCCCCGGTGCCCCTGACCAGCTGGGCAGTACTTCTAGGCACGAAACCTCCGTGCTCCGCCTGGTAGACGGCAGAAGCGAGCGGTCGGCTCGCTACGAGAGGGACCGCCCGGTCCGTCCGCCATCTTGTGACCCTGGGGGAGGCGGCCTGCGGCGGAGCCTAGCAGACACTGAGACCGTCGGCGACCGCTGGCTGGAGCGACCCCCGCCCTTCCCACACGGAGAACCTACGGCGCCCTTACCTGTGGCCGCTGCGGTGAGGCGGGGTGACTGGGCGGGGGCCCCTGAGCGGCTTCTGAGTCTGGAGCGCCCCGGTTCCCGCGCTTCAGGGCGGAGCTGGGAAGCGGCGGGACCCGCTATCTGGCCCCAGCGAGGATCGGAGGCACTACTAGTCTCACCTCCCCAGCGGGCTGCTGAGGAAGAGCGGCACTGCGGATCCGCGACGGAGAGCAGCGGGGAAGATCGGAGCGGTGCTCTGATGCGGCCGGTGCCCCTGGGGCACTTTGAAGAGCGGACGGCGCCAGCCGAGATACGGCCTGCGGGGAAACACCGTGGCAGCGAGATATCACAGCGGCTCCTCCCTGGGGGTGAGTGCAGGCCTGGTACTGCTGTGAGTGGCACTCTCTGGTGCTAACCCCCCCCCTAGGGAGATAGTGGCCTCCTCTGAAGACGAGCGGGTCTGCTCATTGGCCTGGCTGGCCGCGCGTTGGAAAGTGAGGCGCCGTGGACGAGGGATCCCTGGGCTGCCTGCTCTGCCACGTGGGGTGTGTGCTGGGAGCTCATTGCTGCGAGGTGTGTCGGTACGGAGCCCGGATCCCCTGAGTGCGCTGAGACTTCGCGCCGGTGCCCCCCACCTCCCCCCTTTGCCTTCGCTCAAGCGGCCTACATCGGGCGAGGGCCCTGACACGGCCTAGGCGGCACCCTGTGGACCGCGCGGAGGATGACGCGCACGAACAGGAACAGCAAGGCGGAACCAGCGCCGACCCCCAAGGGGAACCCGGTGACGGCCATGTGGGGCAAGGTGGGAGTGCCGGCGGCCAGTGGAGGCCCACCTGCAGAGATGGCAGATTCCCCCCCGGTCACGCAAGCGTTCATGGCCGCCTTCATGACTGACCTTAAGACAGAGATCGGATCCCTGAGGTCGGAGGTCCACTCATGCGTCACGGAGCTCAGGAAAGAAGTCACGGAACTGGGGGACCGCGTGGACAGCCTGGAGAGAACCGCGGACACGCGCACCGAGGACCAGGAACATCTATGGCAGCGCCTAACAGCCCTGGAACAACAGAATATTGAACTCCAAATCAAGCAGGAGGACTTAGAGAATCGGGGTAGACGGAACAACATCTGCATCCGCGGCGTGCCGCTCGGAGAAGAAGGGGAGGACGTAATGGACTTTGTGGCACAACTCCTACACGAGGTGCGGGGCGACGAGGATGTATCACCTCCCACACTAGACCGGGCTCATCGAGTAGCGGCGCCCGCGGGGAGATCGGGGCTTCTCCCGGACATCATCACACGGGTGCATTTCTTTGTGGAGAAGGAGGAGATTTGGAAGCGTGCTCGAGACAAGCCGGACCTGCAGTACAAGGGCCATAAGATTCAGCTCTTCCAAGATTTGGCGCCCAACACCCTGAAGCGACGACGCGCTTTCCGCCCAGTAACGGAGAAACTGCGGTCCATGAACATCTCATATCAATGGGGCCATCCCTTTGCACTTATCTTTCAATGGGAGGGTAAGCGTAAATCCTTGCGGTCCTACGACGAGGCGGCGCGGCTCCTCAACGTTGCAAGCTCTCCTCCGGGGAGCCCCCCTAGACACCCTCCAAACAAGAGGACACCGCTTGCTCCGGACTGGACCACAGTGCCGAGGAGACAGCGTGCGTCGCCTGTTGACGCACCTACGACTAGCCAAGCCAGGCAGGATGTCATCGCCCACATTAGAGCCCTGGAGGAGGCGGAGATCGACCATGCGGACCGCTCCCCTGCGGGACGGTCCTCCACACCGTGAGATGGACAGCGCACATGTGTCACTCTACTTGAGGTACTGTTCCCTTATACCCCTCCGGAAGGCGGGGATGGTTGTGGGGTGGGAGAGAAGTTGCTTGGACTCCTGATTCCCTTGTGCTGGGCCTAGGAAGGTGGGGGCTCCATACCTCCTAGTGTTTCTGGCCAGTCATGTCCCAACAGGACTGTCTCCTGGGGAGTGACATCCCGATGGACATTCAAACCCGTGGGTGTAGGATGCCCTACTCTGGGGACAGTGTACTTTGGCCCAGTTGGCCACGTCTTCACGGCTTAGGCCGACAGCCCTTCAGGCTACTGAAAGTTTGGTTTCCTCATTTGACTTTCTTTTTTCTCTTTTTTCTCTCTTTCCTTTCTATTTCTGTCTACTATGAGGGGCTGGGGGTGGAGGGTGGTGAGATGAGCGGAGGTGGGCCCTCTGGGTGGGGCTATGGGCCGGTGGGTGCTCTGCTGCGCGTAGCTTTGCGTACTAACCTTAGGGACTCCCAAGATGACGAGTGATATGGCCAGACCCCTTAAGATCTTATCACTCAATGTTAAAGGCCTTAATTCACCTAATAAGCGCCAACAGCTCTGGCATTATTTCCTGCAACATGACCCGGACATCATTTTCATACAAGAGACCCACCTTCTCCAGGCAGATACAAAGCGCATGGCGCACCCTAGATACCCCCTCCAATACTGGGCTACAGCAGATACGAAAACGGCAGGGGTGGCAATTTTGTGCAAAGCTGGCATCAGGCGGGGCTCTGACAAGCTCTTCCGGGGTGGTGACGGTCGCTTCCTCAAGGTATCGGTCGAGGTGGGTTCCCGCCGTCTTACGTTGTGCAATGTGTATGCGCCCAACCTGGCACAGGATCGCTTCCTTCGGGACCTTCTGCGTGCTCACGTCCTTCGGGGTGGACCCTCGATTGTTCTGGGGGGCGACCTTAACCTGGTATGGTGCCCTACGATGGACCGGAGTGCGGGCTCCTTTCATGGAGCGGGGGCGATGTCCTCGGCGCTACGCAAACAGATAGGCGATTTAGGTCTCTTCGACGCATGGCGCTACTTCTCCCCCGAAAAGAGGGAGTATTCTTTTTATTCTAGTGCTCACCGCTCTTATTCCCGCATCGATCATCTGTTCGTATCTCACGATCTGCTTTGTGATGTGGTGGATGTGGAAATGTCGGACATATCCATCTCGGACCATGCGCATGTGGAGTTGCTCCTTAGAGATCTGCGGAGCGGTCCTCCTAGAGAACGGAAATGGCACCTGCCCCCACAACTCCTCAGAGATGCAGCGTCGGTTGACGACATCCGCATGGCCATTACCTCCTACTTCGAGTTCAACGATTTACCGGAAACGCCGTTCCCGGTGGTGTGGGACGCCTTCAAGGCTACAATTCGGGGACACATCACCTCCCTCGAGATTGCGAGAGCGCGTGAGAGGAGGGCAGTGGAGGAGGGCCTGGTGGCGGATTTGCGGGGGGCAGAGGCGCAGAATCAGGAGGAACCCACCCTGAAGACGCGGAGACACCTGGCGAATCTGCGGGGGCAATTGCGCATGCTACGGGCGAATCGGGCGGAGAAATCTCTCTTGGCACTAAAGCGCATGCATTTTGACGGGGGGGACAAAGTGGGGAAACTTTTGGCGAGACGACTGAGGGTCAAGGCGGCCAGATCCCACATAGCGAACGTGATGCTCCCAGACGGGTCTCGGGCGACGGCGATGGAGGCTAAAATGAAGGCGTTCCGAGACTACTACGCCTCCTTGTACACGGCGGCTCCACCGGGCTCTACCCTGTCGGAGGAGGTTCTGGAGCATTATGGCGGGACGCGCTTGCATTCCGAAGCGGCGGAAAGGTTAGAGGAGCCACTCTCGCTTGCTGAGGTGACTGCGGCCATCAAGGATCTGAATTTGGGGAAGACACCGGGCCCTGACGGCTTACCGCTTTCCTTCTACCGCCTTTTTCAGGGGCAATTAGGTCCTTACCTTCTCAGACTCTTTGCTTCCTTTGATAATGGACAGGGTCCCTCTCCAGACATGGGAATGGCGGAAATAGCTCTAGTCCCTAAGCCTGGGAAAGATCCGGCGCTTTGCTCGTCATATTGCCCGATTGCGCTGCTTAATACTGATTTTAAAATTTACACGAAGGTGCTGGCTAAAAGACTTGATCCCCACATGCCGGACCTTGTTGACCCTGACCAAGTGGGCTTCATCCGGGGCCGTCAAGGGGCAGATAATGTGCGGAGATTGGCACATTTGATGGGGAAGGTGCATCACTGGCACATTCCGGCATGCCTCCTGTCGTTAGACGCTGAGAAAGCGTTTGATCGCGTGGACTGGGGGTTCCTCCAAGCGGTCCTCTGTAAGATGGGGCTCAGCCCAAAGATGATTGCCAGGATCATGGCACCCTATGTTGCACCGCGGGCGAGGGTCAGGGTGAAAGGGAGGTTGACAGAACCGTTCGCCATTGGCAGGGGGACGAGGCAGGGCTGCCCTCTTTCGCCATTGCTGTTCGCCCTGGCGATTGAACCACTGGCGGACTTGGTCAGGCGGAACCCAGACATTCGCGGCGTTCAGATGGGGGAACAAACCCATAAGGTGGCGTTATACGCGGACGACCTCATCCTCACTCTCACGGAGCCACGACAGTCCTTACCGGCGCTTCACGCAGTGCTCTGCTCCTTCGAAGGCGCCTCTGGCTTGAAAATTAATCACGATAAGTCGTGGGTGCTTAACCTTACGATCCCTCAGGCCGATGTTCCTCCCCTGGAGGTACTGTGCCCCTACCGGTGGACGGACCAACATATCCGATACCTCGGCCTCTCCCTGACTCCCTCTTTGGGAGGCTGGTCGGCACTCAATTGGGCTGAATGCCGCAAATCTATCCTCACTGATCTACAACGGTGGAAGCCTCTTATCCCCTCTTGGTTGGGTAGATTGAACGCAATCAAAATGTCTATACTACCCAAAATACTCTACCTGTTTCAATGCCTTCCTACGCCTATCCCTCTGCCGAAGATTAGAGCCTTGCAAAGGGACTGTACTAAATTCATTTGGGGGGGCAAGAGACCCCGCTTCTCTCAGGCACTCCTTATGGCCCCGCGAGATCGTGGAGGACTGGGATGCCCGAATCTGGTGGACTATTATTGGGCCGCTCACTTGCGATTTGTAATAGAGTGGGGTATTAGGCGGAGTGAGAAGGGGGGGCTACATCTGGATCGGGCGGTCACAGGTCGCACAATCTGGAACCTGGCTTGGACCCATAGGGCGGGACGGTCCCCTAGTGCTTATTTGGCGGTTCCCACGAGGACGGTCCTGGACGTGTGGGACAAGGTGGCGGTGCGGAAAGGCCTGACAACTTTCCCCTCACCACACACCCCCATAGAGGATAACCCATGGTTCCCGCCGGCCAACCACACTCCCGCCTTTCGCAGGTGGACACGAGAGGACTGCAAAGTCCTTACGGATCTATTTGACGGAAGCTCCGTTAAGTCTTTTGCCCACTGTCGGTAGGAGTTTCGTCTTCCCCCAGAGGCCGAATTGCAGTTTCTGCAGTTGCGTCATTGGGCTTTATCAGATGCAATATACCCAGGGGCCACTCGGGCCTTTACCCCGTTCGAGAGGCTGGCCCGCTCTGGTGCGGGCACGAAGGGCCTTATATCTAAAATTTATCAGATTCTGCAGCATCCTCATACTCCCCCTGCTCACCCGTATCAGCGACAATGGCAGGAGACGCTGGGCGCTGATATCGATCATGCGCAATGGACCCGCCTCTGGAGGGATGTTCCTAAGGTATATCACAGCGTGCCACAACAGGAAAACGCGTATAAAGTAATGACGCAGTGGTACTATACGCCTCAACGACTGCACAGGATGTTCCCCTCTGTGCCGCCCGGTTGCTGGAGGTGCCATCATGTGCCTGGTGACTTCTCACACATCTGGTGGACTTGCCCTGTGATCGCTATCTTTTGGAAGGAGGTGTTGAGCCACATTCGGGGGGTGCTGGGATTTCCTCTGCCTGATGCTGCTAGTACAATATTGCTGGGAATCAAACCTGTGGACTTGCTGGCCCTGACCCGCAGTGACTGGACCTTAACGATGCAAATGTTGGGTGCCGCCAGACAACTTATCGCCCTGTATTGGAAGAAGGTGAAGGCCCCCCCTCTAGCTGTATGGTTCGGCAGATTGTGGCAGGTCATCACTATGGAATTACTCTCGGCGAGGCTACAGTCTCGCACGACCCACTTTGAAAAGGTTTGGCGACCACTAGTGTCTTATCTTTGCAGGAGCGAATATGCTAGGAATATGCCCCCGGCGCTGCGAGCATTGCAACTGGTGAAGGATGCGGTGCTCCCCTTTACCCCTCGCAACCTGTGACGCGGGAATGGGCCCTCTGAAGGATGCTCCGATGGCTGCGACCCCCCCTCTCCCCGGGCTCTCCCGCCCTCGCTGCTCTGGCTGTCCCCCCTAGCTTCCTCTGCTCTTCTTCTCTGCTCCCTCTAGTCTCTGTCTCTACTCTTTTTGCTGCCTTCTAATAGGCTTCTGGTTGAGTGTTGGGCCCCTAGGGCCAGTTGTTTGTTTCTGTTTGAACTGTTCGTACCTGCCCGCCTCGCGGGATGATATATAAGGCGGGGTATCACTGGGGAGTGCTGGACTGCGCTTTTGGACCCCCCTTTTTGAGCGACTTAATGGGATCTGGACTGATCTTGATGTGCAGGTCGACGAGTATGATTGGAGGTACCGACCCACGCAGAGTCCACACCACGAGTTCTATAACGCGGCCGGCCCCATGAGGGTTGTAGGCTTATCGCTGTGTCAATGTGACCCTTTTCTTATGTGTGTCTCGGAATGAGACTTAATAAAAAGATGTTGAAATAAAACAGTGTGGGGGGAGAGGGTAGTTAAGTGGCATAAGGGTGGGGTGTGGAACAAAACAGATGGGTGTAAAAATGGATGGGGTGGAGGTGAAAACACTATGCATGGTAGTGCCGAGGGCATGGTGACAGCTTAGTTTCTGTCTTGGTGGTTGCTGGAGACCTGCACATGCGTAAGAATATCAACAGTAGCTTTCCGGTGCTTGAAGGAAAGCCGTCGCTGTGCAATGATGTCGGTTGGCGAAATCTTCAACCAGACATTTCGTTGTGGCGGAGAGGCTAGGGAAGCCAACAACAGTAAACCCGTTTAAAGATGGAAGCAGTTTTATGCTGTACCTGTGTTATAGGTTTATATAGTATATACAGCGCAAACTCGCTCCAAACGTATTGGAGTACTTTTCATGAGCACCAGTTACTTTACACAACTAAGATCTCTACATTTTCTATTCCAAACGATTATTGTTGTGCTAACTAATTCATTACAGTAATTGATAGAAAACCATGAAACTTATTCCAAGCAAATATTCTGTTCAAACAAGCAATGAGGGACAGTTGGAGGTGGCTACAGAGAAGGCAGCATATAAAATGATGGAGTACTACACTACAGAATAAAAAAAAAGTAACTCTGCAGACCCAAAGGCACAGACAGGAAGCAGTATTTGGTCCAGGCTTCACTGCAGGGACACACACAAAGCCCCATGAGGAAGCTGGAGGTGAGGAGGACATACTATCCAATAAGAAACAAGGAAACAAGAGCGATGTGGGATCCAACCAGTGGTAAGTTAAGTCATGGGCCGGCTCTAAGCCCCTTTTTTAAGATTTTGTTTTTCATTACAAGATATTTCACAAGCACTGCGCAAATGCTGACCAGGTGAAACCTAAAAAGGTATGCTTGAGAAAAAAACCTCAAAGATAAGTGTGAGGGGCATCACAGCTCTATAGAACAACACTGGTAAGTCCCAAGTGAAGCATCAGGAAAATAAATTGCAATTCTAAAACACACACAATGAGCTTGTTCGAAAATTACAGAAAGATAGCACAACTAAGCAAATACCCAGGAAACAGAGAGACAGGGCTGAAAATGCCCAACATCGAGATTGGATGATACAAATAGCGGTCAACGGGATGAAACTATGTCACAGGCAAATCACACCCATTCAAAAAAATCTTATATGTTTGTGTTTTCCTTTTGGACAGAACTGTCTGGATATCTTGGGGCACACAGGCAAAACTAATCATTAAGTAAACTATTTGTGATAGCTCAGTGCAATTGTGGAGAGGTACAGGTAATGCAAAAGCCGGAAAGGTGAAAGGCAGCTAGATGCAGGTACATTACATACGATTTTAGTAGTAGTACACACGTTACAGAAGTATTTAGCTGCCAAGCATAAAAGAGTGCATACTACTGCAAGCAAACTATTTTATTAGAGTGCACAAGATTCCAAGAGGTAGCTGAAAACGGTATAAATACACCAAGAACAAGTTGGTTACACTGGTCTGTATATCCAGTAGTGTGTGGGACTTTCGTTATTAAAAAAATATCCTTGTCATTACAAAGTGTTGCATCATTTCAAATATATAAGACACCCATTCAAAACAAACTATAGATATTAAAGGAGTGAAGAGGAAATAGGATAACATACTGGTTATTCTATCAAAACTTACCTCGATCTTGATTCTTGGTCTTTGATATCATTGTTCAGCATTTTCTCTTGCACAGTTTCAGATGATTTGGCTATACCAGCTACTGAAGTCATCTTAACAATTAAATAAATAAATAAAACAAATATAGATCAATACTCTTTTAATGCCTAACTGGAAACACAACACTTTTTCAAAGATCTTGAGTAAATAATTTTCATATTTCGCTTCTTCCCAAAAAATTTAAATGTCTAACAAAAACAAGGGCCATGAATTTAAAATAAAATGCAACACAAACAAAGATGTAGTAGAAGGAACATAAAAAGTCAATGGTATAAGGAGTAAGATACTTAGACATCAACAGCTATTTCAGCTGCATTCCAACATGCTCTCACAATTAAATCCACTGTCTTCCAGTGCAAGGAACCATGTCTCTTTTGTGAAAAGTATAAGAATTTGAAAGCAGTACATCACAACTATGTCTGCTGAATTCAAAACTTAGGCATCTTATGTCAGTTTGAAGCATTTTCTCCACAAGCTCCAAAGAAAAAGATGGCCATGGTTTCCTGCAAAATGTTAAACCTCAGTGCTGAACAAACATCTCAGTGCCAAGCAATGGCAATGATGAAAGCTATTTTCCAGGTGAGAAATTGAAATTCACATTTATGCATAGGTTCAAATGGGGAACCCATGAGTCTGGTAAGGACCACATTTAGGCTCCCTACTGGAGCGGGTGGAACTCTAGGTGGAAATATTCTTTTAAGTCCTTCCATAAAAGCTTTGATAGCTGGTACTCTAAACAAAGACAAGTGTTGTCTGTTTTGAAGATAAGCTGCCATGGCAGCGAGATGTAGTCTAATGGATGTATACGTTAGGTTACATTGTTGTAGATGCAAAAGGTAACAGGTGATGTTTTGAATAGAAGCATCTAGTGGGTTGATTTGGTTGTTTGTACAGTAAATTACAAATCTTTTCCACTTTGCGGCATAGCAAGTGGTAGGGGCATCTAGCCTCTTTAATGATGTTCATGCAGTCTGGCGGTAGACTGAGGTAGCCAAACTCTAAGATTTCAGGTGCCAGATCGCAAGGTTGAGTTGACTGGGATCTGGATGTTTTATCTCTCCATGGTTCTGAGTGAGAAGCTTGGGTGATAGTAGTACCTCATCAAAAGTTACGCCTAATAGTTCCAAGAGGGTTGTGAACCATGGCTGACGGGCCCATGTGGGAGCAATGAGGATCATTGTGAGGGAATGCTTTTTGAGCTTCCAAACCACTAGTGGAATGAGTGGGAGAGGCAGAAAGGCGTAAGCAAATTTGCCTGACCAGTTCATCCATAGCGCATTTCCTTTGGACAATGGGTGTGGATACCTGGATGCGAAAAGTGGGCATTTTACGTTTTGGTGGGTGGCGAACAAGTCTATTTCTGGGTGACCTCACCTTTGAAAGAATGAAGCAGAACTTGAGGATGAAGTTCCCATTCATGGGTCTGCTGTCTCAGACGACTGAGCAGATCTGCAATCTGATTGTGTACTCCTGGTAGGTGTTCTGCAAGGAGATATATGTTCTGAGGAATGGCCCATCTCCATATGCTTTGAGCTAGGTGTGAAAGCTGGAGAGTTTGTGTCTTCCCTGTTTTTCTATGTAATACATTGCTGTCATGTTGTCTGCACGAACCAGGACAGCTTGGCCTACGAGGAGGAGTTGAAAAGATTTTAACGCTAGGAAGATTGCCAACAATTCCAGGTAATTTATGTGGAATTGTTTCTGGTGAGGGGTCCACATGCCCTGAATATATGGGTTTGAAGATGAGCTCCCCAGCCTGTGAGCGATGAGTCTGCTGTTAGCACTATGTGTTGAACTGGTTTGAGGAACAGCCGCCCTTTGGAAAGGTTTTGTGTGTTCCATCACTACAGAGAGCGATGGGTGTGGTCATCTACCAACACCAGATCTGTTACCTGAACTTGAGCCTGGTTCCACTGTCGTGCCAAACACTCCTGTATAGGAAGCATTTGGAGTCTTGCATAAGGGATGATGAGAATGCAAGAGGCCATCATCCCGATTAGCTGCATGAACACTCGAGCTGGCAGTGAGTGTTGAGGCTAAAATGTTGTCAATAGAGCTTGTATGGCGGTTATCCTGACTGGGCTGGGGTATGCTAGAGCTTTTGAAGTGTCTATGGTAGTCCCTAGATATTGTTGTATGATGGACGGTTGGAGGTGGGTTTTGATGAGGTTTACCGTGAATCCAAAGTCGTGAAGCAGTTGTATTGTTTTGTGTGTGTGTTGCACACAGCTGCTGTGTGACCTGGCTTTTATGAGCCTGTCATCCAGATAAGGGAAGACATGAATGTGCTGCCTTCGTAAGTAGGCCGCAACTACTGCACTTGGTGAAGACTCTGGGTGCTGTAGTCACCCCGAATGGGAAGACTTTGCATTGGTAGTGTTGTCCGTCTATGACGAACCTGAGATGCTTCCTGTGAGCAGGGTGAATGGAAATATTAAAGTAGGCGTCCTTTAAGTCCAGAGTGGAGAGAAAGTCGCCCTGTTGAAGCAGTGGGAGCACCTGTTGGAGAGTGTCCATGTGTTAGTGATCCGACTGAATGTAGAGGTTTAAGGTTCTGAGGTCAAATATGGGCCTGAGAGACCCGTACTTTTTTTGAATTAGGAAATAGAGGGAGTAAACCCCTGTGCCTTGATGAGCCAAGGGGACTAGTTCTATTTCAAAGTTTTTGTAATAGAGAGAGAACCTCTTGTTTGAGAAGTGTCAGATGTTCCGAGGACATTGGACGTTGTTTGGGAGGAATATCTGGGGACAGTAGAGGTGAGTTCCAGGCAATAACTATACTGGATAATATGTGTTACCCACTTGTCTGTTGTGATTGAATTCCAGACAGGTAGGAACTGTGAGAGACATCCCCCGACAGGAGTGGGATGATCGGGGGGGGTAGTGCAGGGAAGTCACTGTTTGGTGGTAGAGGAGTTGAGGTTATTGTTGCCGCGACCTCTTCCCTTACCATTGTTGCCTCTGTAGCCTCCGCAAAAGTATCCTTTGGAGGACATTTGAGTGGGGCTCTTATAGGAAGAAGAGTGATGTTTTGAGCCAATGGTCTTGGAGCCAGCCCTATAGAAGGAGCGTTTAAAAGAACCTCTAGGGGAAGGGATTTGTAAGGCCCCCATGGACTTAGCAGTATCCGTATCTTTTTTCATCTTTTCTAAAGATGTGTCAACTGAAGGCCCGAAAAGGTGCTCTTGATCAAAGGGCTGATTAAGAATAGCCGATTGCACCTCTTGTTTGAATCTGGAGACCCGGAGACAAGCGAGCCTGCGCAACAAAACGCAAATGTTATTGGCACGAGATGCGGTATCAGCCGCGTCGAGCACACATTTAATTGAGGCGTTTGTGATCAATTTCCCCTCTTGTATAAGGTCGTTGGCTTTTTGTTTGTGCTGGTCAGGAAGGTGTTGCATGAGCTTTTCAAGCTCATCATAGTGGCCCTGTCATACCTGGCCAATAGAGCTTGGGCATTTGCAATCCGCCAATGATTCGCTGGCTGTGAAGCAATAAGTTTACCAGATGAGTCTATTCGTTTGGACTCCTTATCAGGAGGGGGGTGTTGCCTGTACTTTGTGAGTTTGCCCTCTTGGGTGCACTAGACACCACAAGAGAATCTAAAGGGACTTGACCTTTAATGTAAATTGGGTCATTGGGAGCTGCCTTATACTTTTTGTCTACCCTGGTGTTGAGAATTCTTGCCCTGACAGGGTCTTTAAACACTTCTGGAGCATGTTAGAGTATGCACTTTAGCATTGGCAGGGTGTGCGTGGATTTTTGCGAGGGTGCAAAAGTTGCAAGTAAAAAATATTCCTCTAAGGGATCAGAATGTAACTGTACCCCGTGGTATTGGGCAGCCCTATTGATTAGTTGCACAAACCCAATATTGTCATCAGGTGGTGATGGCCTAGATGGATAGAGGTCCAGGTCATTATGTGGGTCGACCCAAGGGTCTACTTCGTGTGGGATGGTATGATCATCATCATCCCCATCTGGATCTATATTCCCACCCCAATCGGTATCCTCATCCTCTGGTGTTTGAGGTGTGAAAAAGTATGTTGTGGGGAGTGTGGTGGAGAAGGATTAGTTACTTACCTGTGATCCTAGTTCTCATCCAGGGGTATACTCATCAAAGTCATAAGCTATGAATAATCCCCGCCCATGTGCGGGATCCCGGAGCATATAGAAAATACATATAAATATATATGTATACATATAAATATATATGTATACATATGTGAAAACATATATTTGCAGCCTAAAACATTTCCCAACTGGCAAATCTGCCACAACATTACATGAATTAGCATACACACAGTAGTACTCTCCCAACCCCTAAGGAAGAAAGAGAGCAGTAAACATTTGCATACAACAATGCTTTATTGCCATAGGAAAACCTGTAATTGCAGGCATTTGCCAGTAGGCTGCAGTAGAGTATAAAGAAACAAAGAAAGACTGACGCCTTGCCTTTAAGGCATTAGAGTAGGGGTACCATGCCTTTAAGACCTGAAGGCGACGTCCTGCTCCCATGATGCACCACTCGTGGCAGTTGGGTCAGTTCTTTTTGGAGGTGCATGACACCTGAGTAAATCCATAGAAACCTTTCATAACTTTATGATCATGCTCGTCCGGGGAGGTAAATGTAATGTAAATGTAAATGTAAATGTAAATGTATTTATATAGCGCAAATCACCGACACGGTATCTTAGCGCTTGCTTAGGGAACCCGTCCTGGTATTCCCCTGTGAGATACCCCAGCAGGGTATCCACAAGGTGAAAGCCAGGCATCCCGCCACGCCAATCTCAGTTTCCGGGTCTGCCGCCTCTAACCACTGAGCCACACTTCTCCACATGGGCGGGAGCTTATGACTTTGATGAATATACCCCTGGATGAGAACTAGGATTACAGGTAAGTAACTAATCCTTCTCATCCAGGCGATACTCATCAATAGTCATAATCTATGAATAGATAAGCAAGCTCATACCCAAAGTCTCACGGACGAGCAAATAAGTATACATAGAGACATGAATAAACTTCACATTTTACATACAACTATGCAAATACATTTCTCAAAGAGGCCTGTCCCACCTGGGCATCGGCCTGTGTATCTGAATCTAGGCAATAATGGCGGGTAAAGGTATGCACCGAACGCCATGTAGCCGCCTTGCAAATTTCAGAGATTGGAACATTACGAAGGAGAGCGTAGTAGAAGCTTTCCCTCTATTGGAGTGTGCATGAGGTCTACCCTGTAAAGCCTGGTTAGCTAATTGGTAAGACAGAGCTATACAGGAGACAATCCAGCGAGAAATGGACCTTTTCGAGGCTGACAGACCAGTATTAGTGGTTCCATAATTAACAAAAAGCCGATCAAACTTCCGAAGTGGAAGGGTTTTAGCCAGGTAAAACTTCAGAACCCTCCGGAGATCTAGAGATTGTAAAGAACTCTCCGGAGGAGGGGTAGGTTGAGGAAAGAAGAAAGGCAGGGTGATAGACTGGTTGATATGAAAGTCTGAGACTACCTTAGGCAGAAAACCTGGGTGTGTCCTCAGTACCACCCTGTTGGCGTGAAACACTGTGTAAGGTTCTTTACAACACAGGGCCTGGATTTCGCTAACCCTACGGGCAGAGGTAATCGCCACTAAAAAAAGCAGTTTTCCAGGTCAAGTGCTGCAAAGAAGCCTTGTGTATAGGCCCGAAAGGAGCACCCATCAGCTTAGTAAGAATGATGTTAAGCTCCCAGGGAGGGGAGGGGGACCTCACTGGTGGAAACACTTTCTTAAGCCCCTCTAAGAAATCTTTAACCACAGGCATAAGGAAGAATGATGTCTGAGAAGGTGACTTCCTATAGGCTGTGATTGCAGCTACGTGAACCCTGATGGAGGGGTACTTGAGGCCTGACTTTGCTAAATGCAATAGATAAGGCAGAATCACCTGCTCTTGACCGTGGATAGGGTCAAGAGAGTTGTCACGACACCATATGAAAAACCTCTTCCACTTGAAAGCATATGACTTCCTAGTGGAAGGTCTTTTGGCTTTTTGAGAATGTTCATGCAGTCTGCTGGGAGGTCTAGGTGTCCATACTGGATGACCTCTAGAGCCATGCCGTCAAGCGAAGGGAAGGAAGCTTGGGGTGAAACACCTTCCCCTGGTCAACAAGTACGGATGGAAAGGAAGTCGCCGGTGCGGGACTTCCGACAGCTAGAGGAGATCCGGGTACCACCACTGGCGAGGCCACTCCGACGCTATCAAGATCATCCTGGTGTTGGTCCTGTAGAATTTCTGAATTACCGCCGGGATCAGAGGCAGGGGAGGAAAAGCATACAGCAATGTCTGCGACCAGCTGATCAAAAGTGCGTTCTCTCGTGAGTCCTGTTGGGGGAAACTGGACGCGAAGACGGGAATTTTGCGTTTGCCGCGTCTGCGAACAGGCTATGTCCGGTACGCCCCATTGTTGAAATACCTCCTGTGCGACTTCTTCGTTGAGCACCCAATCGTGCGCTTCTACGAAGTCTCAGCTTAGGCAGTCATTGGACATTTTGGATCCCTGGTAGATGAACTGCCAAGATGGATACACCTCTTGCCAGGAGCCAGTGCCAGATGGCTTGTGCTTCCAGGGATAGGACTCTTGACCTGGTGCCTCCCTGCTTGTTCAGATAGAACATAGTTGTTGTGTTGTCCATCTGAACTTGGATGTAGTTGGTGCCCAGAGAAGGATAAAGAGATTTGAGCGCCACATGAACGGCTCGAAGCTCTAGGAAGTTGATGTGGTAGCCTCGCTCTACTTCGGACCAGAGACCTTGGACCTGAAGCTGGTCCATATGAGCACCCCAGTCTTGAAGAGAGGCATCCGTAACCACTGACTGAGATGGAGGAGGGCGATGGAATGGAACTCCCCGGAGAAGATTGGAACGTTTCATCCACCATCTGATTGAGTCTCTGGCACCTTGTAGAAGAGAAACACGGTCCTCCCAGTGACCTGACCTCTGAGACCATTGGCCCTCGAGAGCCTGCTGCAGAGGCCTCATGTGAAGGCGTGCATTGGGCACGACGTAGATGCACGAGGCCATCGATCCCAGGAAAGAGGACACTTGCCTGGCTGTGGGACTGTGATTGTCCAGTAGAAGACGACACTTCAGGAGCATGGATGACAACCTCTCCTCCGAAGGACACAAGCTTGCCTGCACGGAGTCCAGGGAAGCGCCCAGGTAATGAATCCGCTGGGAAGGGTTGAGTACTGACTTTTTGAAGTTGACCTGCAACCCCAATGAGTTCATCAGGTTGAGACAGAACGAAAGATGGTTCTGAAACAGTGCCGGAGTGGAACTTTTCAGCAGCCAATCGTCTAGATAGGGATAGACGAAGATCTTCCGCCTGCGGAGAAAAGCAGCCACCACCACCGCCATGCACTTGACGAATGTCCGTGGCGCGGATTTGAGGCCAAACGGAAGCACTCGATACTGGTAGTGATGGCGTCCGATCTGAAACCTGAGAAACGTTCGGTGCTTTACTGAGACAGGTATGTGAAAGTAAGCGTCCTGCAGGTCGATGGCACACATCCAGTCTCCCTGAAGAAGATGCGGGAAGATCTGGTGCAGGGCTAGCATGCGGAATTTTTCTCTTATGATGAATCTGTTCAGTAGTCGTAGGTCTAGAATGGGCCTGTATTCTTTGACTACTCCTCTTTTTTGGACAAGAAAATAGCGGGAGTAGACTCCTTGATTTCTTTGCATGGAAGGAACCTCCTCTAGGGCCTTCTTCTTGAGGAGGACAGGGACTTCGTCCTGCAGCAGTTGACTGTGGAATCGGGGAAGGTGCTTTATTTGAGGGAAGACTTGCGGAGGGGGGGACGTGAACCTCAGCAAGTAACCATGCTGCACAATACTCAGAACCAATCTGTCCTTTGTTATGGATCTCCACTCTTTTAGATGATGAGAAACACTCCCTCCCACCGGAGTGGTGAACAGTTGCGTAGGAAGCAACAGCTCAGGGCTTGGGAGGCTGCTTGGAGGCAGACTGCTGTTTGTTATTGTTGCCTCTGCCAGGGCGTCTCTGCTGAAATTGGGTTTTCTGCTGTGTTTGGGATGACCACTGAGGGGTTTGAACCCTCTGGTGGTAAGATTGCTTGTCCCCCTGACGAAAGCGCTTTTTAAATTCTTTACGCTTCTCCAAACCCACAGCTTTAACAGTGTCCATTTCCGATTTCATTTTGGTCATCTCATCGTTAGCGTGTGAACCAAAGAGATTAAAGGGGAGGTTCAAGATCTTCTTCTGAGCATCCGGCTTGAGGCCCGTAAGGCGGAGCAAAGCCGAACGCCGTGAGCAGATTCCATGGGAGTAGTCATGAGCCGCGAGGTCAGAAGCATCCGCTGCGGCACTGATGACCTGGTTGGCTACGAGCCCTCCCTCCTGTAGGATTTCGACGAAGTCCTGTCAGTCTTCCTTAGGAAGCTTCTCTGTGAAGCGAGTGAGGGAGGCCCAGGGGGACCTATCGTACCTTCCGAGTAGATCAGAGGCACTGGCCACCTTCATATATGAAGCTGAGGTGTTGCATACCTTCCTGCCAAACGAATCCATGAGTTTGCTGTTCTTTTCTGGGGGTACCGTGGATGAGGTGGAGGCCGAATGGGACTTCATGGCAACCGCCACGATAACGGAGTCAGCTGGTGAATCCGATCTGAGGAACAAGGGTTCCTCTGCGGGAGCCTTGTACTTCTTGGCAATTCTAGATGGAACAGAACATACCCCTGCAGGCGTGAGGAAGGTAACCATCGCCGGTTCAATGAAACCAGGCACCAGAGGTCTGGGTGCTGTCCGGTGATGAAGGGTATCAAAGATTATAGAGGCGGGTACCACAGGAGTATGCAGAGAGATGTTAAGTTTCTTTGTTCACCTGCCCAGCACATCTGTAAAAGTTGCGATGTCATCAATAGGTGAGACTCGTGAGGGAGGAGTAGAGGAGAAGGTCAGAGAATGGTCCCGGACCGTAGACCTCATAGAAGAGGACAAGTTGGAGATCTTGTGCGTCCTCTCTTATGGGACCTGTCGCGATGATGGCTGTGCCGACCCCTGAATCTAGACCGATGTCTAGACAGAGATCTTGGCCTGGGGGAGATCTTGGCTTGACAGGCGTTCTTGGCCATGCTGGAGAGCGTGATCTGGCAGGAGATCTTGGTCTGGATGAGGGTCGTGGCCTCCGAGGAGGAGACTTAGATGGTCTGACCGGAGTACTTGTCCTTGGACCAGACGGTGAGAATGCGTGGGAGTAATCAGAGCCCGGACTACTGCGACCGCACGATACAGCCCCCTGAGGACGGTGAGATGACACACTGCGTGATCTGTCCGCAGATCTGGGGGAAGCTTCTGGAGAGATCTCCACGATGTTCAACCCAGGAGATGAAGATCTGTCTCCTGATGACCTGGACCCAGGTGACTCCACAATGACCGTGACCTGTTCTCTGGACTGCGATCTTCGGCGTCGAGTCGGTGACCTCGACGTCGATCTTCCTCGGCATCGGATCGACGGCGAACCTCCATGGCGTCGTGTCGACGACAATATTCTTCGGCGTCGTGTCGACTGCGACCTTCTTCGCCGTCGGGACGACGGCAACCCTTCCTGACGTCACCTAGACGTCGACCTCCTCGACGTTGAATGGTGGGATCTTGACGACCCTCTCGACGGTGGGCGATCTGGAAGCCGTCATAACTCTTGACGCTAACGGCAGAGAGTGTCTCAACGTTGACGGAAGCCTCGACGTCGACGGAGACTTGGACATGCCAGCAGCCACAGACTTCGAGCCCGAAGTGTGGTGTCTCGACGCCGACTTACTTGGCTGCGGCGGAGACTCTCGACGTCACGATGGTGATCCAGAAGAGCGTCTGGGTCTCTTTGACGGCGACTTCGACGGTGATCTTCGTCATCCCTTCCTCTTTCTGGAGGCAGGCGATGCGGAACGTTGCCGTTTTTGGCCAAGCTTGCTTGAAGAAGACGTCCTGGGGTCTCCATGGCTACCCACCTGATGACTTTTGTCTTTCTCCAACATGGCATGAAGTCTGATATGTTCTCTGTCACGAAGGGTCCGCCTAGAGAACTTCTGACAGTGGTGGCACTGGTCAGGGTTGTGTGCAGATGGAAGGCACACAATGCACACCGAGTGTGGGTCAGTCAGTGCCATCTTCTTGTCACAAGAAGGACACTTCCGGAATAAAGCAGGCATTCTGACAGAAAAAAAACAAAGTAGAAGCCTTAATAAACCAGAAGATGTCGAATTTTCTGAAAAAATTCACTCAAATTAGCTCAAGCTCCAGGATCCTCACAGAAGGAGCCGGAAAAAAGAACTGACCCAACTGCCACCTGTGGTGCATCATGGGAGCAGGGGGTCGCCTTCAGGTCTTAAAGGCACGGTACCCCATCTCTAATGCCTTAAAGGCAAGGTGTCAGTCTTTCTTTGTTTCTTTATACTCTACTGCAGCCTACTGGCAAATGCCTGCAACTACAGGTTTTCCTATGGCAATAAAGCATTGTTGTATGCAAATGTTTACTGCTCTCTTTCTTCCTTAGGGGTTGGGAGAGTACTACCGTGTGTATGCTAATTCATGTAATGTTGCAGCAGATTTGCCAGTTGGGAAATGTTTTAGGCTGCAAATATATGTTTTCACATATGTATACATATATATTTATATGTATTTTCTATATGCTCCGGGATCCCGCACATGGGCGGGGATTATTCATAGCTTACGACGTTGATGCGTATCCCCTGGATGAGAAATTGAAAGATTTGGATCAGCTGGAGGAGGAGAAGGCAGTGGAGAGGTGTTAGAACTCATCTCCTTTCACTTGAAATGTATTTCAGGTTCCTCTGAAGTGTCCAGTTTTCTCTTTTTTGGAGGTTTGGCGACGACTTTGCCAGTCTCTGGATCAATAAAAAGAGATTTTTTGTTTGGATCCGAAAAGTCAGGTAGAGACTGTGTGGGTAAAATGTATTTTTTCGGTGCCAAAGATTTTGGGTCAAAATGTTCTTTGGACCGAGTCTCTGAGGCTGTTTGCTTGGACTCCTTAGGTTTTATAGGAGTTTGTGGCTCCGAGACTTTTTTCGGCACCGAAGATTTTTTCAGATCCAAAGATTTTTTCGGTTCCGACTGTTTGTCTTTGGTATATTTTGACGCCAAGGTTTTCGGGGCTGTCTTCTGTGCCAACAAAGCAGGGCGGGGCACATCTTTGGTCTTGTGCTTCGGTGCTGAAGGTGACTTTTCGGCACCGGAATGGGGCTGGCTCGAGGCAGAGCCAGAAGGCTTGTCTTTAGGTTTCATAGCCGGGCCCGAGCGAGGGGCGTCTGAAACATGTTGCTGGTGTCGATCCGAGCCCGAGGGCGCTACCGGAGCCTTAGATTTAGGTTTTGGGAGAGGGATTTCGGTACTCATGGACTGCTGAGCTGGATTGATTGTCTCCTTTTCGACATCAAAGTCGTCCGCCTCGGAGATGTCTTCATCAACTTGTTGCTCCAGCTGGACATTGGGATCTGCTCCGAAGATGTCTGGAATCGAGCTGCTTCCGCGAGACATTTCGTGACATCGAGCCCGACGATCACGGAATGTTTTCTTCGACCTGAACGATGCACAGGCCTTGCAGTTTCTGTCTTCGTGCTCCGGTGAGAGGCAGAGATTACAAACCTTGTGCAAGTCTGTGTGGGGGAACTTAGCACCGCCCCCGGGGCATTTTTTAAAGGGAGTCCTTGCCATTGACTGCAGCCGTGGTCGGCGCGGATAGGCCCAACGGCCCGCGTTGGAGATCGAGGAGTTTGTTTTTAAAGAAGTGCGTCGAAAGGAAAACGCGATCAAGACCATACCGCCGAGTGGAGAGGAATTGCGCAGCGACGGAGGGTTTAAAACCGATGTCGACCCAGAGAGTAGCAAATCACATCCAAACCCAATGGCGGAAAAAAAACAATCTGGAGATGGAGTTGATGCCCATGAGGACTATCGTCCTAAGGAGGAGTCACCTACCTCGTGACTACAAAGACTTCTTCCAAGACAAATACAACGTGTGAACATCCGAGCCCAACACCAGATGGCGATCTATGCATAAGTATACCATCCACAGATCATATGCCTCGAACACGGAGTTATCGGTGTACAGGGAAGTACTTAGTAGTGGGAGTTGGTTTACTGGGGAACCAGGGTTTCCCCAGAGTCAAGGATGCACTCTAAAAGCACCCTCAGCTGCACAAGGGCGGCCGGGTGCAGAGTGCTGAGGCCCAATGTTATCCAATGGGGGGTAGGGGACCTCCGGTTGGTGGCTGCTCACAAGAAGGCCATGAGGTTGAGGGAGAGAAGCTCCTGGAATTAAGCTCAGGGCAAAGGGGGGTCAAGTTAGCACCCAAAGTACACCCCCACTGGCACTAGGGTGGCCGGGTACAGTATTGGTGTTGGGTGCCCTGTGACTTTCAATGGGGATTCTCCGGTTTGCAAAAACACTGCAGGCTAGAGGACGAAGATCTTCTGGAGAAGACCACCACTTGGAGAGGTAAGTTGGGATGCAGGGGGTTACCTGGATACCGTTGGTTGGGCCACCAAAGGCCGTGGCCATTCGGTGCAGGGGTGTTCTTTGGCATTGGGTTTTCTTACCAGCTCCTGGTCGTGGTCGGGGGATCCTCCTGATTGAGGCTGCAGGCATCAGCTGGAGGCTTGAGGCAGGTCAGGGTCTCGGGTCAGGATCGACAGAGAGACCTCCTCGTGGTGTTGGGCCACTCGAACTCGGGCATGGGTGCAGACTTGTGGATCCGGCTGGAACCAGAGTCTGTGGGTGAGCAAATCCAGTTCTCAAAGGAGACAAAGTCTTCTTGGTGAAGGCAGGGCAGGTCCTCAAGGTTCTAGAGAGCTGCTGGCTGAGGGCACGCCAGGATTCCGCTGGAGCAGATCGAGGTCGGGACAGGGCATTAGGGCTGGGGCATGGCAGTTGGTGTCTTCTCTTCTTCCTTCAGCACAGCTCTTCGGTCCTTCTTCTTTCTTCTAGTCTGAGAAGGCAAGGTTCGGGGTTGCCCCTAAATACTAGATTTAGGGGGGGTTTCAGGTAGGTACAGGTTGGGACCCTTGCTTGGGATGGGTTCAACCTCTATTATGCCACTCTCCCGTGGGAGGAGGACATAGGCCTCACTCTGGTTGGCAAGGTACCCCCATCTACAAGATGGCGGGGACTGAGAGTTGTGCTTCACCTCGCCTCCCCCACCTGAGGGGTCGCGTTTGCAAAGGGTGGCACAACTCTCCTCCTAACTTGGTTTTCTCCAGCCCCAAGTGGGGGGTCAGAACCGGTGGGGGCCCACTGCTGGGAGCAGCAAATGGCTGAGGCAGCTCGTAACGGCGGCAAGCCTTTGAAGCTTCCACTTTGTGGACCCTGCCCATCCTAAGGAAGGAGGCTTGGCACCTCAACCCAGGATGTGCTTTGTTTCAGGACCCTGAGAGCGGGAGTCTCTTGACCCAGGGATCCAGAAACATGTCTGGTGATGGCAGCTAGCAACTAGCCACTCAGCCAGGACACTAGAGTCAGGTCGTTTTCAGGGGGCATCCCTAATATGCCCTCGGAGCATTTTTCATTAAATCCCACACTGGCATCTGTGTGGGTTTAATGAGCTGAGAAGTTTGATATCAGACTTCCCAGTTGTGAAAAAGTACCAACTTTCTTGCCTTGGTATGCCCCCACTTTTTTCTGAACTGCTGATGTGCTTTGACTGAGTGTGCCATGAGTTCCTGCCAACCAGGTACCCAGGGCCTGTGTTCCTAGAGAAGACCCCTGAGGGCTGAATCACTTATTGTGCCACCCTCAGGGGCCCTGTACCCTGACACCCACACACTGCCTTTGCAGGCTGAGTGCCTAAGTACAGGACTAAACCAAGAGTCGACATGGCACACATCCCACAGAACACACTGCCCTGGCATACTTCAGTCACCCCTCTAGCTGGGTGCCCTATGCCAGAGGTGTGGGCACAGGTGCATGACAGGTGCATGAGCCCTGTGCCCCTACAGTACCCAGGGCCATTCCTGGGCACTGTAAGTGCAGTGATGCCATTAAGAGTATATGGTGCTGGGAGGTTGTCATTACGAACGCCACAGCACCATAATGGCTACACTGAAGACTGACGAGTTTGGTACCAAACTTCTCAGCACATTAAACCCGCACTGATGCCAGTGTGGGATTTAATGTAAAATGCACCAGAGGGCATCTTAGAGATGCCCTCTGAAATCCTAACCTACAATCCACATCTGGGCTGAGTGGCTGCAGAGGCTGCCACACAGCAGACATGTTGCTGGACCCCTGGGTTGAGAGCCCCCCGCTCTCCTGGGCCTGCAACAATGCACGTCCTCTCTTGTTTGGAAGTTACTGTGGCAGATTCAAATGCCATATCTGTTAAAATATTGAATATGTTGAATTGAAGGACTGACCATATCCGATATTTGGTACTCCTGATCGCACACCACACCTGGTGCTACCACACGCTGTAAATCAGGAATTAGGTAAACACGAAACAGAGCCACAAATACATGCCACCTCCCACTGAACTTTGCCCTACGACACCCTGAGGTTGCATTGCCCTGCAAACAGAATGCTATCACGCCCATTGCAGCTAGGTTATCTATCAATGTTGTCATAGCCTCTCTAATACGCGAACTGGAACACATAGTAATTGTTTTGATGAGTGCTGCCATTGTACCACCTCATTGTACTACCGTTTTGTGCAAATGTACGTGAAATATTCCCTATCTTTTTATATTGGCATTGTATATCTGTGTATTAACCAACTGCCTACATAAACCAATAAAATATATTCAAACAAAAAAACAATGCACGTCCTGGGAAAGGTGCTGGGTCTCCTCCCCCAGGATGGGTAGGGGGGAAGCTTCAAAGGGATGCCGCCTCTGTGAGCTTCTCCAGACGATTTGCTGTACCCAGCAACTGGCCCCCACCAGTTCTAACCCCCACTCTGGCGGGAATACTGGTGGGAAAAACTACGTCAGGAAGGGGGGTGTGCCAGCCTGTGCCAACCCCACCCCTCAGGTGGGGGAGACGAGGTGAAGCAGGACCCCGGGCTCCGGCCATCTTGTAGATGGGGAGCCCTGCCCAATCCCAGCTAGGCTCCTGCCCCCCTCCCACAGGAGAGGAGCAGGCTAGGGGGTGTACTCACCTCAGGACAGGGACCCATTGGTCACTGCCCTTGCCCTACCTGTAATGCCCCTAAATGTAGTATTTAGGGGCTCCCTGAACCTTCCATCCTCAGATGCCGATACGAAAAGAAGAAAGAAAATCAAGAAGAAGAAGACCCGCCATGCAGCTGCTAACAACAGGACAACAACAACTGACTTGGCTCCAGCCCTACCGGCCTGTCGATCCTGGAACCTGCTCCTGCCTAATCCCGGCGACTCTTGCGGACAGCAACCTTGGGACACCCGGAGGACCTGCCTGCCTTGACCCTCCTAAAGACTGGGACTCCCATCAGCAGAGGCTCTGCTGCAACAACCCACCTGGTGCCACCCAGGAAGCTCCGGACCAGCCCACTCTGCACCCGCCGGGCCGGGCCCAACTGAACCAAGACCACAAGGACGTCCCCCCGGCGACTGGGCCCCGAAGTCCAGTGCCCAAAGACCCTCCTCGACGAACCAGCCGACTCCTGCAGACTCAGGACCAGGGGCCACCCCAACCGCGACCAGCCGAGGGTAAGTTTTTCCGACACCCAAAGACACCGCTGCACCCGGCGCCCTACAGCCCCCTGTGCCTCCTTTTGGGGTATCTACCCGTGCTCCAAAATTCCAACTTACCTCTCGAAGTGCTGGTCGCACCTGGAGAGTCTCCGTCCCCGAGCCTGCAGCCTTTGTTCCTTGTTGACTTTTCCCATTGGATAACATTGAGCGCCCGAAGGCTCAAGAGCACCCTGCACCCAGCCGCCCGAGTGCCCCTGGCTGTTCCACCTTTGTCCTATAATACTTCCCCCCTTGCCCTGAGCAAGAGACCAGGAGCCCAGCTCCCACAGCCGCGTGGCCTGCTAGCCAGCAGCCACCAACCGAAGGCCCACTTTCCCTCATTGGATATTAATGGCCCTACCTAACTCTGAACTCGGCCGGCCCTGTGCTGCTGGGGCGGAACTGACTGTACTTACCTGACCCTGGGGGACCCCTGAGTCTATACCCGGAACCTTAACTTCACCAGCCAAGTACTCACCTGGAAACCGGTAACTCTCTTACCTGCTATTGGATAAAATTGACCCATTCTGACTCGAAAATGTTCTAACTGTGAAGTTTTGAAAACTGCAACTATTCATATCAAATCAGCCGGAGTCCGAATTCCGAAGTACTCGCCTGCAAGCAGGCGAGAAGCCAGTACTGTACCTTGCAGCCTAGTACTGAACCGCAAAAGTAATCCTTACCGGGGTTGGTAGAAATCTGTATTTTCTCCATAGGAATCCATTGTATGCTTTTCCATGAAATTTCTTCTAAGTGCCTACTTGTGAAAACTTGAAATACTCTTTAAAATTCATACGAAATACTGAAACGCAATTACCTACCTGTTTTAAGTTCAGACCAGAGTGCTGCCCCTAGAACTACAGTACTGGATTACAAAAGTTACGCGATCATACCTTATCTGCAACCTGAATTTTCTCCCATTGAATAACATTGCCAGATTGTCATTGAAAAGTTTCTAAGTGTGAACTTTTAAAACAGCTTTATATTCATGAAAATTCACCACAGTAACTAAAACGTTTTTGCTAATCTTGTTTCAGCTTAGACCCCAGGACTGAATCTAGGATCTAGTCCTGGAACTACTAAAGTAATCTGTACTGTAATCAACTGTACTTTTATGGTAACAATCCATTGAGCTCAATGCTAAAGTGTGTCTAGACTTGAGTTGCCTTCAGCAACTCCTGCACCTATTGTGTTCACCAGCTTTATTGCTTCCTTGCAAAGAAATTACATGAGAGTTCTCATATCTAGAAAAGTATATTTTTATGCCTGTAGGTTCTAAAAATAAAACAACTATATCTTTGGATATAAAAGCCATTGGCCTGGAGTTCAGTCTTTGAGTGTGTGAAATCCTTTGCTGACTGAGTGTGTACAACAAATGCTTTGCACTGCCCTCTGGTACTGCCTTACTGCTCGACCAAGCTACCACTTTGGAGAGTAAGGTCAGTCCTGACTTTAACCTCTGTTATACCTTTGGGGTTTGTGGACTCTATACACACTGTACTTTATTATTGTCCACTTTCTCACACCAGTTTTCAGTAAAGCCATTATGGTGCTGTGGAGTTTGTAGTGACAAACTCCCAGACCATATACTCTTTATGGCTTTACTCCACTAGACTTACAATGTCTAAGAATGGACTTAGACACTGTAGAGGTACAGGGCTCATGCACCTGTACCCGCACCACTGCAATAGTGCACCCAGTTAGAGGGGTGGTTTACCTATGCGAGGGTAGTTGTTTGTAGGCATGGCACACAGGGATGTGTGAAAAAAAGATAAGTGAAGTCCGCTGCACTCCGTGTTAAACGTAGTTCATCACAATTTATTCAATAAATCAAAATGTCTTAGGGTGCTCAGGGTGAACCCCTTCTGTCCGGGAGGGGCAAGATAGCACGGCAAAACAAGAGACCTTACCAGCGTAAGGTGGAGAACCTGAGCACGCCTGTGTGCTAAGTATAAGGCACGAGAGGTAAACAAATGTATGAGAGTTCAAAGTTCTTTTATTCACTTTGTTTTAAGGTTCATAAGTCTGAATCCAAATTAATTTTTCTTGGACAATGCTTGATGTACGATCAATTAGAAACAATTCCAGGTCAAAACGTCATAATTGAAAATGTGGAAACAAATGTAAGTATCCCCGATGCATTTCGAGCATAGGAAAGCTCTTCTTCAGGGGGTCCACATGATCTGAAAGGAAGAGTGAGATGTAGAGGTTTACTGAATAACAGGGCCCGAGAATGATAATGGAGAGAGATCATGAAAAGGTACTAATGTGAAACTGCAACAGCAGCGAAACATGCGAATTATAAAGTGCACTGGGTGTGCGAGACGACAGGGATGTGTGCCAGGTCGAATCTTTACTTTGTTCTGCACCAAAACACTCAGCCTGCAATGGCAGGGGGTGTGTGTGTGTGTGTGTGTGTGTGTGTGTGTGTGTGTGTGTGTAAAGGTACATTACCTCCAAGGGTGGCACAGTAAGTGCTGCAGCCCTTAGAGGCCTTAATTCGTCACAGTGCCCTTGATTTCTATAGTACCTTTTACCAAGGAATTATATGTGGCCTGAGAGCTGCCAATTGGGGTTTCCAAAAGTACAGTTTAGGGAAAGAACATAGGCCCTGGGTACCTGGTTGGCAGGAACCCAGGGCACCACTCAGTCAACGTACATCAACATTAGTCAAAAGTGGGGGGCAAACATGCAAAAAGGAGTACTTTCCTACAGGTGTTAAATCACAAATCTGTTACATTAGGATCACAATTTAGGGTCAATACACGACAAAAATCAATTAAATAAGAAAAAAAAGAAGATCGAAAGATGATGCATCGCGAACACTTTACCACATTGACCAGAGTCCTTAGGGGCGACACCGCCGGTGTGTGAGTAGTGTGCGACCCCACCCCCATTTGTAACTTTAAAGCTCCCTTGAGCAGCGGGCTGACGAGCCTGGGATCCCGCACCTATGCGCCTGTGTGGTACTATACCTGGCAGATATTGGCAGCCATCGGCAACCCCAGTACACGGCCTATCCCTGCTGATGAGGGGTAATACCCCGAAACACGTGTCCAGGGATGGCGAAGACAGCGAAGATAGCAGAAGATCGAAAGATGATGCATCGCGAACACTTTACCACATTGACCAGAGTCCTTAGGGGCGACACCGCCGGTGTGTGAGTAGTGTGCGACCCCACCCCCATTTGTAAATAAGAACAAGCATTTACAATGCAATAGGTCTCGGGTTAATTAAGTTTGAGCTATTGGCATTGCTTAATATTGCAACACCAATTGCACCAAAAGTCTATAAATTGTAGGCCAAAAAAATGTGTATTTATTTTTGTAGCAGTGGTGGCATGCTGCGCTTTAGATGAATATGTTTCAAAGTAAAGTGCGCCATACTGCGATTGTTACAATAGTTATTTGTGGATGCGTTAACAATTGATGTGTGCACTGATGGCTGGTGGTGTGTGTGCCTGTAGAAATTGTGCACTGATGGCTGGTGGTGTGTGTGCCTGGTGGAAGTGTGCACTACCGGCTGGTGGTGTGTGTGCCTGGTAGAAGCGTGTACTGACGGTTGGTGGTGTGTGTACCTGGTTAAAGTGTGCACTGACGGCTGGTGGTGTGTGTCTGATGAAAGCGTGCACTGACAGCTGGTGGTGTTTGGGCCCGGTAAAAGCGTGCACCAACAGCTGGTGGTGTTTGTGCCCAGTGAAAGCGTGCACTGATGACTGATGGTGCCTGTGCCTGGTGAAAGTGTGCACTGACAGTGTGGTTGTGTGTGTGGTTGTGTGTGTGTGTGTGTGTGTGGTGGTGTGTGTGTGGTGGTGTGTGTGTGGTTGTCTGTGTGTGTGGTGGTGTGTGTGGTGGTGTGTGTGGTGGTGTGTGTGTGTGGTTGTCTGTGTGTGTGGTTGTCTGTGTGTGTGGTTGTCTGTGTGTGTGTGGCTGTGTGTGTGTGGCTGTGTGTGTGTGTGGCTGTGTGTGTGTGTGGCTGTGTGTGTGTGTGGCTGTGTGTGTGTGTGGCTGTGTGTGTGTGTGGCTGTGTGTGTGTGTGGCTGTGTGTGTGTGGCTGTGTGTGTGTGGCTGTGGCTGTGTGTGGCTGTGTGTATGTGTGTGTGGTTGGCTGTGTGTGTGTGGTTGGCTGTGTGTGTGTGTGTGTGGCTGTGTGTGTGTGTGTGGCTGTGTGTGTGTGGCGGCTGTGTGTGTGTGGCTGTGTGTGTGTGGTTGTGCGTCTCGAGCTGTGAATCCTTTTAAATACAAGCATTTGCAATGCAATAGGTCTCGCATTCACACGAGTTTTTGCTATTGGCATTGTAAATTACAATGCCTTCGATTTATATTTCGGGTTTCAAAACATAAATACATGGCATTGTTATTTACAATACTAATAGCGCATAGGGAAGACATACACCCTGCTGGTGCTGCTCAATCTTTCATAGCACGATCCCTTTCACGCAGAAAGGGGACTGGGGAACTCATTTACCAGTGGGTTTTCTGGTGAGATTAGTTGCTTAGTCAGAAAAGTGCCATTCTCCAGAATCAGATGGGTGTGTAATGTTTTGTTTGACATTACTTTTTATGAGTATGCATGGCATATGCTTTAGGGAATGCTACCTTGCATGTAATGTTAGGTGTCCAGAGTGTTCGGTTAGATAGGCAATTGTTTTAAGGCCAGAGTGAAATCGGCCGAACAGAAATGAGAAAAATATTAAAAGAAATGTCCGCAACAGTAGTCACCTAACCACAAGGTGTTGTACTAAAATATCACACTCAAAAATCAACCATACTGATGGCTGGCTATTATATGGCCACAATGTACCTTTAGGTTTATAGTTTGACTGCAATATTGTGACATACAACGAACCATAAAAGATCGTGAGGGCCTCGACGTGGTTCACTTGTCATTCATTACACTGAGATAATCCAGGCCCATAGAGTAGCAGGACAGGGCTAGTAACCTCCTAGCCCTGGCAAGCATGTTCGAATCAGCCCCATACTGCAGCTCACCAGCGAGCAAAGCCAGGTCGTCCATCCTGGCTGGGCCATGAGGATTGCCCTACCTCATCCACCACCACCAAAGGAAAAAAAAGTTCATTCAGTGCAAATTACAGCACTAAATTGAAAACTATGTTTCAGCACTTTCAAGCCTTTGCCTGGCCCTGAAAGCAGCCCCTTGCATGCAGCCTACATCCAAATGCCAGAATGGCAACTCTGCCCTGCTGACAGGCCCTCAACGATACCAACCTCGCCCCTCCTGCCAGTAACCCCCGTTTTAACGTTTCCTCATCTCTATAAGGGTAAGGCTGTGAGGTACAGAGCTGAGGTGGTCTCAGAAATGAAAGACACTTTGAACCCTACCACCATGGGAGCCTAGTCTCAAAGTGCGCTCTTTACACCCCCTTCACACCCCCTCCTAAAACGCACCATGCTCATGACAAGCGGCAGGGCCTAGTCTTGACGTACCGAGGAGGCGAAGGAAAGCAGGACCATCATGGGGCCTATGACAGTGTCGGGTGTCAGGCGTCGGATTAGCCACAGTAATTTCAAATTAAACCGAAATGACGGCGTCTTCATTTGCAAATGTGAACAGATTCAGTTCAGAGATGAATGAAGTCACCGCATTAGAGAGAGACGTGCCGGGGGGAGGCATGGTGTAACACAGGGAGATGGGGAGGGGGTGGTGAAGTGATAGTCTGGTTAATCTCTACCTGTCTGTGTCGCGCTGACAGACATCTCCGAGATACCGGACTCGATCCGCTGCAGCGGATCCCGGTCTGAGCGTCTCTCCATGATGAGCGGCACCAGGTAATTAATTTAACAAGCGCACCACTGCTGTCCTAATGGCCAGGGCAAAATAACACATAACGCTAATGGGAAAACAATACCGAACTCGATCCGCTGCAGCTGCTCCCGGTCCGCGCGGCTCCCCGTGACGAGCTGCACCAGGTAATTAAATAAACAAGCGCGCCACTGCTGTCCTATTGGCCAGGGCAAATCAACCACTGTAAAATTGAACCCCCCTCCGCGCCAACAAGATTCTTAACCCCTAAAGTGCTTAAAGTGGACGGCCGCAGCCCCGAGTCTGCCGCGGCCGGTCCTGCAGTAAGGGGCACGGCGCATGCGTAAAGCCGAAACCTTCCATGGGGCACGGCGCATGCGCAAGCAGCGGGAGGTATTGCTAGCGTCTCAGCTTCCGAGGAGGACAGCGCGTTCACGCGCGCGTGGCCGGCGCAAATCGCCTTGCGCGCGGCCAGGACTGTACTCCTGGGAAGCTGAGCCGTTAACAATAAGGTCTCTGGCGAGAGCGAGCTTCGCTCGCTTCTAGCCGAGACCTAAAAATGCTTGGTAGCCACAATTCGCAGCATTTGTTTTTGCGCAATGACGCGAAATTGCAATATGCGTAATTACACGGGATGCAAATCCTTCATTTAGACCTATGTTTTAATACAAATGTTATCCTTGCGTCCATTTTTAATACAACGACGCATTTTGTGCTAACAAATAGTGCAAAAACAAAAGCAGCACAAGCAACAGCTGCTCGCGTTCTGTTGTTCCCGAGCATTTGCTGTACATTTTTACAGTGAATGCACCATGGCATTCACTGTAAATTCATTATAAATAGTTGTGATTATTTTTTTTACCGTGAATGGCTCATAATTACTCGACGTGCTGTCATTCGGAGAATTGCAGGTACCAGCCGTACCACAAAGATCCGAAGGTACACGAATTACGCCTGCGTGATTGAAAACCATTTGGAACCTCCGACTCTTTTACGAATTATTACGAAATACTAGCTTCAACAAGCATAGACATAACCAGTAGATCAAGCTTTACAATAGGCCACACACCATGATAAAGGAAATCCAAACTAATTAATATGGCATGAATCTGCTGACAGACATTACATTGAAACAGTTGCAGCACCACGATCCATTCGACAAGTCTCACGTTGCGTGCAGTGGGCAGCCCTTTTCAATTGTGATCGGCTTTCAATTGCTTATTGCCGTATTTCAGTGTTAATGCTGTATTACTGTCAAAACGTGCTGCATCACACCGCACAAATGTGCCTTTGCATCTCGCATTATTTAGTCAGCCTTGCCACATAATTTGATCCTGGCCTGTCGCATAATTCCAGTGAACCTATTCTTAGGCCATCATCCATGTCATTTGCCAGTGTGTGTATTTGTCTTTCCAATAAACTTATGGCTGTGAGGTCTGTGCATAGTGCTCGCTGTGAACTCATTCGCTTTCAGGCGCTTGGTAGGGGTATTGAGGATGTGCATTAGGAGCTGGTGAAAGGTGCTGACCAAGACCATTTTAATCTGAATTTCTTCGCAAAAGTGTTGAACACCTCACACTGGCACCCCACCTGCCCCCTTGCCCCTCAGCGGAGACTTTCGACGACGTCTGGGGTACTGGCCTGCACTGAAGGCTGCAGCGGCCCAGACACAATGGCTTTCTAAATCTGTCGTGAAGGGGAGGAAGTGTGCGGGAAACGGACCCCGAGGGAGAATTGTAAAAGCAACACAGAAGCAAGTGAATGTCAGTGCCAAAATACCGCCTGCGCCAAGGAGCCCACACTGTCTGGAGACCAACCACAATACCATGGTCTTTGTACCCCACCCGGTGGCGTTGAGTGCTCGGCATTGTCCGGTTTAGAAGCAGGAGGCTCTTGGGAAGGCTGTTCCCTCTACCCTAAGGTTCCTTGCCACTCCCTCAGAGGTCCCTCCCTGGCACAATACGCCTCAGACCCTCTCTGTCACTCGCAGCAGAGGGGTCCCTCCCTGCGTTCACTCTCTGGGTAGCAACCCGCACTGCCCGCGGGGTTTCCTGATTGTCACTCCAAGGCCAAGTTCCATTCCTGTCACTTCAAGCCGAGGTCACTCCCTGGCACTCGCGGCCGCGGTCCCTCCCTGCGCGCATCCTTGGTAACTCCTGCCACTCCCCCCACCCCAGGACCCTCCTTGGTACGCTCAGACTGTGTTCTGCCCCTCCAGTGCAGTCCGAAGGCGGGTGTGAGAGGTGAGGCAACCCTGCCTTTTTCAGCTCACAACACTTTGCATTGTGGTACTTGCAGTTTCCTACCGCACTCCCGCTCGGGCGTGCCGTGTCCTGCCCATGCCTGCCTCGGTTCCTGGAGCGCAGGAGCCCGGCTCCCTGCCCACTGCTGCACGGTGAGGGTGTGGTGAGGAGGTGGGGCGTGGGAGTGAGCGCCGCTGTGGAGGCAGAGCCTGCGAGGCCCTTCCTGCCTGTGCAGGTATGCGGGGCTCCCAGACATCTCTCTCCGAGAAGTGTTTACCAGCCGTGACTCACGGACCACTCACCTGAGCGCGCCTTAAAGACGGCGTGCCCTCCGCGGGGCGCAGTCTGCCACCTGGACACCGACCGGCGGACGCCCAGACCCACACCGTTCCAGCCAGGCACCCTCGCGGAGTGACTGGCGCCACCCAGTGCCGTGCCACCCGGACACCCATCACCAGCAGTCTCGCAGCGCACTCTGCCCACCTGTCGACGCCCACCCCGTGGAACGGAGGGGAAGAGAGGTCTATATTGGACAAGGAAGCTGTACCCACTGGGGAGAGTGTGCCAGGCGTCGGACCCCCGGGCAGGATACCAATCGAGCGGCGGGCACTGTGCCCTTCTTTGTTCGTTGCCACACACGGGTGTTGGGCTTTTTTGGATGTTTTCGGCTGAGTCTGCTTTTACTGGGGCATCGAAGAGGTAGGTGACCTTAAGATAACATTGTTCCGCATGTAGCATAACAAAGCAGCACAATATACAATACAATACAATACAACACAATACGGCATATAACAATACAGCACATAACATAACACACCAAAGTACCTCGCATAACGCAGCATAAGTTATATAATAACAGCACATCGAAACATATAGCAAAACACATCACATCATATATAACATAACACAACACGCAACAACATATAAGTGCACAATGCAGCACAACCTATATAACAGAGCAACGCATAATATAACATAGAACAACGCACAGCATAACAAAACATAAGCGCGTGGCACCCCCTGACCGCCGGGGTCATGGATTCTTCTCATGTCTTTACCTCCTCTAGCTCGTGCATACCCTTCCAGGTCTCCTGCTTTACCCTCGTAGCGCCCACCTGCCACGCTCGTAGCGCCCACCTGCTACCCCCGTGTGCTCACACGCGGGCTCGCGGCGTGAAGCGCTGGTGCGTGTTGTTTGTCGCAGGATGGGCTTCCCAGGTTTTTTGCTGCTGAGTTACTGATTTATAGACGGTTATGAATTCGTTTTGGCTGAACGCGGTAGAAGCAAGTTAATATTGAGCTTGTGCGTAAAACAACAAGATTCTTAACCCCTAAAGTGCTTAAAGTGGACGGCCGCAGCCCCGAGTCTGCCGCGGCCGGTCCTGCAGTAAGGGGCACGGCGCATGCGTAAAGCCGAAACCTTCCATGGGGCACGGCGCATGCGCAAGCAGCGGGAGGTATTGCTAGCGTCTCAGCTTCCGAGGAGGACAGCGCGTTCACGCGCGCGTGGCCGGCGCAAATCGCCTTGCGCGCGGCCAGGACTGTACTCCTGGGAAGCTGAGCCGTTAACAATAAGGTCTCTGGCGAGAGCGAGCTTCGCTCGCTTCTAGCCGAGACCTAAAAAAGGGTTAAGGTGATTAAGAGAACCAATGGTCCAATGTGTGTTGGAGGACATGGTTTAGGGAGGACACCAGAGAATTCACAAGTAAGAGGACGGAAAGCAGATATAGGTCGGGGCACTGATTCTACCTATTGACAAGTTGGTAGGTAGAGTGCAATCCATTTCAATGGCACCAAATCTTAATAAGGAAGCAAAGCAGAGCCAAAATAAATAAACAATCAACCTGTTTTGAATGCAAATGAAAGGTCTAACAGAATTAAGTCTGCAATAACATCATACAGTAACTAACATGACTAGGTTTTTTATACAGATACGAGGACTGACTTATTGCACATTCATGGCTGAAAAACAGCAGAATCTACATTCAGGATGTCATTGCTTTCCATATCAGAAATTTGCTGTGGTTGTGTAGGTTGGAAAGAAATAGGTTGGAGTTAAGAGTCAATTTTAGGATGAAGAAAAAGTATATATTGCATTGACCAACTGGTTATTGTAGGAAACTGGCTCTATATATACTACACCAAAATGAGGTATAGTGTGTATAGAGACCAAGTGACCCCAGAGGTAGGCAGAGGTTAAAGTTAGATAGAACCTTACTCTCTATTTGTGGTAGAGTGGTCGAGCAGTAAGGCAGTATCAGAGGACAGCGGACAGTGTTAAGCATTTGATGTACAGCTTGTATTGTATTGTATTGTATTGATGATTTGTAAAGCGCGTTGGCTACCCAGGGGCGTCCCAGCGCTATAGAAAAGAGTGAGTTGGGCTGGAGAGGCTGGAGTAAGAGAAGCTGAGTGAAAAGTTAGATTGGAATTTTGCTGAAGAGCCAAGTTTTTAATAGTTTACGGAAGGTGAGAAGGTTAGGTTCTGATCTGATAGGGAGGGGAAGGGAGTTCCAGATCCTAGCCAGGTTGTAAGCTTGGAGAGCTTGGGAGCCACTGGTAGCTCACCAGCACCCTCAAAGTAGCTCTCAGAGGGGAAGCCAAACTAATCCGATCTCAGGGATTTTGTGTACATTAAAGAAGGCATCACTGCTCGTTTCATTACCCGTAAGAGTTACAGACAACCAAACCCATGGCAGGCCCTCTTGATAACACTCAAACACACACTCTGTTGGCCTATCAATCAATAAATCAGGGATTTATAGAGTTCACTACTTACCCATGAGGGTCTCAAAGCACGGGGGCATTTGGGTAGCTTCGGTCATTCGAAAAGCCAGGCCTTGAGGCTCTTCCTGAATGCTTTCAGTGTGGGGCTTCGTCTGATGCTGAGGGGGGAGTACATTCCAGGTCTTGGGCGCGATGTAGGAGAAGGATCTGCCTCATGTTCTGGCTCTGTGGATGCGGGTGATTTCGGCCAATGCCTGGTCAGCAGAGCAGAGGTTTCTCTTGGAGGCGTAGAAAGAGATCCTTTTGTTGAGGTATTGGGGTCCGGTGTTGTGGAGGGCTTTGTAGGTGTGTGTGAGCTTAAAGGTTACTCTGTTTTCAAAGGGGAGCCTGTGGAGGTCTCATAGGTGATGTGGTGTTGTTGTGGTATGCTGAGGACGAGTCTGGCTGCGGCGTTCTGGACGGTCTGGACTGCAGTTTGTGGAGCATAGATTTGTTGATTGCGGCATAACGGGCATTCCGGTAGTCCAGCCTGCTGGTGATGAGTGCATGGGTGACGGTCTTCCTGGATTCGGGGGGATCCATTTAAAGGCCTTGCGAAGTATGCGGAGGGTGTTGAAGCATGTGGAGGCTACAGTGTTGGACTATGGGTCTGCCATATGAACCATCTGTATCCACTTTAAATCTACCAAAGAAGGAGATTGGCCACGTTATATGCCCTGCTCTATCAGTCACACCGTGTGTGACATCAAAGAATAATGGCAGCAGTAACCAGGGCTGACCCACCAAAGTGTGTGCATACAAGAACTAGAGTGTTAGTTGGGACCATGATCAACCAAAGAGCTAAGTGAAGAGAGTATGCATCCAGGGCAGAGAAAATTAGAAGCATCACATTCATTTTTGTGTGGGTGCGTGACATTGTGTCCTTCCCTAATAAACAGTGTTGGTTCCTTAAAGCTACTCTCAGTGTCAAGGGCTGCCAAATATGTATGCTGGTCCCCATCATAAGAGTATTATCTCTGAGGCAATTGTGCCCGTTCATGGTATAATTGTGCCATTGCCATAATATTTTCATCCTTGACTATTTTGGGCTTACAAGTCTAGTAATTACATACTTGCTGCCATCACGGACATAGTAAGAGCAAGACTGGATTGCTTTTAGCCATTGCTGACAGAGTGGCAACCTCTTCTCCCATAATAATGTCCATAACTGATATATGTTGGGCATCTGGCTGTGGCACAGTGCTAGCCCCGGTTTAATGGTGGGCATTATTAGCATAACAGATGAATTAATAGTGTTATGGTGAGCAAGCATGGCCTATGATTCCAATTTCTCGGTATTTGAAGCAGAATTTGTTCATCAGAGGCATTTTTACATGGTGGTACTCAATGAAAACGAAAAGCTGATGTTTAGGGACCATGTATTTTCTAACAATGAAAACTGATTTGATTTTTAAATTATGCTTTTTCTGAAAAGGTTTTTCTTTTGGAAAATTGAGTTTGATTGCTCAAAGTGGAAAGTGGTTTTGATAGAAAAATATGTGTATTTTTAAAAACTAATATGCTAATGAAGACAACATATTACAATTATAAAACACATTTAAAGTTGTTAGCTGAATGAAAATTCAATGTGAAGTGGGGAGACTTACTGCTGTGGTAGTACCCTTTATGGCACACAGCATGTGATGATTTGAATTTTACCTGATTACAAGCATTTAATATTAATAAACGTTTTCCCAGCATTTTGCTGATAACGTCATCTGGAATGTTTGGGTGGTTACAACTTATAAATCGTTCTTAGGGTGGTCATAGTGTAATGTTAATACATATCATCAGCATTTTACACCGATAAAATATTCTAGTAGCTCGGTAGGACTTTCCTTGAGCAGAATTAGCTCATTACAGAAAAGGTTGGAGACCCCTAATGTACACACTCAATCAGCAAATGAACTCACACACTCAAGAACTGAACTGTAGGCCAATTGTTTTTTGTATAAAAAAAATATACTGTTTATTTTTAGAACCAAGCAAGCCTGGCACAGGTAAGCATAACATACTTTTCAGTAATACGTTGCTGAATATAGAACAGTTTGAAAATGCAATAGAACTTGTACTTTGTTTGATTTATAGGGGATGCAGCAGGTTGCAACACTTAGCAAATACAATACATTGGAATGAATAGGCTTTTTCAGTAAATTACAGGTAAGTTACTTTTTATGTTCATTTTCTAACTCAGTGCTGGATACCTAGATTTAGCACTGGGACATTTCCTGTAAACAGATAAGTAATTACGTTTTGGTTATTCGCATGATTTTTAAAGGAATATCTTTAGATTTCAAAACTCCACACTTAGTCGTTTTTTGGAAGAAAAACAGTGCATTGAAATGAATAGGTTTTTTCATTAAATTACAGGTTACTTTGTCCGTTACTTCTCTTACTCAGTGCTGGATACCTGGATTCAGCACTGGGACATTTCCTGTAAACAGTTAAGTGAATACATTTTGGTTATTTGTGCGATTTTTAAAGAATATTTTCAGATTTCAAAACTCCACACTTCGAAACTTTTTGGAAGAAAATTGTCAATGTTATCCTATGGAGGAAAAACAGGTTATCAGTTCACAGGTATGTAATCGACTGTGGGAGCAAAGGTTCTGGGGTTAGACTCGGGGGTCCCCCAGGGTCAGTGATGAACTGTTGTTGCACCCTCAGCGGCACTAGGGCGGCCGGGCGCAGAGTGTTGAGGCCCATTGTTATCCAATAGGGAATAGGGGGCCCTCGTTGGTGGCTGCTGGCAATCAGGCCACTGGGTCCTAGGGTTAAGGTCAGGGCATATGGGGAAACAAAGTAGCACAAAAGGTGCACCCTCAGCAGCACAGGGGCGGGGGGTGAAGAGTGCTGTTTCGACGTCGGTCGCCCTGGTGTTTTCTATGAAGAACCTCCGGGCCTTCTGGATTTAGGCTGCAGAAGTCGGCTTGAGGCAGGTCAGGGGGTCGCCGGATCTCAGGTCAGGATCGCCTGATGTTAGCTGGCTGCACGGCTGTTCGGTCCTTCTTCTTTTCTTCTTGTTGTCCGGCTGGATCTGAGGAAGCAAGGTTCAGGGTGCCCCCTAAAAACTAGATCTAGGGGCTTTACAGGTATGTAAAGGGCAGGGACCAATGGGTCCCTTCATGGTGTGGGTACACCCCCTATCGTGCCACCCTCCAGTGGGAGGGGGCAAGAGCCTGTCCCTGGTTGGCTAGGTCCCCCATCCTCAAGCTGGCGGGGACTAAGAGTTGTGCTTCACTTTGCCTCCCCCACCTGAGGGGTGGAGTTGGCAGAGGTGGGCACACATCTTTCCCTCACTTGTTTATCCCGCAGGCTCTCCCGTCCAAAGCGGGGGGAAGAACCAGTAGAGACCAGTTGCTGAAAGCAGCAATTGGTCTGGGGAGGTTCACAACGGCGGCATGCCTTTGAAGCTTGCCCTCCTGAACCCTGCCCATCCTGGGGGAGGAGGCTTGGCACCTCGTCCCAGGATGTGCATTATTTCAGGCCCCTGAGAGCAGCAGGTTTTCGACCCAGGGGTCCAGAAACATGTCTGTTGGTGGCAGCCTAAGCAGCCACTCAGTCCGGTCACTAGGAGTTGGTCGAGTTTCAGGGGGCATCTCTAAGATGCCCTCTGTTGTGCATTTTACATTAAATCCCACACTGGCATCAGTGTGGTTTTAATGTGCTGAGAAGTTTGATACCAAACTTCCCAGTTTTCTGTGTAGCCATTATGGTGTTGTGGAGTTCGTAATGACAAACTCCCAGCACCATATACTCTTAATGGCGCACTGCATTTACAGTGCCCAGAAATGGACTTGGGCACTGTAGGGATACAGGGCTCATGCACCTGTACCCTCACCACTGGCATAGGGCACCCAGCTAGAGGGGTGACTGATGTATGCCAGGGCAGTGGTTTGTGAGCATGGCACACAGGGATGTGTGCCATGTCGACTCTTCACTTTGTTCTGCACCAAGACACGCAGCCTGCAAAGGCAGCGTGTGAGTGTCAGGGTACAGGGCCTCTAAGGGTGGCACAATAAGTGCTGCAACCCTTAGAGGCCTTCTCTGGTCACAGTGCCCTGGGTACCTGCGGTACCATTTAGCAGGGACTGACATGTGGCCAGAGATGCCAATTGGGTTTAGGCTCCAATGTAATTTTAGGGAAGGAATATAGGCCCTGGGTACCAGATTAGCAGGAGCCCAGGGCACACTCAGTCAAAGAATATCAGCAATTCAGCAAAAAGTGAGGGCATGCCATGCAAGAAAGAGGGCACTTTCTCACAGCTATGCTTTGCTTTATAGGTAATTTGCCAAGCATTGGCAAAGCCAACAGGTCTTGCCATTTTCAAAAAAATAACTGTATGCACATTTTCATTCCCTTCAAAGCTTCAAATAAGCACATTGCAGTCTCAGGACCTTAAGCCATTATCAGCGGTCCAACAGGTATGAACTTACCCTTTTTCATTAAATCATCAACAAGGGCACATGCACGATATACGAATTGAAGAGGGAGCAGTACGTTAAGTGTGGTAAATTAGGTTAAGTATTGTAGGTTAGGTATGTTAGGCTAGATCTGGTAGGCTGGTAATTATGGTAGGGTAGGATATGTTAGGTTACGTGTAGTAGGTATATTAGGGTACTTAAGTTAATATAGCCATTTATGGTACCTTAAGCATGATAGGGTAGAAGTACCTACCTAGTATACCACTAGGTAGGTATGGTATAATCGTTTAAGATTGGTTGATAGAAATGGTAGGAATGAAAGGCATGGTAGAATAGTTATAGATATACACGTAGATAAGGTACGTTTAATAGGTTACGTATGGTGAGTCAGTTGATTTGGTAGGTACGGGAGGTAAGGTTAGAGGTTCCGCAGGCAGGTTACATATGATGGTAAATATGATACAAAAGGTATGTTAAGTTAGATATAGTACAAAGGTCAGGTATGATGGGTTAGGTATGGTTGATAGGCAGATTTGCTATGGTCTGTATGTATGTAGGGGAGGTTGATATGAAGTTAATTATGACAGGCATGGCAGGTTAGGCATCTCAAGACATAACATGGTTGTCTTACGTCTAAAAGCTTGAGTTATTTAAGTGTTTTCTTGAAATCTTGCTTACAAAATATTGCATTCTTAATGAGAAGCACAGACAAGTTAAGTTATTAATGTGTCTTATTAAATCTCATGCTGTATGCTTGTTGTCAACAATTCCAAATATGAAATATAAAAAACAGCCCTGTAGTCGAAGAACAATAATGGTGTTTTGATACAACTGCATGCTGGTGTTTTTCTTTACTACTACTACTACTAATAATAGTAATGAATTAAAAAGGTATTTGCTGAACAGACTGCATTAGGGAGGTAAGCTAGACCGTTTAAGTAGCGTTATGGAATCGAAACAGAAAATGATGTTTGCTTTGAACATGGTGAACATAAGGTCTACACAACAAAATATTGACAAAGGACCAGTATTTTTGCTGAATCTATAAAAGCCTGCCCACACAGCTTTACTTTGTAAACAAAAATAGCTGTAAAGCCAACAACATGTGATCATAACTGCAAAGTAAAACAAATAACCACTGAATGGCAATTAGTGAATAGTACTGTGATTTTATACTAGGCATCAAAGCACCAAGCAATAAAGTCATAAATTAGCAAGTAAAATAATGTGTGGGATCAAATGCTGTCTGTAGTGAGCGTAAAAAGGAAGGGAGAAGTGAGTGAAGAGAGAAAGTGAAATGAGGAGAACAGAGGAAAGGAAGTGAGAGGAACAAGAAGAGAACAAAGGAGAGAAAAGAACAGAGGGACGAGAAGTGAAGAAGGAGAGAGACAAAAGAGAGGTGATGAATGGAAAGTGATACCGAACAGAGGAGCAGCAGAGGGGAGAGAGAGAAAGGAAGGAGAGGAGACATATGGGAGTGTGTTCAGGTATTTTGTGGGCTATTGAAAAGATGTGGATTAGCAGTTAAATTGCAGATTTGGGACATCTAGGTTGCAATCCTAGTTATGGCACTGGAACAAATATTCTATAACACTGTCTAAACAAAGAAATACATGTAATGCAATGCAAAAAATAAAGCTTACTCAAGCACATTATACGTAAAGTACTGCCATTGTATCATCAATCATTTTCACCACTGACGTAAGCAACCATTCCTCCGCCTACGGTCATACTATTTCCACTAAACAGAATTTCTGACAGAAATGATCTGTTAAAAACGATTTTATTAATAACCCAAAGGTCTTGCTAAATCTTAAACAAGTCATACTTTTACTGAGGGACAAGCGCCCTCAACAAGCAGTAGTTTACTTATGCTTATTTGGCGGGCAGCTCTTTAGGTAGCACGCTCATACATGGCTAGAAAGAGATCTGTGCACTAGGAATGGTGATTACTTTGGGATACAAGTATTTTGAGGGTTTGCTCTTTGCTCCTCAAGAGCCCTGTGGTTCTTGCCTTCCTTGGGGAAACGAATGTCAGACCAGTCTACAAGCTTTATATGTCCTGTAGCTCAGTTAGTCCCTCAAAGAACTAGATGTTTCATATAAGTACGGACCTCAAAGGTAAGTCCTTCTAAATGCATCTTAAGTGGGTATTCAGCTTCAAAGTATAATTCTGATGATTTCGTGGTGGGCAATAATTTCAAGCGCTCTGGCGTCTATTAAAGGGATTCTCTGGTCAGATCTGCAAATTTAAAAGACTCATTTTCCACCACATAAGAAACTCAAAATTCAGCAGCCCTATAATAATCAGAAAGGTACAGGTTTTCATGAAACCAATTTGCTCCCAAAAACACACCATGGCCTTAAATTATTTTCTGTACAAATATCTTTTTATTGACCTTCAATTGTTCCTCACTGCTGAACACAAAGGCAGGAAAATAATTGGGAAGATGGGCGCAAGATATATAAGACAAGATACCACTTAGTAGCTATCTGGATTATGGACTGCATAGTAATCTACACCAGAATCAAAATGTTTAAAAACATGTTTTTCAGTGTCAGGGATCCACTAATGTAGGTATTGTCTATTCCATGTGTTACTTATGAGCAATTACATCATCATCATCCATACAGGGAAGGAACTGTGACTAACATATTTCCAATTTAAACCAGTGTCTTCATATAATTTGAACACATTATTTTTACATACATTAGTGCAATACCTTTTCCGCTGTTACTGAAGGTGAAGAATTTCCCGCTTCTTTCTTCAACTCAGCGGCTTCATTTTTTCTAGATTGCTCAATCAAATGTGGGTTTGGCTTTTGCACTCCTCGGATTGATTTACGACTCTCAGCCTGGCCACTGGACCTAATACAAACAAAATTAACATTAAAACATATACACATGCAATTTTGATAGTCTGCTGGAGATAAAATGGAATTTAAACACTATCATTTTCACAACTGTTTGTACTCTGAACAAATATTCTATTAAGATCTCACATTTGGCATTTTTTTTATTTTTTTGAATGTTTATCTATATTGTACTAAATCTTCGTTCACATCGATGCCTTTATATAGTATTGATTTGTTTTTTAACAAAGTTTATTGAGGTTTGCAGCCAGGCCTGTACACACATATTCTACGAAAAGGTTCATATTAAGTTACATCACATACCATGGGATGAGCAATGACGCCATCGTGGATGACACAATTATATTAACTAATCCGTACATGATATTACCCTCCTCCACCCACCACCCAAGTATCCCACAATGTGCTAAAGTCGTTGGCACTCATTCCGGTACTGTCACTTATCTTATATCAATTCTAACCCCTCATAACTACCCCTCACCCAACCCTCTCCCCAGGCATGTCACATACAATCAACATTAGAAGCTGCAGTTTGGGTCGGCTGCGTTTTAGTTTCACAAATGCACTAAGAAAAATACTTTAATAGCTATTCTGCAATGGAGGTGGGCCGCCCTGCATGCTGTACATAGGACCTCCATGACATACAGGGCAAGGGAGTAAGCGACCTAGTCTGCTACTTCAGGAATGGCAATCATGGGAATGTCGTCACTATCACTGTCCAGGATATTTAGGAGCACCACTAATGTTTCCAATGCCTTTGCCCCTTCTAGCGCCCTCTCACTTCCCGCTCTTTTAGCTAATTGCAGCCTAACTGTTCCATTACACTCCACCCATTTAATGAATTCCTTCTTCCATCTGGTTATGGAAGGGCCCTTCTGCGCTTTCCAATGCATAGTGATTTCCAGTTTATCCAATAGAAGACCCATGTCTAGGATTTGCTGGTAATCTTATTTTTGGCCGTGTGGGAGAACCAATGCAGTAGACAGGGCTCTATAGCCGGTTCCAATTCCCAGTCAGTAGGGCCACCACGTCAGTCCATTAGGTTTCTAATTGCGAGCATTCCAAAACATATGGCAGAAGTCTGCTCCCTCCCTATTACAGCGCGGACATGCTGCTGTGCGGGTGTCAAAGTATTTATTAATTTTCGCTGGGGTGAGGTAGGCTCTGTAAATGTAATATGTAAAAGTGCACTAATTGAAATCGGGCATTCCTAGAGCTCTTCCACGCCCTCTCCAGCCCAGGTCTTTTCTGGGATCTCCACCTCAACATCTTCCTCCCATTTGAATCGCAACTCATTTAGGGGCACCAACATTTCATGCGTAATACGTCTATATAGGCATGTGACCCCTTTAAAGGTTCCTGCCGCCGTCACTATGTATAGACACCCCATTGAGGTCTGCGGTTCAATGAGTCCCCCCTTCAATGTTTAAGGATAGCCGCAGTGAGTGCAGAGTATAGTAAAAAGTCCCCCAGAGAAAGTAATAGCAGTCTGGCAGGTCATTAAAGGGGAGCATTGTGCCGTCTTCATATAAATCCCCTATAGTGGTCAGACCCTTCTCTCTCCAACTCGTCAGTCCCCTCCAGGTACCCCCATGCGTTAATGCCGCACACATGGGCTGAGAGATGTAAGGTGCATATGGAATTTTAATCCGTACTCATTTCAGACTCCTCTTCCAACACTGCCTCGCTATTTTGAAGTCCCCTAAGAGATCATGGGTTCGAACAGGCAACTTCAGGACAATTTGGGAGAAAGCGCAGCACCGGAGCGCTATTCCTCACCTCTTCTGCAATCACCTGCGTGAGCCATTGTAATTGAGCTGCCAGGTAATAGGCCTCGAAATCGGGTACTGCCAGACCCCCTTCTGACCGCGCTCTCATTAGAACTCTCAGCGCCACCCTCCTTCTACCGGTACCCAGTAGGAATCCCGTGACCATGGTCTTAAGTTGAATAAAAAATCGTGCCGGTATCCAGACCAGTAAGGTCCTAAAATAGTACAACTGTCTTGGGAGGGTCACCATTTTAAGTAAGGCTACTCGCCCAGCTACTGACCAAGGGAGCGCCCCACAAAAGTCAAAGCTGCCCTTCATTCCTCTTATTGCTCTACCTATATTGCCCTCCAACAGATCTCCCCGTCTATGATATATTTGCTTCCTTAAATATGTCAGACATCTATACTCCCATTTCACCCCAGCAGTGTCATTCGGGCCGTCTTTATCACCAATGTTCGGGAATAGGCAGGATTTTGTCCAATTTACCCTGAGCCCCGCCACCCTGCTAAGGTCACGGAGCAAATCCTTCGCTCCACGGAGCACTTCTCTCAAATTCGCCAGGAACATTAGCAAGTCGTCTGCATATAGGGCAATGTGGTGAACCTGTCCATGTACATGAAGGCCTTGATAATGTTGTCCTGTCCTAGCCTTAGTCGCTCGCGGCTCCACAGCCAAAGCAAATAAGAGGGGGGACAGTGTACACCCCTGTCTCGTTCCTCGACTTATTCCACAAGCGTCAGATATCAGCCCACCCATTTTAACCCTTGCCGTGGAGTTTTTGTATAATAGGGCCGATCATTCTATGAATTTATCCCCAAGTCCGAATTTATGCTTCACTTGGAACAAGTAAGGCCATTCAAGACTATCTAATGCTTTTTCAATGTCCACTGCAAAGATAGTGACCATGTCCTTCGAATAGGAATCAGCCTACAAGATCCGAAATAAACGTCCAACATCGATAGCCGTATTCCTGGACGGGATGAAACCGGATTGGTCTCTATGTACTAGCCTCGTCATATAGGGAAGGAGGCAGGTGGCTAAGATACGGCTCAGGATTTTATAATCTGTATTAAGCATAGAAAGTGGACGGGATGCGGATCTGTCCCAAGTGGTTTCCCAGGCTTCAGCAGTGGAATAATAACAGCCTCCCGAGTCGTTGCAGGGAGCTGTCCTAACTGTTTCGCGTCATTGTATACCGTTACTAATTTAGGGGCCAACTGTTCAGTGTACGTCAGATAAAATGCAAATCGGTAGCCCCTCTGTCCCTGGATCTTGTTCCTAGCCATATGTTTAATAGCTCCTCTCACTTCTCCAAGTTTGATATCCTGACCCAAAGCGTTCACCTGTTCTCTATCCAGAAGCGGCAATCAGACTGCGTGTACGAATCTATTCAGGTCGTCTTCTATCAGGGTCGTTTTACTTTTGTACAAGTCTGCATAATACACAAGGAATAACCCATTAATACCCTGTTGAATAGAACAAGCCACACCATGCTGGTCTCTGAGCTCTAAAATCATTGTACCCCTTCGAGGCGGGTTAGCGAGCCACGCCAAAAGAGCCCCAAGACTTGTCTCTTTCTGCATGAGCACGTGTGATGTACTTTTTGTAGTCAAAGCAGCGTAGTCGCTCTATTTGCGCCACTACAGCCTCCTCTGCTTCCATAAGCTCCTCTTGTTTATCAGGCCTCTCAGGGTGTTCCCGCTCTACCTCCTTCAGGCGCTGGTCTGCCTCCTGCACATCCCTTAAGAGCACTTTACGCACTCCTACCACCTCTGAGATGCAGCAACCCCTAATGACTGTTTCAAAAGCATCCCATTCCACTGTGGAAGACGTCACTGTGCCAGCGTTTTCGTGGAAATATTGAGCTATGCCGGTGCCTACTGTTTCACGAAAGACTTGATCTTCTAAGACTGCAGGACGTAGGTGCCATGTAGGTATCATAGGCCTTATGTGACACCACTGCATTCGCAGCAGGATAGGCTTATGATCTGATAGTGTTCTAGTGAAGGTATTCACTACTCTGCACTCTGGCATGCACATCCGGTGAACATAAAATCGCATCCAGACGAACATGGAGATCATGCAGAGCGGAGAAAAAAGAATAGTCCCAGACCCCAGGATGTTGAGCCCTGCAAGAGTCCACCAACCTCCAGCGCTCCTGCCAGTTGCTCCTCGCTTCCGCAATTTTATGAATGGGTGCGTTAGGGAGAGGAGGGTTAGAACGATCCAGGACAATATCAGAAATGCAATTAAACATAACCGAACCGATCCTGTGAGATTGGGCGCCAGTGTCCCAGAAGGCTGTGACAAGAAGGCAGGTTGCTCTGTATTAGGAGCGTATATGTTTCCCAAGACTATGTCTTTGCTATCCAGTTTCCCAGTGACCTCCACATATATGCCTTCTGGGTCTGTAATTTGATTCATGCATTGAATAGGCACACCCGCCGATATCCAAATCAGTACTCCTCTGGCGAATGCTGAGTAATTAGTATAAAACGCTTGACCACGCCATCGGCGCTATAAGGCCGCTCCTTCCTGTGCCTGTATGCCTGTGCCTGTATGTGAGTCTCCTGAAGCAGCGACAATCTGAACCCCATGCGAACAAAGTATGCATGTATTTTATGGTGCCGCAACGTTAAATGCATTCCCCGCACATTCCATGAAATACATTTTAAGTCACTTGAGGTACCCATCTCGGTAATCCAAACAGTCTTCCAGTTAGATCATCTCTAGCGACATGCCTGTTCCCAATAAGCCCTATAAGTAAACTAAACCCACAACTCCCCCTCCCCAGGACAGTTATTGTGAAACTAGTACTCATCCAAACTATAATAAGATACACAAAATCCTCTGGCAGTAACAGAGGCACAAGGGAGCGCAGTTGTCTCATGGTGTTTTCACTAACAATAGCGCATTTGCTCCAAATGAAAAAAGTTAGCCCGGGGCCTATAACAGTCACTGAAAGACCAGCGCCTCTCTAAGCATCATAGTCACCCTAGCTTACCACGCAAGTTCAAATAATATCATCCGCATTATTAGGAGTCCCCACTGGCATCTTCACACTATCGCTATGGGAGGTGTCCGTTTCATTGTCTGCTGACTCTCTGGGAGAACCGGCCTCTTCTTCCAAGGTAGGGCTCCAACCCTGCACCAGTGTCGCCACTGCCTGCAAAGCCTCGGCCCTCTCCTTCTCCGTCTGAGATGAGGATGGTTTCTTCATGGTCCTCCTGCGAGGTCGTCGCCTTGAACTTTTCCCAGGGTGAGTGGCCTGCCGCCCGGTAGTCTAAAGTCCCTTTTCCCGCGGCGTCTCACCCTTTTAGGCCTCCAACCAGTCCCAGGCATCCCCGGGAGAGTCAAAGTAGTGAGTGTTCCCCTTCAAATTACACGCAGATGAGCCGGAAACAGCAGAGAGTATTCTCTCAATGCTTTCTTGACCTCTAAGTAGGAGGCCCACTTCCTCTGTACCTCCAACGTGTAATCCGGGAAAAGGATGATCCTGCTGTTGTCCACATTGAAGGGTCCTTCAGCTCTCGCTCTTTGCAAGAGCAAGTCTCCATCATGGAAGTGAAGCAAGGAGCCACCACCGGTCTCGTAGGCCTCCCTGGGGCCAACAGTTTGGCAGGCACCCTATGAGCTCTCTCCAGTGTATAGAAGGCGGACAAACCTTTGGGTGCTACCACAGTCCTGAACCAGTTTTCCAAGCAAGACCCCATATCAACCCCTTCTGTGCTGTTGTGTGTTGATTTAGATTCCGTATATAGATTTCCCGATTTATGTCCTTATATAGGTGCAATTCACATTGCCCTTATTTAGGCTTAGCAATCCAGCCCTTATTTAGGTAAACCACCATGCTAACCAAATACAGGCATGGCCACCTACATCCGTTCATCTACGTCACAACGAGTTCTTGGAAAACCAGACTCTTAAGCCTTTAGGACTTCCCCTTGGTTGGATACTGATTTCTCAAAGAACTCATTTATTATGCATGAACATCTATTCCTTAGGGGTTCATTCATGACGTTCCTATGCTCGACTTTTACATCAATACTGGCATTCCTAAACACCTTCAAGGTATAAATATACCTTCACTTGCCATGGCGAATCACGGTCCACGGTTCGGCTGCCTACTTGCACGATGTGGCTCGCCACGGCAAGTTCGGAAGGAAGTCGAGTCCCAACTGACGCATTGACCAGACGCTGGCATCCTCCTCGCAGAGAATCCAGCTCCAGTGTTTCTGACTTCCTTGCGGGGTGTTAGAGATCGAGACCCGAAAAGAGATTTCAACCTCACTCAATCTGGTATGGAGCGGACTAGAACCTAGAGGGACTTTTGGCAAATCTTGGCAACTATAGCAAAACTAGACTATAGCTAAACAGCACCTACTTCTTCCCTCGTACTACACTTAGGTTAGGTACACTGGGGTAGGATTATTTTAGAAGCACCAGATGCGTATTTAAGCCTGTGTTATTCATGTATGTATTTTTATGAATATATGTCATAGCTACAAGCCATTGAAGTATTATTTCATCTTACTGCTAACGCTGTACGTATTATACTTCGCATTCTGTCTTACGATTGTAGCAGTTCCTATTTCTTGCATGAGAAATAGGACTGTTCAATAAACCCTTTTTATTGAAACGCCCGATTACATATTTCTGTGTAAACTCTGTAGAAACGTAGCATGCACGACTGACTGAGTGAAACGGTTATCTATTGTTTCCACGATTCTGAGATTGTTCAGAGTCTAAGGGAAACAAAGTTGTCATGTTTATGCGGTTGTCAGAAACTAATCCCTTCTTTTTCATTCGAGAAGTTTCTAGTGACCTCTGAGTTAGCTGGCACACACAAATAATTAAGTTTAATGTACTCGATAAAGACATACTGACCTCAGTCCTATGTCAAAACTATAGTGCATATTATTCCAATGCGCAGAGCCTATCAAGGATATAGAAACTACACTACACTGCCCTCCGGTAGGCCCATGACCCTGACATTGTTTCTTCAATTGCGCCTTTCCGCATCTTCAGCTCTGCGTTCCAATAAACACACCCTGTGCGTTAGGGCCCCATCACCTGCTCTAAATCCTTTTGCGCCGGCACTAAATCTGTCTGCAATGCTAGTTTCAGTCTCTTTAACCCTCTCCGATAGCTTCTTATGTTCTTCACGGAGCAGGCCGAGCTCAACCACGACAGTGCTGATGTCTTGATGAAGAGTAGCCTTTGTGTCCGCTATGGCCTCTAGTATTTTACTAAGTTGTTGTTGTACTGGGTCTTCCGAAGCAATTTGTGACTGTTCCTGAGCACTCTCTTCAGGGTCCTGGAGTGCTAAAACAGCACATTGCTAAAACAGCACATTGGTTGAATTGTTAATCTTCTTTACCATTCTCGTACTGCTGATTACTCAGTTTTGTTTCCTCTATTAATCATTGCAGCGCACATATTTTTCACAAGAATCTTACAGCTTTAATAAATGTTTGAATTGCCAGTTTGAGTATTTCTTGTGTCAACCTCTGGGCATGCATGCGTTGCTAAAAATACGGACTAGATCTGTTTACATGATTTTCTTGAGGAGTCAGAGTTGTCATGGTCTGAGGTTGTACATACCATCCGGTACCTTGTAAGGTTAGAGGTGCACATGGACTCCTCCTCAGCTAAGTAGGGAACATCTATTTCTGGCTGTAGGTTGTTCAAGCTTGAACCCATAAAAGGATCACCCCACAAAGCTACCTTCTTTGAATTCTACATATTCAAATGGCTAATCCAGGACAAAAACAAGTGGCTTTATTACTTAAATGCAGACATGCACTAACACAAATGTAATTACAACATGGGATCACTCTAACGAGTGGGGATGTTACCTTTGTGGTAGAGCCCCATGAAGCATACAGAACAGAGGTATTTTATTCATTGATCATATTCCCGTCAGCAAAAGCCAAAATAGGTTATTTTCACACATACACTGAAGCACAAGCACAAAACCACTATACACCATATGAGGATTCAGAAATCCCCTTGACATATCAGGAACACATGAATTGGTTCCTATGTGCCCTACAACATACATTGAAAAAAAATGTCAGACTAGGTCCCCTCAGTAATGAGGGAGCAACATGGCCAGTCTTAGCCAGTTATAGACCTGATCCAGATATAGGAAACCTTACAGCTCCAGAGCCTCGTATATTACACAAAGGTACAGTCACAAGATATAGACTAATACAATTCGTTATGCAAACCATAACAGCAGCCTGTACAAGCTGCTAAACCACAATTGGCGATGCCTATAATTAGACCAGTGAGTATTAATGCAATTATTGGAGCGGTTCCAATTAGGCGGGATGAGATTCCGTTGTGGACTGCAAAAAAAAAAAACGAATCAGCTTGAAGCAGTGTTCTACATAAAGGACGCAAAGAAAAACAGAATTCTCATAATACGCCAGCCATTAGGGATGGTTTCCCTGGTGGAGGACTGCGCCACTCAGGGCACAGTCTTTGCTGCAGTCTATACCATAACGCATGCTACAACATCATTAGCTGTTTTGCCAGAAGTGCTTAAACAGATTCAAATTAATACAGGGCTGCCCCTGCCCTTAACTTGGAAATTAAATTAATGGACAATTTGCTCTATCCTCATTGATATTAAGTAATATATAAAAAGGGGGCGTGGCTAGCGACCAGACAATATGGCCGCAGTGTAACTGAGCTCCGTGGCAGACGGGGCTTTCCTGCATCAATCCGTTCACTTATCCTGACTAAATCTCAGTGCTGCACCAAGATTCTTGTGCAGGGAAATCGCCGACATCGAACGCGCTGCTCCGGACCCCCGGAGCTAAAGAGATCGCCGAGATCTGTGGCCGAAGACATCGCGGCCTGGGCCCACGCTGCCGCCGGGACCTCAAGTGAATACACACCACGGACGGAGATAGACGGCGCTAGCGGTTGGAGGCACTGGGCGCGGAGCCGAGCTGCGCCCGAAGATCATACCCACGGCTGGAAGCACGGACAGCGGAGCGTAATCTCCGCAGTGAAAGGCCGACAGTGTTTGGTGAAAACCTAAGGGATCACGCTTGCCGGCAAAATTTGAACGGCCTGAGCACCAAAAAAGGCAGAAAATGGTGCGGTAAGGAATATCCCCAGTGTGGCGCTATTTGACCTGGACCCCCAGAGTCTGAGATCGCTGTGAGATACCGCCGAGGAATTTGTGGCCTATGACCACATTGAAGCCGGGGCCTCGAGTAGGGACTGACCCCGAACAAGGAAGGGCCGGGCGGTGCTGGGCACAGGGACTCAGAGTACTGCCTCCACATCCAGACGTGATCTGCTGCTGACCCTGCGGCGGGGGGAAACAGACACCGGGGTGCACATCATCAGCAGGGCAGAACACCAGGCACTAACCTGTGCAACGGGGGCATATCACGCCAGTGGGACCTACCCAGAACCTGTCAGGTGACAAGACTGGGGCACGAGGTGGAGGTGGAGATTACCTAGCGCCATGAAACCGCTGGGTAAAAGTGCGCTGAATAAATGTTTTTAAATTCAAATTCAAATTCAAATTAAATTCAAATTCAAATTGCCAGCACGGTCATAGGCGCACCCCATTTGAACACAGCAGCAGGAGTACCAGCTTTTTCAAGAGTACACATCAATTCCAATCTGGAGGCGGGAGCCTGAAAGAATAGACTGTGGGATCCACCGGGCCCAACGTCACAACACAGTGCCGGCGTAGGCAAGACAGCGTGTTGATACAGACAGCAGACGTAAAACCCTCGACCGTGATAAGCGTGGGGACACTGGGCGGTAAACCTACAAGAGGAGCAAATCGGCCGCAGAGATGAGTGGAAGAGGGCCCAAAGTACAGCAGACCCCCAGGCTAGATAAATATGCCTACACGAAGGACTCCACCGGGGCGCTAGCCAACGCCCGACCTCCAGACGCACCAGAGGTCACAGAGGAGGTGACCCTCCAGGATGTGATGGCCGCCCTACGGACAATGCAGTCATCGATGGGCACGATCTCCACGGATGTCGCCCTAATACGGGCAGACTTCGCTAAAATATCGGACCAGCTGGTGGAGGTCGAGAAGACAACTGCGGGGCTCTCGACAGACAAGGCAATGCTGCAACAACAAGTGCAGAGGCTTGAAGAGGACAGCAAAATGATGAAAGCCAAACTGGATGACCAAGAAGGCCGGTCTCGGCGAAATAATGTGCGCCTTGTAGGCGTGCCGGGAACTGCAGGTGGACCAGCCCTAGATCTTTTTGTAGAAGATCTGATCCAGAACCAACTAAAGCCGCGGGGCTCCCCAAATTCTTTTCAGTTGAGAGAGCACACCGTGTACCGGGAGGCAAACCGCGCCCGGGAGCACCGCCACGGCCGATATTGGCGCGAATTTTCAACTTTCGAGATCGCGACGCAATCCTGCAGGCCACACGCATCGCACCGCCAATAAAGGTAGATAACTCAGAAGTCACCTCTTATCCTGACTATACAGCGGCCGTCACACAACAAAGACGGAGTTACACGGAGGTTAAGAAAGAACTACGTGCCAGGAAACTGAAGTACTCTATGCTTTTTCCAGCGAAGCTCCGGGCCGAATCTGAAGGGAAAACATTGTTCTTTGAAACGCCAGGAGAGGCGCGGGATTGGCTAGAAGGATGGAGACCAGCCCGAGGGCCCAAAAACAGAGAGAATGCGCATAGCGCCCGCTTAGAAACACAAGGACAGAACCCAAAGAGGAGGTTTACCGCCGCAAGATTGGATCTAAAGACCCCTACAGGACAAACATGATACAGGACGCACCAGCTAATGAACTACTATAAGGCACTTGCAACTCTGAAGAGAACCCTTGGTTGAACACTTCTATACAAGATAGATGTCGCTCATGAATGGACTGGGGCTGGGACACTCGACTTACGAACCTTGATCAAGGGGTCGGGCCCCCACAGGTAGGATCTAACAGATGGGGGTCAGCACTGAATGGTCAGTTAGTGCAGGGAGGGCTTTGTTCTGATCATGGAAGACTCACCCCCACGAATGATGTGGTTTATTTGGGAATCTAAGCGCTCTGCTCATTTGGCGCGGTGGGCAGTTTCAGAACCGCAGTGCAGGGAGGCAGGGTGGGGGGTTCGGGTTAAGGGAGTCAGGGGACTTGATTGGGTATGTTATGTTTTTCTTGTTAACGTATCTCTCCTAAGAAAATGGTTGATAACTGTACAATGTGTTCATACACATGGCATGCACCTCTGCTCTGACACTACAAACAGCACCAACAGCACTGTGACCACATATCACACACACTATGCCACAACGTGAAGATTTGGACGCTAGCTCTCAGCCGCCACGATCACTAGGCCCTCCCCTGTCCGTAATATCGTGGAACGTGAATGGACTAGAGCACAAAATCAAAAGGGGGCTGGTTCTTCAATATCTAAAACGGAAAGGCCCTACGGTAGCACTACTCCAGGAGACTCATCTAGTGGGCACGGCCTGTAAAGCGTTGGACCGTTGGGGGTTTCAAAATGGTTGCCAACGCGGAATTCACATCTGGGTCCCGGGGGGTGGGTATCCTGGTACATAGGAGCTCGCCTTTGGTGGTAAAGAGGACTTGGACTGATGACCAGGGTCGATTCGTTGCATTGTCCTGTCAATGGGAGGGACGGATGTACAATATGGTCTCGGTATATGTCTCCCCGGCACTTCATCAGACGGTCTTTCAGGATCTTGTAAAGTTCCTACTGGACCTTCCTGATGGTGAACTGATCATAGGCGGAGATTTTAACGCCGTAATGGACGCTACCAAGGACCGACGCCGCTCAGAGACACTAAAAGGTCCAATCAGGCCCTGAGGGAATTCGTAGATGCAATGGGGCTGACTGATATTTGGAGAGTTAAACACCCTACAGCACACTAGTACACCTTTCACTCCGGAGTACACAACAGTCTTTCCCGAATAGACTATATACTGACTCTAGCAATAACCCCGGAGAGGGTGAGCGAAGTGGTACACTTACCAAGAGGCATTTCAGATCACTCGCCTATACAATTCCTATATAACGCATGGATTCCTGGGAGGAAAAGAATTGTTCCGGTCTACCCGGGATACCTGAAGGACCCTAAGATTGCCAAGGCCCTAGTGAAATCCACTGATCAGTACTTTTCAGAGAACGCACAGTCAGTTCATTCACCAGGCATTTTATGGGAGGCGTACAAGTCAGTGATAAGGAGTCAAGCCATCTCAGTCATCACCAGTCATAAACAAGACCACAGGAAGAACCTAGATACTCTAGAAGAAGCAGTGCGGAGGGAGCACATAACGCAAATCCTACTGATACCACAACGTAAACCCTGACACTAGCGACCCAAGAATTTAGGGCTTATGCATGGGAAACCGCGAAGGCCAGACACTCTGATACCCCACATAGGCTGTATGAACTGGGTGATAAGACTGGGAGAATGCTTGCATGGTTGGAAAGAAGGGAGAAGGCGAGTAGATGGATTGCCCAACTGACGTTAGAGGACGGCACCACGACAACTGATCCCCAACTCATAGTGGAGGAGCTGGCAACTTATTATGAAAAGGTTTACACACCGCGTGCTGAAGCCACAATAGAGGGAAACATACAGTTCCTCCGTGATATAAAAATCACGGCAGAAGAGTTAGGGGTGGCACTGGCAGCGCGTCACACGGGAAAGGCAATGGGACCTAATGGTTTACCGGTAGAGCTATACAAAAAAGTGACAGGTAAGATTACGCCCCATCTACTTAATATGTACAATGAATGCCTGGAGCAGGGGATATTGCCCAGGGACCAAATATTAGCCACAATTGTGGCAATACATAAACCAGGTAAACCCGCAACGTCTGCCTCTTCATACCGTCCAATATCCATAATAAACGCAGAAGCCAAGATACTGGCCAAAGCATTGGCACTCCGACTGCAGCCACACCTTACGATGTTAATTCTCCCAAACCAGTCGGGCTTTATGCCGGGACGCAACACCTCCCTTAATTTAAGACGACTGCATGGGGTACTGGCTCGGACACCAATGATCCAAGAAGATGCGGCCATCCTCTCATTAGACGCCACAATGGCGTTTGAGCTCGTGGAATGGCCGTTTTTGTTTGCAGTACTCCAAAAGTTGGGGTTCGGTCCAAAGTTCTGCGAGTGGATCAGATTATTATACACCGCACCCCTAGCACAAGTGGTAGCAAATGGACGTATTTGCGAGAGTTTGCATTGGGGAGGGGGACGAGGCAAGGCTGCCCGCTGTCCCCGCTCCTCTTGGCCTATAGCTGGAACCACTTGCAGCATGGATAAGGCAGGATTTGTCAATCCGTGGGATGAAATGGGAGGCGGACTGGAAAGACCGGATTTCGCTTTACGCGGATGACGTGTTAATATACTTAACATCCCTGGCAAGATCCCTGGTGTTCCTGCTGGAGATTTTCACTGCATATGGGACTGTGTGTTAGGATATACTATCAAATGGACAAAATCACTGCTCTATGTGGTGCATGGTCCTACTCCCAGGCTCCCCCGAGGTTGTGAGTTGCAGATCGCGACCAGAGTATTTAAATAGTTAGGAATATATGTTACCTCGCAGGGTACTATTTTTATGGAGGAAAACCTGATGAAGCCGCTGGCAAGGCTCCGGGCAGATGTCAAACACTGGAGATCCCTTCCGTTGACGTTACTGGGGAGGGCGACGCTTTTCAAAATGCTGGCCCTGCCTAGGTTCCTCTACGCCCTTCAGAATACCCCATTTCCAGTCCCCTCCTCTTACTTTAAAGCAATTGAAGCCGAAGTATCCACATTGCTGTGGGACGGAAATTCGCCCCGCATAGCGCAACACAAATTAGTACGTAGCTGGTACGATGGGGGAATCGCATTACCAAATGTTAAATTATACTATTGGGCCTCACAACTAATGGTGATAAACCAGTGGCTGCACGTCCCAGAGGAAAAAACCGGCATTCAGAATAAATAGATGCCTCCTACCCGCAGAACATCTGATGAAAGCCCTTTACACCATCAAGAGACGAAACACACTCACAGGACCGACGGCACACATGATTAAAATATGGGACACTGCATAAAGGGCGCTAGGTTGGGAAGGAGTACTGACGCTGGCCACCCCCCTCTGGGAGACTCGACGTTTGGGCACCCTGGCTAACACTAAGGGATTTAGGCAATGGGATCTCATCTGTATTACTAAAATAGGGGATCTCTGGGTGAAAGGCGAGATCCTTCCCTTTGCAACGCTGCGGGAAAAATATGGGATGGCGGAGACAGAACTCTATTGATATATCCAAATTAGACACGCACTCCAAGTAATATCTAAAAGGGGAAGCCACAGAGTTGGCAGTACGCCAGGTTGCTCCGGTAGACTACCTAAAATTATTGCAGAAACCTATACATCTTTCGGTCAGGATAATTTGGGAGCCAGACCTAACAAACCACAAATAAAGGATAACTTTAAAAAGGATAACCCAAAACAGGCACCAGAGTCCTCTAATCAAAAAACACTAGAATAAAATATAAAGAAAAGACTAAACCACTAGATCTCCTCAATAGCAATCTTTTGAAAAGCAGTATAACTTGCTTAACCGTAAAACAGTTAAACAGCCTGATGGGTATCAGGATAGGATAGAGGACAACAATCTGAGGACAGAGGACAACAATCAGAGCGCATACCAGAGGAATACGTGAAACCGAAGAAAGACTCACAACGCTCCTCGGATTTCATGATTGAAAAAAAGAAAAAATTCCACAGTAAAAGCCTCAATTTAACAGAAAGTGGCTGGATAAAGGTTAAACATGCCACGAATATTGAATGGGCAGTGGGCTTTGACTCAGCTGGGCAGCACAGCAGAAGTAACGATAATTTGCCAGAATCTTATGGTGTGTCTGGCGGCAGTAGCAATGAGTGACTACGTAGAGCTGGAAACATCGGGCCAGTGATAAGTGTCCCATGTCAATTATACGAGTTACAGCTCAAGATGCAGGAGGTTATACCACATACGATTAACATTCTCTTTTGGATGAACTGATCATTTGGCTAAGACATTTCCATGGCTGAAAAAGATTGGCCACCAGAGTTTGTGATATCAGCAGCTTTTTCTAACCTCATTTCAGAATCAGTAAAATACACACATGCCAAGGAGTGGGCCCTAGCACAAGCTCCCGAGTTATACCGCAACCATGTGGGTTGGGATGAAGACCCCCTTATCACATCATGCCCATCAGGTCCAGCTCACAAGCACAATATCCCATTAAACATGAAGCAAAACAACAGACCAGAGAAATACACACACAACTTGAATATATCGGTGTTATAGAAAGTTGCAACTCACAAAGGAACAATCCTTTGTTTCCAGTAATGAAACTAGTTTTTAGCGCTTAGTCTTAAACTATAGACAGTTGAACAGTGCTGCACACACATTTGAAGTCCAAAAAGCTTAAGGTGCAATAATGAGCAACATAGTGACTAAGAAATACCAAACTACATTAGACCTATCAAATGGATTTTTCTGCCAAAACATAGCACCTGAAGTCAGGTATTGGGCTTCATTTGCAGCCTTTGGCTCCCAAAACCAATTTTGTTAATTGCCACAAGGTTATAAGATTAGTCCCAGGCGCATCACAACTGAACTGTTACAAGACTTTGACGACAAAACATTGGCCTATGTTGATGACATGTACTTAACTGATGAAGTCTTAGCTCACAGGGGCTTCAAGTTCAATTTAAATAAATCAAAAATAGCCTCTCTCAGTGATCTGTTTCAGGATACGAGTTGTCAAGTGAAGGCAAAAGTCTAGCAACACATTTCTTAAAGAAGTGTACACTTCTACAACCTATAAACACAATGAAAAAACTCCAATCAATATTGGGTTTTCAAAATTTTGGCAGAGCATACATACCAGATTATGCACAACGGGTAAAACTGTTTTATTATGTCATTCGTCCACACTTCTCAATCTCACATTGGACACCACAACATGCAGAGATCTTGCTTTCAGTACCAGCTGACAAGCTAGCCTCAAAACACATACATACACGTATTTACACCACAAATTGGTGATCCAGGTAAACACCGGGACCTCAGGTTAAACATATGTCACTAGTAAACAATCAATTGGCAATGAGCCATAGAAAAAGACCAGAGGCGTGCAGCAAACAGTATCGGGAGGTAGTTGCACTGCAGTAATGATGGTGCTCAGGTGAGGACGGTTTGGTTGCCAATTCCACCCCAGAAGTCCCTTCAAAGAAGAGAGCAGAAATTCTATACAAATCATCTCCGAGCACACGTCACATTAAATGAGGGAGACACTGACCAACTGCATATAAATTGCACTTTTACACAATGCAGAAATGTGTCTTGTGCAGACAGAAAAAATAATGACGGCAGTACAGACTGCTGTAGTGAAAGAAAGATCAATAGCTCAGGCAAAACCAATAATTGTCGTGGCCCCGAATTCAGCCTCAGAGGCTGCCACAAAGGCCAGCGTCCCTAACACGAAAGCGTTACATCCAAGATGGATACAATGGGCCAATTTCCTAACAGCGACAGATGTAGATGATGTCTTTGACTCTACACTACAAACATAAGCATATCTTCATTGTGAACATGAATATCCTTTGCTCAGTGATATAATCCCTAACACCGGCGCTTGCATAGCGGATAAGGGTAAAGTGAGAAGTGGCGAATTCCATCTTCATAAAACATACATGCAGTCACACAAGTGATTTCTAGGTGACTGCATTGCACAGCTGGCTGAAGTGAAATCTCTAATTCAGGTACTTGAGAATAAAGATCCTGAATTCCCCACACTTAAAGTGTGTGATTCGTATTATTGTGTTCAGCCTTACAATGAGTACCTACACTATTGAAGCCAGAATGGATTCCGTGATATCTCCCTCAGGCTCCGCAGTAGTGCTATTTTGTTTTCAGGTGGTGACGGTCAACAGATGATTAGACCATGAAAACACCAGGATTCCTTCAGGATAGGGAAGATGGGTTACGGAGCTTGTTCAATCAGCGGTCATCTTTGAGCCAGGCAAGCTCTGACCCTCTCAGAAGGTAAGATTTGTGACACCTATTACTTCCAAACGGCGGATAAGAGGAGTGGAATGATCCACAATAGCGAATTCCGCGGACAGGTCTAGCAGAAATAAGGCCGCAGCTCCACTGTCGTCCAAAATGAACTTGAGTTCATCTGTGGCCTTGATCAGAGCAATCTCGGTACTGTTCTGATTTAAAGCCGAATTGGATGGGAGCCAGGCAATTGTTGTCGTTGATAAACTGATTTAGCTGAGTGTTCATCGCCTTTTCAGCAATTTTTGCAGGAAAAGGGGGTCGATAATTGGCTGGATCCTCCGGGTCCAGATTTGATTTTTTAAGCAAAGGCAAGATAGAGGCTTTTTTCCAACGGGAAGGGAATATGCCCTTTCCAAACATGTTAAAAATATCAGTAAGATTAGATGCAATGATATCAGGGACTAAATTGAGGGCTGCAGGTGGACAAGGGTCATTCGGGAGACCTGATTTAGTGGAAATGATAAGCTGTTTGACTTGTGTAGTGGTTATCGGATAGAACATGTCAAAGACATCCACTGCTAAGTCACTGGCAGGGGGATCTGCCCTAGTAACTTCATGATCAAACATGAGCTGGTTGCCTGAATGATCAATGGAGTCAAAGATTAAGTCAATTTTGCTTTGAAAGTGAACTGCGATCTTGTTGCAAAAAGATTGGCTAACCCAGTCCCTTTTGTAATCAGATTGTTTAGTGAGTGTATTGATCACCTGATATAGTTATTTCGCCGAGTTCTTGGCAGTTTCGATTTGCAATGAGAAATAAGTCTCCTTTTCTTTTACCAGAAGTGACTTATATTTGGTTAGTGAGAATTTATAGTTTTCTATCTCCAAGGAGTCCTTTTGAGCTCTCCATTTTCTCTCTTGACATCTGCAACATTGGCATTCTAGCCTAAGAGCTTCAGAGAACCAGGAGGCAGAAGGAAGGGTCCTACCTTGACGAGCCTTTTGTTATGGGACCAATTGAAAAAAAGGCTGAATGAAGCAAGTTAGAGTAGTTTTGTACAGCTATTTCTGGATTTTCAACTAGTAGAGGGAAGAGGAAGTCAGCAATCGCTGTAATTGATCGATATAGGCCCACGCTCATACTGTCCTGAAGAGAGCCGCTTATTCACAGCTGAGTCAGCTACGGGGCAGTTAATCATAAAGAAAATGGCTGAAAGATCAGTCCAAGTGAAGGGGAGCACTTTGATGCTAGAAATGGTTTAGATATTAGAAAAAAGCGCATCTAGCGTATGTCCTGCACTATGTGTAGGATCAGTTATATATTCTGAGAGCTCAAGAGAATCCATGATTTCTATTAAGGAGATAAGTATCCCTGTCATCTTTCTGGCCTAGATGAATATTAAAATCTCCAAGAACTGTAAAATCGGAGTTACAAAACTCAGCCTCGAGAAGTGAGTTGATAGAACTTAGAAAACCAGATTTGGGGCCGAGAGGGCCGTAAATGAGTGAAACTCTGAAAGTGTATTTCTTAGTAAGCTCTAAGCTAAAAGACAAGGATTTGCAGTCATCAGCCCAGATGGTCGCAAAATTTACCTTGAGGTGTTAACAGTAGATGATGGCTAACCCTCCTCCTTTTTTTTGACAGACGAGCTTGTCTGTATAATCAATAGCCAGTGGGAGTTGCCGAGAGGAGTTCTGGGATAGATGCATCTGTGGCCAAGGTTTCCAAAATGAAGGTAATATCAGATTTGCATAAATCAATAAGTTCTGCCGTTTCTAGTGCGTGTTTTACTAAACAGCAGGCATTTATAAGGGTACAAACCTATTAGTGTCTTCTTTTACACTGGTTCTTGGGCAATAATCCAAAAGACTGGGTAGGGAAAAAGGGCCTGATAGCTGAAAACCACAGGTCTTACAGCTTTCCTACCCCTCTAGGCAAAAAGCAGGCATATCAAAATGATTACAGTTTAGGATGCCGTTGTGAAGATCTAGGAGTTACTTACATGAGAAGTAGATTCTGGGCCTGAGGTCTGGATTAAAACCGTCAGGAGGTCTGACGCTTGATGTGATCCGGGCGCGTATGGACGCAGACGGGCTTGCCTTTGGCGCGCCAACAGAGCGGATGCGCCTAAACTGTCCTGAAATAGCCTTACTTTTGAGGGTCGTGTCTACACGCCGGTGCTAAGCGCAAGCTAAAAACCAAAGAGCAACGTAAACAAGGGTCAAACCTGGGGCCCAGCTACCCGCTTGCCCTACACAGGCTCTCCTGTGGGGGTGGGATGCACAAGTTACTACTGACATCAGTTTTGTACATGACTTTCCGCCCCAGGCACGCAGAGCCATGCAAGAAACTAACCACTGGTGCCATGAAACTAGGGCCCTGATAGTGAGGACCTTAACCCTAGAAATCAGTTCTCAGAACGGGGAGGATGGGTGGGGCGGTAAGGTATCTATCACTAACTAATGTCTCTTACAGATGTATTGTTACACAAGTAGTAACTTGTGTATCTGAAAGAGACACGTTGGTGATAAGATTCCTTACCTTAGAATAGATACCCCAGCAATACCAACCCCGAAGGTGGGTCTGTGAACAAGATTACACCAGAAAGTCACGGAGAACAGAATGGCCAAAGAAGCCGTCTCTCCGGACTTGACTGTCAAGACAGTAATGCTTGGTAAACGTGTGCAGCGAAGCCCATGTAGCTGCCTGACAAATGTCCTGCAAGGGAACGCCGCGTCCCAGTAGTGGCTGCCGTTGCCCTGGTAGAATTTTGTACAGCTTTGCTTGCCATAAGTTGGCAGGGTATGTTCAGACAATGAGTCCCTTGCTCACTTTGCCCCTGGATTCAAGCAAGCCTGGCTGAAGACGGCTGAAATGCCAGAAACCGGTCCTAGGAAGCTTGGTTCCGGTCCAGGGAAGGCATGGCTTGGCAGTTCGGGCTGGACTGTTCCCATGAGGCACAGGGTCAGACTGATTTGCATATGGCCATGTCTGAACTGGGGTGGCCGAGTGGGCTAAAGAACGGTGATGGATTAAACCCAGATCTGTTCACTGGGTTTGAGTGTTTGATTGGTTCAGATGCTCCGTCCATCACCACCCCCTTTTGTACCGCTTTGTTCGCCATAAGTTGGCAGGGTATGCTCAGACGTGAGTCCCTTGCTCACTTTGCCACTGGATTCAAGCCAGCCTGGCTGAAGACGGCTGAAATGCCAGAAACCGGTCCTAGGAAGCTTGATTCCGGTCCAGGGAAGGCATGGCTTGGCAGTTCGGGCTGGACTGTTCCCATGAGGCACAGGGTCAGACTGATTTGCATATGGCCATGTCTGAACTGGGGTGGCAGAGTGGGCTAAAGAACGGTGATGGATTAAACCCAGATCTGTTCACTGGGAGTGAGTGTTTGATTGGTTCATATGCTCCGTCCATCACCACCCCCTTTTGTACCGCTTTGTTCGCCATAAGTTGGCAGGGTATGCTCAGACGTGAGTCCCTTGCTCACTTTGCCCCTGGATTCAAGCAAGCCTGGCTGAAGACGGCTGAAATGCCAGAAACCGGTCCTAGGAAGCTTGATTCCGGTCCAAGGAAGGCATGGCTTGGCAGTTCGGGCTGGACTGTTCCCATGAGGCACAGGGTCAGACTGATTTGCATATGGCCATGTCTGAACTTGGGTGGCAGAGTGGGCTAAAGAACAGCAATGTATTAAACCCAGATCTGTTGACTGGGTGTGAGTGTTTGATTGGTTCAGATGCTCCGTCCATCACCACCCCCTTTTGTACCGCTTTGTTCGCCATAAGTTGGCAGGGTATGCTCAGACGTTGAGTCACTTGCTCACTTTGCCACTGGATTCAAGCAAGCCTGGCTGAAGACGGCTGAAATGCCAGAAACCGGTCCTAGGAAGCTTGATTCTGGTCCAGGGAAGGCATGGCTTGGCAGTTCGGGCTGGATTGTTCCCATGAGGCACAAGGTCAGACTGATTTGCATAGTGGACTGGGGTGGCATAGTGGGCTAAAGAACGGTGATGGATTAAACCCAGATCTGTTGACTGGGTGTGAGTGTTTGATTGGTTCAGATGCTCCGTCCATCACCACGCCCTTTTGTACCGCCCTGGTAGAATGGGCACGCAGCCCCACAAGAGGCTCCTTCTTGGCCAACGAGTAGGAAAATGCTACTTACCAGTATGCATCTGTTCTTGGCATGTAGAGCTGCAGAGTACTACACCTTGTATTAGACCGAAATCTGGTGTTGGGCTCGAATGATTGCATGTTTTGTCGTCTTGGAAGAAGTCTTTTGTAGTCACAAGATAGGTGACTCCTCCCTTGGTCGATAGTGCGCATGGGCATCAGCTCTATCCTTAGATTGTTTTTCGCCATGATGGGAAATGATGGAGTTAGTAGAAGTAAAGAAAGGATGTCCATGTGTGTATATCTAATTAAGATAAAACTGGAACAGATACAGGTCCCGGGGAGGCGGGAGGGCGTGTAGTACTCTGCAGCTCTACATGCCAAGAACAGATGCATACTGGTATGTAACATTTTCCGTTCGAGGCATATGAGCTGCAGATTCTACACTTTGCATCGATTGTGCAGCAGTGTGTCCCCTAGCGGTGGTCACCTGTATCCGTTGCAGTAGTTTGAAAGAGAGTTTTTAGAACAGCTTGGCCTACTGCAGCTTGCTGCTTGGTTTGCAAATCAACACAGTAGTGTTTAGTGAAGGTGTGTGTTGTAGACCATGTTGCTGCCTTGCAGATGTCTTCTAGGGGAATGTTCCCTAAGAAAGCCATAGAGGGTCCTACTTTGCATGTGGAGTGCGCTCTAGGAGGAACTGTTAATGTACGTTTTGCTTTTTGATAGCATGTTTGTATACATTTTACAATCCACCTTGCAATTCCGGCTTTAGAGATGGGGTTGCCTTTATGTGGTGGAGAGAAAGATATAAACAATTGCTTTGTTTTACAAAAGGATTTGGTCCTATCTATATAATAGAGAAGAGCTCTTTTAACGTCTAGTGTGTGTAGAGCTCTTTCTGCTACAGAGTCACTGTTTTGGAAAAACAGAGTTAACTCTACAGATTAGTTTAAATGAAAAGGAGTAATGACTTTTGGAAGGAATTTAGGATTAGTTCTTAGAACCACCTTGTTAGGGTGTAATTGTAAGAATGGTTCTTGTATAGTGAAAGCCTGTATCTCACTTACTCTCCTAAGAGAGGTAATAGCAATAAGGAAAGCTGTTTTCCATGTGAGGAATTGCAGTTCACATTTGTGTAGAGGTTCAAAAGGCGGTCCCATGAGCCTTGTAAGAACAACGTTTAGGTTCCACACTTGAGAGGGTGATAACCTGGGGGGAATTATTCTTTTGAATCCATCTGGGTCTACCCCTCCCCCTAGGCTATACTCATCATCATTTTGAGGTGAATGTGAAGAATGAAGAGGAGAGTGTTCAGGGGAAATTTGAGGTGAATTGTTAGGAGGAACAGGAGATGAAGGAGAAGGAAGTATAGGAGAAGAAGGGTGCATAGGAGATGTGGCAGAGTCCTTCTTCTTGACAGGCACTGCAGGTGCTGTGTCTAATTTCCTCTTCCTGTGTGGTGTAGTGGATACAGCACCTGTTTTAGGGTCAATGTACATCTTCTTTTGTAGAGGATCAGATTGAAAAAGTTTTTCTGATTGCGGATCCTTTACCGGCGCTGATTTTTTCGGTTCCGGGCGTGGTTGCTGCTTGTCTTTAGCCTTAGGAGTTATTACTGTGTCCTTTGGTGTAGATTTCGGCACCGAAGGTGTTGTTTTCAGAGTCCTAGGCTGTTTCGAGGGCTTGGGCGCATCGGAATAAGGCCTTGTAGGTTTAGGTACCGAAGATGATGGCTTCGGAGTGGAAGCTGGTGTCGTCGGCTTCAAGGCATCGGACGCTGGCTTCATAGGTTTGTCTTTATTAGTCGATGGTTTCGGAGCCGAGACTTCTTTCGGTTTTGAGTGCCGAGGGAGGTGGTGGGATCGGCACATGCGGCTTGCTCGGTAAGGAGCTACCGGAAAGCTTGAGTATTTTCTTCGGAGCCGTGCTCGATGGCAGGGCTTTCGAAGTAGTTTTTCGGTCGAGACTGGGCCCCGAAGGCGGAGTGTTGACCTTTGCCTTCGATTTGGGTGCTGTGTATGGGGCAGGGGCAGTAGTACTTACGCGCTGCCCCGATGGTATGGAGTCATCTGAGTCGTCTGCCTCTGATACGAGATCATCTGAATCTTCTTCTGGAACGAGCGGAACCTCTTCGTCGAAGATATCCACCGGTTCCGGAGCTGATCTCTGCAAGTCGTGTCGACGGGCCCTCCGATCTCGAATGGTCTTCTTGGATCGAAAGGACGCTCAGGCTGTACAGCTGGATTCGTCGTGTTCTGGCGATAAGCACAGGTTACAGACCTCGTGGTGGTCAATGTGTGGAAACTTTGCTCCACACTTGGGGCATCTTTTGAATGGCTTCCTTTCCATGAGGTGTAGGCCTCACGGCGTGGATAGGCCCAACGGCCCGCATCGACGACCGGAATCGAGCTGACGGAGTTGAGATTATGTTTGTTGATATCGAATGTAGTTAGGTGAAGTTTGAATAAGTTTTTACGCGTCAAAGTACTTGAAAAGTAGATTTCGAACCGGAGCGGAAAAATTTCATCCGAACCCAGTGGCGGAAAAAAACAATCTAAGGATGGAGCCGATGCCCATGCGCACAATCGTCCAAGGGAGGAGTCACCTATCTCATGACTACAAAAGACTTCTTCCAAGACGACAACAACATGCAATCATCCGAGCCCAACATCAGGTGGCAATCCAATGCAAAGTGTAGAATCTGCAGCTTATATACCTCGAACAAATGCTTTTATGCACAGAACAACCCACCGAGAGATGGTACGCTTGTGCACGGCCTGACCTTTTTTGGCGCCCATGTAGCCAACAAAGAGTTGGTCAGCCACCCGGAACTGTTGTGTGCGCTTCAGATAGAACGAGAGCGCACGTTTTGGGTCAAGACGGTGGAGCCTCTCTTCCTCTTTTGAAGGATGCGGAGGCGGAAAGAAGGTGGGCAAAGTGATGGTCTGTCCGATGTGGAAGGGCGTGACAACCTTTGGCAAGAAAGAAGGACGGGTCCTTAAAACCACCTTGTCCAGATGAACAGAAAGAAAAGGAGGTTTAGACAAAAGAGCCTGGAGTTCACTCACTCTTCTGGCAGAGGTGATAGCTACCAGGAAAGCCATCTTAAGAGTGAGAAGACACAAAGGACAGTTATGAACGGGCTCGAATGGAGAGCACATCAGATATATCAAGACAAGGTTTAAGTCCCAGTGAGGCATTATGAACGGCACGGGAGGAAATCTGTGCGTAATGCCTTTCAGGAAACGGTTGACAACCGGGGACTTAAAAAGAGAAGGCTGATCTGGAAGCCGTAGAAAGGCAGGGATAGCCGAAAGATAACCTTTGATAGTGCCCAGAGCAGAGCCCTGCTGTGCCAAGGATAGAAGGAACAGAAGGACCTCCGAAAGAGGGGCAGAGAGGGGATCCACAGCTTTTGCTGTGCACCATGCCACAAATTTGTCCCACCTGCAGGCGTATACCGTCTTAGTGCAGGGATGCCTGGCTGCCAAAATGACATCACAGACTTCGGGAGGAAGATCGAAAGCTGTCAACTATCGCCGCTCACTCTCCAAGCATGGAGGTGGAGGCTGAACAGGTTCGGGTGGCGGACCGTCCCCTGCTGCTGCGACAGAAGATCCTCCCAAAGAGGCAGTCGGATCGGGGGATCGATCACCGTGCTGAGTAGCTCGGGATACCAGTATCTTAGTGCCCAATCCGGAGCCACAAGGATGACTTGGGCCCGGTTGCGCCGAATCTTCTTCAGCACTCTGGGCAGAAGTGGTATAGGCGGAAAGGCGTACAATAGACCGCAACTCCACTCGTGAAGAAAAACGGTAAACTGAAAGTGCTCTTGGCCTACCATGAACCGCTGGTAACACCGGTGGGCCGGCAGGACGGGAACATGAAAATAGGCGTCCTGCAAGTCTTGCGTTACCATCCAGTCTCCTGGATCGAGAGCAGACAAGACCCGAGCCAAAGTCAACATCTTGAACTTCTCCTTCCGGAGGAAGCGGTTGACGTTCCGGAGGTCCAAGATGGGATGCAGACCCCCTGTGTCCTTATTGGGGACCAGAAAGTAGTGGGAATAACAACCACTCCCTACTTCTGGGCCAGGAACGCATTTGATGGCCCCCTTGGCCAAGAGGGCAGTGTCAAGTGTTCCCCCGACATGCAGTGGTACTGAGGTGGCATGGCTGGAGGGGTGGACTGAAAGGGAAGGGAGTAACCCTTGCGGATGATCTGCAAGACCCACTTGTCTGATGTGATAGCGTGCCAGTGGTGGAGATCATGGCAGATCCTGCTACCCACTGGCGTGGTGTGTCTCACAAAGCTCGGATTAGGAAGGTTTGGAGGTAGAAGCAGCAGGGAGGAGGTGGACTGACCCCACGCTGATTCCTAGACCCGCCCCTGCGGAAACCGCGTCTGAGGCCGCGCTGAGGCTGGTTCTGCACAGACTTGCTGAAAGAACTTGCCTGGACGCCCCTTCCTTGGCCACGAAAGGAACGAAAACCAGGAGCGGCTGGGCTTTTCGTGGAAAGACCTAAGGACTTGGCTGTGGTCCACGAGTCCTTAAAACGCTCCAGAGAACTGTTGGCTTTATCGCCAAACAGGCGAGTGCCATCAATGGGTATGTCCATGAGTGAGGTTTGGACATCTGGCGAGAACCCGGTAGATCTAAACCAGGTGTGGCGACGCAGCGCCACAGTCGTAGAAATTGCTATACCTAGTGAGTCCGCGGTGTACAAACCACACCGAATGCCTCATCTATACTCTCGGCAACAGCTTGAGACAGCACAGCTTGGGTGTCTTCAGGACACTGAGGCAACACCTGTGCAACTGTATCCCACACACGTGGGAATAGTGGCTCAATAGGCATGCGGTGTTCACTGACTGCAGCCCTCAGCTGGCCGAAAAGAACAACCGCTTGCCAAACTGCTCCAGCTTCTTAGAGTACTTTACCGGCAGAGACGTTTGAAAGGCATTCTGGGACGTCGAAGCTTGGATGACCAGGCTTTCGGGCGTAGGATGAGTGGTCAGAAAGGCAGGGTCACTTGGCGCCGGGCGATGGCGCCTGGCGACATTCTTATCCACAAGGGCCCTGTGGCTGGCTGCAACCAAATGCCCAGTAAGACGTCTGTAAGGGCGTCATTAATTGCAGCAGGGGCTCCGACGAAGTGGACGACGTCTGGAGCACCTCAGTGAGGAGATTAGTCTTTAGGGCCACCGTAGGGAGATCAAGGTTGAAGACCTCAGCAGCCCAACGGAGCACCATCGTGTAAGAAGCGCCCTCCTCCATGGTAAACCCCGGGTCAGAGGAGACATTAAAGCCACCGGCCTCCTCTAACTCGTCCGCCCAGTCCTACTCAGAGTCACACTGACGAGCAAGAGGGTCCTTAGACCCTTCCCAGTCGTCCTCCACCTCCACCGTATGTGGAACAGACTGCGGCAGCAGGGCAGGGACCAGGGAAGGAACAAACGGCGCCGGGAACGGTGCCGGACGGGGCCGAACTGGCGCTGTGTCCCAATGCGGATCCCAGGTAGGGACAAAATTGTCCTGGAACCTGGGCAGCGGCGGATCAAATGGTATCCACTGCGGCGCCGGAGGCGGAGCCGAGGGTGGCGCTGGGGCCTGAGTCGGCAGTGTGGGACCTTGTGGCACCGTGACCGGAGCCAGCGGCGCAGGATCCTACGGCGCCGCCGACTAGGATCCTGACACAGGACCGCGGGGCCCAAGGGCGCGCCGGCAGGAGCCCGGGGCCTAAACAGGTGGTCCATGGTAGCAAGAAATTCTTGCACCTGTGCGGGAGTTGCCGACGGACCCGGGTAAGGTTGGTAGGCTGCGGGACTTCCGTGCTCCAAAGGAGCCGCAGGGGTAGAATCCCTGTCTTCCTCGTCTGCATCCCGGGACCGACGGGGGGACATCGACTTCTTTTTGTGTCGTCTCTTACCCGAATCTGAGGGTGAAGACTTGGAGCCCGAGGAGCGATGATGGTGACCCCACAAGCGTTCTCTGGAGCGGCGCTGGGATGAGTGCCGGACCTCAAGCAGCTTCCAGCGCCGCTCCCTCAAGGCCTTCGGGCCATGGCCAGAGAGTCCATACAGGACCGGGAGTCATGGTCGCTCTCCAGGCAGTAGAGACAGACGTCGTGGGGGTCCGCCACCGGCATATTGTAACGGCAGGACCCACAAGACTTAAAAACAGGCATCCCTACGTGCACCAGAGTAGACTCAACTTATAGGAGACAAAAGTCAAAAAGATAGTCAAAAAGTGACTAAGGTACGTGCTCTAACTGGATCTGCGCTTACTGGCGCGGAAAAAGAAAGAACTGACATCAGCGCGCATGGGTGGCGCCTAAGTAGTCTCTCTGACGTCATCTCGGCACTTACAATGCCATCGACAGGCGCGGAGCCGCACAATGCCACCTACTGACGCGCAGGTGTGACTGCTGACTAAAAACTTTCCAGATCCAGTCTGACGCCTGGGGATATTCTAAGGTAAGGAATCTATCACTAACGTGTCTCTTTCAGATACTGGGAACAGAGTAAACTTAAAGGTGAGAGAACAATGCATAAAAATATTAAAAACAGGCTAATTAGCCCTTTCAAGATGGCGCTCCCAATGGGAGATAGGACCAAGAATGGGCAGAGGTGGAGCCAGGCAACTCTGGAAAACCGGCGCTGAGAGACTTGCTCTCTCTGTGCCTATAAGGAAATAAAACGTGACAGAGCACGTAAAGGAATGAAAATGATACACTGTTGCTCGAAACTTAAACCAAGTATGCCACGGGCTCATGTTATTCACACGCTGAGTCACAACGTGTAGGAATACACAATGCAGGGAATTCACTGGCTGATGAAGGTGCAAAGGAAACAGTGCAAACTGCTGCCGTAGCTGCAGTAACTCATTCCAGCATGAACATAGATGGAGACTGTCACTGCTTTATGGTGTGGTACTCCTTTACTGAAAGGTTTTCTATTAAATACTCCTACCAGCGGAGTGTGCAAAATGTTCAGTTTGCTCATCTTCCCGGAGTGAGAGATAGAGTAATCCCCAATTCTTATCGCAGGTTAGAATTAATCCTAGCAGCACATATGGCTCTAGCATCTGCTCATGCAGGGGTGTCTGCTACCATTTTACTATTGCAGAAATGCTACCTGTGGCCAAGTCTCTATCAACAGACAAAGGACTATGTCCACAACTGTAACATTTGTCAACAAATAAAGGTTTCCACCACAGCTCGCCCGCCACAGACACCCGTACTGATTTCAAACAAGCCTCTCACTTGTGTTTATTTGGAACCCTACAGAACGTTACACACTGATGGGTCTTATAAATACATCACGTCAGCAGTGGATTTGTGCCCTCGATTCATGTGGGTATGGCCACCGCGATTGGCTGAAGCTCAAACTGTTATAAAAGATTTGCAATTCTTCATCGGAACATATGTAGTAACCACATTCCATTAGGACCAGGGTCCAGCGTTTCCCTCTAGGGTTTACCGAGACACCATGAGAACATTGGGTGTGACTGTGCACTACTCCTCCCCAAACCATCCTGAGGGAAATGTGGTTGTGGAGAGAGATAAACATGACTTAAAGCAGAGAGTGATTTGAAATCCACATGGGGAACTAAAGATTGGCAGGGTCAGGGAAAAGACAAACAAAACAATTTAGCAAATGTCCTGTCTTGTCTGGACCAAGGAAAAGGGCATGAATACACCAAATATTCCTACATTTGCACACTTTGACAATTGGAAACACTTTACAAACTACACAGAGGAAACATTTCACTACATGCTTAGGATGGAACATAGAATTCTTCACGTTCCAGTCCAGAGGGATGGCTAGTGTGGCCATTAGTAATACTAATGGATGCCATGAACGTGTTCTTAACAGCACGAAAGGGTTCAGGATCAACAGGCCAGACCCACATTATGTACCGACACAACACTCAGGAGTGGTAACAACATATAGCATTGGGAAGTTATGCCCAGATTGGCTAAGACATTCAATGTTAGATGAGGGGAAACGAGACTTGTCTCTCCCTTCTGATTACATGGATTTACAGGATATCTTGTTAGGTCCTAGAAAGCAACGTCAAAAGCGCTTTTTGTATGCAATGTACAATGAAGTGTGGAAGATTTTGCAGAAGGAAGCTGCTGAGCTGATATGTGAAATTGGCAGAGCAAATTTAGAGACTACTCTAGCGGTGGTAGACAATGGTATGGCTACATTATCCACAAGGATGTATTCTCTGAGTAACATTGAGTCATTTGCTATTTACATCATACAGAGTTACATGTCTCTTTAACAACATGGACAAAAGCAACTCAGGTCTATTATGCTACTGAGCTGGACTTTGCAGGCTTTGCGCAATGGTCGCATTCCATGGAAGAATTTAAATGCCCCAAATTTATCACCATACAATTAGACGAAATAAGAGATAAACATGGGCAGAAAAGGTGCAACATACACCAAGTTACACAGAGAAAAACTAGAAAAATTATAATTCACAGAAGCAGAGACACCATCAGCTGGCTGGATAATTCCAGGGTTTATTTCTCTGCCAATTTCAACATTTCACTTCAAGTACTACTTAAGTAAGCAGATATGAAGTGCTATGGAAGGGATTTGTACGTGAGGCATGGATCTTACTTTTCACTTACAGATGTAGGAATGGTACAATTAAGGCTTTTCTTAGTAGTGGTATATACTGTGAGAACACTTTAGGGCATTCTCTAGTTTCCAGGGAAGTTATACTTCATGGGGCAAGTAATGCATCCAAAGCCAACTTGTCCCCTTACCTGAAAGGTTCTCCAGCTGCTGTAAATTGTCCGGCATTCACAATGCTTTTGAATAGAAGCTATTTGATGTTGAATGGCCAAGAAATCGGGAATTCCAAATCTGGTGACGGTTTCTAGGGTGGTGACCTGTTGCACACAAGTGCTTTTTCCACCTGCCCATATAGTTAGGGATGTGACAGTTTGGACATCAATTCCAATTTCAAATGTGAACTTCAATGCTTTAAGCAGCCTGAAAGCCTTATTGCTTTAAAAGGAAGTTGCCTTAACATCTGCATAGGAGATGTTTGATCTTCAGATGGCAAAGTTTTCTTCTGAGATACAGTCGTTAAGACACACTAACCTCCCAACCATTTCAGGGAGCTTGTCGACCGCATGTTTAATGACTCGAGTACTACGAGTGAAGTAAAAAAAAAAACAATTAGCTCCGGGTTTGTTAGTACCTTCCAGACTGTCTTCGGATTATTTGCATCTTTCATTCATACACTTTGTGCTTGAAAGCGTTTTTGGAGGCTTACCACTTGTAGTGTTCTCATTGTCGGTATACTGATTTTATTTTATCTGCTCCGCAATGGATGTTCCATCACGCGGCCAAATGGGAATGGCACTGCCGCAAGTGCTCCTATTACTATTTCTCACTTGTAGAACGCGAGGCATCCCAGCGCCGAGTAAGAGGCAGCATCATGTCAAAGTACGAAAAGCATCTTAAAGACCAGATTATTTAAAGAGCCAAGTTTAAATCGCTTTCTGGAAGTGTAGCTCATATTCTGTCCCTGGAATAGACAGTGGAAAAGAGTTCCAAAGCTTTGCTACATGAAAGGCAATGGAGCAACTACCTCTTCCTGCTTTTTTGATAGCTGGAATAATAGCTAGGTGTATGTTCAAAGAACTTAGTGATCTGTTTGGAACTATAGCAAGATAGGCGGACCAGCGCCAGCAATACACAATGATTTAAATTCCACTCTTAGGGCAATAGGAAGCCAGTGGAAGTCTCTCAGATCCTGCCTAACTGACTTCGAGCTCGGAAGCTCAAGTAATGCGTGTGCTGCCATAGTCTGCACTAACTGCAATTTACGAGTAACTTCTTTTAGGGACCCCAGATTTAAGGTGTTACCGTAGACCAAACGAGACAGGACCAAGGCTTGAACCACCATTCGTCTAGAAGTCTTAGAGTTAGTTTCTAAGGGGCGTTGGTGATCGTATTTATTTTTAAGATGGGGGAATTTGTTTTAAGGGGTGTGGGGGTTTGGGATTAGTTTATAGGGGGTATGGGCAATCGTGTTTGTTTAAAGGAACTGGGGGAAATAGTTTATATGGGGTTGAGTTTGTTTTTAGGGGATAGGGTGATTGTGTTTATTTTTAGGGTGGGGGAATTAGTTTTAAGGGACTGAGTTAGTTTTAAGGGGGAAGGGGTTTGGGATTATTTTTTAGGGGTGTGGGTGATTGTGTTTGTTTATAGGGTTTAGGGGGATTCCTTTTTATGGGGCAGGACGGTTTGAGGGGGATCGGGGTAGTAGTTGAAAACCATTTTTTTAACATGCATTCCTCTAACACAAACAATTGTGGTAAAGGAATACATGGTAAAAAAATCGTGGTTTAAATGAGGTCGTGGTAGCGCCCTCGTTGTTAGGGAAGTTGCGGTTGTTGAACTCGTTGTACCAACATATAACCCTTTCAAGTTTGCACTGGATATATGCCTTGGATGCAACCGGTTCTATCTACGGACATAGAACTGCTGATGGGTCCATTAAAAGTTCACTTGTAAAGTTGCTCTGTGTGATCAGTGTTGCTACAAAATGCATATTATGAGCCTTTCTGGGATATCTTGGCTTCTGGATTTCTGGCTCGTCCTCTGCGGATGCACTACTGGCTGTGACACCTTCAGCGGCTGCTGAAGGGGTGGATTGGACCATATTTGTTCACTTGTGAAGGCAGTGCCAACCGAAACCTCTTCTGAAGCAGCTGGAAACAGTATTATTTTGTCTGCTTAAACAAACTGCCAGTTTCAAGCACTGAAGATCTATTTTTTTTCGGCAATGTTTTTAGTTTCAAAATAGCTCTTAAAGTAGTCTTTTCATGCGCCTTTTTAGATTCCCTTTTCAATACGTTTTTGGCTTTATTTAGGCTTTTAGTATTAAAAGAGCACCAAATTCTATTTTGAGATTTTATATTTAATAACATATTTGGACCTTATATTTTAGCAAATGTTTTAGGAAGCTTTTAGTTTCCTTACGTCCAAGGACTGCGTTTTAAGTGGTTACATAGGCCTTAAGCGAGGGACTCCACCATTTTACATGTTCACGTTTTAAGTTGACATCTTTCTTTTTTTTTTTAAATCTTTTTATTATAAAACTTGGCTCCGCAACATTGCACATCAGTCAGTATTAGCATTTCAGTGGCAGATGCAGGTAAAATCAATCAGAAAAAACAACCCCCCCCATCAGTATCCATGCAGCCTACCCAAAACAGCCTCCCTTCTAAACATCCCAAATGCAGTACCACCACCCTAAGTTGACATCTTTCTTAAGCGCTAGACTCTTGACACACATTTGCTTGTGCGACCATATGGGGTAATATTCTCTAAAATAGGATTTGCTTTTATTTACACTACTTTGTAGGCATATTATCAGTGTCTGAACATTCCGTAGCAGACTTAAGTCAACTGCGCAAAATGTTGATGCCTGCTTTATGCTCTGCAACAGCTCTGTAAGGGTAGAATTAATAATGACGACCTGCCTAATGCTCCGGCATGGTAACATGGGTGAAGTTTATTATATAAATATACCAATCCTTTGTTTAGACAGAGGAATATTTTGCTGTCACTGAATAGGTCAGCCCATGCCAGAATTCCAGTCCAGCTGAATCCTGTTTACCTTCCTGAGCAGGATGATGGCCTGCTCTGCACAAGAATGGGCTCCTAGATGAAACGTACCCACTGGTAACTGGGGAGTTATCACGACAAGGTATTCTGGCAGATTCGCAAACCCTAAACTCACTAGGTTAGGAAATGCTAGGTAGAAGTATAAATAGGATTATATATGTATTCATATAGTCAATGTCTATCTTCTTTACCATTCTCATAATGCTGATTGCTCTGTTCTGTTTCCTTCTATTAATCATTGCAGCGCACATATTTTACACAAGAATCTTATTGCTTAAAAAAATGTTTGAAATGCCAATATGAGCATTTCTTGAGTCTCCCTTTGGGTATACATGAGTTGCTAATGAAAGTGACTGATCTGCTTACACGATTTCCTTGAGAAGCCGGAGTATTCATGTTCTGAGGTTGCTCATACCATAAGGTACCATGCGAGATTAGAGGTCCAGATGGTGCACTGTGAGCTAGCCAGGACTGAGGCCAACATATTCTAATGGTATGCAGAGAGTCAGTCCAGCACAGTTTTGGGGTTTATGTTGTCCAAAATGCACAGTCTTACTAATAGAGTATGAAATGTACAACAGGGACAGAGAGAGATGGGTGTCTCTCACTAGCCTCAAGCCTAAGCCCCATCTCTGTATGCACAATAAGCCCATCTAACAGTGTTCTTAGATCTCTCCTATGAAAATACTTCCAGCAAACAAATACAGGCTTCTATGATACAGATTCCCACCTCCTAACCTGGTGGCAGGTCAGAAACCTACTGGGAGCACCGTTCTGTGTAATGTTAATTACCATGGCCTATAGATCAAGCTGTAAAGATAACAAGCATTGGCATTGCCAATAGGTCTCGCTTGTGGGACATTATAAGTATTTAGTTTTGCAGCACAATATCCGATTATGCAACAAGGATATTGTGCTGCAAAACTAAATACTTATAAGGTCCCACAAGCGAGACCTATTGGCAATGCCAATGCTTGTTTTTATTTAATGATATTTTATATAGCGCGAACATTGCCCGAAGGTGTCATAACGCTTTACAAAAGAACTAGTTGCGTTATAAGGACTTTGGATTACATCAGTTACAATAAAAGATACAAACAGAAAAAATTTCAAATGTACAAGTTGTAAAGTCACTCAAGGAAGAGATGTAAACAAAAAACTGCAAATGTCCAAGTTGTAAAGTCACTTAAGAAAGAGATACAAACAGAATTTTTTTGTGCAAATGTACAAGTTGTAGAGTAACTCAAGGAAGAGATACAAACGGGTAAACTATAAAATCACATAGGAATGGTAGTAGGTATAAAGTACTACATATACTAGTGGGTAGAGTACCTGTAAATCCCGAATGTTTTTCTGACTGACGGTGAGGGTGGCGCTAGAGAGCGATTGCGAGACTGAGCAGTTTGGGCAGGGGGCTGGTCTCTTTACCATACAGGCAAAATGTCCGTCCAGCTGCAGGGAGCTGCTATTTTTGTGACTGCGCGGCTGAGACTGTTATTGGAAGTAAATGAAGAGATGCAGGTGCTCTCCAGCGCCGGCCCGCTGGGAGGGTCTGATGGCCGCTGCTTTAAAAGAAAATGCACATGTTTCCGGAGTCCAGCAGCAGCTGCGAGACAAGGATTTATGTCGCTCTCAGAACTCGGGCCTTTCAGAATGCTACATTTAATCACACGCACAGAAAGCAGAGCAAATTTTAAAGATGTTGCATATAAAAGGCAGGGGGCTGATCTCTTTACCATACCGGCATGCTGTTTATTTTTCCAAAGCTTGAGAAAACCTGTTCGATAAAAAGCTGAAGGAGGAGGGGGTGCGAGGGATGAGGGAACACGGCCTGGGGGAAGCTGGCTGGGGAGGGGGAGGAGAAATGCAAGGAAGGCTGTGTGCGGCGTAATTAGGGGAGGAGAAGCCGAGAAGCCGCAGAGCGCACGCTGGGCGAAGCCCTTTGATGTGCTGTGCGGCAAATGGAGGGAGGCTGATGCGCGTTCATGTTTGAACACGTGGTTCACGTGAACTTCATGAAAACCGCCAGCAAAAAGCTGGTGGTTTCACGAAGATTTTGGCCACTTGAATTCTCCCTCCGCTCGATGCGCATGCGCGCATCGATAGGTCGCGAGACCTAAAAATTATAAGGTGTCTGCTCCAAGGGTGGGACTGTGACACTGATAAGTCCAGATCAAATCTTAACAATGCTGCTTAGGCAAGAACGAAGCTGTCTGACAAAAGATTCAATGAGCCAATAAGTGGTCACAGAAAGCTATGGGATATAGATGAACAAGTTGCTTACGTTTGGTAGCAATATTCTGGTGAATACAAAACTTTCCTACATATTCCACACCTTATGAATATCCAAAATCTTTTCCTCAGCAATAGTTCTCTAACATTGCAAGGTGAAGACTTGCAGCTTTATTGGTGATTCTGCCTCCCAGATGTGACATCATCAGAGTTTATCAGACACAAATCGGAATGCTATTAGAAAAGGATCGCTGCAATCAGAAGGACTGCAACTATAGCTCCAATGCGTGGCATTGATCGATTTCCTAACATGTACAAAGCCCACGTTGTCTAGCCCCGGTAGATATATAGAGGGTTTATGAATCAGGGCTCAAAAAATCCACTCGCAATAGTGAGCCAGATTCAATCAGGACGAGCTATTTTTAGGGCCTACTCGCCGGCTCTGGCGAGCTAACAACAGGTGTTCTGCTTGCTTACAAAGTGAATGAGCAATAAAGATGCCTTTAAATCTTGTTATTTTGTCACATTTCTCTGCTTTCAGAGTCAGAGGTCAAATGTCAGTTTGTCTTCCTAAATTTACTTTTCTTTCTGTGACTGAAGTTAGAGGATTTTGTAAAGTGAACTGTGTGTCAATCAGGATGAAACCAGTTCAATAACATTACAGTTAGAACGAATGGTGTATTCAAGTTACTAGACTTGCAGGTCTAGTAAAGGCTTTATGATTTTTCTAGCCCTGTGAATGCTAACAAACGTTTCTTCAATATATACAAGCTCATGGGACCATTCCACCTTTTCTATTTAATTGTATTTAGATCCTTCCAGACATCTGACAGTATATACAACTTTATAAATACATAAATAAATAGCAGTTTCTAGGTGAATTACACGTTACCCTGTTCCATTGTTTTTTTACTGTCTCCAGGCCAACCGTTTTGTGACTCTGATTTAGATCTTTACAGACCTTCAACCCTATATGACTTTCAAGGTAAATTGGGGCCTCCCTTGTTTCATCACCTAACCTATGGGATAATAATCACTGTCCAGTGCCAATCATTCTCTAGTTTGACCTCACAAGGACATCAATCAAGAACTCTGCCCTGTTGGGTCACAGATTGATTCACCTAACATTACCAGGAACAGGTATGAAACTATAACAATATTTATCTGACCATCACTTCCTAAGTGGATTTACTCTGGTCTATGACCCTGTCTAACACCCGTCCCCCTTTCCTCCGTCCCCCTTGCCTCCCCACCTATTCCATTTGATAATACCAAATCGTTTGCATCAATAACACTTGAGGACTATGCTTGCCAACCAATGTACCCTCTACTGTGCGAGAGTGTAAGGTCTGTGTCCTCTGCAACCAAGGATATGTGCGCCAGTAACCAGACCGCGAATGTGAGTGCAGCGCCAAATATCACTCCAAACTTTTGTTTAAAAAACCGAAAAGACGGTGCATTTACACACATACTGCACCACGTGAACAGTGTTAAGGCAGGTATGAAACCGTCCCACATAGCACTTTGAAACCTTGGCAACTATGTTGCTACATTTCTTTTCCTAATAGAGCTGGGCTGCGGGGTGATTGTGAGCACTCGTTAAAGTTTTCATGATAGTTGCATCCCATGACGTGTGCTGCGATTAACATGAAAACTCTAACAAATGCTCTCTTTGAGCAGGAAAAATGACATTATTTTAACTTAATTATAATTTTATTTTTTCAAGTTCAGGGCTGGGTTGTGGTAAGACCGCATCAGGTGTTAGACTAAAGCATTTTAATGATGGTGTCCGCATCACCGCATTAAAATGCATTAGTCAAGTATTCTAGCGCCCCTCTAACTATACTGCAATTGAGGCGCCCTGCCCATGAGGCAGCACCAGCACGCTAAAATTGTCTAACATATATAAGCATACAACTGCGCCCTTGAATTTAAAATGCTATGTTTAACTCCACAAATAAAAAATAAAAAATGTCCTCCAAATTCAGAATGTTACTCAAAGACTTCTGTTGTAGCACAAGTGCAGCGCCATCCAACATGGGTCCCAATCCACAGACCTTCCTTCGTGAACCCCAACACAAAACATTGTGAGCCCATCAGAAGAACCTTTGTCATGATCCCCTATTTTAACATCAATAACACTAGATGCTTTATTACGAGCAATAGATGCATTAATTTCACACCTGCTGATGCCAGAAAGTTAAAATTTTACACTCATCAGTAAAACATATACTATATCTTCTAATGCCCCACCAAACTCTTGATTATCCTTAATGTGTTTCAGTGTCTGCACGAAAACCCCTGAACACCTAATTGTGCAGTACGTAGTGCAATTCAAATGTATGAGGACTAAACTACAAATCAGAAAACACAAAGGATCAAAGCAAGGTCAAGGGGTGTCTCAGAAACAACTTGTGGATAAGTGAGAGCTGTTTAGGCCTCAACAGATCCTAAGCCACTGATCAGGACAGCTTCAGCTTTACCCTAGCCTTTGATGGCCTTAGGAGCTTGGACACACCGCAGTTCCCATTCTAGAATAATGGAACACAGATGCCTGATTTGACACAACTTTTCTTGCTACATGTCAATGATCATTTAAATCAGCAAATTGCAACTCATGATGCTTATAAAGGTTCTCCTTTACTGCAAGAAAAGCAAGATAGGCAGTTAAAAAGAATTTTCATTCTATCAAAACTAGACTACTGCAATGTAGTCTATGCCGGAGCCCACAAAAAGACACAGAAACTCTAGAGAATCCAGAAGAGGGACGATCAAATTTGCTTCAATTTGATTACATCTGCTCACATCACATAGTCTTCTGAAGAGCACCACTGGCTCCCAGTAGAAAAAAAAAGGAAGTAAAAAAATCTTCACTTCACTTCAACCATACTATCCAATTAGGAAGATGGAGGGAAAAACTTTGAGCTCAAAGTTCCAACTGCTGGCCTATTAAAGGAAGCCTTGCTTTAGCTGTCTAGAAGCTCTGTAATGACCTTTGCCCTCCCAGGGTTAATAGAGGATAGAGCCACGAAACATGGAACATTAATAGGCCACTGAATCAACTTGTGGATAAGTGAGAGCTGTTTAGGCCTCAACAGATCCTAAGCCACTGATCAGGACAGCTTCAGCTTTACCCTAGCCTTTGATGGCCTTAGGAGCTTGGACACACCGCAGTTCCCATTCTAGAATAATGGAACACAGATGCCTGATTTGACACAACTTTTCTTGCTACATGTCAATGATCATTTAAATCAGCAAATTGCAACTCATGATGCTTATAAAGGTTCTCCTTTACTGCAAGAAAAGAAAGGAAGATGAAATTTTACATGACCAATATGTCCCCTGCGTGTACCCCTGCGTGTACCCTATGTTTAATGTATGTGCATGTCATACATGCATTTTCCCTTAAGTGGCCTGAATCACAAGGCCTCTGCATTTACGTACTGCATTAGGATGCCAGTCATCAAGTCTCCCATGTAAGAAATATTAAGTTAGCATTTAAGGCCCATGTAATTGCATTGTGCACTTTTAAATAAGTCATGATGAACCTGTTTTCTGGCTCAGCCGAGGCCCAGCACGAGAGGCCCAAGACAGTGTTTTGCAAAATAGTTATCTGTTTGTTGTACAGAATTACATTCCTGCCCAGTGAAGAAGGTAAACAGAACCCGTCTTCAGAGATAGGGCCTAGCCTTTCTGTCTCCGTTTAAGTAAATTACAGAGCTTGCATCCGTAGAAAGCCCACGGCCCCCATGCAATGCACGAAGAAATATATGCCCTCTCTGGCTCTTAGTGATGAGCGACCTTTGCTTCAGATAAAACATCCCCGGACTCAAGATATCAGATAATACCAGACGTGCTGGTCGCCCTGACACTAAAGGCCTCTTTACTAGACTGAATGTCAGCTTTCCCCCCAGTCACACGTCAGTTGCACGTCATGATCAAGTTGCACGCACAAGTAGGGCAAAGTTCCAGACTGCCATGCAACCCCCTCCATGTATCCACCCACCTATGACTCCTCCTCTAATGCACGCCCATATTCACGCCCACATGCTCTTATCTCTCTTTCTCTTGCTCTGCCTGGAGCGTTTCACCCTATGTACAAGAATGCACGTATAAATATGTAATCAGGAAATAATGTTTCAGAAGACCCTTCCTGAACCTTAGAGGTGATGGAACAGATTCTCCCTTAACTCGAGTTATTGGAATAAAGCCCTTTCACTCGGATACCACGGACTCTGCCTCTCATTTACTGCATGATGCATTGTTTATGTATAGAAATTATGACAGGGTAATATTTTATTTACCACATTAATCTGGCGCCCGAATAGTGGACTAATCCCTTTCCCCACATGCCGGAGACGTAGGTCCAGCCTTTGCCCCCTTCTACAGCCGTGACGGACTTCAAAGTGTACACGCAGCGGGACTTCCTGCTTACTCCCTCAGGCCCACGGAGGAGACGGACTGCGACCAGGCGTCCACACGAGGCGGTGAGGATCGCGGATCATCCCAACCAGAGCCCAACCCGTGAGAGAGCAAGGTCCGAGGTTCCGAAGGCCCACCTGTTCCGAGGCGCATGCGTGGAAGTAGAAGTAGACGTGGTATCAAGTATCAAGTTTCCGAGGCCTTCAAGTCCTGCTTCCCGGTGAGTACCACTAAGGGGAACGCATAAAGTTCAAGACGGGTTCATTTACATGAACACGGTAAAGACGTGTCTCATTTATTTAAGCACGGTAAAGACGGGTCCACGGTAAATCGTGGGCACGGTAAAGACGGGTCCACGGTAAAGACGGGTCCACGGTAAAACGTGGGCACGGTAAAGACGGGTCCACGGTAAAACGTGGGCACGGTAAAGACGGGTCCACGGTAACCGTGGGCACGGTAAAGACGTGTCTCATTTTTGGGACCGGTATGGTTGTACTGTATTCCAGTGCACAAAGTTAACTGTTTTCAAGTACATGTTTTTTTCCATGTATCAGGTTAGAATGTTTCTGTTTTAGTGTTTTAATGTTGTAGTGTGAATGATTGTTGATTGTTTCAGTCTATTCTATGTGTATTGTGTTTCCATTGTGTTGGTTTCAACATGCCACTGTTTTCGAAATTACGTCAGATAGGGACCAGGAAAGGTATACTAGAAGAGTCAGTCAATATCCCGCCCAGAGACACACCTGGTCATTTTATGTATAATAAGCACGGGCTAGACGCCAATTTGGTTTTAGATTTATGGGTAGATTACACAAAGGACTTAGAGGAGAAATATAGATGGCCTGTCTCGGGAACATGGGATCCTGAATGCATTATGAGAGTAGAGGAAGCGCTATGGAAAAAGAAATCAAGACCCTCTCAGAAAGATGCCATTGAATTATGGCGCAAAGAGTCACATAGGAGAACAGAGAAAGAATTGAACAAAGCAGAGAGAACTAAACAGAAAGAAAAAGAACTGCGAGAGGAGGGGGAGCGGGTCAAATTAGAACAGGCTGATAGAGAAAGAAATGCCGTTGTTACTGGTATTTACCCCGTCCTCTCAGAAGAACTAGCTAGAGTGACCACCTCAGAAACACCCAGTAGGTCGCGAACGCCACCACCTGTACCTTTAGAGTATGTAGAAAGAAGCCGACAGCATCAGAGGCTTTTATTTCCTCCTATCTAGAAGAGTCCCCACCGGACTACGTAAAAGCAGATTTCCCTCCGCCCCCATCGGCCATATAAGTTTACTGTGTAGTTCCTTGTAAATAGCTCCTTGTAAATATGGTTTATGAAGAGCATGTCATTATCATAACTTGTTGAGTTTCTTGTGAATATGGCTTGTGAATAGCGCCATGTAGTTATGGTTTGTGCAGAGCATGTTATCATTACGTTAGGCAGGAGAGAGCTGGATCTCTTTCAAGTGCTTGGAGAAAACGTTTTGAAGATGTGCGTACGTGTTATGTGATAACGTGGAGAGATGAGTTCATGACTTTCCCATGTACTGCAGTCATTGGGGAAAGATTGTGCTTCAGCTGCCAAAGAGTTAATATCTTGTATTGAGAAGGCAGTATTTGTTTTAACATGCTGTTTAACATGCATGGTTATGTGAGCTGATACTAGAAGTCAGTGAGTGTTTAGTTGAATGATGGTTTGATTTAACTTTTTCATTGGTTGCTGGGTCTGCCTATGTGCTTTGTCAGTTTGCTGACTGAATGGTAACGTCTTGCATGGAGAGTAAAGAAGTGTTCATTTAACATTCTATTTCAAATGCGTCCGTGTATTTGTGTGGGTTTGCCTTGGAACACTTGATTTAATGTGTTTGACTCAGAGGTCGGTAAGTTGTAAATAGACCAGTCGGATTGAGATAAGGGTTTGCACGGAGGGTGCTTTAATGTTTTCACGGTTGAGAAGAAAATATAAAACAGACCCATCATAGAATGTGCTTTTAATTAGTGTAATGCAACCGTGTGTTTTTTAAATTAAAATTTGTTCGACAAAATATGCATTATTATTTTTCCCAATGCAAGCTGCCCTTTAGAATAGCGTGTGACAGTTAATCCACTCAATTAGAAAACATGGCTTTTTGAAAAATGATGAATCTGGCCCTTTTAATAGGTAGAATAGAAGAGCTTGCACACTTAATTATGAAAATCTTGGTTCTGCAATGCAAAATTATGGTGTTTCATATGTTATTTTCAAAAAGTAAAATGTAATGTGTTTCCATGTCATGTTGTTCTATTTCTTTTTTTTCCTTTGCAGTTAGTAACAATATTTTATGATATAATTATTTTAAAATGCTAGCATGTGTCTAGGTTACGAAATAAAATATGTCCTTATTAATTACTGATTTTAGGATGCTTTTTATCACGTTTTAAATTTGCTTCAGTTAAGTTGGAGAATGTAGGTTAGCTCTCTGGTCTGGGTACAGATATGTTTTGGATTACACAGAATGTGTTTTTCGACCTTGAGGCCTGACTCCCAGGGAAAGATATTTTGTAAAGGGAGGGCTTTTCCCTCTTGGAGCGCCGAGCAGTGCCTGTCTTGTTATTATTGGCCATACTCCAATTCTTTTCCGCGGACAGTTGTTGGCAGTCCTCCAACTGACTCAGGCTTCCTTCGCATGCAGATAAAGAATGCTTGCAATTTGACCAAGCTCTCTCTTCAGTAACTTGGCAGCTGTTCTTAGCTCTCAGAGTTTTGAAAGGGTGGAGGAACAGCCCTGTGGGTGACATCACGATAAAGGGGAAGGCAGTGTAGAGAAAAAAACTTGATGAGCCGCAGAGAAATTGTTTATAAAAGGTGGGGGTCAAGTTGCTCTTCCTTACAGCCAGCACTGAAAGCTTCATTGGCTTCAGATAAGGCATGCTTGCACATGAAAAGTTTTTCCCTCGTAGTGTAAACAGAATATTTGGCAGGAGTTTCGCTCTTGCAATGAGTCCTAGCATTTACAGTCAGGCATTGAAAAGACAGCTGGACAGTATTTATATGCCTCCAAACACAGCTCTACTCCAGTACGTAGACGACATCCTAATTACAGCACGATCAGAACCAGACTGCGAGAATGCATCACTGACAGTTTTACACTTTCTGGCTGACAAGGGGCACAGGGTGTCCCCTTCAAAGTTACAGATCTGTGAACAGCAAGTGGTGTACACTTGCTGTCCAAGGATGGTAGACAGCTAACACCAGACCGTATACAGCTCATTTCTAACAGGCCTATCTCCATATGAAGTAGTTTTCGGTAGACCGCCAAATATGTGGGGTACGCCTATGCCTAAGAAAATTACTGATGTTGACAGTAACATGCTGACAGATTACCTGGCTTCCTTGATGTCTGCACTACTCTCTTGTCGTTCACAGGTTGCTGCCGCCTTCCCTGACAACACCCAGGTCAAGGAACACGCCATTGTCCCTGGTGATTTCGTGTTTGTCCGGAATTTTGATCGATCAAGCCCCCTTGAGCCACGTTGGAAGACGCCAAAGTTGGTGTTACTGACCACGAGGACTGCTATAAAGATCGAGGGAAGAAAGGGATGGCTTCACGCTCATCACTGCAAGAGATACTTTGGACAATCTGGAACTTTGATAAAGAATAAAGACATTAAAGACTTTGCGCCGCTTGCGCCGCCTTTGCTAGAATAGACTCCACAGCAAGAGTATAGGTCTAAGTTAAGATCTAGTAAGTCAGACGAGGTTTAATTGTTTAAGTCCACTAGGTGGTGAATCGGTTAGCCTAGATTTCTGACATGTATAAGATCGCATACGACAATAGTAAAAAGAGCAAAATGAAAGAAAAATATTGCAAGCTATTACATAGTAGATGTATAGTTTCTTTGATTATTCTATTTTTTCTGTGCATCGTTATAATCTGTGTTAGTTTAATACTACATGTTTTCTTTCCTCTTTTTGCCTCACATATGCACTCTTCCCTTAACAACACCGTAGAGCATACATTCAGTGAACTGCCACCTCATGAACTGTCATATCGACTTGCCCTGCGTAACAATACTTTCATCCGAATGTTACACCGTTCTCATCAGACCAGCAATGCGACTGATTGCTGGGTATGTGGCCAACTGCCACCTTATCAAAAGACGAAGGGAGTTCTGCCCTTCTTCCCTTTACCGTTCTCCCACAATGGTTCGTGCGGAGCATGGTTTGCCTTAATGACCTCACTAGACAAAAAGTCCATAGTTTACCAAGATGAATGGATATATGGAAACCTGAATAAGGTAATGAATAAGGCATGTTTTCCAGACAAAGACGGATTTCACCAAAGGAAGGGAACAGATCTAGAAAATGAAGAGTATGAGCAAGGAAATGCATCTGTTAGTTTTATAATGCTGAACGCTCAGCCCATGCAAAATATAGGTCCACCATTTATTTCAGTCCTACCAGTAAAAGGTGCTTTGTGCGTTAGAAAGAAAGGCTCAGTACATATGGGACACAGCGAGTGTAAAGCTGTAGTAGAGTTTAACGATAAAGGACAGTCTTCATTCAAAACATCACGTCATACCTATTTCATTTGTGGTCAGACAGCCTATGTACAACTGCCCCCAGACTGGGGTGGGACATGTTATATAGCGTTCCTGCTGCCACCCGTCTTTCTGGCCCCATCCCATTATCATCGAGATTCACGACTAGAGCATGTTAGACAAAGGAGAGAGACTGATTCCTCAGAGATAGATCAGACTGAAACAGCTTGGGAGCAATATACAGATTTCAACAAAGGATTCTTTTTCTTCATAGGTCCCGTCCAAAACAGTAAACTGATACGCAGGTTAACAAGAACTCTGGAAGCAGTAGTGAATGTGACTGCTTCTGCTCTGGCGAATTTGACCCAGGAGCAGTCTGCCATGAGACTTGTTGTTCTTCAGAACCGCCTTGTTCTTGACGTCATCCTGGCGGATAGGGGCGGGGCTTGTAGAGTGATCGGCTCCAGTTGCTGCATTTTCATCCCTAATAACGCGCCATCTGTGTACGCAGCAATAACAAGACTCCACAAGATTGCTCATGATATACATCAAGACCCAGGCACATGGACTTGGTCCAGTTGGCTCTGGGGTGTAATATCGGCTTGGGGATGGAAAGTGTTGTCGTTCCTAGGAATGATACTGCTTATGATATTCGGCTGCTGTCTCTGTCTGCAGTGTGGCCCGGCCATTTGCGGCCTGTGTGCGACTGCCTGTGTACCACATCCACGTGTACAAAGGATCAAAGATGAACAAATGATGCTGTATGATCAACTATACGGTCTCATGAATATAGATGTGTCCTGAAGGGTAACGTAGGGGACAAGGAGGGAATGAGGAAGATGAAATTTTACATGACCAATATGTCCCCTGCGTGTACCCCTGCGTGTACCCTATGTTTAATGTATGGGCATGTCATACATGCATTTTCCCTTAAGTGGCCTGAATCACAAGGCCTCTGCATTTACGTCCTGCATTAGGATGCCAGTCATCAAGTCTCCCATGTAAGAAATATTAAGTTAGCATTTAAGGCCCATGTAATTGCATTGTGCACTTTTAAATAAGTCACGATGAACACGTTTTCTGGCTCAGCCGAGGCCCAGCACGAGAGGCCCAAGACAGTGTTTTGCAAAATAGTTATCTGTTTGTTGTACAGAATTACATTCCTGTCCAGTGAAGAAGGTAAACAGAACCCGTCTTCAGAGATAGGGCCTAGCCTTTCTGTCTCCGTTTAAGTAAATTACAGAGCTTGCATCCGTAGAAAGCCCACGGCCCCCATGCAATGCACGAAGAAATATATGCCCTCTCTGGCTCTTAGTGATGAGCGACCTTTGCTTCAGATAAAACATCCCCGGACTCAAGATATCAGATAATACCAGACGTGCTGGTCGCCCTGACACTAAAGGCCTCTTTACTAGACTGAATGTCAGCTTTCCCCCCAGTCACACGTCAGTTGCACGTCATGATCAAGTTGCACGCACAAGTAGGGCAAAGTTCCAGACTGCCATGCAACCCCCTCCATGTATCCACCCACCTATGACTCCTCCTCTAATGCACGCCCATATTCACGCCCACATGCTCTTATCTCTCTTTCTCTTGCTCTGCCTGGAGCGTTTCACCCTATGTACAAGATTGCACGTATAAATATGTAATCAGGAAATAATGTTTCAGAAGACCCTTCCTGAACCTTAGAGGTGATGGAACAGATTCTCCCTTAACTCGAGTTATTGGAATAAAGCCCTTTCACTCGGATACCACGGACTCTGCCTCTCATTTACTGCATGATGCATTGTTTATGTATAGAAATTATGACAGGGTAATATTTTATTTACCACAAGCCCATCAGAAGAACCTTTGTCATGATCCCCTATTTTAACATCAATAACACTAGATGCTTTATTACGAGCAATAGATGCATTAATTTCACACCTGCTGATGCCAGAAAGTTAAAATTTTACACTCATCAGTAAAACATATACTATATCTTCTAATGCCCCACCAAACTCTTGATTATCCTTAATGTGTTTCAGTGTCTGCACGAAAACCCCTGAACACCTAATTGTGCAGTACGTAGTGCAATTCAAATGTATGAGGACTAAACTACAAATCAGAAAACACAAAGGATCAAAGCAAGGTCAAGGGGTGTCTCAGAAACAACTTGTGGATAAGTGAGAGCTGTTTAGGCCTCAACAGATCCTAAGCCACTGATCAGGACAGCTTCAGCTTTACCCTAGCCTTTGATGGCCTTAGGAGCTTGGACACACCGCAGTTCCCATTCTAGAATAATGGAACACAGATGCCTGATTTGACACAACTTTTCTTGCTACATGTCAATGATCATTTAAATCAGCAAATTGCAACTCATGATGCTTATAAAGGTTCTCCTTTACTGCAAGAAAAGCAAGATAGGCAGTTAAAAAGAATTTTCATTCTATCAAAACTAGACTACTGCAATGTAGTCTATGCCGGAGCCCACAAAAAGACACAGAAACTCTAGAGAATCCAGAAGAGGGACGATCAAATTTGCTTCAATTTGATTACATCTGCTCACATCACATAGTCTTCTGAAGAGCACCACTGGCTCCCAGTAGAAAAAAAAGGAAGTAAAAAAATCTTCACTTCACTTCAACCATACTATCCAATTAGGAAGATGGAGGGAAAAACTTTGAGCTCAAAGTTCCAACTGCTGGCCTATTAAAGGAAGCCTTGCTTTAGCTGTCTAGAAGCTCTGTAATGACCTTTTCCCTCCCAGGGTTAATAGAGGATAGAGCCACGAAACATGGAACATTAATAGGCCACTGAATCTTTAAGTCCCAACCACGTCTCGAAGAAGGTGGTAGAACCTCACAAATATAAAATCTCAGTGCTGCCAAGTGGCCTGCGTGTGCTGCACAAAAACACACAGATGGCACAAGACTAGCCACCATGGCAATGATGCGCAACACTCCTTTTAGCAAACCTGGCAGTTCAACTTCACTACAGCTGAAGTGCCAATTTATTCTGGCATCAGAGTGCTGGTTAAGAATGTTAAACATTAAGGAAAAAGTGTATATAAACTGTAGCAGCAAAGCACAATTGGTTCTTGCAGGTTTTACGTGTCATACAGTGAAAATGTAAAACAAATGCGCAGATTAGCTATAAAGCTCACACAGTTTAAAACAATTGTCATTGGCTCTTCACTCAGAGTCAAGGTGCATTGCTAGGAATGTGTTGAAAACATCCTTTCAAAACTGGTGCAAATTAATAGGAAACAACTGAAAATCTCGGCCACTAGGCCCATCTAGTCATGTTGTTCCCGAGCACGCCCAGAAGTATATGTACGCTGCTTGGTCTCCAGCCTTGCCTTGATGTTTGCTCTTCATTAGCCTTACCGGTTATGAACTGGACTTTACTCCAGTAATCCATACTGGAGGTGCTTCTTGCTTCACACGTGTTCTGTTGCAAACTTAAGTGACAGCGATGAGAACAACAAAAGAAGACGTTCGACCGCAGAAACACCCTGGACACAAATGGAACAGAGCAAATGTGACTGTGGCCTATATTCGGTGAGTATTTCACTGTGAAGTGAATATCAATATGTGGACCCCGAGAAAGAGTGAGAAAAGACATCACAAACGGGAAAAGAGACACATAAAACACACAAACAAAAAACACAAACACACATACCTCACTGGTGGCACTTTAAAACAGAAACTAAAACACATGGTAAAATCGAATTGCAAACAATGTGTCAATAGACAAATGTACATCAGTTGCAACGAAAAACATGTTAGCTTCGGAGCTGGCCTGCTGTAAGAACAGAACACTCCCAAACAAGTCCAACCACGGAGCCGGAAACTAATAAGCCCTACGTGAAACGAACATTAAGCAAAAGGGCGACATCGTTTCCAGCTACATGTGATACTCTCACGAGCGCAACACTTCATTGTCACCCTATATTTGGCGCGTTAATTGCTGTATTCTGAGCCTTAACAGTTGGTATTCGTTTATTAATTACGGATTTTTAATACAGCACAGGCCCCCTGACATGGAGTTTGGATACTGCAGCGCTGAATAACTAACTGGTGGTCTACTTGTCTGCGAGGCATCTCTGGACACATGCTGTGGCAATGAGATGCAAAAAGTACTATTGATGGACAGAATGCAGATCAATGTCATACATTCACCCCAGTACAGAGATCTGGGCCTAAATCCATCGTTTTTTTGCTCACCATGCCATTCCAGTTTGAACCCAGCCATATGCAAATCAATCTTGACCCTGTGCCTCATGGGAACAGCCTAGCCCGAACTGCCAAACCAGGTCCTCCCTGGACTGGAAACAAGCATCCTAGGACCGATTTCGGGGTTTCACCCCTCTTCAGCCACGATAACTTGATTCCAGGGGCCTGGAGAGCGCAGGACTCACGTCTGAAAATACCCGTCCCACTCGGGGTGACAAATGCAAAAAGAACTATTGATGGACAGAATGTAGCTCAATGTCATACATTCACCCTAGTACAGAGATCTGGGCCTAAATCCATCGTGTTTTTGCTCACCATGCCATTCCAGTTTGAACCCAGCCATATGCAAATCAGTCTTGACCCTGTGCCTCATGGGAACAGGCCAGCCCGAACTGCCAAGCCAGGTCCATCCCTGGACTGGAAACAAGCATGCTAGGAAAGGTTTCGGGGTTTCACCCCTCTTCAGCCAGGATAACTTGATTCCAGTGGCATAGAGAGCAGGGGACTCACGTACGAGCATACCTGTCCCACCTGGGGTGAAAAATGCAAAAAGAACTATTGATGGACAGGATACAGATCAATGTCATACATTTACCCCAGTACAGAGATCTGGCCCTAAATCCATTGTTTTTTTGTTACTGTGACATTCCAGTTTGAACCCAGCCATGAGATGTCTACATGAGGTCCTGAGCATACCAGGTTTCTTCAAGTGCTGATCAGGAGACCCTCTCACAAGAGCTTGGAACGAACGCACGTAGGAGCAAGGTAGTAAGCAATGAATCACTAGAAAGAGGGCTACATCAAATGACCGGACACCACAAGCACAGAACTGAAATGGTACTGTATCCCAATTCTTTACCTGGAAGCAATGTTTTTGTATACGAGTGCCCCCTATATCGCTAGCACGCTACTTGAGAACACTTCGAAACACTAAGCTGAAAGTAGTTCCACAAAAAAGTTACGCTTTGTGAAGTATGGAGATGCGCAGCCAGCAGGGCCTGGCCTGTGCACAGCTGGCAGCAGACTTTAGCAATGTTTGTAGACTTGCTGCATTTCTTTTGTTTTGTAGAGTGTGGCTGTGGGGCACATTGTGTGCTTTTGTTAAAGTATTCATGTTAATCGCAGCTCATGACGGCGCTGCAATGACGGCGCTGCAATTGACATGAATAATTAAACAAAAGCACACAATGTGCTCCACAGCCTCACTCTACAAAACAAAAGAAATAAATCAAGTGCTCCCTCCCTGATCCTACAAGCTGCCTCTCCGCAACCAGGAAATGCCTGTTTTTCGTGCAGCTCGCCTTTTAAAGGCGGCAGCGCAAATGCTCTCTGGGGATGTGTGTGAGAGCCACACATACAGCACTGCGCGCTCAGGGGCACAGAGGTGCGCGCTGGCGTCCGCGTGCACCTTAAAGGGAACAGTGTCGCCAACTCATATCTGAGTACTAACATAAGGTAATTAATTTAAAATCCCATTTTTGGGACACATGTACCGGGTCTTTGCTACTGCTCCATAATGACCATACCCTACACCTTCTGTGGGACCTGACATCTTGGGATGAAATCCAAACACTCCTTTTGAACACAACACAGATACAGTTGCCCCAAAAAGGTACAATACCTACATCAGATAAACCAGGCATCAGAATACTTTGACTTATCCAGCTTTACTATATAATTCTATATCGATCATCAGACACCCCTACTCTTAATCACGAACAAATATGGGTTTCCTATCTTATTATACACCAAACATGGCCTCCTAACATAGCCCTGTTTAAAGTGCTCACTATATCCATACTCAGACCGAGGCCCACCACCCAAGCTCAATGTCAATCTTATAACAAGACCAACCAGCAGTCACTATTGTGACAGGGAAACATTACAAATATCCTTAATTTTAGTTTACTTATGCATGTGTCTTCTTTGCTTACATACACTTTGCATTGAGTGTTGTTCTGCCTCTCTTTACCTGTGTTCTTATTTTGACACGTTTGTAGAGACTATGGCGTGCCCTTTGACCAAAGCTGTCAAATCACCATGGAGCGTAAACTTTAGTAGTGGATCACAACGGTGCCCTCTTGTGTATATTATATAATATTTTAAAGTTAACAACTGTAAAATATTTGGCATCCTTGAAAAAGCCCCAGGTCTTCACACCACATAGGCCAAAAACACACATTAGCTATTATCCAATGAACAAGGAATGAAAACTGTAGATTTTTTAACAAAAAATAGAAGGGACTCTACAAATGACCCTGCGCAGCAATTCAATACATACTTAAATTGATATATCTACAGACTACATTATTCTCTATGTTTGCCGAAAATAAATCGTAAGGAGGGAGGCCATACCCACTACCAACGGATGTACGTGTACACATAGAAGATACATTCTTTCTAATAAATTAAATCTGCATTCAGAGGCCAATAGGGGAGTTGTCATTAGTTCTTCTTTTACGTGCCCCAACTAGGTATGGCCAAAACCAAAACAGAATCCACAACATTGACAATTACAGCATATAACATGCTTGCACACTTTAGGACCTCCTAATGCATGACACAAGCTCTTCACGGGAGACCAGGAATCAATCGGCAAGAAGGTTATGCATCTATTAGAAAGCATCAATCAGGAATATCATTACGAAGTTAAGTATTTTTTACTTCTGATAGATACATCTTCCAGCATATTCCTCACTGTATCAATGAGTACCAAAGCGTTAGCTCTTCAGGAGGTGTGATTGAGTGGTGCTCATTAACCAAGAAATCGTGCAACATAGTCCTGGCAAAATTCCTGTCACTGCATGCCCAAGATGTGGAACAGCAATATTTTGCAAAGGAATGCCACGATAACCAATGTGGCTGTTTGGCAGATATTAGCCACCAAAACGCCTGTGGCAAGATCTTGATACAGAGGATGATCAAATAATAAAAGGTGCGCTTACTCACAGTCTTGCCCTTCTTGGCTCTTGCAAAGCCCACAAAGAGCTGATCATCCATTCTACTCTGTTGAATGTGTTTGACGCAGTAGGAAACTGTGTATTTGGAGCCCAGTCTATGTAGAAGCTACTGCTCCCTAGTTAGATGAGGAGGAGGGAAATATGGAAGAGTAGTAAACTGACCCATAAGAAAGGCAGACACCACTTTGTGTACGAAGGCCAAATTATCCAGGAGGAGAAAAGTGAACGAACTGAGAGGGCCTGAGGTGCTATGACCATATGGTGTAATTTCCACCAACAGAACGGTCTTCAGAAAGAGAAGTGATACCGGTCAACTGTGTATCGGCTTGAATGAGGATGCCATTAGGAAAGTCAACACAAGATGCAAATCCCACTAAGGAACAAAGAACAGAGGGGGAGGAAATTAGCAAAGTAAACCATTAAGAAAAAAAGTATTTAGTAGAGAACTAAAACAGGATGGCTATTCATTAATTAAAATTAATCCTGTATTTGTAAAGTGCACAGCTACCCATAGGTTTCCCGGCGCTGGGGGCCGTCGGGAAGATTAAGAAAGCTATTGCTCAGAGTCACATGGTGCTTGCTGGGCAGACCCAGCGTCAAGCGTCAGTCGTGCTGGCCGCTGCGCCACACCTCTTCATGAAGACATGTAGGCAAACAAAACAAGCAACTAACCTTTAACTACAGCCACTGACAGCCCCGACTTTGGCAAGAGATAGTGTGAATCACAGGACATGGGCATGATTGAAAAGATTTAAGTCTTACGACTCGCACCACAACAGATTTGTTCCAGTGAACCACATAAACAGATTTCATGCAGTTTTCCATCCAAGAGGCAACATCAGCAGGAAGACAAAAGGACTCCAGTTTGCATCATTCAATCTCCAAGAGTGCAGTTGCAGCATTCAAGGACTTGGGTGGAGAAATGACCATTCTGTTGTACAGGTAATTCCAGAGTTTCTGCTGCTTTTTGTACCACCAGAGTGAGCGAAGAGTATTCTTCTGAAGGCGGGCAGAGGGTTATACATGTCCCCTTCCTGGCTACTTGCATTTGGTAAATTAAAAGAAGACTGCATCTGTATTATAAAATGGAAAGAGGTTATAAGCCTCACAGTCATCATCTTCTGTGCAGGCGTGATCCTTATCAGGCATGGAAAAAGGCCTTTAACGTTCGACCCAAATAGTTCCTCCATCTGGGCAAATCAATGGGCTCTCGGAAAGTGTTCTACCAAATGTATGTCATCAAAACATGCTTTAACCTTTTATTTCAACTCTTGGATAATGTTGGCAGCCTTCAAAGGCAGTATCGGAGGTGCCTCGGAGGGTGCATCTAGATTGATGCTGAAGGTGGCTCCAATCAATTGGGTGGCACCCTGGCAGGCTTTGACTCCTTTTTAAGTACCTGGGTTGAGCACAAGGAGGTATGAGTTGGGCCTGAACCCTCAACCTGCAGGATTCATCTTTGGAGAGTGCCCTAGAGGCTACTGGTGTCATCCTGAATAAATCAACTATAGCTAGTTAGAAGCCCTCAACTTGCATAGGGTTAGACAATGTGGTTGGGAACTCAGGCTTAATCTTCTTGAACATTGAGATTTTCTAAGATGAGGAAGAGTTTGGCATCAGAGAACAGCGTTCAGATTCTAAACAGTCACAAGAGTTGGACCATATCCTTGAAGAAGATGACTGTACCTCAGTATAGTGTTTTCTAGAGAAAGATAGTTTGGTAGATTGTTTTCCATCAAAAGACTTAACTGAAGATGGAGGGGAATGCTTTGATGTATCCCTGCATACATTTGCCAAAACCGGCTTAGCCTTCAGCTCTGTGATGGTTTCAGCTGCATCAATGAACAGGAGTCGAAGGCTGCTAATTCATTTTCCGAGCCCAGGCACCACATGCTTGTCACTTGGATCCAATAAGGACATTTTCTTACAGCATCTGCAGCTGTGACTTAAACCATGACACTTTTAGAGCGGACTTTTTTTTTGTTTGTTATTTTTATTATTTTATACATTACCGCATATACAGCAACAACAACTTATCAGAACTAGCCACCTTGACTACCACAGTCACCCCAAGCAGGTCATGATATAACTAGCTCAATACTCTCATCTTCATTGCCCCCGTCCCATGACCTCACCTCCCTGTCCTTTAGCCCAAACTCCCATTCATGCGAAGACCGTAGATACGTTCAGCCCTGACCCACTTAGTCTGTAACAAAGGTACGGGCGGCTTCCTGTCTCATTCCAACTCTCAATCAGCATCTGCCTCCCAACTGTCCCAGATTTTATCAAACTTCGTCCAGCAACCTCGCCCCTTGTAGGGATGGGGAGTTCCTACAGCCAGACGCCCAGGACATATTGTTTGTGGTCAAGGGCAACAAGTTTTAATGTGTATTTTGTCCTTGGGACAAGTAGGCCCAACCCCCTGCAGCACAAACCCTTTGGCTGCCAGTTTGCAGTAGCACATTAAGGGCCAGGGAAGGGTGAGCGCTTTAAGTAAATGTAAGTTCTGACTGCACTATTAACAGTAGTTCCAGTATAAAAGTGTGTACTCACGGTTTCAAAGTTTAGCAATATGAGGCTATACATAATGCTCTCTTATTAGATGCAAATATTTGCAGAAGCTTGAACGCAACGAACAAGTTACTTACCTTCGGTAACGATATATCTGTAAGAAACAGTAGTTAGTATTAGATTCCTTACCTTAGAATATCCCCAGGCATCAGTCTGGATCCGGAAACTTTTGCGTAGCAGTACCCCTGCGCGTCGGTAGGCGTCGTCTGCAGGCGTCCCCTGCGGCTCCGCGTCCGTCGTCGGCGTCGTGCGCCGTGATGACGTCGCTGGAGTATATAGACGCCGCCTCCGCGCGCTGACGTCAGTTCTTTGTACACAGCTTTTCCGCGCCAGAACACGCAGAGCTGTGTGAGAACCAACACTGGTGCCATTTGAAACTAGGGCCCTGAAAGGGATGTCCTTAACCCTAGGTATCAGTTCGCAGAACGGGGAGGATGGGTGGGGCGGTAAGAAATCTAATACTAACTACTGTTTCTTACAGATATATCGTTACCGAAGGTAAGTAACTTGTTCATCTGAAAGAAACAGGTTAGTATTAGATTCCTTACCTTAGAATAGATACCCCAGCAATACCAACCCCGGTGGTGGGTCTGCGAACCAATACAAACCTACACCAGAAAGTCCTGGAGGACCGAACGGCCAAAGAAGCCATCCCTCCGGACTTGACTGTCCAGGCAGTAGTGCCTCGCAAAGGTGTGCAGCGAGGCCCACGTAGCCGCCTGGCAAATGTCCTGCAAAGGGACTCCCCGGACCAGGGCAGTAGTAGCCGCCGTGGCCCGAGTGGAATGGGCCCTCAGCCCAACAGGAGGCTCCTTCCGAGCAAAAGAGTAGCACGCTTTGATGCACAGAACGACCCACCGAGAGATGGTCCGTTTATGTACCGCCCTTCCCTTCTTCGCACCCAGGTAGCCAACAAACAGTTGGTCATCCACCCGGAACTGGCGTGTGCGATCCATATAAAATGAAAGCGCACGTTTTGGGTACAGACGATGGAGCCGCTCTTCATCCTTTGAAGGATGCAGAGGCGGGAAGAAGGAGGGTAAGGTGATGGACTGCCCGATGTGAAAAGCAGAGACTACTTTGGGCAGGAAAGAAGGTCTAGTTCTCAGAACCACCTTGTCTGGATGAATGGACAGGAAAGGAGGTTTGACAGAAAGAGCCTGGAGCTCACTCACTCTCCTGGCAGAGGTGATGGCAACCAGGAAGGCCGTCTTTAAAGTCAGGAGACGGAGAGGACAGGAATGAAGTGGCTCAAAGGGAGCGCACATCAAGAAAGTCAGAACCAGGTTCAAGTCCCACTGAGGCATCACGAACGGAACAGGTGGATACATGTGCGTGATGCCCTTCAAGAATCTTGTTACAATAGGGGACTTGAACAAAGAAGGTTGATCAGGCAGCCTCAGAAAGGCCGAAAGGGCAGAAAGGTAGCCCTTGATAGTGCCCAGAGCAGAGCCCTGCTGGGCAAGAGAGAGAAGAAAGAGTAGAACCTCAGAAAGAGGGGCAGAGAGAGGGTCCACAGCCTTTGCTGTGCACCATGCCACAAATCTGTTCCACCGGCAGGCGTATACCGACTTTGTGGAGGGACGCCTGGCTGACAGAATCACATCACAAACTTCAGGAGGCAAGTCAAATGGCCTCAACTGTCGCCGCTCAATCTCCACGCATGGAGGTGGAGACTGGACAGGTTCGGGTGGAGGACCGTCCCCTGCTGCTGCGACAGAAGGTCCTCCTGAAGGGGCAGGCGGATCGAGGGACCGACTGACATGCTGAGTAGCTCGGGATACCAGTACCTTCGAGCCCAGTCCGGAGCCACAAGGATAACTTGGGCCCGGTCGCGCCTGATCTTCTTCAGCACTCTGGGCAGAAGTGGTATAGGCGGAAAGGCGTACAACAGACCGCAGCTCCACTCGCGCCGAAAGGCGTCGCCGTGCGAGTGCCGTCTTGGAAACTCCAACGCGCAGAACTGATGACATTGCGCGTTCTCTTCTGTGGCGAATAGATCTAACCAAGGCTCTCCCCATTGCAGAAAGAGGCCTTTCGCCACGTCCGAGTTCAGACGCCATTCGTGATCCACCGAGCACCGACGGCTGAGTTCGTCCGCCCTGGCGTTCAGAGAACCTGCCAGGTGTTGAACCGTCAGAGTCACGCCCTGACGTTCCAGCCATTGCCAGAGACGCAGAGCCTCCTGGCAAAGGGTCCACGACCCCACTCCGCCCTGCCTGTTGCAGTACCACATGGCGGTGGTGTTGTCCGTGAACACCTGCACTACACTCCCGTTGACAAAGGGGAGGAATGCCTTCAGTGCTAGGCGAATCGCCCGCAGCTCCAACATGTTGATATGGAGCCGGGACTCCGCCGGAGACCAGATGCCTCTGATCTCCGCCTCTCCCAAGTGGCCTCCCCAGTCCTGGAGGGACGCGTCCGTCACAACTACGTGCTCCGGTTGGGGAAGGGAGAGGGATCTGCCTCTGACCCAATCGGGGTCCGTAAGCCACCACTGCAACTGTCTCGCAGTGTCCTCCGAGATCAGGACATGGTCGGATAGGTTGCCTTGATGCTGGGCCCACTGAAACTTCAGGTCCCACTGCAGAGCCCGCATCCGCCACCGGGCGTGATGCACCAGAAGGATGCAGGAAGCCATCAGCCCCAGCAGCCGCAGCGTCAACCTGACCGAAACCCGGGATAACGGCTGAAAGATGGGAATCAAAGCCTGTATATCCCGGACCCGCCGTTCCGGAGGATAAACCCGAAACTGCGCCGAGTCGAGACCTGCTCCAATGAAAAGGAGCTTTTGAGAGGGACACAGGTGTGATTTCGGCACATTGATGGAAAACCCCAGCTCGTGCAGGAGGTCTGCCGTCATCTGAAGGTGGTGGACGACTGTCTGGGGCGAGCCCGCCTTCAACAACCAGTCGTCTAGGTAGGGGAAGACTGAAACCCCTAACCGGCGCAGATGAGCTGCGACCACCGCCATCACTTTCGTGAACACCCGTGGGGCGCTGGTAAGGCCGAATGGGAGCACGATAAACTGAAAGTGCTCGTGGCCTACCGTGAACCGCAGGTAACGCCGGTGGGCCGGCAGGACGGGGATGTGAAAATACGCATCCTGCAAGTCCAACGCCACCATCCAGTCTTGTGGGTCTAGAGCAGCCAAGACCTGAGCCAAAGTCAACATCTTGAACTTCTCCTTCCGGAGGAAGCCGTTGACGTTCCGTAGATCCAAGATAGGACGCAGGCCCCCCTTGTTCTTCTTGGGTACCAGAAAGTAGTGGGAGTAGCAACCACACCCTACTTCTGGCCCAGGAACGCGCTCGATGGCCCCCTTGGCCAAGAGGGCCGTAACTTCCTCCTGCAGAAGTGTCAAGTGGTCCCCCGATACACGGTGGTTCTGCGGTGGCATGGCTGGAGGAGTGCTCTCAAAGGGGAGGGAGTAGCGCCTTCGGACGAGCTGCAGCACCCACCTGTCCGATGTGATGGTGCGCCAGCGGGAGTGGTGATGGCGAACCCTGCCACCCACTGGCGTCACATGGGCCTGAAAGCTCGGACTAGGAGGATTTGGAGGCTGATGCTGCGGGGGGAGGTGTGGCCTGACCTCGCCGTTGTCCCCGACCGCCACCACGGCGGAATCCACGGCCGCCACCGCGTTGAGAAGTATTCTGCGGTGCGTGGCTGGCAGCACGTGTGGGACCGCCCCTCCCGTGGCCACGAAAGGAGCGAAACGAACCCGTCTGCTGGCGCTGGGTCGAGAGACCCAAGGACTTGGCTGTGACCCTGGAGTCCTTGAAGCGCTCCAGCGCGTGGTCCGCTTTGTCGCCAAACAAGCGACTGCCATCGAACGGCATGTCCATTAAAGTATTTTGGACATCCGCCGAAAAGTTGGCGGATCTCAGCCAGGCGTGGCGACGAATCGCCACCGTCGTGGACATCGCTCTGCCCAGCGAGTCGGTCGTATCAAGACCACACCTGATGGAATATCGTGCCGCGTCTCGGCCTTCAATCATAGCCTTGCCGAGCTTCGCCCGTACCTCCGGCGGGCATTCTGGCAGACACTCCGCGACCGTATCCCACAGAGAGTGGGTGTAGCGGCCCAAGAGGCACAAGGTGTTGCAAGACCGCAGCCCCAAACTCAGGGACGAGAAGACCTTCTTCCCATACTGGTCATACCTCTTTGATTCCCGGTCGGGCGGGCCGATGGGAATGCGGTCTGGGAAGTAGAGGCCTGGATCACCAGACTCTCAGGGGTGGGATGGGTGGACAGGAACTTGGGGTCGTCCGGACACGGACGGTGGCGTCTGGCCACGTTCCTATCAACAGGCGAACCTGAAGCGGGCCTGGACTACGTGCCCAAAAGAACGTCTGTCAAGGCTTCATTGAACGGCAGCAGTGGCTCCTGCGGGCATGACTGCGGTTTGAAGACCTCAGTGAGGATGTTAGGCCTCACGACCGCGACGGGGAGCTCAAGGTGTAAAGCCTTGGCAGCCCTCATCAACACCACTGAATAAGCAGCCCCAGCCTCCGAAGCCACAGTAGGAGGCGAGACAAAGCCAGGGTTAGGAGAGTTGTCCAGACCACTGGCGTCACCCAAGTCACCTGTCCAGTCCACGTCGTACTGACACTCGCGTGACAGAGGGTCCTCAGACCCCTCCCAACCCTCTCCATAATCTGCATCCTCACCATATTCAGAGTCAATGATGTAGACCGGCTCCTCGGGGTCAATGGGCCCCATCGGCGCCGGACTCGGCGTCGGGCGACGCCGGTCCGACTCCGCGTCCGGAGTAGGAGAGGGAATGGGGCCGGCGTCGGAGTCCCGACGGAGGCGGCACCATGGGTTGCCCCGATGGAATCGGCGCCGGAGAGGCCGGCGGACCAGCCGGCGTCGACCCTGAAGGGCCCAGCGGCGCCGGGGCCGGAGCCGCCGGCGGCGTCGGGGCCGGAGCACCTGACGGCGCCGGGGCAGGAGCACCCGAACCGCTCGGGCCCCCGGACGGGACCACCGGGCCCGCAGGCGCCGTAGGCCCCGTCGGAGGAGATAGTGCCCTCATGGCCTTGAGGAACTCCTCTACCTCCTCGCGCGACGCGCCTTGCCCAGGGACCGTCGGGTATGGAGCAGGCAGCGCCGGCGACCCACGCGAACCCCCGGCCGCGTCGGGGGGAGTCGGGGGTACGATGACGACGCCCCGACTTCTTGTGTCTCTTACCTGAGGAACCAGAGGAATGGTGACGACTTCCGGAGCGCTCGTGGTGGCTCCGCGACCGTTCCCTCGACCGCTCCCTCGACCTCCGGTCGGACCGGGACCGCTCTCGACGCGGGTCCGACACCCGGAGCTCGAGTAGCTTGCGGGACCGCTCCCGCCTAGCCTTACTCGTCAAGGCCCGGCAGTCGACGCAGGAGTCCACGTCGTGGTCCGCGCCCAGGCACCGGAGGCAGAGTCGGTGGTGGTCCGTGACCAACATCGTGCGGTCACACCCGTCACAATTCTTAAAACCGGGCATCCTACCGGCACCTTAAGAGTGAGATAGTAATCAAAAAACTTTGGTCAAAAGACCGGAGTACTGCTCTTCGGATCTGCGCTAACTGGCGCGGAAAAAAGAAGAACTGACGTCAGCGCGCGGAGGCGGCGTCTATATACTCCAGCAACGTCATCACGGCACACGACGCCGACGACGGACGCGGAGCCGCAGGGGACGCCTGCAGACGACGCCTACCGACGCGCAGGGGTACTGCTACGCAAAAGTTTCCGGATCCAGACTGACGCCTGGGGATATTCTAAGGTAAGGAATCTAATACTAACCTGTTTCTTTCTGATATTAATGACTCTTTGCTTTCAATATAAAATGTTCCTAAAAAACATGAAAGTAGGAAAAAAAACATTCTGCTAAACTACTGTGAAATTTCAGGTACCATTTCTTTGCTGCATCATTAAGTAAAATGTGTATATGCATGCTAGTATTTCGCAGAAATATTCATTTTTGAATATCAGTCTAACCAGTTTCAATAACATTATGGGAAACAAAAATAAACAAGCATTGGCAAAGCCAGGTGGTCTGAAATTAGTGGTCAGCTTTTTAGTTTTGCCAATACGTGACTTGTTTTGGCATAGTTTTTGTAAAATCTCATTGATGTGAGAGCTGCCGGGCCCTCACCATTATAAAAAACATTGGCAAAAGCAAAATAAAATAAAAAATTGGTCTCAAAAGCACACACTGCCACATTAGTTACTGTCACTGAACAAAATTACTTTGTGTGCCAATATGCTCCTTGTTAAAGAGCTTAATGCTGTCACTCACAGTGAAGCCAGCCGATACAGAGAGAGGGAGAGATAATTTTAATAAACACAAAAGGTTGTGGTTAACGCCAGACCAAATTAGGGGCCCTATTATTAAAGAAAGTCTCAAAAGTGCACCCTTGGTATTTGTCCCTTGCATTAAGTGCGGCTGTATGGCTTTCGTGAATTTACAAGAATTTACAGAAGTAGGGCAAGAAATTGTACTCCTACAAAATATTTGTGAACTGCAGTTTATCATGAGCAAATTTGCATGTGTAGATTTGCTCATGCGAAAAGCTGAGTGTTTGCAAGTTCATTTTCCCCTCAACCACTTTTTTCCCAACTCTGGAAGAAGGTTTACGTCTGCCATTGTCAGGAGTAAGCTTCCAACATTTCTCAGTATGGGAAAAGATTAGAGAAGAGTTGTTGAAAACCTTTAAAACATGCAAGTTAGTAGGTTTGCACTGACTCAAAAGGGCATTCCAACCCTGGAACTATTGCTGATCACTACCATCATGCCCAGTATGTAGATCTGCAGAAATGTGGCAACATAAAGGGATTGCTAGTATTCAAACACTACTATGGTATGAGCCCTGGCATAATCAGAGAGGCTATATAAGAGCTCTTATATAATGAGATTGCTGCCATAATTTGTCCCTGCACCACATGGTACCAAAGGGACAAGTGGATTTTGTTACAGGACAAGTAGATTTATGAAGCAACCTGCCCCATGGACAAGTAGATGTTTTAATAGATTCCACACCCCTGCCCCTTTTAATCTTCCCGCTCCATAAGTCTGCAATGTGCCATACTTATCTCCCAATTTTGATGCATGGGGGAGTCCCAGAACCCCACCTCTGAGAAATGTCTTGTTTTGCCACCACACCATGCACCCTAGGTTTGGAGGAGACTTTTGACCCAGTAACTGTGAAAAATGTTGAAGAATTTCAATGATGAAGCAACTAATGCACCCCAGTGTCATCACATCCAGTGTGCAGAACTGGGGCTGAAGCCACGTGGCACAATGTGGCGAAGCTGAAGCGCTATGACTGGGGGAAAGGTCTCTGTACCAATCTAGCATCTGAGGGATAGTCATAAGGTGACCAATCAATGGGAAATGTATGCTTCAGAATTAATGGGCTATCAGCAGAACAGTGGAAAACATGGTTAAAGGGTGTTGAATCCAAACCCAAGAAAGCAGCATATTTGAATAAGAATGAGTTTCCTGGGAAATGTTGGAGGCCGGGTCTGGTGGCTTATTGGACCAATGGTCCACTGTAGGGGCCTGTGTTCGACCTCATGGTCACAGGTTCAAATCCCAGCAGGCCCACTGAGCCTTTCATCTTTCTGAGGTCGGTAAAACGAGTCCCACTGAGTTGGGTAACAATAAGTATCTGTTATTCAGCACCAAGATACCTTTATGGGTGAAAGTGCGCTTTACAAATACACGTCATGGTATGTTACCAAAGTGATTTGGACATTACATTTTAGAGTGAGGATCATACTCTTTCCGGTGTTTGAAACAGGTATTCCTTAACAATTGCCTAGGTTGATTTCAACAGAACAGTTAATCTTTACGATCTTACCACAGTTATTTATGTTCTTGGTTGATTTTAAAGTGGGTAGTGATCTGGTTAGCAGACTTTCCAAAACCAGAGAAAAATGATTAGGCAAAAATAATTTTGAAAATCCAGTTAGAAATGGGAGAAAATGTCTGCAGTTTGTGTGGCACTATTTACCAATGTATTAACACTAATTAACAGACAGCTAAGTTGGAAAATGACATTAGGTGCATAATATGCCAGGGTACAAGACGAATGGACTTAATCCAAACATTCCAAACATATCTTGTTTTCCTAATGTATGAAAGCCAATTATGCCCCGCTTAAATTGCAGGAGCCCGACCATGAATAACTATGCCACCAACCCTCTCCACATATTAGTCCTCATATAAAATGTCCTAGTTGAGACTTTGGGACAAAGAATCCAGATATGTAGGACATCCATCCAGGTTGGGAAGGCAAACAAAACAGGCAGAAACAAGACCTAAATATGGCTTCATTGCAAGTCTTTTGAGGCAAAGACCATACTGGATGAGATACAAGTTGTATGTCTCAAGTAGTTCAATTTAAAACAGCAAAAGAAACATAGAAAATAACATGACTATCTCTACAAGCAGGGGTCACAGTGACCTCAGATAATTATGGGTCCATGGATATGAGTGTTAATTATCACGAATACAGTAACAGACAAATTGGCTGGACTAGAGAAACAAGGTTAATGCTGCAATTGTGTACATTAAATGCACAACATGGGCAGAGGAGTTGGCCTGACGACTATGGTGGTCAACCTCGAATCTGGGGAACCGAGTTCAAGTCTCAGCAACGACGCTGAACATCCTTTGATTCTGGGCAAATCACTTAATCTCCCCGTGCCTAACAAAAATGTGTCCTCATGTAACGCAGCTGGTGCTAGTGTAAAGCGCTTTGATACCCGATACCTTCGGATCAAGTTCGCTCTATATAAAACTCTGTGTAAAAAATAAAAAGACAGATACAGTATGCATAAGTTTGTAAAGGTTGCTGAATTTTATATAAGGATTAAGCTGCGGATATCCTTAAGTTGATGTTATTGTAGTTAATCATTCATAACACGCCATTATTAACATTGCAGCACTGTTTACAAATAGGTGAACAGGGGAAATATAGTAGATGGAAAATTGCATCAAAAACAACTCATTGATTATATATCCTAACACAACATGCACAACACTATGCAGAAGGCTACAAAAGGCAGCAGCAGACATACATTTTGGATGGGATGCTCATTCAGCAACATACACGATTTGCTGAAGGCCTCCAGAAGTGGCTGTATTAATACCAATTAAAAATTACCTGCTTAAGTCGTCATTCTCTTTTTCAGCTTCTTCACTGGCTGGAAAAGGATACTCTGGAGGTCCTTCACCCCGCAAATCCTCCTCCTCCTCTGATCTTCTGGAATCTGGTTGGTCAGATTTCCCCTTATGGTTTGTGGAATACACAACAATAGCTCCAGATTCTTCCAAAGCTTTTATTTTGCCTGTTAATACATTTTTAGATAGCTATTATTGTTTATCACCCTGGTACTGTAAGAATGTAATTTTTAAACGTTTACAGATTAGTTATATTTCATTTAGACCTTTCATTCATGTGTACCCACATAGAAAATGACAGGGTGCTTAATAAACCAATTTAAACAATAGGCATGGAACTAGTTTACTGAAAGTCTACTAGTCTCCTACTAGTCTCCTCTAGTGTGCTCTAGCTGACTGATATCAACTAGCCTGCCACCACAGGCATATTTCTGACCCCCTGGATGTGAGAGCCCCCGCTCTCTGAGGTCAGAAACAATGCCTGCTCTGGAGTAAGGTGTTCACATCTCCTCCAGCAGAATGGCAGGTGGTCTATGACTAACTGGGGAAAGCCAGTATTCAACAGTCAGCCATTAAGTTCTCCCCGATGATGGACATGTCTGACCTGGCCTCTGAAGATGGGCAACGAGCACTGCTTTCACTTGTGAACACCCAAGGAACACTGGTGAGGCCGAAGGACAAAAACTGAATGTGCGCCTGGCCTGAACTAAACAGCCAGTAACACCTATGGGACTGTAGAATTGGTATATAACAATATGCATCCTGCTGGTCGAATAGCACCAGCCAGTAGCTCAGGCGCAGGTCAGATGGGATCTGGGACAGCGTGAGCATTCTGGATTTGTTCTTCCATAGAAAGACAGTCAGGAGGTCAAAGATCTACAATGGGCTGCAAGGCCCCACCCTTCTTCGGTACAAATAAATAGCCATTAGAGTCCAAAACCCTTTCAATAACTTCTTTGTAGAGTAAAACGTGTACCTTTTGCAACAGAATGGACAGGTGTTCCCCTGAGATTTGCTTTAATGTGAGAAAAGAATTGGCACAGCAGAAAGATAGGGTAGGGCATAGCCATGATGAACGATTTGAAGGGTCTATCTCTCGGACATGGCGGACCCTGGGAGGAAAAGCTGTATCCTACTACCCACAGGGTGGGTTTGTGGCATTAATGGCAAGCTAAAGCTGCTTGGTGGCTGTTGGTTCAGAGGAAGGCGAATGGGAGAAATAAAGAAGTTGCAGGCCTGTGCATTGCCTGCCAGATCCATGTCCCTCTGCCTCAAAAGTCCTGGGTTGATTACAGCAGCGGCTGGGGAGATGGACGTTGATTGTATGCCAACCGCCCTCCACCACCTCACTCACCTCCCATAAAATAGCCTCAGAATTTCCTAAACTGGTAAGGAAACTTGGGCACAGCTTAAAAGATCCAGGGAGCAGGCTGGGGCTTTAACTTCTTTAAAACATTCCAAGGCAGAAATGTATCTTTCACTTAGCAGACGTTAGCTATCGAAAGACATATCAATGAGAGAGGTGTGTACATCCCAGTAAATCGAATGGAGAGCATGTATGCATGATAGCAGAGCATCATGCTTGTGCAACTCGCCCTTCCCAGAAAATCATCAGCTTCAAAGCCAGCATGAAACACAGATTTGGCTTAATTTTGCTTGTCCTGAATGCTTTCAATCAGTGTGACCCTAACGTCTTCCGCGACCAATATCTTGCTCGCCATGTTTGAGGGGGCATGCATAGATCAGCCTAATAAGCAGACTGCATTGACCGATCTCAGTGCTAGGCAAAGAGAACATTAATTTTCCAAAAGCGTCAATCCACTTAGACTCGTTTTCTGGAGGAGTTGTGGGAAATTAACTGAGGTTTACTTTGCTGGCTGAAGTCTTGAAGATGAGGCTGGCTCAGGCTGTAAGACGTCTGCAAGAACATTTGTATTAACCTCAATAAAATGCAGTTGTAGATCCAAGAACACAGCTGCTCATTGGATTACCACAGCAAATGATGGACTCTCTTCCATTGGAGGTTGAATGTCAGTTCAACCCTGTATCATGGGAAGTATCAAGTCTACTGGCCTCTTAAAAAAATCCATGAAGAAACTACAATCATTATAATGAGGGGTAAATCATTCCCATATCCAGGTCCATCATCTCTGGCTGGTGGAACGCTTTGGCCAGAATCAGAGCCAAAAAGATACTGAAGTCTCTCATGATACATCCGCCCTAGTAAATAGAGGCATTGGATCAGAGTGAGGTTGTATAGAAACCAATTGTGTTTTAGTAATTCCGTAGTGCAACATCGGTCGACATCACAGGAGAGGTGTGGCGCAGCATTCAGGACAGCTGATTCCGGAGTACAGTGCTCACGGTTAGATCCCCGGCGCCTGCGGCAGCTCAGTACCATGTGACTCTAGGAAATAGTTCACCTAATCTCCCAGGCAGCCCCCAGCGCCTTGATACCCTTAGGGGTGAGCAGTATGCACTTTACAAATACCGGATTTAGATTTAGATTCAGAATTTAGATATAGATCATGCTGAAATCAGTTTGGGGTCAGGCATTAGAACCATCACCAGATCCTCTGCTGGTGGCACTGGTACCATTATTGGTATCGATGAGGGAGGGACCAGCGTAGGAGCAAAGATCCTCGGAGGCATGGCCTACTGCCGATAGAGCCGGTCATCCGAACGTGAGTCCCCGACTGAGCCTACTCGTCCATCAGGTAATCTACATCCTAGGAGCCAGTAGCTCCAACTGTACGACCTCAGTGCACCCTAAAGGAAGAGCACCAGTGGCTGCACTTTGCCTCAGTTACCATTGCCTGTAATAGGAAACAAGCCAAAGTGCAGCTTCACACACCAGGTCCAAGGTAAGGATTGCAACTAACTCAGGCACATTACAGAATCAGCGAAGGACATGAGAGGAGCCAGTTTGAAAAAAGCAGATTGACAAGGCTTGCACAGTTGCTGAGCTGGCATCAGATATGTCAAGCTTGCATTGGAGGCAGCAGGAGCACTAGCCTGACCAGAGGAGGGGTGCTCCCAGAAGAGATGTCACTTGTCACTTACTGAGCTGCCACAGGGGCCATACCCGATTATCCTTAGCCACTTTGGAAGGGCCATGTTTTAATCAGCGGTTTTTGGACCTGGAGGGAGAGGAGGCATAGGCATAAGAGCTTGGGGCTGCAGCCTGGAAAGGCTACACCACACTACACCATATATAAAAGTTAGGTGGGCTGGAAGAGGTGGAGGGCAAAGAGGGGATCCTGGCTCTGGGGGTATCCGGACCAGACTAACAGGCACATTGGAATCTGGACAACGAAGCAGATGGTAAGACGCTGGGCTGAGCTGCACTCTGTTATCATGCCTCCTTCTTTCTCCCGTAGACATAAAAGTCATGGAAAGCACAGGGCACTGCGACAGGGCACCCTGGATAACTATTGAAAATACCAGTGGCACTCACTAACATCGTACACGATAATCCTTGGTCCCAGTTTTCTCTCACCTCCCTGTGCACCAAGGGACCAAGGATGGGGTCTCTGAGAGGTACCGAAGAACACTACTGATGCAAATAGTCCCACACTGGTGCCAGTACTACTCCCTCCCAAGAAAACAACAAAATGAAACCTGGAGTTATGACAGAGACATGGATCAAGGGAAGATGGAACGGAGACTTCCTCTCAACCCCACCCCCTTCTTGACAGTCTGCAATAGCTCAAACATGGCTTACTGGAAAAGTGAAAACCGGCTATAAGCCATCAGAGGATGAATTTTACCAGTCAGGCAGTATGAGACTCCAGAAAAACTACTGGAACAAATTATTGTAGACACAGGTTCTTCATTATAGCATCCACCGTAATTATATGATCATACAATTGTGCTGTGGGAAAAGGTCATGGGTGAGATCACCACCCCTCTTATCTGTAATTCTGCATATCCAAGTGGTGTGTTGAACTCAGAAGGAGAACGTGTGTCAGTACAAAGAAGAATGGTACTAAGTATTGAGAGGTGCCACACTTGTAACATATTAGCCCTGAAACAAGTTGGCTATTTTAAAATCATGATGGAATAAAGAACTGTTGGTACCTATTGTAAATTGAGATGCTTGACTTTTGACGTGGAATAAGTTCCAAATTGTTTATGTCTCTGCTTATATGGCAGCTGGACACTGGAGGAACTGCACCAAAGCATACAGAAAGGACATATGAGGGGATGTTTTGTTTAGCCATATCTACTTTTGTAAATTATTTGAGCTGATGATGCACAAACAAGCACTAACGGTTGAGTACATTGTTCTCTTGAAACGCTGGACAATTTGCTGGTTATGGTCTTTGTAGCAGTGTCCATACAGACAATGATACACTTTTTAATGTCAAAGAACCTAGCAGCATGAGGTCCGATTCTGAATGCATCCGTGTTGCATTCAACAGGAATGCACAAAAATCTTCAACGTTGAATTGTGGTGAATCTCCAAGACACTGCTCCATAAGCTTGTGAAACATATCTGAGTTGATCCAGAGCCAACTGTCACAAACTCCAAGGTAGAGGAAGAAAACAAGTTACTTACCTGTAACTACAGTTATCCAGTATAAATGTAGGATTAGTTCTTGGGGTCACATAGCCCTGAGAGAAATGTAAAAATGGTTCCTTTATTGTAAAGGCCTGAATTTCACTTACTCTTCTGGCAGATGTTATAGCTAGAAGTAAAGCGACTTTCCATATGAGAAATTTGAGCTCTGCCTTGTGGATGGGCTCAAATGGAGGATTCATCAACTGTGTGACGACTGTGTTCAGCTCCCATTCCGGAGGAGGGGGACGTACCGGAGGAAATGCCCGGAAAAGACCTCTCATGAATTGATTAATTAATGAAGATGAACACAAGGAAGGCCGTGCAGCACTTTTTCTGAATCTGGATGGTGCAGCTAAATGGACTTTAACCGATGAGAAAGTGAGTCCGGATCTCGCTAAATGCAGTAGATAGGGAAGAATTTGTTCCACGGGAGCATCTGCAGGGCTCGACAAATTCACTCGACCGCTCGCATTTGCGAGTGAGATTGATTAAGGACGAGCTATTTTTAGGTCCTACTCGCCCTTTCTGGCGAGTAGGAATACAAACTTGACACTTGACCTCTGCCTCTGAAAGCAGAGGAAATGTGACAAGATAGGAAGATTTAAAGGCATCTTTATTGCTCACAAAGTAAATGAACAATAAAAATGATTTTAAATCTTGTTAACTTGTCACATTTGCTCAGTTTTCAGAGTTTGAGGTCAAGTTCATTTAAGTTAGGTCGAGGAGATTTTGTAGTTTACTAGACCTGCAGGTCTAGAGCATTTTTTATGATTCGTCGAGCCCTGATCTGTCAGATGAACCTTGTTATTCTCACACCAACAGCAAAACCTCTTCCATTTAAGAAGATAAGTCTTAATTGTGCTTTGAGCTCGTGATTTGGCTAAGATGTCGCGACAATCCTGAGGTATGTCGAGGTCCTTGAACTCTAGGAAATCAGGAGCCATGCGTGTAAATTTAAAAACTGAGGATCTGGGTGAACCACCTGTCCGTTGTTCTTCGAGAGCATTGTGGATGTTGGAAGAAGAAGGATCGGCTGAACCCGGGACAGCAATAGAAGCTCTTGAAACCAGTACGAACTTGGCCATCGGGGTGCAATCAGGATTAGACGGCAGCTTTCCGATTTCATTTTGCGTAACACTCTCGGGATTAGAGGTATTGGGGGAAAAGCGTAGGCACAAATCCCTGACCATCGCATGGACAGGGCATTCCCTCTTGACCCCTGTTTCGGATATCTGCTGGCGTAATATCGGCATTTCTTGTTGTGTTCGTTGCGAACAAGTCCAACGGCGGTTTGCCCCAAGTCTGGAATATCCTGCGCACTTGAGTGTGCTCTAGTTCTAACTTATGACAGTCTGATAGGAACCTGCTGAGTGTGTCCGCCAGGGTGTTGTTGAGTCCTCTGACATGCTCCGCCTTGAGTGTTATGTTGAGTAATGTTAGCCATTCCCACAACTCCTGAGCCTGGCTTGACAGAGTTGCCGATCTGGTTCCTCCTTGCTTCTTCACATAAAACATGCTAATGGTATTGTCTCTCCGAACCAGCACTGATGAGCCGGCGATCCTTGGAAGGAAAGCTTGCAGGGATAGAAAAAATGCTCGCAGTTCTAGACTGTTGATGTGTTGTTGTTTGTACTGGTGAGACCATTTGCCTTGTATCTGAAAATCTTGAAGATGACCTCCCCATCCTTTCATGGAGGCATCTGTGGTCAGAACAAAATCCGGAACCTCTTGCAGGAACATGAGACCTTTTGCCAAGTTGACTCTCTGTGACCACCAGTAGAGAGCGTTTACCATGCGTTGGTGTGACCTTGATGATGTCGCTGAAGTAACCCACAGTTTGCTGCCACTGAAGGTGCAGTTCTTCCTGTAGAGGCCTCATTTTGAGTCTTGCCAAATGGACGAGATTTATGGCCGAAGAGCACATCCCCAGGATTGAGGCGAACATGCAGACGGAAACTGACTTTCTTTCTGATATTCGAAGTGCTAGCTTCTGAAGATGAAGTTTCTTGTGACAAGAATGCTTTGCACTGGATTGTGTCCAGACAAGCCCCAACGAAAGGAAGAATTTGCATCGGACGTAACTGGGATTTGCTTTTGTTCACAGTCAGTCACAGAGACTGGAAGAGATGTCGACACGTTGCAATGGAAGTCTTGACCGATTGCTTCGAAGGACCTTTGATTAGCCAATCGTCCAAGTACGGGAATACTGTAATTCCTCAAGATCGCAATGCTGCCCCCACATGAGCGAGGCATTTTGTGAAGATCCTTGGAGCAGATTTCAGGCCAAAAGCGAGGACTTTGAACTTAAAGTGGGGCCACCCACAGTGAAGCGGAGATACTTGCGATGTTTGGGGTGAATTGGGATGTGGAAGTAAGCGTCTTCTATGTCCAGAGTAGCCAGAAAATCTCCCTTGTTTAGGCAACCTAAAATTTCTGAGAGAGTGACCATATGAAATCCTTGTTTTTTTTAGGAATCTGTTCAGGTTGCGAAGATCCAGGATTGGTCGCCATTCCCCTGATTTCTTTTTGATTTGGAAAAAACGAGAATAGAAACCTTCCCTTCTCGGATGTATTGGAACCTCTTCTATGGTGTTCTTGAGGAGCATTAGACAAGCGTCTTTGAACAATAAGTGAAGACGAGGGGGAGGGAGTCTCCTGGGCGGAGTGGTAGGCGGTTTGGTGACAAATTCTAGGGCATGTCCGTTTTTCACTAGGTCCAGAACCCACTAATCAGAGGTGATTTCTCGCCATCTGTCTACAAATGTTGAAATCTTCGCGCCCACAGGAAGGGGAGAATGGCGCCCTGCTGAGATCACTGCTTCCTGCTAGAGTCTCGCCCTTGGTTCTGGGATCGCTTTTGACCTCCCTGGTGAGAGAAATCAGCGGTATTGGATTGGGGATATGATGATTGATAATTCTGCCTATAGTGGGGCTGGTACTGCCTGTTATGCTGCGGATAACCTCCTCTAGAGGAATAACCACGGCCCTTAGTGCCTCTGAATGTTCCACGTTTATATTGTAGGGAACCTAAAGATCTTGCCGTGTCGGCATCGGTTTTAATTGCTTGGAGGGCCTCATCGATGTGCTTGCCAAACAACGATTCGCCATCGTAAGCCATGTCTAATATCTTCGTCTGGACTTCTGGTCTGAAGGTGGTGGCTTTGAGCCAACCCTGGCGCCTGAGAACTGCAGCTCCAGCTAGCTGTCTAAAGTTTGTTATTAGAATGTCCAGGAGCAGTCAGTCGTTTCTGATGCAGCACGCTCACCCTCTAACAAGATTTTTCGAGCTTCCTGCCGTTTTTCTTCAGGAATGAGGTCAATCAATCCAGCCATATCTGACCACATTTGGCGGTCATAACGCCCTATGATGGCTAGGTAGTTAGCAGCCCTACTGGAAGCAGCTGCCATAGTTGAGAACTTTTTCCCAATGAGGTCCAGTCGACGTCCTTCTTTATCTGGTGGTGTAGTGATAGGTGTTGCCGGATTTTTAGACCTTTGTTGGGCAGCCTGGGAGATGAACGAATCTGGCCAAGGATGACCAATTAGACAAGACGGGCTATTCGCTGGGGCCCGGTATTTTTTATCTATCCTTGGAAGCACCGCAGGCACGGATGCAGGGTTTTTCATAATCTTGACGCCTTCATTCCATATTTAGTCAATTATGGGTATGGCTCTGGTGACCTTTCTAGATTCTTCTTTAAAATATTGGAGGAAGCATTCTGTGGTTTCCACAGTAACAGGAAGTTGAAATCTGGCAGCCGCCCTCTGCATGAGATTGTGAAAACCCCCTATATCTTCAGGCGGCGAGTCGGATGGCTGGGGAATGGTGGCGAAGGCATAGGAATAATATAGGAATCCCATGGATCCACATGAGGATTTTCGGGTAATTCCCCTTTTTCATGCTCCTCATCAGAGGATGTGTCTAGAACCTGAGTGGGTTGTGAAGGTTGATGTCCCTCAGAAGGTTCTGTAGCCGGAGGTATCGGTAGTGAAGCCTCAGGTATAAGTAGAGGATCCGGACCTGCCACAGGAGGAGGTGGTGGGATCACCTGCTGCGGTGGAAATCGTTGTCTATAATCTGCTAGCATGGCTTGTAAATCCTGGATCAAATTAGGAGGCAGATGGCTGGTGTCAGACTGATGTATTTGTCTGTGATACACCTTATGGTGTAGAACCACAATGTCCTCCTGATAATAATGATCACTGTAGTGTAATCATCTTCCTCATCCTCATCTTCTTGGCACTTTATATGCAGCTCTGAAGGACGATGAGCTATTCCAAATGGCCCTTCATCATCCTCATCTTCGGAATCGTCATCCTCTTCTTACGCATAAGTCTCTAAGAGATGCGACGGAGTAAGAGGTGAAATAGTACAATATTCATGTCTTTGATATGTCTTCTGTTGAATACTCCTAGATGGAACAGGAGTTGAACAAGTTGGAGCTGCAACTAAAGCCTTAGTTGTAGCTGGAAGAAGCATAGTAGACGGTATGGTCGTCGACGGGATCTCAGTCGAAGGAGTGGTCGTCAAAAGGCTCTTCGTTATCACTATCGACGGAATCGCCGTCGATGGAATCATCGTCGACGGAATCATCGTCGACGGGGGGATCATGGACGGGCTCGACGTCGATGGTAAGTTTGTCGACGGACTAAAGATCTTCGTCGACGGGACAGGTCGATGGCGTAGAAGGTACCTGTTTCTTTGTCGACGGAACCTCCTTCGTCGACCGGGCAGGATTCGCCGACTGAGCTTTCGCTGACGTATACTTCGATGAAGACTTCGTCGATGGGGCTTTCGTTGATGACAGTCTTCATAGAAGTCGCAGAAATCTTCATTGACAGAATAGGAGAAGTGACTGACGTAGTAGAGATAGTCTCTGTCGACGCAGGAACCGAAGAGGTGACAGGAACTGTCGACGGAGTGTAAACCAGAAATTTTGAAAGGCTTTTACTCACGGTTTTTGAAGAGTGTTTGTGAGAGTCCTTGAGAGCAGAAGTCGGTGGAGACTTTGAAGGCCCAGAGGACATAGTAGGAGACCTCTGTGATGGGCCAGAAGTAGAGTGGGAGGATATTAGATGTTTTCTCCCCTCATTTGAAGAACTGTCCTGAGATCTGGCTCTCTTGCTGGGCGTTGAGGCTCTGTCATCCTCTTCAGTTGAGGAGGATTTAAGCCACAACAGGACTCTTTCCTCCCTATCCCTAAGAGTTTTAGAAGGGAAAATGCGGCAGATCTAACAATCTTTTGCCTCATGTTTGGGGTAGAGGCAATAGATACAGACCTTATGTTGATCATCAACATGGACTCTTTTCTTGTCGCAGGTTCTGCAGGCCTTGAACAAGGTCTTCTTATCTGACATCTTGAAGAAAAAACTGAGCTGGCACTCAGGGAGACTCCCTTCCACACGACGTGCGGTGACAATCTGAGGAGAACTGGCTCTGCAGAGAGGGTTCTAGAGGGTGCTGATAGCTGATTGGTTGTACCAAAAGTTTGGTCCTTTTAGCATGATGATGTAGATAGGCTACTAGGATTTGGGCCTAAGGCCTTTTTCCTTAGGGCCTACTACTGTTATTAACCTTTGGCACTGCTATTTGTTTTACTATTGGACTCCCGCTTCAGCGACGGGGAATGATTCAGGCATGTGAATCTACGAAAGATACCCCAATACTGGATAACTAACTCCTACAGTCTGAACACTGAGCTGAGAACCTAAAGTGAAGACTCTTTCTTTGCAGGAATTCCTGTCCCTTCTGGTCAGATTCTACTTGAAGGACAAGTTACTTACCTTTGGTAATGCTTTATTTGGTAGAGACAGTCTAGCCACAGATTCCTTACCTTAGAATTCTCCCTGGACACCAGACGGGATCCAGAATATTTTCCAGGAGAACCTCTGCACATTGGCTGAGGGTGTTTTGACATTATGTAGCTTTGTCGTCCACCGGATGTCACGTTGACGGAGTCCATATTAGCCCTTCCCCAACGTGCTGATGTCAGTTTCTTCTGTGACTAATTTCTGGTCAATAAGCAGAGCCACTATAGAAACTGCCTATTAAAGCAGTGTGGTAAAAAGATAGACACATCTATGAATTAACCTCTACAAGTGGTTACGTACTAAATAATGAACCAACCATCACAAGTGGTAACATACTATATGATAATTCCAAAAAACTGATCTTCTAGGTAAGAAGAAAACAGTTTGCAGGTTCCATAAATGCTTTGATAACTGGTACTCTAAACAGAGACAAGTGCTGTCTGTTTTGGAGGTACATGGTTATTGCAGCAAGATGTAAGCGGATGGATGTGTAAACTAATTGTGACCGTTGCAAATGTAATAAATAACAGATGATAATTTGTATGCAAGCATCCAAAGGATTGATATTGTTATTATTACATTAGATAACAAATCATTTCCATTTAGCTGCATAACAAGCTCTTGTAGTAGGACTTCTGACATATTTGATAATGTTCATACAGTCTGAAGGAAGATTGTGATATCCAAACTCAATGAGCTCAGGAGCCAGATCGCTAAGTTGAGTTCCTTGAGATCTGGTTGCCAGATTTCTCCATGGCTCTGTGTGAGGAGACTGGATGTGAGATGTAGCTTTTGATGTGGAACTATTGATAATTCCAATAGGGCCGTGAACCAAGGTTGACGGCCCATGTGGGAGCTATTAGGATTAGTGTGAGGGATGTTTGCCTGAGTTTCCGAACCACTGATGGAATGAGTGGGAGAGGTGGAAAAGCATATGCAAATATCCCTGACCAGTTCATCCATAGTGCATTGCCTTTGGCAAGCGGGTGTGGATACCCGGAGGCAAAATCTGGGCATTTTGCGTTTTCGTGTGTGGCGACAAGATCTATTTGAGGAAAACCCCACCTTTGAAAGTACGGAAGGAGAACTTGAGGGTGAAGTTCCCACTCGTGGATTTGCTGCCTCTGTCTGCTGAGAAGGTCGTTAATTTGATAATTTACTCCCGGAAGGTGTTCTGCTAGGAGATACATTTTATTTTTATGGCCCATTTCCAAATGGCTTGAGCTAGGTGTGACAGTTGGAGAGCGTGTCCGCCCCTCTCCCTGTTTTTGTATATAGTACATAGCTGTCATGTTGTCGGTGCAGACTCGGACAGATTTGTCTAGAAGGTGAATTTGAAAAGCTTTGAGCCCTAGAAACACAGCTAGCAGCTCTAGATGTTTTATGTGGACAGCCTTTTGGTTTTGACCTCACAAGTCTTGAACTGTGTGTTTCTGGACATGAGCTCCCCAACCAGTGAGCGACGAGTCTGCGGTCAGTACGGTCTGTGGAACCGGGTCTCTGAAGGGCCGACCTTTTGATAAATTTTGTGGGTTCCACCACTGCCGAGAGTGATGGGTGTGGACGTTTACCAACACTAGATTGGTCAAATGACCCTGCGACTGGTTCCACTGACTGGCTAAGCATTCCAGGAGGGGACGCATATAAAGCCTTGCATGGGGGACAATCATGATGCAAGAGGCCATCATTCCCAACAGTTGCATATACTCTTGAGATGGTAGTGAGTGGGTGGGCTTAAATTGAGCGACTAGAGCCTGAATATTGCGAATTCTGCCTGCATTGGGAAAACAAAGCAAACACAAGGAGATGATGGACAGAGCGCTGAAACTTTTCAGACACTCACCCCCAGTCACAGATCTGGGTTGAATCCATCATCATTCTTTAGCTCACTTTGCCACCTCAGTTCAGACCCAGCTATATGCAAATCAGTCCTGACCCTGTGCCTCATGGGAACAGTCCAGCCCGAACTGCCAAGCCAGGTCTTCACTGAACCTGAAACAAGCATCCTAGGGCGGGTTCCTGGTAACACCCTTCATCAGCCAGGCTACCTTGAATCCAGTGGCAAAGTGAGCAAGGGACCCACATCTGGGCATACTCTGCCAACTTAGGGCGAACACTAGGAAAAGCCAGAGCTTTTTTGAGTATCTAAAGTGGCTCCTAGATAGGTTTGTGTGTTGGAAGGTTGGAGATGAGACTTTAACACATTGACTGTAAACCCCAGTTGGTTTAGTAACTGTAGTGTTATGTGAGTGTGATGGAGACACTTTATGTAAGTGCCGGCTTTGATGAGCCAGTCGTCTAAGTACGGGAATACAGCGACTACTGCCAGGCATTTGGTAAATACTCTGGGAGCAGTGGTGACTCCGAATGGAAGCACTTTGAACTGGCAATGCTGCCCAACTACCACAAATCTAAGATATCATCGATGAGCGGGAAATATGGGAATGTGGAAATATGTCTCTTTTAAGTCTAGAGTAGACATAAAGTCGCCTTGCTCTAGAAGTGGGAGCATTTGTTGAAGTGTCACCATGTGAAAAAGATCTAATTGTATGTAGTAATTTAACTTTCTGAGGTCTAAAATGTGTCTGAGAGAGCCGCTCTCTTTGGGTATTAGAAATTACAGGGAGTATACGCCCGACCCTTGATATTGTGGTGGTACGGGCTCTAAGGTCCCCTTTTAAAGGAGAGACTGAACCTCCTGTTTGAGGAGGTGTATATGATCTGTAACATTTTGTGTGAGCGTGGGGAATGTTTGGAGGGTTATTGGTATGCTGTAGGCAATAATCAGATCGGATAATTCCTAGCACCCATTTGACTGTAGTTATTGATTGCCAGACAAGGAGGAATTGTGAAAGACGTCCCCCAACAGGTGTTGAATGATCGGGGGGAATCGTAGGCAAGTCACTGTTTGTTATTTCAGGGGGACGTTCGTGTTCTGAATCCTCTACCTCTACACTTGCCATTGTTGCCACTGTAGCCTCCTCTAAAGAAACCTTTTGAAAAAGAGGGCTGATTGTTGCCTTTGTATGGTGTGGAGGCAGTGTCTGAGAGATATTTTTGGAACCCCCATGATAGAAGGTGCGCCGAAAGGACCCACGGTTAGAAGGGGACCGTAGGGCTCCCATAGATTTTGCCACGTCTGTATCCTTTTTCATTTTTTCTAAGGACGTGTCTACTACAGGACCAAAGAGATGATGCTTGCCAAATGGTGTGTTAAGAATGGAAGCCTGAACTCCGGGTTTAAAACCCAAAATCCTTAAACATGTGTCTTCTTAGTAACACACTGGTATTGACGGCTCCAGCTGCAGTGTCATCTGCATCTAGTGCACACCTAATCGAAGAATCAGAGATAAGCTTCCCCTCTTGCACTAAGTCTTGGGCTTTGGTTTTATGCTCATCTGGTAGAAATTGGAGCAATTGCTCCATTTCGTCCCAATGCACTCTATCATGCCTGGGTATTACAATACACTAGTAATTTGCAGCTTGGGAGGCTACTCTTTACCCGGAGGCGTCTATGAGCTTAGGCTTTCTATCTGGAGGCCCCTGACGTCTGTCAATTGGCCCATTTACGGGCACTGGAAACCACTAAACAGTCTAAAGGTAACTGGCCTTTAATGACAGCTGGATCTGATGGTGAAGGTTTATATTTTTTGTCTATCCTGGGGGTGAGAATGCGTGCACAAATGGGTCATTAAATATGTCGTCCACACGCCTTAACATGCCTTCAAGCAAAGGAAGTGTGTGGGTGATTCTTTGGGAACTACTAAAGGTTTCAAAGAGGAAATGTTTCACTAGGCACCCCTTATGTAATTGTACCCCATGATATTCAGCAGCTCTACTTAGCAGCTCTATGTAGCCCACATTATCATCTGGTGGAGAAGGCTTAGTAAGATAAAGGCCAGGATCATTATCTGTTGGAGATTCCGTATTGTAATCCTTCCAGAAGTCTGCAGGTGAAGGATCATTGCCCCCATCCCCATCATCCAGTGTTTTTGGTTGTGGCGAATTAGTAGGAGTAATTAGTAAATGCTGTGTTTGTGTGGAAGGAGGTGATGGAGGAGGAGGAGGAGAAGGGTTAGTACCAACATGTTTCCTTTTTAAAGGAATGTGAAAAAAGAGTCCTCTGACTCAGATTTGTGTTTATGTGGCAATTTGGTTGCAATATGTCCAGTTTTTGTATTAATATACAGTCCTTTTTGTTCTGGCTCCGGTATCGACGGCGGGTGTCAAAATGGGGCTCCTGTGATGATTGCGAAGCATCTTTATGTTTCAGTGACGAAGTTTACGGTGTCTCTATCTTTGGTGCCGAAGATTTCGGATCCAAAGACGGTTTCAGTGTCGAAGGAGTTGGGCCTGAGACTAGTTTCGGCTTTGAACCCGAAGGTTTCGGCTCAGTGCCCGAGTGTGGATGACTTGATCCTGAGCCGGAAGGCTTTAAAATGTGTTTCGCTGTCGAGCCAGAAGGCGCCGGGGGCGTTGGAATTGTTTTTCCGGTGCCGACCACGGCTCGAAGGCAGAGGTGGGATCGGATAACTTTTCTTAGTCCGAGTAGGACTTTGGGAGAAGGGAGGTTTGGTACTCACGATACACTGACCTTGCGGAATCTCTTCATCCACATAGGAGCTGGATTCTGAGACAGATATAGGATCCCCCTATTCTTCCTTGGCACCCAGTGCATCGCCAGTCTCTTGTTCGGAATCTTCTCTGAAGTGGCTTGGAGCTGAACCAGTGTGTTGGCTCTGCATGTCGCAACGTCGGACCCGACAGTCGCAGAGTGTTTTCTTCGAGTGGAAAGATGTACACACGTCACACTCCTGTCCGTTGTGCTCCGGAGATAAGCGCAAGTTGCACACTGTGTGTGAGTCGGTGCACGGGAACTTCAACGTGGCACAGAGAGCAAAATTTAAATGGAGCCATTCCATCGACTACGAGGTGGACCGACATGGGTAGGCCCAATCGCCTGCCACGAGTTTCCAGATCGAAAAGAGTTGTTTGTCACGATACACGGAGAAACGTGAACATGCGATCGAAAACAAAACCGTTGAGGGTAAGTGGATTGCGCACCGAGGGGAACTCGAGAAAGGGTTTTGAACGGGAGCGCCGCAATTCACGTCCTAACCTGATGGCGGAAAAAAACAATCTAGCGATGGAGTCGATGCCCATGCGCACTATCTCCGAAAGGAAACGTCACCTACCTCGTGACTGGAAAGACTTCTTCGGAAAAAACAACTTAAAACATCCGGACCCAAAACTAGATGGCAGGAGGATGCAAAGCATGTACGCTATAGCTCATATGCCTCAAACAGCTTTGTTCCCCTGTCTGAAGCATACAGTATTATCTTGAGTAGGTGACACAGAGGCTGTGTTACAAAAACAAATATAGATATATATAATTATGTATAGCTCCAGACATGGGAACACTGCTTTTCTTCACCACCTCTCTGTGGGTAGATATATATATATATATATATATCTCTAAGACATACACTTGTCCATAGAGCATTGCCATTCCGATAGATACCTAGAAATATAGGCCCATGCTGACGTTCATGAACATAAGCAGTACGGGGAAACATAGTACAAGGAAATAGGGGGCGAGAGAGAAGGGGAAATCACACCCTTCAACACGACATCCTGAAAGCTGCATCCAACGCACACTTAATGGACGCGTTGGAGATCAACTTTCCTTCCTGTATAAGCATTTCTGCTCCCTCCTTATAAGCATCTGGCAGGTGTTGCAGGAGCTGCTCTAACGTGTCATAGTGGGCCCTGTCATATCTTGCTAACAGGGCCTGTGTATTGGAGATCCTCCAAATATTAGCTGCTTGTGCCGCCACCCGCTTCCCAGAAGCTTCCAAGATCTTGGATTCTTTTTCCGGAGGAGGAGCATCACCAGCTGTCTGAGAGTTTGCTCTTTTACGAGCATTAGCCACCACTAAGGAGTCCAAGGGGAGTTGGCCTTTGATATACGTAGGGTCCACTGGCGCAGGCCGGTACTTCCGTTCAATTCTGGGGTTTACCACCCTAGCTTTAGTGGGCTCTTTAAAAATGTCGCTGGCATGTTTGAGCACACCCTTGAGCATAGGCAGAGTTTTTACAGATCTTTCTGATGTTGAGAACGTATCAAAGAGAAAGTCTTCCTCCACAGGGTCAGCGTGCATGTCGACATCATGGTTAAGGGCTGCCCTTTCAATTAGTGCGTTAAACGCAGCAGTATCTTCAGTAGGCGAAGTTTTGACTGCATATGACTGAGTGTCAGGGGTGGTGTGTGGTTCATCAGGGTCAACAGTGTCAGCCCATGGTTGGGACTCATCCTGATCTGTGTCAATGGGATAGTTAAACTGGTCCTCATTGTCCCCTTCCTCCACATCCTCAGTGACAGGTGTGGGAGAGTAGGCATAGTCTTGCCCATAGGGCTGTATGCGTTCAAAAAGTGTAGGAGAGGCAGTTGAGTCCCTCTTTTTCTTTAGTGGTATCCTGTAAGACTCCATGGGAGTTTCAGGCCTGATTTTCCTTTTATAAACGGTGAGTCGACCTGATGCGGAGTCGATGTACAATTTTGACTGTTCGTCATAGGACGGTGGTTGGAACAGAACGTCTTCCGTCCGAGGCTGGGTGGGTGCATCTCTCGTTGTGGACTTGGATGGATCGGCAACCTTTGGGATTTGGACAGTTTTAGGCCGGGCTCTGGGTGGCAGGCCATATTTTATCGGCGCCATAAGCATAGGCGAGGAGCCTACTTGCTTTGAAGCCGTGGTCTTTGATCCGACTGACTCCAACAGGTCCGTGGGCTTGTGGCTCTTTGTCGACTCGAGCCGGTGCTGCGCAGCAGGTACGCTTGTGTGCTTCGACGAGGTCTGATCCTTTGGGCCGAGTTTGGATTTCGGCTCAAAGGCCTTGACTAACTGCGGCTTCTGAATCTTCGGTTCGATGGCTTTTTGCTTGGAAGAGTCGCCATCTTTGGAGCCGGACGTCGACGTGAGCGTGACATGTTTAACTGCAGACACGGGTTTTGTCGCTCCGATCTTCGGGTCGACGCCCTCTGTCGACCCCGAGGGGTCGAGCACACGTTTTGACTTGGTAGGTTCCGAAGTCGTCGAGCCGATGGTAGTTTTCACCACTTTCGGTTTCGTTTTAGTGTCTGTATGTTTCCGTTTCTGTTTGTCCACTGATTGTGGCCGTTCAACCGATGGCTCATTAGAATTGTTCTTAGTCGGGCCTTGAAGCGGGACTAGAGAACTTGTATGAAGATCTTGGCTAAGGCCTTCCGGCGATGCCTCGACCTGAGCCGTGGAAAAGTCTGAATGGGGCCCCGCTACTGCGGTTGGGCCTAGCTCCTCGCTTGAGTCGTCGTCGACGGCTCCGAGAGGTTGTACGTCGTCTCCTACCTCGACGATGTCTTCATCATGGACGTAGAGTTCTTCCTCGTCCCCATTGTATGGTGAGTCTCGCTCCGATGCGGGATCCGAGTGCTGAGCATGATCCTCTTCTCGTACACCCTCCTCGCGTCACCCCCGAAGATGTTTTCTGGATCGGGTGCCGACTCCCGCGCTGACTGTCGTGCCGCGCGTCGAAGACGAAGAGTTTTCTTCGACCTGAATTTTGAACAGGCCATGCAGCTGGCCTCGTCGCGGTCCGGTGAGAGACATTTATTGCACACCGGGTGCACATCGTTGTGAGGGTATTTCGAGTTGCAAACGGGGCAGCGCTTGAACGGACTCCGTTCCATTGTCGATCGTCGATGGGGCCTTTGGTGTCGAAAGGCAAACAGTCTTCGACGTCGTGTTCCAAGAAACTCGAAACAAGTAGAAGGCACCGAACGAAAGACAATACCGACGCCCCGAAGGCCTTTTGGCCTTGAAAAAGAGTATTTATATATATTCCGAACTTGAGTTAAGAAGGTACATCCGAACCCAATGGCGGAAAAAAACAATCTGAGAATGGAGAGGATGCCCATGCGCACTGTAGCCCAGGGGAGGAGCCACCTATCTCGTGATACTTCGAAGACTCTTCCAGGACAACAATGTGCAATCATCCGGACCCAACACTAGGCGGCGATCTATGCATAGATATAAATTCAGCAGCCCACATGACTCGAACACACCATTTATCTGAAGCCTTTACGGGAGGGTAATTTTACCGTAGAGATCTACATAACAGGCACACTGGTAGATTGCCAAATAGAATGCAGCCCTCATGCCAAAAAGCTAACAGTAAAATATGTATACAATAGGACTACATTCAACCTATACCATTTGTGGAATCTATTTCTCTGTTAATCCTCTTCAGACTTGATACCACTTTGTGAAAATGCTACCACTGGGTTGACTGTGTAAGAAAAGAATGGTAGACACTTTGGCTGATGCATAAACCGGTTTAGCCAAAGAAAGTGCTGGCAAAGCCAAAAGGTCTGGCATTGGAAAGAGTCAAAGTTTTTGCCAGAATATGCAAAATCCACAATAAAGTTTGTAAAAAAAATAAAGGTGTGTCCTAGCAGTCCAGGCACATCAGCTCTTAAATGTACCCCTTTTCCCAACGTATAAGGCGGAGGGAGCACACTGCCTCAAATTCCAGCACTCAATTTGCCCAGATGCATTACGGTAGATAGAGTGCATGATAACACTTACTTCAGTAGTAGTCATGGTTGGATTGTGATGCAAAATAGGTCTAGGTGCTCTAAAATACTAGCCCACATTTGCGGATTGTGTTTTTTCACAAAACACTGCTTCAGGGGAGAGAATGTGGCTACACGGCTTAAGAGGCCGACTTTGAAGCTGGGAAACCAAGTTTGAATCCTGGCCAAGAAAACACCTGTGATTCTGAGCAAACCACAATCTCCCTGTGCCTTAAAAAAATAAAAAATGTGTGTCAGAAATGCAACTGGTGCTCACGTAAAGCGCACTGATACCTTCGGTCGAGTTTGTGCAATATAAAACTGCAAATAAAAAAGTGTTATGAAAAGAAGGGGGAGGGTTGTCTAAAAGAGGCATGTTCACTTACCTTCAAGGAGTTAAAAAAAAATGCTACCAGGGATCTTTGCGCATGTATTAGTTCACAATGATGAATAATAACACGTGAATATAAGTGGGGCGCTTTCTGCTCAGGTCGCAGCCCTGCACAATCTGCATACATTAATGGGCCTGCACAGGACAGACTGGGAATGACACCTCCTCCTCTTTGGTAAAAGGTAGGTAATAGAGGCCCATCTGACTCCAGTAAGGCTGTCCGAGCCCCCACTGGACAGTTGTCGGCATATGAAGAGCAGAGACACAGCCCAAGCTCCATGCTGCCCAGAAAAGCGTCCCGCAGCTGCAATTCAAAGAGCAGGTAACACAGGCAATCAATCTAATTCGAGAAAGAAATATCATAGACAAAAGGACTCTTAGGCAAGGAGCCCTTCAGCAGATATAAAAGAAAAACCTATCCAATAGGTGTTAGACCCACGTAGAGTCACACATAAAGACAACCTGTCGTCTGCAGTGTAAATACAAAAGAAGAATAAGACCTGCAAAAGCAGGAACACCACTTCGAGTGGCATGCTATATGGAGTAGACCCACATAGGGACACTCCAGAAACCATAACAGAACACAATTGTTAATCAGAGACACAACATAGAATAACACGCTGAGTGTGAACAAACAATGAAGGCTGAGAGAATGGAAACAGAGCTAAGGGTCTCCACCGGCCTGGCTGTCTCGAAACTGACGCTAAGCAGCATTGGCATGGGCGCCAATTAAATGGAGGCCATCAAATGGCATGTCAGTTAAAGTGGATTGGACTGTCTCTGAAAAACCAGTGGTATGAAGCCTAGCCTGCCAGGGTAACGCCACAGAAGAAGCCATGGCATGACCAACTGAATTGGTTGTGTCCATCCCACACCAAATTATTAATTTAGCAGTCTGCTGCCAATACGAAATCAACAGGGCCAAATTATTCCGATTAGCATCGGGAAGCGATGGCAACAACCAAGTCAAAAAATCCCATAAGGCATGAGAAAAACATTAGAGGACGTTTATGTGTTAATGGAATGTAAAGCAGCACTAGTGGAAGAGAAAATATGCTTTCCACAAGAGTCCTGTCTCTGGCAATCTCTGTCAAGCGTAGTATGAGGCAGAAATTCCAAATCATGAGATGCCGTAGTGGCCTGCACCTTGAAACTGCTGTGTGTCGGGCAGCGAAGGAGACAATCCGGGTCGGTGGGGGCAGGGAGGTGCTTGTGGGAATTAGAATGCCAGTATCTGGCTAAGACCATGCCCCTAGCAAACCCTCATGCAGCACATCACAAATAGGCAATACCAACTCAACACCTGATTGGCTGGGATTAAGAAATCCAATGAGGGGGTTTGTAGACTTTGTCACAGAAGGAAGAGAAAAATCTAAAACTGCAGCCACCCTTTCCATGTTCGCCAAAGAAGAGCTGTCCTCTGTGGCTAGGCAAGGAGGAGAAAGAAGGCCAGACGCAGGGGAACACTCTAACCAACTTGCTTCACCCAAATCAGCAATCCAACTATCCACCATAGGAGGATTCACAGGCATTTGCTGTACAAACCCAATCCGTTCCTCATTCTCTTCCAAAAATTGTTCCACAGAACCTGATGCATTGGCTCTGCACCCAACGCCAATGCAGCATCATATCAATGTCAGGAGAAGACAGTGGAAGGGCATCAGAGGGTGCCGTGGATAGAATGAGGCGAGGGGAGGCGGAAGTCGGAGTCGCCAGCCCCAAAGGGTCCTGCATAGGTGCCAAGTCGGAGTCGATCGGCACCGACAGAGGAAGCGCAGATGGGTCTTGCAAAGGAACTGCGTCGGAGGTGATCAGCATAGCAGGTGTAAATTTGTCATCGATGTATATAAGGGCCTAACCGCAGCCGAGGGTGAACCCGGAGTGGGAACAATAAAAGCACCTGTCACCTCCTTGGGGCCCATAGGCGCTCCAGGGGAAGGTGAATACCCAAAGATGGCATGGAGCGCATAATAATAATCTCTCATTTGGGTCAAAGTCGCCCCGCCTCCAGGAAAAGCAGGGACGCACGGCAGAGACTCTCGCTCGGGGTCCTCAGCTTGAGGGTGTGAAGAGCCGTGGGAAACTACGTCGTGAGATGATGAAGCCGGGAGATGCTGCGACTTCGACTGTTTGCAACGTGACTTACTGCAGGACGTCAACGTCGAGCAATGTCTACGGGGAGGGCTCCTTGATTGGCTCAGTGAAGGGATTGTTGATCGGGAAGCAGACAAAGATCAGCGATATTCGGAGACTTTCGAGAACCGTGCTGTCAGGAGTTTCATCAGTCGCTGCTGCAGCGCCTTTGGCTTCATTTGTTGACAAGCGTCATACTCCTCGGAGTCGTGGCGCTCACCCAAGCACCACATACAGACAGAATGAGGGTCCGTGGCTGACATCTGTCGAGCACAAGACTCACAAGGTTTAAAACCAGAAGGCATAGAAAACAGCAACTGCTGTTCCCGACAATAAAATGTCATAGAAGCCCAAAAAACAGCCAGAAGAACCACTTCTTCTGATTCACATTGTAGTGTGGAAAAGAAGAAACTGACATCAGCCCGACACGGAAGGGCTTATATGGACTCTGTCGATGTCATATCCGGTGGACGATGTTGCTGAGTTGCACGACGCCCTGTGCAGAGGTTCTGCTGGAAAAAAATTCAGATTCAGTCTGGTGCCTGTGGAGAATTCTAAGGTAAGGAATCTGCGGCCAGATATCTTTATCGGATCACACACTAATAAAACCACTTTCCTCTCTAAAATGGCTTTGAGGCAAACACACTATAAACCAACATCACCATCATGCTTATGAAGCACTATGAGACATTTGAGTGTTAAAGAATAAAGATCTGAAAAAGTCCTCAAAACAAGCAGTTCTTAATCAATGTCCTGAAGTATATAAGATGAATGTCAATGAATCATAAATAATGTTCGCAAGGAAGACAGACTATCTTCTAGCAGAGTTTAATAAATTCTCAGATCACCTGAAAAGAAGCATTCTCGTTGCAGTGTATGCCTGCATCTCAATTTAAAATACTTCACGGAACTCCGGTCATCTGCCATATGAGTGAAAATCAACATCTTAAACATCACTCTAGCGACCATGGGGATGTGTGGTCAGTGCAAATGCCTAAGCATGGATGAGATATGCTCCAACTAGAAAATGTTCACTTTAGTTCTAATAGAGAATTCTGCAGCACCTGCAGTTGTTTCCTAAGGGCGTCGATCAAAAAAGTCCTTAAGGAGTTCCTAAACTTATTATAAAAGGCACACTTGGCAGGCATACTGCTGTTCAGAGAAGATAGAAAAAAGACTAGGCTGGAGTAAAAACAGTCTTTAAAGATGGCAAGACTGTTGTAGCTGAATGCACATAAAATGATTGAATCTAGAAATTTGCAGTCAAGAAAAAAAAACATTTGAAAGAAAAGTGCACAGGGATCTATCTATCCACCTAAACAGAAAGGAAATGAAAAAACTGGTCTCCTTTGATCCTTTCACAGCCTTCTGCAGCAGTGTAATGTAATAGCTGTACTACTGATTCAGAGACTTTCTCCTACTCTCAATAGGAAGTGGTGTTTCCACTAAAGCTTCATTTTTTGTTTTTTACTTTAACTCTAGCCTCCATTTAAGATGATTGGAATTTTCGCCAATGCATATTTTTAATTCAAATTCTAGAAATGTTTCAAGCATAAATGATGGCTCCCTCTACCATTGTCCACCCATCTGCTACTTCATTCAGATAAACCTTGTCTACATTTGTGGGCCACAGACATCCAGTTCTAGGAAAAGTAAGTGAATATAAAAATTTGAATCAGTGTAGGTGGATGTAGATGTATTTTTAAAACTGCTTAGCTATTGTGATTCACACCTTAATTGTAATATATAATTACACAAAAATCAACCACTCACCGCAGTTCATTGTAGCAGGGTGTGACCTACCCGCTCTAATAGACTGTTTGATAAAGCTCTCTGTAGTGAAATATGGTAATATTTGAAACTGTGCTCCATACAGCTACAAGCATGTATCAAAATATTTAAAGTCCCTGAATGAAATTGTAAACCACAAGCTTAGCACATTGAACAGCTTACTTTTCTTGCTGCTTCTTTGCGCCTTAGACGACTCGGGAGGTACGTCATCTGCCGCAGGATTTGGAACAAGTTCACTGGAGTCAGAAATGTTCTTTTTATTCTTCTTCTTTTTAGTAGAAGCAGACTCTGAGACAAACTGTCCTTCTGGGACATTCAGAGACCCTTCATTGTCTTTTTCTTCAGCCCTTGCATCTCCTTTAGTACCAGAAATATTAGCAGATTCGATCAACTTTGAGGTGTTTGTTGCTTCACCACCTGTAACTTTGCCTGTCATAAATAGAAAAAAAGTTGACATTGTCTTTGTTGTTTTCTTGGCTTTACGTGTAAAAATAGCCTAATTCTGGCTTAATGTATACGATTTCAATCTTACAGATTGCTACATACCAGAAAAAGCAGCTAACAGCCGCCAAAAGGAGTCTGCATAAAGAACCACAAAAGAGTTGGGATGTAAGCAATGAGGTACCCCGGCATGACAGCCAAGGTACCAGGCCACTGCAACACCCAGGACACCAGTGGCACCCCAACAGCCAGGATATCACACTTGCCACAAGAGCCAAGATATTAAACTAAACAGGACAGAGTAGGTGCCAAGACATAACATGTTAGCCAAGGCATCTAAGAGAGAAGGGATTATAACCGTTTCACAAGCCAGCATAGAACATGAGAATACGCAAGCCACCGGCCCTTACAATAAAAAAGGCGAATTCACTCAGAACAACAGGAGGCAGGCTACCAGAACAAAAAGTAAAAATGCCAAAATATTATTCAGGAAAAACCTCCCTCTAAGATTAATGAGTGAAAAGCTCCTCGCCCCAACCAAACAGCCACAAAGGCCAAACGTCATTATCCTTCGCCACCTTGGGGGACCATGTATTAACCTGAGTGGAGAGGAGGCACATGCAAAAGAGCTTGGGTCTGTAGCCTGGAAAGGCCCACATCATACTACACTATATGCACAAGTTAGGAGGGCTGGAGGAGACGGAGGACAGTGAGTGGCTCAAGGCACTGGGGGTGCCTTGACCAGATTAACAGACCCATTGGAATCTGGACAAGCAGGCAGATGTTGAGACCCTGGGCCGAGCTGCCCTCTGCCATCATGCCTCTGCATGCCACCCTTCAACATTAAGTGCACTTAAAGCACAGGGAGCATGCAGCACTTATGAGACACTGCACTAGAGCAGGGTGCCCTTGGACACCATTGAAAACCCCGGCGGCACTCACTAGCATCGTACAAGAGGTCTCAGTCTTCTCTCACCTCCCATGGCACCAAGGGGCCATGGGTGGGGTCTCCGAGAGGCAAAGAAGAACACTACTAGTATAACTAGTCCCACACATGGTGCACTGCTAGACCCAACCACTACTACCTCCCAAGAAAAAAACTAAATGAAACCTGAACAGAGTTATGACTTATGAACTTGGATCATGGGAAAATTCGGCAGAGTCTGCCCTCTCCGCCCTTCTTGACAGCCTGCAATAGCTCAAACATGGTGTACAAGAAAAGCGAAAACAGCGTTTAAACCATCAGAGGATGAACCTTCCATGTCATCACACATAGATGCCACAGAACCTTTCACCACAATGAATACATTTGACACTATACTAAAAGTAATATGAGCCCCTAACACACTACTGGAATAAAATACTGTACACACAGATTCTTCAGTATAACACCCACAGTAAGGAGTAGTTTCTGTCCTGTAACTCCAGTTCTGTAGTAGGGGTATCTCTGTTATAGTCATTGTGAGAAGTTGGCCTGATGTGCAGTGCTCACTGTTCTAGTGATCACTATATATCAGTCCAAACAACCCTTATTGATGATTGGTTGTAAGTCAACCTTATAGACCAGCTATCCTAGTAGCATGGATACGAGCAGTCTAAGGCTAAGACTCTAGAGGGCGTGTTAAGCCAGCTGTTTTACCATCACATTACCCCTTGAACACCCAGTGAAAGGACACCACACAAGTTGTTATGAAAATAAACAGTGTATTTATTTATAACAAGACTACCCTGGCTCTTTATGAGACAGGGAGCTAAGCACACAACAAAACTCTTACGAAAATACTTTTAAGTTAGCACGTTACACAAATGCCCGAGGGGCACGAAAAACCATATACGCTAAAAGTGGAATGCGAATTACTAGCAGGTAAGTAACAGTTCTAATAGGCTTTGGAATCGCTAGGACTGGACTAGGGAATCGTTAGATTACTACTAGGAGGCCCAGGGGACTCGGGTGCAGAGTGTGCACTCTCACGCGGGATGCGGGACAAAGTCTATGGAAGCTAGAATTCACAAAGTTAGTGTTCACGGGCGAACCCGACCTGGTAGGGAGAAAACGACAGTGGATCCTGACCCTTGGATAGTGAGGCTATGCTGGGACACCGGAGTGCCGAAGTTACCTAGCCCAGGGGCTGCAGCTGCATAGGTCTGAAAAGACGTCGGGGATCTCGTTGCCGGACCAGGAGCCTGGAAGGAAGAAGTTGCTGGCAGGCGACCAGTGAAGGAAAGTTCGATGGATCCAAGCCTGGATCAAGGGAGAAGAAAACCTGAAAGCAGAGGGGACCAAGTTCTTGAATCACTAGCCAGTGATTAAGTGGGCACCAGGATGGCACCGGGCGAAGTCACCGCAGTCAGGTGAGTGGGCGCTGCTGGGCTCTGCAGTCTCTCGGACCAGGAGGCGTTGTCGGCGACCAGGATGGAGGTGCGAGCTGTCCCACGAAGGATGAAGTCGTCGGCGTCGAAGTTACCCAGGATTGGGCAACAAGCCTTGGCTAATTCAAGCCCACGCGGTGGACTCAAAATGGCGTCTTGAGTGGACCAGGAGGGTCCGGGGTGCTCCTCTTCTGGAAGGGAGCAAGGGCCAGTCTGGAGCAACCAGACCAGCAGCAGAAATGTCGTCGGGCGTCGTCAGGAAGGCCACAAGCCAACGGGCTAGTAGCCAAACAACGCGGTGAGCAGCGGAAAGCAGAAGGGCCCCACGCAGATCGTGGAGATGCTGGGGGGCTGCACTTCGGAGCTTAAGCTGCTCAGAGTCGGGGCTTCTCGGACCCCAAAGCACTCACCAGTAGATTACTCGGCGGGCTTGCTGGAAAGAAGTCGTGCAGTCTTGCAGATGGCCGGTCCCTTGAGGTCTCGTCGCACCCACGGTTCTCAGCTGGGCTGTAGAGGTGGGTAGAGGTCAGAGGTGCCAGGGAAGCCGGTTCTCGTCGAGCTGGGCAGTCGGATTCCGGAGGAAGGACTTACAGCAGACCGCAGTGTTCTTAGATGGTGCCTGCGGATGCAGGGTGACTACTCCTTAGTCACAAGGGAGAATCTTGAAGAAGGAAATCTTGAAGTCCTTTCGCAGAAAGTCGTGTCTTGATTCCAAAGATGATCTGATTTGGAAGGGGGCCAGTCTCTACCTTTATCTGGGAAAAGGGGGCTGGCACGCGACTAGGTCCTGCCCTATGGGTGGGACCAGGAGGGGGGTGGTTACACCCACTTCCTTGGCGGGCTTTTCCCCAGGCCAGGGGCTGGAGTGCCCCTGGAACTGGTTCCAGCCAGCCTATGCACAGTGAGCACCGGGGTGCCACGTGCAGTCACCTTCCTCTAAAGCCCTGCCTACCTACAATACACAAAACCCTGTCTGGGACGGTGCTGGCACCGCCCCTGGCAGGAAACCCTTTGTCCTTATCTCCTGCTCTGGGAGGACTCCCAGCAGCAGGAGGGCAGACTTGTGTCTCGGTGGCAGCATCCATTTTGTGGATGCTAAGGCTCTGTCTGACTTTTAACCGGGTTATAGGTTACATGCATGTCGTGTCCCTCTAGAAGGGTGGAATGCTAACCCCGTCGCCAGAATTGGCGAGGGGTTAGTATTCCAATTCGTATGACACCTTACTCGACATGTTTTGATAAAGCGATACCAGAGTTGGCACATAACCGCGAGGATTATAATGCACTTAAGAGTATATGGTATGCGATATCATGGAAACGGCTAAGGGATGGGTCCCGAAAGCCGCAGACAGGCTCAGCTCATGCCAGAGCACCATCTCACACGATTCCAAGCACTCTGCCTTCAGGATTGTTAAGGCCTGCCATTGGAGTGACTGATAGGAGATCTGTGTGTCCATTTTTAGGGTTAGATATAGGTATACTATATCTAAAGCAAAGGGTGATTACACCACCTTGCCCCAGCTGTCAAGCAGCCAGTTGTGTCAGATTTGGATGGCCAGCCAGGGGTGGCATAATACATGCTGCAGCCCCTGGTAGGCCCTGGGTACACCTATGCCCTGGGTACCTAAGGTACACTGTACAGGGACTGATAAGGTGACTCAGTATCCAATTTAGATATGTACCTAAGGTACATGGAATCCATTTTACAGAGAGAGCAGTGGGCCTGAGGTCCTGAATAGCAGGGCCTCAGGTCAACTAAGTCAGAAAACCAGCAAAACACCAGGCAAAAAGTTGGGGGCAACCATAGTCAGGGATCAACCTTCCAACAGTCATAATCTAGTGAATAGTCCCGCCCATGTGCGTGGACATCGGAGCAATCAAAAATAATCTCTTAAAGTGTCAAAAAATGCAGACCTGCACAGACACTTAAGAGAGAGTTAAAGACAGATAATGCAGCCTATAAAACAGGCTACACTGTCCAGTACTTCAACTAGAAATTCCACCAAAAAAATCCACAAAACAGCATAGCCTGTACAGATTTCCCTTGCTTCAGCAGCAAAAACCCTCTGGAATGATAGAGAGGAGGATCTGGACAGACAAGCCCCATAGGCTGCCATTATGTGGCTCAGAACAGGATACTGTGCCTTTAAGATAACCTTCCAGAACTTCACAGTATCCCAGAATGCACTGCAGGTCCCTTTTACTTTCAGTTCTTTTTGAAGGCGTAACACGCCAGACCTGTAGCATTCCTTACATGAACATCTCTCTCCACCGGGGAGGAGGGCGGGCGCTTATGACTATAACAGAGATACCCCTACTACAGAACTGGAGTTACAGGACAGAAACTACTCCTTCTGCAGTAGGGGATCTCTGTGTATAGTCATAAACTAGTGAATAGAATGGCAAGCCCATCCCCACACCAAAGCGGCGGTGGAGAAACGAGAAAAACACCACTATTGTGCGAACAGATTTCGCAGCGAAGCCTGCCCAACCTGAGCGTCTGCTCTGGCATCAGTGTCCAGGCAATAATGCTTAGCAAAGGTATGGACCGACTTCCAAGTGGCCGCCTTGCAGATTTCTGCAATGGGAACATTACGAAGCAAAGCCGTCGTGGCAGCTTTGCCCCTGGTGGAATGAGCCTTAGGTTTGCCCCCTAAGGTCTTATTAGCCTTTTGGTAACACAATTGTATGCAGGAGACAATCCACCTCGAGATGGACTGCTTAGAGGTAGCAATACCTGTCCTGACTGATCCATAATTGATAAACAATTGGTCCGACCTACGAATATCTTTGGTTTTATCCAGATAAAATTTCAACACCCTCCGAACATCCAGGGAATGTAAAGACCTTTCCGCTGGAGATGAAGGATTCTGAAAAAACATAGGCAAAGTTATAGTCTGGTTGACATGAAAATCAGAAATAACCTTGGGAAGAAACTTAGGATGAGTACGCATAACAACCTTAGCAGCATGAAATACAGTATAAGGTTCTTAGCAACACAACGGCTGAATTTCATTCACCCTGCGGGCCGATGTAATGGCCACGAGGAACGCCGCCTTCCAGGACAGGTGCTGCAACGAAGCCTTATGAATAGGTTCAAAAGGCTCCTTCATCAATCTGGACAGCACCACATTCAATTCCCATGAAGGCGAAGGAAGCCTGACAGGAGGGACCACTTTCTTCAAGCCTTCCAAAAAGTCTTTGATCACAGGGATCTGGAAGAAGGAAGTCTGTGAAGGGCATTTCCTGTAGGCAGTCAATGCAGCCAGATGAACCTTAATGGAATGGACATTAAGGCCAGACTGCGCCAGATGTAGAAGATATGGAAGGATGACATCTTCCTTACATGTCGTAGGGTCATAGTTCTTGGACTTGCACCAGATGCAAAACCTCTTCCACTTGTAAGCATAAGAAGTCCTACTGGAAGGTCGCTTAGCCTCCTTCAGTATGTCCATGCAATCTTCCAGGAGATTAAGATGGCCATATTGCACTATCTCAGGAGCCATGCCGCCAAACTCAAAGACGAGAGGTTGGGGTGCAACATCTGCCCCCCGAACTTCGTGAGAAGGTCCGGCCTGCACGGCAGCTTCATGTGAGGAAGGAGAGACCGGTGAAGCAGGTCCGTGAACCACCATTGTCTGGGCCATTCCGGGGCAATCAGTATCATCCGCGCCCTGGACTGGGACAGCTTGATGAGAACCGTCGGAATCAGGGGAATGGGTGGAAAAGCGTACAGAAAGCTGTTCGACCAGTTGATCCATAACGCATTCCCCTGCGTCCCCGGCTGGTAGTACCTGGAGGCGAAGTCTCGGCATTTGCTGTTTTCTGCGGTGGCGAACAGATCTATGTCTGGCGTCCCCCACCTTGCGAAGACTTCTCCTAGTACTTCGTCGTTTATGACCCATTCGTGGTTTTCCTGAATCAGTCTGCTCAGTGCGTCTGCCTGAACATTCTGCATACCTGGCAGATGGGTAGCCGTTATCGACAGCCCTCGGGCCAGAAGCCAGTGCCAGATCGCCTGCGCCTCCTGCGACAGGGTGCGTGATCTCGAGCCCCCCTGCTTGTTGAGGTAATACATCGTGGTCGTATTGTCCGTCTGTACAAGCAGAGAGTTGGTCTGGAAGGACGGGTGAAAGGCCTTCAGTGCCAAGTGAACAGCTCTGAGTTCCAGGAAATTGATGTGGTACGTGGACTCCGTCGGGGACCACGTCCCTTGAATCTGTAAGTCTCCGGAGTGCGCTCCCCAGCCCTGGAGAGAAGCATCCGTCACGATAGTCTGAGTGGGAATGTCCTTGTGGAAGACAACCCCTCTGAGGAGATTCTCCGCTGAACACCACCACTTCAGAGACTGAAGAGCATGCAGAGACAGTCGTATCTTGTCGTCCCAAGATCCTCTCCTCTGGTCCCACTGATCCTCCAAGCACTCCTGCAGCGGTCTCATGTGCAGCCGTGCATGTGGCGTCAGGAAGATACAAGAGGCCATCGATCCCAGTAGAGAAGACACCGTCCTCACTGATGTAGATGGAGTGATCATAAGAGCCTGAGCCTTCCGAAGGAGTGATAATCGTCGCTCCTCCGAAGGAGACACGCTTGCTGACCTCGTATCGATGGTGGCCCCCAAGTACTGAATGCACTGGACCGGAGTCGGGACAGACTTGGACATGTTGATGTGCAACCCCAGCTTGTTCAAAAGAACGCACGTCTTCTGGAAGTGCGCTTGAGCTTCCGAGAAGGAGGAGGCCTTGATCAACCAATCGTCCAGGTACGGGTAGACAAACACCTTGTTCTTCCTCAGGTGTGCCGCTACCACTGCCATGCACTTCGAGAAAGTTCTGGGCGCAGACTTCAGCCCGAATGGCGTGTACTGATCGTGATTGGTGCCGACTTGAAATCGCAGGAACTTCCTGTGTTTGAGTGCAATGGGCACATGGAAGTACGCATCCTGTAGGTCTATTGCACATAGCCAGTCTCCCTGTTGCAACTGAGGATAAATCTGATGCAACGACAGCATGCAAAACTTCTCTCTGCGAATCCATTTGTTCGCCTGTCGCAAGTCCAGAATGGGCCTGAACTCGTTCTTGTCCTTCTTGCGGACCAGAAAGAACCGGGAGTACAGACCTCTTCCTCTTTGAGACAGAGGTACGTCTTCTATCGCCCTTTTCCTTAACAGGATATCGGCCTCCACCTGGAGCTCGCGCAGTTGATACTGCGAGCTGACCGGAGGAATCGATGGAGGAGGGCTGGTGAACCGAAGACTGTATCCATTGCAAACAATATTCAGCACCCACTTGTCCTGAGTAATTTTTCTCCACTCTGCCAGAAAAAATTGAATGCTTCCCCCCACCGGAGCGGGTAACGGATGAAGGGGAAGTAACCGCTCAGGGTCGAGACCCAGCCGGGCCTTTGTTAGCTGTAGAGGACTGCTGTCCACCTCTACCCTTCTGGCGTTTCTGGAAGGGCCTCCGGAACTGCTGCTGTTGTTGCTGCTGCTGCTGTCCCGAAGACTGTCCTCGCCCTCTGCCCTGTGCACCGAACCGTCTCTGGAACGGTCGGTAGGGCTTCTTTTCTTTGGGCTTCTCAAAGCCCACCACAGTCAGGGTCTCCGCCTCCACCTTCATGCGGGCCATCTCATCATCGGCATGTTTTCCGAACAGAGTCTCTCCTGAAAACGGCAGATTGGTCACTCGCTGCTGGGCCTCCGGCTTGAGTGACGTTAGCCTGAGCCAAGCATGACGGTGCTGGTTGATCCCATGACAATAACCATGGGCTCCCAAAAGAGAGATATCCGCAGCCGCGCTGATGATCTGGTTAGAAACCAGCATCCCTTCCTTAAGGATCTCTAGGAAGTCCTCCCTCTTGTCTCGTGGTAGAAGATCCATGAACTGTTGCAGGGAATCCCACAGGGCACGGTCGTACCGCCCCAGCAAGGCCGAATCGCTGGAGGCTTTCATGGCAGTGGAAGCAGTCCCACAAGCCTTCCTCCCAGCCGAGTCGATCCATCGGCTTTCCTTATCAGGCAGCACGGTGGAGGACGGGGAGGTAGAGTGTAACTTCCTGGCCGCCGTCACTACAACGGAATCGGGTACTGGATCCATCCGCAGGAAAGCCGGGTCCGAATCCGGGGCCCTATACTTCTTCAGAAGTCGGGAGGGAGCGGCCTTCACCACCTCTGGCATAAGGAACAGCTCCTCCGCAGGTTCTACCAAACCTGGCACCAACGGCAGCAGGGGGCGAGACAAATGCTTCTTGTGAAGTGTCTCAAATATCACGGACGTCGTAGGTGTAGGAGCCGTCACCGTGATCCCCAACTTTGTCGCCCCCTCAGGAGAACCTCCTGGAACGTGCTGATGTCGTCCGCCGGAGACACCCTTGTCCCAGGGGAATCCGACAAGGTCGGCGAATAGGATCGTGTCCTGAAGGAGTCCGTGAGGGACCTGGATCCTCGCCTCCTATGGCGGCGTCTAGATCTAGTGGAGGATCTGCGCCGACTCCTAGATCTTCCTCTCCGTCCGGAGCGCCATCTTGACTTCCTAGGCCTCGGGCGATCCGCCGGTTCCACCGGCGCGGGCGTCTTAGGTTTGGCCGGGGCCTGTGGCTTAGGAGTCCCCTTAGGAGGTGTCGGAAACCTGGGCAACGAAAACGACCTCGGAGGAACCGGAGGAGGCTTCAGTGGCACCTGAGGTTGAGGTAAAGTTTGCGGAAGCGGAGGCAAAGGAGGAGGGGTAGGAACGCTCGGAGGGGGACCCCTCGGCAATGGCGGAGGAGGCGTAACCTGCGAAGGCGTATACACCTCGGAATACACCCAGCCCGGTGATCCACCACCAGCCTGGGACGTCGGAGAGCCACTCATGGCATCAGGCCTCCTCTCCCGCTTCTTCGACATCGAAGAACGGTGACCAGACGGCGAGCGTCGGCCCCTCGACGTCTAGCGTCTCTTCCTCGGCGTCGACCGTCGTCCATGCCTCGACGTCGACTTCGTACGCCTCGACGTTGATCTCTCGTGTCTCGACGACGACCTCTTGTGCCTCGACGGCGACCTCGACGGAGACCTCTTCCGCCTCGACGGCGACCTCTTCCGCCTCGACGGCGGACCACTCCTCGACAACGAGGATCCCCTCGACGACGATGTTCTCCTCCTCTTCGCCGACGGCGAACGGCGGTGTCGCTTCGACGGCGAGCGATGACGCCGGGCCCTTCGACGTCATTCACTCGACGTCGAGACCGACGAGGAAGACGACGAAATCGTCACCGGATACTTCGACGGCGGTCTGTGCACATCCCTCGACGTCGAGCGCCGACGGCGCTTTGCCCCAGAGCCCTGGGGGGACGGGGAACAGACCGCAGTCATTCCTCTCGACGTCGTGGTCGCTGCAATCGACCCAGACGGAGAGTGGGCACGTTTGCTGGTCTTCTTGCCCCTGGGGAGCCCCCCAGAGGCCTCAGCATGGGCAGAAGGAGCCCCTCCAGACCCACCTTGCGCCTTCAGCCTTCTTTCCTCGAGTCCCTGAAGCCTGATCTTCTTTCTTTCCTTCAGGGTCCTGCCAGAGAAGCCCTGACAAATCTCACAGTCCTCTGGGACATGGGAAGAGGGAAGGCAGAGGATACACACCTCATGGGAATCCGATTTGGCCTTCTTCCTGGAGCACTCCGGGCATTTGTCAAATAATGCAGGCATATTTGACATCAAAAAGGAGCAAAACCCAAGAAGAACAGCACTAAGTACTTTAGAAGCACTCAAAACGAAATTAATAGTGAAAAATCACCAATAAACCCTTGAAAAGGGAGAGCTCAATGCTCCAGGGTCCTGCTTGCAGGAGCCGGAAAAAAGAACTGAAAGTAAAAGGGACCTGCAGTGCATTCTGGGATACTGTGAAGTTCTGGAAGGTTCTCTTAAAGGCACAGTATCCTGTTCTGAGCCACATAATGGCAGCCTATGGGGCTTGTCTGTCCAGATCCTCCTCTCTATCATTCCAGAGGGTTTTTGCTGCTGAAGCAAGGGAAATCTGTACAGGCTATGCTGTTTTGTGGATTTTTTTGGTGGAATTTCTAGTTGAAGTACTGGACAGTGTAGCCTGTTTTATAGGCTGCATTATCTGTCTTTAATTCTATCTTAAGTGTCTGTGCAGGTCTGCATTTTTTGACACTTTAAGAGATTATTTTTGATTGCTCCGGGGTCCACGCACATGGGCGGGACTATTCACTAGATTATGACTATACACAGAGATCCCCTACTACAGAATTATACGATCATACAATCATGCTGTGAGAAAGTCATGGGTGAGTTCACCACCCATCTGTAATGTTGCATATCCAAGCAGTGTTTTGAGCTCAGCAGAAGAACTCGTGTCAATAGAATGAAGAATGGTACCAAGTATTGAGAGTGGCCACAATTTTGGCATATTAGCCCTGAAGAAGTTCCACCTCAAAAAGGAACGAAAAGAGTGGGCTATATTTTAATCATGATGGAATAAAGAACTGTTGGTACCTACTGGAAATTGGCATGTTTGACTTTTGAAGTGGAATGAACTCAATAAGTTCCAAATTGTTTATGTCACTGCTTATATGGAATTAGTGTCTTTGGCAGCTGGACACCCGAATAACTGCACCAAAACATGCTGAAAGGACATACAAGGGGTGCGTGTTTTTGTTAGCCATAGCTGCTTTTGTAAATTATTTCAGCTGACAATACACAAACAAGCACTAAAGGTCGAGCACATTGTTCTCCTGAAACAGTGGATCATTTGCTGGTGATTTACTTGGCAGATGTGTCTATACATACAATGACAGACTTTTTAACTTCAAAACACTCACAGCCTATGATCTATACATCTACAAGCACATATCACAATATTTGAAGTCTCTCAATCAAATTGTAAAGCAAAAGCTTAGCACATTCAATATCTTACTTTTCTTGCTGCTTCTTTGTGCCTTAGGCGTCTCAGGAAGTATGTCATCTGCCGCAGGATTTGAAACTGGTTCACTGGAGTCAGAAATTGTCTTCTTTTTTTTCTTCTTTTTAGTAGAAGCAGACTCTGAGACAAACTGTCCTTCTGGGGCATTCAGAGATCCTTCATTCTCTTTTTCCTCACTCCTTGTATCTCCTTCAGTACCAGAAATATTGGCCACTTCGATAATCTTTGAGGTGTTTGTTGCTTCACCACCTGTAACTTTGCCTGTCATAAATAGAAAAAAGTTTACATTATCTTTGTTGTTTTCTTGGCTATATGTGTAAAAATAGCCTCATTCTGGCTCAATGTATTCGATTTCCATCTTACAGATTGCTACAAACAGGAAAAAGCATCTAACAGCCCCAAAAGGAGTCTTCATAAATGCCTACAAAAGAGTTGGGATGTAAGCAATGAGGTACCCCAGCATAACGGCCAAGGTACCATTCCACTGCAACACCCAGGGTACCAGTTGCACCCCAACAGCCAGGATATCAAACTTGCCACAAGAGCCAGGACAGCATGGGTACCAAAACATAACATGATACCCAAGGCATCTGGGGGACAAGCCAGCATTGAACATGAGAATACGCAAGCCACCTGCCCTTACAATAAAAAAAGGCACATTACCTCAGAACAACAGGAAACAGGCCCCCAGAACAAAGAGGACTAGCATTTGCAATGCAATAGGTCTCGCATTTGAGATACTTTGAGCTCTTGGCACTGTAAATGTCAACAGCTCAAATTCTCGCAAATGCGAGACCTACTGATTTGCAAATATTGTTTTTTCTCAAGCGCACCATGCAGCGCTTGTACTTAATAGAGGCCACGCCCCTTTCTTTAGCCAAGCCGAGTCTACAGAAAGGGGCGTGGCCTCTATTAACTGCAAGCGTGGCATGGGGCGCTTGGAAACAACCCCCCAAAAATATATTTGTAAAGCAATAGGTGTTGCATTTGCAAGAGTTTAAGCTATTGTCATTTACAATACCAATAGCTCCAACTCTCCTCAATGCGAGATCTACGACATTCCAAAGAAGCATTTGCCATTGCCCCGGCTGCTTGGAAAGTGAAAGCATGCATGGCGCTCAATGTTGCTGCAAAGCACGTTGTGCCTGCAGTAAGACAAAACTCACTAAAGAAATAGTGCCTACAGACTAAAAACACAGACGGAGTAACAACAGAAGTAAAAGGGCCAGTCCTCATGGGAGGTTACAAATAAGGACTAGGTGGTACTAAGGAGGGACTAACAAGCCGATTACTGAATCAGAAGCCAGCATTTACACAGGCACAAGCCAAGGGAAAATATAGGCGGAGAGTAGGTGGAGCTTCAAGTACATACTCTAATACAGCATGCCTCGCAGAGCAGAGCAGCGCATGCGCTGTCCAGGCTCGACCTAATAACAAGATGTTCTTTTGTAGGTAATTAAGGTGAGATGATACAGGAAAACATACGTAAAAGAATATGCAAGACAGGCCAGCAACATTTACGCTGGTGTTGGAAAGGTTTGCTCTTATGTCCAAGGAAGAATTGGTAAAGTACTTCTAATGGAGTTGGATAAGGAACTAATAGAGTTTCAATCAACATAAGAAGAGCCTACAGTTAAAAACAAATACCATGAAACTCAAGCAAGAGTACAAAAAACACAAATGATGAATGAACACATGAGAAGAGACACACTGTATAACGAGTTTCATTTGTAGATTCATTGTGTAACAATGTGAGGGTAAAATTACCTTTGGTTAGCAGGCTCAAACTTCTCCATTGACAACATGCAGCTAATAATATCACAAAGAAATCATTTCATGCAGGGCAGTGCTTAATTTGTGCCTGTGTTTGCTGGTGTGTGGCCTCAGCATTTCATTCTGAACATGGGCGCCTATTTATGATAGTCCACCACATAGTGGTGCTGTCTGTATCTTTTTTACCAGAGCACCTCAGTTTGATATTTAAATATACAACTAAAAAGATTCTAGCCCACCTATGTCATGCTGTAAGCTTTTGGTGGCCTCAAATTGTTCAAAGTGACAAATCTGTAGGAGTGTGATGCTTATTAGGTAGTGTTTATACTGCACTTGGCAGTGAAGGCAGGTCCGGTTGGAAGCGCAAGCTGAAGTGGCCTCCGGAACAATCTCATACGCCCAGGCACTTATTTATTTATTACAAATAAAGCATCTCAGTGCACCAAGGGGCCATGGGTGGGGTCTCCGAGAGGTAAGGAAGAACACTACTAGCTTAACTAGTCCCACACGTGGTGCACTGTTAGACCCAACCACCACTCCTTCCCAAGTAAACAAGAAAATGAAACCTGGACAGAGTATGACTGAGGGGCATGTATCAAGTGAAAATGGAAGGGAGTCTGCCCTCTCCGCCCTTCTGGACAGCCTGCAATAGCTCAAACATGGCGTACAAGAAACGAGAAAACATCCTACAAACCATCAGAGGATGAACCTTCCAAGTAATCACACACAGATGCCACAGAACCGTACACCACAATGGATACATTTGAAACTATACTCCATGCAATACGAGACCCCAGAAAAACTAATGGAACAAAAGATTGTAGACACAGGTTCTTCAGTATAACACCCACAGTGATTATACGGTCATACGATCATTCTGTGGGAAAAAGTCATAGGCGAGTTCACCACCCCTCTCATTTGTAATTTTTGCATATCTAAGAGGTGTTTTGAGCTCAGCAGAAGAACTTGTGTCAATACAATGAAGAATGGTACCAAGTATTGAAAGTGGACACACTTTTGACATATTAGCCCTGGAAAAGTTCCTCCACAAAGAGCAACGAAATCAATTGGCTATTTTTAAATGATGATGGAATAAAGAACTGTTGGTACCTATTGAAAATTGACATGCTTGACTTTTGAAGTGGAATGAACTAATATAGATCTAAATCTTTTATGGCTCTGCTTATATGACAGTAATGCCTTTGGCAGCTGGACACTGGAGGAACCAAAGCATACTGAAAGGACGTAAGAGGGGTGCGTTTTTTGCTAGCCATTGCTGCTTATGTACATTATATGCACTGATGATGCACAAACAAGCACTAAAGGTCGAACACTTAGTTCTCTTGAAACAGTGGACCATTTTCTAGTGATTGACTTGGCAGCTGTGTCCATACATATAATGACACACTTTTAAACTCCAAGACCACTCAGCATAAGCCCTATGCTCTACACAGCTACAAGCACGTATCACAATATTTAAAGTCCCTGAATTAAATTGTAATCACAAGTTTAGCACATTGAAAATCTTACTTTTCTTGCTGCTTCTTTGTGCCTTAGGCAACTCAGGAGGTATGTCATCTACAGCAAGATTTGGAACTGGTTCACTCGAGTCAGACATTTTCTTTTTTTTTTTCTTCTTTTTAGTGGAAGCAGACTCCGAGACGAACTGTCCTTCTGGGACATTCAGAGATTCTTCATTCTCTTTTTCTTCAGTCCTTGCATCTCCTTCAGTACCAGAAATATTAGTCGCTTCAATAACCTTTGGGGTGTTTGTGGGTTCACCACCTGTAACCTTGCCTGTTATAAACAGAAAAAAAAGTTGCCGCCGTCTTTGTTTTTTGGCTTTACGTGTACAAAAATAGCCTAATTCTGTCTCAATATATACAATTTCGATTTTACAGATTTCTAAAAAACTGAAAAAGCAGCTAACAGTCCCAAAAGAAGTCTGCATAAAGAACTGCAATAGATTTGGGACGTAGGCCATAAGGTGCCCTAGCTTGACAGCCAAGGTACCATATCCACTGCAACTACCAGGGTACCAGTTGCACCCCAACATTCAGCATATCAAACTTGCCACAAGCAAGAGCCAGGACATCATACTAAACAGGGTACCAAGAACTATCATGATAGCCAAGGCATCTATGACTAAAGGGATTATACCCATTGCACAAGTTACTTACTTGTATAACGATAGATCTGTAAGAGACATTAGTTAGTGATAGATTCCTTACCTTTAGAATATCCCCAGGCGTCAGACTGGATACGGAAAGTTTTTCGTCAATAGTACCCCTTTGAGACGGTAGGCATCGTCATGCGGCTCCGCATACATTGTTGGTGTCGTAGTCGCCGAGATGACGTTGCTGGAGCTACTTTGATGCGCCCACGCGCGCTGACGTCAGTTCTGTACACGACTTTCCGCGCGAGGAACACAGAGCCATGCAAGATACTGATCACTGGTGCATTGAAACTAGGGCCCTAAAAGGATGACCTTAACCCTAGAACTCAGTTCGTGGTAAGGAATCTATAACTAATGTCTCATATATATATATATCGTTACACAAGTAAGTAACTTGTGCACCTGAAAGAGACAAGTTAGTGATAGATTCCTTACCTTAGAAGAGATACCCCAGGAATACCAACCCCAGTGGTGGGTCTGCGAACCAAGATCACACCAGAAAGTCACAGAGAACAGAACGGCCAAAGAAGCAGTCTCTCCAGACTTTACTGTCAAGGCAATAATGCTTGGTAAAAGTGTGCAGCGAGGTGCACGTGGCTGCCTAACAGATGTCTGGCAGGGGGACACCACGTCCCAATGCAGTAGTAGCTGCGGTTGCCCTGGTAGAATGGGCGTGCAATCCCACCGGAGGTTCCTTTTTAGCCAGAGAATAACAGGCCTTGATACACAAGACCACCCAGCGGCATATAGTCCTCTTGTGTATAGCTCGGCCTTTCCTGGCGCCTATGTAGCCAACAAAGAGCTGGTCATCTATCCGGAACTGTTGTGTGCGAGTCAGGTAAAATGAGAGCACGCGTTTTGGGGCCAGATGGTGGAGACTCTCTTCCACTCTGGAAGGGTGCGGATAGAAAGTGGGCAAGGTGATAGTCTGCCCGATGTGGAAGGCAGTGACAATCTTTGGCAAGAAGGAAGGACCAGTGTGAAGCACAACCTTGTCCGGAAGAGGCTTACAGGAAAGAACCTGGAGCTCACTCACGCGCCTAGCAGAGGTGATGGCAACCAGGAAAGCAGTTTTCAAAGTTAATAAACGAAGAGGACAGTTGTGAAGCGGATCAAAGGGAGCACACATCAAATAGGTAAGAACCAGATTCGAGTACCACTGTGGCATTACAAACGGAATAGGAGGGAAAAGGTGAGTAATGCCCTTGAGAAATCTATTTACAACAGGAGACTTGAAAAGAGAGGGCTGAACAGGGAGCCTGAGAAAGGCCGAAATTGCAGAAAGATAGCCCTTAATAGTGCCCAGAGCAGAGCCCTGCTGGGCCAGACAAAGAAGGAACAAAAGGACTTCTGAAAGAGGGACAGAAAGGGGATCCACAGCCTTTGCTGTTCACCATGGCACAAATTTGTTCCACCTGCAGGCGTATACCGATTTAGTGGAGGGACGCCCGACTGCCAGAATGATATCACAGACTTCAGGAGGCAAGTCAAAAGGAATCAACTGTGGCCGCTCAATCTCCACATATGTAGGTGGAGGCTGGACAGGTTCGGGTGGAGGACCGTCCCCTGCTGCTGCGACAGAAGATCCTCCCGAAGAGGCAGTCTGATCAGGGTATCCTTGCTCGTACTGAGTAGCTCGGTATACCAAACTCTTCGAGCCCAGTCCGGAGCCACAAGAATGACTTGGGCCCGGTGGCGCCTGATCTTCTTCAGCACTCTGGGTAGAAGTGGTATAAGCGGAAAAGCGTACAATAGACCACAAGTCCACTCGTGACGGAAAGCGTCGCCGAGCGAGTTGCCGCCTTGGAAACTCCAACGTGCAGAAGTGATGACATTGGGTGTTCTCTTCGGTGGCGAATAGATCTAACCAAGGATCTCCCCACTGTTGAAAGAGACCTTGCGCCACCTCCGAGTGAAGACGCCATTTGTGATCCATCATGTACATGCGGCTGAGTTCGTTTGCCCTGATGTTCAAAGAACCTGCCAGGTGTTGAACCATCAAGGAAATGTCTTGACGTTCGAGCCACGCCCAGAGACGCAGAGCCTCTTGACACAGGGTCCACGAACTCACCCTGCCCTGTTTGTTGCAATACCACATGGCGGTGGTGTTGTCTGTGGACACTTGCACCACCCTCCCCATGACAGAGGGAAGGAATGCTTTCAGTGCAAGAAGGATCGCCCTAAGCTCCAGAAGGTTGATATGGATCCGGGACTCCGCCGGAGACCAGAGGCCTCTGATCTCCACCTCTCCCTTGTGCCCACCCCATCCCAGGAGGGACGCATCCGTCACCACTGTGTGATCCGGCTGGGGAAGGGAGAGGGATATGCCGCTAACCTAATGCTGATTCGTGAGCCACCACTGCAATTGTTGTGCTGTGCCCTCCGAGATCAGACGTAGTCGGACAGGTTCCCCTGAGGCTGCGCCCACTGGAACTTCATGTCCCACTGCAGAGCCCGCGTATGCCATATGGCATAGTTGGTCAGCAGGATGCAGGAGGCCATGAGGCCCAGCAGCCTCAAGGTCGTCCTGACCAAAACCCAGGACAAGGGCTGAAATATCTGAATCATAGCCCGAATGTCTCAAACTCGCTGTTCGGGAGGATAAACCTGAAACTGCGCCGTATCCAGAACCGCTCCGATGAAGAGGAGCTTCTGTAAGGGAATCAGGTGCGACTTCGACATGTTGATGGAAAACCTAAGCAAATGCAGGAGGTCGGCCGTAGTCTGGAGGTGAGAAACGACTGCCTGGGGCGAGCCCGCCTTCAAGCAGCCAGTCATCGAGATAGGGGAAGACTGAAACCCTTGATCAGCGCAGGTAAGCTGCGACCACCGCCATCACTTTTGTGAACACCCGTGGGGCACTGGTAAGGCCAAAAGGGAGCCCGGTGAACTGAAAGTGCTCATGGCCTACCGTGAACCGCAGGTTACGACAGTGGGCCGGCAGGACAGGGAAAATAGCGTCCTGCAGGTCCAACACTACTATCCAGTCTTGCGGGTCGAGGGCAGACAAGGCCTCAGCAAGTGTGAGCATCTTGAACTTCTCCTTCTGGAGAAGGCGATTGACGTTTCGAAGGTCTAAGATGGGACGCAGGCCTTTGTCCTTCTTTGGAACCAAGAAGTAGTGGGAGTAACAACCACGACCTACTTCTGGCATCGGAATGCGCTCGATGGCCCCTTGGCCAAGAGGGCCGTAACTTCCTGTTGGAGAAGTGCCAAGTGATCCCCCGACATGCAGTGATACTCTGGTGGCATGGCTGGAGGGGTTGTCTAGAAGGGGAGGGAGTAACCCCTTAGGACAATTTGCAGAACCAACCTGTCTGATGTGATGTTGCGCCAGTGGTGGAGGTGATGGCGAATCCTCAATCAAACATTTGTAGAGCGTGCTACTTACCCGTGAGGGTCTCAAGGCGCTGGGGGGAGGGGGGATGCTGCTACTGCTCAAATAAGCCAGGTCTGAGGAGTTTCATGAAGGTTAGCAGGTCCTGGGTCTGACATAGGAGGATGGGGAGGGTGTTCCAGGTCTTGGCGGCGAGATGGGAGAACGATCTACCGCCGGAGATCTCTCTTCAGAAGCTGAGACGTCTGTTGAGGTATGCTGGTCCGGTGTTGTGGAGTGCCTAGTGTGCGTGTGAGTAGCTCGAAGGTGATCCAATTGTTGACGGGGAGCCAGTGAAGGTCTCTCAGGTGGGGTGTGATGTGGCTTCGGAGAGGGATGTCTAGTATTAGGCATTCAGAGGCGTTTTGAATGCATTGAAGTCGTTTCAGTAGTTTGGCCGAGGTTCCTGCGTAGAGGTTGTTTCCGTAGTCCAACCTGCTGCTGATGAGGGCCTGGATGACTGTTGTTGTTTTGGTGGGGATCCACCTGTAGATCTTACAGAGCATGTGGAGGGTGTTGAAGCAGGAGGATATGACGGCGCTGACCTGCTTTGTCATGGAGAGAGAAGAGTTGAGGATGAACCCCAGGTTGAGTGCGTAGTCGATGGGTGTTGGAGCTGTCCCCAGTGCGGTTGGCCACCAGGAGTCGTCCCAGGCCGAGGGGGTGGAGCCGAGGATGAGGACTTCCGTCTTGTCCGAGTTTAGATTCAGTTGGCTGTACTTCATCCACTCAGCGACAGCTTTCATTCCTTCGTGGAGGTTGGTTTTAGCGGTGATGGGGTCCTTGGTGAGGGAGAGGATCAGCTGGGTGTCATCGGCGTAGGAGATGATGTTGAGGTTGTGCTGTTGGGCGACGTGGGCGAGCGGTGCCATGTAGATGTTGAACAATGTCGGGCTGAGGGATGAGCCCTGGGGTACGCCGCAGATGATCTTGGTGGCTTCGGAGCAGAAAGGGGGGAGGCGGACGCACTGGGTTCTGCCGGAGAGGAAGGAGGTGGTCAAGTCCAGAGCCTTGTCTCGGATCCCAGCGTCGAGGAGGCGTGTGCTTAGGGTGTGGTGGCTGACAGGTCTAGGAAGATGAGGTGCGCGGTTTCTCCGTTGTCCAGCAGGGCCCTGATGTCATCGGTGGTGGCGATGAGGACAGTTTCTGTGCTGTGATGCTGCGGAACATGGTCTGGGACGGGTCCAGGATGCTGTTCTCCTTGAGGTAGCGCGTCAGTTATCTGTTGACGGTTTTCTAGATGACCTTTTCTGGGAACGGGAGCAGGGAGATGGGCCGGAAGCTCTTGAGGTCCTTGGGGGTCAGCCTTGGGTTTTTTGAGTAAGGCGATGATCTCGGAGTGCTTCCAGCTTTCCGGGAAGGTTGCGGTCTCGAAGGAGATGTTGATGGCTTTCCGGAGATGGGGCGCGATGGTGGTGCTGGCTTTGTTGAAGATGTGATGTGGGCATGGGTCTGATGGAGATCAGGAGTGGATGGGGCTCATGGTTTTGATGGTGTTGTCATTTATGTCCGTCCAGGAGAGCATGGGATCGGTGTGGATGGTGGCCATGGGGACGGAGGACTCACTGGTTGTCGGGGGGGGGGGGGTCGTGCCGTTGACGCTCTCTTGGATGTCTGCGATCTTGTAATGGGAGAAGATGGCAAGGGAGTCGCACAGGTCTTGTGAAGGTGGGATGTCTGTGTTGGAGCTGGGGTTGGAGAGTTCCTTCACGATGTTGAAGAGCTCTTTGCTGTTGTGTGCGTAGTTGTCTAGGCGGTCTTTGAAGGAGGCCCTTTTGGCGGATCTGATGAGGTGATGGTGTCTGCGGGTGTCGTTCTCGTGGGCTGCGTAGCTGTCCGGTGTCTGTTCACGGTGCCATTTCTTCTCTAGCTTTCGGCAGGTTTGCTTGGAGGCCTGGAGGTCTTCAGTGAACCAGCTGGCTTTCTTGCTGGTGTGTCTGTTGGAGGGTTTCTTGATCAGGGCAAGGGAGTTGGCGTAGTCGTCGATCCATTGTCTGAGGTTGCAGGCGGCGGTTTCGGGGTCGGTGGGTGGGCTCCGGGCGAGGGTGGTGGTTAGCTGGTCTTCGGTAACTTTCCTCCAGCAGAGGCGGGGGAATTGTTGGGAGCGGTGGTGCGAGGTGGGTTTTCGGAAGGTGAAGTGGATGCAGCGATGGTCGGTCCAGTGGAGTTCAGTGGTGTGATTGAAAGAGACGTGGGGGCTTGCGGAGAAGATGGGGTCAAGCGTGTGGCCGGCACAGTGGATGGGTGTTGTGACGAGTTGTCTGAGTCCGAGGTTGGCGAGGTTGGCGATGAGGGGGGTGGAGTTGGTGTTGTTGTTATTCTCGAGGTGGAAGTTCAGATCGCCGAGAAGGATTTAGTCGGCGGAGGCGAGGCCGTGTGTACTGACGAAGTCGGCGATGGAGTCGCTGAACTGTGGTCGGGATACAGGGGGGTCTGTAGACGAGGGTCCCTTTGAGGGTGACGTTGGGATCGGTGTGGATCTGGAAGTGCTGGTGTTCGGCCGTGCTGAGGTGACTCTGAGAGTGTACCGGTGTATGATGGCTATTCCTCCACCTACTCCGTTGGTGCGGCCCCTGCTGGTGATCTTGTAGCCGTCCGGGATGGCTATGCCGAGGACAGGTTCAGCCAGGTCTCCGTCAGGAAGACGACGTCTGGGGAGGTTGAGTCGAGTAAGTCCCAGAGTTCAACGGTGTGTTTGCGAGCGGAGCGGGTGTTGAGAAGAATGCATCTGAGGTGGGTGCGTTCTTTCACGGTGGGTGGATTGGTGGACCGGATACTGGTGAAGCTGCAGTTCCGGCAGGAGAAGGGTCCTTGTGTGCGTTTCGGGGCGGCCAGGAAGCAGGAGTGTGATCGTCCGATGTTGAGTGCTTGCAGGGTGCTGGCATCGTAGCGGCGTCGTGTGTAGTGCTGTTCACGGGTCCAGGGGTTCTGGCGCTGGGCGCAGTCCAGGCGCGGATGGGCGCAGACAGGCTTGCCTTAGGCGCACCTTCGGAGCACCAGCGGCCGCTATTTAAGGGTAGGTGGGAGGAAGGAGCAGCGAATAGGCAAGAAGGGGGACAAGAATAAGCAGTACAGGCCTACAAGACCACCGAGGCAGAGGGGCCTCGAACCTGCGGTAGTGGCAGGGACAGGCAGCGGGGGCACACAGAGGCACTGGTGGAGCTGTGCGGCGTGGGGGGGGGGGGAGCATCCTGCCTGAATACAGGCATCTGGTAGGTCTGACACACCGGACTAGGAAGGTTTGGAGGCAATGGCAGCAGGGGGGGTGGTGAACTGACCCGCACGCTGGCCCCGTGACCCGCCTCTGCGGGTCCCATGTCTGCGGCTGCGCTGAGTCTGTTGCTGCGCAGGCCTGTGGCTCTGAAACAAACGTGCTTGGGCACCCCTTCCTTGACCACGAAAGAAGCGAAAAGCAGATGCAAAAGGAATGCGTGTGGCCAAAAGGCCAAAGAATTTGGCCGTAGCCCACGAGTCCTTAAAACGCTCCGACGCGCAATCCACCTTATAGTCAAACAGGCGAGTACCATCACAGGGCATGTCCATCAATGTGTTCTGGACATCCCCAGAAAAGCCAGTCCTTCTCAGCCAGGCGTGGTGGCCTAGCGCCACTGAAGGAGACAGCGAGCCAGGTTCAGGAGTATAATCCTGGTCACCTGCATCCCCCAGATCCTAACCCCAGTCCAGGTCTAACTCGCATTGTGCTGCGAGAGGGTCCTCAGACCCCTCCCAGACCTCCCCATCCTCCACAGCCTGCCGAACAGGTGGAACATAAGGAGGTTCGGTGAACAAAGGTAAAGAAATCCCCTAACTGCGTCAGAATCGGTGTCGGTCAATACCCCTCCAGCACCGGCTCCACATCGGCAAGGAGGCCAGGGACGGCGTGGGCCGGTGTCGCAGCTGACGCCGGTGGCGGCGCCGTCTATGTCGGTGGAGGTCGTACCAGGCCAACCAACATGGACGGGGATCCATGCGTGGATCTATGGGGGTCTCTCGGCGTCGAGACTGAAGTCGTCGATGACGTAGGGGCCAGAGCCGGCGACGTCGAAGAACGAGCGCCCCCAGCCGGGCCCACCGGGCCCGAAGGCGCACCAGCGGGGCCGGACGGTTTGAAGACACGTGCCATGGCTGACAGGAACTCCTGCAGCTGGGCCGGAGTCGCCGATGGACCCGGAAAAGGTGGGTAGGCCATCGGCAACTGCAGAGGCTCTGCCGGTGGTGCCACCTGCACCACCAGCCGCGTTGCGTGACCGGCTAGGGGAAGGCGAAGAGCGACGACACTTCTTCGACTTCTTGTGCTTCGCCTGGCTCAGTGGCCGGTCCCGCAAAGTACCCGGAGCCATGGCCCGGCAGTGGGGGAACGACTCCGAGTCGTGGTCGCACCCCAGGCAGTAGAGACACTCATGGTGCGGGTCAGTCAACGACATTGTGCGGGGACAAGCCGCGCAAGACTTAAAACAGGGCATCCCTATACACCAGGAGTCAAAAGACCAAAAAAACAGAGACAAATGTCCCAAAAATAACTCAGTCATAAAGTGACCGGGGTACCGCTCTCTACGTTCTATCTACGCTTGCTGGCGAGGAAAAAGAAAGAACTGACGTAAGCTAGCATGGACGCGTCTAAGTAGCTCCAGCGATGTCATCTCGGCGACTAGGACGCCAACGACGTACGCGGAGGTGTATGACGACGCCTATCGATGCACAGGGGTACTGCTGAAGAAAAAATTTCCGGATACAGTCTGACGCCTGGGGATATTCTAAGGTAAGGAATCTATCACTAACGTGTCTCTTTCAGATTCACAAGTCAGCATTGAACCTGAGAATACGCAAACCACCGTCCCTTACAATAACAAGCATTTGCAATGCAATAGGTCTCGCATTAGGAAAGTTTGAGCTATTGGTCTTGTAAATGACTTTTTTTTTATTTATGTGTTGGTTTTGAAAATAGCTAAATTAATACCTTGGTCAATTACAATGCCAATAGTTATAACTTTCGCAACTGTGACACCTATAGCATTTGTAATGCAACATGTTTTGTATTTACGTGACTTAGATGTATTGATATTACAAATAGCAATGGCTTTTAATTTTTTTAAATAATTAATACTTAAATAAAAGTGATTGTAATTTATAATGGCAATAGCTTAAACTTTTGTAAATAACTTTTGTGAAGATTATGTTCAGTGTATTTTATTGTGATGAAAATCCAAGAACAGAAGTGAAATATTACATCTTTTTGTGACATTTGTAATAAAGCTTGAAACATTGAGAGAACATCTTTGAACCAGTTGTTGTTGAATTGTTGCACTGATTGATGCTGGGATGGCGCTGAGTGATGCTGTGGTGGTGCTGAGTGATGCTGTGGTGGTGCTGTGGTGGTGGTGCTGTGGTGGTGCTGTGGTGGTGCTGTGGTGGTGCTGAGTGGTGCTGTGGTGGTGCTGGGTGATGCTGGGGTGGTGCTGAATGGTGCTGTGGTGGTGCTGAATGATGTTGTGGTGGTGCTGAGTGATGCTGTGGTGGTGCTGAGTGTTTTCCATGCCAAAGAGCTCCCAGCGCCACCCCACCGTCCTGCTCATACTAGAGCATAAAGACTGGGGTTTGTGAAATCTTAGAGGAATATTTAAAAGTCAGTAACTGTCTGAAACTGGTCCAGTGCTGAGATTACACAAGCTCTGCCTCAAACCTCATATGAATATGTTGCTGAGACCACTTGTTGGTCGCCAAGATTTCTCAGCAACCAGTATCCAGGGTGCAACATCATTCCAGACTGGAAAAAACGTTTCTGTACTCCAGAGACGGGGGTCACTGTCTGTCAATTCCACTTTGCCATGTTTGGAATCAGGAATTTGGAAGTTTTAAAACTTTCTAAAAAAAATTCCTTCGACTACTTTGAGGACCGAAGCTAACTGGCTGCTGAGGAGGCGTGCTGGAGGTCCCCTTGCATGATGAAGAAGCTTCCTGGCAGGGACAAAGAACACTGTGAAGAGATGGGATAACAAGAAGTGAAGCAGCCCACTACTGCCCAGACAAGGTTCTGCACCGCCAGGCCTTCAGGTGTTAACACTGGTTCCCCCAGCAGTGTGCCCCAGAGTGAGATTTCATGCTTCCTAGGCTCTGCAGTAGATGGAGAATTCGGAGAATTGCAAACTGTGGCTGGTAGAAATACCTGCGACCGACTGAGAAAGACAGTTTGGTTAGTGGTTGACCCACGAAATGCATGCATGCCAGTCAGAGCCTCTAAAAACTTGGTGCCTTGGCAAGATCACAGCAGCATTCAGTGGTTACCCTTGGCATCCTCTAGATCACTGCTACAAATTATGGGGGAAGTTGGTCTCTTCACTTTGTTTGGGCGGTTGGCTTATGTTTTAGCGCCTGAGGAATATCCTGAGAGAGATCAATTGATCAGAGCGAGTGAGCATGGCCTAGCTTTGTCTACATTTGCTGCACCTACATCTAACAGTGGCAAAATCCTGCACACAGACGTGGCGGGTCGATACAGCAACAGCCCTAGTGGGCCATGTAGGACCACAGATCACTGGGAGCAATGCAGCTCCACCCCCAGATGGCGAAGTGTGCCCGGCTCGCCAGACTATTAGGGATTCAATCCAACTGTGCAACATTGTGACAGCACTAGTTAAATTTAGGCCAATTTACATTCTACAAACAGTATAGCCACACTGCAATTTAGAAATAGACATTGAACCCAGCAGGGTATTGAGTGGATGCTGCCCACCATTTTCCAGACGGGTCAATTTATCCTGTTCTGCAAAGACTGTTTCTATGCTACCTTACCTAAAGGATAAACAACTAATATTGACTGGTTCCTCTATATAGTGATTATTCCCTTGATACCCATGTAAAGTATGGTTGCCCTCTGACTTTAAGTACAGTATAGTTTGGTTTATTTAAAGTACTCTTTATTTTAAGCATATATCTTTTTGGGACCCTGGTTTATTTATTCATTGTGTCTAATTGAGTCTACCCCAAACCACCTCCTTGAGTAAGAATCAGACTGCTCGATGTTACTACCTTTACAGTCATTTGGTAAAAGAGTGTACTTGGTACTCAGTTTTGGGCTTGATAGTAAGATCGGGGTGAGTACATCAGTGGTTTAATGTTATCTTTATACAAATTGGAGCCAGTACAAAACGATTCTTCTGGGACTCCTGAAGAAGTTCTGACGAGGTGTGTGTGAATGCTCATTGTTTTCAGTTTGTGAAGGTTATTTCTTGTCAACGATTAAAATGTAATATTGCCCGTAGTGAGAGGAAGTCAGAGAATTGTATAGACTTCTGGTGCCTACATCACATCAAGGATCAAGACTTTTCACATGGAGTGGTCTAAAGTCAGTCTCAGAAGTCCTATGAATAGAGGGGGAGGTGCAAGGACTGTGGAATTTATTTGTAATAGCCAGGTTTGTCAGGAGTAAGAGACTTCCACGGTCAGTATATACAACAGCACTCTTAAAACTCTGAGTAGTGGCCATGGTAGAGAAAGTGAACATATTTTGTTTCAGGTGTAACTCAAAATCTAGGACGCTGGACAATTGATGTTTGAGTGGTGAGGAGGCTCGAGAAAGCATCAAGAATGTTTTTTTTTTTTTAAAAGGTGATAAATACGTCAAAATACTTTCATGCCCGAGTGGTGAGGCAAAATCAGTAACAACATTGGTTACTACTTGGATAGTTGTAGGAGAGAGGTCATAGCCTTATGAAAAAGGTAACTTGGATGATAATGGTCTGCGGTAGTAGTATGTGATAGTGCCACCTACATGGCCCATACATATTATTTCCTAATAACGACAGGGATGCTTAGCTTAGCGCCTCGTGGCTGGAGGGTTGTATATGTGCCAAGGGTATTATAGATTTGCACCCTCACACTTTGCAGCATCTACAAATGGCCAGGAGTATATATTGACAGGCACCTCATGCAGTGGCTTTTATGTAAGTGTTGAGTAAATATCTGCTGCTAGGAGTCCCACTTTCTAGGACCTGCACACTCCTTTGTGATTCAGTGGTACGATTGGTTGCCTAACCACAGAATATAGAGGCATACTAATAGAGAAGGAGGCAGGCAAAAACAACTAGTTTACAATTTAGATTTGCGGTTTCAGAGCCGAGACTCAACATCTTCGAACAGATTTAGTACATCCCAGGTAGAGCCGGTTTTGCCACACTGAACGTGCCTGTGTGGACTAACCCTGGTCCGATCGACCCAAGTTCAATACCCAAGAGTGTACATATTTTGCCGCGCCCATTCAATGCGTGGCCCCTCTGCGGAGTCCTAACAGGGTTTTCACCAAAAAGTATGCTGTCAGGATTGTGGGCATTTGCCAGCTGAATGTTGAGCACCAACTTTTTTCCCACGTCCCATACCGGATGGGAATGAGCGTCGATCACTGACAATAGAGGGTCAGTTTTAATCGGCCGTCTGCGCGCTGAACGCTTCAAACTCACCGCCGCAGCCCGGCTTCAACAGGAAGCCAGGCAACCTTTTTTGGGACGGTGGCGGGGCCGGACAAATACAGGAAGCAGACGGGAGCCTACCCCGCGCTCCTGTGCCCGCCAGAAGATTTCCGTCTCAGCTAGCGGGGCTCCCGTGCTCGTGGAGAGCCCCGCGGCCCCCGCCTGTTAACAAGAATGACCCACTGGATGCCGAGGGACACGTGAGAAGAACCTGGTTAGTGGGGTGTGAGGGGGATGTGTGAGCGCGTGTGTCTGTGTGTGCGCGCGCATGTGTGTATGCGTGTGTATGTATGCGTGTGTGTGTTAAAAGAGCCCGATGACTGGTTGGTGGGGGGGAGGGGGTGTGTACGCGAGTGTCTGTCTGCCTAGCATAACGCCACTTTCTGACCCACACTGTTTTGTAAACAGCGCGCACACAGCAAGCAGCCAGCAGCAAAAGAGCGCTCACGAGGACAAATCTGAGACAGCAGAGGCGCGTGGCCGAACGCTGTCTCAGATTCCCAGGAAACTGAAAACAATAGTTGTCGAGCTAGACGCATACTACGCATGCGCACTCTAGCTCGACCTAAAAAAGGCAAATTCCTTCAGAACAACAGGAGACAGGCCCCCAGAACATAGAGGTAAAAGGCCACAGATTAATCAGGGAACACCTCCCTTTAAGATTAATCAGTGAAAAATTTCCTGCCCCAACCCAATAGGCCAAAGAATCCTTTCAGACCAAACAAGCAGTAGGAAGCTGGCTGTGTATATGAAATTGCAGTTAGGTGGTTATACCATGCACAAAGTCCAGGGGTTCCCCAAAAGTGTACAGGGCTCAATGCAATACTCAAAATGCTCTATTAGTGGTAGTGTGGCGAGCAGCCTTAGGTCTAACACAGAGGAGTGTAAGACATTTATTGCACAACAGTGATCAATAATGGGCACACTACTTAAGAAGGAGATCAGACCAATTTTAGAAAAATATACTTTGTATTTTATTTTACGACCAAGGTCCTCATAATCAGGCAAGTACGTTTCTAATTTGAAATACTTTTCACTTTGAAAAATCAACACACTTTTCAACATAGTCCAATGTTATCCTATGGGGAAAACAATATTGTGGTTAAACAAGTAAGTATTCAGCTTACAATCCTAGTCTTCAAAGCCAAAAGTCAGCAAGGGCCAGGGGTAAGATAAGTAAATAAACTGCACCACCAGCGGCACAGGGCCGGCAGGGTGCAGAGGTCAAAATCAGAGTTCGACCCAATGCTTTCCAATGGAGACAGGGGGTGAATGGAGCCACACTGAATGCAGGTAATCAGATCGGTTGCAGGGGCCAAGCTTTGGGGGTAAGTGCAGGCACTGGGGTGAGCACAAAGCAGCACGAAACATACACCACAAGCAGCACAGGGGGGACCGAGAGCAGGATGCAAATTCAACGTCTAGCGCCCAAGGCTTTTTAATAGGGATTCTACTTTTGGCAAAGAGGATGTAGGCGTGCCACCGGAGGTTGCAGGAGGAAGACCAACAACAGTATAAGTAATTTGGGAAGTAGGGGGTCATAAGGGCACAGTCAGTTTAGCTCACCAAGGCCCAGGGGCTTCGGGTGCAGGGGTGCCTTTTGACGTTGGAGTCTTCTTACCGGAGCTGGTCGCGGTCGGGAGAAGCCTCAGGATTCACACTGCAGCGCTGTTGTGGGAGAGGTCAGCCAACGCTGGGCACGAGATCATGAGGGGGACTTCACTGCACTGGAGAGCCACTCAGACTGGGGCCATGGGCATCAGGAGCAGAGTGGGCAGGAGACCCGGATCCGCCAGGATCCTGAGTTCTTGGAGTAGGTTGCTTCAGGACAGGTCCACAGTCCATGGGATATTGGAGTCTTTTTAAAAGGCAGCAGTCTTCTCAGGAGTTTCAGAGGTCCGCTAGCTGCACCACAGGTCACAGGTTTGCAGAAGCTGGAGACAGGCTGGTAGGGCTGGGGCCAAGGTAGTCATCGTCTTCAGTGTTCTCTGCAGGGTCGTCTTCTTTCTTAGGTCATCGCAGATCTACTTTCTAGGTCTGGGAGAGCTACCTAAATAGTAAATTTAGAAGGCGCTTTAGGAGTAATCAGGTAAGGCCAATGTGCACCTTACCTAAGGTAACTACACCCTCTATTATGCCACCCTCCTGAAGGAGGGGGGCATAGACCTAGCCCTAATTGGAGGGGTCTCCTCATCTTCCAGATGGCAGGGACTGAAAGTTGTGCTTCACCTCGCCTCCCCCACCTTAGAGGTGGGGTTGTCAGAGGTGGGCACACATTCCTATTCTTTTGAATTTTTCCTGCTGGTTTTCCCGCCCAAATTGGGGGTGTACACTAACATTAAAAGCAAAGAGACAATCTTGCTATGACAAATGGGATGTCATAGGCATTTTAGCAGTAGGAGACCTCTGACAAAAAGGAAAGATAATCCGGTTCTCTGAACCACAATCAGTGTATAAAATGGCTAATCAGGAAGCATTCAGATAACTACAAATACGTCATGCTTATTTATATCCGCCTTAGTGGCAAGATCTTTAATTTTGCAAAACTGGCGAAGTAACAATATACCTTCTTTTCAAGCAAGGAGAGCTTAACTTTTTAAACAACTAGAGAGACTGTATGCACTAAGATCAGGGTCGCTTAGGAAATTTGAGAAACGTTGGAGTTCCACAGGAAATCAGTCTGGGATCTGGGTAAAAAGATGATTTTTTCATAGATGTTTCTGGACTCTGAATACGTTAAACATACTCCTTAAAGATCGATTTACATGTATACCTATGCTACGTCGTCAACTCTATCTTATATCGAGCACCTACGCACTTTACTCTGCATTTGTCTTTTGTTGTGTGAGGAATTGTGCAATATATGATTCTCTAGGGATAGTTTGTGTCTCTAAGAATCCTACTTCTACTGTTTACAGATCGATATATTCATGTATTCGTGTCATGTCGCTAATTGCAATTTATGTCGAGCACTTACATACTTTGCACTTTACCCTGTATCTGTACATGTGTGCATTGTATCATGAGTTGAAGTCGCAATGAAAATATAAATAAAAAATACGTCATGCCCTCACAATCGCCATTCCGCGAGATGGAGTTGTGCCAGAAGTGCCCTCATTGGAAGATATACTATTATCATCACCTATGACTCAAAAGGCAACCGCAATGACATATCACAAAATATGTAACAACTTACCTGACCCACTCCTAATACTCTGAGAGCTTTGGCAAAGGGATCTAGGAATTCTAGAAGATGAAAAATGGCAGAAAGCACTGATGTCCCCCCGGGAAGCAGCCATTCCACTGAAATACAGACTGATCTAGCTTAAAATACTACAATGGACCTATCTGTCTGGTGAAACATTGACAAAATTGGGAGGAGGGAAGACGCAAAGTGTCTCAGACTTTGCACTAAGGAGGGCACATTTTACCATACCATCTAGAAATGCCCTGCTATCAAACCGTTATGTCACAGATGCAAAGTGTAAGTGAGCAGGAGATCCACCCAACACCTAAACTATGCTTACTCAACATATGGGAGGCCATAGCCCTTACCACTGTGGAGCAACAGTGGGTCATACTAGGGCTGGCTCTTGCCAAGCAAAGTACAGCCTTAAGATGGGGGACAGGCGAGATACCTACACTGCAAAGATGGGCAAGAGACATGGATAGATGTATGATTGCGGAAAAAGATGTGTATAAGAAGAGAGGCTGGGGAAGGTGGAACACATATAGAGGCGATATATGTATATCCCCCACAAGAGAACTCACAGACAGTAGGAGGGATAGAGTTGTTGAGGAATGTGATGATGTGGATGTTTGATACTCATCATAAGATGTGCTATTCGTCATTTGTATTATATTGCATACCATACAATTTCTGTACAGCAAATTTCTACTGCCTGACTACTGTATGGCTGAATAATTTTCAATAAAAAGAATTAATAAAAAGAAAAGTGAGAGTGTAAACCAGGGGCTGCAATCTGCTACTAGCGGCAGAGGCTGCGTGTCACATTAAAAAAGGCGACAAGCCTTTGATGCTCTTCTCTTCGAGCACTGGCCCATCCTGGGGGAGGAGGCATGACACCTCTACCCAGGATGTGCATTGTTTTTGGTCCCATAGTGCAGGGACCCTTTACCGAAGGGTCCAGAAACATGTCTGTTAGTGACTGGCTGCCTACAGCTAGTCAGAGACCACACCAGGGTTGGTAGATATTCAAGGGGGACCACTGAGGAGCCCTCTGCGTACATGGTACAATCAGTGTGGATTTATTGTAAGGAGAAGTTTGGTAGCAAACAATCCTGTGTTAAGAGAAGCCATCATGGTGCTATGGAACTCCTGTTTTTGAGTTCCCAGCCCATGTACTCTCTATGGCTTCCCTGGCACGTACAACATTAGGAAAATTGGACCCCAATTTTTTAAGGGTATATCTGCTCATGCAGATATGCCCTTACCTGTGGTACAGTGCACCCCGCCTTAGGGCTGTGAAGCCTGTTAGAGAGGTGACTTAGGTATGCCTTCAGGCAGTGTTAGCTGGCATGGCACCACGGCAGGGTGCCATGTTGACTTTGTCATTTTCTTCCTCGCAGGGGCATGCAAGCTGCAGTGGTATGGTCCCAGTGAGGACTGTCCCAAGGGACCCTCTTCAGCTCCCATGGCTTAGGTACCCAGGGTACCATTTACAAGGGACTTACAGGGGGCAGAATTGTGAGTTTGTTTTTAGGGAAGAAGCACTGGCACAGGTGTCCTGGTTGCAGGGACCCTGTGCACTTCATTTGAAACCATAGCAAGACTAGGCAAAAAGTAAGGGGGCTAACCATGCAAAAGAGGCACTTTCTCACACAGGCTAAAGCTCTCCCTCATCCCTGAGAGGCCACAGGTCCTCCTAACTAAACAGGCCAAAGGCCTCCCTAGCTAAACTGACCAAGGCCACCTTCACCAAACAGGGCAGGACTCCCAGCCCAAACAAGTTAAACCCAACCAGATTGATCATGCAGACCAACACCACTCCTCCTACCACCCAACAAAATGATTTAAATGATCTTCCCCTCTATTAATTAAGGAAAAACCAAGTCTCGCCAGACCGAACAGGAAATGGACGTTGGAAAACCAAATCTGAAAATGTTCCAGCACACCAAGGAAGGATGCACGAAAACCAAACAGGTACCCACTTCCCCAATCCCAAGCAGAGAAAAGAAAGCCCCTCTCGCCAGCTACAAAGGCCAAAGTCCTCCCTTAAACAAAAGCGACCAGAGTCACCAATGTCTACACATGCCAAATCTCCCCCACCTCCTACCAAGCATGTCAAAGGCCTACACAAATAAAGTATGCCAAAGCCCTCTATCCCAACCAAGATGGCCAAAACTCAACAACAAACAAAGCTGTAAAAAAGTACTCTTCAGAGCCAAAGGGAAAAGTACCCCCTGCCCAAGCAGAAAAAAAATAGATAACATCCACAGCAAAATGTGAAAAGTAATACCTCTCCCCCCACTTTCCAAATAAGTTGAAGGTTTCTCCCCAGACCCGAAGCTAATTCAGGGGGACTGGAAGAGCAGACCCATTAGGGGGCCTTCAAGTAGAGATATACATCCCCTAGAATTCCCTCAAACACCAAGGTGTTTTACACAAAAAACATAGTTCTGTTCTCAAGCATGCCCAAAGCAAATCATGTTGAATTCCAAGAAGGAATTCTAGTATGAATCCCAAATTGGTATCCTGCAGGTGTGCTAAGTAGCTGAAGGTCACCACATGACGACCAAGCTAGGGAAGAGGCAGAGCTTGCTTGAGGTAACTCAAACAGCTTGTATGATGTACTCCTATCACAATATATTACAACCGTTACTCAAGGACTGGCAGTACAGGAGTCTACAATTGTGTGGACTAAGCAATGCAACTTCAATGGTATTAGCCACAAATGGAAACATTTTAGCAGTACCAGGAGCTTGAAAAAAAGCGGAGGAAGACATACCAAAGGGAAAAAACTAGTAGCATCCTTAAGTTAACCACCCAATACCACAGATTTAATTGGCAACCTTATGAATGGCGATTGCATATAGTAAAGGTACTCCCTGCTGCAATTAGAAAGTCAATGAAGCCAGTTTCTGGACATGCCTTTTCCCTTTTTAAGACTTGTTTGGATTAAAAAGTGCTTTTACGATCACCATATGCAAGCAATGAACTTTAAAACATTTATTTACTTTGTCAGCACCTCTGCTCCTTGAATTATGACAAACTAGACTTCATTTCACAATGGGCTAATCCTACAAAGAAGCATAACTTGTTGAACAATGCTGTTCTCAATGTATCTCCCCTTTTTTCTTCCAATTATGTTTGTTGGGGGCAATTCACTGAAATATGGAATGGGTGGGACTCTAACATAATCTTGTTTATGACGTACATGGCTCAAACAATCTCTACAGTAAGGAGCGTTGTCAGATACTGACTGCATTTGTCTTTTGACCATCCCCCATCCTCCCCCTTATACACATATAAATAAAGAGAAGCCCTGGAGGCTTGCACAAACACTACTAAAGAGGAGTTGATCAGAACAATCATGAGAAGCATTATTTTACTTTAGATTCAGTATCTGCTTGAAGCAAGTTGTAAATCACTGACAGACTTTTGATTATGGGTGAAAAGTATACAAAGGTGGAAATGTTCAGGATAGTCGGTCGATAATTAATATGACCCTTCTCTGAAAAAAGTCCACTTTCTGAAAACCAGAGGGTCGCGGGATGCTTATAATCCCTCTGACTGCCAGGGACATCATATACATCATTACCAGTATGCAATTATGTGCGCATCATGGGTACAAGGAACATATGTCAAGATATGTGCAAATAATAGACAAAGTGCCTTGCACAGACACTTTAGTAGTTAAAGTGATCAATTGTCTCACCCCTCAAGGAAGACACGATGTTCATGAAAGGTAAAAGTCACTGAAGATGGTCTACAACGGTTTTTAACGCTTTACAGACTGTGGAACAAAATTCACAACACATTAACAGATTCTTCAAAAAATTCCAACAACAGCTGAACACAATGTACTTTTTTAGGACACAATTGATATACTTCTGTTTCATTAAAGCATATTTCCATGATATGAATAAACGTAAAAAAATAATTTCAACTTGGGCAACTTTCTCTTCACCTACACCAATTGATACCAAAAGCTTAACCAGCCAAGCAAACTGCAGTTAGTGCAATAAAAGATCAAACCATTTTTGTTGTCTCAAGTGTTACAAAGTTTCTTCAACAAAGTACTTTCTTAGATTTGTGTAATAAACAGAATAAAATAACCTTTTTTTCGGCGAGGTTTGGGGATCTTTTTCTCTGGAGAGGTTTTAATTTTCACAGACTTTTCTTTACGTTTCTTCTCTTCAGCAAGGACCTTCTCAAGCAGCTTTGCAAAGAAGCTAAAATCAAACGGCCGCTTCTCCTCTACCCAAACACAAAGGGGACACAAACAGAATTTTTAAAACAAATGCAATCGTACTACTCTTCAAACCATGCTAAAAATACTAAAAACTCTAACATTATTCAGACACTGTGTGAGGCTGGCTTAGTAGATGATGCACACTTATTTAAGTGTAGCACCCTACACTAATCCAGACAACTCGTATGGTGATTTTAGTGGTCTTAGACAACCCTAGAAAGCTCTTTAAGTGGTAGATGTGGAGAGCAGCCTTCAGGCTTAGTCCAGAAGGAGTGTTAAGCAGCTTGTTTTACCAGAACTAATCATGTAGTTAAGGTTACAGGAAAAGGAGTCACACAGTGTGGTTATAAAAATGGTTACATTTATTATACACACACTCCCCAACACATTGGTATATCTCCTACCCGGAGATATTAACACAATACACAGAATATTTTGAAAGTAAGCACAAATACACAGGGGTCTTCTGGGGGAGACCAAACCATGTACTAAGAAAGTGGAATGCGAACTGTGACCGAAGTTGTGGTTTGGACCAGAAGACTTAGAAGAGCTGGGGACCCAAGGAACCCCCCAATGTAAGTACCCAGGACCCCCACGGAAGCTGTGTGCAGAGTGGAAACACAACTGTGTAATTAATGCAAGTCAAAGGGAAGGTTGTGGTTGCAGTTTTGAAGAAGGACTCTTCCAGTGGATCCTGAAGAAACCCCTTGGAAGATAAAAGGTTGGAGATTCACCCCACCCGTGGATACACCAGGAACCAGGATACCTACACCAGGGAAGCCGGATGCATAGGTGCGAAGTGACGTTGGAAACCGCCGTAGACCACAATGGAGGACTTCAGTGAAGATGTCCCTGGTGAAGAAGATTTAAGAGTCCGGTGGAATCCAAGGAAGGATTTTTGAAGAGGAGTACCTGCAAGCAGAGGGGACTGAGTCTATGCCACTGAGGAGTGACCAGCAGGCACGGAAAACCAATGACGACCGATGACGGAAATTGCAGGAGAGTTGATGGTGACCTTGTGGCTGCAGCTATGAGGACCAGGGAATGCTGTGGAAGACCAGGAGCTGTTTATGAGCTGTCCCACATTGGAAGTCGAGAACCAGGGGGTCTATATCCGGTGGGAGCAACAACAAGCTGTGGCAGCAGCAACAGACGTAGAAAACGAAGAAGGTGCAGTGTCGAGACCAGCAATTTCAAGGGACTCACCAAATGCAGGAGAGTCATGGCAGGCCCCGAGCAAGCGGGGGAACCCACTGTAGCCAAAGACGACCCTCAATAGGACCCACAGGCCAAAGCCACAGGAGTCACAAGAGAACCATGAGCAGATCACCAAGAATGCAAGTCCACGGTGCAGAGGATGCGGGGAGGACGAAGTTCTGGGTAGCAAGAGATGCTGGAAGCTAGAGCTTCTTGTAGCCCAAGATCTATGGAGGACATAATCAAAAAGCCTTGGCAAAGACAAGTCAACGCGGTGAACATGGGTTCTGTTTCAGAGGTTCCGACAAGGGATACTGGCCTCACACTCGGTGAGAAGACAGTGCAGGCCTCAAGGGAGTTGCAGATCCACCACCTGTATTGCTGAACCTTTCGGAGTCCGTGGGAGCTCAGGAGCAACAGACATGTCAGCTTTGTTGTGGTACCTGCAGATGCAGGAGAGTGACTCCTTCACTCCAAGTATGATTACTTTGGGTTTTTTGAAGCCCACAGGCCTGAAGAGGAACGTGGATTAGGCAGAGGCATAGACAATGCAGAAGACTGGCAAGACGACAAGACCAGGCGCAGCATAAGTATTCCTTGATACAGTCTTGGCTCCAGGTGAAGTCCAACGAAGTCCAAGGTGCCCAGACGGTTGAAGTGGAAGTGGTTTCGCATCCCAGGAAAGGGTTGGGACGATTCAGGGCTCCCTCCCGGAGGAGTGGCTGGACAGAGGGGAGGATTCTTCCATGCCCTTTGCCCAGTTTGGCGCCAGAGCCTACAGCTTCCTGAACTAGTTCCAACTGGAGTATGCAAGGAGGGCACCAAATGTGCCCTTCAAAGCAGTCTGGTGGCGCTGACAAGACATTCCAGTTTGGACCCAGCCATATGCACATCAGTCTTGACCCTGCACCCAATGGGAACAGTCCAGCTCAAACTGCCAGGCCAGGTCCTCCCTAGACTGAAAACAAGCATCCTAGGACAGGTTTCGGGGTTTCAGCCCTCATCAGCCAGTATAGCTTGACTCCAGTGTCATGGAGAGCATGGGACCCACGTCTGGGCATACCCGTCCCACATGGGGTGACAAATGCAAAAAGAACAATTGATGGACAGAATGCAGAACAATGTCATACATTCACCCCAGTACAGAGATCTTGGGCTAAATCCATCGTTTTTTTGCTCACCATGCCATTCCAGTTTGGACCCAGCCATATGTAAATTAGTCTTGACCCTGCGCCCAATGGCAACAGTCCAGCCCGAACTGGCAGGCCCTCCCTGGACTGGAAACAAGCATCCTAGGTCCGGTTTCGGGCTTTCAGCAATCCTCAGCCCATCTCCCTGTGACAGGAAAATTATTGTTCTTCCTTCCCCTGCTCATGCCTGTCACAACAACAGGAGGGCAGAATCGGGTCTGTGGTCGACAACAGCACTAGTTTGTTGTTAGACCTTGAAAAGCTGGCACTGGGAATACAGGAGTACTCCCTAGGGGAGCCCCCCAGAACATGGGATCCTACATCCCACACTGGAAGTAGTGTTGGGGTAGGATACCAAACATGACTGGTTTCGGTGCAGCCAATATATAGTTAGACATCTCTTAATTAACTTGATGTTCACTATATGTATTAAATGGCTGACCGCACTTACAAAACCCCGGGGAATCGACTACGGGGTTTGTAGGGGCCGTCCTGGTCATACAGGGCACCCTCACACTTATAACCAAGCACCCTGCTTTCAGGATTGGAAGGCCTGTCTTAGGGGTGATTTATAGGTTTTAAGTGAGGTGACCTCAGATATAAGGAAACTTATATCTGTGGTGAGTCGTGCTAGCACCAGCTCACACAGGCTGCAATGGGAGGCCTGTAGTCACAGTTTGAGTGGTCTCTCCTGGTTGGCACAATACATGCTGCAGACCATGGGAGACCCCTGGTGTATCTATGCCCTGTAGCCAATTGAGAAAGTATCAAAGTAATTACCATAGTCCAATTTAGGGAGGAAGGACAGTGAAAGGGGTCCTGATTAGCAGGATTCAGAACACAGGGCAACACAACGTAAACAGTGGGGGTAACCATGCTAGTAGGATCCTACCTTAATACAGACACTCAGTCAGAGTAATTCGATTAATTACATGCTTGCTTTCAACATTACTGAAACAATACCTGACATTTCATAAAGTTTTCAATTCCCTAAAAAACCTTAACAGTCAACAACAACTAAAATTGTTTTTTTTAAAAACGCTGAACAGTGAGCCATTAAATTGTTAAGAGTCTACCATAAGGTACCCTGGTTGTAAGTCCCTAACTATAATACCACATCAGCCAACCTCTAAGTAGACAAGGATTGAGCAGAATATACTTAGCTCCTACAGATACCACTGCAGTGTTTGTACATTAGCATTCACCATACCCTATTCTTAACAGCTAAGGTACCTTAGTGTAACCTTACCCGAACATTAACGGAAACTTAAACCTAACCCAACTTACCCTTGCCCCAAAATAAAATGTACTAAACTCATAAGTCTGAACATAAGCCTACCCTAACACACACCCTTACTCAGGCTCCCATAACCCTTACCATAATTGCTAACAATACCAAAAAATGAAGCCTGTGTAATTGTATGTCAATGCAATGGTTGCAATGTAATGGGAATGCACCACATTTCAGATTGGGGATGCATCTGTGGGGCTTTAATCAAAATGTAGCTTTTCACATACACTTGTTTCCAATACAATATTTCCACATTTCCAGAGAGACTCAAGTTAAATGACACCTCATCATTCGTTCTAAAATAATCAAATCATTTTTCTTTCACCAGACTATAGGAGTTATTTCAAAAGCTTTTGCATGGTTGATATGGTTCCAACACAAGCAAAATAGTGGCCTATGAAATGTCTGATTAAGTCAGGTTGTAAAGTTTTCTGAAGATGATTTTTTGCCAAGGTGTGGGAAAATAAAGCTATCCATTAACATTCCTCATGTGTTTCTAAAATGAGATGATAATTATTTGAGTTCGGATGTAGCATGCAAACGAGACAGTAAGAAGAATGTTATTTTATGCAGCTGTGTTTATATGAAGGACATAGACAATATACTTTAATTTATCGTTGATTATAAAATAGCTGATGAGACCTGATCATTATTTGTGGCTGTGCTGTTTTTGTCGAAACTTTTCAGTATGTAAAGGCTGTAGTGATGTCTTCCTCCCACAGACTCATCATGTTTTGACACAAATCTGGTGTAGACGTGCAATTTCGAATTCCTTTTGCACCTCAAAGTGGGCATCAGACAATTTTAGTCACTCTGTTACCAAGACTCAACACTTTTACTGCAAAAAGCACCATCTGTGCTATTTACTTGGATGCGCACAAATTATCTTACTCAGACTTCACCAGATTTTCACACATCACAAAGATCAGAGAATGGCAAAACTGATCTTTTTTTACCAGCTTTATTATCACAATTAAGTTCTTGGCAGAGGTACGAGCAATGATGAATTTTCCATAAGTCCAGGAATAAGGAAGAACCCACTGTACTTTTTGTAGATTTGGTTCATAAAACACAATATTAAAAGTCAAAAACTGCAACGTCATTCCTTAAATCAATGGAAAAATATCTGCCACTGCCAAGCTGAATGATTAACCTCAGCTTCAGAAGCAAATGTCTGTTGTGGAATAGGATGCTATTCAAAAACCAAATGAGCACGTAAGGAGAGAATTATATGGAGGTTTGTAAATAGAGACAACTGAGGTTAGTCTGGTTGCCATGTCTGGACTTCCACATAAAATTTTATAAAGGTAGGTGAACACCAAAATCTGGACTGCGACAGAGCCCTAGGTAGGACACCATTAGTACCTCAGAAACCTCTGCAGAGAAAGCATCCTAAGCCTGGATAAGATAGATCTAAGAGGCCATGTGGTCCAGCAACCGCCTAAAGGACACAGTCTGCAAATAGATGGCTTTGGAGATTAATTATACCTGGATCTCCAATATCTCGCGGTTTCTCTCTGCAGCAGGAAAATGTCAATCTCACAGGCATTCAGAATCACAGCGATGTACTGAATTAACTTTGTGTTCAATGTGAGGGTCAAAAACGATTGCAGCAGTGTGTTGGTAAAATCTGGTCAATTCATACTTTATTCGGTTTTCCTTATAAAACCATAAAAGACATACATACTTCATAGAACTCCAAAAAGCATATACAAATAATACTATACAGCATAATCGTTCTAAACCCTTAATTACAGATGTAAGAAGAAACAGGTCCCACTGTCAGATTTAATCACAGCTGGGCCTAAGCCTCATGGCAGCCCTTAAAAAGCTAAGCGTATGGAGTACAGAATCACTTAGCAGAAGTTGTAAAAAAATAAAAGCGGGTCTAACACTCTTAAAACCAGCTTTTGTAAGAATAGGAATGATAAAAGACTTGCTGGGACTCTTTAAAAGTTATAAAACATTAAAACGTGCATTATATCTTGTGGAGACAGACCGTCGCAGCCACAGGGTATGAGGCACTGTCCTCTATGTGCGCCACGCGGAAGGGCCAGAAGATAATGAAAAAGATCAAGCCAAAATCTAGTCAATAGGAAGCGATGAATGAATGAATGAAGGATTTGTAAAGCGCATGGCTACCCTTGGCTTCCCAGCGCTGTGCAATTAAATACTGAAGTTATGCAGGTCGGACCTTACAGATATTGCATGAACAGCCATGTTTTAATTTTTTTGCGGAATTGTAATTCCCCCTCTATTAGCCTCAGTTCCAGTGGAAGAGAGTTCCATAGCTTAGGGGCCAAATGGGAGAAGGACCTTCCTCCCCATTTTTCCCTACAGACCCTGGTTTGAACTAGCCTCTCTTCTGCGCTAGAGCGCAGCTGTCTCTTTGGGATGTAGAACGAGATCAGATTTCTTATTTTTTGGGGGCCTTTCCTATGTCGTTCTCTATGGACAATAACCAAGGTTTTAAACTTTATTCTGGCCTCTACTGGGAGCCAGTGAAGTTTCCTCAGATGCTTTTTCGCGGATTCCTGCACCGGGATGTTACACAGCAGTCTTGCAGCTGCGTTTTGGGCTATCTGCAGCTTCTGGATGACATATTTGGGTGCCCCTAGGAAGAGTGAATTTCCGTAATCCAGTCACGAGGTGACCAGCGAGTGGATCACTGTCTTCCTTAGTTGAGTGGGTATTCTGTCTAGAATTTTTCATAGGTAGCCCAGAGCAAATTGCCGTGACTTTATTGGCTTGTGAAGTCATGGAGAGGTTAGTCTCTAGCAAGAACCCCACATTTTTCACTGTGTCTGATGGGGTGGGTGGTTTACCCAAACAAGCTGTCAGTTTATTATTGGTCTAGGTATTGCCTTATTTCCGATAAATAGCAGCTCAGTTTTTTCACCATTTAACTTTAGATAGCTTGCCGTCATCCATTCCTTTACTTTAATAAAACATGAAAACAGTCTCTCACCATCCCTGCTGTTTTTTGGATCCAGGGAGAGGACCAGCTGTGTATCGTCAGCATACGAGGTCATGGAGATATTGAATTCCTGTCCAATTTTGGCAAGTGGCTCCACATAAACATTAAAAAGTGTTGGCCTCAGGGATGAGCCCTGAGGAACTCCACACTTAAGTGACATCGTTTTGGAGCAGATATTATTTTCCTGTACTTGGAATGAGCGTCCGTCCAGGAATGAGGTTAGCCACTTAAGTGCCACACCTTTTATTCCCTTATCTGAGAGCCTTCTACACAATATGCGGTGATTTACCATATCGAAGGCTGCGCTCAAATCTAATAGGTGCAGTGCTGCAGGTTTTCCTATTTCTAATGACTGTTTTAACTCTTCCACCACTACTAACAGAGCAGATTCGGAGCTATGTTGTGTCCTTAACCCCATCTGTGAGTGGTGGAGACAGTGGTTGGTCTCCAGGAATTCTGTCAAGCTCCTATTAACATGTGTTTCCAGTAACTTGCCAGCATATGGCAGTAAGGAGATAGGGCGGTAATTTTCTGGTAATGATTGGTCCGCATTTTTATTTTAAAGGTTTTATATAGCGCTGGCTAGACCCGGAGGTATCAGAGCGCTTTACATGAGAATCAGATCACAGTTACAGGTTAAATAGTTACAAAGGTTACACAGTTATTAGAGCATGGTAACATAGTTACTTGTAAGGTCGAGATAAACAATAAGCACAAATACGTATGGGAAACAGCAGGCAAGGGGAGAAATTCAGGGGAGGGGGGTATTAGCTTTTTTAAGTAAGGGTTTTATCACAGCATGTTTCCACGCCACTGGAACTATACCAGTGTTTAGAGGTTGATTCATAATCTTTCTAAGAGTGGCTACCACAATCGGTGCTACTGTTTTGAGAATATGGGGGGGGGGGGGGTGCTGGGTCCAAAGGTGAGCCCGACTTCACTATGTCTAGTAGGGATTCAAGGTCCTTTTGTTCCATGTTTGGAAAGTTAGTGATGACCTGTTGTAAAGGTACCCCTACAAGTTCTTCCTCCTTCTCTATTAGGTGGTCATTGTCTGTTCTAAAGTCACTGTAAATATCCGTCACCTTCGAGAGGAAGTATGAGGCTATGGTGTTTTGATTCGGAAGGGCTATTGTCGTGAGGTGAATTGGAGGTCTTGATTATTGAAAACAGTTCTCTGGTAGAGTTCTGTGCCTCCCTAATTTTCTCCACAAAAAACTTAAGCTTGGCTCATTTTGATGTTATCATGATACTTCCTAATGGCCACTTTATGTTTTGTTTTGAGTTTGGGATTATAACACTTTCTCCAATCTCTTTCGATCTTTTTACACTCCTTTTTTTGTTCCAATAGGTGGGAGTTAAACCATCCATCTGCTCTAGGTCTAATTCTATGTTTGTGAATGGTCTTAGGTGCTACTATATCTAGTGAGTGTGTAATCCAGGATTCCCATTGAGAGTAGACTTCTTCAACTGACCCTGGTATTTCCAATTGTGGATTTGCTGCCTCTGTCAGTTTATTCCCCCAATTGTCTGGGTTAATCTTATCCCAGCGTCTTTTCAACACCTCATTTTTCCGTGTTATATTTCTAGATTCGTTTCCTGTCTTTTGTACCTTAAAAGGTACAAAATAGTGGTCTGACCAAGGCACTGGAACAGGAGAGGCGACCGTTAAATCAGGGACATTGGAGATTACAAGTTTCTTACCTTTGGCAACGATATGTCTGTAAGAGACCTATATTATTTATGGATTCCTCATCTTAGAATTACCCCTAGGCGTCAGACTGGATCCGAAGAATTTTTCTTTAGCAGTACCCCTGCACGTCGGTAGGTGGCGTCGGTCGACGTGCGTTCGTCATTGGCGTCGTGATCGCCAGAATGACATCGCGGTATCTTAGACGCCACCCCTGCACCCCGACGTCAGTTCTTTACACGCCATTTCACGCCAGAAAAGCAGAGCCATGCAAGACACTGACCACTGGTGCACAACACTCGGGCCCTGAAAGGGAGTCTCGTACTCTAGAAATCAGTTCGCCAGAACGGGGAGGATGGGTGTTGCAGTAAGGAATCAATAACTAATATATGTCTCTTACAGATATATTGTTACCGAAGGTAAGTAACTTGTTCATCTGAAAGAGACTATTAGTTATGGATTCCTTACCTTAGAATAGATACCCCAGCAATACCAACCCCGGAGGTGGGTCTGCGAACCAAGCTCACACCAGGAAGACCTGAAGAACTGAGCGGCCAAAGAAGCTGTCTCTACGGACTTGGATGTCTAGGCAGTAATATTTGGTGAACATGTGCAATTAAGCCCATGTGCCGTCTGGCAGATGTCATGAAGGGGAACTCCACGTCCCAAAGCAGTAGTGCTGTCGTCGCCCTGGTGGAATGGGTGCGCAACCCTACTTGAGGTTCCATTTTCGCCAAGGAATAACAAATTTTAATGCAAAGGACGACCCATGGAGAGATGGTTCATTTTTGCACGACCCGACCTTTCGTGGCGCCCATGTAGCCAACAAAGAACTGATCATCCACCCGGAATTGTTTTATGGGATCCCGGTAAAGTGTGAGCCCATGTTTTGGATCCAGACGGTGGAGCCTCTCCTCCTCTTTAGAAGGATGCTGGGGCGGGAAGAAGGTCGGCAATGTGATGGTCTGTCCTATGTGGAAAGAGGTAACCACTTTGGAAAGAAAAGAAGGTCGAGTTCGAAAGACAACCTTGTAAGGGTGAACAGCAAGGAAAGGAGGTTTAGAAGAAAGAGCCAGAAGCTCAGTCACCCTACGGGCAGAGGTGATGACCACCAGAAAAGCAGTCTTGAGAGTCAAGAGTCTGAGAGGACAATTATGTAATGGCTTGAGAGGAGCACACATAAGGTATGTTAAAACCAGATACAAGTCCCACTGCGGCATTACGAAAGGAATAGGAGGAAAGAGGTGAATAATGTCCTTAAGAAATCTATTGACGGGGCGTGGCCAGCCATCGTGGCCACTTGGATGTGATTTCTTTCGGCTCCCCCACCGAAGTCTACTTTAATGCTGCCATCGAGACTTCTAGCCCTTGAAAACGAAGGGCCGACAAAAGAAACACACGCGAAAAGCGTGGGGAGCATTTTGAAGATATAAAAGAGCCCGGGGTGCTTTGGTCCCGTAGTCGCGATCGAGCCAGAGCGTGGCTGCGCGGAGAACATGGCGGCTGGGCCCGCTGTTAAGACGCTGCTGGGGGCCGGAGCGCGATCCTCGGCACTGGAGCAGATCTTGGCGCTGTGATCTCCCCCTTAGTGCCGCAGCGCTGGTGGGGCGGATTGCAGCATTAGAGGGTGAAAAATCTGTGGTAATGTTGTTTATGCAAGAAATGTGACGGCGAGCATAAAATGGCGGCCAGCTTGGCATGAAGGCCCCGAGTAAAGGCCCATGCAGCAGAGCCGACCGATGCGACTGAGGACGTCACGGAGAAACAATTGTGATGAGGCACAGGCTACCTTTCAATTACACCATAATGAGTTCCTCTGTGGTGCCCCTGACTGCCGTAACTGCTACAGCTACAACGAGAGGTGAGAGCAGGTGCGATACCCCTGAAGGTCGGGGGGTTCCCACTTAGCTGTCAAGAGACTCCTGCCTCCCTATCTACGGTGTCCTAGCCTGATGGGACCACTAGCAACGGGGCTGAAGGCTGGGATACTGAAGCGAAAAGAGAAGCCCCCAGAAAAGGCCTGCCTGACCTCGCTGTCTGACCTTAAGATGGCGGCTTAATCCCTTATATCTCAAGCTCATAAGGCGCCCGGGGGGTATACAATAGGCCGCGGTCACTCGCAGGACACTACCCAGAGGCTCTGATGAGCGTGCTCCGCGACAGGAATGATAGCCTGACCTACAGTGCCACTTGAGAACCACAAGCCTAGTCCCCACAGCCGAGGGAGAGGGGGAACACACAAGCGCAACAACGTGTGGCTTGGCCCCAGGAATTACCCATATGCCTCCCAAAATATCACAAGCCAACAAGGTTTCAAGCTACTTTGAAAATTGTAATACGGGAGACGGATAAGAACTAGGACATAAACAGCCAAAGGAGAATATGGTGCTGACCCGTGATGATCTCCTGGCCACGCTTAGGGACTTTAAAAGAGAGCTCGCTACGACATTAAAGCGGACATCAGCGTTTCTCTACATGCCTTCAAATCTGACATGGCCTAAAAAATGTGAGAACTACGCACCGACATGGACTCAGTGGTGACCCGCACTCTTGGCCTGGAAGCGGAATGTCAGAATCTTGAGGATCGAATCCAACTCCTCGAAGAAGGCACCGAAGCCCTCACAGCGCAATTGAACTCCGCGTTGCTCAAATATGAAGACCTGGAGAATCGCTCTCGGCGGGAGAACATCAGAGTGCGCGGCATGGACGAAGGGCGGGAGGGGACCGACCTGGAGCAGTTCATCGTGGGTCTCTTCACTAGCATCATAGGAACCGATGGCCCGCTAGTCCAGTTGGAGGGCGTCCACAGAGTTGGTCCTGCTCAAAAAGGGAAACACCAACGACCTCGGGACATTCTAGCCAAGCTTGCCTCCTTTAAGACAAAGGAATTGGTACTTCGCAGGGCCAGGGGACGAGAATTGATCGAATACCAAGGAGGATCGTGTGCATTGTTTCAAGACGTTGCCCAAGCCACACTGATTAGACGAGAACAGTTCAGTCTCATTACCACCGCACTTCAAGAAGAGCAAATTAAATATAGAGGGACATACCCCTTTGGGCTCGCTTTTACTCTCAACAATAAGCACCGCCATTTCACCGAAGTCGAAGGGGCTACAGCCCTACTTGGCCTTGCCAGTACACCGCCGAGGGAATGCCCAACCCCTCCAGGAGATGCCGGGAAACAGGCAAGAGGCAAAGAAGCAGTCGGAGAGTGGCAGAAGATACCGGCCTCTAGCACAAAAAAACCCTGACCGCCCTGCGTTTGGTGGGTTCAAATGACCACCGTAAAGATCTCAGTTTCACGAGGAAAATGGACACTCACACCTCAGTAATAAAAGAACCTCGTCGGGGCTCCCACTAATGGTGACACTTTGAACCTATTCCTAATCATGGGAAAACACAACAAGGGTCATCCGACGCATTCATCGGACTACTCGGTGCGCGAATGGTCCTGCCCCTAAGGACATCCAACAATGCAGACCTTAAGGTTTGCGATTACTTTAACTCACGTTCGGTTCTTTACTGTTTTTGTTTTTTCCATTATAGGTGCTCTAGCCGGGGATGGCAAGATAGGGGGCAGAAGGGGAAAAATGGGGGATGAAAAGAGGAGCTGTCATTAGCTGGACCAACTTCTGCAGGGGGAAGGGATTTAAGCTCTTATCATGGAATGTCAGGGGCCTCAACTCCCCTAACAAGAGACACAAGTTTTGGAAATACATCGGCGATCAGGGGCCACTGGTTGTGGCAATCTAACAATCACACATAAAACGAGCGGAAGAAAGCAGACTCAAGCATAGACACTAACCCCAGATCTTCCAAGCCACCAGCACCAAAAAGCGCAATGGGGTCGCCTTGATATTGCATTCCCCCACCCATTTTGTACACAAGACTACACAAAAGGACAGGGAAGGCAGATACATCATGGTTAGAGGGTCGAGGATGGGCAGGCTTTGTAAAATTGCTTCTGTCTATGTGCCCAATACTGGGCAAACTTACTTCCTCTCCTCCTTTTTAGATTCCTTAATGGGTTTTGCAGAGTGAGACCTGATTATTATGGGGGACTTCAACCTCGTCTGGGACCCTCAACTAGATACGTCACATGCCCAAAGAGCTGGAGGGAGTACATTTCCCACACCACTTAAGCAAAGAATCCAACAGCTAGGCCTAGTGGACATTTGGCGCCACCTTAACCCGACAACGAAAGATTTTTCCTTCTTCTCTCATGTACACAAATCATACTCCTGCATTGATCATATGTTTCTCAGCCAATCACTCACCTATGCAGTTATGACCTGCCTTATTCTTCCCATTGCCATCTCCGACCACGCTCCTTTGACTTGCCTTTTAGACTGGCCTGCCCCACGCTCTAAACTTGTGAGATGGTATTTCCCGGAGTTCCTATGTAGGGATCGCCTACAAAGAGATGATCTGCGCAAATCGATTAAAGACTTCTTCCTTCTCAATGACCCAGCTGACACATCCCTAGCGAATAATTGGGACGCGTTTAAGGCGCATATACAAGGTCACTGCATTTCTCTGGCTTCCTCCCTCAGAAGACTCCAAACTAAAGAACACCTAGAACTAGAGCGCGAGCTGGTAGCAGTGGAAGGGCAGCACAAAACCACTCCCTCGGCCCAGTCACTGAGAAAAGTCACGGCCCTCAAAGCAAACTAAATGCAATTTATACGAATAGGATCCAGGGCCAAGCAACTGCGGGCCAAGCAAGAGAAAGAATACGCAAAACAAATCATAGACGGCCAAGGCACGACCTACGTTGGTGATGACGAGAAAGCTCAGGTGGTTCATGACTTTTACCAAAACCTTTACCGAGCCGATACTCTCAGGGAACCCGAGGAAACAGTATGTAACTGTCCTTGACTTGCCCCAACTTTCAACCTCCGCTAATGAGAGTCCTGGAGGGAGTATTACCTTGGAGGAGGTCCAAGCTGCAATTGACTCCCTGAAACGTCACAAAGCACCAGGGCCTGATGGCTTTAAAGCCCAATTTTATCGCACCTTTTCAGCTGACTTGGGTCTTCACCTTACCACACTGTTTAACGGCATCGGATCCCGACAGGCAGGGACGTCATCCATGGGCGAAGCCCTGATCTCTATTATCCTGAAACCCGGGAAAGACCCCCAGAAATGCTCATCATATCGTCCCATCGCCTTCCTTAACCTAGATGCCAAATTATATTCCAAAATTCTAGCCACCCGGCTTGAGAAATTTCTCCCTGATCTCATTCATCCCGACCAGTCAGGGTTCATAAAGGAGCGGCAGACCCACGGCAACCTTGGGCGCATCTTCCATCTAATAGATATGTCCCAAAAGAAGAAGATCCTGGCCGCACTACTGGCGCTCGACGCCGAGAAAGCTTTTGATCGAGTTGATTGGACCTTCCTGGAGCTTTCTCTGCGCCGATTCGGCTTCTGCGATGCCTCCATAGGGATGATCCGAGCCAAGTTTAGTGCCCCTAGATCCCGCGTGGTGGTGAATGGGGTAGCCTCAAACTTTTTCAACTTAGAGCGAGGGACCAGACAGGGCTGCCCCCTATCACCATTGCTTTTTGCTCTTAGTATCGCACCTTTGCGGCCCGGATCCGCACCAATCCACATATCTGTGGGATCCACTTCGGAACAGATGATCAGAAGATCGCCTTAATATAGGATGACATCCTTCTGCCAGTCACCAACCCAACCACCTCCTTTCCTGTCATTAGTCAGGAACCTGAGCAATTTGAGGATGTATGTGGCTTCAAAGTCAATCTCTCTAAATCATTCATTCTGAACGTCACTCTGCCCTCGGCAATGCAACAGAATCTGGAGGAGACATCCCCCTTCCAATGGGCCCGTAAAGCCATCACATACCTAGGGATCCAAATCACTCCCAAACTTGCAGACCTATACAAGGCCAACTTTACACCCCTTATTAAATGCCTAAAAGCTGACTGCAAAAATGGAGCACAGCCTACATTTCATGGATGGGTAGGATCAATGCAATTAAAATGAACATATTGCCACATCTCCTTTACCTCTTCCAGGGCCTCCCCATCCAACCAGACAAGACACTCTTTCATGAGCTAAAAACCATGGTGCTCAAATGTATTTGGCTACAAAAGTGTGGACGGCTCTCTTATCACCTATTAACGAGGCCATGTGGGAGGGGGGTCTGGCCCTACCGTATTTCCTAACCTACTATAGGGCAGCTCAACTAAGAGTACTGAGCGAATGGTCACTACGAGAATCTGACAAACTATGGCTCCATATCGACAGACAGGTGATAGGTAGAACGATTTGGGACGTGCCTTGGCGACATAAAACGGATCGACCTCTTAACGCTTACCTAAGTGTACCTACCTCCACCACCCTCCAAGTGTGGGATTCAGTAACCAAAACACTACCACTGAATACATTCCCGTCTCCCTATACCCCCATACTTTTCTAAGAATTTTTCCCCAGCTCTGCAAGAGGGATCCTTTGACTTATGGAGGGAAGGGGGGTGCCTCATGATCTTGGACCTCTTCCAGGGCCCCAAACTACACTTCTTCCACGATTGCATGAATCACTTCCATCTGCCATTCACTGAACGATTCCACTATACTCAACTGATCCATTGGGTCCAGCAGCCAAAGATCCGCCAAGCTGCCCCTAGAGACTACCTTCCAATGGAGAAATTTGTCCAGACGGGCACTAAGGGCAAAGGATGTATCTCATTTCTATATACCTTATTACTCGCACTCCCACCACAACGCACTCAACGCCATAGAGTGTTTTGGGGAGACATGCTACAGACACCGCCCTCGGATAAACAATGGGAATCCCTGTATAAAGACATAGCGAAATTCAATAGATCCATGAACCTCAGGGAAGCCCATTACAAGACGCTATATGATTGGTGCCTTAACCCCCACAAACTACACTCTATCTTCCAGGGTACCTCCGATCGTTGCTGGCAAGGTTGTGGTCTACTGGGAGACTTTAAGCATATAAAACTTCAGCGAATAGATGCCGGACACCACCCCCTCCACCACTAGCCGACCATCACAACCTGGAATCCTGCCACCGTCAAACACACCACTACTACCATGAAGAACACCCACTCAAGAGCCCTCACTGACCCCTGCCCACTGTACATCTACCACAGAGCCGCTTCAGCCATCGCACCCGAACTGGGACGGACCATACACGCCTCCTTCGAATCCGGCATATTCCCGGACGACTGGAAGCGGGCAGAGATCAAACCCCTCCTAAAAAAGCCCACGGCCGACCCAACAGACCTAAAAAACTACCAGCCCACCTCTCTCCTCCCTTTTGATGCCAAAGTTACTGAGAGACTCGTTAACACTCAGCTGACTGCCATCATCGAAGAAAACTCCATCCTAGATGCTTCCAAGTCCGGTTTCTACATCAACCACAGCACTGAGACCGCCCTCCTAGCTGCCACCGATGACATCCGCTTGTTACTCAACCAGGGACACACCGCGGCCCTCATCCTACTAGACCTCTCCACAGCCTTTGACACCGTCTCACATCGCACTCTCGCAGCCAGACTCCACGACGCTGGGATACGAGGAACTGCCCTCAACTGGATCCGGTCCTTTCTCTCCGGTAGAACCCAGAGGAACAGACTCCCTCACTAACTCTCGAACTCACGGAGATCAACTGCGGAGTACCCCAGGGATCATCGCTTAGCCCCACGCTTTTCAACAGCTACATGGCCCCCCTTTCCGCTATTGTTAGACAGCATGGGCTCAGCATAGTATCATACGCCACCGACACCCAGTTCATCCTCTCCCTCACAAAGAACCCCAAAGACACCAGACTCTGCCTCCAGGAAGGAATGAAGGACGTCGCAACCTGGATGAAGAACAGCTGTCTGAAGCTCAACTCGGAGAAGATGGAAGTCCTCATTCTTGGACCTTCCACCTCCGCTTGGGACAACACCTGGTGGCACTCCATCCTCGGGAGTCTGCCCACCCCTCCAGACCACGCACGAAACCTCTGCATCATCCTTGACTCCTCCCTCACAATGACCCGCCAGATCAACACCATCACCTCTGCCAGTTTCAACTGCCTTCGCATCCTCCGCAAGACCTTCAAATGGATACCCACAGAATGCAGGAAAACCGTCACCCACGCTCTCATAAACAGCAGACTGGACTACGGCAACGCAAGAGCATTCTCCTACGTCGCAGCCAAAGCCTGGAACGAACTCCCAGTCAACATCAGACGCTCCTCAACCCTGCACACCTTCAGTTAAGAACCTCAAGACCTGGCTCTTCAACTGACCAGAGCAGCCCCCCCTCCCCCCCACCCCCCAGGGCCTAAACACCCTCTAGGGTGAGTAGCGCGCTTTACAAATCCACTGATTGATTGATTGATGTGGGCATCCATTAAATTGCCCGTGTTGCCTACTAAAAAGGGGCTGTTGATAATGCTCCAAAAACTCAGAGCTATAACCCAAAATACTGGCCTCTGCCAGTTCTGACCAAGCCTCCTCTTTCAGGGCAGATGTACGCTTTGCCAGGGCAGCCTTATAGGCTCTTCAAAGGCTCTTAACGACCAAGGGGCCATGAGGTGTCGCTCCCAAGGCCTCCTTTCATTTCCTAGAAGCCTAGGAGCGCGCAGAGTTGAACCACCTTGGTCCCAAGTGTGGTGGGCACATACCTGGAGCCTGTAATAGGTTCACTATAGCAACAGACAAACCTCCAAAGGGCTCCATAATGTCCTAGGGATTAGCCTCACTGTCTAGACAAATAGCAAATTCCCTGTTGCACTGTATTAAAAGGGACTCGTGTAACTGTTCCGGGACGGTTTTACCCCACTTCAATCTCCTCCCCCTTCCACTGCTTTTAGGGGAACCCCCAGACCCACATTAATTGTTTTAATTACCCAAGGCAATCCTGTCAAAACACACACTGGGTTATGGGTTTTGAGTACGCTTGCCTTAATGGAAAAGTCAGAGATGTCATAATAAAATGGTGTAGAGACAAAAATAAAATCAATAAATGTCTCACACCCTCTCCCGATAAAGGTAGGGACAGTATCAGTTTCTCCGGAGGAACCCAGACGTGTGATGTTACATGCATCTGTTTCAATGGCCCCTGCATTATATAAATTTAAAAGCGGGAGCTGTTTGTTCCACTCATTAATAACATTGCCTGTAGGGTGGGTGAAGTGTGGGGCAATGTAACTAATCTCCCTTTCACTGCTAATGAAACAAAGGTTACCAGACCCCCCATAGCTCTCCCTATCCTAGAGGGGGTAGCTGGTACAAAAAAGTTATATAACCTTCCAAATGAAATCTGCTCTTGACAGCCCAATTTTCCTGAAGGCATATTACGTCAAAACCTTTAACTAAAAGCAGCCAGCCAGATTCATCAATCTCGCTCGCAAGCAGTGCAATTTCCCAAGAGATAAACTTACACCCTTCGCAATCATGAAGGCCCGGGCCAGATGGCCTTGCCGCCTCCTGTGGTGGGAGGACTGCTGGATCCTGTGAGCCGACAGTCAGTCACAAGATTCTAATGGCTCAGGGTCGTGAACCTGTTAGACAAGCTTACACCTATTGATGCCTCGTTCTGGTTCATGTGGTTCACCTGTTGAGGCCACCCATGTGGGTTCCCCAACGGTGGCAATGTATAATTCAAGCACCTGTAAAAATAGCCTAATGGCAATCTCACAATGGCCGAATTCCGACTTCTATAATTAAAGTGCGCAACTAAGCGGAAATTACTAGCTACGATAAAAGGATTATTAAAGTTAATAATGACACAATCCCCTGCCCATCCTTTCCTGGAGCTGCCCACCCAAGGTGTCCTGCATACCATGTTAATATGATTTTCCACCCTCGGCCGCGGGGCAATATTCAAATTTAACCAGTGCATCACCTTGTTCTTCAATTGGTCAAAGTCTTCCGTGGTACCCGGATCCAGTGTGGAAAAATTGGCCAAGATCACTCCAAGTGGGGTCCACTATGGAGGGGGGATGAACGGTGCACCGACCCCGAGTGGTGTTGCTACAGTCCCCTGAAGTCATCCCACCCCATCTCATCTAGAAGACAATTTGTACCACTACCTGCGGGACCTGGAGTCTGATGAGACTCTAAATTAGGGAAGCCTCCCCCCCCCCCAGTTTGCTGGCCTTGCTAGTTGTTTAGTGTTAGTTAATGCTGATGCTGCTGTGGCAGGGCGTACTGTTGGCATGGGATGACACGGTCGCTGCAAAGCTACTTCCAGCATGGGCCTGTGAGAAGACGTGGGGCAGGCTCCGGGCCAGTCCCACCAGAGCTATTGCACATGTCCTTTGAAGTTGGAAGTCCTGTGGGCAGCGTTGTATAAAACCCCTTGTGAAGAAGCAGTCAATTTGATCAGGCTATCCTAAATCGCAGATAAGCGAAGTAGGATTGGGTCTAGTTTGGAATCCAACACAGATAGCAAAGCTGCCTTAAACGTGTCAAGCTAGTGTGTCAGGTCTGTGTTGGGCTCTATAGTGGGTGCTGACGAGTTAAGAGTGTGGGCCAGTACTTTTTTGCCTATTTGCAGTGCCCCCGATGGGGGGCGCTTCCTCTTGGCCCCCATGTTCCCCTCCCCATCCCCATCCCTGATCCCACACTGGGAATTGAAATGCTTCCTGAAGCACTGGTAACTGGACACAGTCCAGTGTGGAAGTGGTTGATGTGCACAGGCGGTCAGCCTTGGTCTGAGCTTGTGCTATGTCTACCTGACTGGCGCAAGGAACCTGTGCTAAAGCTGGTGACCCTAACCATGAAAGGGTAACAGAGCTTTGCGAGGAAGGGGGAATAGGGGATCGAGAAAATCGCTGAGTGGCCAGTTGAATTATCTTGTCCAGGACCCCAAAGGCTCGCTACAGGAAAGCGTCCATGGTGGTCACAGTGTTTGCGGATTACTTCCGGGTAGGTCCAGCCAGCCTACGTTTGCCCATTGTAACAACAGCAACTCAGTGCCCCTACAGAATAGGCTCAGCTAATCCCTAACAAAGTCCAGCAGAAGAATGAATTACCCTTTCCACTGTCCACTATAAGCCAAGGGAGGAAAATAGCCAGCAACAATAGATCGCACACAGAGCCCTCATACAAGGTAAGATGTGAAATGGGGATCTTACCTGCACCAGTCTTCAAGTAAAGGTCCCCAACTCCGTTCCCCTGGGTAATGAGTCCAAGAAAATTTCAGAGAGAACAAGTCCATGTGCCAGGCCTCAAGGGGTGTGTCGGGCGTCCTCCCACCGGCGTCCTCGGTGGCGGCAAACAGGCAGGCAAGTGAGCAGAAAAGCGTCCTGCGCCGCGGAAGATGTCAAGCACCTTTATGGTGCACGGGTCAACTGAGTGCTGGCTCCTCCCCCCTCAAGGGGTGTGTCTGGCGTCCTCCCAGTGGTGTACCCGGTGGCGGCAAACAGGCAGGCAAGTGAGCAGAAACAAATCCATCGTCCCGGAAGATGTCAAGCACCTTTACGGTGTGCTGCTCGGGTCAGCTAAGTGCTGGCTCCTCGCCCCTCAAGGGGTGTGTTGGGCGTCCTCCCAGCGGCATCTTCGGCGTTGGCAAACAGGCAGGCAAGGGAGCAGAAACGCAGTTTCTGTTCAAGGAAGAATGAAATTGTAGGGACATTTGTAGATGGAGCAATGGACCAGATTGGGAAGCATGAATTCAATGCTCTTACTGACTAGAGGGCACTGTAATGTTAGACGCATAGTTTGTGGGGCGAGTTCATGAAATAATTTCAGGGGAAAGTCATAGTACCATTTCTTATAGTTTATTTTCATATTAACAATTCTTAGATTTAAAACCGCCCTTTAAAATAATATCAAATGTTTCCACTTGTTTTGAGTCTTAAAGTTCACAAAATCTTCTTTCTCTCGATCTCAAGATGATTGTAAGGTCACAGTAAGGTGAAAGTCCATAAACTCATTTAGGAATCAATATTTATTGAACAGAAATTACATTATTAGTGATAAATGTTCTTTTCTTTCCTGTGAGACATTAATTTTTTTGTCTTGGATGTCGGAAATGGGCAAATTTCAATTCACTCCTACCCCCATTCTGCTGCTCTGTCTTTTGGCTCCATTCTTGCTAACAAGATATGATTGTTTGGTCAAATGGTCAGAATGATTACATTCAATGTCTAAGTAAAGGGGAGTAGAAGTCTATTCTCGGTATCATACTCAAAAATACACTTTTTTTCAACATGCAGGAGTAAGATCGAAATTTCGAAACATCGTAGGCAATTGCACATATTAGAAAGGAACTTGTTCGGAAACTATTCAAGAATCTGAATTATGTGAAGAGAAAATAGAGTATATAAGAAGAAATCTCATATGTGCAGATAAAAGCAAACAGGAAAAATGCATGACCATGTAAAACAGCTTATTTCATTAAGGATCCTTCAAAGTGAATCGATGCTTTTAAGGTACCAAATGGCTTACTGAATGCTTTGTCTATCCTCCATCCATTCGCTCGTTCTTCACGTTTAAACTTGTTCTGCAAAATGAGGGAGAAAAAGGTTGCACTTTAATTTTTCTGCCCATCAAGAACAGGCTGGTATTAACAATCAATATAGAAAAGGAATAACACTTTCAAAAGTTTTATCAAAAGTCCACTCTATTAGAATAGTTCTATCTATTGCTCCTAAGTCCATCTCCTTCATTTTTTAAACTAAAGCAAACTACAAAAAAGGCAAAACATCTGAGCACAGCTTTGAGCAGCAGGGCATGCACCATGCGCTTGCTCTGCATGTGCCAGTAAAAACCTGCCCTCAGCTTAATCATTTAATCAGTTTAGAGGCAGAGTCAATCCTCGTGGCTCTCATTTCTGATATGTTATCTTACAAAGAAGGCTGTGCACCTTATATCTTTCAAGAACTTACCAATAAATAATGAACGCAATGTTTCCTAATTATTGCATCTAGTCCTCTTATGTCTCTTGGTATGAGATTAATGGGCAGAAAACACTGATCATAGAATGGTGTGATCAAATGAGAAGATAGATACATTGATGTCTGTATACAGACTTAAAATTGTTGACCGATTACATAACTTTTGATTCATGCGATACCCACAGCAGATCTCAAGACATGGATGCTTTTTGAAACCCATGGAGTCAATCTTGGTGAGAAGGGCATGCATTTACTTAGAGAGTCAGGTGTTTCGTATGTTACAGTAATGGGTGGACAGGTGACAATTCAAACAGAAATGGAAAGCCTTGGAATATTTTTAACAAGGCCTCAGTGTGATTTAAGTTAACTCTCTGAGCCTTTCCTACATTCGGATTATAAACGCATACCAAGCTCGAGGTAGAAGGCCTAGGAAAGTAAGAATAGACATATGAGCCACCTTATCCCTGAATAATGGCAGGGTATGGAGTACAACTGCAGCCAATGAAAATGGAATATGGTGACAAAATAAACAGGGAACTGGCCTCTAAAAATTAATTGAAGCCTACTGTGAAGGCAGTTTTCAAAATGTGAACTTTCAACCTAAATACATTAATATTAAAAAACGATATAGAATGTGGTTTCCAGAAAGAGATTACAAATCCAAATGTCTGTTAATGCAAAGTGAGTCGCCGAGTTTGAGTGGTCGCCTCCATTTTCCTATTTTGTTTGGAGCTCCACCTACTGGTAATCTTGAACTCTACCAATGGGACACTGCTATCCAGTGTATGCGCGCTGACCCCTAAAACATGCTGAAAGTACCTGATTGCCCCATTTTACTTTTCTAAAAGACCATAGTATATGCTGCAGAAGTACATCCATGGCATGGCAAGTAAAATGCCACTTGTGGGCTGCATTACCTATTGTGCCATCCACTACAGAGGCAATGAAAACATGCCTTTACACTGAGTAGCTTGACCGCAGCAGATTGAAACCTTCTGTACAGACCCATCAAAATTACTCATTTGAAAGGTTTGAAAAACTGATTTTAAATATTAAATGAGTCACTCCTAAATGTACAGCGTTGCCCAAAAGGTAGGATGCATAATATGTAAGAGTGGGAAATGTAGGACATTAGAAGTGACATGTTCCTCCAGCGACCAAGCCCAAAACGACAATGTCACTTGTCAGTTTGTAACTGTTACATAGGAAAAGTCAAAGTACAGATGAAACACTTTAATCTATACATTTTGACCTGTAATGTACCCGATACAGGCACCAAAGAAATAGTTTTACATTTAATAAAAGTCCAATTGAATTAATGTCGTATTGATTATTAACCCCTTTGGCGCTGATGACGAGCTCAGCTCGTCATCAGTTGCGCCGCTCGCACGCTGATGACGAGCTGAGCTCGTCATCTAACGTGGCTTTTTGAAAAAAGCCGCATAGCGCGAAAATCGCCGCAGCGCGCATGCGGTTAACATATGGGAAATGTAACTTTTAGAAAGTTACCTATACTCTGCCTGAAGCTTTTGAAGGTTAATTTGCATTAGTTCCCAGCAACTGTCCAGCCAGTGCTTGGACTGAAATAGGTGTAAAAACACACTCGCTGAACTGCGAGGTATATACGTGGCAGCCCAAGCTACCCCCTCAAAATACTTTCTGGACCATCAGCGATCAGGAGAGGAATGGACCTGCTGTCCGTGACCTGAAAAAGGCCCTGAATGACTGGACCTACTTCTTCTAGTACCTAGGAGAAAGACGTGGACTACAAGGGTCAGTTGGCTGACTTCCTGGGTGGCTTCAGGTAAACAAAAAGCTACAAGAGGCCTTTTCTTGAAGTATCCAGCTAAAGTAGCAACTGGACCTTGACTGGAGTTTGAAGTTGGTGTCTTCCTGACACCCTGAAAGTCTCTAAGGGCCCTCCACTGAAGTACTGGGGGCCACAGAGATATAATCCTGTGGTTGTTTGTGCACCAGAAGGAAATTTATAAATGCTGAAAAACTTTTCTTCCAGAGCTTCAGGGTGATCTGTGAAAAAAAGTATCTGACCAGGAGTTCCGCTGCATCGGACTGAAGAAAATAAGTTACTTACCGGTTACTGTGGTTATCCAATATTGATATCTTTCATAGATTCACATGCTTGAATCATTCCCAGTCGTCGAGATGGGAGTCTCACAGTAAAATAATCAAGCAGTATTTAACAAATATATTAGTGTTTCCTAGGCCATGTTACTGACAGCCTATCTAGGTCCTTTTTTTAAAACCGGGCCAAATGTTGAACACAGCCAATCAGCACCCTCTAGAATACTCCCAGTAGAGGCAGATTCCCTCAGATTTTCAAAGCACAAATGGGAAGTAAGAATTCCTTAAGATGGAAGAGAGAAGCCTCTATGGGGAGGAGGGTGGGTTGCATGTGAATCTATGAAAGATACCAATACTGGATAAGGAATATGCTACTTACCAGTATGCATCTGTTCTTGGCATGTAGGGCTGCTGACATTCATATCTGTGCATAGATCGCCGCCTAGTGTTGGGTCCGGATGATTGCACATTGTTGTCCTGGAAGAGTCTTTTTTTTTTTTTTTTTGTTAAAGACTTTTATTGAGCAATCAAATAAAAATTACAAAGATGGGCCCACAACCACACGGGCTGGCCGCTAATAGCAACGCATAACATAAGAAGCAAACGATCACTGTTGTGGCCAGGCACATATCATATACCAAGTATTGCTCAAAGCATAGGACAGGACATAACATTTTTCTGTATTAATCATAAAAACAACGAACTCTAAACAAGGCGAATGCACATTAATCAAGTCAGCCCAGAAGGCGGAGGGGAAGTCCACTAATCAGGAAGACAAAAGCAAATCAATGGGACTCGGCAAGGCCGGGGGGGGGGGTCAGCGGGGAGGGCAGGAAAATCCTAAAACAACATGAGAAAATTTCGGGATCGTCAGCCTAGGGAGATAAGGCAACATCGGGAGTGTCAACCAAGGGAGTGGTACAAATATCTCCACGATATGCATTCCACTGACCCCAAATCTTCGTCCACGCCCTGGGTCTGCCCCTAGCCACATAGACGGTCTTCTCTCGGAACATGGACCAGTCCATGTTATCCTCCCACACCGAGACTTCGGGCGGTCGGGATGCGCCCCAAAGTTGCGCAATGTCCCGCTTCGCGACCATGTATCCCAAGGTCGCCCATCTGGTCTGGGCCACAGAATAGTCGGTGGGCTCCCACACGTTCAACAGGCATCGTCGGGCCTCAGGTCGCAGGGCAACACCAGTCACATCAGTCATCACCGCAAGCACATCAATCCAGTAGGCTGCTACCACCGGGCACTCCCAAAGAATATGCAGAAATGTAGCACTCATCCCACAACCACGCTTGCATAAGCCATCCGGGGAAAAACCCATCACTACCAGACGCGGACCAGTTACATACACCCGGTGGAGGATCTTAAGTTGAACCAAACGGAGACGGGCGGGGATGGCGACCTCTTTCGGAGAAGAGAGTGCCGACTGCCAATCCTCGTCATCCAAGTCCAATCCGTCACCGACCCAAACCTCCCTAAGTCGGACCAATAAGTCAGCGCGATTATTAATCAGTTTCTTGTAAATAAGGGAGATAGTGCTATCAGGCAGGTGTCCATCCAGTATGCGATCCTCAAGGGGGGAGGACTCGGGCAGGGTCACATCAGGAGTCAGAACTGAGGCCAAGGCATGCCGGACCTGCAAATACCGAAAAAACTCCCTATCACTCAAGTCATATTCTGCCTTAAGGGCCTGGAAAGACTTCACTCCACCCTTCACACAGACGTCACCCACCTTACATATACCAATCATATCCCAGCGGTCAAAGCCCTTAGTAGACCAGAGACCCCCCAAACGTTCCGAAGCATAAAGCGGAGTCGCCATTGTCAGTCGGTTCTCCCATCCCAAACTCACATTCGCGGCGCGCCACACATTGACAGCGGTCCTGGACGGGCCCACAAGATGGCGCCCGGCCGATCTGGAATAAAGCGCTCTATTGAAATCCCTCCCCGGCAGCTGAAGTCTATCCATCTCAAAGGCCGGATCTCGACCCGGGGAATACATTGCGTGGTTAATGGCAGACAGCTGGGCAGCCCAATAATATCTCTTGATATCGGGGAGCGCCATGCCCCGTCATACCAAGGGATGGTAAGTTTTGCAAGGGCAATACGTGGACGCCCGTCCCAGACCAGCTGCCTCTGAAGACTCTCAATCTCTCGGAAATAGGTAGCGGGAATGTCATCATAAGAATTTTGAAGCGCGTAGAGGAATCGCGGCAAAGACATCATTTTAAAAAGGGCAGCCCTGCCCAGAGGAGACAGGGGTAGCTTACGCCAACGGGCCACATCCAGTCGCAGTCTAAGAAGCGGGGGAAGGAGGTTACGCTCGAACCGGAGTGAGGAGTCCAGCGTAATAAAGATCCCCAAATATTTGAAGCCAGATTGGACAACCTGGATAGGAAACCTGTCCGGTAAAGGGGGCAAAACACCCGAAAGAACATACACACAGGACTTAGCCCAATAAATAACCAGACCCGAATTAGCACCAAACGAAGTAAGAACGTCAAATAAGACATTTAAAGATTTACGCGGGGAAGTAAGATACAGAAGAATATCATCCGCGTAAAGCGAGACGCGGTCTTCAAAATCCGGTGACCAACGGATCCCTTTGAGTGAAGGTTCCCATCGAAGCCACGCAGCCAACGGTTCCAGGGCAAGCGCGAAAAGCAACGGAGACAAGGGGCACCCCTGACGGGTCCCCCTACCAAGACAGAAGGGGACAGAAACCCGACCGTTTACCACTACCTGTGCCAAGGGTTCAACGTATAACAGCTTCACCCAACCAATAAACTCAGGCCCAAAACCAAATTTCTCAAGAGCCGCCCAAAGATAGGGCCACTCTACCGTGTCAAAGGCCATCGAGGCGTCTAGTGAAGCCAAAATGGCCGGCTCCGTCAGAAGCCCCGCCCTCGCAACAGCGCCATGGAGACGACGTAGGTTAAGAGCCGTGTTGCGATGCGGGATAAATCCGGATTGATCCGGATGAACCAAGCCACTAATGACCGTCAAGAGGCGGGTAGCCAGGAGCTTAGCCAGGACCTTGGGTTCAACATTCAACAGGGAAATGGGCCTGTAAGACGAACAAAGGTCCCGAGGTTTACCTTCTTTGGGAATAACAACTATCGTAGCCAGACGCTGATCATATGGGAGAATACCCCGTTCGCGGGATTCCAAAAACATGGTACGAAGATAGGGCGCCACCCTGTCAGGACGTAGCTTGTACAATTCAATTGGCAATCCATTCGGGCCCAAAGCTTTGCCCGAACGGAGTGAGCGAATGGCCGTCGCTATCTCGTCCGTAGTAAAAGGGGACTCCAAAGAGACTCGGTCCAAATCGGAAACACTGGGCAGAGCTATATCACGCAACAAAAGGCGAGAGTCATCAACATCCCGTTCAGACACAGGGGTATAAACCACACGAAAATAATCTGCAAAACATTCAACTATTCCAGCCGGGTCTGTCACTCTCACACCGTTCAAAGTTTGAATCACAGGCACCACACGATTCGCCCTCTCCTTCTTATCCAACCATGCCAGTAATTTACCCGCTTTGTCCCCCACATCATACAAACGACCCTGTTGCTCCCGAAACATCAGTTTAGCCGCATCTGTGACCAAAGACTTATAAGCAAATTGTTTCAGACCCAGGGCGTGGAGTTTATCAGATGTAACATCCAATTCTAGGTCAGCCTCTATCTCAGCAATCTCCCTCTCAAGGTCCACCACCTCCCGATTCCTCGCCTTTTTGGATTCAGTAATAAGGGAAAGGGCCTGCCCACGAATCACCGTCTTAAAGGCCTCCCATAGGGACACCGCCGAGGAGACGGAACCCTCGTTGTCTAAAAAATAATTGTCCAAAGACTTAATCAAAAGATTACGGGTCTCGGGGGAGGTGAGATACCAAGGGTTGATAGGAGCCACCCGGCCCGCCGCCTCCACTCCCACCTCAAAACAAAGCCAGAGCGGAGAATGATCAGAGATGCCCCGGGGCAGGTGTCTAATCTCACGAACCGCCGGCGACTGCGCCGCAGGCATCAGGAAATAATCCAGTCTAGACAGACTCCCATGGGCCCCAGAGTGGAAAGTGTATTGAAGCTGAGTAGGATGCATAAGCCTCCAGCAATCCACCAGGCCGAACGTATCCAGAAACCCACCCAGCCACTGTTGGGCCAAAGGGGTGTCCCTAGGGGGGTGACGATCATGTAGACCGGAAAACACAGAAGTAAAGTCACCTGCTATGAAGAGAGTACTATCTGGGAGGTTCAACAACACACGGCCCAAATCGGAAAAGGTAGAGGTCTGTAGACCGGGGGGCACATAAACGGCAAACAAGGAAAGGGTCCGACCCTCATAGCGACCCACGAGGACGGCATAACGTCCCCGATCATCAAGGATCACATCATCAATAGCTAGGGGGAGGGAAGCCCGAACAAGGATACCCACCCCCCTAGAACCCGTGGTAAACCCCGAATGCGTGGCGAGGCGATAGCCCCACCTATTCATTGCACGACAGGTATTGCCCACCAAATGAGTCTCCTGTAGAAAAACAATATCTGGGGACAAACGTCGTAGACATCGCAACACCACACCCCGCTTAATACGATCCCCCAGACCATTAACATTCCACGAAATAAACCTCAACCCGCTACCCCAATCCCACACAGCTACGCCGCAACCCCCTTCCAATGAGCATGACATCAAAAACATCTGTAGCAAGATAGAATCGCCTTGAGAACACAACACACAAACATCAAACTTCCCATCCACCCACCCCCCAACAAGAAAGGAAACACCACCCACCCTGCACCCCTGCAAGAAGCTAAAAAGCCACCCCAACATGCAGTGTGCCTGTCGCCCAAGAACCCCCATTCTACAAAAAGACCCCGGAGGAGGAAAGGCTCTGGCCCGCCCGCCACCCCCACAAAACAAATAACAAGGAAAACACATAGACAATAGAGGCACTGAGGCATAGAATCCCAGAAGAAGTTACTGTACACGAGGACCCGGGGTCCTGGAAGAGTCTTCGAAGTATCACGAGATAGGTGGCTCCTCCCTCGGACTACAGTGCGCATGGGCATCCTCTCCATCCCCAGATTGTTTTTCGCCATTGTGGCAGAGATGGAGTATAGTACAGTAAGAGATGGCCATGCAAAGAGTGAATGCTACAGCTGCGACAGGCACCGGGGAGGAGGGTGGGCGATATGAATGTCAGCAGCCCTACATGCCAAGAACAGATGCATACTGATAAGTAGCATATTCCGTTCGAGGCATGTGGGCTGCTGAATTCATATCTGTGCATAGAATGTATAGCAGTATCTCCCCTAGCGGTGGCTACCTGTGTCAGCTGCAGCAGTCTGGAAGAGAGTTTTGAGAACAGCCAGGCGTACAGCAGCTTGCTGTTTTGAATGTACATCTACACAATAGTGTTTTGTAAATGTATGTATGGTTGACCATGTGGCTGCTCTGCAAATTTCGTGTAAAGGAATATTTCCTAGGAAAGCCATGGATGCCCCTAGCTTGCGTGTGGAATGCGCCCTAGGGGGAACTGTTAAGGTGCGTTTTGCCTTTAAATAACATATCTGAATGCACTTAACGATCCATCTGGCTATACCTGACTTTGAAATAGGGTTGCCTTTGTGTTGTGGCGAGAAAGCAACAAACAACTGTTTTGTTTTTCGAAATGCCTTAGTTCTATCTATATAGTATAGCAGAGCTCTCTTTACATCTAGAGTATGCAAGGCCCTTTCAGCTACTGTCTGTGGGTTCTGAAAGAACACTGGCAGTTCTATAGTTTGATTTATATGGAAATGGGATACCACCTTTGGCATGAACTTAGGGTTTGTTCTGAGAACTACTCATTTGCATGTACTTGAATGAATGGCTCTTGAATAGTTAGGGCTTGCAGCTCGCTAACTCTTCGAAGCGAAGTAATGGCAATAAGGAAAGCCACCCACCTTCCAAGTAAGAAACTGTAGTTCGCATGAGTGTAGTGGTTCAAAAGGTGGTCCCATAAGTCTGGTTAAAACAAAATTTAGATTCCAGGCTGGTGAAGGTGGGTCTCTTGGAGGAATGACGCGTTTAAGTCCTTCCATAAACGCTTTAATTGCTGGCACCCTAAATAGTGAAAGGTGTTGCCTGTTTTGCAGATATGCTTCTAACGCAGCTAAATGTATCCCGATGGATGAATAGGCTAAATTGCAACGTTGTAGGTGCAAGAGATAGCAAATGATGTTTTGAGTGGAAGCATCAAGTGGGTTAATTTCATTGTTATTACAGTAAATGACAAAACGTTTCCACTTTGATGCATAACATGCTCTGGTAGTGGGTTTTCTTGCCTCTTTGATAATATTCATGCAGTCTGGAGGCAAGTTGAGGTATCCAAACTCTAGGATTTCAGGAGCCAGATCGCTAGGTTCAGCTGTTGTGGGTCTGGGTGTTGGATTTCGCCGTGGTTCTGAGTTAGAAGACTGGGTGTGAGTCGCAGTCTTTGATGAGGCACCACTGACAGTTCTAGGAACGTTGTATACCATGGTTGCCTCGCCCATGTGGGAGCAACCAGGATTAGTGTCAGAGAATGTTGGCGCATTTTGCGTGCCACTAGCGGTATTAATGGAGCTGGGGGAAAAGCGTACGCAAATTTGCCTGACCAGTTCATCCATATCGCATTGCCCTGCAATTACGGATGTGGGAACCTGGCGGCAAAGTACTGGCATTTTGCGTTTTCGCTTGTGGCAAACAGATCTATTTCCGGGTGTCCCCACTTCCGGAAGAATGGTTGGAGCACTTTGGGGTGAATTTCCCATTCGTGTATCTGTTGGCTGTGCCTGCTTAGCAGGTCGGCTACCTGATTGTCCTTGCCTGGAAGGTGTTCTGCCATGAGAAACATGTTCCTCTGAATGGCCCATTTCCACATTGCTTGAACTAGGTGCGACAGCTGTGATGAGTGTTCCCTCCTTGTTTTTGAATGTAATACATAGCTGTCATGTTGTCCGTCCGGATCAATACAGCCTTGTTGCATAAGTGTGTTTTGAAAGCTTTTAGGGCTAGAAAGACTGCCATCAACTACAGAAGGTTGATATGCATTTTCTTTTGCTGTACAGTCCAGAGTCCCTGTACTGTGTAGTGTAGGACATGGGCTCCCCATCCTACCAGGGATGCGTCCGCAGTTAACACTACTTGTGGGACAGGCTCTTGGAACAGTCATCCCTTGCAAAGGTTTTGTGGATTCCACCAATGCAGAGAGTTGTATGCCCGACTGGTCACCAACACTAGGTCCTTTAATTGCCCGTGAGCCTGGTTCCACTGCCTTGCTAGGCATTCTTGGAGCGGACGCATATGTAGCCTGGCATGAGGGACTATGAATATGCACAAGGCCATCATGCCTATTAGCTGCATAAACACTCAAGCTGGTAGTGAGTGTTGGGGTCTGAATTTTTGTATCAACGTTTGCATTCCCTTGATCCGTGCTGTGTTGGGATATGCTTTTGCTGCCAGTGTATCTATTGTTGCTCCCAGGTATTGTTGGACGTGGGAGGGTTGTAGATGTGATTTTAGGTAGTTTAGTGAGAATCCTAAACTGTGCAGGAGATGTATGGTCTTTGACATGTGGTTGGCACATTGCTGGGCTGTTGGTGCGTGTATTAGCCAATCGTCCAGATAGGGGTACACATGGATGTGTTGGCATCTGAGATGTGCTGCCACTGTAGCTAGACATTTGGTGAACACTCTTGTGACACCAACTGATAGGACTTTGAACTGGTAGTGTTATCCCTGAATGGTGAACCTTAAATACTTGCTGTGAGCAGGGTGTATTGGTATATGAAAGTATGCGTCCTTGAGGTCTAAGGTTGCTAAGAAGTCTCCCTGGCGAAGCAATGGTAAGACTTGCTGGAGAGTGAGCATGTGGAAATGCTCCGACAAAATGTACAGGTTGAGGGGCCTGAGGTCCAATATTAGCCTGAGAGACCCGTCCTTTTTTGGAATAAGGAAGTATAGAGAGTATACTCCTGTTCCCTGATGTTGTAGTGGGACTGGTTCTATGGCCCCATTTTGCAGCATACTGATGACCTCTTGCTGTAGTAGCGTTATATGTTCCTGTGACATTGGACGGTGCAGCTGTGTCTGCCGCATCTAGTGCACATTTAATTGAGGCATTGATGATGAGCTTTCCTTCTTGTATAAGTTCATCTGCCTGCTGTTTGTAAGGATCAGGTAAGTGTTGGAGAATGTCTTCCAAGCTGTCGTAGTGCGCCCTGTCATATCTGGCCAGCCAGGCCTGTGTGTTGGCTATTCTCCATGAGTTTGCTGCTTGAGCTGCTACTCTCTTGCCTGATGCCTCAAAGATTTTTGACTCCTTGTCTGGAGGAGCAGCCTCTCCAGTAGTCTGGGAATTGGCACGCTTACGTGCATTGGATATCACTAGGGAGTCTAGGGGTAGCTGCCCCTTGATATATGTAGGGTCTATAGGAGCAGCCCTATACTTCTTTTCAATTCTAGGGTTTATGACCCTTGCTCTAGCAGTGTCCTTAAAAATGTCACTTGCGTGTTTTAATACGCCTTTTAGTATTGGGAGTGTTTTAACATGTCTCTCAGATGTTGTTAATGTATCAAAGAGGAAGTCTTCCTCAATAGCATCAGAGTGCATATCTACATTATGGTAGGTTGCTGCTCTATCCAGTAGTGAATTAAAGGCTACAATGTCTTCTGTGGGTGAAGGCTTAGTTGGGTATACTGCAGGGTCTGTAATGGGCAGAATCCCCTCAGTGTCTGGTTCTCCATCCCCACCCCATGGCTGTGAGTGAGGGTCTGCAAGTGGGTTTTGTGGATAACCAAACCCTACATCTGCGTCCTGATCTTCGCCTGGGTTGTAGTCAGAGTGTGCAGGTGAGGCTGGGGCATATGGGGTATGAGGCATAGCTGGACTGATAGGTTCAAATAATATCGGAGCGGTAGCACAGTCTCTCTTCTTCTTTAGGGGAATTTTAGAAAAGTCTTCAGTTGGCGGAGGTCTTTTCTTTTTGGTGTACACAGTCACTTTACCAGTGTTTGGGTCAATATACAGTTTTGACTGGTCTTCTGTGGAGGGATCTGGATGAATAAGTTCCTCTTCCACAGTCCTTGGTTTTGGCGCTGTAGCCTTTGGTTTGTCTTTTTTCGGGTCGATGCCTTTTGCTGTTTCAACCGCTTTTGGTGGTTGGACCGGTTTATGATGTTTTTCGACAGGTTTTGTCGGTTGAACGTCTTTGGCTGGCTTCACCACCTTTTTCGGACTGAGCGGTTTTGTCGGTTCGACAGTGTCCTTAGGTGTTTTTGGAGCCTGCGGTTTTGGATCGATGCCCTTTTTCGGCTCGATGGGCTTCGGCTCGACCGATTTACTTTGGTCCACCTTCGGTTTCGGTTCGACGGTAGTCTTGGGCGCAGGCCTTGTGCTTTCGTCGACGGCTTTTTTCCCCTTGTCGATACCTGAGGCTGCTTTGCTCGAATCGACGTGCTTCCTGGGGGTCGACTCCACGTGCTTTTGTTTTTGTGTCGATTCGACGTGTTTTGGCCTCGAGGTTGACTCAACGGCTTTCGGCTTCAACGTAGACTCGACAGCTTTGGTCTTCGATGTCGACTCGATGTTCTTTGGCTTCGAAGGTTGTATCGGTACTGTGGCCTTCGGGTCGACGCCCTTCGGCTTAGTCACCTTCGGTTCGACGTAATTCGGTCCGAAGACCGTATTGTCGACGAGTTTTGGTTTAGATTGAACCGGTGTCGTATATCGTGTCTCAGAGGGCTCTTTTTGTGTGTTCTTAGCCGGGTGGTATGGCGGGGCTGTAGAACGAGTTTGTTGATCTCGGCTAAGGCCTGCTGGCGATGCCTCGACCTGAGTCTCTGATATTGGTGTAGTGTCTATATGGGGCGGTGTACTCACGGTTCGCCCCTCGTCGTCATCGGAGTCGTCTTCGACCGCTACGATGTCTTGATCATATTCCTCGAGATCGACGATTAGTTCTCCTTCCTCGAGGTAATATTCGGAGTCGTGCTCCGAGTCTTGTTGTTCGTCTTGATCAGAGTCCTCGACGCTCGCAAGATCTCCGTCATCGTCGAAGATGTTCTCGGGTGCTGGCACCGACCTTTGCATTTCTTGCCTCGCCGCCCGTCGATTCCGGGTAGTTTTTTTCGATCGGAACTGGTAACAGGCTAGGCAACTATCTTCATTGTGGTCTGGAGATAGGCATTTGTTGCACACTGGATGCTTGTCTGTGTGCGGGAACTTCGAGTTGCACTGCGGGCAGTACTTGAATGGACTTCGTTCCATCGACGGTCGGTCCACGTGGTGTCGAGAAGGCCTCACGGCCCGATTCGACGACCGTAGTGCAACACACGTTCAAAAAGTGTATCGGTACTGAGCGCTGAACAATACCGATGGATCCGAAGGCCTTTTGGCCTTTTGAAAAGTTTTTCTTGATTCCGAACTTGGAGAGTAGGAAAGTACATCCGAACCCAATGGCGGAGAAAAACAATCTGGGGATGGAGAGGATGCCCATGCGCACTGTATCCGAGGGAGGAGCCACCTATCTCGTGATACTTCGAAGACTCTTCCAGGACAACAATGTGCAATCATCCGGACCCAACACTAGGCGGCGATCTATGCACAGATATGAATTCAGCAGCCCACATGCCTCGAACCCACAGTTACCAGTAATTAACTTATTTTCTTATTCAGTATTGGGGTATCTTTCATAGATTCACATGCTTGAAGCATTATAGCAAGTAGTACTCTAAAGATCGTACTGTTGGTAGTGGATGGAGAAAGACATGTGAGATATAAAGTCAGTGTATCAAAACAGACATTTGTAAGTATTCCAAAAACCTTTTTGATCCTACAGAATTTACCACTTGTATAAAATAAGGCATAATATCATACTATGTAGATGAGGAGTTTAATGGAATGTCTACAAACATTAATCGAAAATATAGGTTACCATTGTAAACAAGAATATTGGCTTAGAATCTTACTTCCTTTCTATCTAATATGTTTTAGAATTAAAATTTATCAAATTAAAATCAAGCAATGCTATGCAATTTCAATAAATTAAAATGTATAAAATTCCTCTTTACTAGCAAGAGGCCCCCCTTAATCGAAGAGATGATGCAGTACTGCTTGGCCCACTGCTGCATCTTCACGCTGCGTGGATTGCAGACAGTAGTGCTGCGTGAAAGTGTGACCACTTTTCCATGTTGCGGCATGGCAAAACTTGTCCAGTGTCACCCCACCAAAAAGAGCTGACAATGTGGACACTGTTCTGGTGGAATGTGCTTTAGTCCTTCTTGTTAACGGCTTGTTAACCTTGTCGTGGCAGAATTGGATTGCTGTAGAGACCCATTTGGCAAAAGTGGCGAAGTTACTGCTGTTCCTTCCTGGCCCTGTCCGTAAGCCACCAGTAGCTAATCAGTCTTTCTTATGTCCTTAGTCATCTGCAGGTAGAATTTTAGACATTTATTTAGGTCTAGCATATGCAGCGCTTGCTCTGCTGACTTAGATGGATTTGGAAAGAAAGATTAGAGTAGGACTAGTTCGTTAAGATGGAACTGTGTTGGAACTTTCGGAAAAAAAATTGGGTTTGTCCCCAGAGCCACATAATTTTCTGTGAAATTTCATGGTAAAAGCCTGGATTTCGCTAACTCTACTTGTGGAAGTGAGAGCCAGGAGGTGAGCTACTTTCCAAGTCAGATATTGTAGCTCGGCTTTGTGAATTGGTTTAAAGGGCTGCCTCATCAATTGCGCTTGGACTAAGTTAAGTCTCCATTCCAGAGGGGTAGCTCGCACTGGAGGGAAGGCATGAAAGAGTCTCCTCATGAAGGCGAGGGCACCTTAACTGAAGAGAACGTGAGACCGGATTTTGCTAACGAGATGAGATCTGGCAAAATCTGCTCCGGGGAAGCTTGAAACGGGTGTAAGTTGTTCCTTTGGCACCAGCAGCAGAACCGTTTGCACTTTAAGCGGTACGTTTTATTAGTGCTTTCTGCTCTAGATCTTGCAATGATATCTCTGCACTCCTGTGAGATACTCATGTCCCTGAACTCCAAGAACTCAGGAGCCAGGCATATAAATGAAGAGACTCCGGGTCTGGTGACATATTTGCCCCTGGTCTCTGGTCAGGGGAGATGGTGACAGTTGTAAGCGTATGGGTTTCGATTTCAACAACTGAAGAAGTTCCAGGACCCCGTATTGCCTCGGCCATAGTTGTGCTATCAGGATGAGACAATAGCATTCCATTTTCATTTTGGTCAGCACCCTGGGAATTAATGGGATGGGGGGAATGTCGTAATCCCTGACCATCGCATTAAAAGGGCATTCCCCCAGGACTCTGGGAGAGGGAACCTGCTGGCATAGGATTGGGATTTGGTGTTTTTCCTAGTGGCGAAGAGGTCTAAAGCTGGCTTTACCCACATTTGAAACACCTTGTCGAGTGGTACTGTTCCAATTCCCATTCGTGGCAACTGTACTGTGTTCTGCTCAATGTATCCGCTAGCGTGTTGTGTAGCCCTCGGACATGCTCAGCTCTGAGTGTGATTCTGTGTTGCATTGTTCCATCCCACAGCTCCTGTGCTTCCTGTGATAGCGTGACGGATTTAGTTCCCCCTTGCTTGTTGACGTAGTACATGCTGGTCGTATTGTCCGTATGAACCAGCATGGAGGAACCCGTTATCCTTAGTAGGAAAGCCTGAAGATATAGAAAGATGGCCTTGAGCTCTAGCCTGTTGATGTGCTGTAACCTTTGTGCACTGGACCATTTGCCCTGGATCAGTAGATCCTGCAGATGGCTCCCCCAAGCCATCCATAGAGGTGTCTGCCATTAAAATGAAATCTGGAATAATTTGAACAAAAGTGAGACCCTTTGAGAGATTTGGTCTGTGAAACCATCATTGTAGGGCTTCCTTCTTGTGGGTTGTGATCTGTATTAGATCATCGAAGGATCCAGAGGCTTGCAGCCATTGCCTCTAGAGGTCACCCTGAAGTGGTCTCATCCTTAGCCTGGCTAGTGGTACTAAATCTATCGCTGATGAACTCCTTCCCAGGAACGATTTGTATGACACTTTTCTTAACATGTTCTTTGCTAGCAGTTGCAATCGTATTTGCCTCTCTTCTGACAGGAAAGCTTTGTCCTGGATGATATCTATTGTAGCTCCCAGAAACTATATGACTTGACTGTGAAGGAGTGAAGAGTTTTCTCTGTTCACAGTGATGCCTAGAGCCCAGAACAACTGAAGGCAAGCATTTGTAGTCTGAGTGGCTTTACGTGCCATTGGTGCTTTGAGCAGCCAGTCCTGAGGGTCTGCTTTCTGAGAAACTTGTTGAGATTCCTAAGATCCAGTATTGGTCCCCATTCCCCTGATTTCTTACTTATCAAGAAAAAAAGGCAATAGAAACCTCTTCCCCTTTGAGATAAAGGGACCTCTTCTATTGCTCCTTTGGAGAGCATGACCGGAGCCTCCTTTTGTAGTAAGTGAAGATGAGGGGGGCTCTCCTGGGTGGTGTATTCGGTGGTCACTGGCTAAATTCTAGGGTGTGTCCAAAGGTGCGCCACTTATGCACATAGTTGGAAATCTTCGCACCCATGTTTTGGGAGGGTAAGGTAAGCTGGTACCCGGACGTGATCATTGTTTTCTGTTAAGAGTCACGACCTCGAGAAGGCGTTCTTTAGCGGGTTCCTTGGCGAGAGAAACCAGCTGTAGAAGACTGGCGGTATGCTAGAGGATTATAATTTTGCCAGTACTAAGATAAGTAGGGCTGATACTGTGGGGTTCTCAAACTCCTTTGTATGAGGTAAAGCCTTGTCCTCTAGCCCCTCTGAATGTCACTTTCTGATATTGTAATGTGCCTAAAGATTTTGATGTATCTGTATCAATCTTGATAGCTAAAAGTGCCTCATCTATGTGCTTTCCAAACAGGGAATCACAGTCGAAAGCCATATCCAAAATCTTCGTTTGCACCTCTGGCCTGAAGGTGGTAGCCTTCCACCATCCCTGTCTTCTCAGTACAGCGGCAACCGCCAATTGTCTAAAACCAGTATTGGCTACATCCAGAGCTCAGTCGATGGTTTTTGATGTTGCACGTTTTCCCTCCAACAGGATCTTTTTAGCTTCCTGCCTTCTGTCCTCTGGTATGAGATTCACCAAAGCTCCCATGTCTAACCAAATCTGGCAGTCTTAATAGTCGATGATGGCTAAGGCATTCGCCACCCTGATTGTGACTGCGGCCATAGTGGAGAAGTGTTTTCCAAGAATTTTCATTCTCCATCCCGCCTTATCAGGTCGAGGCGTGATTTGGGTGGCAGGGTTCTAGGAACTTCTTTGTGCTGCTAGGGAAATAACCAAATCTGGTCTGGGGTGTCCTGTGAGGCAAGACGGAGAATCCTCTGGAGCGCTATATTATTTCTAAATCTGCTGGAGTGCTGGAGGTATGGTTGCCAGTGTTCTCATAACTTTGATACCTTCTTGCCATATGTAGACAGTAGGTAAGTAGGGCTGATACTGTGGGGTTCTCAAACTCCTTTGTATGAGGTAAAGCCTTGTCCTCTAGCCCCTCTGAATGTCACTTTCTGATATTGTAATGTGCCTAAAGATTTTGATGTATCTGTATCAATCTTGATAGCTAAAAGTGCCTCATCTATGTGCTTTCCAAACAGGGAATCACAGTCGAAAGCCATATCCAAAATCTTCGTTTGCACATCTGGCCTGAAGGTGGTAGCCTTCCACCATCCCTGTCTTCTCAGTACGGCGGCAACCGCCAATTGTCTAAAATAATGGGTATGGAGCGCACAGACTGCCTAGTGTCCTCCTTGATATCGTACAGGAAGCAGTCGGTCTGCTTGACTGTCATTGGCAAGTGGAACCTGATGGATGCTCTCTCCATCAAATTATGGAGTCCTCCGGGGGGGAATTTGATGGTACATGTAGAGGAGAGGGCGTTGGTATAATATAGTCCTCCCAAGGATCTGACGCTGGGGGAGGATCTGGGAGCTTGCCTTCCTCTTTTCCTTTGTCTAACGCAGACGTATCGTCTGTGATAGGACCTGTTGGTAAGGGGTGAGGAGTAATCGTAGGTGTAATTGGCAGTGGCAAAACTGGCATACCCGGTGGGGAGGTCTTGGATGAGAGAAGGTGGCAGATGGGCCACGTCTCTAGGACGCGGTTCTGGCTGAAAACCATATGTGTGGTAGTGATTAGGCGGAACCACATAACTCTGTTGGTAATACTGATCCTCATTATGGTATTTCTCATCCTCCTCATCGTCTTCTTGACATTTTACGTGCAGCTCTGATGGACTATGAGCTACACCATGAATACCATCATCATCAGAGTCCGGTATGTCCAAGAAATGTGATGGGATTAAAGGTGAAACCTAACTGTACTCTGACATGGCTGAGCGTAAAAAAATGTTGGTTACCTTTGTGATATGAGTAACCCTCGTCGACGGTGGAGTCGATACTGCAAATACAGCCGGAAGAGCAGATTCCATAGTCGACGGTGTTGCAGTCAATGGTAGTGTAGTTAACGTGGTCATCCACAGAGCTCTCGCCAACGAATCTTCGTCGACGGTATCGTGGACGGTATCTTCGTCGACGGAAGTGTGTCAACAGCCTTCGTTGATGTTGCCGTTGGCGGTGATTCGAACGTCAGCGGGCTCTTAGAGAGCGAGACTCTCGTCGACGATATAGGACCCAATATTGACATTGTCACAGTTGCTATCGCCGATGGTGCAGACGATGTAATGATTGTCGTCGTCAACGAATGTGGCAACTTCATCGACTATGGCTTTTTGCCAGATTTATGAGGAAGAGGCTCTGGGAAGGTCTTTGTCCTTTCTGGAAGGCGTAGAGGACACAGACAATGTAGGTTCTGAGGAATGTTTCACTCCTTTCCCCCTTTTAGAGTCCCAAAAGAAGGTTTGTGTTGTTTCCTACCTTCTGCAGAGGAACTGACCTGAGACCTAGCCCTCTTGTGAGACTTGGAGGATCTAGCACTATCTTCATATGAACAAACTGCCTGATGTTTAGTGGTCTAGAATTACAAGAACAACCTTCCGCCTCCTTCTTGAGAGTCTTTGAGAGAAAGGAATGGCAGATTTTGCATTCCCTCACCTCATGTTAAGGATGGAGGCAATATATGCAATCTTTGTGTGGATCATCTACATGAACCCTTTTTCTGCCACAGGTCTTACATGGGCGGAAAAGACCCCTTTTGTCAGACATGGTGTTAAGAAAATCCAGAAGTTGTAGGAAAAAACTTAGTAGCACTCAAGGAGACTCCTTGCACACAACGTGCAGGAAAAATAGGAGGGAATCTGCCTCTGCTGTGAGTGTTCTAGAGGGTGCAGACAGCTGATTTTCTGTGTTCAACATTTGGTCCTCTTTTAAAAAAAAGGACATGGCTAGGCTAACAATAAGATGGCCTAGGGTCACTATAGCCTATGATATTTGTTAAATACGGCTTGATTATTTTACCGTGGGACTCCTAACTCGATGACTTGGAATGATTCAATGAAAGATATCTCAATACTGGGTGAATTCAGTGTTATACCGCATAAGGATCCCAGCGCCTTAGAAAAAAAAACGAGTAAGTCCTATTCTGTTTTGGTACTTAGAAAATTGTAGTGAGAAATATCAAATGCTGCAGGGGGACCAACATGCTTCAAGTATCAAGCCTTTGGCTCTACGGAAGCGGCTACAATTTCAGCAGCAGCTCACTCAGGAAGGGGTTTTCTTCTGACAAATTTACAAAGCCCCTTTCTGTGTTTGGACTTGGAAAACTTTTCAACCTTTTTGCCTTCCATACTTTCACCGGTCAAATCCACTTATAGTATCTGACAAGGGCTCCATCGCAGTCTGCCTCAAATCGCGGCTAGGTTCGAGTCTACCACTTCCATAGATTATCTTTGGTGCTTTGTGACACTCTTTAAAAAAAATCATATTTCTGATTCCCCGAATTAGTTTTTTGCCATGCTCTTCTAATTTAACTCATAGAAATGTTCTCTTCATTTTAAAATTGGTTGTGGAATGTTGTTGTTTTGTATGCTTTTTTTCACTACTGTGTATGCACTGCTAAAATACTTTATACATTGCCTCTAATTTAAGAGTGCCTGCTTTGTGTCAGATCACCAGAGAATGAGCCCAGGTTTATTTTATTTACTTTGTATGACATCTAGCAGGTGGTGGCTTTATCTTTTGAGGTCGACACTAGTCCACCCTAAAAAAACAATGCACTTTCCTACATTTGTTTACTACATAAATGTACAGCGATGATAACTCAAAGAAGGCACCTCTTTAATGAATCTCAAAGTAGCATTCACATACCGTGCAAAACCCTATATTTTCAGCTCTCAACCAAAGCCACATTATGACAATGCCATTTTCTAGTTTAATTGAATGGTTATTTCTGACAAGACTTTGGATGAGGGGCTGAGCTCCTGTGAGATCTGAAAGAAGTCGAAGACGCAGCCCTGATGCCGGGCCTACTGAAACCTGCCTACTGGAGTACAGAACCAGGAGGAGGCTAGGAGTCTAAGAAGCCTCAGAACTTTCCTCACAGGGACCAAAGATTTTGCTTGAAACATCAAGATTATATCCTGAAAGGTCATGAAGTCTATGACCAGAACCGTCCCAATGAAGGGAATCCTCTACATGAGGCACAGGTGAGACTTCAGCTCGTTGATGGAAAACCCCAAAGGTGTCAGAGTTTGGCCGTCGTCCAGAGGTGTTTTAGGATTGAATGTGGTGAGCCTACCTATAACCAATATTACAAGGTTACATAGAGAATTGCTGGTAAAGGGTACTGCATAGGAAGACAATTCAGATACAGCACATATCTAATGTTTACACAAAATGACGTAACAAAGCTTTCTCACCACACTAACTGGATCATGGCTGGAGGCAGGTAACAGTGCATGATTTATCGAGCCAAGGAAGGCCCAAAACCATTAGTGGCTTGACAAACCTCCAATTGGAATACAAACATCTACATGGTTGATTAATACTGAAATATCTTTTTGGATGGGTAACATCCTCATGAATATTACACAAGTTTACTAGAAAGCAAGTGTGACAAAAGAAAATGGTGATGGTAATACTAAGTTACATGATTAGGCCTATTAATGCTAAATGCCATTGCTGATCAATAAATACTGCCTTAGACAACAGACCCTTGTTACTGCTTGGGTGCACTATTGATGCTCATTACATTCTGGGGTCAATACTGATTTTTTGTACTGCCTGGAGGCATTGAGGCTGGTTACTGCCTGAATCCAGCTATGATAATTATTGACTGGGACCTTAGATGGTCATTAGTGATTGCATCCATTGATGTTCCTTCATTGCCAAAATTACTAGACATCGACTTATTTTATTTACCAGATTACCAAGAGATTACGATCCAATGACAGACTACCTTTGATATTTAAAACATGCTAGTTTTGAATAGATATCTTGCACAGAAACTGCCTTAATTAACTCCCTTTAGGGGATTTTCATATGTAAAATAAAAACAATCCTTCCCCTCATCCATCCGGTCTAATGTATACTTGTCACACCTTATGCACCAAGAAACAATGGCTATATCAGCGCTGTAATTATTTTTTGTTGCTATACAATTTCCTACACTGAGAGTAACACAAACTGGATAATTATGTTACTACCAAGAGGAGTACAATATGCTATAGGTCTGGGCCACCATTTTGTTTACCTTAATTTCTATGCGAGATCTGTGAGGAAACAGTTGTCCAATCATAGAGAAGTCTGTTCCCACCATGCTGATGGCCAAAAAGAACATGTCTGTTTCTGTTAAATAAAAAAGACCAAAAACATTATAAACTTAGTTAGAAATGAATGGCGAGCAAGCACATAAAGCTTCACAACTAACAAGTACAAACGTTCTAAAATATCTGTGATAGCCTTAAGGTTATATTTCAGATATGGGTCCATATACAAGCTAGTGCTTATAAAGCTTGCCATGAAGTGTGGGGTACTGCTAATTTAAAGTTCTTATAACTACTGAAAAAGCCTCTTTTTTAAAGCAATTGGCCTGGATGGTCACAGATAAACTAAACACATCAACCCTACCAGTTTGCAAAGCAAGTTTGCCACGAACCATACTATTTCTTGCTGTTTGCTCTAAGGATGTTACTGCTCGTCAACCTCAGCTGTTGTTGATGTCAATAGTGCTGAGACAAGGCCCCTTTTCATTACAAACTAAGACAGTGTGAGGTGCTTGCTAATGATGAGGTTGTTAACATTAACAGTGAAGGAAAAACATAAAACATGAACTCAGCAAGACTTGAGTATAGAACAGCTGACTGCAGCGTGCTTTCTGTGGCACATTTGCACACCTCAAGGGTCACAGAGGTGGCCCTGCAGTTGAGCACATGGAGTTTCATACATGTGTTTTCACTTTTCAATAATGTACGAGTTACTTACCTTCGGTAACAATGTATCTGGTAGAGATGATTGTAGCCACAGATTCCTTAACGTAGAATTACCCCCAGGCGTGAGACTGGATCCGGAAAACTTTTTGCCACAGCATTCCTGCGCGCCGGGGGGACTGCACCACGTGACTCTGCCCTGAAGTCCTCCGCGTCCGTGACGTCAGCGAGGATACATAAGTCCCACCCCGGCGCGCCTACATCAGTTTTCTTCGGAGAACTTTTCCTTGCCATAACGAGGAGCCATCACTAAAAAAAACGGTGAGAATACTGGAACAGTGTGCGAAAAAGCCCCACTAAACAGAAGGGAAAAAAACAATGGTGAGGAACAGAACCATCCAACAGAGCCAGGTACTGAGGCACCAATATCTGGAATGAAGGAACAGGGTATCGCTACTGGAAAGCAATACAACAGCCTCCCCGGGGCAGCAGCATGTGAAAATACACAGCAGACCAGCAGATCAAAAGTCTGCAGCCACCGCCCGGAAAAGAAAGGGACACAAAGGTCAGAACGGAGAGCAATGACCATTCAACCTCAGACAACTCCAGCAGGGAGAAGCCTCCCGAACGCCAAAGTCGAGACCAGCCAAGGCACCTTAACCCCAAGGACTGCCAAAGGCAGAAGTGCAAGCATCAAAGGAAAGAAGAAGCACAAGCGAATCCCACACTGGAGATCAGGGTGCAGGGGCGCATAAATGCCTATAAAGTCAAGAATGGAACAACAAGGCGAGCATCCCCCGAAGGAGGGAGTAAGAAAGACACTCGCAAAAGGCAACCACACGGAGGCAGGAGAGTGCAGTAGACCCAGAGGGCCATCGCAGAACGGGGAGCAAGGGGGGGTCGTTTAGGAATCTGCGGCTAGAATAGTCCCTACCAGAAAAATCGTTACCGAAGGTAAGTAACTCGAACATCTGATAGAGACTACTAGCCACAGATTCCTTAACGTAGAATAGATACCCTAGCCATACCCAAAGGGAAGGAGGGTCTGCGAGAGGACCTCCCCAGCTCAGGTGAACCCAAGACCCCAACAGGAAACAATCGCCGAGACAGGGAAAACACTCAGTCCTCCCCAACAGGGGATGAGCCACAGGGAAAGAGCCCAGTCCCCCCCCAAGCAGACTAGAACCGCAGTGTCGCGGAGAACACCACCTCACAGGGGATGTGTAACAATGAAGCGGCAGCCCCGCCCTTACCAAGCAGGAGAAGGAAGGGCAATACGAAAGGAGGCCATCAGCCAATGTACCAGGGACCTCCACCGGAAGTCCCAGATACAGGTAATACGAAAGGACACTAGTAGCCAATGTACCAGGGACCTCCATCGGAAGCCCCAGGTACAGGCAGTACGAAAGGAGACCAACAGCCAATGTACCAGGAACCTCCACCGGAAGCCCCAGGTACAGGCAATAGGAAAGGAGGTCAACAGCCATTGTACCAGGGACCTACACCGGAAGCTCCGGGTACAGGCAATGCGAAAGGAGGCCAGCAGCTAATGTACCAGGGACCTCCACTGAAAGCCCCAGGTACAGGCAACGCAGGGGAGTACCAAGGAAGAGCAACCCAGAGACTCGAAGGAGAAGAGCAGAAACGAGGCCAGGAGCCCTCCACCGGGAACACACCCAGTGAAGAGGGCGGCCAAACTCATCACAGCTGGACGTCAACAGGCCAGACAGAACAGCGCCTCAGTAATAAGGCAGGTGGAAGAGAAAAACATAGTCCCATAAGGCTCCCGAAAACCCAGAAGCAGGGGCGCCAAGCCTCACTCCAAGGCCCCTTGCCGTGGACCAGAAGAACCGGCGGGCGCAGCAGGGTGCCAACCAGCAACCACCCGGAAAACAAGAGGAGAAACAAGTAGAACCAAGCAAGTCGTCAACACAGGAAAATAAACCTTCTAGACACCAGACAGAGGACCAGGCCAAACGGCAGACAAAAGGCAAAAACACCGCAGCACAACGCCACAGCTGCCCAAGAAAACGCACCAGCAGCATACAGCAACACCAGGAAGGGCAAGGAACCCGCAAGGGGGAATCCACACCTTCCCAGTGTAAAACAGGGCTATTCAATAGCTACAAACACCCCACGTAGGGTAGGACTTGGCCCAAGAAGTATGGAAACCACTCTTAGGGAAGAAATCCCGCATCAGAGAACAAATCAGAAACCCTGCGGCAGAAACCAGAGAAGGCTTAGTAAGCAGACAAAAAGAACACTCTTTGCCAAAAGGGGATGAACCAGCAGCCAACTGAAGAGGTAGGCCAACTCAGGACCCCTAGGGCACAGTATCCCTCACAGAAAGTGTAACGTTCACCCCAACACCAGATTCCAGGAGCAGTGGGATAACACCTCCCACTAAGACCCAGATGAACAACAAAACCACCTACTGAGGAGGAGAAGGAGGATGCCGGAGCCCTGCAAGAAGACACTGAATGGCAGAGTCCGCATGAGTGTTAAACAGAAGGACCCCGTTAAAGGGTAGATCAACCAGACGTTCCCTGATGTTTTCAGGAAAAACTGCATCACGCAGCCAGGCATGGCGACGTAGAGCCACAGAAGTGGCCATAGCAGGGCCTAGAGCATCGGCGACATCCAAGGCCGCATGAAGAATTAATGCGGCCAACTCCCTACCATCTAACACATGGCTCCGTAGGTCAGCATGGGCACCCTCATGAGAGACATGAGAACAAAGGGATTCCAAAGAGTCCCACAGACTGGAAGTAGCCCTGGTCAATACACACAGAGTGCTAAGCGCCCGCAAGGCAGCGCTAGAAGAAGCGAAGACATTACGCCCCCCATGAATCCAAACACTGGGCCAAGCGAGACGCAGGATACAACACCACAGGCAAACATGGAAAGGCATTCCGCAGAAGAGAACCTTGAGTAGAAGGGTGGAAAGAAAGACAAACAGGGTCCTGTGGAGCAGGGCAGTGACGATGCAGAAGTGCCTGAGGCACCGGTTCACCCATGGCAGGGCGCCCCCATAAGAGAATTGTGGAGTGATGCTTCAAAGGGAAGGAACAACTCCCGTCCACCAGAGCCTTGGTGGAGAACTTCCAAAAGGTTGTCAGTAGAAAACGGAGTGACTGGCTCACCCATCCGCAGAATACCAGCGGCTGTGGAAATGGCCCGAACACTAGCCTCCATAGGGCGCCGCGGAGGAGAAAGTAATTCCTCCGTGGGTGACGGCTGCAGGCTGAGCCACCCGTCCCCATCTCCAGGGGGAAGCGGCCAGCCCCGGAATAGTGGGGGATCCACAGATAAATGAGGAACCTGAGGACCCCCAGAAGGCAGAGAGGCCAGGGAGAAAGCCATCCGCGAGCAACGGAAAGAAAGGTTTGAGGATTTAGGCCACGGGGACGGCGAGGAGCCCTCGCTGGAAGATGCCGGTGAAAAGGCAACAATACGGCGCCCTGTCTCCGGGGAAGAACACACCAGCAGATGGCCGACCTCTGGAGAAGAAGGGACCTCAGGAGATGAATTCAGAACCTGACACCGGCGCCTGATCGGCGTCAATCGGCGCCGGCCCGACTCCTGCCACCACGTGTTCACCATGAGGGTGGGGCGGGTTCTACGCCAGAACGGTGAGGAAGCGGTGCCGAAAAGGCACCGGCTCGGCCTCAGACGGGGCAGCCGCCCACGCCGAGGACCGAGTGGGACTCTGGAAAGCACCCCAGGTCCCTGCCTCCACCGTGACTCCACCGGAGCCGGGGAAGAGGGCCCCTGGCGCCGAAACGGCGCTGCCTCGAGCTCTGGTGAGGCAGCTGCCTGCTCAGAGGACCGTGGGGAACTCGGGGGCAAGCCCGGAGTCCCGGCGGTCTCCTGCGACGCCACAGGGAGCCCCGTAGGGGTTTGCGGCGAGGCAGGGACGCCCGGGGCTGAAGAGGGGAGCCTCGAAGGACCGCACCTCGACTACACCACCCTCCTAAGACCTGGAGCTGAAAATTCCGGAGCCGTCGGCGACTCCACGGAAGACCCCGCGCGAGGGAAGGGATCCGCAGACATCTCAGGAAGTGGAGGAAGGGCCAAAGAACCAGAACCAGAGTTGAACCTACACACTCGCTAAGGTGTACTCACAGACACTTTAAAATAGCAAAAAATTCAATGCTAAAGGTATTGTGGCGGAAATCGGGGACACCCTCTGCCACAAGAGAACAAAGGGAAATGTTATACACATATTGGGGCCCAGACCCCAAGCCATTCATATTTGGGTGCCAAGAAGAAGAGCTGAAGAAGCTGCAAGGAGGAACTACCACTTTGCTGTGTGCTTTACTGTGTTGGCCGGCAGAGGCTGCTTCTGTTTTTGGCAGAGAAAGGACTGGACTGAACTTTCCGCAACTTCTTTGTTTGAGTTCTCCAAGGGCTTGAGGTAGAGCTTGCCCCCTGTTCAAGAACTCTGAGGAACAGCAAAGACTTGAAGTTCATCTGCTACCAGCACTGGGGACTATGTGTTTTGTGCTGAAACAGAAGAAAAAGCAACCCTATGCCGTCACCGACGTCGCTGCCAGCTCCGTGTCCTGAAGGCACCGCCGCACTTCGCACAGCAACCCCCGTCTCACCGCCGCCGCCGCCGTTCAATGACACCACCAAGTCCCTGCTTGCATCGTGACCTGCCAACACCGCAACGAGCACCGCATCACTTCGCACCGCAGCCCAGGTCTCACCAACACCGCAGGTTGACCATCACAGAGCCGCTGCCTGCACTGTGTCCTTAGAGCACCGCACTTCGCAAAGTTGTACTTCACACTTCAGCCCGGATGCCTGCGCTCCAGACTTCAACCACAGGGAGCTCGATCTGCAACGCGTGTGACTTCTAAGGCCCGACGACACTTGCACCGACCTCCAGAACCGACGCCTGCCGACACTGGCTCTTCGGAGCTCAACGAGAGGTACCAGACCGCCTGCATTTCTAAAGGTACTGTATTACGGGTCTTCACGACACCGTAGCTGGCCTGCGACGCCCCTGTCAGCCAGAACTGTTTGGATTTGTTGTTCATGATGCCGTGATAGCCCAGGACGGAGCTAGTGAATTCAAGTAACTGTACTTTAAGTCTGTTTTTGCTTATTATCATCGTTTTTGGTCTTGTTTTGTACAGATACAATATTGGATATTTTTCTAAAACTGGTGTGGTGTCCTTTTGTAGTGTTGTTACTGTATTACTGTTTATGTGCAAATGCTTTACACACTGCCTCTGAGATAAGCCTGACTGCTCGTGCTAAGCTACCGAGGGGGTGCGCAGGGGTTATTTCAGTAGTGTAGCCCTCTTATCCTGACTAGGAAGATGGGTCCCTGCTTGGAAAGGGAAACAACCTGCCAACTAGAGACCCCCATTTCTAACACACATATATATATACATGCACACATATATATCTACACATATATACCTATACACCCTTCTATCCCAGCTACCACACATTTGCACAATCACTTACATAAATACCCAACTCTATCCTGTACCACTAACCAATCCACTCATCAATAACACAACCAAAATCCACACTATACTTAACCCCTCCCCCGCGGGGCTAATTCCCCTGCCATGCTGGGGGGAGGGGGGCGCGCGCAGCTCCGCGGTGCTTATGGCGAGCTCGGCTCGTCATGCAGCACGGTGGCGCTGTGCTCATGACGAGCTGAGGTCGTCACGACCACGCCCGTTCCAATGGAAGGCCCAGCACAGCAGGAGAATTATCTCTCAGTGGGCGCAGCGCAACGGTCATGACGAGCTCAGCTCGTCATGAGCACAGCGCGACCGTGCCTCATGACCAGCTGAGCTCATCATGAGCACGGAACGGGTTAACTATATCCCATCCAGACACACACTCCCTACGCGAATTACTCCGAACAGACACTTTTTTGTCACTAACAAAACTATACTAAGCCTTACGCCATTTCTTCCACCAATACACTCCTCTTCTTTCTACCACAATAACACAACTGCACAACACTTACACTCCACCACACATATTACCTCTTGCAGCAATCAAAACTAACACAAACACTCTTAACTCTAGTTCATTCCCTCTTACACACAACATACACTCTATTCACAAACACATCACCATCCCCTTTAGCTTACAACTTCCACTCACAAACAATACTCTACAAACAAATCCTTCTCAGAAAACAAATATATGAGCACCTCCTTTCACTACTTCTTAAGAACAAAACAAAACGCACACACCAGCACAACAAAATCTCTCACGCACACCACCTCATTATACTTTGTCACAAACTACAAACAGATATCCACCTTCCAGACTACACAAATCATACACACCATGAACAAACTCCAATGCCAAGCTTCCTCTCTTCCCCCACACCTGACACATATACAGCAACACAGCAACTCTCTTGTAACCGCCTCTCAGCCATTGGACAATTTAGAACCTTACTACATGAACCACATGCTGCACCACCACCCCCAACTCAACACCTCCTGCCCTAAACAGGCACAAACAAAATAAGCAACATGCCACTCCTCACAACTTTGCTTCTCCATGTCTACAGCACAACAAAGTTACACTACAAAAACAACACAACTCAAACACCGTGTATACACACACATACACACACACACACACAATCTGCTACAAGTCCAGAAAATACTGCTCACTCTTCTACAAAACAAAGTCACACTATCGCCAAAGCACATTCTCTAAACGGTCTACTAAAAAAATGCTCGCTCTCTAAAAACAAACATACGACCTTCTCATGAATACAAAACCTGATATACTCTTCATAACTGAATCATGGTTGGAAGATGATATGGCTCCAGTCCTGCATGAAGCCGTTCCTCTAGGTTATCATACTATCACGCAAAATTGTTTAGGCAAAAGAGGAAGTGGCCTAGCTGTTATGTTCAGGCAAACATCACATATCACTAAAGCTGACAACGTCTCCATACAAGTCTGTGAGGCCCTTTTCACCAGATGCAATCTTACACCATCTTCCTCCTGTAACTTCGTGCTCCTTTACAGACCGCCACCTAGCAATGTAACATTCCCAGACACACTTATAGACATTGTTTCAAACCTGAAAACACTACACTCTAACCTATGCATTCCAGGTGACCACAACATTTGGTTTAACAAGACCAATATGCCCCATCCGAAAACAATCATCGTTGGCCTAGACACACTGAACCTGCATCAATCGTCCACAAACCCACACACATCCTAGATGTCATTTTTGCACATACAGAACTAGTTACCTTTCGAACGATGACTCCAGTCACATGGTCAGACCACCATTTGCTTGCTTTCCAACTTAAAACAACAGTAAGTGACGCACCTAAAACCACCTTACGTGCATCCACCTATCGACAGAAGAACAAACTCAATTTGGAACACTTAGAAACACAACTAATATCCAGTGCGGAACTAGACACAATACATTGTGTTCAAAAACTATATGAGTGGCTACAGGAAGCTTTTTATATCCGAATGCCACTAAAAGTGACACAACAGAACAAAAGAAAACAGACACCTTGGAGAAATACAGAGATCACAAATCAAGACAAACTTCACCAACAGAAACGTAACATATTATATTAGTCAGCTATCAAAAAAGCCAAGAAAAGGTATTATTCAGACTGAACTCAAAATGCTAAATATGCAAATAAAGAACTCTAAAAAATTCTGAATGAATTTTGTGAACCAAATTGCAGACAAGTTTGGCTAATATTTAAAACAAAGACCAAGCACCAACTCTTTTCTAAAACAACAATCCAAGAATAATCTAACTCAGCCTCTCCGTTCCTTCCAACAAATTGCACACAATTCATTTATAGAGCAGGTCAAAGCAAGCAGGCCTGCAGGCAGCCCCTTCTGACCCTTGTCCACCACAAACCATCTAGAGAATTCTATTAACAACGTCTGCTACCACACCAGTAAGACAAATAATCAACAATTCTTGAACTACATGAATATTTCGAGAAAAGCTAAAAAAATCATACATGTGACCATTACTGAACACAAAAACCTGAAGAAAATCTGAACCCTCACAACTATAGACCATTTACAAATGGAACTTTCCTGGGCCAACTGATAGAAAGAGCAGCATTTGGCCAGATGTCACAGTTCGTTGAAGACGATGCCATACTTTCAGACTTCCAAACAGGATTCAGTCCAGGAAGAGGCACAGAATCTGCCGTTGTTACCATCTGGGATGACCCTAAAAACACCGCTGACTGCAACGGGGTGCTGCGTTGCTTTTCTTTGACCTCTCAGCTGCCTTTGAAACAGTAGACCATGACACTGGTACAAAGACTCTACGAAGATGGCATAGAGGGGACTGCTCTAGACTGGATCACATCCTATCTCCACAACAGAACTAATGCCATCCATTCCCTCCCTGTCTCGTCCAAACCGTACTTCACAAGATCAGGGGGTCCCTAAAGGCTCTATCATTTCACCCAGGCTTTTTAACATCTACATGAAGTCATTAGCGGCACTGATGAACAAGTGACTTCCCTTCGGTAATGATGTATCTGTAAGAAACATATATTAGTTATAGATTCCTTACCTTAAAATTACCCCCAGGCGTCAGACTGGATCAAGATAATTTTTCTTCAGCAATACCTCTGCACGTCGGTAGTTGGCGTCAGTCGCCTCCATATCCGTTGTGGTCACTGGGTTGACGTTGCCGTGCCTACTTAGACAACGCCCTTGCGCGTTGACATCAGTTCTAACACAACTTTCCATGCCAGAAGCGCAGAGCCCTGAAAGACACTGACCACTGGTGTGCCACACTAGGGCCCTAGAAGGGTGTCCTAACACTAGAAGTCAGTTTGCAGAGTGGGGAGGATGAGTGGGGTGGTAAGAAATCTATAACTAATATGTCTCTTACAGATACATCGTTACTGAAGGTAAGTAACTTGTTCATCTGAAAGAGCCTATTAGTTATAGATTCCTTACCTTAGAATAGATACCCCAGCAATACAATCTCCGGAGGAGGGTCTGCGAACCAAGTTCACACCAGAAAATCCTAGAGGACTGAATGGGCAAAGTAGCCGTCCCTCCGGACTTGACTATCCAGGCAATAATGTCTGGTAAACGTGTGCATAGAAGTCCATGTCGCCCCCGGGCAGATATCGATGAGTGGGACTCCCCGCAACAAAGCTGTGGTTGCGGCCATAGCTCAAGTGGAATGAGCGCGCAGCCCCACTGGAGGATCCTTTTTAGCCAAAGCATAACAAATCTTGGTACAAAAGACTACCCATCAAGAGATGATATGCTTCTGAACAGTCCGACTTGTTTTGGCTCCCACGTAGCCAACGAAGAGTTGATCATCCACGCGGAAACTCATTTGTGCGGTCAAGGTAGAAGGACAGCACGCGTTTTGGGTCCAGACGGTGGAGTCTCTGCTTGATGTGACAGGGAGTGACTACTTTAGGCAAGAAAGAGGATCTCGTAGGGAGCACCACCTTGTCCAGATGGACTGAAAGGAAAGGAGGCTTAGAAGAAAGGGCATGAAGTTCACTCACTTTGTGAGTAGAGGTGATGGCAACAAGAAAGGCAGTCTTCAGAGTGAAAAGCCTGAGAAGACAATTGTGAAGAGGCTCGAAGGGAGCGCACATAAGATAAGTCAAGAAAAGCCCCACTAAAGCATTATGAAAGGAGATGGAGGAAAGAGGGGAATAATGCCTTTAAAGAAGCAACTTACAATAGGGGACTTGAACAAAGAGGGCTGATCTGGCAGCCAAAGAAAAGCGGAAATGACTGCCATGTAGCTTTTAAGAGTGCCAAGAGCAGAGCCCTGCTGGGCCAAAGAAAGAAGGAATAAAAGAACCTCAGAAAGGGGATCCACAGCCTTTGCTGTGCACCATGCCACAAACCTATTCCATCGACAGGAGTATACAGTCTTAGTAGAGGGAAGTCCTGGCTGCCAAGATGACATTACAGACTTCAGGAGGAAGGTCAAAAGCTGTCAACTGCCACTGCTTAATCTCCACGCAAGGAGGTGCAGGCTGGACTGGTTTGAGTGGAGGACCGTCCCCTGCTGCTGTGACAGAAGATCCTCCCGAAGGGGTAGTCTGATCGGAGGATCGATGGCCATGCTCAGGAGCTCGGGGTACCAGACTCTTCGTGTCCAGTCCAGCGTCACAAGAATAACTTGGGCCCGGTGGCGCCCGATCTTCTTCAGCACTTGGGGTAGAAGTGGAACAGGCGGAAAGGCGTACAGGAGGCCACAGCTCCACTCACTCTGAAAAGCCTCACTGAGCAAGTGCCGCATTGGAAACTCCATCTTGCAGAACTGCTGACATTGCGTGTTCTCTTCAGTGGTGAACAGATCGAAACAAGGCTCTTCCACTGCTGAAAGAGACCTTGCACCAGCTTTGAGTGAAGGTGCCATTCGTGATCCACCAGGCACCGACTGCAGAGTTCGTCCGCCCTGGCATTCAGAGAACCCGCCAGGTGTTGGACCACCAGGATTATGCCCTGATGTTTCAGCCGTGTCCAAAGGTGAAGAGCATCTTGACAAAGGGTCCACAACCCCACCCCACCTTGTTTGTACCACATGGGGTTGGTGTTGTCCATGAACACCTGCACTGCCTTTCCCTTGAGGGAGGGAGGGAATGCCTTCAGTGCCAGGCGAATCGGCAGGAGCTCCAACAGGTTGATATGGAGACCGGACTCCGCCGGAGACCAGACTCATCTGATCTCTGCCTCCCCCAACCCAGGAGTGATGCATCGGTCACCACCGTAAGGTCTGGTTGGAGAAGGGAGAGGGGAGAGAGATCTGCCTCTGACCCAATCCTGGTTTGTTAACCACCACTGCTGTTGTTGCACAGTCCCCTCTGAGGTCTGGAAGTAGTCAGAAAGATTCCCCTGATGCTGCACACCCCGGAGCTCGCATATGCCATCTGGCTTGATCTGCCAGCAGGATGCAGGAGGCCACAAGGCCCAGCAGCCTCACTCATTCTCATCCAAATCCGGGATAGAGGCTGAAACATCGGTATCATAGCCCGAATATCCCAGACTCGCTGCTCGGGAGGATAAGCCCGACCCTGCACTGTGTCAAGAACAGCTGTGGTGAAAAGAAGCGACTGAGAGGGAGTAAGGTGTGACTTTGGCACGTTGATAGTGAACCCCAGTGAATGCAGGAGGTCCGCCATAGTCTGGAGGTGGGCGAAGACCGCCTAGGGTGAGCCCGCCATCAACAGCCAGTTGTCTAGATAGGGGAAGACTGGAACCCTCGATCGGCACAGATGAGCTGCGACCAACGCCATCCCTTTCGTGAACACCCGAGGGGAACTGGTAAGGCCAAAGGGGAGCACGGTGAACTGAAAATGCTCGTGGCCTACCGTGAACCGTAGGTAACACCTGTGGGCTGGCGGGAAGGGGATGTGAAAATAAGTATCCTGCAAGTGCAACACTACCATCCAGTCTCCAGGGCAGACAGGACCTGAGCCAAGGTTAGCATTTTGAACTTCTCTTCCGTAGGAAGAGGTTGAGGGCCCTGAGATTTAAGATAGGACGCAGGCCTTTGTACTTCTTGGGCAACAGAAAGTAGTGGGAATAGCAACCACGGCCTACTTCTGGCGCAGGTACCCTCACGATAGGTTCCCTTGGCCAAGAGAGTTGACACTTCCTGGCGGAGAAGTGCCAAATGATCCTCCGACATGCAATGGAGTGTTGGTGGAATGGAGAAGGGGTAGTATCGAAGGGGAGGGAGAAGCCCCTTCGGACTATCTGCAAAACCCACCTGTCTGACGTGATGGATTGCCAGTGGGGGAGGTGATGGCGAATCCTGCCACCGACTGGCAGCTGATAGCTCTTAAAGGTCAGACTAGGAGGGTTTGGAGGCTGCTGCGGGGGTGGGGGGGGGGATAGGGGGGGAAGGTGGACTGGCCTGCCCGCTGGGTCCCACGTCCACGGCCACACAGAGGCTGGGCAGCTTGAGTGGGCCGGTGGCTGGACTCGGTCAGACGTGGTGGGGTGCCCCTTCCATTGCCACAAAAGCGCCAAAAGTCAGACTGTGGGGGACGGAAAGACGCAGCGAGGCCTAAGGATCTGGCCGTAGCCCAAGAATCATTAAGACGCTCAAGGGCCGAGGCCGCCTTGTCACCAAAAAGGCGACGGCCATTGAAGGGCATGTCCAGAAAGGTTGCCTGGACATCCCCCGAAAAACCAGACGTCCTCAACCAGGCATAGCCCCGAAGGACTACCGACGTGGCAATCGTTCTGCCCAGAGAGTAGGCGGTGTCCAATCCATAGCAGATTGTGAATTTTGCTGCGTCTCTTGCATTCTCCACTGCCTGTGAGAGAATGGCCCGGGCCTCCTCCAAACACTGAGGGAGCACCTGCGCAACCGTATCCCAGACTGTATGGGTTTAGCGGCCCAAGAAGCATGAGGTATTCACAGACCACAGCGCCAATATGGGGAAAGAGGAAATACGCTTCCCAAGGTGAACCAGCTTCTTGGATTCCCTATCCGGGGTTGCGGAAGGGAAAACGCGCCCGGAAGAAGAGGCTTGGGCCACCATGCTCTCGGGTGAAGGGCGTTGGGAGAGGGTAATGGGTTCACCCGGAGCCGGGCGGTGGCGGCGGGCAATCGTCCATTCCACAGGAGCCCCTGTGCACGGCCTGGACGAGGTGCCCAGAAGGACTTCCGTCAGGGCTTCTGTGAGGAGGCCGCCTTTATAAACACTCTGCCCCTCCTTCCTTTCTATCAGAAGCGGAATAACGACGGTTCACGAAGGCAGGGAGAGAGAGGGTTAATCTCTTCCTCTGCCTCTTACGTACAGGAAGGAAGTACGCCGGGGAAGGACAGAAGCCAATGGGAAGGCGGAGAGGCGGGGCAAACGCCGTATGAAAAGATCACGGAAGTACAGCTGCGTCGTCTTGGACCAGAGGAGCGAGGAGAACAGTACAGAAGCGAGGAGGAGAACAACATGGAGAAGCAGTTCGCATCGGAAGAAGGACAGCACAGAGAAGCGAGCCTAGAAGACGGCCCGACGTCATCCTCGACACAGAATGACGAGCGGACACCTGGTCAGAGGAGTGGTGGAAGCCCCCGGAGGACACCTACTAGCCGCCGCAACCCAGGAGGGCTGCGGCTTTCGCGGTACGTGACACACGAGTAAAGGGTGGGTAGTGAGGAGTAAACCACAACACGGGGCACAGTAAATATTGTTGCACATATGCGTGAGGTCTGCACTGAATATACCACAGCCTGCACATTAGCCAGTTTCCCTGAGCACCTCTTCCCCCCTTTTTCTTGCATCCTTTTTCACCTCTTGTTACTCTGAAAGACTCCTGATATAAAGACGTCTGAGAATAGGTGTTTCCGCCAGTACCGCTGGCGGTTGCTTCCCTTTTAGTTGTAGTTTTTGGACCTCCAGTTAAAGCAGACCAGTCCTTTGTCCAGCATGACAGGTGTACCCTTTTAGAGACGGTGAAGGTTTTTTTTCCCAGTAGAATAGTGACCGCAGATGAACTTACCGCCTTTTTTCTCCTTCTTTCCCAAGCCTGCCGGGGTGCCCAAACAAGTCAAGAACCATAAGACTACCAAGAAGGAGGACTACAACCACCATACCGGAGGAATAAAGAATTGTTTATCCCACTCTTTAACTGCCTTCCTGGCTGACTTCTGTTATCTTTAATAAACCCAATCACAATTGATCCCCAAATCCGGCCTCCTCGTTTTCCCTTCTGCCCAACCCTCTCACAGCTTCTTTAAAGGGCAAGAGGAAAATGGGAGTTTTGCTCACAGTGGCCTTGGCATGCTGGGACAGATGAACACAACGAGCGGCGGTAACACTACTTTATGCACCTGATCTGCCAGTTATGGGACTAAAGATGGGGATAGATCCCCCTTCACTCAGGATCAGTTGCGGGGATGGGAGGAGGTGGAAGTGACCACAGTCGGGGACTGCTACCTAGACTGACATTTGTCCCCACTTGCGGACTTTATTTTTTAGAGTATTACAAATTATTGCCAGGGCAATTCTTAAATTTTCACGCAGTCCAGTGGACACTGACAATTTTATGGGATAAAGACAATCACAAACCCAGCACACACACAACCCTCCAAACAATGGTGACCTTGGGATGAGCGAGACCTTTGGAAAATGGCTATATGCAGCAATAACGGAATTGACGGAGATGCCCCTGTCCTACGAACAGGGGAAATGGGAGGAGTTGGTTGGGAGGCACTGAACGGGGCAGAATAGAAGAAAGTGTTAGGGAGCTAAAAGAAAATAGCGAGGAACGCTAACTTCAAACTCATACAGTTCAATATAATACACATGACATATCTCACACCACACAGACTAAACGTCATGTATGGAAAAGGTGTCCAGAAATGTGCCCGATGATTAGACCTAGAAGCAAAACTTGTACACATGATGTTGAACTGTCCGGTTCTCCCAATGTACTGGAAGACGATTATATAAACTGAGTTCTGGCACGTACCTTGGAGCGCTGCCTGGAGGTTTGCCTGCTCGGTCTATTCCAGAGGCCTAAAGTGAAACTAATGGGACACAGATTTGATGACCTAGCTCTGCTATTAGCAAAGCGGCGATTTGCCCTCAGAAGGGGAGCGAGTGTGGGCCCAGAAATAGCTGACTGGGAAAGGGACGTGTCGAACTGGGCCAGGGCAGAACGGGCCTCGGTGCGAGAGGACAAAAAGAGGCACAAACCATTGGCTGACTCATGGGCGGAAATATTAAGGGCATGGGACATGCGATGAACAGGGGATGCAGAGTCACATAGTGGAGACCTTCTGCCCGCAGCAGCAGGGAAAGACAATGCCAGTCAAGACCCTGCTTGGTAGGCTGTCAAATATGTATTACCAAGTAGGCAGTGTGAATAAGTGACTGAGATAGAGGATATTGAAAGGAACACCCAACACCACCACCACCTAGCCCCGGGAAACCTGGATATGCGACTAGACTAGAACCTCGCACAGAACAGGAATCTGCAGACCGATTTAGTATTGACTCCAAGTTGTTGGCTTTTGTTGTTTTTTACCTCCTTCATTGTTATGGAGTGTTTTCTTTAAGTAAAAAAGGAAGATAAAAATGTATATGGAACATAGAGTGACATAGGTATGGGATATTGGCAGCCAACACAGCACACTCCCCACATGACCAACTGTTACGCAAGGAACATAAGATCAAATCACAATAGAGAAAAATACATTATGCACACAGGTACGATGTTTGAGAAGAAAGCTCTGGTAATTACCTGAACATATATATGAACACTGCTGTTCTACTCCTATACCCTCCTAAGGAAATGCAAAATTTTTATATTGACTGTATTAGTACTGCAAATGGCACAAAATGTGGTTTGTTAGATAACAAATATTAAAATGTCAATAAAAAAGGGGGCAAGAGGCGTTCAGATAAAGTTGCCGCCGGTTGAAGCACCTCTGTCAGGAGTTTAGTATTGACTGCCACTGTAGGGAGCTCTAGGCCCAAAGCCTCGGCTGCCCTACGCACCACCACTGCATAGGACGCTCCCTCCTCCGTAGCCACGGTAGAGGGAGAAAGCATGCCACAGTCTGGGGAGGTATCCAGACCACTGACGTCACCCAATTCCTCTCTCCAGTCAGGCTCTTCGAGCTGGTCTGCTAAAGGGTCCAGTGACCCCTCCCAGTCCTCATCACCACCTTCAGGGCGATAGTGAACAACTGGGATGAGCAAGAGAACAAAAGTACCCTGCTGCGTTGGATTCAATGTCAGCCGACGTCGATCCGGCTCCGGGTCCATCTCGAGGATGAGGATGGAAACGTCGTCACCGCGATCAGGCCCGAGGAAGGTCGAGTAAGGTCTACTGACGTCGATCCGGATCCAGGCCTGGATCCATAGGGACTCTGCCGCGCCGTGCCGAAGCCGCCGGTATCAAAGGCCCAGGGCCTGCAACCGGCACCACGGGGGCCGAAGGCGCACCAGTGGAGTCGGACTGCCAAAAAATGGAATAGAGAGGTTCGTAAAATGCACGAAGCTGGGCAGGGGATGCCTCAGCTCCAGGAACGGAGGGAGGCGCAGAGTCGTCCTTGAATCAGGCACCGGAGACGGAGCCTTAGATCCACGATGCTCCAATACTCGCGTCATGTTGTCCGACCGACGGGGAGAAGGCAAAGAGAGACGGTGCTTACTCACCTTCTTCTTGTACTTTGACTTACCCGATGAGTGTGAAGACTTTGACGAGGTTTGGTGGCTCCACGACCCGTCTCGAGACCTTCCCCACGAGCGAGACCGGGAGCGACGAGGAGCCGACTGACGGGCCTCCAAAAGCTTTCTGGAACGCTCAGGCAAAGACTTCGGATTCATGGCCTGATAGTCGGAGCACGACTTCGGGTCGTGGTCGTGCTCCAGGCATCAGAGGCACACTAGGAACAGGGTCAAGACTGATTTGCATATGGCTGGGTCCAAATTGGGTGGTGTGGTGAGCAAAAGAAAGATGGATTTAACCAAGATCCTTGTGACTGGGGGTGAAGGTTTGCATTGTCCAGCATTCCGTCCATCAATTGTTTTTTTGCATATGTCGCCCTAGGTGGGAAGGGTATGCCCAGATGTAGGTCCCGTGCTCACTACACCACTGGATTCAAGCCAGCCTGGCTGATGAAGGGTGATGCCCTGAAACCGGTCCCAGGATGCTGGTTTCCAGTCCAGGGAGGACCTGACTTGGCAGTTCAGGCTGGACTGTTCCCACAAGGAACACAGTCGAGACTGATTTGCATATAGCTGTGTCCACACTGTGGTTGTGTGGTGAGCAAAAGAATGGTGGATTTAATTCAGATCCTTAAAACTGGGGGTGAATGTTTGTATTGTCGAGCATTCTGTCCCTCAATTGTTTCTTTTGCATATGTCGCCCTAAGTGGGTTGGGTATGCCCAGACGTGGTTCCCGTGCTCACTACACCACTGGATTCAAGCTAGCCTGGCGGTTGAAGGGTGTTGCCCTGAAACCGGTCCCAGGATGCTTGTTTCCGGTCTAGGAAGGACTTGGCTTGGCAGTTCGGGCTGGACTGTTCCTCCCACAAGGAACTGGGTCAAGACTGATTTGCATATGGCTGGGTCCAAAGTGGGGTTGTCGGGTGAGCAAAATAATTATGGATTTATTCCAGATCCTTGTGACTGGGGGTGAATGTTTGCATTGTCCAGCATTCCGTCTATCAATTGTTTCTTTTGCATAGGAAGCTGAGCAGGGGGCGCCTCGGCTCACAGAAACGGAGGGAGACGTGGAGTCGTCCCTGAATCAGGCACATGAGACAGAGCCTTAGAGTGATGACGCTCCGGTTCCCACGTTGCGTCGGCCGAACAACAGGGAGAAGGCGAAGAGCAACAGTGCTTCTTCGCCTTCTTCTTGTACTTCGACTTACCCAATGAGTGTAAAGACTTTAACGAGGTGTGGTGGCTCCGCAACTCGTCTTGAGACCTTCCCCTCAAGCAAGGCCGGGAGCCATGAGGAGCCAACTGCTGAGCCTCCAAAAGGTTTTGGGACTGCTACTGCAAAGAGTTCGGATTCATGGCCTGACCGTCGGAGCACAACTTCGGGACGTGGTGTTGCTCCAGGCACCAGATGAACACGAGGTGCGGATCCGTGCGGATCCGTGATGGACAGGAGTCACATGGCTTGAATCCGGTCCGACGATATTACATCCCTCGCGCACCAGGAGTCGAAAAAAGATCGACAAAAGTCAGAAAAAAAAGGTACGTCAAAAAGTGACTAGAGGCAAGCTTTCTCCGGATCTGCGTTAGGCTGGTGCAGAAAAAGAAAGAACTGCAGTCAGTGCTCAGGCGGCGTCTAAGCAGTCACTGCGACATCATCCCGGTGACCACAACGCAGATGACGGACGCGGAGTAGACCGGCGCCACCTACCGACGCGCAGGGGTATTGTTGACGAAACATACTCCGGATCCAGCCTGACGTCTGGGGGTAATCCTAAGGTAAGGAATCTATATCTAATAGTCTCTTTCAGATCATCAGATCAATCAATTTCACCTCACCTGATTTAACTATGCAGATGACATGCAAGCACTTCTTGAACTGGAATGTCCGAAAGACATTGGAAACTCACCAATTTTCAGTTGTCTCAGAGCCGTGGATCAATGGATGACATTAAGCCATCTAAAATTGAATGCTTCCAGGACAGAAATACTCATGTGTGGCGATTTGAAAAATTATGAACCACTCAACGCCTGGCCTGATGATCTGGGAACACTGCCTAAAGTATCGAAGGAAGTAAGAAACCTTGGAATGACCATGGACTCCAAGCTACCAATGAATGCCCAAGTGGACAAACTAACAAGATCAAGCTTTGTTACTATTTAAACTTTGCGACGATTCTTCCCCCATCTGGGATTTCCACACAAGGTCCAAGCTACCATCTCTCTTTTTCTGTCTAAACTCGATTATGCCAATAGCCTCCACCACTGATCACTTCTAACGACTATGAAAAGACTACAAAAGATTCAGAACTCGGCTGCCAGACTACTCTTACATATAAGGCCACAAGCCCACATTTCACATGTCTTGAAAGCCCTGCATTGGGGACCAGTTGGCAGAAGATCCATGTTCAAGCTGCTTTGTATCACCCACAAAGTGATTCATGGAACAAACCGCTCTTCATCAGGAATAAAACCACCAAATACAATTAACAAAAGAACCTCCGCTCTAGAGTGGGACTTCGTCTCAAAATCCAAACTATGGAACTCTTTACCCCCCCAACCTAAGATCCATGATAACCACCTTTTCTTCAGAAAACTACTCAAGAATTGGCTTTTCCCCAAATAACCACCATACGCAAACAAAAGTGAACAGCATATCCCTCTGTATATAAACATGTATTTGGACTATAGATATGTACCTACATATGTGTATTGCTTTGTACAAACATGTATAGTAATTATGTTTATAAAAATATAAATATTCCTTAGTTCTGCTTAACAAATGTACATATTACTCATAGCTACATTATTCTGTTTTTAACAAGAATATAAGTGTCTGCATGAATACAAATCTTTTATCATAACTATCTACAATAGTTTCACTATTAAATTACAAAAACTAAAAAACAAAAATATTAACAACACTTGAAAGCCGGACTTTATTAAATACATCTTTAATCTACATATACTTCCTTCTTTATGCATATATATATTCACTGGAAAAAACCATAGGTTTCACACCAGTTATAGTTAGCTGAACATTTTACTCATACCAAACCTTTGAAATTCCCACGTTATAGTTAGTGTGACTCACTATAACTCGCGCGCCCGCAATCCACTGCTGATGATGTCACTTATTACATCATTCATGACATGGTCAGTGACATCACTGTTGACATCACTGATGACATCTCAAATGACATCACTTATGACATCACTGATGACATCATCCAGTGTCTGTGTGTTTCTGTAAAGTTTAAATATGTTTTACATATTGAAGAATGAGTGGATGTATAAGTGTCTGGATGAAGGATTTAGTAGGTGCGTGACTGACTGTATGAGTGAGTGATTAAATGTGTCTTACTGAATGCATGGGTTAGTGACTAAACTGTCTGAATGTGTGCATCATTATGTCTGTTGTTTTGTAAGCTGCTGCATGTGTTGATAAGTAGCTATATGAGTGGCTATATGGGTTATTGATTGGTTGCCCAAGAATTTGTATGTGAGGCTGCGTGTGTGTGTGGGTGGCTAGGAGGTGTGTGACTCGGTGCATACATGTGTGAGCAGTTGATTCACTTGGTGTATCGGTTCAAGAGTGCATGTGAAAACAACTGTATGGGCGGTTGACTGTGTGCATGGGTGTGTGGGTGAGTGAATGGATATCTCAGTGCTACATGTCCAAGTAGGTACACATGTAAAATACAGTGCATGTGAGAGTTGGCATATATAAATGACTATACATGAGAGCCAGTGATTGTGCAAGTGGCTGTGTGGATCAATGTGTACTTGTATCAGTGATTGTAAAAGAGAGTAAGTATGTGTTAGTATATGTTTGAATAAGTAAGGTTTTGTGTGTATAACTGTAAAATGAAGAAATGGGAGTGTGATTGATTATTTGCATGTTTGACTAGGTGTGTGAGTAACTCCATGGATGAGTGGCAGTGTGTGAGTGTCTGTATAGGTGTATGAGTGCATATGATAGTATTGTATTGATGAGTGACTGTATGTATGAGTGATTGTATGGGTGAATTAGTGGATGTGTGTGTAGACTTAGGAATCAGTGAGTGTGTATGTAGTAACTGGTATTGGTGTCAATGGTTTCAAGAATGGTAGTCTGTATTTAATACAGGGTGTATCAAAGGTTAGATTAGAGTGTGAGGAGGTGCATTGTATTATCTCATGAATGATGTCATCAGTGATGTCACTGACCATGTCATGAATGATGTAATATTTGACATCATCAGCAGAGGATTGCGGGCGTGCGAGTTATAGTGAGTCCAACTAACTATAACGTGGGAATTTCAATGGTTTTGTATGAGTAAAATGTTCAGCTAACTATAACTGGTGTGAAACCTATGGTTTTTTCAGTGAATTTCAAAGGTTTTTTAAATGCTAATTCCTAACTATAACGATTGTGAAACCTATGGTTTTTCATAAAATATATATATAGATAGATATATATAAACCAAATCCAAACTTCAACAGGAAACTCCCATGAAGAAGGTATGGAAATCAGGTAGTTGGTATACGGCTTCTTTTATATAATCAGGTCACCCACGACCCCGGGACACACGATACGAGTTTCGGCTCGATGATGCCTTTTTCAACGAGTGTTAAACCTATGGTTTTTTCAGTGAATTTCAAAGGTTTTTTAAATGCTAATTCCTAACTATAACGTTTGTGAAACCTAAGGTTTTTTCAGTGAATTTCATAGTTTTTTTAAAAGCGAATTCCTTTGTATATCGACTTTGTAACCTACGTTTCTTTTTATTTTTTTATTAGCTGTTTTTCTCAAATAATAATTATATATATATATTTTTTTAATTATTTGTTCAATGTATTTTTTTTTAATCATTTTTTCCTGGTGCGCTCAGGGTGCGCGCACCGGTAAGCTCTCCCGAGAGCTCAGCGAGAGCACTATTTCTGCGTTCGTAAAAAAAATATGCATGAAAACTAAATAATAATGCAAGACATTCTGTACCATACTTATAAAGCAGTATTTTTGATTTTCCGAATGAAAATGATTTTGCATGTCCGTAAAGCTACCAAAACGTCACTCAGGCGTGCCGCGTAAGCGCCCCCGGAAGCGTCTACGTTCGCGCCGCGTAAGCGCCCCCGGAAGCGCCTACGTTTGCGCCGCATGAGCGCCCCCGGAAGCGCCTACGTTGCGCGTAGCGTAAGCGCGTCAAGTCATGTGACCTTAAAATAACAATTTTCATTGGTTGCTAACAGATTTTTTTTCCAAAGAATGAAAACCCCACCCTTTTCCTTCACTTCTTCTTTCACTTTGGTGAGAGCAAGACCTCTTTTTTTCTCTGCTTATAATCTGTGGATACAATGGCTGCCAGAGCATCCAGCAGCAGTGAGGAGTCAGATGGTTTCATAGATGAAGAGCCTCCTCAGCCGAAGGTGAAAGAACATTTCATATGGAAATTTTTTGATATTCCTGAGGGACATAAAAAAGTAAATGCTCCAAAGGTGGAGTGTAAGATCTGCCATACTGTACTTTCCCGAGGAGACCCCAGAAGGAAGTACAGTTTTGGTAATTCTACTATGATTCGGCACGTCCAGAGGAGGCACCCACAGAACTATGCCCGGGAGAGTGTCAGGGCTCTGGCACGAGAGGCTCCAAGGGATGGTGCCTCTACTTCAACTGGAGGAGCAACTGCATCGGTGAGGGGGCGACCAGAGGAGCTGATCCCAAATATTCAGCTTATTTTTAGTGAGGCCTCCATTAAATGCAAACATTGTGATGCCCTACTTTGTTACGGGGAACAAAGTATTTTGATCATTGCTCGAGCATTAGAGAACCACCGCTGCCGTCCCCAGCCCTAATTTTGTTTTTGGCTCCTGTTGAGCAGTTTGCCATTCCCTGTTTTTGTTTTTGTTGAAAAAAAAGAAAAATAAGAAAAAAAAAAAGTTCTTTTTAGAACTACCTCCAATTCTCAAAAAAGAGCTGTATTCTTAAAAAAATTAAAAAGAGTAGTGGAGTGCAGTGAGAGAGGAGAGGAAAATGAGTGAGAAAGCAAAGAAAGGGACGAGAGGGGAAGGGAAGTGAAGTAGGGGGACTGAAAGAAGGTGAGTGTGGGAGGTGAGTGAGGAGAAGGAGAGTGAACATGGGGAATGAGGATAAGTGAAGAAAATGTAGTAAAAGAACGGGGGTGTGGAAGGGTAAGAAAAGAGCAGTGATGTTTAGGAAAGAGTGGAGATACAGACTGGATAAAGGCAAGTGAGTGTGAGACAAGGTGAGTAAGGGAGTAAAGAGACAGAGAAAGTGAAAGAAAAAGTGAGAGTAGAAGACTGAGGGCCTCATTTATGAGGCCATGCGTCACTTTTACGCCGCCGGTGCGTCACTTTTTGTGACGCATCAGTGGTGTAAAAAAAGGGCCTTGTTGAGTCATATTTACAAAATGACGCATCTAGGTAGATGTGTCACTTTGTAAACCCCTGCGCCATATTATACCTGCGCCACGTATAATGTATGCAAAGGGGGCATATTGACGCAAGGAAGGGTCGTAGAAGTGACGCAGTGAAATCTATGAGATTTTACTGCATCACTTTTAGGACGCCGTTGAGACAAAATCTTGCACCTGCCTCACAGCAGGCGTAAGACTGACGCAGACCCTTTCACATGGGGCTTGCGCCATGTGAAAGGATGCATTGCTGGAGTTGCGTCACTTTTGTGACACACTCCAGCAATGCGTCACTTTTGCGCTTACAGATACGTCAGAAAGAGTGACATATCTGTAACTCCTTGCAACATGATGCGTCATTCATTAAATATGACGCATCAGGAATGTCTTAAGGAGAGCGCACTGAGAAGTGACGCATCGCTGCTGTCACGCAGCGATGCGTCATTTCTCATAAATGAGGCCCTGAGTGAGGGAGGAAAGAAACATAACTGAGGGAGTGTGGCTGTGTTATAGGGAGTGAGCGTGATAGAAGAGGAGTGACAGACTAAGGGGTCAGAGAGAATGAGGCTAACACAGAGAGAAAGAGGGAAGGGGAGTGTAGAACTAAGAGGACAGAGGGAGTAAGAGAAGGAGTTAGTGAAGTGGAGTAAGGAGAGTAAGGGAAGAGAAAAGAGTGAAGGAGCAAAAGAAGGAAAGAGACAGGAAGGAAAGTAAAGGTTAAGGTCTGAAAGAAGGTGAGTGTGGGAGTATGGCTGAGTTATAGGGAGTGAGCGTGACAGAAGAGGAGTGGGAGACTAAAGGGACGGAGAGAATGAGGCTAACAGAGAGAGAATGGGGGAAGGGGAGTGTAGAAGTAAGAGGACAAACGGAGTAAGAGAAGGAATTAGTGAAGTGGAGTAAGGAGAGTAAGGGAAGGGAAAACAGTGAAGCAGTGAAGGAAGGGAAGAGAGGAAATAAAATAAAACAGAAGGTCTGAAAGAAGGTGAGTGTGGGAGTATGGCTCAGTTATAGGGAGTGAGTGTGATAGAAGAGGAGTGAGAGACTAAGAGGACGGAGAGAATGGGGGTAACAGAGAGAGAGTGAGAGAAGGGGAGTGAGTAAGTTAGAAGACAGAGGTATTGAGAGAAGGAGTTACTGAAATGGAGTAAGGGGAGTAAGGGAAGGGAAAAGAGTGAAGGAGCAAAGGATGGGAACACAGAGGAAGGAAAGTAAAGGAAAAGGTCTGAAAGAAGGTGAGTGTAGGAGTATGGCTGAGTTATAGGGAGTGAGCGTGATAGAAAAGGAGTGAGAGACTAAGGGGACAGAGAGAATGAGGCTAACAGAGAGAGAATGAGGGAAGGGGAGTGTAGAAGTAAGAGGACAGAAGGAGTAAGAGAAGGAGTTAATGAAGTGGAGTAAGAAACTGCACATTTTAATTGCTTGTACTTTTGAACACTTTGAAAGTCACATAACATTCACCCATCCCCCCAGTGCTCATTCCCCTGTTACCATGGTAACTCCCTCCTCACCCAGCACACAGTTCAGAAGTTCATCATACTATGTTGCAAAGAAAAAGCAGCAAGGGTGTTTGACCACTCAATGTACCAGCTAATCATGTGCAATGTTTCTTGAAATGACTTTTCCTCAACCATTGAAATGACTTATTTCAAAAAACAAAAGCATACACCCTAGTTTTCAGTGGAGAATGTTAAGAAAGCACCAATCGAGGAGGAGCTACGCGTGGATCCAAGATGGACGCGTGAGCACAGGGCTCCCGAGACCCCTTCCACCTCCTACGACTATCCTGTTTAATATCCTGATTTAGACGACGGGTTCGATTGAAGGATGCCCTGCTGATACCAAATTGTCTTCCAGAATTCGATTTGGCCGCCGGACTCCGGACTTGCTGCATCTTGAGTTTTATGGCCTACATCATCGGATGCCCACGGTCTCGAGTTGCCGAAATGCCCGAGTGGTAATCGAACAACAACGGCCACTGAGACTTGTCTGCAACCCTCGTGGTGCTTTCGGTTTCGTTTTTGGTCGCTGTCCTCTGTGGCCTCCTGCCTGCCAGTACTGCTGCCCTACGCCTAGCAGCCTGCCCCCAGCGCATCTCCTGTCTCTTGTTCCTTTTGATCATACATGGCGGATCTCCGGAGAGTTGCCTTCGCCGTACCCTCCCAGGGGTCTGCCAGGACTCTTTGGCCACCATGTCGGGTAGACCTGAGAGTGAGAAACGGGCCACCAGGGTCACGAATCGTGGGGGTTCGACTCAGTCTAACACCATTGATCGTTTCGCCCGCCCGAAAGGCACCCCTGGGGGGCTGGGTAAAACCACGGGTGATTCTGGAGAAGATCTACTTGCAGCCGACGATCTGACGCTGAGGGACGTCATGGGCGCCATTGCTAGTGTTAAGACCTCCATGGGCCAGCAGTATGAGACACTGGCCTCGAAAATTGACACTGTGGCTATCGAGGTTAACCTCATCAGAACAGACCTTGCAAAGACTAATGAGCGGGTGAAATCGCTGGACATTCAAACTGCAAGTCTTACTACTGATGTTTCGGAACTACAGACTGAAGTCCGCAATCTCCGGAAATTTAATGACTTGTTTGTGCGTCGGCTGGATGACTACGAGAGCCGGGCCAGGCGGAACAACGTCCGCATCATTGGCGTTCCGGAAAGTTCTGCAGCGGTGTCTGTGGATCTCTTGGTTGAGGACCTCGTGTTAAACCATTTGGCACCTAAGGGTCTCAGTAACTTCTTCACTGTGGAACGTGCCCACAGAGCCCCTGGTGGTAAGCCTAAATCGGGAGCGACGCCACGGCCCATTATAGCCAGGATCTTCAACTTTCGGGACAGAGATGCTATTCTCCAGGCATCGCGCTCTGGTGGGCCCACGAAATTTGACAATGCATCTATTACTTTTTACCCGGATTTCACGCAGTCAGTCCAGAGGCAACGCATGAGCTTCATGGGTGTGAAACGACGCCTCCGGGATGTGGGCCTAAAGTACGCTATGCTGTTCCCGGCCCGCTTGAGGGTCGAAAATGAGGAGCGCACTTTCTTTTTTGATCGCCCGGAGTCTGCTAGTGACTGGCTCGATACTTTGCCTACGCAGCGCGATCGATCTGAACATTCCGGCGGTGCTGAGGGAGGTCTGGAGGAACGGATGGAGTGAGTCCCCTCCGGAGGACCGGCTTTAATGACTTGCAGCACTGGTTTGACTATTACTGAGCGCATGTGAATTGACTACCCGGGGGTGGGAGGGTTCGGGTTTCTTCCTCCTCCAAGGGTTTTTTCTCTCTTTTTCTAGATTAGTTTAATGGGGCGACAGGCACACTGCAAGTTGGGGTGGTTCTTCGGATCGACGCAGGGGTGCAGGGTGGGGGGATGTGTGTGGGGGGGGGGGGGTTTTGTTTCTTTGTTTATTCCGAGGTTTTATTTCAATACAAGTTTCGCTGGAGGTGGCTGTCCTAATGCGGGGGGGCGTTGTGTACCTTTTTCCAATGGGGGGTAGGGGGCTGAGGGTGTTGAGTTGGAATGTGAACGGGCTGGGGGATAGGATTAAGCGGGGGTTGGTTTTGCAATACTTGAAACGCCTTTCACCCGATGTTGTGTTGCTTCAGGAAACTCATTTGATAGGGAACACTTGCCATGCGCTGAATAGGAGGGGGTATCGTCTGGTAGCGCACTCAGGTTTCACCACGGGATCACGGGGGCGGGCGTCTTGGTTCGTAACTCCCTCCCCTTGGAGATAGATGACGTTGTACTCGACGATCGTGGTCGATATGCGGCCATTACGGGGCGATGGGAGGGGAAGACAATTTCTATACTTTCTGTTTATGTCCCGCTAGGTCTACAGTCCACTACGTTTTCTGATTTAGGTGTGGTTGTTCTGGGCCTCCCCGAAGGCATGTTGATAATGGGTGGCGACTTCAATTCAGTGGTTAGTGGCGATGACGATCGTAACCCCCCCAGAACTCTCTTGAGATCGCAGTCATGGCTGGGTGATTTTCTGGAAGCGATGGGCTTAGTGGATAGTTGGAGACACTTGCACCCTGGCACGTTACAGTATACCTTCCACTCGGGAGCACATGGTAGTCTCTCGAGGCTTCACTATATCCTGGTGCCGGCGGTGCAGATGGTCTCCGTAACGGAAGTGCGTCACCTGGCTAGGGGGATCTCGGATCACTCCCCACTCTGGTTTGGGATTGATTTGTCTTTGGGAGCGGAGGGCCGTGTAGCCCCGATCAACCCCTGGCACCTACGCAACCCCAAAACTAGGGCCGCAGTGGTTCAATGTGTGGACCACTACTTTAATGAGAATGTGGGATCGGTATCCTCCTCCGTTTCCCTCTGGGAGGCCTATAAGACGGTGATTCGGGGTCAGACCCAGTCCTTGATTGCTAGCGCGAAGAAAAGTAAGAATGAGGAGGTGGTTTGCCTTGAACGCGACATCACGGCTTTGGAGGAGGATTTGGAGTCCGGGGTCACACCTGAGAAGCTACATGTTTTGGCCCTCAAGCAGGCTGATTATAAGGCCTTGGTGACGGACGCAGCCAGGATGCTGTATCGTGTGCAACAGGGGCGAATGTATGATGTTGGTGATAAGGCTGGGAAGTTGATTGCTTGGTTGGACAAGAGAGACTGTTTGAATAGGGTTGTGCCTGTTGTGGAGGGGGTGGATGGTTCGCGGGTCGTGGACCCTGTTGGGATAGTTGCGGCTTTTGCTCAGCATTTCCGTGGAGTCTATGCGCCGGTCTCGGATAGACCGGAGGAGGACTCACACTTATTATTGAGAGACATTGCGCTGCCTAGTCTTTCGGAGTCTGACCATGAGCTTATGGAAGCGGACTTTTCCGTCGACGAAATTGCGACTGCTATCCGTTCCCTTCGTTCGGGCAAGGCCATTGGCCCGAATGGTATTCCGGTGGAGCTGTATAAGTTGTGCCCGGATAAGATGGCGCCGCATCTTCGCCACATGTTCTTGGAATCGTGAGATCTTGGACTCCTTCCCCGGGATCAAAGGTTGGCGTCCATTGTGGTAATTCCTAAAGATGGGAAGCCTCGTGAACAGTGTTCGTCGTATAGACCGATTTCGCTTTTGAATGTGGAGCCTAAGGTTCTGGCGAAAGTATTGGTGAATCGTCTATTACGGTGATTAGCGACTTAGTACATCCGGACCAGTCGGGCTTCATCCCCCACCGTAATACGGCGCTCAACCTTCGCCGTCTTAATGGCGTTCTGGCACGGGCGGGGTCACTTCGAGAGCCGGCCATCTTGGTTTCTTTGGACGCCTCGATGGCCTTTGATACAATAGAATGGCCATATTTATGGGCGGCTCTCGCAAAGTTCGGTTTTGGCCCACGTTTCATCGGGTGGGTTCGGCTCCTTTATGAACAACCATTGGCTCAAGTGGTGGTGAATGGTAGGGCCTCGGAGCCCTTTGTTCTTGGCAGAGGTACGCGACAGGGCTGCCCTCTGTCACCTTTGCTTTTCGCACTGGCTCTTGAACCCCTTGCGGCGTGGCTTCGATGGGAACCGTCGCTTAAAGGCATTAGTTGGTCCCCGGGATATGAAGATCGTGTTTCATTATATGCGGATGATATCTTGCTGTACTTGACTTCCCCTCGCAAATCTCTAGGAGTGTTGTTTGACGTATTGCGCTCCTTCGGGAGAAACTCCGGCTTGTCCATTAATTGGACCAAATCTTGTATTTACTCGCTCACCGGAGAACTGCCCTTGCTGCCCCGTATCTGCCCGATACCTGTAGTACGTGACGGCTTCAAATACCTGGGGATCTATATCTCCTTGGACTCGGTTGTGCGGTATGAGAGAAATTTACTGCCGCCACTTTGTCGGCTGCGTTCGGACGTCGCTGGGTGGTGTGGCTTGCCGCTGTCCCCGTTGGGGAGGGCGGCCCTGTTTAAGATGATGTCTCTCCCCCGATTCCTTTATGCCCTTCAAAATACGCTTGATCTGGTCCCTGCTAGGTATTTTCGTGAGGTTGAGGGCCTTCAACGACAATTGATATGGGGCGGGCGGCCTCGCATTGCGTTATCGAAACTGACCCTGCCTTGGTATGATGGTGGTATAGCACTGCCCGACATCAAGCGCTATTACTGGGCGTCTCAGTTAAGTGCCATTAACCACGCTATGTATGGCCCTATCTGCAATCCTGCATTCCAGATGGATAAATGGCAGTTACCGGGTGGCGACTACAATAGGGCGCTTTACTCTAAAGCGGCTAGGAAGTCACTCACTGGTCCCACTGGAGTAGCGGTGCGAGTTTGGACTAGTGCGACGGCTGCCACGGGGTGGACAGACAGGCTGTCTAGAGCAACCCCGCTTTATTCGGCTGAACGACTGGGGAATCTCTGGGCGACAAAGGGATTCGACAAGTGGGACCTTATAGGTATTAGTCGAGTGGGGGACCTATTGATTAAGGACAGAATCAAGACTTTTGCCGCACTCCAGCGGGAATACAGTTTGAGTGATAGGGAATACTTCCGCTATCTCCAGATTCGCCATGCGTTTGCTTCGGTATTCCCGGCTGGTGCCGTTGTCCCAGAATCTTCCCCCCTGGAAGATAGGGTGTTAGATGGATACCTCCCTGATAGTACCATCTCTCTTATATATAAGAAGCTTATTAACGATCGCTCTGACCTTCTTGAGCAGCTCCGCAGTGTTTGGACCGCGGATGGGCTTGAACTAGATGACGAGGACTGGCAGACCACGGTGTCGTCTCCAAAGGAAGTGGCGATTCCGGCGCGTCTACGGCTTGTGCAATTGAAGATATTACACCGCGTCTATGTCACGGGTCCACGGCTGCTGAAGATGGGTTATTCATTGGATGGGTTGTGCAGACGTGGCTGTGGTATGCTTGCTACTTTTCTCCATATTATATGGGAATGTCCGGATGTGGTGTCTTATTGGAAAAGTGTGCATGACATCATGGAAGAGGTGACGGGTGTGTCTTTAATGCCAGAGGCTAGGCGATGCCTTCTGAACGTCTGGGAGCCCAATGATTACAGCGTGTCACAGACTTTGTGGGCCACACTTGGTAACATGATCGCCAAGCGGGACATAGCCCAACTGTGGGGGTCCCAGAGGGCACCCTCGTCATCGGCATGGATGGAATGCATGGATTGGTGTATGTTTAGGGAGAAAACTGTATATATCGCCCGTGGTAGGCCTAGGAAATGGGGGAAGGTGTGGGGTCAGTGGAATGCGTATCGAGGAGAGATTTGCACTCCCCCTTCCGTAGATCCCGTTACTGTCCCCTTGTCTCCATGACCTCGCATTCGGAACGCTCTTATCATACACCACACAGTTTGTTTGTCCACTCTTGGCCCTTCTTTCCGCCCCCTTAGGATTTATCCTTCTTTAGGCCAGCCACGTCGGCTGGCCTTCCCCCCCCCCCTGCTTGTGGAGATAGTCACTTCACTAACACTCTTACCTCGGACTTTGTTTTTGTGTTGTTTGTTTAATATAAAAAATGATACCTTTTGCTTATCCTCATATAGCCACCAACCCTGTAACTTGGCGTGTGAACATTGCAACTGATTCTAGGAGATGTTAGGCCTTGTATTGTTTTCAATTGTGTTGCGAAATATCACTGACCGGCCCTGTGGGGTTGTAGGTCTGTATTTGTATGGCTTTTTCGATAATAAAGGTATTTAAAAAAAAAAAAAGAAAGCACCAATCATTTTTTGTTTTTCAAGTGCACTGAATCTCAACCACTTTTTTTCATAATCAAACTGCCATTTCATTTCCACAACTCATCTGACTAGATGCACATCTACCTTCAAGATGCCAAAAGTCTGGTTTGTGGGTCATAGCTTTGTCCACTGGAGTCAAAAATACGCAGCTAACAGAGGTATTTACAACCTTGATTTACCAAATGTGGACATTGTATGGATTGGACAGAGAGGATTGAGGAGTCACCAACTGATACCATAGGTAAAATCCTTTATGCATCTTCCACACCCTGACCTTATAATTGTGCACTATGGTGGAAATGACCTGGGCACTTTGACTGGGGTAGGTCTGGAAATGCTTTTAAAGGACATCTTTGGGCAATTGATGTCACTTTTTCCAAAATCTGCCTTGGTATTTTCTAATATATGCCAAAGGCAAAAATGGAACTGGTCTAACCAATTTTGTCCACAGATTGAGAAAGCAAGGAAACATGTGAATAAATCTGTTTCTGCTTTCCTCAGAGACTATGGTATGGGTTCCATTTACCACAACAACTTGCGTTATAACATGCAAGACATCTATAGGAGAGATGGTGTGCATTTTACAGATGAGGGGAATAGAGTTTTCCTCTTGAATATAAGACTCTGCATTGGTACCTACTTGTAGGTACAAAAAACACCCACATAACACAACAGCTCTTTTCAGAGCTACCCTACCTCTAAGCACTCTAAATTATTTTTTTACTACAATTTTTTACACTGTTTTTCCCTGTGGTGCGCTCAGGGTGCGCGTACCGGAGCGCGCACCTGGGAACGCACCCAGCGCTTACCACCCGAAAATTTTAAAAAAAACGTTTTTTGCCCTTCAGGGTCCTTCTAGCCCCCCTCAGAAAACCTGGGGGTCAGGATGTGTCTACTCTGCCCCTTTTAATTATATCCCCCTTTCTTTTTCACCTCTTGTGTCTCGATTCTACCGAGACACAAGATGGCGGACTCTCCGGACTGTTTAGAATGTTGACAGACACCCGACAGCCAATCAGCTTTCCGCTCGTGCACTCCCGTAGCGCGCCGGGTGCGCTCCCCGGTACGCGTACCCAGGAGCGCGCCTATAGATATATATGTGTTTTTGAAGTTAATTTTCAAAAAAAACACTGGTGCAATTGTCACCAAATATAGCAAAGGCACATCTGCGTACCAGTCCCTACAATTTTGCCAAGTTTGGTGTAATTCCGTTCAGCGGTTCGGGCTGTAGACTTGTCAGACCGTCCTATGGAAATTAACATGGGGAAAACACATTTTGGGACCCCCTTTGTTTCTCAGCCCCCACTTCACGAATCCCCCCGAAACTTTCAGGGAAGGAGCGCAGCGGATCTGGCCAAAATTTTGGACAATTACACACAAATTCTTCAAGCGGCGCCAGAGTTATTCCCAATAGAATGTTGCGGATTTCCTATGGTAGCCAAACCTAACTATAACTACCTACTGGCGACCGCCAGTAGAATGGAGATATATATATATATATCTATCTCCATCCTACTGGCGGTCGCCAGTAGGTAGTTATAGTTAGGATTGGCTACCATAGGAAATCCGCAACATTCTATTGGGAATAACTCTGGCGCCGAATGAGGGATCTGCCTGTAATTTTCCTTAACTTTGCCTCGCTGCGCTCCGCTCCTTCCCTGAAAGTTTTGGGGGGATCCGTCAAGCGGGGGCCGAGATAAAAGGGGGGTCCCAAAACGTGTTTTCCCCATGTTAATTTCCATAGGGCGGTTGGACTCACTTTTAGCCCGAACGGCTGAATGGATTTCCACCAAACTTGGCAAAATTGTAGGGACTGGTACCCCGATGTGCCTTTGCTATGTCTCAAGATATATGCTCCAGTGGTTTTTACGAAAATTAACTTTGAAAAAATATATATTGGGCTACATTGGGCTATATATATGTTAGAGCCCAAATGTAGCCCAATGTAGCCCAAAGATGGCCACCAGAGACAAATAAAACCAAATGTAGCCCAAATATCAGCCAGATGTAGCCCAACTATAGCCCAATGACAGAATGTCCCAGAGTGTTCTAAAGAACAACTAGAACGCTAACAGTCTTACTTATGACAAAAGTATGGCACACCTGAAGTCATCCTGATTGGAATAAAGTGGTAACACTTAATACATTTAATTTGAAAAGGAACAAAATGAGGGGTTTCATTTTGCCATAGAAATTTTATATTTCTGTGGAAATTTTACTGGCATAAAACCATTGAAATTCCCACGTTATAGTTAGTTGGACTCACTATAACTTGCGCGTGCATTGCACTGCTGATGACGTCACATATTACATCACTCATGACATGGTCAGTGACATCACTCATGACATCACTGATGACATCTCAAATGACATCACTGATGACATCATCAAGTGAATGTGTATCTTTCTGAAAAATAAATATTTTTTATATATGTATATCTAAAGGTTGATGGAAGAATAAATCGGTAAATAAATGTCTAAATGGATGTTTTTTTGTGTAAAATTGATTGGTTAACTGACTTATTAAATGTATCTTAGTGAATACATATATTAGCGAGTAATGTTTAAATATTTAAATATCTGTATCTGTGTCTCACTTTGTGTATAAGTGGCTGCATGGGTTGGTGAGTAGCTACATGAGTGTGTATATGGGTTATTAGTTGTTTTTTTGAGTATCAGTATCAGTGTCTGTATGGTTCGGTGGGGGATATTACTTAGAGCACAGATGCATGAATGAGTGACTCACTATTTGTATGTATTTTGAAGACAGCATGTGTGCAAGACTGTATGGGTGGACGATTGTGTGTATGGGTTCGTTAGTGAGTATGTGTTTTTATAATTGATTGTTTAAGAGAGTAAATATGTTTCCGTTTCTGTAGAAGTATGTGTAGTGGTGTGTATATAGCAGTATAATCAAGTAAAAAAAATGTGATAGTTTATTTGCATGTGTGAATTTGTGTGTGAGTAACTATATGGGTGAGTATTAGTGTGTAACAGGATGTATAGGTGTATGAGTACATATGATGAGTAAGTACATGCATGAGTGACTATATAGAACTGTTGGTGAATGAGTGGATGTGTATGTAGATGTTGGAATTACCTAGTTGTTGTAATTGGTATTGGTTTCTCCTTTTTTAAGAAAATGTTAGTTTCTATTTTTGAATGTGTGTGTCAAAGGTTATTTTATGCTGATAGGAGGTCTGCCACTTTGTCACAAGGATGTTGTCATCAGTGATGTCATTTGAGATGTCATCAGTGATGTCATGAGTGATGTCACTGACCATGTCATGAGTGATGTAATATGTGATGTCATCAGCAGTGCATTGCACGCCAGGTTATAGTGAGTCCAACTACCTATAACGTGGGAATTTCAATGGTTTTATGCGAGTAAAATTTCCACCTAACTATAACTGGTGTGAAACCTATGGTTTTTTCAGTGAACATATATATATATACATATATATATATATATATATATATATATATATATATGCGACCGCAAATCATTTGTACATGGTTTTGAGACTCCCTATTTGGAAGGGAATGCCCCTTCCAAATAGCAAGTTGCAAAACCTATTTAGCGAGTCGCAAACAAATTGCGACTCGCGAAATAGGCTATGTACATGGCTCAATAGGTTTTTGCAAGCATAAACGGGTTCGCGAACCCGTTCGCGTATATAAACACAGATCGTACATCTGGCACTTAGTATTTATATTGAAGTAATAGCCCCTCTGTCACATGTATTTCATTGGTTTTATAGCATCTCTCATACCATTGTAGGATGTCAGAGCACTTTACATCACGCACATATAGAGACATTGAATCATACATGTAAATCAGTGTGTATATAAAATGTTGAAAGAGTGCTTGGTCTGGAAAAGCACAAACTCAGGATTCAGAACATAACACCGTGGCTAGCACTGACTTTAACCTTAAAAATGCATTTCCACCCAAATAAATCTTTTTAGCAGCATCAGGAGAATGAATAACTGGGGAAAAATATAAGTTAATAACTGGTACCATGCAGATTTGAAGCAGCTCTTTGATGACAGTTTATAGGTCCCTCTGCTAGATTATGATTGTCACTTATGAAGTGCACAGTAACAAAAGAATTTCTGTGACAAAAGCAGTAACCACGAACCTATGCACATAAAATACTGCTTTCTAAGATGCATGATACACGTTCTTTGCAGTAGGCACATTAACCCTCTGTGCTACATTAGTTCAATCAAAGTGGCCACTGAACAAAACTCTCCTCAGCTCCAGCAGGTACATTAAGCACTGGCATTCTCTTGACACTTTTATTGTTGCTGGAAGGCTGCTAATTATACAAGGAACGTTTCTGTGCTTTTAAAACTGTTGGAATGTTTCTGTGCTTTTAAAACTGTTGCCTACGGACCCCCTGGGAATGTGTCACGGACCCCTGGGGTCCGCGGACCACAGTTTGGGAAACACTGCACTACCCTATTTCTCACCCTATGCCACTCTCAATATAACCTCTACCTCAACACTCGCACTCATCCAAACCCCATACCACTATTATGATGCCCAAAATAGCCCTTTCTAGGCTCTCCCCTCCTCTATCCCCTTCTTGCATCATCTCATGCCTCTTTTACTATTCAGATCTCCCAAACAAGCCTTTCTAAACTCTTACCTCTGACTCGCCCCCAGCTCCCCTTTACTCATCCCATCTTCTTCCTACTGCATTGAACTAAGAAAAAACAAATTCTGGACCCTTCCCTCTTCTATCCTTCCTTCCCTCTTCTTTCCCTCCACTATTCCTTTTCAATCCAAATAAAAGACTAACATGTCCACCCCTCAAATTAATTTCATATATCCCTGTACTAACTCCCCTCCACCTCCCCCTTAACCATCCCAACCCCCCTCCTATGACTATAAACTCCCCCAAAAAGATTTCTAGACCCTTCCCTCTTTTATCCATTCACTATTCCTTTCCAATCCAAATAACAGACTAACATGTCCACCACTCATATAAATTGCAAATTTCCCTAGAAGCTTGCTACACACCGAAAAGTGCTTCAACACCTCATCAGGGGTAGCAAGCGCTATATAAATGCAAACCTTTTCCCTCTTCTATTCCTTCACTTTCCTTCTCAATCCAAATAACAGACTAACATATGCAGCGCTCAACTTACTTGATATCTCACTATATTAAATCACCCTTAATCCTTTATGGGTTCCAGAGTAGCTTGCTACTCGCCGAAAAATCGCTCCTATACCTCATCAGGGGTAGTAAGGGCTATATAAATGCAATTACAATAATATATATATATATGTATATATATATTGAAGCTCAAAGTTGGCCACAAAGCATAGACGCACTCGGACATTTCAGAAAGCATCAAGCCTTTTAATAGGTAAAACCGGAACTTGCATACCAATCCGAAATTACAGCTTTTCATGTCATCTTCGCCTGACGCGTTTCAGTGCTTCTCTGCACTTTTCTCAGAGGCTCGACAATCTCGTGCTGTGCTGCCACACCCCCCAGTTAAATCAAAAATGTCACCCTCCAATGGGCTGCTTAGTTGAGCATGCAGTGATTTCTGGGTCCTGTAGTGCAGTCAGTAATATTAACCCAAATGGGTGCACATAAATCTTGCTGTTGACAAACAAACCCATAGATGGGCCTCAGCACACAAGTCCGGTATAAATCCTCTTAAAATGCCCCACAACAGAGCTTCGTTGTATACAGAGCCCCGTGGCCCCTAGCATCAAAGGGCGGTGCGTCTCTTACGGCTGGGCTGCCGCGTGTAAATTGAAGCTCAAAGTTGCCCACAAAGCATAGAAGCAAACCCATAGATGGGCCTCAGCACACAAGTCCGGTATAAATCCTCTTAAAATGCCCCACAACAGAGCTTCGTTGTATACAGAGCCCCGTGGCCCCTAGCATCAAAGGGCGGTGTGGCAGCACAGCACGAGATTGTCGTATATACATATATACACACACATACATATACACATACATACACACATATATACACACAAACACATATATACACACACACACACATATATACAAAAACACACACATATATATATATATACACACACACACACACATATATATATACATATATATATATACACGCGCACTCATACATAAATATATATATACATACACATATACATATTGTGGGGTAGCAAGTTATAGCTCAGGCTGGTAACTATAACTACTGAATTTCTATAGTTTTGTGCGAGTAAATTCAGTACCTAACTATAAGATCCCTGTAAACTTTGTTTTTTCAGTGAACACGCGCGCACACACACACTCACACACACACGCACACAGAAATGCATCTATGTAAAACTCAGCAATCTACAGTTTGTGTGATTGTTATTTGTTGTAAGCAAGTGAGCGCTGGCTATATTTTTTGTATCGCTAGTTTGTTATGAGCCAGGAATTGAAGTTGTAACATGATGAACTTGTAATTCCAATTGGTCACAATTTATATAGGTCAGACATCTTTTGCAGTGTCCAATTTTATTGATAAACAAATGAACATTTGAACACCCAAAGCTCCTTTTAAAACTTCACATGACAATAAAAAAAGCATCTAACCTTTATTTGACCAAGGCTTAGAGTAGGAACTTTTCCTGAAGCTAGAATAGGTGGTAGTAGAGCCGCGTTCGAAGATTGGGTCATTTTCTTCAACAATAGGACCTTTTGCCCTTAAAACCTCAACAGTTAAGCTGAAAGAAAAATAGTTAATCATTTATCAAGATTCTAGTGCTCAACAACCAAAAAATATCTTTACATTTTTGTGAAAGGAAAAGTACATTTATTGAGCAAAAAAACACTAAAGAGCTCTCTGTTTCAGAGACATTTAATTCTTATCAATGTGTAGTACATTTTAATTAAGCAAAAAACAAATACAACATTATGTGCTCTGGATGAACAGCTGAAAAAATACAGCACAGCTGCCAGATAGCAGTTACAGGCTGTTTCTAAGCCTCATTAAATATCATACATTCTATACCACGTTTATATTTACATAATTGGAGGCAGCAACTTATCTGGACAGATTAATATTGTTCTCAACAATTCCTTCAATTTTTCAATTTTATGAGATGCCTTATGGTACATCCATTCCTCTAACACCACTCACTCATGTACATCATTCTTCCCTTTCACCAGAGAAGGGCATGTGTGCTGCATGCAGTATATGGCCATACTCCTCCTGGGCAAGAACATACAGAGGGCTTCAAACTTGTACCCCAATTTGTCTTCCCTGGAAATGTCTAAACCAAGTAAGGAAAACGTTACTCACATAAAAATTAGTTTGTAGCTGGTACTGCTGTAGATTCACATGCTGTGCTCACTTCTGCCATCTAACCTTAGGTGAAACAGTATTTAATGGTCATGTGGCTCACACTCTGTGCACATTTTAACAATGGCTTCCTTCCAATAACCAACCATCACTAGGTAGATCCATATCATATGAATACAGTCAGCATGTGCAAAGTTGCTGGGTCAAGAATCAGCGCTCTCTGGGTGTCATTTGTGAAAGCTAAGAGGAATCAATTGAATCCTTTGTAAAATGCTATACAGTGTGAATCTAGCATTGCTCAACACCTTCTCAACAACCTGCCAGGTCATTTGTTGTTCTGCCTCTGAAAACTCCTCCCACAGTATCAGTGTCATTTGGACTTCATCACAAGTGATCAGTGAGGGAGGGGGGGAAGTGACAATTTTTACCAAAGGAGTCTGTAAATCAGCGCGATTCCTTGAGAAACCCCTATGTGTGTTCTATAATACACCCAGTGCACATGACTTTGTTGGTTTCTCTGGAAATTCGGCCCATATTGATGTTGTTGCCTATAACAGGCCAGCATATACTAATAAAAAACTGATCACTTAATATAGAATTGCGTTTGTGTCTCGGCAAAAGTTATGAATATATCACTTTCAAACAGGTGTCCCATTTCCCACACTAGAACCATCTTGTGACCACAGCATCAGTTCAATAGCTGAATACCCAAAGTTGGCAACCATATGTGATATGCCACACCATCACCCGCTCCTCGTGTTCATCGTTTTCATTTTTGGAATATTAAATGGTAATGCCTGCCCCATAATGTTTTTTTAATTCTTTATTGTCTGCATATCTATGCAACGACATGTATAATGCATACCTTATGCATAGGCTGTCCGGTTTTAGGTTTAAACCTATAATAACTGATAAAATGCCACTGAAAGAGAAATAGCCCTCACCAGCGAAAACATATAAACACTGAAAATACACCGGCACAAACACAAACTAAATGCCATACAAAGAAAGGAATAAGAGAGTGACAGAGACATTTGTATTCTTCCCGAAAGGTCCAATACAATGTAACTTTGTTATACAAGCTAGCAGTAAGAAAGACTGGGCTAACATTCTGCTTGATTTTTGTTGTTTAGGGATGCCACTAAAATATTGTTTCTTCTTCCTTTTTCTTTTTTTCAGTTTTGTGGGCTTTGTTCTAAAGATGGTTTTGTTTAATTAGGTTATAAACTGATAGGTAAAACGGCTGGTTTCATAAGAATCTTCCCTAATATGTGTCATCACATTTAACCACAGAGAATGGGTAAAAATCCTCAATACATCAGCCCGTAGCTTCTAGTAAGTCAGTATTGATAGTAGGTGAATTGCCAACACCTCAGGCTTTAAACATTCAATGCAAGGTATAGTGACAAGTATATGTGAAAAGAGTGCTATCACCAAGCATCTGGGATGGTGGTTAAAACATGACACCAGACGTTTGGAAAACTTGGAACGCAGTGCCACTTGGAATGCTTGGCAAAAAAGGTTCTTTCCAAGTTCAACAAAGATTGGAGTGACATTGTTTGTATTTGCAGTTATTCAGCTACGTATATGAAAAAGTTGTATGATGACCTGTCAAAATTGATACCTGAGCTGAAGTGCTTCCTTGTAGGAGATCTTTGCCACTTGCTAAATCGAATGTTGAAAGCATCCTTACAATCTTCAGAGGTAATGAGGAATGCTATTGACTTTTTAGTCCATTCTGGTGCACTGTTTTCTTATGCATAGGAACTAAAATGCAAATATTTCTCATTTTGTACTTTGTGTGGCATCAAAGAAAGAGTCATCCCAACTGTGTCCCTTGGCTGATGGTTCTCAGTCCAAGGGGCTATGAATGCTATATTATCCATGTGTCAACCGTTTACAGAATTTTTGCTCAGAATCTCAATCTTCAATTACACCAGTATTGGCATGGAAAGCGATGTCAGTGGCCAGAGTTAGCAAATTGTGTACTGGCATTTTTGGTGTTGCCCATCTTAAGTGCCAATGTTAAGAGGACATTTTTACAGAAGTTTACATGGGAAGGAAAGAGCAAGCGCACATGACCAAAGACTCACTGAAGAAGTATTGGATGGTGTACTACAATAAGTTTAATTTGCAAAAATCAATTTGGACCTCAGATACACTATACGTATACTGTATATATAGCATGCACTATCAGTGCAGAAAGCAAGCAATAATGAAAGCAAAACTTTCCATAAACACTGGAAAAACACTGTTTCTGTTGTTTTTAATGGTGCGAAAATGTGTAACCACTGTTTTTTTAAGATATTGAAATCACTTGAAAACACTGAAAAAACCCCACCAGAATTTATCAAAAATAGAAACTGAAAACAGGAAAGCCTACATATGCACTATCAACAACGGAGACAAGCATTTGCAATGCAATAGGTCTCACCTTTGGGACCTTAGCAGTATTTAGCTATGCAGCATATCATTGTAAGAACAGACTATCACTTTTCACTGCCTATCTCAGATTGGAGCGCATGAGAAGGAGCAGTTGACGAACAGTTGGAGAGCGAGCAGCGGCTGTGGAGTTGCGGTCGGAGGAAAAATGGTAAAACGGCCAGTATTGGCCCCGGACCTAGCAGGGGATTGGAGCAGTTGGCGAACAGTTGGAAAGCGAGCAGCGGCTGTGGTGTTGCGGTCGGAGGAAAAATGGTAAAACGGCCAGTATTGGCCCCGGACCTAGCAGCGGATTGCAGCCAGTAGCATGAGGAGCGTGGGGTTACTGGCTGTGGCTACCCTTCGCCTACCCCGGAGAGGCAGAGGAACGGGCTAAGGACAGGCTGGCAGACAAACGATAAAAATGACAAAACAAACTGCAGCACAGGAATTGCCCGATCTCGCGGAGGCGGCTGGCGGTAGGCCGGTGCGGCTTGCGGGTCGGAGCGACCACTTTAGTTTTGAAGTCCGTCTGCCCTGTCTGCCTAGTCTTGTCCTACCTCGTCTTGTACCACCCTTCTTTCTCAACTGCCCGAGAACGGCATTGGGAGAAAGAGTGAGGAGTGAGGAGCAGATCCGGAGCCTGTCCGGACCGGAGCAGCTGTGCAGCTGCAGAGCAACGAGCTGCGTGTCTTTGGGGGAAGCCTGATTTGGTCTGGTCCGTCCATCCTCGGTGGTGTGCCTTGGCTCCAGGGCCGGTTTTGGAGGTTTGGGGGCACGGGTGACACAGCTCATCCAACCAGGTAGGCCTAAATCGCAATTGGCTGCAGCGAGTTGTGGTGAGTGGTAAGCTGTGTGCCATCTACTAAGTGTAATTTTATGGGCGCCGACCAGTGCTGTGCGGAGGGGTCCTGTGGGCACTGCCTAACTTCGCTGGAGCGGCGGCCTGCGAACCGGAGCTGCTATCTCAGGAATTATGGGGGAGATAGCAGATTGATAAGCGCAGAGTGGAGAGTGGGGAGCAGAGGAGAGTGAAGGGCTTATTGTGGCCGGAAAGTTGAAGCACATTATCCAGATTAAGCGATTAAGCGAGTGGAGGCAGGAGTAAGCCAGGCAGGCACGCAAGCCAGTAATCTAGAGCGAGATGACCTCCAGAAAATTGAGGTCAGGGCGTGTGCTCTCATCAACAAGTCAACCTTATCAATAAAGAAGATCGTTCAGCGCCACTAGACAACTACAGCATCTCTGCTACAAATCCCACCCAGTTATGAATGGCTTTTTTCGAAAGATGCCCCGGATTGCTCCTGAGGTTGCAACAGTGGTCCAAGAAGGCCAGACCTTCAATTTCCATCCTGCAACAACTTCTTTGTTGCCTCTCGCGGAATCACAGGGAACCCATGGTAGTCTTGCTGGGTGCCAGGTGCAGCCTTGTGAAGCGCCCCAGGCCCAGATCTGTGAAAGAGTGGAGGATGGCCTTAGTGAGCAACCGTTTGACGCTTCCCCCTGTGCATCTTTGGACTCTGATACTCTTGTCATCCAGCAGAGTCAGCCAATCACTTCATTAAATAGGATAAAGTCAAGAGACGCCTTCATACAGGCAGGAACTCCTCTTTTCCTGGTCCCCCAATACTTCCTTTGTGTAATCTCAAAAAGGAAGAGCTCTGTTTAAGTACACTAGTCGAGGTGGCCGAATTGTGCCCCTTTCCGGAGAAGTCTATCCTGAAAATCTTCCCTCTGTTTAAGAAGAGTAGAATGGGGGGCGCTGGAGAAGTAGAGAAAACCAGGGGCCATGCCAAGCAAACCAAGCAGGTGGGGAGGGAGAAAGGAGCGGGGGAGGCCTTAATCTCTCCTACCACTCAGTGCACTCCCCTATACTGAGAGGGAAGGGAGGACTGAAAGTAGGTAAGAGGGATAGCCCAGTAATAAATCATAAGGGGGAAAACATGAAAAAGAAACACAAAAAAATGAGACGATTTTCTTAATGAAAAGCGGCAAAATTGCATTTTACCCGAATCCTGGAAAGCCAGAGTGAAACTTATTTAATAATTGGAGAAGGGAGGCCCTAAATCACCGTTAGCAGATGGCAACCCAAGAGAACTCACCAGAGCGCCCGTGGTACCAGCTGGGAGATTGGGGGACTCTGGACCGGTAGTATCCCCACCAACCCAGTTGTTGCAGTCCCTCCAGGCAATCCATCCCTCCTTGACTAACGAGATAGTGTATTCATCAGGAGGATAAATGCAAATGGGATATGGGGCTCCCTCATTACAGACAGGGTCTGAGGTCACTGATTCCAGGGTCGATGGTAACCTAGAGGGAGGGCCCCAATTTCCAACTATCACACAGGTTGGGCCAAATAGAACACTCACATGGACCACATCTCCGTCCAATAGAAACATTGAGGCCCCAACTCCCAATATCGTATCATACTCGAACATTCAACCCCATGGTGGTACACAAGCTGCCAGCTTTACAGATAGGGTCCCTTTATGGATCCCCTGTAGGGACTCTCCAAAGAAATCTAGTGGGGTACAGACCGGTCTCCCATTGTGGATTTTACCTGGCTATTTGATAATGAATCCACTCCGATAAACAGAGGATTCATTCTTCGCTTATTCTCAGAACTAGAGGCATTAAAGCTGATAGCAAGCAAGGATATTCTAAACGTGATGATTAATGTACATGACACTCTTCCTTATTCTAGGGTCACTTTTGGCTCCTTGATAGTGGCCAATCTGGTTTTGCAGAATTGTGAGCATTTTTTTAAACGAGGGCTTTACATAACATCTATTATAGAATATGAGGAATATCAAACTGTGGGCTCTAAAAGTCATCATCTGAAAGTTCCTAGGGCTATTAAATCAGTGGCGTTAGATGCGTTGGTCCCCTGATACTGAGTATTCTGTGGGTAATACCAAAGATGTAGTGGTCTCCGTGGACAGGAGGGGACGTTCAATACATTTTGTGTCAGGTATGGCAGTTGCCCCTCAGACCCCGGAGATAGAAGATGAATCTGGCCAGTGGAGTTGGGTTGCAAGAGCCCTGAATAACACGCATCCGGTAGTAGTAAGGAGCGCTCCGTTGAGGTAACTTGGGTGGGCTACTCTTGTCCTGAAATATGGCCGGTCTGGGACCCAATGAAACAAAACTGAATTCCTTGAAAACTCTGAACCCTCTAATCATATGCTTACAAGAAACGGGGTCTTGCAAAGAGTTTCAAGGGGATGGTTATTTTGTTTGTTCCTGCTATGCCAAGCGCTCTGAAAGGGGACATTCCAGCTGGGGGTCTCCATTTTGCTTAAAAACTCCATTTATTGGAATCAGAAGGTTTTCTGCCACCCCTCAAACTTTTGTATATGTGTAAAGCTGGCATGTTTGGGAGATTCTGGCAGGTTTACTTCCTTCCTTGTGGCAAATTTGGATACCCCTCCTGGGAGTCATTTTGATCAGCTTCTGAGTGTATGTTGCTTCTTTTAATTCAGGATATAGCTACTAGGGAAGAATGCCCCCAGTGACAATAGTGGGGGACCTAAATGCCAGAATCTCGAACTCTGCTTCGGGGATTTATGCCAATACTGACAAAGAGGAAATTTGGCACATTCCTGAGATTTTATTACCAAATAAAATAAAAACAGACAAAAGGGGGGTTCCTCCTGCTTGATATAATCAGAAGCTTAGATCTTGTTGTTCTAAATGGGAGAGTGCCAGCTGACAAAATAGCACATTTTACATTTAGCTCGCAACACATTCAGAGCCTTTTAGATTATGTGATTGTCTCCTATCAAATGTTTGGGGCTTGTGATAATTTGTTTATCCTCCCATCGATATGGAGCGACCATAGAATAGTGGGTATCAAAGAGGCTTTTAATCTACCCATATTGGACCCGGGGAATACCGGTCAGGGCTTGGCTCCTTTTAACAAAGCAAATGGTCGGTCCTTCTGGATGCAAAAAATATCTCTGAAGTAGGCTTGAGTGTAAAGAAGTCTTAGAAGCCTTATGTAGAAAATAGGGTCTTGCTCATGCCAATATTATACACTTTTTTCGGGGCCCAAATGGAGAAGATATGTAATTTAAGTTCTATATCTTACCGGCCTGTCCCCTCTGAACCCTTTAAATCAAGCAATTAACCACCTTGTCCGAAAACAGTAAATACATTTACTTACTAGACAGCAGCAGGAAATGAATGGCCTCAGGCGAGTAAAAAGACGACGTATGCTTATTGAAAAAAGAAGTGAGCTTGACGCCAAGTGGATTCGGCTGAGGGAAGCTACAAGGGCCAAAGACTCAAGAAAATATTGGCACTTGATCGCAGAAGGCAGAGGGTTCTACCCATACCGATTCCAGAAAAGGACTGGGTGGACTACATCTCCCTATTATACAAAAATAACAGCCCATTTCTCCTGTCATGACTGATGGGGTTAAATCTACTTTTACTGAATTTGGTCCCCCGTCAGGAGAGGAAGTGGTAAATTACATATGCTAGAACCTCTGGCGCGCAAGAGCCGGATGGAATCCCGATTGCACTAATCAAAAAGGAGCCAGATGCATAGGGTGATTTTTTAGAGCCACTGTTCAACTATTGTTTTCTTACGAACAAAAACCCCCTCTTGGGAGGGGAGTATTATACTCCCTCTGTATAGAAAGGGACCGAAAACTCTACCGGCTATCTTTAGACAGATTGAGCTGCTGAATGCCTCAAGCAAACTATTCGCAAAAAGTGTATTATGTCATCTACAACAATGGGCTTAAGATCAGTATATTCTACCACCAGAACAAGCTGGTTTTAGAAAGAACCATGGCACTCTGGACAATATAGCGGTAGTTTAGACTATTGTAGAGAAATATGTTTTCTCACGAGGTATTTCAGTGTATACATTTTTTATTGATTTGTCCACGGCGTTTGACAAAGTGGATCTCCAAACGGTGGAGAAAGCTTCCCCATTGGCATACCACATCATCTCTAGGCCTTATCATGGAATTGCATACAGATTCCTGGTGCCAAGTTCTGATGGGAGATTCGTGGGGGTGATCATGTAAAATCAGAACATACAATGGGCTTAAGCAGGATTGCTTATTAACACCACTCTTGTTTTTTGGATATTGCTGATCTCCCCAGAGCTCTGAACTCAGTGAGGGGGAATGCCTCCAGAATCGGTACAGTGCCCGTTGGCTCTCTATTATACGCAGATGACGTTGCAATATTCGATCTAACGCCCATTGGCGTGCGACGTCGTGTGGATGCCCTAAGTAAATTTGCAGAGGCCAAATTCTTGAAAATTAATATTGCAAAAAGCAAGATTTTGGTCTTCCGCAAGAAGAGGCTTAGAGTCGTCTAAAATGGATGCTTGGTTCCGAAAAACTGGAATTGGTTTATTCATACCTATATGTGGGGAAGGTTTTTTCTAAAACAGGCCGACATTCAGAGCACATTAAACGCTGTGTTAGTAAGGCTGTCTCCCAGGTGAGTGCATTAAACAGATTTTACAAAACTTGTGGGAGAGGCCATTTTGGCCATGTTTTAATAGTTTTTAAGGTTAAATTCCCTCCTTGACTAACATATGCTGCTGAGGTGTTGAATATGAATTATTGGCTCTCCTTTGATAAGGCGGAAGTACGAATTCTGCATCAAATCTGCAATCTAAACTCTTTGGCCGCCCCACATGCAATACGCTTTGAATTTGGTATAGTCCTGTCTTTTATTTTATCCTTGGCAGCGGATCTGCGGTGGGGTAACTCCCTCTCTTGGGGGGAGGAGGGTACACTTAGGGCTGCCCTGAGAATATAAATTTTCGATACACTAAAAGATCAATCAACGTTTTTTAGGTCCTTTGTATATGCAAATGACACATTAGGTCTTATTTATCTTGGAATATCCCTCACGGGATCTGAAGGCTGATACTCCTACTGAGACTTAATTTGCTGTCTCTAAGAGAAGTTACTGATATCTGGGATAAAATACCAAGAGAGAAGAGAATTTGCGAAATGTGCCAGTTACAAATCCAAGATCTAAACCATGTTTTATTTGAATGTACAAAGCTACAAAGTGCTAGGCATGTGTTCTTAAAGCTATTTGTTATCAAATTTAATATTCACTCTACCCAGGAGGCCAGATCTTTGGTTCTCTCTCCTCCGAATAAAATGGTTTGTTATAAGATATATCAATTTTTAAGGACATTTTTTTATAGTAATTTTATTCCTATGTCATAATATTTGTTGGTTGGATATTTGATTGTCTCATGTATTTATTGCGCTATTTGCACATTATACAGTACACTTGATATAAGAATTCCCCATAGGAGGCAGTCATATATAAAGGAAGAATTTTGTATGTATGCAAGAGCAAGTAACTAATTTAAAAATACTATCTGATACGTTTCTGCAAACATGCAGCGCTGCAACAAAAGAAATAAAATGGCGGCAGCAGTGCAACTAATGCAAGTAGAGCAGTCGCCTGAAGTTAAAGGCACTTTCTAAGTAAGCAGGTAACGAGGCGGGAGGAGTATAAAAAAAGGCAGGGTTTTATTCTGTGGTGGGAATGAGGGCACCGCATGAGGAGATGCAGCGCTGAAGCCGCTAGTAAAAGATAACATGCGACGCTCGTGAAACCGGCGCCGCGCTGTGAGTAAAAGTATTTTTTAAGGTATTAATTTAAAAAAAAATGGAGATGGGCAAGCCACACATAACAAAAGAAAGGCTCCTGTATCTCACCTTCCTTGCCAGAGCCAAGGGTTCAAGGGATTTTCTCCTCGACTCTTTATGGACATTTTTATTTTTCAAGACATGGAAACCCAGTGCCTGCATCCTGTAATGGCAACCACAACATTCTGAGGCATTCCAGAGATGCTTTTGTACTGCAATTTCTTTTAATATTGAACAGATGTACACCAAACCAAGCAAAGGCACGTCCTAGATTAAATGTCTACTTTCACAGCAAGATTTGTGTAATTCTGTTCAGCCACTTTCCATATTTTTTTTCAGAAATGACAATTTTCCTATGGGAGTCAAAATGGGAAAGGCCACCGTTGGTTTTGTGCCATCCCTATATTTACTCATCTCACCCGGCCCTCGCTTGGAGGTTCCACTTGAAACTTGCCATACTGAACCCAAATGACATGACTATTTTTTTATATGGCACTAAAGTTGTTTTAAAAAAACATAAAACGGCTTTGCAATATAAAATTACACCTAACCACGAGTAGAAAATGTGCTATATCTGCCTTTGTAATCTGTATGTGTATATATATATATATATATATATATATATATATATATATATATATATATATATATATATATATATATATATATATATATAATATACACACACACACACACACACTTTTGAAATCCCTGCAACAACTACATTAACTTACTAAGCTACACTAGTGATTACTTTACTAGTCATGTTAAAAAACATAGCAAAACACTCCTCTGCTTTTCTCCCCCTGCCTAGGGCTGACGCATTTGCATGTTTTTGACTTACAGTTGTCATCAGCCACAGAACACCTATTGCCCTCCACATGCATAGGTGCTTCCATCTTTGAAATATAAATGCAGAAGCAAGTAGAATTAAACATTTTATTCAATAGCTAATGTTGTCTGAAGATGGGTGCAAATTAGAATTGCCCTTGGCACAGTCAAACGTAAGACACCACCCTGACCATGTCATGAAACACAAGATATGATTATCTTGTCATCACATGTAAGAAGATATTGTCGAAGTAGATATTTTGTTGGAGAATATTTTTTTTGTAAAAAACAAAAGTGTAATATTGGATAAAATAAGTCAAGTATGTGTCCTACTGGTGTAGAAAACAAAGACCCTTTTTGATAAAGTGATATATTTTATTGAACTAACATTACAAGCTATGTTAGGGCGTAATAGGCACACAACCCTGAATAAAAAAACAGGGTATTTTCAATTTTCTATTACATATGCACACTGATACTAGTGGAGTCATAAATAGTATAATGGTTCAAATGAGAAGACCACCACACTAGTAACTTTTTTCACACAAAAAATAATTAAGATCACAAGTGCATCTGTCCAAACAGGTTTCCACATACATTACACCATTGTAGCAATATATTTAAACGGAAGTGCTTTAGGCCACAAAAGGGTATGGAAAGAGCTATATAACTAACGAAACAAGAGAATGCAATAGTTAGAATAAGGTGTATTTTGTAAAGTAGAGAGTAAGAAATTAGTCAAGCTGAAAGGATTTACCTCAAATTGGAAACTGTAATAACGCATTATTTGAATGAAAAGTAAAGAAAATACTTTAGCAGAAAAGAAGTTCAGATGAGTCTGTTCCCCTAGAAGTGCCCCACCCCGAGAGACACACACACGCATTCCAGCATTGACTGAGCAGATCTAGACTCCTTGTATCGCATTGCTTCATGATATTATTAGGAGACGACAGAGCTGATTTGATGTAATGCGTGAAAATGTCCAGCACGTATTTTATTTAAATGGGACATTTTTGGCCTTCTTTGGTCTCTTGTTCACAAAAGAAAAAAACACTTTTTAATTAAAAAAAAAAAGCATGTCCCTCCTTAAACTTCAGACATCCCAGATGTGATTTTTGCTTCAGTTCCCTAAAAAGGAGCATGAAGCGGATACGCACAAAGTGTCCATATGGCACTGCTTTGTGCTGCTTTGAAGTTACACCCATAATTCCATTACTGTAGTGGTCGAAACTAGCCTATAAAAAAAATGCAACATTATCCCAACACCTACCATCCCAAAAACCAAAATTAGTATAATCATCAGGCTGTAACACGTGAATAAAGTTTCATGCCTGTGCCATCATGAACAGTTTTTGATCAATGTGGAATATACTGTGAGTGTGATGCAGAATATAGATCTAGATATGAAAGGTGCAGTGCCACCTTCATAACAGGGTCTTTTCAGGGTCGCCAGCTTAATTCTCAGGTCCATAATTAGTCACTATATAGAGGAAATTACATCGTCAAGACTAAAGAACGTTGTTTTTGGAACCATGCATGACATGACCTCCGAGACAAAAACGGCATTGCAGAATAACTATTTTGACAAGCGAGGTCTGTCCAGTTAATGACAAAGGTAGTGTGACCCAGAATTGTGAAGCTTGCTTGAGACCCACTGTGTACAATAGGTATACCTAAGGATGTAAACACCATCTCCTGCCATGGCAAGCCTAAATCCTGCAATCCTGAGACATCCTCACTTTTCAGAGTGCTGATTGAGACTTGCACCATTTCTTGGTTAGTTCCAAGTCTGCCGATGACCTTTGCAGCTCACTTCACAGATGTATTAGACCCTTCTCAGGTTCCTAAATGTACACCAGTGTATAATGAGAATGTAAGTGGTATTTACCTATTTGTACTTCCCATTCATGCATCATGTATCTGAGCGCAGCTGCTAGTGGCTTCAGAGCCAACGCTAATATGTTGGATGAGAGGGGGTATCCCTGCAAGTTACCACTCTCTAGCATCCATTTCGCTGATGCAATCTACCCAGTTATCAACCATGCCATTGGTGACATACATTGTAACTTTATCCAGGCGAATTTATTTGGGCAAAAGACATAACGATGCAAAGCAGCAAAAAGAAAGCTCCATCAGACTGATGAATGCTTTTCCAGGTCAAGTGATGCAGTGGCAAACTTCCTCCTGGCATTCTCTAGGTATTATTTTTTAACATGTGCAAGGTGTCTCACATATAGCATTATGTTTCTTTGTGGGATAAATCTAGATTGATTAAAGTGATTTAATGAACTAACTACTCTCAGCAGCCTTTCTGCTATGGCTTTACTCAGCATTTCGCAGCAGTATGGAGCGCTGATAAAGGGCTGTAAGAACCACAATCTGCAGTGTCTTGTAACAGTCAGGGCATCCATTTAAGCTTCCAGAAATGTATCTATGAAAGGAAAATGCTACTTACCAGTATGCATCTGTTCTTGGCATGTAGGGCTGCAGAACCACACACTTTTGCATTAGATCACCATCTGGTGGTGGGCCCGGATGATTACACTTTGTTGTTGTCTTGGAAGAGTCTTTGTCTGCTAGGTGACTCCTCCCTTAGACCGTAGTGCGCATGGGCATCGACTCCATCCTCAGATTGTTTTTGCCATTGGGCAAATGATGGCGTTGTATCATTAAAGATAAGGTTGACCATGTATTGTGTATCTAAATAAGATAATACTGGAACAGATAAAGGCAGGAGGCGGGTGGGTGTGTGTGGTTCTGCAGCCCTACATGCCAATAACAGATGCATACTAGTAAGTAGAATTTCCGTTCGAGGCATATGGGCTGCAGACCACACACTGTTGCATAGATTGCACAGCAGTTTCTCCCTTAGCGGCGGTCACCCACATCTGTTGCAGTAGTTTGAAATAATGTCTTTAGTACAGCCTGGCCCGCACTTGCTTGTTGTTTTGCCTGCACATCTACACAGTAATGTTTTGTAAATGTGTGCGTAGTAGACCATGTAGCTGCTTTACAGATATCATCTAATGGTATGTTTCCTAAGAATGCCATAGATGCTCCTATCTTACGGGTAGAATGAGCCCTAGAAGGAATGGATAAAGTGCGATTCGCTTTTTGGTAGCAAATCTGAATACACTTAACAATCCATCTGGCGATGCCTGATTTAGAAATTGGATTGCCTTTATGTGGAGGTGAAAAGGACACAAACAGTTGTTTAGTTTTCCGAAAAGGTTTTGTCCTATCTATGTAGTATAGAATCGCTGTCTTTACATCAAGTGTGTGAAGAGCCCTTTCTGCAACTGTTTGCGGTTGTGGGAAAAATACCGGCAACTCAATGGATTGGTTGAGATGGAACGGTGAAATGACTTTCGGCAGAAACTTTGGATTTGTCTTGAGAACCACTTTATTATGATGCAGTTGTATAAATGGTTCTTGAGTTGTTAATGCCTGGATCTCACTCACTCTTCTTAGTGATGTGACTACTACTAAAAAAGCAACCTTCCATGTAAGAAACTGTAATTCACACTTATGCAGTGGTTCAAAGGGTGGACCCATAAGTCTTGTAAGAACAATATTTAAATTCCATACTGGAGAAGGTTGTATTCTTGGAGGAATTATTCGTTTAAGTCCTTCCATGAACGCTTTTATTGCAGGTACCCTAAACAAGGACAAATGTTGTCTGTTTTGTAGATATGCCGCTATAACAGCATATGATGTTTTGTATAGAAACATTTAAGGGGTTCACGTTATCTGTGCAATAGACAACAAATCATTTCCATTTTGCTGCATAACATGCTCTATTGGTAGGACTACCTTGCCTCTTTAATGACATCCATGCAATCAGGAGGTAAATTTAGATATCCAAACTCTAAGACCTCAGGAGCCAAATCGCTAGATTGAGCTGCATTGGGTCTGGATTCATAATCTCTCCATGGTTCTGTGTTAGTAGATATGGGGAGAGTTTTAGTTTGTGATGTGGTACTACAGAGAGCTGCAGTGGCGTTGTGTACCACGGCTGTCTTGCCCATGTTGGTGCTATTAGAATCAATGTGAGAGAATGTTGCCTTAGTTTCCGTACCACTAATGGAATTAGTGGGAGAGGTGGAAAAGCGTACCCAAATTAGTTTGACCAGTTCATCCATACCGCATTGCCTTTGGATAATGGGTGTGGGTATCTGGCGGCGAAGCTTAGGCATTTGGAGGTGCTTTGTGGGGGAAACAGATCTATCTCTGGTTGTCCCCACATTGGAAAAAATGGCTGAAGAGCCTGAGTATGCAGCTCCCATTCGTGTATCTGTTGTCTCTGATTTTTTTTGTCAAATCTGTTTTATTAGCATTTTATATTTTTCAAAATACAGTGCAAGATTCAGGTAGCAAAACATGGCAATCCAGTCGCATCAGGTCAATGTTGATGTATCACATGTAGCCATGCTGACATTAATACATACGGACAGTGTATGCACTTTGGTCTAGTATATACACGCAGGGGTGAGTCCCAGTGTCCTTTGGCATGTTATATGACTGCCTGTCGGTCCGATCATGCACGAAAGCATATTCACAGGGTGAATCCCACTGCTGCGGTCTTACGTTCAGAGATGACATTAATCCAACAGTTAATGCAAACATTTAAACTATTGCGGCAAAACACATACATTAGCACATGGCATTCTTCTCCCCCAGCCTCAACACCCCCCCCCCCCCCCCCCCCCGGCGCCCCACCCCATGGATATCATTATGCGCGAGTCTGTATGCATCACAGCCCTACACGGCCAAATGCGTATGTACCTAGCGTGACAGAACGCCCTCACAGTAAAGTGACCCATGGCATTTACGGCCGCCCGGGGCAACTGTTTAGACCGTTCTAGCATCGTGTACGTCTATCTCCTCCGGCAGGCGTAAGGCGTTAAGCATGCGCTCCCACCGCTCCGCCATAGGTTCCTTCCGGAGTCCGGTCGTCTCCTCCCTCCGGAGAGTTATCCATTCCGCCCTTGCCCACGCCATAAGGGAGGATACCCACGCTTGCGCAGCAGGTGGCTCGCGCGCCTTCCACCTCCTCGTTAGCAGTCGCTTAGCCACCACCAAACCCAGATCTAGAAAACGGGACAATGCCTTATCTTGGGGTCTCCTCTTGAATTGGTGCAGAAGGTATTCAGGCCAGTTGAAGGGAATGACACGGCCCGTACACGCCCCAAGTGCTCCGCGCACCGTATGCCAATAAGCGCCCAGCCTGGGGCAACTCCATAGGAGATGAACCAGCCCCGCATCTAACTCATCACACCTAGGGCAAGACGCGTCAGAGCGGTGGAAGTATCTATTAATTAGCTCAGGCGTCAGGTAGGCTCTATGGACAATGAAGAGCTGTATCTGGCGAAAGCGCATATTTCGGGGGATGCGTACCGGGCTCCTAAGGAGCCTCTCCCACTCCTTATCAGTAAGCGCCCTGTCCATGTCTCCCTCCCACTTGCCTCTGAGAGGGGCCAAACTAATCTCCGTGTGTGCCCGCAGCGACGCGGCGAACCAACGGACTAAGTGCCTACCTCTCCCCATAACGTGCAGGTACTGCATTGTGAGATGCTGTGCAGGCTCCGTCGCCATGTCGCCCCAGCGAGCCGCCATCTTTGCCATGAGGGAGCGGTGCAGCAGAAACCCCCCAGGAGGTAGTCCATCTTCAGCTATCAACGTGTCGTAGGCCACCAGCTCTCCATCCCTGTACAAGTCCCCCAACGTCCGGATATCAGCCTCTCCCCACTGCTCCAGCAGAGGGTGCATGTTCGCCCCTCCGCTTCCAGGGGAGCCCTCTAATGGTATAGCAGGTGCATATGGGAGCACCTTGCAGGTGAGAAATAGGGCTCTACGAAAGCATTTGCATGCTACCGCCAGCAGTGGCGGAGTGGGCTTCTCAGGCGGCGCCAGTGGATGGAAGAGAGCGACGACGCGGCCTAAAGAGTACGGTGGTTCCGTCGTGGCAGGGTCTTCCCTACCCCTATCCGCCAACCAGCGGGCAATCCATTGCAGCTGCGCGGCTAGGTAGTAATGCTCAAAGCAAGGGGCCGCCAATCCTCCCTTGTCCGTTGGTAGGACAGCTTCGGCAGCCCTAACCTATGTCTGGACGTGCCCCAGATAAAATCACGCAGGACCACGTTAAGTTTAGAAAAGAAGGAGGCCGGGACAAACAGAGGCAAGTTAACAAAATAGTATAGGAGTCTGGGAGGCATGATCATTTTGGTCAGCGCCACTCTGCCCGTAATCGTCAGCGGGAACATGGACCAAAAACTTATCTGGGACTTGAGCGCTGTCACCGCTCGCCCCAGGTTCCCATCAAACAGGTCAGCTGGTTGGCGGTAAATCTGAATCCCCAGATATTTAAAGATATCTGCCCTCCATTGGACTCTCGTGTCCCCCAGGCAGAACTCTGGATCTTCCACCTCGCTGTTGAACGCATATAAGCAGGACTTAGCTACATTTACCCGAAGGCCCGAGATTTCAGCAAACTTGTTCAGTAGCTGGGCCAACTGCTCCGGTATACCATGCAACGAACACCAGCAGGTCATCAGCATATAACGAGACCTGGTGCATAGCATCTCCATGGGGAATACCCGTGCCGAGGGTCTGCCGCATTGCCACCGCCAGGGGCTCTATCGCCAGCGCGAACAGCAGGGGCGACAAGGGACAACCCTGTCTGGTGCCCCTGCCCACCACCACTTCCTCCGAGATGTATGGACCTAACCTCACTCGCACTACAGGCCGTTTATAGAGGAGGTCAACCATGTTCAGGATGTCCGCATCAAACCCGAAGCGCACCAGCACCTCAGCCAAATACCCCCACTCCAAGCTATCAAAGGCCTTCTCCAGGTCAATCATCAGGCAACCCGCCCGAGGCCACCTCCCCGCCGCCTCAGCCGCCACTCTGAAGAATCTCCTGAGATTCAGGGACGTGGACTGCGCCGGCACAAACCCATTTTGGTCAGCGTGCACGAGATGGGGGACCACTGGCGCTAGCCGTTCGGCTAGCAGCTTTGCTAGGATCTTGTAATCAACATTGAGCATTGCCAGCGGCCTGTAGGACCCCAGATGTGCCGGATCCCTATCAGGTTTGGGCAGAGAGATCAGGAACGCCTCTTGCATGGATGTGGGGAGCGATCCCTCATCTATCGCCGCGGCATAGGTGCGTAGGAGTAAGGGGGCCAGGGAACCAGTGGCAGGGCGATCAAGTCTAGAAAGTCGCCTAGTGCACCCCCAGTACCAGTGCTAGTAACTCCAGATAATTTATGTGGAGTACCTTTTGTTTTATTGTCCACGTACTTTGTACTGTGTGACTTTGTAAGTGCGCTCCCCATCCCGTGAGAGATGCGTCTGTGGTCAGTATTATTTGTGGAACTGGCTCTATAAACGGCCGGTCCTTTGAAAGGTGTTTGTTGTTCCACCATTGCAGAGAGCGTCTACCACCACCAGAACTGTTATTTCCTGTCAAGCCTGATTCCACTGACCTGCCAAGCATTCTTGTATGGGGCGCATTTGTAGTCTTGCGTATGGTACTATGAAAATGCAAGGTGCCATCATTCCTATTAACTGCATAAACACTCGAGCTTGTAGTGAGTGTTGTGCTTGGAATGTTTTGATGAGATTCTGCATAGCTTGTATTCTCAGTAAGATGGGGTACGCTATTGCCTTGGAGGTATCTATTGTGGCACCTAGGTACTGCTGAGATAGGGACGGTTGTAGATGTGATTTCTTTAGATTCACTGTTCAAGTTCAAGTTCAAAAATTTGTATAGCGCACTACTCACCCAGAGAGTCTCAAGGAGCTTGAGAGAGGGGGGTGAATTTACTTATCTTTACTGTAAACCCCAACTTGTGCCGCTGGCAGATTGTTTGATGTGTGTGCTGTACGCATTGGTTGTATGACTTGGATTTTATTAGCCAGTCGTCCAGATATGGGAATACAAGAATGTTGTCCCTTCTTAAGTGTACTGCTAGACACTTTGTGAATAGTCGAGGTGCTGTTGTCACTCCGAAGGGGAGCACCTTGAATTGGTAGTGCTGACCTTCTAGCACGAACCTTAGTACTTTCTGTGAGACTGATGAATGGGAATGTGGAAGTAGGCATCCTTGAGGTCTAATGTGGCTAGGAAGTCGCCTTTCTCTAGCAACGGTAAAACTTGTTGTAATGTGACCATATGAAAATGGTCTGACTGTATGTACTGGTTTAGGGATCTTAGATCTCGAATTGGTCTGAGAGACCCGTCCTTTTTGGGTATGAGAATATAAAGGGAGTAAACATCCTGTGTTTTGATGTTGCTTTGGTACTGGTTCTATTGCATTCTTTTGCAGTAGTGCTTCCACCTCTTGCCTTAATAGTAAGAGGTGTTCTTGTGACATAGGACGTTGTCTGGGTGGTATTGTTGGAGGAGTGGAAGTGAGCTCCAGGCAATAACCTGACTGAATTATTTGTCACACCCACCTGTCTGTGGTGATGGAGTTCCAGACAGGTAGAAACTGTTGTAATCTTCCCCCGACCGGAGTGGAATGGTCTGGGGGGATGGAAGGGAAGTCACTGTTTGGGAGTAGAGGTGTTGCGATTGTTGTTGCCTCTGCCTCTGCCCTTATTGTTGTTTCCTCTATACCCTCCTCTATAGTATCCCTTACTGGGTGAGGTTTGGTTGGGCTGTTTGTAAGTAGAGGAGGTGTTATCAGTTTGGAAACCCTTTGATGTGTCTCTATACGAGGAGCGACGAAAGGAAGGTCTATGGGCTTGTGCTTGTAAAGCTCCCATTGATTTTGGGGTATCCGTATCTTTCTTCCTCTTTTCGAGTGCACTGTCTATATTTGGACCGAAAAGATGTTGTTGGTCAAATGGTTGGTTTAATATACTGGCTCGTACTTCTGGTTGGAAGCCAGAGATTCTTAGCCATGCATGTCTACGCAACAATACCCCTGTATTTACTGCTCTAGAAGCTGTGTCTGCAGTGTCTAGCGCGCATCTTATGGCGGTATTAGTTATAACTTTTCCCTCTTGTATTAAATCAGCAGCCCTAGCCTTATATTGTTCTGGCAGGTGTTGCATGAGTGACTCTAGCTCATCATAATGAGCTCTGTCATATCTTGCTAACAGAGCTTGAGTGTTAGCAATACTCCATATATTAGCAGCTTGTGATAGTGTGCGTTTCCCTGAAGCATCTAAAAGTTTTGATTCTTTGTCAGGGGGTGGAGCATCCCCTGTTGTTTGCGAGTTGGCTCTTTTTCTTGCATTTGACACTACCAGCTAGTTTAGTGGCAACTGCCCCTTAATGTATGCAGGATCAAAGGGAGCCGCTTTATATTTCTTTTCCAGTCTGGGGTTAATTACCATGGCCCTGACTGGGTCTTTAAATATTTCTGGTGCGTGTCTTACCACTCCATTAAGTATTGGAAGTGTGGTAGTGGTTTTATGTGACGTCGTCACAGTGTATCCATAAGAAAATCCTCTTCTATTGGATCTGTATGCAGGTCTACACCATGAAAAGTAGCTGCTCTATGGATGAGTTGTGTGAACCCAATGGTGTCATCTGGTGTAGATGGCCTAGACGGGTATGCCTCGTCTTGTGGAAGATCTGGTGCATTGTAATCTTCCCATGGGTCACCTGATGATCCAGCCATATCATATGGGTCATTACTTTCATCTATTTGCTGATAACTTTGTTGTGAGTATGTATCCCCATAATCCCCTTCTTGTGGTATTATACTATGTGTGATAGCTGGTGAGTGCACAGGAGAAATATCTGCTAGTATTTCTAGTTCTGGTGAAGGAAGTCTTGTAGGGGAAGTCTGAACATGCTTCTTCGGAGGAACAGGAGATGGTTTAGGACAGTCCATTTTCCTCTTTTCAGGCACTGTGTACACCTTTCCAGTGTTTGGATGAATTGTTAGAGTCTTTTGCCTTATATCAGGCTGGAAAAGCTCTTCTATAGGTAAATCCTTTTTCGGGGCCGATTTATGTGGATTGGAATCCTCAGGCTTAGTTTTCACAGTGTCTATTGGCTTGGAAACAGGTCTTGATTTCGGTTCCGAAGACTTTTCTATCTTTTTCTTTGGATCTGTGCTTTTTGGATCCGAAGCTTTGGCTGCGGAGTGTTTAGACTAATCCGCTTTTGGTGCCGAAGAGTGTTTCGGTATGGAAACCGCTTTTGGGTTCGCTTTTTTAGTTACCGGAGTCGTCTTTGTTTCGGTAACTTTTGGAACATCTTTCGGTGCCGAACTTGGTTTCGGAACCTCTTTCGGTGCCGAACTTGGTTTTGGTTCGGTAACTTTCGGCATTTATGGGTGTGTCGGTGCCGGTGTTAACTTCGGCTTAAGCACTTTCTGCTTTTCGGGACCGACAGTCTGACTCGAGCCTGAGCCGACTGGAGGCTTTTTAATACTCTTCGCTGCCGAGCCCGAAGGCAGGGCGTCGGAAGGTTTCGATCAGTGCGCACCCGGACCCGAAGGCGGGGGTGGAACCAAAGCCTGTCCCGGTATGGGGGGGTGAACAGGGTTGACGTTCTTACTCACCACCTGTTGACCAGCTGGAAGAAGATCATCATCTTCGGAACGATCCTCTTCACCGGAAGCTGACTCTGCTTCGGAGGCGACGTCTTCTTGCTGTTCTTCGACGTCTACCTCGATCGGCGCCTCGTCTATGATGAGGTCTGGTGTCGACGATGAGGACTGCTCCATAGCTCTTCGAGCTCGACGGTCCCTGATAGTCTTCTTGGACCGGAACGAAGCACAGGCCTCACAGTCTCGACTCTCGTGCTCTGGAGACAAGCACAGGTTGCAAACCTCATGCAGGTCGGTGTGGGGAAACTTGTGTCCACACGGAGGGCACTTCTTGAACGGTGTTCTTTCCATGAGCCAAAGGCCCAGTGGCGCAGTTGGGCCCAACGGCCCCGATGAGCGCTGGAATGGAGAAGTGGATCCTCTCTTCGACGCGGGCGACCGGAATCACTGTCGAAGACGATATTGATGTTTTAGTTGATTTATGGATTAGAAAAGAGATCGGTAACGGGACCGAACGATGAACACATCCAAGCCCGATGGCGGAAAAAAACAATCTGAGGATGGCGTCGATGCCCATGGGCACTACGGTCTAAGGGAGGGGTCACCTAGCAGACAAAGACTCTTCCAAGACAACAACAAAGTGTAATCATCCGGGCCCACCACCAGATTGTGATCTAATGCAAATGTGTGTGGTCTGCAGCCAATATGCCTCGAACATTCCATTCTTTTGTTTGCAAAATCAGATGGCAAGTAGATCTGTACTTACGAACCTTCAATTCAGAGATAACTAACAGCAATTCTACACAATCAATGGTTCCTCCAGATAGTCTCAATATTCTGATTAAAGACAAGGCAGCCAAGTCTCACCAGACACTTACTTATTTCAACATTAGTTGGATAAATTGCCTGGGAGTACAAGAAATAAATACTTTGTGCTGACATTTCACTAATCCCTCCATGAGTAACCACATCCCCGCCTCCTGGTGTGCTCATGAGCCCAGGGGTTTCACAATTCAATAGTCAGGGCATTCACTTACTTTCTATATCTCCTTCCCTATGAAGAGGTTGACAATATCCAGTTCTTACACATGTATCAATTATATCATATGGTGTTGTTAACAAGTGATTATTTGTCTCCGCTTTACAGAGCTCCAGCTCTAAAGGCATCATTTTCTCTAGTTCACCAGGTATTTTCCAGGTTTCCAATTTCACAGTGTTAAATATTGGACGGATTTGTTTGCATGAGCTGAAAGCCATTTTGTATTTCTGGCAGCCATTTTAGTTAGCCATGTGCTGCCACGAGCTCGCCATGTGCTCTGTCCTCCCTCAGTGTTGACTGCTCTTGTAATCGGCCTAGAAACAAACTATATTTAACATCTTCCACCTTCGCACATGCCCAGAAGGGCCTAGCTAGTAGAATGCACCTGTTTCTCTAGTGTAATTGTCAGGCTATTTTTACTGCTGTATGGAGAAGTAACTCTCCTCCCACTTTGATGAGCGAGCAGATCTTGTATGCCCATATCAGTCATTTTGCATGCTTACATGAGCCAGGACTGCCCCTTGGTCTTATGCTGAGTATGTAACCCTAAGCATATATAAGGCTTCTGTTTTCTGTACTCCCCAGACTGCCTCATTCAGTTGCTAAGGCTTCTGTGTGACGTAGTCTCACTCATTTGAGGTTAATAAAGATGCTCTTTTATATTTCAGCTTCTGTGCCAATTTCTCAGTGGGACCCCTAAGAAGGTTTTTTGATTTCTTCAAATGGCGCTCCAACGCGGTCCTCATCAGAGAAGTGGCTATCTAAGGGACTGATCTTGTCAGGAGACAGAAATCTACTGAGGAGGACAGTGCATGATTCTACTAAGGAGGTACTCTGTGCACAGAGATTCTAGGGATTCTCTGTCTCTGCAGCCCAGTATATTTCTGATCTTCCTGATTTTGATCCTCCACATGATGTCACTCCTGACTGAGAACCTTTTTGGCGTGAGTATTCTAAAAAAGACCGTTAGGTCATTCAGAACTTGTCAGTTAGAATTTGGACAACCATTTGTTTGGTAAGAGTCGTTCTTCAGCACTTGCTTTGGTTTTGATGCCTTTGATTGGTAAGATAGTTTAGTAACGCTTAATGTGGCTTTGGAATTTTGGAATTTGGGTTGGCCAACTTTAGATTTGTATGGGATAGATATACGAATTGCAATTTGTGTAGGCAGGTAATGAGGAGATTTTTTTTAATTTGTTTGAACGGCGCAACGTATGAAGAATACCTTAAGCACTACTTTGATTATAATATTTGCATATTCTGCAATATTTTTGGCATCCCTGTTTCAAGCACACATCGAAGAATGTGTTACTTTTTGGAGGTACCATAGTGAGATGTGAAGTGAATTAGCCGGCTCCCCTGAGGGAATAGCTAGATAGGTTTAGGTATAAAAACATATTTCTTCCTTGGTGACTTATCCCCAGGGAATTAAAATATGACAAAATACAAACAAGGATCCTTATTTCTGCGCAATTTTATGAATGGAGAAATGCAGAGCGATTTTTTGGTGTTCTGCCAGCCTAAGCTAGTGAATTGAGTGTATTTTGGCTTCTAGGAAATAAAACAGTCTGTTGTTTTTTTTTGGTTTTTTTTTGCAGTCTTTTGGAATACCATTGAGAAGCTCTTCTTGTAAATATGACTTACAACTAGTATTTACAAATGGTTTGGTTTAAGTATAGTCTGTGGGCTGTCCTTTGTTTCTGTCCTAAGTGTTGATCTGTTGGTTAAATGTGTGTTTAAATGTCTATGTGGTTCGTGTTTTTACACTGCAACTTCTGTGAGTAAATAGAGATTGTGCTATTTGTGAAATAATGGGTCTTGAGCCAGCTGTGTTGTGTGATTCTGAGTGTATGACCCCTTCTATATGTCTGGAATGAGCTCAATGTGTGTTTGTGTTTTCTTGCGGTCATCAGTCTGTTATGCAAAATGTCATTTAATTCATATTAAATAAAAATTAAATAAAAATCCAGAAATGAACCATATGATATGCTAAATAATTATGTTACTATTTAAATGATAGAGTAAGGAACTATGCACATGTACAAACTGCTAATGCTTAAAAGATAAAATTAGAATTCACATTCAATAGGAATAAATAGGCCTCAAAAACCAAATTGTGTGTTTTGTAAAGAATAAACAATTATAAAGCATTTTCCTTAGATACATTGTATTAGATATTAACAGGCAAACACATCATCTGAGTAAATTGGATTTTGTTGAACTAAACACATATTATAGAACATGCATTGAAATGCCTCAGTTTTAAAAAGACTGCCACCGTGCTTACGTTTCAACACTGAAAAAAGGTTTCCTCAGCTGTGTTTTTACTGCCGCTAAGCAAGCAGCTGTTGGTTTTGTAGGCCATGGAGAGACAGGGATGTTGATTCGGCCAGGATTTTGCAGTGCTAGCAGGGTATAAAATCCTGCATTTCAGACTGCTGTTTTAAAAAGTTACAAAAATCAGGTTCATTATTTTAGATACCAGGAAAACATTTAAGGTAGAGATTTTCATTCTTAAAGCCTTTTTTTATAAGCATATTTGTGGTTCTGATGTTAAATAATTGTCCTTTTAAAAAGTGGCGCAAAAATGTGTCCTGTTTCAAGTTAGGCTTCTGTGCTTAGGCTTGTGAATGAATGCGTCTAAATATGATAGACAAGGGATGCAGCTTGCTTTTCCTGAGGAATTGTTTTATTAAAAAATGTTTTTTATTAATTATGAAAAAAATAGTTTAAAAAAAAAGTGCTTTTATATTCGTTTTTTAATATTTATAAAGCTTAATACTCATACTGTGACATCCTAGCATTACAATAAAATTTAAGATGTGTTGTACCGCATAATGAGGATATTTGCATATGGAATTTCACTCTGCGCAGGCGTAAAAAACTAATTTTTATACGGGTAAACATGAGATATTTCTGATGTCCCATCTCTGGGCTATCTAGAGAACATTTTGATAATGAATATTATGCAAAAACATTATAGGATATTCATTTTTAAGTGCCCCAAATATCAAAGTCGAAATTGAATATTTAAACAGCATTTATTCAATCAATCAATCAATCAATCAAAGCATTTGTATAGCGCGCTACTCACCCGGAGGGTCTCAAGGCGCTTGGGGGAGGGGGGTCCTCTACTGTTCGAACAGCCAGGTCTTGAGTTGCTTCCTGAAGGAGAGGTGGTCTTGGGTCAGGCGGAAGTGGCTGGGGAGGGAGTTCCACGTCTTGGCAGCCAGGTAGGAGAAGGATCTTCCTCCCGTAGTGGCTCTTCGGATGCGGGGAACGGCGGCGAATGCGTGGGTGGTCGATCGTAGCTGGCGGGTGGGAGTGTAGAAGGTCAGGCGGTCGTTGAGGTATCTGGGGCCCTGGTTGTGGAGAGCTTTGTGTGCGTGGGTGAGGAGTCGGAACGTGATTCTCTTGCTGACGGGGAGCCAGTGCAGGTCTCTCAGGTGTCCGGCGATGTGGCTGTGTCGGGGGATGTCCAGGATGAGTCGTGCTGAGGCGTTCTGGATGCGTTGGAGTCTTTTCTGAAGTTTGGCTGTGGTTCCGGCGTAGAGGGTGTTTCCGTAGTCCAGTCGGCTGGTGACGAGTGCCTGGGTGACCGTCTTCCTGGTTTCGGTGGAGATCCATCGGAAGATCTTTCGGAGCATCCGCAGGGTGTTGAAGCACAACGATGAGACGGCGTTGACTTGTCTGGTCATCGAGAGGGAGGAGTCCAGGATGAAGCCCAGGTTGTGTGCGTGGTCCGTTGGCTTGGGAGCGGTGCCCAGGGCAGGGGGCCACCAGGAGTCGTCCCAGGCGGAGGGCGATGATCCCAGGATGAGGACTTCCGTCTTGTCCGAGTTCAGTTTCAGGCGGCTGTTCTTCATCCACATGGCGACGTCTTTCATCCCTTCATGTAGGCTGGTTCTGGCGGTGGCGGGGTCGTTTGTGAGGGAGAGGATCAGCTGGGTGGCGTCGGCGTAGGAGATGATGTTGAGGTTGTGTTGGCGTGCGATGGCTGCGAGGGGGCTCATGTAGACATTGAAGAGGGTGGGGCTGAGTGATGATCCTTGTGGTACGCCGCAGATGACTTCAGTGGCCTCGGATCTAAACGGGGGGAGGCGGACTCTCTGGGTTCTTCCGGCGAGGAAGGAGATGATCCACTCCAGTGCCTTCTCCTGGATTCCGACGTTGTTCAGGCGCTGCACTAGGGTGAGGTGGCAGACCGTATCGAACGCTGCGGAGAGGTCCAGGAGGATGAGGGCCGCTGTTTCCCCGTTGTCGAGCAGGGCTCGGATGTCGTCGGTGGCTGCGAGGAGGGCGGTCTATGTGCTGTGGTTGGCCCGGAAGCCGGACTGCGAGTGGTCGAGGGATCCATTCGTCTCGAGGAAGGCGGCCAGCTGTGTTGACAGTCCTCTCGATGACTTTGGCAGGAAAAGGAAGGAGCGAGATGGGGCGGTAGTTTTTGAGGTCGGTGGGGTCCGCTGATGGTTTCTTCAGTAGGGCGCTGAGTTCGGCGTGCTTCCAGCTCTCTGGGAAGGTGGCGGTGTCGAAGGAGGTGTTGATGATGTCCCGGAGGTGGGGTGCGATGATGGAGTCGGCCTTGTTGAAGACGTGGTGAGGGCAGGGGTCGGTTGGTGATCCGGAGTGGATGGAGTTCATCGTGCGGATGGTGTCTTCGGTGTTGACCGGGGTCCAGGCGCGGAGGGTGGTGGTGGGGGCGTTGGTACGGTCGTTGGGTGCGTCAGCTGTGTATGTCTGCGATCTTGCTGTGGAAGAACGAGGCGAGCGAGTTGCAGAGGTCTTGCGAGGGAGTGATGTAGTTGTTTCCGGCGCTGGGGTTCAAGAGCTCTTTGACGATGTTGAAGAGTTCCTTGCTGTTGTGGGTGTTGTTGTCCAGTCGTTCCTTGAATGCGGTTTTCTTGGTGGTGTGGATCAGCTGGTGGTGTTTCCGGGTGGCGTGCTTGAGGGTGGTCATGTTGTCTGTAGTCGGGTCTCTGCGCCAGGCTTTCTCGAGGGCCCGGCAGTTCTTCTTGGAGCTCTTGAGTTCGTCGGTGAACCAGGATGCTTTCTTGCTGCTGGGTCTGACGGGGGGGGTCTTCAGTGGAGCGAGGTCGTCTGCGCAGTTGGTGATCCACCTTGTGAGGTTGTTGGCTGCTTGGTTGGGGTTCGTGGAGCTGGCGGGAGGGTTCTGGCTCAGGGATGTGGTGAGTTGGTCGATGGTGATCTTGTTCCAGCTTCTGCGGGGAACCTGTTGCGGGTGGTGGTGAGTGGTGGTCCTACTGAAGCTGAAGTGGATGCAGCTGTGGTCTGTCCAGTGGAGTCCGGTGGTGTGGCTGAAGGAGATGTCCTTGCTGGAGGAGAAGACGGGGTCAAGCGTGTGGCCGGTGTAGTGGGTGGGGGTGGTCACCAGTTGCTTGAGTCCGAGGTTGGCGAGGTTGTCCAGCAGGGTGGTGGTGTTGCTGTCGTTGTTGTTCTCTAGGTGGAAGTTGAGGTCCCCAAGGAGGATGTAGTCAGCGGAGGGGAGGGCGTGCGGACTAATGAAGTCGGCGATGTCTTCGCTGAATTGTGTGCGTGGTCCCGGGGGTCTGTAGATGAGGGTGCCTCGGAGGGTGGTCTTGGGGTCGGTGTGTATCTGGAAGTGCAGGTGTTCGGCGGCTGTGAGGGTGTCGTCGGAGTTGGTCGTGATGCGGATGGTGTTCTTGTGGACGATGGCGATGCCTCCTCCGGTCTGGTTGACGCGGTCCCTCCGGGTGATCTTGTATCCGTCCGGGCTGGCGATGGTGATGTCGGGCGCTGAGGAGGCGTTCATCCATGTTTCCGTGAGGAAGGCGACGTCTGGTGATGTGGAGTCGAGGAGGTTCCAGAGTTCGACGGTGTGTCTGTGGACAGAGCGGGTGTTGAGCAGGATGCACTTCAGGTGGTTGCTGCTGGTGCTCGGCTTGGCGGGTGCGGTGCAGGTCCGGATGCAGGAGAACTTGCAGGATTGGCAGGTGAAGGGTCCGTGGGTGCGTCCTGGGGTGGCACGATGGCAGCCGGGGATTCGGCCGGTATTGAGTGCGTTGAGGGTGGCAGTATCGTAGGTCCGGCGGGTGGGCTGGCAGCTGCGGGGGCCAGGGGGTCTGGCGCTGGGCGCGGTCCAGGCGCGGACGGGCGCAGACGGGCTTGCCATTGGCGCACCTTCGGCGCACAATCGGCGCGCCCGCTGCGCGTCAACGCTGCGCGTACGCATGCACTCTGCCATAAATGGAGAGTTGGGGGGACGGGGCGAAGGAGGAGCAGCTGAGAGGCGGGAGCGGGGTGGCGAGTGGGGGGGGTGAGCGGTGCGGTGATGCTGGAGGGAGCGTGGGTGGGGCCGCGGGGAAGCAGCGGCAGGGAGCGGGGTGGGGCAGGGAACAAGCAGTGACAACGGGACAATAAAAGTGAAATGCGCTACAAATGACGAAACAGACAAATACAAGTACTATTCCCATTCAGAGCAGCTTTAAAAGTGCCTTAGGCTTCAGTAAATGCATACATTTAGGTATAATACAAATAGCTGACTTCTATATTGTTAGACAAGTATATTACACACTGCTTACAATTGAAAATATGTATAAAAACCAGCAGAAGTTATTAAACTGACAAACAGGGGAATGGGTCAGCTTTCTTTTTTCAGGGTGACTTTGAATAGGGAAAGCTGCATGGAATACTTTGCACACAGAATAGGAAGCCTGGCAGGGCCACCAGAGCATGGTCTGGTTTGACATCTGAAACTTTTTGAAAGACAAGATGGCAGCGCAGGGAAAAAAGAGAAGTTTTATCTTTTTTTGGGGGGGGGCAAAAAACAAGCACTTTATGCTCTCATGTGATAGAAAACGATATAATGGTATATGTGAACTTTGATTAACAGATAAGCTTTGCCATCCTGCCCAGCCGAGAGCTTGACCCTCACTGTCCCCCTATCGGTGAGATGCTTCTCCATTTTGGGGTGATTGGTGGAAACACTGAGGTGCAGAGCAGTGAACTTGAGACACTGGAGGGTGGTTGAGTGTTGGACCCGGGAGCTCTGGGCCCCGTTCCCTGGGGGTTGACACTGGAGCTGGGCCGACTGCCGAGAACTACCTGCGAGGGGAGGCACCCTCAACCTGAACACATGATGCTAGCGTAAGGACAGAGCCAGGCACTCAGCACACCCCCCTTGAACTAACGGATTCCTTAGCTCATAAGAGCGTTTGGACGACAACATGTTCTGCTGTCGACCTTTTGGCATTGTGTTGTTGTTTACCCTTTTCGCGGAGTTGGTTGACTTTTTCAATCCCCCTTACATTTTCCTTGGAACATACGGACATGTGAGAGTATATTTAGAAGCGCTATGTGGGTGTCTGCCGTGTTTTGTGGGTCTGCCGGTAGCTGGGGGGGGGATGGCTGGGGCCAGGGAAGGTAGAATGGATATGCAATGGCTGCGACGGGCAGTTCATAGTCCTCGCTTCCGTCTATGCTCCTAACACTGACCAGGGGCGCTTTTTCAGGCAGCTATCTACAGTGCTGGCCCCATTGCATGGAGTGCCGCTCCTTCTTGGGGACGATTACAATGCTGTTTTGGATGTTGCTTTAGACCGCTCATTTCCTCCCCTGGTAGACACGCCAGTAGCTGGGGCAATGAGGGCACTTACGGACTGGGCGGTGCAGTGGGACCTACACGATGCCTGGCGTAGCCGTAACCTTCATGAAAAGGTGTATTCTTACTACTCATGAGCGCACAGACTTCACGTCAGATTAGATAGATGCATGATGACGAGCGACCTACTTCCACATGTCACAGATACCAGATACCTCGGCCGCACCCACTCTGACCACAATCCTCACACTTTCGACTTTGCTTGGGAACGCCTCCACCCACCGATACCGACTTGGCGACTTCAACCAGACATCTTATTGGACGCTCCATATAGGGAGGCACTGTCGGTCCGCCTACTGCAGTATTTTGAAGAAAATGACAACACAGCGTCCTCCCCGCAATTGGAATGGGATGCGTTTAAAGTGGTCGCTAGGGGCCACTGTCTGGGAACGCAGGCGGGTATGAGGAAACAGATAGAGACGGAACTGACACAGGTCGAATCTGACCTGTTGGGGGGGAGCAGGAGGCAGCGGGGGGGGATGACGGGGCTTTGTCGGCGGCCAGGGAGCGGCACACACAACTGTTGGACAAGTTGAAGAACCTGAATTATGCGGGTCACTCGGCGCGAACGCATCGCCTAGGTGATAAACCTAGCAAATTGCTATCATGGTTGATTCGACGAGACGCTCAGACCGCACCGGTAATGTCTATACGCACAGCACCAGGCACCACTGTTTACACGCAGAGGGATATCCACGAGGCCTTCAAGTCGCATTATGAAGACCTTTACCGCTCCCGACTGCGAATCTCAGTTGACAACATTTCGGCATATTTATCGACCTTGCATCTGCCAGTAGTTGCTAATGAACAGCGTGGAGACCTAGAGGCACCGCTCACGTCGGAAGAATTACGTGAAGCCATCTTTTCCCTCTCTAATGGCAAGTCCCCGGGTCCTGGTGGACAACCTGCGGAGTTCTACAAAGCTTACTCTGCTATCCTCATTCCCGAATTGCTACGCATGTATAGGGCGGCTATAGCGGACTCGGCCCTCCCACCTTCATTAAATGAGGCGAACTTAGTATCTCTTTTGAAACCGGGCAAAGATAAGCTCAGTTTGGGCTCGTATAGACCGCTGGCCCTCCTCAACACTGACTAGAAGATCCTGGCGTCCATGTTGGCCCAGCGACTGGCTCCCTTGGTGCCTGCCTTAGTGCACACTGACCAGAACGGTTTTGTGCCGACTCGCAGTACGTCGTCCAGAGTCTAGCTCTGGCCCAATGGCCTTCTTCGGGGTGCCTGGTCCTGGACCTTGAGAAGGCGTTTGACTCCTTGGAGTGGCCCTACCTGAGGTTAGTGCTAGAGAAGTTTGACTTGGGAGATGCCTTTCTCCAAATGGTGGAGCTCCTGTATCGGGAACCTGCTGTACGTGTCCGAACGGGCAAACTGTTCTCAGATCCAATTAGAGTATGCAGAGGTACTAGACAGGGGTGCCCCCTCTCTCCCTTAATCTTTGCGCTCATGATGGAGCCCTTGGCCGCGCAGCTCAGAGCCTCCGGCGCGGACTGGGGCATCCCTTTGACCGACGGACTACATGCAGTGTCGCTGTACGCAGATGACTTGCTTCTCTACATTCGAGATCTAACCTGCTTCCCACGAGTACTTACCGATATATTTCGCACATTCGGGGAGATGTCGGGTCTTAGGGTCAACTGGGCAAAGTCAGGTATATATTTCTTTGCTGTCGACACCCCAGAGAGTGACATCGAGGTACTGGGTGAAAGACTTGTTTGGTACCCGACCACCTTCCGCTACCTGGGAGTGTACATATACCGGAACCCCACTGACCTGCTGGATGGTAACCTGGTACGAGCGGTTACATCGCTCACGACTCAGGTAACTTTCTGGGGCTCCCTCCCACTCAATGTCCCAAGCCGCATTACACTGTCGAAAATGATAGTGTTACCTAAATTGCTCTACTTTTATGCCTATCTTCCTGTTTACGTCCCGACCCGAATGTTCCGAGAATGAGAAGCCCTAACCAGACGACTGATATGGAACAAGGGGCGACCTAGAGTGGCGCTTAAGACACTGTATGCCTCGGCAGAGAATGGGGGATTGGCGGTCCCTAATCAGGAACTCTATTATTTGGCGGCCCAGCTGCAGTGGGTGACCTACTGGCTGAGCGGGAAGAACCTGGAGGACACTGCCACGGACAACGCAGTTATGACGACGGAGCAAGTTCATGCGTTGTTCCACCCTTTAGCTAAAACCCAATGCCCAGAGCAAATACATCTGGCGGTAGCACGGAAGTGCTATGTGAGGAGTCCGAATCTCACGCGCTCCATTAAACCGTATGCCCCAAACTTGCCATTGCTAGGAATGCCCTGGGAGGGTGGCGCTCTCACGGAGGCGACACTGAGTAGCTGGACACGAGCTGATTTAGAAGGACTGGGGACCTATTTGTGGATGGTGTCCTAAGTCCGTTCGAGACCTTAGCGGCAAATACGGGGCTCCCTGTCGGTCAATTCCTAACGCACGCGACGATAATACACTCACTCTCGCAGGCCTGCGGTGCCCTCGCGGAAGAACCACAAACTCATTTGTTAATACAGTATTTGAATGTGATGGGGAACGGTTCCCACATTGTCCATTGGCTAGCGCAGGCCCTGCATACACATACTCAGTTCATCTCACAGCGCTTGCGCGATAAATGGACCGGAGACAGGGGACGAGACTGGACGGATAAAGAATGGACAAGGGTGCTGGCTGGAGCATTGAATGTCCCGCGCAACTCTGGCTTCGAAATTATCCAATATTACATTATACACCGAGCGTATTTATCCCCGGACAAAATAAACCGCTACTATAGCCTTACAGCGACGGCGTGCCCCAGGTGTGGGTTGGTGGATGCAGACTTTTTACACATGCTCTGGTCGTGTCCACTCCTGCTGGACTACTGGACAGCAGTATTGACCTCTCTGGCGGCGGCTACGGGGGGAAGTTTGCCACATACATGGGAGGCTTGCTTGTTAGGCATGTTTAGGCGGACGAAACAGACGAAAACTCAGGCCAGATTCTGGGACCTGGGATAAATAACAGCAAAGAGGCTTATTACCAGGCGCTGGAAAAATGGTGAACCTCCCCGGGCCCTGCACTGGCGCACCTCATTTGATAATTGGGCACAGGCTGAAAGCGTGGCTCTGCGTAGGGAGGAGACTGCGGGGCTCCGTAAGTATCCAATAGCTCACACTTGGGATGACACCCTGGCTGCCTTTCATCAGGCGTGCCTACAAGGAGGGATCGCATAGAAATTCCTCCCTCTGATCATCGCCTGCCCCCCCATCCCCTAATCAACCTGATTGCTCCCCTAGCATGACCCCTGGGACCTTTCCTGATGCCTTCCCCCCCCTGCCGACACTGCTGCGGCGCGGGCGCTGGACGACCCACGCTGCAGACGCACTGACATGCACACACACACCTCTGTCCGTATTCCAGTACAATCTGTCCTAACAAAAGCACCTTAACTCAAAATTTTTATTTTTGGATTCTTCCCTTTATGTTATTTTTCAGTCCCTGTTTCCACAAGGTCTTACTAGTTGTTTATAGTTATGAGCAAAAGGTATTGGGTATAGATAATTTGCAGATCATCTCTCTTGTGCTATGGTTGGTGACTGTATGATGCCATTGAATGCACAGGAGTAGACACCCCACCGGGACGAATGAGACACACACGGGCAGTGCACACGAGGCACACCCTGAGAATGAGGGATGATGACACCTGTTGAGTATGCTCTATTATGCGGAAATACTTCAACCGCCCAGCTCCCTCTTGCTGCCCCCTTCTAACAGGGAAGCCAACAGTGGCCCAGGACGCACTGCATCTGACCTTCTAGAGGCACTGCTGTCAGTCTCCTGACATGCCCAAATCCCTCATATACTTGTCACATTATCACCATAGGTACCTTATCATATAGGTTTGGTTCTGCCGGACGAGACTGAGTGACAGTTGTACTCCTAGCAAACTGTTGTCGTAAAGAGAAGTTTATGCACAGCTGTATTTAACATCCTTGTCACACTATGCTTTCACCTGTCTTATTTTCTTCATGTGTATGACTATATACAGACAATGGATGTGAAATGTTATATTTTATCAGTGCTACTGCTACACCATTTTACTCCCCAGTAATTTCATGAAAAAATGCAATAAAATATATTCCCAAAAAAAAACAAAAAACAGATAAGCTTTGCCATATTTATACAGCATTAATGCTTAAAAGCTGAGGCAATGAAATTTAGTTTGACTTCATGTGCATTTTGGCACCTATGCTCTTCTCCCTTTATATTAATTCACTGGGTGAGTCCCTAAAAATTGCCTCTACAGATGTGCCTCGTATGGGTGGTTCCGTGATGCCGGTACTTTTATATGCCGACGACACGGTACTGATGTCAAGGACCCCTAGGGGTCTTCAACATCTATTAAATACTTTTGGGGCTTTCATGCAAGATCTGGAATTAGTGATTAATGCAGGAAAATCACATGTTATGGCTGTGGGTAATTGCAAGAGTAATCCCAGAACCTTGTTCTGTAATGGCTCTACACTTACTAAAGTTAAAGCCTTTACATACCTAGGAGTGGTGTTCGACGAGAAGGGGACATGGGCACCACAAATCCAGAACAAGACCGCTGCAGTAAAACGATCATCTGCTGCTATACTGGGGTTCGCAAAACGCCTTGGCGGCAAACCTCCAGAGGCCATACTATCCATATATAAAGCTAAAACCCTGGCAATAGCTAGATATGGAGCCTCTATTTGGGGTTATAAGAACACAACCCACATTCAAAGAGCAGAGAATATATTCCTGCGATCTGTTCTGGGCTTACCAAAATCCACACCTGCTTTCTCAATCCATATGGAATTAGGGATGGGTTATATTGAAGATATGTTGTCCCTGGCACCATTAAGGGCATGGATTAAAACTTGGCTTAATCCCAATTTAACACTTAATCACAAGATCATTAAAGACTGCATGGGGCGGGATCGAGTTGCAGAGATTGAGTGGCTTGCATACATTAAAAAAACAGCAGGATATCTGGGCCGCCCTGATCTATATACTAATCCTGAAGGCCTAAAAAAAGATGACATCAGTTGGGTAAAATTGGAATATGTAAAGAAAAGAGAAGCTGAAAGAGAATCTTGCGAAATCACGAAGCCAACCGTGAGATCACATTTCCTGACAATTACATCCTTAGCTATCGAACCATACTTGGCGATAGTAAATAAACCTTTCCACCGGTGGCTTCTCACTAAATTTCGATTCAATCAGGCTCACCTTTTGCTGGGTGAATATAGTAAATGGTGTAAGCCCCGTGAGAACGCCCCCTGCAAGTGTGACGATTTCTCAGACCAGGATTCTGTGCATTTTTTCTTTTTTTGTCCATTATTTAGAAATGCTAGAGAGAAATATATTAAGCCTATATTAAAAGAACAAATGTTTATCCAAGTTAAACCGGCTTTTTTGTTCCTACAGCTGATGGAAACACCTTTAATTATGTATGGGGTAGCAAATTTCCTTACAATGTCTATTAGGTCCAGACGAAAAAGACTTCAATCACCAACTACCTGATTTAGTCTTTGTAAAAAACCGTACGCCTTGCCAGGGTAGCACTATAAAATGATTGTATTATAGGCTTGTAAATATTATTATAAATAGATCATTCAATCATACCCTTTAGTACATCCTGTGTAAATGAACCGAAATTCTGTAGGTTACTATAGACAGTGTAAATATGATGTAAATTCTTTGTAAAATCCTTGTAAATATATCTTTGTATTATTGGAAATTTGCACATAATGTCTCTTGTTTTAATCTTGTTATATAAAAAATTCTTTTGTATATCCCTGTGATCAACTTTGTATGTATAGCATACTTTTATGATTTTTATTTAATCGAATAAAGTGTTTTTGACTCTGACTCTGACTTCATGTGCCCTCAAGTTCATTTGTACATTTGCTAAAAGGATTGGGGTTTGGGTATTCATGTTTTGTTAGCTCTTTCAAAAGTGATGTGTACCTCCTATAACTTTGTTTATGCCCAGTTGCTACACATAGGGGTTGATAGTGTTGATAGAAGTGAAACCTGTTTCAGGTTTCCTACTGTCAAAATGGGGGAAGGAGGCTATCTCCTCCACAAATTAAGGCTAGGTAATATGTATGTTGCTCTCTCCTTTTCTCAATTTTTTTAGCCTGTCTAAATTGTCTGTGAAATAGCAATGAGACATTTAATTGGCTATTCAGTAATACTGTTTTAAACATTATTAGCATTAATAAAATAAATAAAATATATATGTTATGTTACTGCCCATCCTGTTTGATGAAATTATGACAGGTTCAGTAGTCTAGATTGTTGTTCCCTTATTTTGACCTTTAAGGGCAGCTAGATGTGGGTAGTTTTTGTTCTAAAAGTCTTAGGTGATAACACCAATATTGTATGTTATTCCATGCTACATAGTTTTGCAAGGGCATTGCTAGTTTTTTATTAGCTAGTCTGTGTAAATAAACGGACAGTCCTTATTAGAGCTGATGTTGCATAGTCTGGATCAAGAAAAGTAGAACGCAGGGAAGATGCCCATGTGATCCTTAGTAAAGATGTTTTGAAGGAAATGTTGTTTTATAGATAAGAACCCTGTTAAATTAGCAGTTTTAGATTTTCCTGCTTCTCCTATAACATGATAGCATGGTCCTAAAACGTACAATGTAGGTGCTTTTATTAAGAAGAATCATTTTTAGAAGTGTCTGCAGTCCTGTACAAGTAATGTAAAGTTTATGAGCAAAAGTGTAGAACATTTTCTTTTTTGAGAGTTTTCAGATTAGTACACAGGAATACACCAATGTAAGGATTTTGAGTATGTCTGTGTTGTTTTTCTCTTTTTCCTCTGAATTTAGTAAATTAATACAGACTTCCTTGGCTGCTTGGGATTGGGTGATATATTACTCTTGTTCACCAAAGAGTTCCTTTTATACTTGCCAATAGGTCCAGGCTGGTTTTTTTTTCTATCTCATAGATAGATGAAACTGGTTCTTGGGTGCCTTGCTAATATATGGGGCGTCCCAAGACTAAGAAATATTTTGCCAATATCCTCTCTGTTGATAGACTGTTTCTGTGCCTTGTCTAAAGACCTTTTGTTCTGTCCACCAATAGATATTTGCTGCTTTACAACCATTGCCAGAGGGGCCCGGACATCAGATTCAGCCTGGAGAGTCAGCGTCAGCATCAGTCCAGCTTGAAGCCAAAGTGAAGGTAACCAGCACAGGCATTGCTGGCAACTAGGACCTCAGTGAAGGCGGAAGCCCTGAAATGAAGTGTTTACCCCAGCCACTGTCTTGGGCGAAAGACGGGGTCACAAATCAGAAAGGAGAAATCGTGGATCATGCCCAGCTGAGAGTCACAGACCGACCAGAATGGCGAGGAGGCCTTACTTGAAGTTACCCCTTTTGAAACAAGGGTTGCTTCAGAGATCCTAACATCATGCCTCTGAATCCTGGTCCTAAAGTGAATGCAAGTTTGCTCCTTTGTTTGTTGGCCAAGAGATACCTGGGTACACTGGATGCAATGTGTGGCCCCAACGAATGAGCAGTACACCAGCAGAGCAATACAGGAGTTAGGGAAGGACTTGAGATTAGGGTACAGGTGCTGTGTCTCTGGTGTCGGTTAGATTGAAGTGAAGAAAACTGGTGCACTGCCTGGGACACTGGACAGGATCGCTAAGAGCATTTGCCTGGTGGGTGACTGCCCTATCCTGAAAGAACAGACTTTTTCCTTGAAACTGGGCTGTGATTCTTGAGTTGCGAGTTGTGCAGCTCCACCGTGGAAACAACAAGAGCGTGCTTGTGGGGCTCAAACGGACACAGGGAGAAGACTCCCCTCTGTCTTGGATGGAAAACTCCATGCTTTTAAAAACGTAAAACACAGATACTGGATGAAAGAGGCACTGAGTGTTCACAGCTCACAGTAAGAGGGTCTTTGTACTGTAGCTTTGGGTGGAGAACCCATGCTTTTCTACAGAGAACTCTGGTTGTAGACACAAATCCAAACTCTTTAAATTTGCTACTTCATCAATGTTTTACAATACCTCTCTTCATCAAGGATAATAGTGCCATCTTCTGCCACTTTCACCCGGGGAACGAGGAGAGGACCATCATTGCTTTCTTCCTCTTCCACATTTTCTTCAGCTTCAATTATGTTTTTCTCTTCAGGTCTACAATGCAAACAAAATATTGAGCTTTGCAAAACATACAAACATTTTAAAACTAAGCAACACTCTTGCAGTATGTACCATGGATTACAAAAGAAATCGTCGTAATCTGTTATTGTTCAATTTAGTACTAAAGCCACAGGTGTTCAAGAAACATGTACAGTTGGACATGGGTTGAATCATAGATCATATTTATGGTACTATGGTAGAAGAGGAGAAGGGTTAAGGCAACAACCCACTTGGTAATGCAACATGCACTAGGATTATGTTAATTTATACCTACTTAATATGTAGATAGATGACCAGTATCAAAATCCAACCCCACTGTCTCAACCTCCAGTGCAGATGATGCACTGAAGTGTGTTAGAATCAATTTTCATAAAATACTACTGTATGAAGATTAACAAGCTACGTTCAGTCCCTTACACCTCTAAAGTTTCAGAATTATATGCCAATGGTTCAGCAAAACGTGTGAATATTTCACAAATGCCTGATGAAATGGCAATAATGTGAAGAAACGATAAAAGGGAGCTTAATAAAGGGGAAGCTAACATGCAGGAAAAATGCTCTGAATTTTTATGGGAAACTTCTCAGTTTTTCAAAGTAGGGCTTAAGTAAGTATGGAATGTATTTTGTGAGAGCATAGGTTACAAGTACGCAATACATCAGGGTCTTATTTTTTTTTGATAATCAAGTTTATTGGTTTTTGAGAACAAAGCACAAGATACAGTGGTAGCGAAATCAGGCACATTATTTAGATAATGTACAATTGAGAGAAAGACAACATAGACTTGTAAGGCACTTGTGGAGTGAGTAAAGCACTTGCTTATAAACATTCTTGTACACGACACACTTGCACCCCTGAACTATTTGCCCCATATCTTGCCAAAAAGATTGAAGTAGCCCAGGGCCTCAAAGAGGGACTCCTCCTGGGTTCCGCACCACTCCCGTTCTCCATTTCCGCATAGTAGGTGGGTTGGCCTGGGACCAGAGTGCCGCTAGATCGCGCTTCGCCACCACCACCGCCATTCTTAGGAAGCGTTTATCGGCCCGGGAGCCATCGAGGCCGTCAAACACCCCCAGGATCAGGCATAGCGGGTCATGGGGAACCTCCCACCCTAGGGTCTGTGTGAGCTCTAGTTCCACCCCCGCCCAAAATGGTGCAAGGACGGGGCATTGCCAAATCATGTGGTAAAAGTCCGCCGGAGCGTGGCTGCATCGCGTGCAGGATGGGGAAGGCAGCAGGTGGGCGCTGTAGAGGCATGCTGGTGTGAGGTATGCCGTATGAAGGTAATAGAATTGGACTAGACGCAACTTGGAGGAGGTCGTCAAGGTCTTGGGGGCCATGAGGGCGTCCCTCCAGTCCGTGTCCTACAGGGGACCCAGCCACCCTTCCCAGCGGGCCCGTAGCAGATCCATGGATGCCGGCCATTGTTCACTAAGGAGCGGTAAATCGGCGACACCCCCCCTCTGCCCAGGATCTCCGTCATCACTTGGGCCTCCGGGGGGTTGAATTCCGGGAAGGAGGTGGAGACGGAATGTGTATTTGGAGGGCATGCCTTAGCTGTAAGTATTTATAAAATTGGGAGGAATGGAGGGAGTAGCGTTGCTGCAAATCTGCAAACAATCTGATGTGGTCCCCAACCCAGACATCTCCTAATAGCGAGATCCCGATGTGGTCCCATCGACGGAAGTCTCGGACAGACGAGACCTCCTCCAGCCAAACACCACTCCACAGAGGCATCTGCCTGGTGAGTGTCCGAGTCCCATTTCGTGTGGCGTAAGGCTGCTCGCCAGGCCATAAGTACCGTTCAGGTGACGAGGGGAAGGGCCTGTGGCACGGGGGTCCCATACAGGTAGGCTTGGAGCTGTGGGAAGTCTCAGAGAGACGAGACCTCTTCCAGCCAAACACCACTCCACAGAGGCGTCTGCCTGGTGAGTTTCCGGTCCCATTTCGTGTGGCGTAAGGCTGCTCGCCAGGCCATAAGTACCGTTCTGGTGACGAGGGGAAGGGCCTGTGGCACGGGGGTCCCTTACAGGTAGGCTTGGAGCTGTGGGAAGTTCATGGACGTGAGCTCCCCTGCACGCCAGGTCAGACAAGCCACCCGCGAACCAGTCATGGATCAAGATGAGATTCGTGGCCAAGTAGTAGAGATGTAGATTGGTTACCCCCATGCCCCCATCATAGGGAGGTACGCGGCAATGTGCCAGGGACATTCGTGGCCTTCCGCCGCCCCACCGTCTATGTCCCGAAACTAACTTCCTGGGCGCTGAAGGGTAATATTTTATAAAATGTATAAAAAAGGAGGACCATCATTTAAAAAAGGGCACTCCTGCCAAGGGGGTTGAGGGGGAGAGATTGCCATTTCCTGAGGTCCGCCTTGGCCCTGGTGACCAGGGGCGTGATGTTCAGTGCCCATTCGAGTTCTGGAAGGAGGGCGACCCGCACCCCCAAGTACTTGAATGACTGCCTGCGTACGGCAATGGTCGTTTGCCAATCGAAGCAAGCCCGGGATGGGTTTAGGGGGACCAGTGTGGATTTCGCCGGGTTGAGCCTGAGGTCGGAGACCCGTTTAAAGGCAGAGAGGACGTCCAAGCATCTTGGGCCTGAGCTCTCTGGGTCCACCAGGAAAAGGAGGACGTCATCGGCGTATAGGGCAATCTTGTCAATCTGAAAAGGGTCCCAAGACTAGCCTCGGATGATGGGGTCTTGACGTACGAGGGAGGCCAGGGGCTCCATTGCTAACGCACATCAGGGTCTTATTAATCATTGTGACAAAAGTATATACAGGAACAGGATATAAGAGACACAAAAGAAGGACTAGGAAGAGTAAGGCTTTATATGCAAGGAATTTGCATGCAATGTTGTAGACTACTGAACACGTTCACGCAATGAAAAATGAAAGACACAATGTGGAGCCGAGGTTAGAGATTTATAGTGCAAGAAAGGTCCACAATTTACATTCATTCTATCGCAAAGAATAACAGTTGGGAGAAGGCAGTAGTGAGGAAAATGGATAAGATGTTGGGAAGCACTGAAAGCAGGAGTAGGGATTACAGTTTACCACCCTCTGAGTGCATAACGCATACAGAAGAAATTCAGATAAGCAACCTCTGGTACAGCATGAAAAATATTTGCTTGAGTTAGGATCATCTGCCCAAAACTGAAGGCATCAAATGCCCGTCTAGCTCATTTTCAGTTTAGGACTAATCCTTTTCTTACTATGCACAAAATGAGTGGAGTGCATGCAGCAAAGTGCTTCAGCGCCTTGTCCGGTGTAATAAGCGCTAAATAAATTCAATTAAAATTAAGTGGAGTGGCATTGAGTGGAGTGGATTGTATGAAGTAGAATGAAGTAGCATTGTTCAACATGAAGTGGAGTGGCATTGTGTGGCGTGGAGTGGCATTGTCTGGAGAGGCTTTGTGTGGTGCAGAGTGGAGTGGCATTGTGTGCTGTAGAGTGGAGTGACACTGTGTGGAGTAGAATGAAGTATCAATGTGTAGCATGAAGTGGAATGATACTGTGTGGCATGGAGTGGAGTGGCTTTGTGTGGTGTAGAGTGGAGTGGCTTTGTGTGGTGTGGAGTGGCATTGTGTGGAGTGGCACTTTGTGGAGTGGCATTGACTGGCAGAATGGAGTTGTATTGTGTAGTGTGAAGTGGAGTGGCATTGTGTGGCATTAAGTGGAGTGGCAGTGAGCCATGTAGAAAGTGGAGTGGCACTGAGTGGACTGCAGTGGCATTGTGTGATACTGCGTGGAGTCATATTGTGTGATCTGGAGTGGCATTATGGGATGTGGAGGGACACTGGTGTGTGGGGTGCAGTGGCACTGTGTGGAGTGTATTTCAGTGGTATTTTGTGGAGTGGAGTGGCAAGGTGCAGAGTCGACTGAAGTGTCATTAAGGGGAGTGGAGTGGATTTGCGAGGAGTTAAGAAGAACTGCCTGGAGTGGAGTGTGTGTCGTGGAGTGGAATTGTGTGGAGTGGCATGGCGGGAGTTCAGTGCAACTGTGTGGAGCAAATTGGAATTGTGTGGCATGTAAGTGGGTGGTGTGGAATTGTGTGCCATGCAATGGAGTGGAATTGTTTGGCATGGACCCTTGTGGCGTAGAATTGTGTGGTGTGAACCGAGTGAAGTAGAATTGATTGGAATGGAGGGGACGCACTTTACTGTGGATTCTCTGGCGCTGTGAATCTCATGGAATGGACTGCATCAGAGTGCTTGGGAGGCCAGGCTGAGGTGGGACTTTGTCCCTCATCATTCCCCGTGTCTAAGGAGGGGCCCTAGTTCATTGATGCTATTAAAGCATTGCATCAGCTCCGTAACGTGGCAAGTGTTTTATGGTGATTTCTCTGCCCACTGTGAATCTCATGGAATGGACTGCATCAGAGTGCTTGGGAGACCCTGTTGGGTTGGGACTTTGTCCCACATCATTCCCCTTGTCTAAGGAGGGGCCTAGGTCTTTGACTCTCTTAAAGAACGCATTAGCTCCACAGGGCGAGACGCACTTTATGGTGGTTTCTCTGCCCGCTGTGATTCTCATGGAACAAACTACATCAGATGCTTGGGAGGCACAGTTGGGGAGGGACTTTGTGTCCCAGCATTCCCCTTGTCTAACAAGGGGCTCAGGTCCACTGGCAATATTAAAGCGCTGCATTAGCTCTGCAGGGCTGGCCACCCCGGGCTTGTGAAGACCAGGCCAAGAGCATCCCTGTCCACGCCCGTCAGCAGTCAGAAGAGGCCGGGTCAGGACCACTCCCTTGGCCTTATCTCTTGCCTTTTGTCATTTTTTGTTACATGGACAAAAGGAAAGCTGCTTTTAGTTCCACAGCGGGCAAAACAATTGCTACCACTGATTTTTTTCTGGTCTGCGCCGCAGGAGTTCTCGAGAAGGAGATGCATCTATCCCTGGAGGGGGTAAGGGCCAAGTCACCTCCACTTGTTTCCCCTGATGAGGATATGGGACTTTATGTGTCTGAAGATTCTCCTCGGATGCCATCTCATTCAGAGAGAACTGAAATTGTTTGCTCTGATCGGCCCGATAATAGCCACTGAACACCCTGATAAAAAAAAGAGAGGAGGAAATTTATGTAAGAAGATTTTCATCTTATCTAAGGGGACTAACCAAAATCAGGACATTGTAAAGGGTACTCACGCTTATTTGAAGTCTGATGAAATTTTCAATAGGGTTGAAACCATAATGAAATTGTACTTAAAACCGCTACAGTACTCTCTTGAATGCATAGGAGCTAAACATTCTCAACTGTGTAATTTATTTTAAAGGTTTTATATAGCGCTGGCTAGACCCGGAGGTATCAGAGCACTTTACATGAGAATCAGATCATAGTTACAGGTTAAATAGTTACAAAGGTTACACAGTTATTAGAGCATGGTAACATAGTTACTTGTAAGGTCGAGATAAACAATAAGCACAAATACGTATGGGAAACAGCAGGCAAGGGGAGAAATTCAGGGGAGGGGGGTAGGAGCAGGGAAAGTAGACTGATAATGAAGGCAGGAAAGAGGAGGGGAGGGTGAGAGACACCGCATGGAGAGAGGAGGGGAAGGGCGACGGGGACACAAACCGGTAGACGAGTCAAAGCAACGCCCTAAGTCCAGTAAGCTATGATCCCAGGGGAAGTGGTATCACTTCCGTATCTCTGTTGCGAGAGGCTCCCTTTACGCAGTGGACTCTCTAAGAGGGGGCTCTGAGACTCCAAGGCCTACATACTGGATCCTTCCCCAAAAAGGGAAGAGGGAGTGCTTTGGCAAAGGGGTGCCATACCATACCTCAGCTGTGAGTGGCTCCCTTGGCGCAGTGGGCTCTCTCAGCAGGTTCGCTGAGACTCCAGAGTATAAATATTGGATATTTCCCCAACAAGGGGAGAAGGAGTGCTTAGTCAAAGGGCACAAAGGACAGGGGGCTAGGCAGAGTAGCAGGCAAGGGGAGAGATTCAGGGGAGAGGGGGAGGGGATAGGAGCTAGGGAAGTAGACGAAAAGAGAAAGAGTACTAAATGGGAACATATTTAATTAAGGAGTTATTATATAGCGCTGGCTAGACCCGAAGGATTCAGAGTGCTTTACATGAGGAACAATAATGTTTCAATTAACATCAGTTCAAAGTTACATAAGTATCAAGAAAAGCATTTAAAGAACATAGGGGACAAGGTGAATGGAGCAAGGAAGGGTAAGGGGATAGGGTAAAGGGGCAGGAGGAAGAAAAGACGTAGAGACGAGGGGAAAATCTGTCCAAGGTCCGGCTGGGTAGGTGACGGCAGGGGGGGGGGGGAGGCCATAAACCCATCTCCTCTTTAGCTACCTGGTAGCTCCACCACTATTGGGGTAGCCCCACCGGGCATCAGTCATAATAGCTAGGTCTCAGTCGAGGGAGGGTTCCCAAAGTAAATGTCCTTGAGCAGAGGAGTGTGAAAGGCTTCCCTCATAAGCAGCAGGTGTTCGGTAAAGGCGATATAAGTACTCCTAGGCTGTTACTCCATATTCTCTTGTGCAGCTCTAGTAGGGCAACGTGTCTCTTGCCTCCTGTTGTGCTCCCCATTTTCTATGCACTGCCTGGCGCCATCTTAGGGTCAGGCATCCAGGTTCTGGGCATGGGGGTGGCCTGGGTGGAGGGAAATAACATGGATGGTTGGGGGTGTGGAAGCAACACAGCGGGCACACCGGATAGTTCGCGAGTAATCCACAGTAATTCAGTTTAAAACCCCCAATCACCCCCTTTGTGAGCACATTGTCTGAAGGGACAATAGAGCGCTGAATCTTCACCAAAGTACACAGCCAAATAGCAGATGCAGAATCTTAGTACATCTAGGCCCTGGAGGCTTGCTGGGTACAAGATTTAGCTTTTTTCCTTGGAACTCATCTTAGAAATGAAACCCTGATTCATATGGGAGTGCAGGTAGAAGTAGAAATTGTAACTTCTGCAGGGTTGATAATAGGTTAACATCAATATCTGTTACCAAACAATTCCGTTATTACAAGGACATATACTAAGATGTTAATTGTCAGTCCATCAATCCACCATGACATTGAACTTTTTGTAGTCTTCTTTATTAGTGAAGACTTGAATTCAAACAGTACAGTTTGAATTCCCCTATTAAGGTAACACTGCCCTCACCTCGAGTCAACAGTACCTCAAATGTCTCTGGGAATGTGTGTGGGGAGGGAGACTTGCCCTCAGTGGTTTCGGATGGCCAACTTCATACATCTAATGCTTCCATCTCTTCAGCCCCTTGGTCTGTTGTCACGAAGAGGGTACCTCCGAGCTGGAATCCAAGGAGGATGAGGTCGGATGATGGTGTGTTCCACATCAAGTAGAGATCCTCCTCTGTTTTCGCAGCCTGTAAATATGGAAGCCTAGACAGGAGAACGGGACATCTAAGAAGACATTGATTTGGACATATTTCAACCTGGCTCCTTTAAGTGGCGTAGACTGCCTCCACACTCGGCTCCTGAGGACGCCGTCATCACCCACGTGGACGAAAGCCTGGGGTCGGGAAGAGGATTGGGGAAGGAAACGTCAGGGAGAGACGCCACAGCGAAGACGCTAACTGGAGAACGAGCCGGAGATTAGTAACCCCCAGAGTCCACAAGGAGACCTCCAACGAAGAGATGCGCCCGCTGGGAAGCGTGGAAACCAACGAACCGGTGAATTACCCCGCCATGCTCCCAGAGGAGCGTGGCTTACACAGTGTTATCAGCCTGCTATCAGAGTCCCACGCAGAAGGAAAACGGACGGACAGACCAGGAGAGCGAAGTTCCCTATAAACACTACAAGGAAAACTAAAGCCAAGGAACTGAAAAGAAACCAATATTACTGAATAATTCCCTACTGGTCCCGCCTGGTCCTTACACTGGTTGACACATGTACAAGGTGTCATGTCCGATCAGGCAGACCGGTACAGGCATGCGGAGCGCACATATAGTAATGGCCCAGAATGCCCTTGGCACTTGCCATAGGACTCCAGGCAGGGAATCCCAGGTATTGAAACCCCCCTGCAGTGTGTCCCTACGTTTTAATTTTGGCTAATGCACCTAGACTTAAAGTGGGGCAGTTTGAGTCTATTGACCAGCTGATCTTAAAACTTTCCACTGGTTTATTAAGTATATGGGCTTTCTCTCACGGAAAGTGAGCTTGTATGTATTTATGGAATGACATGTTACTAATGCTGGCTATATACTTCCTATAAGATACTAAAAATGTACATGTATATCCTTGTCCTGGTTACAGTGGAAGCAGTTTTAATAAAAACAAGTTTTTAAAAAAAAAGTATATGGACTATGATCCCTCTTTATTTGATCAAATCCTTATAGCCAAAAGGGTTGATTGGGTGGGGGCATCACCCAAGGCCTTCTCTGGAGACTGTTTAGTGGTCAACTTCAGAGATCCAAATATAGTCTTGGGTTGTTTGACTCGATCAAAACACCCTTTTTCAGGGATATACCAGATATCGGTGTTGCCACTGAGTTCCTTTTACAAGCCCTGTGATTTCAACTCATCCCCTTTGAATCCAGTTTCAAGTTCCTTGACAGGCCATAATGATGTGCATTGGGCAGATAGGTCCTTTGGAGTAACTCTTAATAACAAATTTGCTCCCCTGGAAGGGCTGGAGGGGCGCAACTGACTGGTTCACGTTCCTGAGGCAGAGCTTCTTAGTGGGTGAGGGGGGTTTGGAGGAGGGGTGAGAGCAGCAGACTGCTGAAACAGTGGAAAAGTATAATATCGCCTCCCTGAGTGGGCAATGCACGGATGATGTTTTACACTTCCTCCTTTTAGAAACTTCCCTTTTAATTGATGAGAAAACTCAGCCAGCTCATGGGGAGCTAGATACTATCTTATCGGCCTTGTGTAGAAAGAACAGTACCTGTAACATTGTGCCCCTTCCTGATCCTTTCCAACAGTCCTCAGGGGAGTTGGAGCCTGACAAATTAGCAAATGGAAATATTGCCAACACTAACCTCCTTATAGATAATTCTGACTCAATTAAGATCCTATCATGAAGCATAGCAAGCCTGGGGAAACAGCTGGAAGCGTTGGACTGGCTAGAGATAGTGGCCTTAACCTCACGTCATCTGTTTACAAGAAACTTGGGATGAAAACTTGGGATGAGAACCCAAGCTACATTGATGGATACAGTACATTTCACACCCCAACTTCCCCTTCAAATGCTGGTAGGACAAAAGGTGTTAGGGAAGCCACAGATCCTTCAACAGATGTCCATGAAGTAAAATGGTTCGACCATTTTTCCACTATGTACTCAAATAAGTCTTTGATCATTGCTGAAGTGGACCCTGTTGAGTCACGACCAAACGCGAATCCCCATACCTTAAATTTAGAGGAGATACCAAGGGTAGTAATGAAAAGTAGTAGAGGAAAGGCGCTTGGGCCAGTTTGAGGTGGCTTTGGATGTCTACTTGGATTATGAGGGTCTTTGGGGCTCTTTTATCACTAATGTTTTTATTGCTAATGTGAGCTTAGACCCACCCCTCTCTTGGAAAAGCTCAGTTATCATCCCAATATATTAAAAAGGGAGAAATCGGAGGCGAATAATTATAGGCCAATCTCTTGCCTGGACCTCACAACTGAAATGATTGGGCGTATACTGTTGCAGAGATTTGAGAACTTGGCTCACCCGAAAAATATTTTGGCAGACATGCAATATGGATTTTAAAAGGGGGTAGGTACCATTTACCAATGTCTGAACTTGAGCATCTTAATAGCCAAGTACAACATCGCTAAGAAGTCAACTGTCGGAAAGTGCCCCTTTTTGCATGGTGGCCTTCTCTTTTTATTGAAAACAATAAGAGAGAGTAGGGTGTTTTACAAGAATGTAGGGTGGGAACTCCCGGTCCCCTGTTCAATATTACACAACAAAGAGAGGAGTACCCCCTGCAGGCGTAACAGAGAAAGTCTCTGTGCCTAAAGCTTAAGGCTTCATGAAGAGCTTGTGCCCAACCGTGAGTGAGTGACTGGATGTCTACTCGAGCGTGGAAACATAATCCAAGAGGATCGTGTTTGTAGAGACTTACTTGTAGCTTCTGCTCCTCAGTCGGTAAACCTACTTGGTTACCAGGACGGTACGCCCCGTGGGAATCCCTGAAGCGTATGGAGACGGGGAGCTTGATATTAGGAACTCCGTCTTCCTGGAAAGGGCGTGGTTGGACGGGTCACGTGGGTTAATAGCACCAATCAGAGGACTGCGGTTCCAAAGTGAGGCTTGGAATACGGTAACTATGGTAACCCTGAACGCCCATGGTTCTGGCCGGGATCGAGCGGCTTCTCATAGGTTAAGTCCTGCCGTTCGTTATTGAAACAGCAAAAACTAGGTATCGATGGGGGAAATGGAGCTTAAACGAGGTGGAAGGTGTGTTACACCTCCGGTACTTATTTGATGGGGATTGGGACATGGCAATCATGCCTATAGGCGTTTAGTAGGGGAAAGAAGATTGGACGCAGTTTGTTATTGCATCTATATCGTTATTATACTCAGGGCACGAGAAATCTTACTATGCCACTTGGCATAGATGATAGAAGCTCAGACTGTAGGTTAGGGGGTATGTGCTCGTAATGAATGTGTTGGCAAATTACCCCATGACAGAGCCCCACGGGATATTGTCATTCAAACCTGTCCTATGGGTGGACAGCCTGTAAACCCATCTTTGCTCTTTCTCAAAAAGACGTTGAGTTAGGTTGTGACCCGAGTTTACTTGTTCAATAATTGTCCATTGAAGGTAGTCAGGCGTATGTCCTGCGGATAGATAATGTTCTGTTAGTCTGGTCATGGACTTCTTGCACCTGATCGTACTTCTATGTTCCCCTATGCGTATTTTGACCTTCCTATTGGTCATACCGATGTAGTGTAAATTACAGGGGCACGTTATTCTGTAGACCACATTCTCGCTGTTGCAATTGGTGTGGCCTCGTATTGTCCAGATCTTCCCTGGTTCCAGTTGTAGGGTCTTGGTGTTTGTTGTCAATGAGCAGACGCTACAGTTCCCACATCTGTAGTGGCCGGTGACCTTCGGTAAGCCCCATGCATTTAGTACAGTTTCATTTTCTGCAACTTTAGTGGCTGGTCTAGTGTTCACCACTGCATCCTTTATACTCCTTGCCTTTTTAAAAGAGAAAAGGGGTTTGTCCCAATGCATTTTGCCGGAGTTAAGGATCGACCAATGTTTATTTATTATACTGGTTACATCATTGGAGACCGTGTTATATGTAGTGACACATGTAAGAGGAGTATCCTCCAAGGGTTTCTCAGTATTTTCCAACAGTGCTTCCCGTGGTTGGTTGCGTGCACGCTTTTGGCTCTTTTGTAGGATTTTGTCTGGGTATCCTCGGTCCTTTAATTTAAGGGTGAGGTCACTGGCTTGTTCCTTGTAGTCTTTTAATTTACTGCAATTCCTGCGGATGCGTAAATATTGTCCGTATGGAAGATTCTCTCGCAAAGGCCTAGGGTGAAAACTCTCGAATCTAAGCAGATTATTCTTTGCTGTGGGTTTGTAGTGTGTTAATGTCTGAAAACTCCCATTCTCTTTTTTGATTACAAGGTCAAGGAACACCAGAGAGCTATGGTCCTTGACATAAGCGAATTTCAGATGATCGTCACAGGTGTTCGTCCAGTTGAAGAAAGAAACTAGTGAGTATTCTGAACCATTCCAGATTGACAGCACATCGTCGATGTACCGTTTCCATAATAGGATGCTGGAGCTGTAGGGGTTTCTCTCACTCAGTATATATTTCTCTTCAAAATCATGGACGTAGAGCCCAGCCACGCTGGGGGCAAAAGAGCTCCCCATCGAGGTTCCTCCCGTCTGGAGGTATAGTGTTCCCTCGAACTCAAAATAGTTCCTTTTCAATGCCAACCTCGCACACTCCAGAATAAAGTCTCTTGGGGTCCTGGATGTCCATTCTTCATTTGCTAGAGCCTTTTCAAGTACCTTCAGAGTTGCATCCTGGGGGATGCTAGTATACAAACTCTCAATATCGAAACTCACCAGGATGGTGTTCTCGTCCACAGTGAGATCGTTGAGTAGTTGTAACAGGCTCTTAGTATCTTGGAGGTAGGTGCTGGTTTTTTGCACTAGTTTTTTGAAAAACACATCACAGAAACGTGACAAAGGTTCTAACAGAGAACCCAGACCGGAGACTATTGGTCTGCCTGGCGGGGGGAGTCTGCTTTTGTGCATCTTCGGAAGTATATAGAAATAAGGTGTTCTTCCTTCACTTTTGCACAAAAAATCAGCCTCCTGTTTCGAAATGAATCCTTCCGTTTCCCCATACTCTACTAGTGATTTAATCTCACCGCGTAGATCTTCCGTAGGGTCCGTTGGTAGTCTACGGTTGTTTGTTTCGTCTGATAATAGCCTTATGCATTCAGTCTGGTATGCTGATTTATCCAAAACCACCACTCCACCGCCTTTATCCGTGGGTTTTATCACGATCGTTTCACAGTTCCTGAGGGTTTCTAAGGCGAGTCTTTCATTCCTGGTCAGGTTAGTAAAGGTTTTTTTTGGGGTCGTCTTCTCTATTTCGTTGAAAACCGCTTGCTCGAATGCGGTTATTTCCACTGGGATTGTGTGTGGCGGTGGCACAAAGGTTGATTTTAATCGTAGGCCTGTCTCATTAGGGTCATCATTGGTAGCCATCTCTTCCTTTTTCTCAAAAAAAGCTTTCAGTTTCAGTTTCCTAAAAAAGGAAGACAGTTCACACTGGAGTCTGAATTTATCTAGATTGGCCGTCGGGACAAAGCCAAGGCCTTTGTTCAGTACTTGTTCTTCTTCTTTGGAAAGGGGCCTTGTTGCTAGATTCGTGACTAGGTTCATCTGTTGCTGGGCCCTGCCTGTGGAGTCTTGCTCCGTGGTTGATTCGGGTTCGGCTCCTCCGATCCCCAGTGCACTTGGTTGCTCTGATTGCCCGTTCTTCTTCTATCCCTTCCCCTTCCGCGCCTGGCTAAAAAAGGCGGTCTGTAGATATTTGGTGGGTAGAATGGCTGTTGGAATGGAGGTTGCCATCCATACATTTGAAAATTTGGGGGGTGATTAAAGGGATCCGGATAGCCTTGCATCGGTACCGGGTTTTAAGGTGGCCAGTTGCTTTGCATCTTCCCACGTCCTCTTCCTCTTTGTTTAGTACTCCCATTGCTCGAATTGCTACTTGCAGTGGAAGCATTACTTGAGGCATTACTGGATGCATCAGAGTAATCGTCTGCTTTTGAGGGTGGTACATATTCCGGGTCAGAATATGGATAAGCTTTGACCATAGAGAATTTTTTCAGGTCTTTTTGAAATTTTTGTACTTTCTGCTGCATCAGGTTCTCCTTGTAGTAATTAATTTCCCTGTTGAGCTCATCCAGTTTTTTCTTGTAACCGGTAATGGTGGTTTTTATGTGGCCCTCGGCTAATTGGATGTCCACCTGTATTTTGTCTGATAGTCTTACAGCCGTTTTTAAAATGAGGACTATCCAGTCATGTGTACAGTGCCAAGCTATCGCAGCCCAATCCTTACGAAAATCGGCATCTTCTAAGAAGATACGGGGTGCGTTGGTTACAAGTAAACCATTTGGTGCCATACTTTTGCTCAGATATTGTTTCAAAATGGTGCCATGGAGGATTGTTCTAATCCTACTCCGTTTCAGCTCCGTTAGGTTCTCCCAATCTGTGGTTTGTGCAATACTCTGTGCTATGGTCGCATCCGCGAACAAGGATAAATCTCCCATGATTTCCTCAACCTCCTCAGAGGTGTAGGAAAGACCTTGGTTCTCGCTCATGGTGGCAGATGGTTCCACGTAGAGGTGTGAATTAAACTATGTGTTACTCTTGCAGCTGTGCGCTGCCTAAATTATTGAAAACAATAAGAAAGAGTAGGGTGTTTTACAAGAATGTAGGGTGGGAACTCCCGGTCCCCTGTTCAATATTACACAACAAAGAGAGGAGTACCCCCTGCAGGCGTAACAGAGAAAGTCTCTTGCCTAAAGCTTAAGGCTTCATGAAGAACTTGTGCCCAACCCATATACAGGACAAAGCATGTCCTTTAAGAAGACCTCAGTCTCTTTTTGCCTAATGCACAAGTTACTTACCTTCGGAAACAATATATCTGTAAGAAAAAGTAGTGCATGTTAGATTCCTTACCTTAGAATATCTCCAGGCGTCAGACTGGATCCGGAAAGTTTTGCGTAGCAGTACCCCTGAGCGTTGGTAGGCGTCGTCTGCGGCTCCATGTCCGTCGTCGACGTCGTTGGCGCCGTGATGACGTCGTCGGAGTACTTAGACGCCGCCCTCGCGCGCTGATGTCAGTTCTTATACACAGCTTTTCCGCGCCAGAAACGCAGAGCCATGATAAAAACCGTCACTGGGGCCATCAAAGGGAAGAACCTTAACCCTAGATATCAGTTCGCAGAACGGGGAGGATGGGTGGGGCGGTAAGGAATCTAACACTAACTACTGTTTCTTACAGATATATCATTACCGAAGGTAAGTAACTTGTGCATCAGAAAGAAACAGGTTAGTGTTAGATTCCTTACCTTAGAATAGATACCCCAGCAATACCAACCCCGGTGGTGGGTCTGCGAACCAATGATCACACCAGAAAGTCCTGGAGAACAGAACGGCCAAATAGCCATCTCTCCGGACTTGGCTGTCCAGGCAGTAGTTTCTAGCGAACGTGTGCAGCGAGGTCCACGTAGCTGCCTGACAGATGTCCTGCAAGGGGACTCCCCGACCCAGGGCAGTAGTAGCCGCCATGGCCCGAGTGGAATGGGCACGCAGCCCCACAGGAGGCTCCTTTTTAGCCAGTGACTAACAAGCCTTTAAGCACAAAACGACCCACCGAGAAATGGTTCATTTGTGCACCGCCTGCCCCTTCTTAGCTCCCACGTAACCAACAAAGAGCTGGTCGTCCACCCGGGACTGGCGAGTGCGATAGAATGAGAGCACATGTTTTGGGTCCAGACGGTGGAGCCTCTCTTCCACTTTTGAGGGATTCGAGGCGAAAAGAAGGTGGGCAAGGTGATGGACTGCCCGATGTGGAAGGCTGTGTCTACTTTGGGCAGGAAAGAGGGACGCGTTCTCAAGACAACTTTGTCCGGATGGACAGAGAGGAACGGAGGTTGAGAAGAAAGAGCCTGGAGCTCACTCACCCTCCTGGCAGAGGTGATGGCAACCAGGAATGCAGTCTTAAGAGTTAGAAGACAAAGAGGGCAATTATGAAGTGGCTCGAAAGGAGCGTACATCAAATAAGTCAGAACAAGGTTCAAGTCCCACTGAGGCATCACGAAAGGAACAAGAGGAAACATGTGAGTGATGCACTTCAAGAATCTATTTACAACAGGGGACTTGAAAAGAGAAGGCTGATCAGGAAGACTTAAGAAGGCTGAAATGGCAGAGAGGTAGCCTTTGATAGTGCCCAGAGCAGAGCCCTGCTGGACCAGAGAAAGAAGAAAGAGGAGAACCTCTGAAAGGGGTGTAAAAAGGGGATCCACAGCCTTTGCTGTGCACCATGCCACAAATCTGTTCCACCTTCAGGCGTATACCGATTTAGTGGAGGGATGCCTGGCTGTCAGAATCACATCACAGACTTCAGGAGGCAAGTCAAATGGCCTCAACTGTCGCCGCTCAATCTCCACGCATGGAAGTGGAGACTGGACAGGTTCGGGTGGAGGTCCGTCCCCTGCTGCTGCGACAGAAGGTCCTCCTGAAGAGGCAGACAAATCGGGGATCGACTGACATGCTGAGTAGCTCGGGATACCAGTATCTTCGTGCCCAGTCCGGAGCCACAAGGATGACTTGGGCCCGATCGCGCCTGATCTTCTTCAGCACTCTGGGCAGAAGTGGTTTAGGCGGAAAGGCGTACAATAGACCGCAGCTCCACTCGCGACGAAAAGCTTCTCCGAGCGAGCGCGTTCTCTTCGGTGGTGAATAGATCTAACCAAGGCTCTCCCCATCGTTGAAAGAGGCCTTGCGCCACGTCCGAGTTCAGACGCCATTCGTGATTCATCATCCACCGGCGGCTGAGTTCGTCCGCCCTGGCGTTCAGGGAACCTGCCAGGTGTTGAACCACCAGGGTGACGCCCTGGTGTTCCAGCCATTGCCAGAGGCGCAGAGCCTCCTGACAAAGGGTCCACGATCCCACCGACCCTGTTTGTTGCAGTACCACATGGCGGTGGTGTTGTCCGTGAACGCCTGCACTAAACTTCCCCGAACAGAGGGAAGGAATGCCTTCAGTGCAAGTTGGATCGCCCACAGCTCCAGAAGGTTGGTATGGAACCGAAATCTCAGAAACCATTCTTAACGAAGATACCGACATCGCCTTCCTCACTGAAACCTGGCTCAAAGACCACTCTACACCCATCATTGACCTTCTAGCCCCCCTGGCTACTCTGTTCTCAGAAAAGACAGACCTGAAAAAATTGGGGGAGGTCTAGTAATCATTTTCAAAGAAGAGCTACAACTCTCCCCAATTACTAACACTGACTACACAACTTTTGAATACTTAGGAGCTGAACTTAAAATGAAAAGCTCCCCCAACACGCAGGGATGTGGAATTCCTATAGCCCGACGCCCAGGACATATTGTTTGGGGTCAAGGGCAACAAGTTTTAATGTGTATTTTGTCCTTGGGACAAGTAGGCCCAACCCCCTGCAGCACAAACCCTTTGGCTGCCAGTTAGCAGTAGCACATTAAGGGCCAGGGAAGGGCACTGCCTGAAGTTAAGTTATTATTTGTGTCCCTATGTCAATGCTGTTCAAACTTGTATTAATGCTTCATTAATTGAAAGCCTTTATTATTAGGGTGCGCGCTCTAAGTAAATGTAAGTTCTGACTGTGGTTACAGTATAAAATGTGTACTCGCGGTTTCAAAGTTTAGCAATATGAGGCTATGCATAATGCTCCCAGAATTCTCTCTGATTAGATGCAAATATTTGTAGAAGCTTGAGAGCAAGATTAATGAATCTTTGCTTTCAATATAAAATGTTCCCTAAAAAAGTGAAAGTAGGAAAAAAAAAAACATTTGCTACACTACTGGGAAATTTCAGGTACCGTTTCTTTGCAGCATCATTTAGTAAGATGTGTTGATGCATGTTAGTATTTCGCAAAAATATTCATATTGGAAAATCAGTGTAACCAGTTTCAATAAGATTATGAGTAACATAAAAAATAAACAAGCATTGGCAAAGCCAGTAGGTCTAAAATTAGTGGTCAGCTTTTTAGGGTTGCCAAGATGTGACTTGTTTTGGCATGGTTTTTGTAAAGCCTTCTTGATGTGAGAGCTGCCGGGCCCTCACCATTATAACAAACATTGGCAAAAGCAACAACAACAAAAATTGTTCTAAAAAAAGCACACACTGCCACATTAGTTACTGCCACTGAACAAAACTACTTTGTGTGCCAATATACTACATGTGAAAGAGCTTAATGCCGTCACTCACAGTGAAGCAAGCCGATACTGAGAGAGGGAGAGAGAATTTTAATAAACACAAAAGGTTGTGGTTAACGCCAGACCAAATTAAGAGCCCCATTATTAAAGAAAGTCTCAAAAGTGTCCTTACATTAAGTGCAGCTATATGGCTTTCGTGAATTTACAAGAATTTATAGAAGTAGGGCAAGAAATGTACTCCTGGAAAATATTTGTGAACTGCAGTTTATCATGAGCAAATATGCATGTGTAGATTTGCTCATGCGAAAACCCGAGTGTTTATACGGTCATTTTCCCATCAACCACTTTTTTCCCAACTCTGGAAGAAGGTTTAAGTCTGCCATTGTCAGGAGTAAATTTCCAACATTTCTCAGTATGGGAAAAGATTAGAGAAGAGTTGTTGAAAACCCTTAAAACATGCAAGTTAGTAGATTTGCACAGACTTAAAGGGCATTCCAACCCTGGAACTATTGCTTACCACTACCTTCAGTCCCAGTGTGTAGATCTGCAGAAACATGGCAACATAAAGGGATTGCTAGTATTCAAAAACTACTACGGTATGAGTACTGGCATAATCAGAGAGGCTATATAAGAGCTCTTATATAATTAAATTGCTGCCATAATTTGTTGCCGAACCACATGGCACCCAAGGGACAAGTGGATTTTGTTACAGGACAAGTAGATTTATGAAGCAACTTGCCCCATGGACAAGTAGATATTTCAATAAATTCCACACCCCTGAACATGACTTCATAACATCTACCACCCTCCTGGTGAACCCCTTCCCTCTGTCGAAGAACTATCAGACCTTCTAACTAAATCGCTACTTTCCAACTCTAAAAATATCTTCCTTGGAGATCTTAACCTACACTGGAATTAACCCGATGACCCTGCAATCAACCTTCTTAATAACCTTCTTGAGATTACCGACCTCAAGCAACTTTGCCACTCCCCAACCCACGCCAAAGGAGCTATTCTAGACGCCATCATCTCCAACCCTGATCTGACATCCTTACCCAACATCATCCCTATCGACTGGTCAGACCACCATCTCATTCTGCTCACGATCTCCCCCCCAGCCCTCCCATCCCTATAATAATAAACAATAAAACTACAATTGTGACCAGAAATCTTGAGCAAATCCCACCCGGCGCACTGGAACATAAACTCCAATCCCAACTCAGTCTCACCCCCCCCTCTTCAAATGCAAATGAACTCACTGAGCACTTTAACAAAACTGTCTCTGAAGTTTTAGACCAACTTGTCCCTCTGAAAAGTAAAACGCTAAAAAAATGCCCCCTCTAAATCATGGTTCACCCTAGACCTTAACAAAGAAAGACGCCCACTGAGACTGGCAGAAAGAACCTGGAGACAAAACCCTTCCCCATCCCATCTGGCTCTCCTCAGAATTACAAGATCCTCTTACAAAAAACACATCTTTTCGGAAAAAGCATCATTCTTTCGTCTACAACTCTCTCGTGCCAAAAACAGACCTAAAGAACTGTTCAACATTATCAGAAATCAAACATCACCTGCACCCCTTAACCCGATTGCCTCCACTAAAAAATGAGAAGAAATTGCCAACTTTTTCTATGAAAAAAATTGCTAAAATTGACCGTGTCTTCCTTGATACCCATCCCTTGCTCAGCCCTCAACACCCCCAGGATACTACACCCTATCCACCCCTCCCTTTGAAAACACCCCGACTCCCTCACTCCTCTTCCCATCGCACACACCCCCTGAACCCCTCACCACCATCCTACCGCTTAAAAATAACACCTCATGGCATAATTTCCACTCCGTTTCCGAACGGGAAGTCTTCAACATCCTAGCCAACCTCAAACCATCCTCCCACACTAATGACCCTCTCCCATCCGCACTCGTCCAAGATCTCAAACACATCATTGTCCCCTACTGGACCAACATCATTAACGCCTACCTCTTAACAGGGAGTGTTCCCATCTCCCTTCAACTAGGTCAAATCACTTCCATCCCCAAAAATCCCAAGGCTGACCCCAATGACCTTAACAACCTCCACCCTATCTCCAACCTCCATCTCCTCTCCAAAGTCCTCGAAAAATGCGCCCTTCTCCAATTGGATAAACACAGACACATTCAACCTTCTCGACCCCCTTCAATCTGGCTTCCGCAAAGGTTGCAGCACTGAAACTGTAATGCTCAACATAGTCGACGATATTCACCTTGCCCTGGACAAGGGCGAGACCTACCTATTCATCCTCCTCGACCTCACCGCTGCACTTGACACAGTTTACCACCCAACCCTACTCAATACACTCAAAGATCGCTTTGGTCTGAATGTGACGGTCCTTAACTGGTTCACCTCCTACTTCCAACATAGAAGCCAACAAATCAAAATTCAAAACTGCCTATCCAGACCAACCTCCGTCTCCCCAGGTGTCCCTCAAGGATCCATCCTCTCTCCCGCCCTTTTCAACCTCTTTATGGAACCCCTTACCCTTATACTTAAACAAGCTAAAATCAACTATCACCTGTACGCTGATGACACCCAACTGTACTATAAAATAAAATCCCATGCCGATATCCTACACCTTATCTCTGCACTAACCAAGATCCAAACCTGGTTCCATAACAACCATCTTAAAGTCAACCCTAACAAAACTGAGATCATCATCTTCTCTCCCAAAAACAACCCTCTCTCCATCCAAACATGGATGGCTGACCTTAACGCCGTAAACTACTCTCTCTCCCTCGCCGAATCTGTCAAATCACTAGGCATCACCGTTACCAATAATCTCACACTTAACTTCCATGTAAAGAACTCAGCAAAAAGTGCACTTTTCACACTCCGGCATTTAAAAAAAATCAAACCTTTTATTCCAGCTGAAGACTTCAAGTTAATTATCCAATCTCTGGTCCTATCCAAAATCGATTTCGGAAACGCCCTTCTCTCTGGTGCACCCAAAATCTACCTTGCCCCCATTAAATCCGTCCTCAAACTCGCAGCTAGACTAACAACTAACTGTAAACGTTGTGACCGCATCTCCCCTGCCCTCAAGACCCTCAAATGGCTCCCCATCGAAGGCAGATCCTCCTATAAAATTGCCTGTATTACACACAAAGCCCTTTACCAGAAGACCCCATCCTACCTCTCAACTAAACTTAACAAAGCTGGCTGTGCACGAACATTGAGAAGCACAAACACTCTTCTCCTCATAGCCCCACTTCTAAAAAAAAAAAAAACGCCTCGAAATCCCGCTCTTTCTATGGCAAGGCCCCAACCATCTGGAACGCCCTCCCCATAGACCTTCGATGCATCCCCTCCTATTCCAGCTTTAAAAGAAACCTCAAAATTCACTTGCTCACAAAATTCTGGGGAAGTTAAATCCCTGATCTCCTTTCTGACTATTCTCCTCCTTCCTCCTGTAGGCAACTCCGCCTACCCCCCGCACTCTCACCCCCCTCCTGACACCCTCCACACACCCTACCCCTTACTATACCCACCCACTCCTTACTTTGTCTACTGAGCCCTCCTTGTCATACTGTAAATGTACTATTTGTAACAACTTACTGGTTCTTTCAATTGATTCTGTTTATCCTATATGTACCCTTCTCCCTATGTACTCTTATTGGTTCCCTATATTTTTGTCTGACCGCCTGTATAATTTGTCTCATTCATTGCTATTGTTGTTTTTCTTGCTGATAACCATTGCTGATGTAAAGCGCTCTGATACCCTAGGGTGGAGCTAGCGCTTTATAAAACCTTCAAAATAAATAAAATAAAATAAATAAAATTCTCCCCAGGATGGGCTGGGTTCACGAAGGGGAAGCTTGCCGCCTTTGTGGGGTGACCCCGACCATTTGCTGCTCCCAGCAACTGCCCCCCCAGTTCTGACCCCCACTTTGGGCAGGAGAATTGATGGGAAAACCAAGATAGGAGGAGAGGTGTGCCTACCCTTGCCAAGCCGACCCCTCAGGTGGGGGAGGCGTGGCGAAGCACAACTCTCAGTCTCCACCATCATGAAGATGAGGGGACCCAGCCAACCAGTGAGGCTTATGCCCCCTCCCACTGGAGGGTGGCATAATAGGGGGTGTACCCATCCCAAGGAAAGGACCCATTGGTCCCAACCTGAACCTACCTGAAACGCCCCTAAAATGTGTATTTAGGGGCAACTCTGAACCTTGCCTCCTCAAACAAGAAGAAAGAGGAAGAACTGAAGAGCCATGCTGAGGGAAGAAGAGGAGGACGCCAACAGACTTGGCCCCAGCCCTACCATCCTGCCCTGACTTCGACCTGCTCCAATGGAATCCCAGGGTGTTCAGCAGCCAGCAGCCCCCCAGAACCCGGAGGACCTGCCTTTCCTAACAAGACTGTGTCTCCTGTGAGCACCCGATTTGCTCATCAACAGGCTCTGGTTCCGCCAATTCCGTGAGTCTGCACCACCACTGCACCCGGAGCCCACAGCCTGAGTTTGAGTGGCCCAACACCACAAGGCGGTCTCCTCCACGATCCTGAACTGGGATCTGGTGATCCCTGACCTACCTCAAGTCTCCCAACTACACCTGCAGCCCATATCTGGAGGAGCCCGCGACCAAAGCTGGTAAGGGAAACCCAACACCAAAACATACCCCTGTACCTGACGCCCCATGGCCTTGGGTGGGCCAACCGACGATGTCCTGGCATCCCACGAGATCCCAACTTACCTCTCCAACCGGTGGTCGCCTCCAGACAATGTTCATGCCCGAGCCTGCAGTTTTTGTTCTGACCAGAGCTTCCCCAATAAAATCAACAGGGCTCCTGGTGTTGATCCAGCCCCATGCACCCAGCCGCCCCATTGCCGCTGTGGGGGTACCTTGGGTGCTATCTTGGATCCCCCTTTGCCCTGAGCTAAACCCTAGGAGCTATACTCCCACACGCAAGTGGAGTGCCCGTGAGCAGCCACCAACCGGAGGCCCCTTATCCCCCACTGAATAACATTGGGCTTCAGCACTCTGCAACCAGACGCCCTAGTGCTGCGGAAGGTGTTCTTCGAGTGCATCCTTGACCCTGGGGGAACCCTGGTTCTAACCTCAGAAACCAAACTCCCACAACCAAGTACTTACCTTTAAACTGATAACTTAATGTCCTCCCATAGGATTGCATTGACTGCTTTTCTCTGAAAAAAGTTTTAATTGTGGAGTTGGAAATTGTATGAGAACTTAAGAAACTGTGTGCTTACAAAAACGGACTTACTTCCCTTTTATCTAGGAAAGATCCCAGTGTGATATTTAGGCATATCACACTGAGTAGAAAAAGTAATCTAAAAAGTAGTTGCAAAGTAACGGAAAAATAATTTCAACTATTCTGAACAGTTGACCTACCTGTAACAAAGCCAACTGCATTCAACTGTATTATACCAGAAAATAACTATTTTTTTACCTGCACCAAGTCTGGCTTGGTTCTAAAAATAAAAAACAACAAGGAAATATTTTTATACAAATCAATTGGTCTGAGTTCAGTCTTTGAGAGTCTGATATCGTTTCTTGCCTGAGTGCATAGAATAAATGCTTAACACCACCCTCTAATAAAGCCTTCCTGCTCGCTCACACTACCACAAATACAGAGTAAGGTATTATCTATTGGATCTACTGGAATCCCTTATTTTGGGATAGTATTTACAGAGCCAGCTTCCTACTGGAACCATCTTCTCCGCATGTATGGTTGTCTCACATTCTAAACTGGTTGATCATGTCTAAGATGGGCGTAGAGGAGAGCATTTTGAATTTTATGAGCCAGTTGTAATCATAGGCGATTGCCTTTAGACGTTATGGAAGGAACGGTGAATGCACAGAACCTTTTAACATAAAAATCGGGGAGTAAAGCAAGAATGTGTCCTTGCCCTTCTCCTATTTTCCCTCTATATGAACAGAGTGGAATCTGCATTATTAGAGTCAGCCAAGGATATACCTTACATAGGAACAGACCCCCCTCAAATACTCTTTTTTGCAGATGACGCTGTGTTAGTAACAAGAACTGGGAGAGCGCTGCAAGGTTTAATTGATAATTATATTACTTTTATGCAGGAGTTAGATTTACTGGTCAAGGACAGTAAAACCTTTACTATGATATGTGGGACAAGACCAAAAAAAGACCGGTGCACTTTATTAATAAGTCTAGGTTGTTGGAGGTGATTTCTTTTTCATATCTGGGCATCCTTTTAGAGAGCAACCATTCCTGGAAACCGATGGTATCTAATAGAACTACCATGCTGGAAAGGTCAATTTTCAATCAGGTGGCTTGTAAAGCGCGACTACTCACCCGTAAGGGTCTCAAGGAGCTGGGGGTGGGAGAGGAGGCTGCTGGTCAGTCGAAGAGCTAGGTCTTGAGATCTTTTCTGAATTGAGGCAGTGTTGGTGATTGCCTGAGGTGGAGAGGCAGGGTGTTCCAGGTCTTGGCTAAGAGGTGGGAGAGAAGGATCTTCTTCCGGCTGTGGTCTTGAGGATATATCGGACGGTAGCCAGGGGCTGTTGGGCGCAGCTAAGGTATCTGGTGGGTGCATGAAATACGAGGCAGTGGTTGAGGTATGCAGGACCCGCATCGTGTAGGGCTTAGTGGTCGTGTGTGAGGGCTCCAAGGTGATTCTTTTGTTGAATGGGACCCAGTGGAGATCTCTCAGGTGGCTGGTGATGTGGCTGTGGTGGAGATTCTAAGTGTTCTACAAGTTCTTGAGGAGTATCTGGATGATGCCGGCGTAGTGTGTGTTGCTGTAGTCGATTCTAATGCTGGTGAGTTCATGGGTGACAGTCTTTCTGGACTCGGTTGCGATCCACTTGAAGACCTTTCGGAGCAGGCGTAGTGTGTGGGAGCAGGATGATAAGAGGGTGTTGATCTGGCAGTTCATGGTGAGTGAGGAGTCCAGGATGATGCAGAGATTTTGTGCGTGATTTGTGGGTATGGAGGAGGGGGTTCCAAGTGCTGCGGCCCACCAGAAGTTGTCACAGGTGGAGCACATGGAGGAGGACTTCGGTCTTCTCCGAGTTGAGCTTGAGGAAGCTGCTCTTCATCCAGGTGGCAATAACCTTCATTCCATTATGAAAGTTGTTCTTGGTGACTGTGGGTACATTGGTGAGTGAGAGAATCAGCTGGGTGTTGTTGACATAGGAGACAATGTTGAGTTAGTGGTTACTGACGATGGCTGTGAGCGGGGCCATGTAGATGTTGAAGAGAGTGGGGCTCAGGGAGGAGCCCTGAGGCACTCCGCAGCTGGTCTCTGTGGGTTCCCAGAGGAACGGTGGTAGTCTGACTCTCTGTGTTTGCCTGGTGAGGAAGGAGCGGATCCATTCCAGGGCTTTGTCGCTGATGCCAGCATCGTGGAGTCTTGTGTGTATAAGGTGCGGAGAGAGACAGTATCAAAGGTGGCCTAGAAGTCCAGGAGGATGAAGGCTGCAGTTTCGCCTCAGTCGAGGATGGTGCAGACAGTCTGTGGCAGAGAGGAGGGGAGTGCTGTGGTTGCTTCTGCAGCCAGACTGGGAGAGGTCCAGGATGTGGTTCGCTTAGATGAACACGCAACATTGGGCGCTGATGGCCTTCTCGAATGACCTTAGCTAAGAAGGGTAGAAGAGAGATTGGTCTGAAGTTCTTAAAGCTTGTCGGGTCGGCAGACGGTTTCTTCAGCAAGTGGTTGATCTCTGCGCGTTTCCGGTCTTACGGGAATGTGGCAGGGTTGATGGAGCAGTTGAGGGTGTGGCAGAGTTCGGGGCGATGGTGGTGCCGACTCAGTTGAAAACGTGATACGGGCAGGGGTCCGAGGGTGCTCAGGAGTGTATTCTCTTGATGAAATTGAGTGTGCCATCCGCAGTGAGAGAAGTCCAGCTGAGTCGGGACTGTAGGGGTATGGCGTAGGGTGCGGTGGGGTGGGAGGGGAGGGGAGGGTCGGGTCTTGGGTATCGAGGCTGTCAAAGCAGTCGCATATCTCCTGGATCTTGCAGTGAAAGTAGGTGCTGAGGTTGGTATAGAGGTCTTGGGGGGTGGAGGGGTCTGCTGTCTGTGCTGGGTCTGGCGAATTCTCTGACCACGGTGAAAAGTTCTTTACTGTTGAGTGTGTTGTCGTTGATCCTTTCTTGTAGAGCCTCTTTCTCCATTGCTCTGAAGAGGTGGTGGTGTGCATTGAAGGCTGAGTGGTCTTCTGGAGTTTTGCTGCTCCTCCATCTCTTCTCAAGCCGTCTACAGGTGCGTCTGGACTCAAGGGCAGGAGCGGACCATCTGGCTTTCTTGGAGTGTCGCTTGATTGGGGCTTTCTTCAGGGGAGCCAGAGTGTTGGTGCAGTCGGAGATCCATCAGTGGAGGTTGTGTGCTGAGGTATTAGCGTCTGTAGATGTCGGTGGAGGGTTTTTTCTGAACGAGGTGGTGAGCTGTTCAGGGACCTTGTTCCAACTTCTGCGCAAATAGCGGTGGGCGTGGTAGTGTACGGTGGGTTTGGTGAAGGAGAAGTGGATGGAGGTGTGGTCGGCCCACTGGAGCTTATTGGTGTGGCTGAAGGTGATGTTGTCGCTGGCGGAGAAGATTGGGTTGAGCGTGTGTCGTGCTTAGTAGGTTGGGGAGGTGACCAGTTGTTTGAGTCCGACAGTGGTGAGTTTTTCCAGCAGGCACAAGGTGTTTTTGTCGTTGGAGTTGTCCAGGTGAAAGCTGATGTCACCAAGGAGGATGTAGTTTGAAGGAGAGATTGTGAATTGTGATGAAGTTGATGACGGAATCGCTGAAGATAAGGATGCTGCGGAGAGTGGTGTTCGAGTTGGTCTGGACCTGGAGGTGCTCCATGTTATTCGAGACGTCATTTGCGTGGGTTGTGAGGCGGAGGGTGCTTTTGTGTATGATGGCGATGCCTCTCCCCTGTTTGTTGACGCGGTCCTTGTGAATGGTCTTGTAGCTGTCAGGGATGGCGGTAGCGATGTCCTGGGCAGAGGTGGAGTTCATCCATGTGTTCGTGAGGAAGGTGATGTCGACGGAGTCGAGCAGGTCCCAGATCTCCACTGCGTGTTTTTGGAGGAAACATGTGTTGAGCAGGATGCAGTTGAGGCGGCCAGGTCCAGTGTTTGTTGGTTGAGTGGTGAGTGGGGCTGTTTGCACTGGCAGGCGAAGGTGCAACTGCAGATCTGGCAGGAAAAAGGGCCTCGGGTGACCTTCGGCAATGCCCATCGTCAGGTGGTATGTTGTCCAGTGTTGAGGGCTTGGAGGGTGCTGGCGCCTTGAAGCTGTATGTTCAGAGAACCAGGGTCCGTGGCACAGGGCAGGCGCGTACAGGTGCAGATGGGCTTGCCTTTGACATGCCTTGGGGTTACAAAGGTTTTGTAAAAAACTAGGCTCGAAACTACTGAAAAAGCTTTTATCTATCTACTCAGCTAAAGCTGTGGCGATAGTTACTTATGGGGCAGGCATATGGTACATGGTCAATGTGCTTGACTTACAAATGGTGGAAAATGTTTTCTTCACAAAACTTCTGGTGGTCCCAGTTAGTTGTGTAAACTCCATTTGCTATGAGAATTTAAGCTTCCCCTATATTGTGGACAAAATCAAACTAGCGCGACTCCTCCTATGGCATTCTATTTGGACTCAGGAGAGTGCGGCACTGAACCAGCTTGTCTAACCTTGGGTAGCGTACGCGAAATTGATTTGTGAGGAAATTGGGGTCCTGTATTAATTTTTTTCTTCTACCATATGCCTTGGCTATCAATCAATCAATCAATCAATCAAAGTCACTTATAGAGCGCACTACTTACCCGTAGGGTCTCAAGGCGCTGGGGGGGGGGGGGGGGGGGGCCTTACTGCTCGAACAGCCAGGTCTTCAGCTTCTTCCTGAAGGAGAGGTGGTCTTGGGTCAGGCGCAGGTCGGTCGGGAGGGAGTTCCAGGTCTTGGCGGCTAGGTAGGAGAAGGACCTTCCTCCTTTTGTCGCTCTTCGGATGCGGGGGACGGCGGCGAGGGCGTGGTTGGCTGATCGGAGTTGGCGTTTGGGAGCGTAGAAGTTGATTCGGTTGTTGAGGTAGCTCGGGCCTTGGTCGTGCAGGGCTTTGTGTGCGTGGGTGAGGAGGCGGAAGGTGATTCTTTTGTTGACGGGGAGCCAATGCAGGTCTCTCAGATGTCCGGAGATGTGGCTGGTTCGTGGGATGTCGAGGATGAGTCTGGCCGAGGCGTTCTGGATCCGCTGGAGCCTCTTCTGGAGCTTGGCGGTGGTACCGGCGTAGAGGGCGTTGCCGTAGTCCAGTCGACTGGCTATAGTAAGGCCACATTGAAACAACTGGTTTTAACCAAAGCGGTTTCATAAAGACTGGAGTCTGACAGGCATAAAACAACGATTGTCTCATACAAGAAGGTCTCTGATCCTACCGGTTTTTAATTCAGAACCAGCAACATTGCTTTGTTTTAACTAGATTCCATTTTAATAATCCACCTCTTAAGGTAGGTGTTCCAGTGAATAGTTATTCTCTGTCACATTTAATTAATTGCATTTGTGATGGTATATCTACTCAGTCTAATCTACATATTCTCTTTTTTTGCACCTTTTATGATGGCCACAGAAGATACCTTATCTTGCCAAGGTTTAAAATGTTTAAGTTTAGACAATGTAGACCAGCTCTGTTTTTGCAACAGTTACATTGCCCTCTGGTCTGTTATTCGTGGTGCATCCTAAAAATAAGGAGACGTCCAATATGCTAAAAGGTTGTGTAGCTGGTAACAGCATTTAAAGTCTGTATGAGTTGTAGTAATCGGGGTGGAGGATTGTATTGAAAGTGAAACTTTTTAATTAGGTCATTTATTGTAGGGACCTCTCAGGCGACATGCTGTCTTTTTTCTTGTTATAAAATTATTTCTTCTGGTGGGAAGGGGTATTGATTGTTGGGAATGGTTAACAAATGTATGTATACGTGTTTTTATCTGTACGTTTATGCTACAGAAATGTAGCGAATAAAAATCCTTTGACTGACTGACTGATTGGAGTGGAATTGTGTGGAGTGGAATTGCACTAGGATTAAGTTCATTTATACAGAGTCAATATGCAGATGGGGCGGAGTGGAATTGCGTGCGGTGCAGTGGGAATGAGTGAAGCAGAATTGTATGGAGTAGAAGGAGTAGTTTCTGTCCTGTAACTCCAGTTCTGTAGTAGGGGTATCTCTGTTATAGTCATAATCTAGTGAATAGTCCCCGCCCATGTGCGTGGACCCCGGAGCAATCAAAAATAATCTCTTAAAGTGTCGAAAAATGCAGAACTGCACAGACACTTAAGAGAGAATTAAAGACAGATAATGCAGCCTATATCCACAGGCTACACTGTCCAGTACTTCAACTAGAAATTCCACCAAAAATCCACAAACAGCAAAGCCTGTCCAGATTTCCCTTGCTTTGACAGCAAAACCCCTCTGGAATGATAGAGAGGAAGGCATGGACAGACAAGCCCCATAGGCTGCCATTATGTGGCTCAGAACAGGATACTGTGCCTTTAAGAGAACTTTCCAGAACTTCACAGTATCCCAGAATGCATTGCAGGTCCCTTTTACTTTCAGTTATTTTTGAAGGCGCAAAACGCCAGACCTGTAGCATTCCTTACATGAATATCTCTCTCCACCAGGGAGGAGGGTGGGCGCTTATGACTATAACAGAGATACCCCTACTACAGAACTGGAGTTACAGGACAGAAACTACTCCTTCTGTAGTAGGGGATCTCTGTGTATAGTCATAATCTAGTGAATAGAATGGCAAGCCCATCCCAACACCAAAGCGGTGGTGGAGAACAGAGAAATAATACCACTATTGTGCGAACAGATTTAGCAGCAAAGCCTGCCCAACCTGAGCGTCTGCCCTGGCATCAGTATCCAGGCAGTAATGCTTAGCAAAGGTATGGACCGACTTCCAAGTGGCCGCCTTGCAGATTTCTGCAATTGGAACATTACGGAGCAAAGCAGTCGCGGCAGCTTTGCCCCTGGTGGAATGAGCCTTAGGTTTACCCCCTACGGTCTTATTAGCCTTTTGGTAACACAATTGTATACAGGACACAATCCACCTAGAGATGGACTGTTTTGAAGTAGCAAGACCCGTCCTGACTGATCCATAATTGATGAACAATTGGTCTGACCTACGAATATCCTTGGTTTTATCCAGACAGCGCGATGAGCACCGCAGGAATCAGGGGAATGGGTGGAAAAGCGTACAGAAAGCTGTTCGACCAGTTGATCCATAATGCATTCCCCAGCGTCCCCGGCTGGTAGTACCTGGAGGCGAAGTCTCGGCATTTGCTGTTTTCGGCAGTGGCGAACAGATCTACGTCTGGAGTCCCCCACTTTGCGAAGACTTCTCCTAGTACTTCGTCGTTTATGACCCATTCGTGGTTTTCCTGAATCAGTCTGCTCAGTGCGTCTGCCTGAACATTCTGCACACCTGGCAGATGGGTAGCCTTCTCGTCAGTCCTCTGGCTAGCAGCCAGTGCCAGATCGCCTGCGCCTCCTGCGACAGAGTGCGCGATCTCGACCACCCCTGCTTGTTGAGGTAATACATCGTGGTCGTATTGTCCGTCTGAACAAGCAAAGAGTTGGTCCGCAAGGACGGATGAAAGGCCTTCAGTGCCAAGTGAACAGCTCTGAGTTCCAGGAAGTTGATGTGGTACGTGGACTCCGTCGGGGACCACGTCCCCTGAATCAGTAGGTCCCCGGAGTGCGCCCCCCAGCCATGGAGAGACGCATCCGTCACTATAGTCTGCGTGGGAATGTCCTTGTGGAAGGCAACCCCTCTGAGGAGATTCTCCCCTGAACACCACCACTTCAGAGACTGAAGAGCATGCAGAGACAGTCGTATCTTGTCGTCCCAAGATCCTTTCCTCTGATCCCACTGATCCTCCAAGCACTCCTGCAATGGTCTCATGTGCAGCCGTGCGTGTGGCGTGAGGAAGATACACGAGGCCATCGATCCCAGTAGAGAAGACACCGTCCTCACTGTTGTAGATGGAGTGGTCATAAGAGCCTGAGCCTTCCGAAGGAGTGATAATCATGGCTCCTCCGAAGGAGACACGCTTGCTGACAGCGTATTGATGGAGGCTCCCAAGTACTGTACGCACTGGACCGGAGTTGGGACAGACTTGGACATGTTGATGTGCAACCCCAGCTTGTTCAAGAGAACGCACGTCTTCTGGAAGTGTGCTTGAGCTTCCAAGAAGGAGGAGGCCTTGATCAACCAATCGTCCAGGTACGGGTAGACAAACACCTTGTTCTTCCTTAGGTGTGCAGCTACCACCGCCATGCACTTCGAGAATGTTCTGGGTGCAGACTTCAGTCCGAATGGCAGTACTGTGTACTGATAATGATTGGTGCCGACTTGGAATCGCAGGAACTTCCTGTGTTTGTGTGCAATGGGCACATGGAAGTACGCATCCTGTAGGTCTATAGCACACAGCCAGTCTCCCTGTTGCAGCTGAGGATAAATCTGATGCAACGACAGCATGCGAAACTTCTCTCTCCGAATCCACTTGTTTGCTTGTCGCAAATCCAGAATGGGCCTGAACTCGTTCTTGTCCTTCTTGCGAACCAGGAAGAACCGGGAGTACAGACCTCTTCCTCTTTGAGACAGAGGTACATCTTCTATCGCCCTTTTCCTTAACAGGATATCTGCCTCCGCCTGGGGCTCGCGCAGTTGAAACTGCGAGCTGACCGGTGGAATCGATGGAGGCGAGCTGGTGAACCGAAGACTGTATCCATTGCAAACAATATTCAGCACCCACTTGTCCTGAGTAATTTTTCTCCACTCTGCCAGAAAAAATTGAACGCTTCACCCCACCGGAGCGGGTAACAGATGTAGGGGAAGTAACCGCTCAGGGTCGAGACCCGGCCGCGCCCTTGTTCGCTGTAGAGGGCTGCTGACCTCCTCTACCCTTCTGGCGCTTCTGGAAGGGCCTCCGGTACTGCTGCTGTTGTTGCTGCTGCTGTCCCGAAGCCTGCCCTCGCCCTCTGCCCTGTGCCCCGAACCGTCTCTGGAACGGGCGGTAGGCTTTCTTTTCTTTGGGCTTCTCCAAGCCCACAGCCGTCAGAGTCTCTGCCTCCGCTTTCATGCGGGCCATCTCATCGTCCGCATGGAGAGGGGTGGGCGGGAGGGGCTAGATAGAACAAGGAGAGGGGTGGGCAGGAGGGGCTAGATAGAACATGGAGAGGGGTGGGCGGGAGGGGCGAGATAGAACATGGAGAAGGGTGGGTGGGAGGGGCTAGACAGAACATGGAGAAGGGTGCGTGGGAGGGGCTAGACAGAACATGGAGAAGGGTGGGTGGGAGGGGCTAGACAGAACATGGAGAAGGGTGGGTGGGAGGGGCTAGACAGAACATGGAGAAGGGTGGGTGGGAGGGGCTAGACAGAACATGGAGAGGGGTGGGTGGGAGTTGCTAGACAGAACATGGAGAGGGGTGGGTGGGAGGGGCTAGACAGAACATGGAGAGGTGTTGGTGGGAGGGACTAGATAGAACATGGAGAGGGGTGGGTGGGAGGGACTAGATAGAACATGGAGAGGGGTGGGTGGGAGGGGCTAGATAGAACATGGAGAGGGGTGGGTGGGAAGGGCTAGATAGAACATGGAGAGGGGTGGGTGGGAGGGGCTAGATAGAACATGGAGAGGGGTGGGTGGGAGGGGCTAGATAGAACATGGAGAGGGGTGGGTGGGAGGGGCTAGATAGAACATGGAGAGGGGTGGGTGGGAGGGGCTAGATAGAACATGGAGAGGGGTGGGTGGGAGGGGCTAGATAGAACATGGAGAGGGGTGGGTGGGAGGGGCTAGATAGAACATGGAGAGGGGTGGGTGGGAGGGGCTAGATAGAACATGGAGAGGGGTGGGTGGGAGGGGCTAGATAGAACATGGAGAGGAGTGGGTGGGAGGGGCTAGATAGAACATGGAGAGGGGTGGGTGGGAGGGGCTTGATAGAACATGGAGAGGGGTGGGTGGGAGGGGCTAGATAGAACATGGAGAGGGGTGGGTGGGAGGGGCTAGATAGAACATGGAGGGGCTAGAAACAAAACGGAGAAGGGTGGGTGGTAGGTGAAGAAGAAATAGTACCTTCAATTACAGAGTTTACAGTGGATGGACACCAATTAAGATCAATTAATCCGTGCTTGGACCATGCGCCACAGAAAAAAGGGAAGTGATGCCCAGGCCAATTAGTAGACAGCAAATTAGAGTGTCAAGGACATAAATTAATGGTAAGCAATGGGCATGTTCCAAGCCTTTTATAGTGAACAAGATCACCGTCAGCGACAGCACATGCGCTCTGGGCAGGCAGGACCTAAAAATTTATGGTGTGGAATTTAATCGCTTACATTTTGCAGAGAATGCGGAACTTACTTTGTCTTCATCTACAAAAACAAACATCTGACTTGCTTAAGTTGGTTACATTTGTCAGCTCATTTTCAAGGTACAAGAGCAGCTGGTCAAAAATCGGTTATGATGCCAATTTTCAATACAGTTGACAAAAATAAATATTTAATCTGGTTAATAAAGTAGGAAATAAAACACATTTCATATCTAAGAGTTTATATCCTCTGTAAAGTCTAATCAACACTTCAACTAAACACAGACATAGATGAACTGACAGAACCTCTTAAATCAGACAAGTGCAGGTAATAACTTAGGCCCTCATTACGATGGCGGGTGAACTATCAACAGGCCAAAAGTGGCAGTCCACCTGTCATCTAGGGCATCGGTCCGACTGCTGCATCACAAAGCTGCTGGGCAGACCACAGAGGTGGGGGGGTTGGACCGCCGCCTGCGACAAGATAAAAGGTTTTATCGGGACGGCGGTCAGATTCCTAATCCCTACAATGGGGGTGGTACCTGCACATACACCACCGTAGGGATTAGGATATCCATTTCCGACCGCTTGTTCAAGGCAGTCCCACCGCCATGAACAGGCAGCCGGAAAAGGACTATGGGGGCCTCTAATAGGGCCCTCTCCCCCCTCGGTTTCAGCTTTTTGGCCTGGGGGGCACATGTAGTGCCCCCCCCAAACACCGATGCCCTGTGTGCTAGGCACACCCTAGTGCCTCGCAGACAGTGCATGGATGTTTAAAAACATCCCTTTTTCAATTGCATCTTGTGCTGCAGCCCTTTTCTGGGCTGCAGCACAAGCCGTAATTGGCGGGTGGGCCCTACAATGACCCCGTAAGTATAGGTCTTTGAACTGAACTTAATACAATAAAAAATATTGTTTTTCCTACAATTCATCACATAGATCCCTAAATAAACAGGTCATTTTACAGTAATCTGAAATCTGGGAAATGTGTTAACTTCATTTGGAATCCTTTCGGTCTCACAGGACAAACTTATTGTTGTTTTTTTTGGGGGGGGGGGTTTACAAGAAAGGCATATTTTGCTTCCATAATTTAAAATATAACCTTGTTTATACTTTAGTCTGGTTCAGAAATTGTGTTCACTAATTGTAGAGTAGATACTAAAATAGGTTTACATTGAAAAAAGATCATAAAAAAACAATCTTTCTTTATGATTTATTGGTTCAAATCAACAGAAGCTCCCAGATGAGATCTTTCCTCATTTCAAGTGCAGAAGAGTTCATTTTTTAGGACACCTTGAAATATTGCAATATAGTCACAATACACTAAACTCAATCTAAAAAACAAAGTGTTAATGTTACAGGAATGGAGAACAAGATACCCAGGGGAATTACTGGACTCTTTGACAGAGTATTAAACAATACTCTAAATATGTTCAACTGAGTTGGTTGGTATTCTAATAAATCTTTCAATGGAAACAAGAAAAAACAATCAACGATTACATCTGAATAGAAAAGGCTTACTCTTTAGCTTGAATTTGAACAGGAGGACTTTTTTCAGCTTTCTTCTCTTGGTCTATTGCAGATCTATAAATAGGTAAGCACAGGGCAGGATGTTTAGATTACAGGACTGCATTGTAAGCATTCTGGCACTCATTAACGAAACAAAAAAGGCCCAGTTCAACAACATTTCACACAACCGATACACGAATGCCCTCCACAAATCTTCACTGATGAGTGTTTGTGACAGTGAGAAAGGTTATAGCTAATAGAATTCATCATATTCACTTTATTAAATCAAGAATGGAGTTGGTAGCACTTCAAAACTAGAATCTTAATTAGATTTGAGTAAAGCAAGGCTTCTGTAAGAGAAAGGACTATGGTTGCCACACTTTATGACCAACCCTGCCTTATCACCTCCTGCTTCACTCCTGTCTAAGCATCAATCACACTTGCCCGACACATGCCTTTGAAAGAGAAAAGAAGGGCTTTCAAGCTGCACCCGGCTTTCTCCACGACCAACTCCAAATTAACTGCCTAACTCTTGGTTAAACCCAATCCCCTAACAATTATTATTATTATTATTATTATTATTATTATTATTATTATTATTATTATTATTATTATTATTATTATTATTATTATTATAAAAGATTTGGTACCGCGCACATACACCAATTGGTTTCTTGGCGCTCGAGACCAGGTGGGAGAAGAACATTCAGGAACAGGGCCGCTAACCGTGCGCCAGACGGAACAGGTAGGTTTTCAAGGAATTGCGAAAGCAACGATAGTCGGTGGACAGACGAATGGCAAGAGGAAGGGAGTTCCAGGTAGCAGGAGCAAGAAAAGAGAAACAGGCTCCCCCATGTTTCTTGCGATTGAACCTGGGGGTGATCAGAAGATTATGAGCCGAAGATCTGAGGTGACGGGAAGGGACGTAGGCGTGCAAACAGGAAGAAATAAAGGCAGGGGCACAAATAAACAAGGATTTAAAAATGGTGCAGGCCATTTTAAAAACACACCGCTGTGCAACTGGGAGCCAGTGTAAAGTTTTCAGCAAAGGGGTGACATGCTGATGTTTAGGTTGCTGAAAAATTAGTCTGGCTGCCTGGTTCTGGACCAGTTGGAGTCGGGAAAGATGGCAGGCAGGGACCCCCACGTATAGACAGTTGGCATAATCTAGACGTGAGGTGATGAGGGCAAGGATAACAAGAATAAGGGCCTCTTGGGATAGAAACCTGCGAATCTTCCCGATTCGGCGAAGATGAAAGAAACAAGCCGAAGTGACGGTGTTAATGTGTGGCCGCATTGAGAGGTCACTAGAAATGGTGACCCCCAGGCTCTTCACAGTATTCACTGGACAAGGAGGGGAACCCAAAGCTGTAGGCCAATAGTTGGGAGACCAGGGAGTAAGAGAGCCGCCGGTCACCACCAGCTCCGTTTTGCTAGGATTGAGCTTGAGTTGGCTAAGGTTCATCCACTCATAGATAAAGAGCATGGCATTTTGAAAATTGGAACAAGAGGAAGGAGAAGAATTGAGAGGAAAAATAAGCTGCAGATCCTCTGCGTAGTTGAAAGCAGTAAGTGAAAACTGACGAAGAGAGACAAGAAGGGGCTGCATATAAAGATTAAACAAAAGCGGGGACAAAGCAGAACCCTGGGGAACACCACAAGAGAGAGAGGATAGAGGGGCAGAAAAAGAGGAAAGACGAACGGATTGAAAACGAGAATGGAGAAAAGATACCACCCATGACAGGGCCAAGCCATAAATGCCAGCATTTCTGACACGGTCGACCAAGATACCATGGTCGACCGTGTCGAAAGCGGCTGAAAGGTCTAAGAGTACAAGGGCCTGGGCCAGATTCCTGTCAGCTCCCTGTTTCAGCGTGTCCATAACTGCCACCACAACTGCCTCAGTGGAATGAGCAGGTCTGAAACCAGCCTGTCGGTCGTCGAGGAAATGTGTTTCCTCGATAAAGGCACTGAGGCAGCGGGTGACATAAGTCTCCAAGACCTTTCCCAAATAAGGGAGGAGGGAGATGGGGCGATAGTTAGCCAGCGTGGTAGGGTCAAGACCCGGTTTTTTTTAAATGGGGACCACCACAGCGCTTTTGAAAGCATTAGGGACAGAGCCTGACAGAAGAGATTGGTTTAAAAGATCAAGAGGGGGGCCGGGGCAGGCCACGAAGGCAGCTCTTAAAATGGGCGTGGGACAGCAGTCGTTGGGCGAGCCGGAGCTCACAGTCTGAAGTAGTGAAAGAAAAATATCCAGGGAGATAGGGGGAAATTTAGAAAAAGAGTAAGGATTCGAGAAAGGGAGGACAGAATCATGAGACAGAGTAGTGGAGGGAATATTATTTTTGATCGCGGAAATCTTGTCAGAAAAAAAAGAGTTGAGAGAATCGCACAGGGCTTGTGAAGGTAGGGGCTGGGGGGTGACCCGGTCAGGAAGGGAGAGCTCAGCTACGATAGAAAAAATTTCTTTGGTCTTGGATGCCGAGGTCAAGACCTTCTGAGAAAAATGGGAAACAATCTTCTTGGTCTCTCTGTAGGTCAGAAATGTGAATGAAGGATAAAGGCTAGACAGGCTGTTTCTCCTTAAGCAAATCTTCAGGGATGAATTATGCCCCTCGATGTTCGATCACAGTTCTCTTATTCCTACACATCTCTTGGTTGCCTGTCCTGGTAGCTGGTCCTTGCTAAGTGCAAAGAGTCCATAAGACTGCATGGCTCAACCATGCAGCTGTGCTAACAGTTAGGCGGCATGGAATCCATCAGAAATCTGTATGGACAGTGAGAACAACAACTAGTGCTATAGGAGCTATACAGTTTCTGTAGCACAGGTCAGTAGGATGCGTGCTGCACAAACCCATACATATTCGGTTAAGAACTGTCCGAAGCAATGCATTTTGAAAGGTCTCTGCAGTGCGGCCCAGGGTGGTGTATTTTTTGCAGGATAGGCTAGTTGACAGACCCTATGCCTTTGGGCTACACATCACAGGGTGCTGTGATATCCCTTAAGGCACCATATAACTCAACCACGGCAAATAAGTAAAAGGTAATTGCAATGATCAGAATCTGTAAATGTTGCAGCAAATGACGCAGGATTTTTATTTCCTTTGTAGCAGTCACTTGCCGCACAAGAATCCAACACATTACATGTGTGGGGGAAGCAGCTAGTTCTAAAACAAATGTTTAGAAAACACACTGCATCATACCAAGATATGAAAAAGCAAGTTTGTCAATGGATTAGGTTGAAATGGCATGAATTATTTTATCACAGTGCTCTGAGGTCTCTTTCCTGCATCCTTGGGGGCCACATACCTGTTTCCTGTTGTTTCCCTGCCAGTCCCCTGCTGCCGGTCTCCCGAGTCTTCCCTCGCCGCCGCTGCAGCTTTCATCAACGCGGCGCGGCCAAGGAGCGAGGACTACAATCCCCAGGAGCCCTAGCGTCGGAAGCCGCCACCGCCCACATCGCGCCCGGAGGCGCTTAAATTAGAACAGAGCCCCGGTGGAGCGGGTGCTCGGAGGTCTCTTTCCTGCATCCTTGGGGGCCACATACCTGTTTCCTGTTGTTTCCCTGCCAATCCCCTGCTGCCGGTCTCCCGAGTTTTCCCTCGCCGCAGCTTTCATCAACGCGGCGCGGCCAAGTAGAGAGGACTACAATCCCCAGGAGCCCTAGCGGCGGAAGCTGCCACAGCCCACATTGCGCCTGGAGGAGATTAAATTAGAACAGAGCCCCCGCGTCGCGCCGGGTTAAGCCTGGGACAAGGGCGGGACCGTCTGAGGCTGTCCGAGGCCGGGCTGGGCCCCTCCTCTTACGTCTGCGCCACAGACCAAGGTAGTTTTGATACGTACTGGGACGTTGGCACATTACGGGACATTGATTACTGTATTGGCAGATTGTTGTGTAGTTACATAAGGTTTTTCTCCATTTTAGAACTGCTGGCAACTGTACACTGGTTGGAGGGCTCTTAGACGAACTTAGACAACAGTAGTAGTGTATACCGCTGTTTTGGTTTATTTGTGTAACCAATTAAATTACTATGGCAATGTCTACTGTGATGAGTACAAGGAAGGGAACTGCTGGGACCTTGGACGATTTTATCACGGGGGCAGAGATTGTTCTGAACCGCGAGATAGAAATCACACAAAGGAGGCTTTCGTTAGATCCCTCCCAATTACCCACATATATAACAATATATAACAACAGGAGGGCAATCTCCAGCAAATATTCAGGGTCTTAATCACGGTACTGGAACCTCGCAAGCTATTGGTAATCCATGTCTACCTGTAAATGTCTTGGTAGATGACACACTGGGGCAACAGAGAGAAAATGTACAATCATGCCCAGGTATCGCAAGTAGATTACGAACACAAAAAACGACAGGGACAACGGGCCCTCCAAGCAGGGAAAAAAGCGAAAAATCTCAGGGGAGATAGGGAATCTTTGTAATGGGTACCCCACTATTACACCAGGAAAGAAGGGCACTAGCATGAGAACAATAGGGGTACAAACAGACGCCACTGACCAAACTGGAGAAAGGAGGGATCAACAGGTAATAGGGGCCATGGAGCAGACAGTGGCTGATATTTTTAAAACTGCCCTGTCTTCCATTCAGGCACAAATAAATGATTGTATGGACAGCAAATTAAGGGTCTTGGATACCGAGATTGCCCAATTAAGTGAAATGGTGCACCGTCTAAACAAGAACATAACAGAAGGTAATGGTATTATAGCAGAGGGGGAGAAATGTATTGATGGTCTGAAAACAGCTAATTAGGTCAAAATGGCTAACAAGGGTGGGGAGCAAAACTGGATACAAAGAGATGTAGGGTGTCTAAACAGGGCACATATATGTGATAGAGAAGATCCTGCAGGGACTCATCAGTTGATAAGAGGGCCCATGTTAATTCCAACAGTATCATACCTAATTCAGAAGCTCCCACCCAAAGGGAAAGGATATAGAGCTCAAATGAGACAGACCTTGTCCCTAACACAGATATATTAAAACTGCCCCCTGCTACGTGTCCATATGTTTTGGTCCTAGCAGGTGTACCAGCATTAAGAAGGGACCAAAAAGAAACCTGGCAAAACCTAAAGAACAAGGCGGTAGGTTGGTTGACCAAACATAAAAAATGTACGCCTAATAAAGCCAATGATATTTTGATGGTACGAAGGGTAGGGTGGCTGGGAACTGGGGAGAAAAATATACAGGGAGACTGTATTGTTGTTGATTTTAGACATCCCCATGTAATACGCTCCCTTTTGCAAGCTCATGAAGCAACCCTAACATGGGAAACAAACATATGTGCATTACCACTGGGTTATTTTTATAAACCCCTAGAACAAGAAAGGAATAAAGTAGCAAGCAAATCCCATGCCCCAGATTCCAAGAATTATCCCGACTTGAGGAAGTAGATTGACTGTACGGGCCAGGTGTACCCTTAGTCAATGTCAGGCAGTTGACAATGTCGGGTATCGATCCACTAGGGACAATGGATGATGGGAACAGAGAGGATATAAATAGTTGTGTAAATACCCACAAACCATTAACACCAAGTGGTAGTATCCAACTAGTTCTTGGCGATTCCATGATAGTTTCAAATAATAAAGAGTTGGCAAATGTGAAAATTATCTCATGGAATATAGCGGGACTACGCAGGAAGATTATTGACCCAGAGTGGAATAGTTTTATTAATACAAGTGATATATGCATGTTGCAGGAATCCTGGTCAACTAAGACCATACATAGAGTGGGCTATAAAAGTTTCTATATACCAGCTGTACAGTCAGTAAGAGGAAGACCCTCTGGTGGCCTAGTAATCTGGGTGAAAGTCAATTTAAGTATTAGTATAAAGCAAATAGTGAGAGACTCCCCAGATATTCTAGGTATTAAAATAATAACCAGGGCAAATAGGATAATGCATATTTACAATGTCTACAATAGACCAAGGAAAAGAAGTGGGGTTGGAAGCGCACACGAATTAAAGGTACTCAAAAGGTACTCAAATATTGATAACAAATAAACAATCTTAACATAATTGGTGCAGCAGTGTAACCCTCGCTGCCTAACAGGGGTCAATAGACAAAAGTGGAAAAATGCTACCAAGATGGTCGCAACACTGCGCACTATCCACAAATGGTCACAAAGTGACCCTCTAGGTCATTGAATACAATTTAACAACCCTATATCAAAAATAAATCACAAGAATAGCAAATATACTTGTAAATGTAAATCCTTACAGGTAATTGTTGAAATCCCAATTTTTTTTTTTACATTGATATCATTTTTTAGTTGCATTCACATAGAAATCAAAAGCATGAATTCCTTATACATGTATCTTGAGAACATTTACAAAGAGAAAGATAATCAATTGTTTACGAAACATTTTTTAGACGTGGGCCCGATGCATTTCGGGACCTGAGAGTCCCTTCTTCAGGGGCCAATCTGTCTGTCCTGTGGGGAGACCTTCTGAATAACCTTGGATAAGGTAGACAGGGGAGTCTTCAAAATCTATAACGGATACCGGCAATTTTCAGGTGATGCAAGTGAGAAAAACACGAACAGTCACCACTTTGATTCAAAGTCTTTTGTTGAAATCAGACTCCCGGTTCTAACCGCGAGAAGAAACAACAGTCTGGGGGTCTTCTGAAAGAGAAACGCTGCTGGTCTCCACCTTGGGCAGCTGGATAGTATATTAAACACAGTAGATCAAGGCGTAGGAATAGTAATTTGTGGAGATCTCAACTGTAATTTCGAACCCATTAATGGGCTCGATAAGATTTTAGATGATGAGGACATGGTAAATAAAATCCAAGTTTTAATAAGTGCGAAACTGGTCCCATGCTCCGCTTTAGCCCTGCAAATATTGAGATTAACTGTGACTCACGGCCTAAGGGCATGCAATGGACGTTTACCTGTGGGTGTGGAAAAGCACCCTACATTTTGTAGAGGCCTCACCCAAACCAAAATAGATTACATAATGCTATCCTCTGACATATGGCCAAATGCTGTTGATTTTGCAATTGACTTGAGGGTGGAGAGTGATCATCGCCCACTTATTCTTGCCTTAGACGGTGGGTTGATGCCCAGCTCATTGAATAATACGAACACCCCACCCTATCAAATGGAAAACGTCATAGTGAGGAACAATAGTCGCTCAGTTAAATGGGCGCATATTTTGGAGCGTGGTAAGAAGTTGGCACAAATCTATGACACTCTGGCGGATATTTTTGGTCCATATATTCTGGAAAATGAGAACATGGATACATTTATGGAATTACATACCAGCTATTCTAAGGCAATTGTCCCAATGATCACAAGAACTGTTAATAAAGGGAAAGAAAAAGCTAACCAAAAATCGAATGGAAAAGCTTGGTATAATAAAGAATGCCGTAGTGCCAAAACTGAACTGGTCCAAGCTATTAAGTACAAAGAGGGTCAGCTAGTTAGGGAAGCTAGGACTAGATACAAGAAAGTATTAGAGGAGGGCAAATCAATCTGGGATGAAGACATATGGTCAGGCATGCTGGAGGCAGCGAAAAATAGGGACCACATAACTTTTTGGAACATTGTTGCAAATGGAAATAGGAATCTTAAGGATTCCAGGGAAGTTTACCTAGATGAAACAACCTGGGTAGACCATTTTACTAAACTATATTCAATCCCAGAAATAGGTAGCCCTGAAAGTGAGGGACTAGCATTAAGTATGAATGCAGATAAACTAGAATTCACCCTACAAGAATCACTTATGGCTATTAGCTCAGTCAAGGCAAGTAAAGCTCCCGGATTAGATAAGATCCCGGGAGACTTATATAAACATGACACTAGTTTATGGGGCCCCTACATTAACTACCTATGTAACTCTGTAGCAGCTGGAGTAGAAATCCCTGAAACATGGAGGGGTGCTGAAATTATCTGTATTTTTAAAAAGGGCGATAGGAACGATCCTGGGAACTATCGCCCGATAAGTTTAATTGATATTTTACAGAAAATATACGCAAGGCACATTTTAAATCACGTCAATCTGTGGATTGATGACGAGCAGGTTTTAACAAAATTTCAGGCAGGATTCAGAGCTAAAATTAGCACCATAGATCAGGTGTTCAGATTCGCTTGTATGTGTTGGAAATATGTTAACATAAAGAAGGGCCACTTATACGTGGCATTTGTTGACTTAAGAGCCGCGTTCGATCTCATCCCTAGACATTTATCATGGGGAGCACTTAGCAATTTGGGTTTACCGGTCAATCTCCTGGAGCAATTAATTAGATTACATCACAACAATTATGCTAAGGTGAGGTGGGGACCGGACGGTGAACAGACTGGGGCAATACCAATAAAGAGGGGCGTCCGCCAAGGATGCGTACTAGCTCCAACTCTGTTCTCCCTATTTGTAAATGATATTCCCAGTTTTTTGAAGGACTGTAGTAATGATGCCCCAAAATTAGGAGGCGAGACTATACCCGCTCTTCTATTAAGGGTCTGCAAAGTTTGCTTAACACTTTCCAAACCTACTGTAGTAAAAAAGGCCTAGATATTAATACCAATAAAACTAAGTATATGGCGATAAATCCGCAGAGGTCTTTTAGTGGACATATGGTTCTAAATGAGCAAAGAATAGAATATGTTCACAATTTTACGTACTTAGGTGTCTCAATTGATTCTAAAATGACTTGGAAAACCCAGATTGAAAAGAGCAAGCTCTTGCTTACGCAGAACACATTATCAATCCTAAAAAAACATGGTAATAGTCACAATAAAGCTGTGCTGCCTGCGCTTGAGGTTTTTACGTTCAAAGCACAGTCTGCTGCTATTTATGGCGCTGAATTGTGGGGCCCAGCATGTAAAAGGGAGTTTGAGCTGAATGAAAATAAATTCTACAGAGTATTACTTAAATTACCAACTCGCACCCCGTTAACGCCATTGATGCTGGACCTCAATGTGAAGCGAACTGACTACCAAGTAATTATAAGACCACTAATGTTTTGGGTCAGGATTTGGAGAACACCAGAGTTAATGGACTACAGGGCAGCTCTAATTGAGATAAAGGATCTAGACACCTATAGTCGTTTAACTTGGTTTAATCATGTTAGGTCATGGTTGACAACGATCGGTCTTGTACATTTTTGGAATAATCCACTTGAAATGACAAAAAGCTCAAAGAGGGTCTTAAAAACATCATTGTGGGCTTATATGAAGCAAAATAGACCGAACAACAGAGTAAATGGCTCATTGGCTAGTGAATTTTTGTTGTTTAAAGCTAGCCCAAGTTGTCAACCTTTTCTAAACAAGGTAAACCCCCCCCCCCCAAAACATTATACCTGAAGTACAGATATGGTATACTAATGTTAAAATCATGTGTGGCAAGATGGACAAAGGATGGTAACGACCTATCTACTTTGTGCTCTGTGGGTAAAAGGGAAGACATTACTCATGTTCTTTTTTTCTGCCCAGCCTATGGGATGTCAAGGAAAAAATGGATAAAACCAGTATGTAGAAATATAGGTGTGAGATCTCACAAGGTGGCGGAAAGGATATGAAAAACAGACACTAGCCAAGTATTTGTCTTTGCTGTAAGTAGATTCTTGTTAGCAGTTAATTTTATCAGGATAAAGGCGGGTGAGAAGCTTTAGAACACGTCTGTGTATTTAAACAGAGACCCAAGAAAAAATAGGGAGCAGACTGGGACGATGGACCTGAACTATGGTTAGGGGATGATATCTGCCGAATAAATTAATCAATTAACTAATTGTTAATTGTAAATCTGATGTAAATTGTTATATTTTATCTTTTGATACGTGCCTTTTTATCTTTATTGTAAAATTTTGATCTTATCATCCCTCCTCAATGAAATTGTAAAATTATACCAGAAAGAAGATGTATCTCTACGAGAATGCCTTAGGAAAAAATGTGTAAATGTTTTTTAATGTACCTTTTATGATACGATCGTATCGAAATAAAGAATAAATGGTATGGTATTTTATCACGGTTTATCAGTCATGCATCTCAACTGATATTAGCAACTTTAAATATTATGGTGGTTTTAATGATAACATTACCCTCCTAGTTACTGCATAGCTACATATAGACCACAAATGTCATTTCAATTAGGCAGCGAAGTACAAACCTTTCATTCATTGACTTGAACTGCATCGGAATGAGTAACTTACGCTCTAATTATATGTTCCGCAGGATGGTAAAGATAGTCTTTAAGTAGCCCCCCCATGTCATCCGATTACTAATTTTACCAGACATTTGTTAAAAAAATGACATTTTACTTACTTCATAGGATTGGCGTCTGGCAAGTAATATATAAAATCTCGCATGGTCATTCTTGAGCGGTCAGGTGGTGTTGTGCTTTCCAAACTGGGGTGTTTTTCCTTCCAGTGTTTCTGAAAATATTTTTACATGATCATATTTTATGACTCAAGGTTTAGCATTCCAAATTACAGTCTTATTATCTAGTGACATGAATCTTCATTAGCAACACATTAGGTTTGGAAAAACTAGCAGTAAATCAGCATCCAATATGAAAAACGTAAAACACTTAAGACTAATTAATTACTCTAATGCAAATGGGTTCTTCAACACGGTCATTTTTAGTAGGGTCACATGTGGATAGAGAAGACTGCCGACACGTAGACCTTAGAGTGTTAGTATTTAAGGTTGCCAGAACCTGGACAGGGATTCTGTAGCAAGGACTTGGACTAGCTCATAATCAAGGAATATCACAGATTAAGAGCCTATGTTTGGACTTCATTTGTCGTATGGTCCAGGCAAAAGTGGCTAGCACATATTTGAGCTCTCCGAAAGTTTGCTGTAGTCAAGTCTTGACAGCACGACTGCAAGGGTCTTGGTAATTATCCAACAACTTTGATTAGAAAGATGACCACTCACACAAGTGTTAATAAAATGCATATCTTGTTACTTTGTTTTTTCCAAGTGTCCAAGTCAGTCATCAAACACCACCCCTAGATTTCTAGTCTTTATACTGGTTATGAAAGAGAAATGTTCAGCCAGTAAAAGGGAGCGGTGTTGAGCTGAGTGTGCACAAATAAGGCACAAGAAATGCTGGTGCATTCAACAGTGGAAGAAAATATTTGCCCTTTAACAAGACGCTTAGGAGAGCTTCTGATGCACCTTCAAAAGGTTATTCTACTGTTAGAATATTTTATATTGCATACTTTGTAATGTTAAATGTTGAATACCTCTCTCTCTGATAAAATGTCAATAATTCATGGTTGTTGTAAGTTTTATGAATAAATGAACTGTGTCAATCGTCAATTTGACAGTGAATTAATCTTCTCAGTTTGTCGTCTCTGTCGAAGTCCAAACATATTTGTTAGAAGGTGCAATATTCAGTAGCAAACTCGTCAGTCACAGCTGGTAATCCAGAAAAGAGATTTACTCTTCATTTTGTAAACAATCAATGGAATGACCAGAAAAAAAATTATGTCATAAATACTTGTTCCTATGGATTATCTGTTATCAGTGGACCTTAATAAATGACATTATTGTCTTGTGACAGTGCTAAAAAGAGAAAATATGAAGTAGAAAAAACAAGAAGCAAACTCTGACTGTAACCTAGTGACAATGTTCATCAAGGTGAAGTATAAACTCGCACATACAACTAACAAATTATTATTTAGCAAAAACTAATCTGTATGTTTCCTCTGTTGGAATGCCTGCCCTCCACTTACTTCTGCCCCCACTTGATGTATCCAGCCTCTACTGGAAATACATGGTCAGAAAAGCATTAAGTAGTGACCATGCTTAAAGAAATTTGCACATTAAAGAAGCTAAATAATAAAAGAAGGAAGCAAGCATTTAATTTTGTTTATTTTAAGGGTTTCCGTGAACTACTGCACATCACATAAATGCAGACTCAGACTGCTAGTTGTACAGTGAAAGGGCAAGAGCACATTTCATGTTACCAACATCCTAACATTACACTTACATAGCAGGCAAGATGGCTCAGAAAAATAAACGCTTAATGTCGGTATAATTTGATTTGCTGTTCACAAACTAGAAGCCAAGCAAAAACAAATTAGTCTTCCAATCTTCCAGGGTTGGCAAACTGAGTACCATTAAAGTCGATAAATTGCAACACCATTTTTTATCCCACTTTAAGACTGTAACACTGGTGTGAGACACTACAGAAAAACAAGTGTTTATTTTTATATTAATTTACAAAAGACCCACAGCCCATTAACAAACACTACACATTTTAAATGAATAATTCTGATTAAAGGCTATAATAATGAAGGAGAAATCATCACTTACTTTTTCTTTCTTTAATTCTTTTTTGAGCAGTTCCCTCAGTTTTTGAGCCTTGAGTATTCTCTCACGATCTGACTGATGCTGCACTTCCTTGGAAGCTACTTTCGCACTTGCTGCAGGTGCTTCCTGCTGGGAACCTTCCTGTGAGGGTCGCTCTTTGAGAGGAGAAGGATAGTCCTTTTGTAATGAGACATGCTCCTTAGAGGAATTAATACTCACGTCCTTAGTTGCAGACTTTTTAAAAGGAGAAAACTGTGGAATTTGAGGAACAGGAGTTTTTTTTTCAGGAAGAATAACATGCTGCACAACAGAGGGTTTATTTCTACTGTGTTTTTTTTGGGAGACTGACTGGGTGAGCTTTGCTGGTTCAGGAACTTCATTTTCAAATAAAGTACTACTGCTTGGAGGCAATGCAGATGGTGGACTCTGAGAGACTCTAGATGCTGTTTTGCCAAGCTGTGGTGTAGAAGTAAGGGAAGCTCTTGGTTTAGCTATATTGGGCACAGTTGAGACTCGTTTTCTTCTCTGCAGAACTACACTGGATGGTTTGCTTGATTCAGGAGGATCACTTACTCCGTCAATCTCATCTTCTCTGTTGGTGAAACCAGATACAGTTCCGTTATGAAAACAGTCAGCATATGAAAATACTTTGAAAGCTATATATAACAAAACCTACAAAAACAAAAAACCTTTTGCAATGCGCAAAGGCCTATAAAAGGACAAAACATGATCTTTCTGTACCAATAAAGACAAAGGTGTACCAAAACATTGTGTCAAATCAGTAATTATACACAAGGAGGACAATTATCTTATACTCTCAGCATAATTCAAAAATTCAAACATCAGAGCTGGAGGCACAAGCAATATAAAAGCAGCAAATACATCCAAAAACCCTCAGAAAAACAAAATCACTAACTGGTGCCCCAAAATACAATTTTATGTTACATGGGCACATATCTGTTCCACAGTAAAATCAATTAAATTCCAATATCCCGTTACAGTGGGTGTTTCCCTAAGTGAGTCATCTGTGCACGTGCTTATGTAAATTCATCACACAGGTAGAGTAATTCACCCACATAGTCCTCATCCATCTTTTCTGGAGCCTCTTTTTTCGCGTCTCATTTGGCAAAAGGGATCAAATCACTAAACATTTACAGTAAAACGTACACTCAAAACTGTCTGAAAAAGGCAGGCATAAGCACCTTCAAGTTTCATATGCAGGCTCAAGAAACCCACAATAAAAGAAAGGTAATACAATGTTATTTCCTCTATAGGCATATATGAAGTTCACTACAACTCCCATGCTCCATAGCGAACAGCTCAGTCATGAGGAGGAGTGACTATAAACAGAGTACTTGCACATAGAATGACGTGCGTAATTCCATTCACCTGTGAAAGTCAGTTTTGTTCTCGAGTGGAACTGAAGAAGTGGGGATTTATGGCTTCTGGTTTTGGCAACATCTCTATGTTTTCCAGTTAAAGGAACTGTGGGTTTTGGTGGCTAAAGGAGGTCTGCCTTTTCTGTCGTTCTCAATTTTCCTGTTAAAAGTACCAGGGGAGGATTTCTCTGGTTGGTCTTTGATACACACCAGCTGGTGTGTTTTCATTTTCTGTAGCGCAAGGAGTGCCTACTTTATTTGAATTAATTTCTTCTTCATGGGAGTCAAATGACCTTTTGCACTCTACAAGCTGGTTGCTAGGAACAGCTGTTTAGCTGTAATTCTTATTCTGTTTGGCAAAGCGTGCTGGGCTTCTGACATTATACAGGTAAGTGATTATTTGATTTTTTTACTTTAAGAATGTTGTGCTGCTGAATCACAGTGTTTTTATTTTTACTTCCAGCTTTTTTCCTGAACTTCTAAAATACAAGACTGGTACGTCTAATTTTGTAAGGAGGGGTGGGTTCCTGGTGACATTTAAGATTGAGAGATAAATTAACACTTTACGATTAACATTTTCTTTAGTAACTATCATTTACCTAAGAGATTTTTGCTTTTTGCTGATTTTGATCCATTTGCTGCATATTTCCCATCAAAGATAAGAAAAGATTTTCTGAATCTAATGTTTGGTGATATTATTTGGTTCGTTGATACAAATATTTATCATTAACAAACCGTGGGATTTACAGTGTGTGCATGGAATGTATGAATTTCTGTATAACACTAGTACCACAAATGTTTTGAGTGACAATTTTTTAATTGACTTGTGATTTGTTTGTATTGCAGCATTTTTGTGCATATCAGCAAGGATATATGAGGCTAAATGTAGTGCATAAGGAAAGTCATTGGTTCCCCAAGGCAGCACCCCATATGAAAGGTATTTTTCATAGCAAAACTATACATATAAGTTATCTTCTAATAAGTAATGCGAGTGGAGACCTTACTTTTCTTTATCTTTTCTTTACAGGTCTCGTTCCTTACAGTTCCTTTCTCCGCTACCCTTTTCCTCACTCAATCACTCCAAGCTTCTGTACCTGTATGGTATGAGGAATTGGGGGTATTTAGGGGTGGACCCAATCTGAACATCGTTCTGATCCTGAGGAGCTCGTATGCATACATAGTCAGTACTTAACAAAAACATCAGAGGGCTGATATCAACTCAACATATCAGCTCCACAAGTTGCTTCCCAGAGCTGGATAGGACAGTCCACCGAAGCAGCATGACACACCAAGTAAGTAAGGACTTAGTGAAAAATATTCAATGTGGACTTGAAAGTGGGCTGTCAAATAATGCAACATGCCAAAAACATCCAGTTGAATAAAAAATAAAAAAAATTGAACTTAGACTTTTTTTTTTTTACTTAAACAGCAGAAAGGTGACACTTGGCAGTCTGCATCTTTCCCCAGCCTTCCTATTGCCTGGGATATTTCAAGTCCAGGAGCATGTTACTTTTTTTTATTTAGGGGAGCACACAGCCACTGGACCCACGTAAAGTAATAAAGTAACATGTGCCACTCTTCCATTTGAAATGTGTTAGCAAACAGCCAGGCGAGACAAAGGGGACGTCTGCGAAGTATTTTCAGCAGTTGATATTCAAGAAAAAAGAAAAAAAAATCACCAGATACCAAACAAGGAAAAATAAAAAGACTGGATGGATCTGGAACTTTGTATTCTGTACAATTCATAAAATACAGCACACATCAGAATTGGTCTATTTGAAGGGTCGGATTGAGGGTCACAATTAGGCCCAGGGACGCCCCAAAAAATTGGCCCATATTCCCAAATGATTAGTATGTTTTTGTAGCTTTATATAGCATGAACTCGGTCCGAAGGCATTGTAGCATTACCCTTAGCACCAGCTACAATGCACAAAATCACGTTCATTTTTATTTTATGTAGGATTATGTCATTTGGCCACAATCACTGGATACTGTACTGACGTCAGAACTCAACCATACTTCCCCAGTTCCAACTTCCGCAGCTCTGAGACCATAACACTACATCCTATGGTTTTTTTTAAGGTCGGGCCTAGCTCTGCGAGGCATGCTGTAGGCGAGTATGCTGTGGAAGCCTTGCTTACTCACCTCCCATATTTTTCATTGGCTGGTGTCATTGTCCTTGGTAAACGCTGGGTTCCGATTCATTATGAGGCTTCTAATCTCACCTTGGTACAGCCCTGTCTCCATTGGTTGCCGCCCATGAGGACTGGACTTTTTACTTTGTTCGTTACACGGCATGCTCTATCTAGTGAGTGAGCACTATTAGGTTTATAGACAATGGCTGCTGCATTTTTTGTTGTAGGTTTATTTATTTTTACTTTAATTCGGAGTGCGGCGCTCGCTTCAGGAACACGGCGCTCTATTTTTTTTTTTTACTTTGGCTCATTTTCTTGACATTAGGAGCAGATCCGTGTGCGGACTCAGCGCGCGCTTCCCCGTGGGCTTCCGGGAGGGACAGCGCTCAGTGCAGGCACATTTTGTTCTGGGAGGCTGGGTGATGGGGGCTGTGTCAAATGGGTCTTTTCAAGCGATATGTGTCTGAAGGGCTCAGGCATTTGGTGGTGCCGATGCACTGCTCGTTTGTTCCAAGGGCCATTGGGCTTATTTTGAACATTTAATTCATGCACATCCTGCAGCCGCAGCAATAACCAAAAGTAACAAGTGCCGTCGCAGAGGGAAGAAGTGCTCTTTCACGAGCAGGCAACATGGGGTTGGGAATTGTTACAATGGGGATCCCGGTCGTCGTCGTGCTGATCTGCCTGTTCTTCCTGCTGGTAGCCGTGGTGATTTATTTTCAATATGTAAATTCAGACCTTCCTCCTGGGTTAGCCCACCCTGGGAAGCTGAGAATCATTCACGGCACGATGATAAAGCACGGCATTGCTGGTGAGTGTACCTCCTATGGAAGTTGCTTAATCGTGCACAGGAAAAGCATGCTCAGGCGAACATTTGACTAGCAGTTTATTTTTTTTTTAAATGTATTGGATTATTGTTGCTCCGTAATGGCGCAGAGAGTGAAACTCTTATACAGCTTAAATCTGCGAGTATGTTTTCTGTGCACAAGTCGTTGTGAGTATGTACTAGTATATTAAACTGCATTGCACTTTTTTTGGCACTAAGGTTTGGGGAGCGGGTGGGGCTTCACAGCATGAAACTTTTTTTTAACAAAAGGTAAGGGTAAGCTGAAGATCCGCCCCTCCAAATGATAGTGTCTGTTAAAGTTAAGTAGTTTTTTTCGATCTACACCGTCAGGGATTTAAGTGGAATAGGAAAAAGTGGGCGGTCTCTAAAAGGGGCGTGGCCAATGTACTTATAGACACGTAAAGTACATTTCTGTGACTGCCATAGTGTACCACCCGACTAGTATTTTTGTGCCTCTTTCTGTTATTGCATCCAGATATAATAACACAAAAACAACTGACCTACACCTAAAATCAGCCTGGACTATTGGCTTTGTCAATGGTTGTCAGTGTGCGCTCTACAGAGAGGCCAACACTTGGATGACCTTGCATTCTGAACACCTTTTTTACCCACTGGCCAGCAGTGTGAGAAACTCGCACTGCCTTCAGCCTGAACACCAAAGCTCTCAATCACGGCTATTATAAACACCTGGCGATAGGTGAAAGCATGCTCTTTAAAAGGGTAATATGCTGAACGAAAAAAATACAAAAACACAACATTCCGGGAATAGCTAACAATCTAATGGAGGGCTAGATTCAGTAAAACATGTGAAATATAACCGGGAACTAAATCAGTGACATGAATTACCTGACCATTTATTACATTAATTGTTCACAAATCGGAGGGTTTTTCCAAGTAAAGATTAAGACCTGAATATAGGGCAAGACAGAGACTTGTTTTAATGTTGTACTACTGGGTGAGGACGAGGCACCGCCCTTTTCTCTAACAGTGAAACAGTCTTTACCCGAATCCTTCCAGTCCACACCATGCGAGGAGTCACTCCTCAATGGTGTGAACTGGGGTGGGGGACTGATATTGAGGTGATAAAGACTTTTTTTCTGAATATTGGAACTTGACAAATATGTTGACCCTACACAGCAACCCCACTTGTACGATGGAACATACAACTTAACGTCAGTGACAGGTCACACTACCATACATATGGTAGCAAAGCGAAATAAAAAGGCACATACCATAACGTGATTGTCCGTTAAAGTCTGCGTTTCCACAACACTAATTAAGGGCGTACAATGGAAAAGATTTCTGGCTTTTGAATTGAAGGGACTTCTCTTAGTACAATGCTTAAAGATTTAGATGTTCAATTTTTGTGATACATCACTGTTTATCTGGCCTTCCTGTGCCCCATAACCCAGGATATATGTAAAGGTGTGAAATTGCATAGGAAAATTTGTTAAATACAAATAATACAATGCAAAGTGGAACAAGGCAGATCTCGTTCATTGTGGTTCTCTCTCATGACTTATGCCCTCATAACAAATAGGATGTACCTATACAATTTGGCTGATCAGCTCAAGTGTAAGAATTTAGACACCAATAGAGTGTAGTTTTTTCTCACAATACTTTTTCCTAGGCCAAGGACATGCCTGCCAATGTCTTGTGTGACACATTTAGTGATTCATGATTTTTAACTATCACTTCTTACCATGCAGATATTTTGAGTCCACGATGACAATGTGGAGAGCAAAACAAGACCTAGAATGAGGTTGCTTTTGACTAAAAATCAGTGACTGGATGAGGGTGAAATCCATTAAATCACGCCAATTGGCAGCCATGAAACACGAGCAGTGCGCCTTTATCAGAAGTCGCTAACATTTATGTGCTATCATACCGAATGTTTGAATCACATTTTTGCTTTAAATGTTTAAATATTAAATGGAATGTCTTTATTTTAAATTAGATTTTGTACTTTGATTTGGAAATGTTTTTGCACGTTTCTCTGAAGAAAACATTTTATGAACATTGATCTAATAATTTATATTTTTAACTGACGTACACCAACTCAATGTTTTTTCCGTAGTGATCCTCTCCCAAAACATACTGCATATGCAATACACCACCAAGGTGCTATAATATACATATGCAATCTTTTTTGTGCGATTAATGGGCAATCCGGTCTCCCATTGCATTGCTGCTGTTTTATATACATATGTTCTGTATCGCTTGTATCCACTGTATAGGCTTAGCCGTAGGTTTTCTTGGGGGGTTACTACTAACACAGGAGATCATAATGGTGCTGACATAAATCAACCTAATAGAGAAAATAGGTATAGTTTCCAAAATACCCAGACTATGACCTAAATTAACTGGGAGGTTCTTACAGAAGGGTGGTGACATGTCAGAGAAAGACATTACATCACCTCCAATCTCTCTGTTGCAATGTGGAATAGATAGATGCTACTGTTAGGGTTTTGCCATTTTTGTGGACTCTATGTAGAGGACAGGAGGGTTGGCAAATAAAGAATAAGAGTGGAAGCAAAACCAGGGATTTATATTTCTAAAAGTGTCTAATTGGCCTGGAAACTGAATTAACCAATCGTGATGGTTGTATGACATATATAAAGAAAACGTCGAATATCCTTTCAGTGATTAACCGCTTGATATTGATTGTATTTTCTAAAGAATGTGTTAATTGTGCACTGACTAGGCTTGTGACTTTGGCTCTAGGAGTCTAAACCACTGTTTTCAGCGAGTCTGGCCTGTAATTTTTCTTTGCCGCCCTTTGTAGTTTAGACAGGATCCTGGGACAGATTGATCACAATATGTTTTTGCACATTGTGTATGCTGGCCATTGATCTAAGAGAGCTTTCTATTAAAGGTATAGTTCTGTTAGTATAAAGCTTGGATTGTTTAAAGGAAATCTTCTTTACAGCGTATGCTTCCTTTTCCTAGCACTAACTTAAACCTGAGGTTTTACCCTCCCATGGGAGTCTCGCAAGCGTAAATGAAAAGGTTTTAAATCCACATTGCCCTGTCCAGATCGATACCAATAAGAACATGGGTAATCACTTTACTTCCTGAAAATAGCAATACCCAAAGATAAGCCAACAACATTGTCTGCCACCCTAAAACTTGAGGATGTAGCAAGCTCCCGACTGAACACTTTGCACAATTAAGACACATGGATCAAAATGACAGTTTTAAAAAAGCATTTACAATGCAATAGGTCTCGCATTTATGCAAATTTAAACCATTGGCATTGTAAATGGCAATGCAGTTTATTTATGTTTCAAAAACCAAAACATAACTAAAAAACATTGTCATTTACAATGCCAACAGCTCAAACTTGCGTAATTGCAAGACCTGTTGCATTGCAAGTGCTTGTTTTCTCTGGGAACAGAAACCTCACAGCGGGACCTGTGCAAATAGTCCCCACTCCTCTATCAAGGCCTTAAAAACACTGCGACCGTGGTGACATCTGCCTCCTAACGAGGCAACTTCTCTTACTAATCCCCTCCGCATCCCAAAGTCAAAAACATTTATTTCAGTTAACCATTTCGCTGATAGGCCTTTTCTTCCCCTGTGCTAAAAACTTTTTTCTTGGCTATTTGGGGCAGTTCGCACTTAGGCCACTGTAAGTTTTTGTCCACATAAGGTATCCAAGCCAATTTTGCATCCTTTTCTTCCAACATCATGGGGATTTTAAAGGTACCCAGGGTTTGTGAATTCCCCTGGAGGGAACAAGAAATTAAGCAAAATACAGCTACATTTTGGTTTCCTTTTGAAAAATTGGGAAAAAGTGCTGCAGAAGAAAGCGTCTGTTTTTTCCCTGCAAATGGCATCAACAAACGGTTTGTGGTGCGAAAACACCATCTTCCCTGTTTTCAGGGACAGACAGAATTTGGTCAGAAAACCATACTTTTTTTACACAGTTTTGGCATTTTACTGGGGCATAGTCTATTTTATGTGCTTTCAACCTCCTTCCAGTTAGTGGTAGAAATGGGTGTGAAACCAATAATGGATCCTGGAGAACTATACATTTATGAAACGTAGAAACTAATCTGAATTCAGCAAGGGGTCATTTGTGTAGATTCTTCAAGGGTTTTTTAATAAACTAACAGTTGAAAATAAGAAAAATTGAAAATTAGTTGAAAAAAACAGCCATGTGTGGCAACGCTTTCACCTGTAACTACTTCTGAGTATGACATTTTTTAAAGCAATATACCGTTACATCCACTCTACCCTTCTGGTTGTGGGGGTATATGGGACTTCTAGGTTCACGAAGAACCAGAGGGAGCCACAGCCAATAACTGAGCTGCGTCTTGCAATGGTCTTTCATTGTGTACCGGGTATATAGCAATTAATTTGGGAAAATATAAAGAGTGAAAAATAGGTATCAAGGACACCTATGTATTTCCGAAATGGGAACAAAATATAGAGTTTAGAAGCAGTAGCTATTTGCACATCTCCGAAATTGTGGGTACCCATACTAGCATGTGAATTATGGGACATTTTTCAAAGTGACTTATTGTTTACACATGGTCTTACATTTGAAAGGCAGGCATGCACAGAAAGTAAATAGGTAATAACAGTTGCTCTACAATTCTGTGTGCCCCTAGGTCTCCCGATAAAAATGGTACCTCATTTGTGTGGGCAGACCAAGTTCCCGTGACAGGAGACAGGCCAAAACGCAAAATGGATACACCAAAGTGTATCCAAAGTGCCTAACAGTAGATTTTGAATCCTAACTCTGCCAGCACCTACGGACACCTAGCAAACCTATATATTTTTAAAAGCTAGACACACAGGGGAGTCATTGTGTGGCTCTCACCAGGTTCTGTTACCCTGAATCTCTTGCAAACCTCAAACTTTGTAAAAATAAAACCACCACATTTCCCCACATTTTTGTGATGGAAGGTGCAGGAATCTGCAGGGGTCCACAAACTTCAACCTACCCCGCATTCTTTAAAGTCTCCCGATAAAAATGGTACCTCACTTGTGTGGGTGGGCCAAGTGACTGTGGCAGGGAAGGGCCCAAAACGTATTGTGGAGAACTAAAAATTACCCATCACAAACGGGCTCACCTGGGTGTTTGCCTCGCGCTCAACGGCCATCTAGGGAAACCTACCAAACCCAGACATCTTTGAAAACGAGACACCCGGGGAGTTCGGGGAGGAATGGCTTGTGTGGACCCCCAATGTTTTCCTACCTAGAATCCCCTGTAAACCTCAAATTTAGCTGAAAAGAAATGAAATGTTTCTCAAATTTCTGTGTGGGAAAGTTGTAGGATCACCAGACTGACACAAATGTCCTCCCAGCCAGCGTTCCTCTTAGTCTCCCGAGTAAAATGATACCTCACTTGTGTGGCTGCCCAATGCAGAATTAGCAAAAAAATTATTTTCTTTTAAATGTAGCGATTAGAATTCGCTGTGCTATAACCTTAATCTCTATGTTTTTGGCCCTTTCCAGTCACAGGCCCTTGGCCGACCCACACAAGTGAGGTATCATTTTACTCAGGAGAACAATGGGAACGCTGGGTGGTAGGACAGTGATCCCACACAAAAATATGTGGAAAATGTGATTTTTTTTTTTAAGCTAAATTTGAGGATTTGCAGAGGATTCTGGGTAGGAAATCATTGGGGGATCCATGCAAGCCATGCCTCCCTGGACTCCCCCGGGTCTCCAGTTATCAGAAATGTGTGGGTTTGGTAAGTTTCCCTAGATGGCAGCCGAGCCCTGGGCAAAAAAAGCCAGGTGACCCCCACTTGCAAAACCAGGTCGTTTTGTGATAATTCATTTGATGTCTCCACAATACGTTTTGGGCCCTTGCCTGACGCTGGTACTTTGCCCACCTACACGAGAGAGGTACCATTTTTATAGGGAGACCTGGGGGGACGCTGGGTGGCAGGAAATGTGTGTCACCCCGGTGATCCTACAACTTTCCCACCCAGAAATTTGAGACAAATTTGATTTATTTCATCTAAATTTGAGGTGTGCAGGGGATTCTAGGTAGGAAAACATTGAACATTGGGAGGTCGTCACAAGCCATACCCTCCCTGAACTCTCCCGGGTGTCTAGTTTTCAAAGAGGTCTGGGTTTGGTAGGTTTCCCCAGATGTCCGCCGAGTGCAGGGCCAAAAACCCAGGTGTGCCCCTTTGCAAAGCCAGGTCGTTTTGTGATAGGTAATTATGATGCCTCCACAATACGTCTTGGGAGCTTCCCTGCCACGGGCACTTGGCCCATCTACACAAGTGAGGTACCATTTTCATTGAGGGACTTTGGAGAATGCGGGTGGAAGTTTGTGGACCCATGCAGATTCCAAAACTTTCCACCACAAAACTGTGGGAAAAAAACGTGTTTTTTTGGTTTTTTTTCAAAGTTTGAGGTTTGCAAGGGATTCTGGGTAACAGAACCTGGTGAGAGCCACACAAGTCACCCCTTCTTGGATGTCTAGTTTTCAAAAAGGTATAGGTTTGCTAGGTTTCCCTAAGTGCCGGCAGAGCTAGGGTGAAAAATCCACAGCTAGGCACTTTGCAAAAAAGGGTCAATTTTCACCGTAAAAATGTGGTGTGTCCACGTTGCATTTTGGCCTGTTTCCTGTCAAAGGCACAAGGCCTACCCACACAAGTGAGGTACCATTTTTATCGGGAGACTTTGGGTAATGCGGGGTGGGTGGATTTTTTTTTTAAACATTGTTTGAGGTTTGCAAGGGATTCTGGGTAACAAAACCTGGTGAGAGGCACACAAGCCATCCCATCCTGGATCCCCTTGGTGTCTAGTTTTCCAAAATGCACAGGTCTGCTATGTTTCCCTAGGTGCCGGCTGCGTTAGGGCCCAAATTCCACAGCTAGGTACAATGCAAATAAAAGGTCAGTGTCTAATGAACTTTCTGCCACCCGGGGGAGGGGATGACATCGGGGGCTATTGCCCTGATATGTCTCCAAGGAGGGGGCAGAAAGACTGTGGCTGTTTGGGGGGGGGGGGAGTGGGGCATTGATATGCCCATTCTGGTCAGCCCTCAGACCTACATATAAAACAAGCCTGCGTAATCCCTGGCGCCTAGTGTGCTCAGGGGCAGATCAGGGGCTTTTGCACAAATCTGCCTGCTGGGGGTCAGAAAGGCTGTGGCAGTTTTTTTAGGGTGGAGGTATTGGGATGCCCATTCTGGGCAGCCCCCACCCCCGAACTTTGAAATAAAAGTAATCCCTGGTGCCTAGTGGGTTTCTGCCCCCCCAGGGGGGCAGATAAGTCTGTGGCAATTGTTTTTTGGGAGGGAGCATTGGCATGCTCATTCTGGGCAGTCGCCACCCACTACGTATTAAAAAATATATATATTCCTGGGGCCTAGTGGGATTTCTACCCCCCGGGAGTCAGATCATGGACTACTGCCCCTATCTGCCTCCGGTGGGGGGCAGGGGGCAGAAATACTGTGCTATTTTTTGGGGGAGGGGGCATTGACGTACCAATTCTGGGCAGCCCCCACCCCTGAACTTAAAAAAAAATCTCTGGTGCCTAGTGGGCTTTCTGTCTCCCCGGGGAGGGCAGATCAGGGGCTATTGCCCCATCTACCGGGGGGGGGAGGGGGAGTTAGAAAGGCTGTGGCAATGTTTTGGGGGGTGGAGGTGTTGGGATGCCCATTCTGGGCAGCCCCCACCCCTAAACTTTGAAAACAAATTATCCCTGGTGTCTAGTGGGATTTCTACCCACTCGGTGGGTCAGATCATGGACACCTGCCCCATCTGCCTCCTGGGGGGCAGAGAGACTGTGCCATTTTTTGGGGGAGGGGGCATTGACATACCCAGTCTGGTCAGCCCCCACTCCTGAACTTAAAAAAAAAAAGAAATCCCTGGTGCCTAGTGGGCTTCCTGTCTCCCCAGGAGGGCAGATCAGGGGCTATTGCCCCATTTACGTGGTGGGGGGGGGGGTGATAGAAAGGCTGTGGCAATGTTTTGGTGGGTGGAGGTGTTGGGATGCCCATTCTGAGCAGCCACCACCCCTAAACTTTGAAAACAAATTATCCCTGGTGCCAAGTGGGATTTCTACCCACTCGGTGGGTCAGAACATGGGCTACTGCCCTCATCTGCCTCCTGGAGGGCAGAAAGACTGCAGCATTTTTTGGGGGGTGCGGGCACTGGCATACCCATTCTGAGCAGCCCCCACCACTACGTATAAAAAAAATAAACAGAATGCCTAGTGGGCTCTGCGCCCTCCCGGGGGGTCAGATCATGGGCTACTGCCCCCATCTGCCTCCTGGGGGGCAGGAAGTCTGTGGCATTTTTTATGGGGTGCGGGCATTGGCATACTCATTCTGGGCAGCCCCCAACCTCTATGTATTAAAACAAGCATTTGCAATGCAATAGGTCTCGCATTAGGAAAGTTTGAGCTATTGGTATTGTAAATGACACATTTTTTATTTGTGTTGGTTTTGAAAATAGCGAAATTAATAGCTTTGTCATTTACAATGCCAATAGTTAGAACTTTTGCAAATGTGACACCTATAGCATTTGTAATGCAATATGTGTTGTATTTACTTGACTTAGATGTATTGATATTACAAATAACAATGGCTTTTAATTTTTTTTAATAATTAATACTTAAATAAAAGTTATTGTAATTTATAATGGCAATAGCTTAAACTTTTGTAAAGATTATGTTCAGTGTATTTTATTGTGACGAAAATCCAAGAACAGAAGTGAAATATTAACATCTTTTTGTGACATTTGTAATACAGCTTGAAACATTGAGAGAACATATTTGAACCAGGTGCTGTTGAATGGTTACACAGATTGATGCTGTGGTGGCGCTGAGTGATGCTGTGGCGTTCAGTGATGCTGTGGTAGCGCATAGTGATGTTGTGGTGCCCCTGAGGGATGCTATGGTGGTGCTGTGATGGTGGTGTTATCTTAATGCAGAAGATCCTTCTCAGCACAATGCAGTCATATGATGGCAGTCATGCTTGACTGTATGATTCCTATGTATGATTCCTATTATTAATATTCTGCTATCTGCACAACCTTCAGTGTCCTAGGTATTGGACAAACCAATATAATTGGCTATCCAACCTCCTATAAGCCTTTCCTACAGTCTTGAGTTAGGGGACCATTTCTTCGGTTGTGCCTTTTTAGAAAATAGGAAGGTTTTCTCTACTGCAGTGGCTGGTGAAGGCTCTGGAGTGAAGCCAACTGTCTCCTCCTACTCCTGAGATCCATGCTGTCAGGGCTCTCAGCCCAGCACTTCAGAATTTTAGTGAGACGATTGAAGCATCAAAGTTTCAGATGTTGTGGCTAAGTGAGGCAGTATCTTCTGTACACACTTACTGTGTAAAAGTCTGGGGTACAGAAACATCTGGTTCATTCATTCAAACAGTGAACACTTAGGCCCATGATTCATTTGCTGGTTCAAAGGGTGGTAAATCTACTTGCCCTGTATAAATTTCCACTTGGCCCATTTGATACTAGACAGTGATGTGACGAATTATGCCAGCTTTATCATAACTGAGCTCTAGGAATAGTTTCTCAGATTATAGTAGGGTTCAAGTTCTATCCAGATCGAAATCTAGCAAGGCCTCGAGTATACTACAATTGTGACGTTTTGGGTGAAAAGCATCTAATGAAAAGCTTTTGTAAATTAGTCTTTAGCATTCCCTCGATTTTACCAACTGTTACTGCTTATATTTCAGATTACGTTTGCAGTACAGTCCATAAATTGCCATCGGAGAATCACTAAGACCACTCGTAGCATGACCTTCTCCACTCGAAAAACCGCTAAAAACAGAGAAAATTATTGCTATTGTGGCGTTTAACATACCTCCAATCGCATATAACCAGGGTAGAAATCCCAGCCTCTAGCTGCCCATCAAGTAATTTTGGGCACAGATTTACCTCATATTACCAATGGCCACTAGCATAATTCATAATGCAATCGGCTTACAGAAATGTATCAAAAAGGAACCTAGATATAAAAACACAAAAGAAAAGAAAATCTGAGAAAAACAGACAGCTAAAACAAAGCTTACAAGCTCAGTTTACACAACCCATCTGTTCAACAAAGTTTATTTGTGGCATCACTTAAACGGGATATTGTACAATGTAACAGTGGATTAACATTTTCCAGTACAACACTGAGCACGAGAACGTGGGAGGACATGGGGCTGGGATGAGCAATGATTAGACTGTATAATCAAATCAATTTTAGCGGCTAAACATGACATCAGGCAGGGCCCTCAGAACCTTCAATGGTGGCACATCCTGGATATTGCAAGGCACGGCGCATATTCTGATTGAAGTATGCTCTTCAGACAAAAGAAAGCATGTGAAATCATCCGACACATGACCACCGTTTCTATGCAGTGCGCTGCAATTAGATGCAGAGTGAGCTACAGTGACACACCAGCCCCGAGCACAAAAAAACAAAAAAAAAACAAGTCTTTCCTTTGAAAGCCGTTACCCATCCTTTTAGCGCCGTTAAATAATTTTTGCTGATGCTCAATAGCATAGATAAAAGTAATAAAAATCTGCTTGCTGTTGCCAATGCCTAACAGCATCTGCAAAAAGAAAATAAAGGCAAAAATGTGCATGGTCATAGCATGTGCATGCGTCAGTCAACACATATAACAGCTGTATACATCAGGACACGGCAAATGTTATTTTGTTTACTTTTAATTTACTGTTCTAACATAGAGGTTGCCAATCTTGGATTTGAATTGAATTTGTTAAAAAGTGCAAAAGCACACAGAGGAGAAAAGAGGGGCACTGCATAGAGTTGCAGATGTCGGACCCTCTGAAAACAAGCTCTCGGCATTGCTGTGGCGGGGTGGGCGCATTTCTTTGAAGACTGATGCCGAGGCTTGTGGTGTGCCATGTGCATGCGCCTGGCTCACATGAACTGCAGTCCCCCCGACTTCATCACATACAGACTGCTGGCACGCAAGGGTTGTTTGAACTGGCATCCGTTCTCGGAGCCCTGCCAGGGCCTGAAACGTCCTGCAGAGTAATTGCCTTTGGAATAAAGGGCTCCTCTCCCAGAACCAAGATTAATCCCGCGACGCTCACAAGATACCGGTCTGGAGTTACTCATTCAGGAAGCCGCTAACAAGCTGGCGAGGCGATGGTGGTGCCTGCAAGTGGCTGGGGTGGTGGGGACACAGTGACGGCAAAGAAAGGGGGAGGAAAGAACCGGGCACGGTGGCATGGGGGGTGGGGCTGGAAGAGCCAAGAAACTGAAAACGGAAGCCTTCATGAGGAGGTGATCGGTAAAAAGTCTGTGGTGGTGGGAAAACGATGACAGCAAAGGTGGTGGTGAAAAATAGAGTAAGGAGCAGTAGCAACAAGCAGGTAGTTGGAGGGAGTCTTTTAGAACCCTGGTGTTGGTGAAGACTGGCAAGAAAAGAAAGCATTGGTTGAGCTAGCGTAATAAAAAAAAAGCCGCAGTAGAAAGTGACAAACTGAAAAGAAAGTTGTGACAAATGTGTGTAGGCAGCAAATGGGAAAGAGTGTGGAAGGAGCTGCTAAAGGGACAGAGCAGTGATGGGAGTCAGGGACAAGGCAGCAGAAGTGCTGGGGGACAATAAAGGAGAAAGGGGGGATGGGACCTAGGAGGAAGCCCGGTGAGATTGGGCGTGTCTTTAGATGGGTGACACGGACAAAACAAGCTCTCGGCATTGCTGTGGCGGGAGGGGCGGGGGAGCGGCAGCCTTTGCAGTCTGATGCGAGGCACAGACAAATGGTGGTGCGCGATGTGCACGCGGGGGGTAGGGGGAGCGGCAGCCTTTGAAGTCTGATGCGAGGCACAGACAAATGGTGGTGTGACGTGGCTGGCGATGGCGTGCACGCGCATACAACACATGAACTGTACGTGATCCGCAAGTTTGGTAGAGTTTTTGAACTGCCTACTATAATCTCGCCTATCTATCCCTGCGGGATAGAATAGTCGAGACCTAAAAATAATAATCCCTAGTGGTATTTCGGGGGGGGGGGGGAGGGGGTCAGATCATGGGCTACTACCCTCATCTGCCTCCTGAGGGGGTGGGGGCAGAAATACTGTGGCATTTTTTTGGGGGGGTGGGCATTGGCATACCCACTCTGAGCAGCCCCCACCTCTGAATTTTGGAGAGAAAAAAAATCCTTAGTGCCTAGTGGGCTTTCCGTCCACAGGGGTGGCAGATAAGGGGCTACTTCCTCTATTGGCCTCCGGGGGGGGGCAGAAAGACTGTGGCAGTTGTGGGGGGGGGGGGTGCGGGCATTGACCGACCCATTCTGGGCAGGCCCCTCCTTTGAATTTTGGAGAAAAAAAATCTCTGGTGCCTAGTGGGCTTTCGCTACGGCCCCATTTGTCTCCCAGGAGGTCAGAAAGACTGTGGCAATTGTATTGGGGTGTGGGCAGGGGTAGGCCTATTCTGAGTAGCCCCCACCCCTATATAAAATATTTTAAAAAACGAATCCCTGGTGCCTCTGGACTTTCTGTCCCCCCCTCCCCACCCCCCGGGAGCAGATCTGGGGCTAGTGCACCCATTTGCCTCCGGGGGGAGCAGAAAGACTATTGTCTTTAATGCGGGGGGAGGGGGGAGAGTGGGGTTATTGGCATGCCCATTCTGAACAGCCCCAGGCCCCTGGCCTAAAATAAAAAAAAGAATTCCTGGAGTCTAGGGTGCTTTCTGCTCCCTCCCCCCCCCCCAGGAGGCAGAAATACTAATCATGCCAGTTTTGCATGGGGGAGCAAAGGCCCTTGCCCAAGGGCCACTCTCCCCTCCCTGGTGCCTGGTGGGTAGATCCCTGCTTGGGGAATCGCCCACCAGGGAATCGCCCACCGGTGCCTAGTGGGCTTTCGCTACGGCCCCATTTGTCTCCCAGGAGGTCAGAAAGACTGTGGCAATTGTATTGGGGTGTGGGCAGGGGTAGGCCTATTCTGAGTAGCCCCCACCCCTATATAAAATATTTTAAAAAACGAATCCCTGGTGCCTCTGGACTTTCTGTCCCCCCCTCCCCACCCCCCGGGAGCAGATCTGGGGCTAGTGCACCCATTTGCCTCCGGGGGGAGCAGAAAGACTATTGTCTTTAATGCGGGGGGAGGGGGGAGAGTGGGGTTATTGGCATGCCCATTCTGAACAGCCCCAGGCCCCTGGCCTAAAATAAAAAAAAGAATTCCTGGAGTCTAGGGTGCTTTCTGCTCCCTCCCCCCCCCCCAGGAGGCAGAAATACTAATCATGCCAGTTTTGCATGGGGGAGCAAAGGCCCTTGCCCAAGGGCCACTCTCCCCTCCCTGGTGCCTGGTGGGTAGATCCCTGCTTGGGGAATCGCCCACCAGGGAATCGCCCACCTCGATACATAAAATAAAAAATAAAATAACATTCATTAAGTGTAAGCAGCTTCTTTTTTTGGCATTAAATTGAATGTAAAAATTTTCAGTTAAAATACCATTACTAAAAACATAAAATTGACTGCTTGCATATTAGAATGTTCATTACATTCCGCTCCAATATAAGAGTTTGTCGATTTGTAGAATATCCAATCATTTTCCTATCTTTTTCTATTTGAAAGTGCATACATGTTTGTGCAAAATCACCTTACGACTAAAACAATGACCCATCAGTTTCACATCACTACTGATATGATTCTTCAAAGTGCGTTTATGATAACATCAGAACCAGGATATATCTACCGGAGCTTGCGTCACTTTGAAGGCTTATAGATTACATAATCTTCACCAATCCCTCTGCTGTCAATAACTGATCAGCTTTAAGAAAGAATTTTATAAAAGCGGCTATTATTTGAGGAGTCTCCCCTTTCATGCAAAAAAGCAAGGAATGTCGACAAGCTCTGATGTCATATAAATTAAAGTTTTTTCAATAAAATCTTACGTTCAGTTAGTAATATAGGACAAATTGATATAATATATGTTAGGCTTTCCACATATCTTTGACATAGTCTGCACTTGGTGTCCTGTGGTTTCAGTTGCCATTTGGTAATATATATTCTAATGTTAGACATACACCAAATCGTAGGTGAAGTAGCTTGATTTTGTAAAATGATTTTAATAATATTGTTAAATACATCTGTGGGCGAGGCTGTTTGTACAGGTCAATAGTTGTCCAGGCATGCCTTCTCTTACTGAATTCCTCTTTATTCCATGACAATATTCTTATTTGTTTATTAATGGCTTTCTTAAAGGAGTTACGAGGTATTCCTGAGTTCCATAACTCCTATGCTTTCAGTTTTTTTAATGCGGTCTCGAGGGCTAAGGCTCAAGTATTTAAATTTGATTAAGTTTTATTTTGGATTTCTTCCCACAGCAGGGCGCAGAGTATGGTTTCATCAGAAGCCCTTAGTAAAGAATCATGTTTAACAAGGCAGCCATTTTTAACCATTTTTTTGGTAGGTCAGACCAAATTCCAATCGAATCTATGTCGGTGACAAACTCTGGGGGAGGCGAACAAGAGCCGAAAAACCTTATTTTGTACAGAGTTAAAAAAGGAATCAAACTGTCCAGGAAAAACTACTGTACCATAGCAAAGAGTTGGAATAAACTTGACCTTTATGGCTGCAAGTAGTGGCTGGAAAGTTGGGCGTTGTAATTTTCGGTATAATTGTTGGAAAGCTGAAATTAAGGAGGCAATTTTTGGTTTCAAAGTATTCTGATGGAGTTGATGCATTAATTGATCTTGTAACCAAACGCTGAGATATTTATATGAAGAGCCTTGAAGATGTGCCTTTCCACCCAACGACCAGCTCTCCTTCTTATTGATTTTCCTGCCAAAAATTCCAACTTGTCTTTTCGTGTAATTGATAGTCCTTTCGTTTTCAGTGCAGTAGAGGTCTTCGTGGTTTAGTAGTCTTTGTAGTCCAATCCCAGTTAAGTTGAGCAGTATTGTAACAAGGTCACTTTTGTGTGCGCCAGACTTGATGAATGCGAGTTGACTGACTCTAAAATAGTGCTCAGATCTGCCAGAAATAGATTAAAAAGAATTGGCGCCAGAATGCAGCCTTGCTTCAGGCCTCTTTTATTGGAATTTTATCTAGCAGCCCTTTGTTTTGTCCAAATTTGACCTGAGCCCAGTAACTTGTGTACAAGAGCTGTATTGTATGCAATAAGTTTGTATGGATGTCCCAGTTTACCAGCTTCTTCCATAATAGGTTTCGGTTGGCATGATCAAAAGCTTTGGAGAAATCCCATTATAGCCTTAGGCTATAATCTGGCGAGGGAGGGTCAAGAAAAGCACACGGCTGATGCTACTACTCCAGGGGGGCTTAGGTGAGAATGACCCTCCCCAAACGAGGCCCCCTACATACTCCTACCCCCCACGCCCACCATGACCTGAAAATGATGGCCCAGTGGGGAATGACATTGCTTCTCAGCCGGGCCAGCAACACAAGTTAGGGGGCCTAGGCGAGAATGCCCCAAGGGCCAGAACACCAGCTGGCCCCCCCAGCCTCAGTTTGACAGCATGGCAGGGGAGTGCCCATGATAATGGGGATGGACACTTCACAGTGGTCTGGCAGGGACCATTACAAATAATACATTTATGTGGGTTGATTTACAGAGGCCCTAAAAAAAACAGCCCAGAGATGACCCTGAGGCACCAGCCCATCACCCAATGCTCGGCTGCCCACCTTCCCAATTCGACCTTGCCTGTGGATAATGAGCAGGAAACCAATTAAACAGGTCCAGGCTCATGTTCTAGCACTGAAGGAGCATCTGAACTCTCAAATGAGGCTACATGGGTAAGCTTTTGTATTGTGTTTTGTACAGAGTTATCAGTAGTGGCCCCCTAAGCCATTACTTAGGTTGATCACCATCCTCTGGGCACGAAGAAGGCTGGTGCAGTGGTACAGGGTAGGAAGGTCCTAATTTAGGAGTGAAACCTTTGTGGGGCTCTCATTTTCCAAACAGACTGAGCCTTAATCTAGGAAAACTGTGAAGTCACCTTCCTATGTAACCTAAAGAAAGAAGACCTATATATCTGTTGAGATGCTGGACCACTCCTGCAAAGAAAAGTGACTTGAATTGTGAGGCAGAATGCACAGGAACCATTGGGCAGGAAGGCCCTCCACGAGGATAGTTTGCAAGACATGCTTTACAGAATCTATAAAGTCACTATCACAGTTACCGAGGAGAAATATTAACAAGCATTTGCAATGCAATAGGTCTCGCATTAGGAAAGTTTGAGCTATTGGTATTGTAAATGACACATTTTTTATTTATGTGTTGGTTTTGAAAATAGCGAAAATAGCTTTGTCATTTACAATGCCAAAAGTTTTAACTTTCGCAAATGTGACACCTATAGCATTTGTAATGCAATATGTGTTGTATTTACGTGACTTAGATGTATTGATATTACAAATAAAAAGGGTGCAGTGTGTGTGTGAGGGTGCAGTGTGTGTGTGTGAGGGTGCAGTGTGTGTGTGTGAGGGTGCAGTGTGTGTGTGTGAGGGTGCAGTGTGTGTGTGAGGGTGCAGAGTGTGTGAGGGTGCAGAGTGTGTGAGGGTGCAGAGTGTGTGAGAGTGCAGAGTGTGTGAGAGTGCAGAGTGTGTGAGAGTGCAGAGTGTGTGAGAGTGCAGAGTGTGTGAGGGTGCAGAGTGTGTGAGGGTGCAGAGTGTGAGGGTGCAGAGTGTGTGAGGGTGCAGAGTGTGTTAGGGTGCATAGTGTGTGAGGGTGCAGAGTGTGTGAGGGTGCAGAGTGTGTGAGGGTGAGTCTCCTGGGAACATAAACTATGGGAAAATGAATATTGGGAAACATTACATACGTGCAGGAGTTTGCATGGCAATATACAAAATAAAGAAACATAGAGGTAAATACCAGCTTTAAAAAATCCATTAAGTTGCTAGAGACGCACAGCAGCTGTGATTTCATGTAAATAAAATAAAACAAGTCACTGCGAACACGCTGTGTAGCCAATAAATTATATGTCTGCCCACAAGGCTGTAGTCAGACACCCTTTCATGCACAGGACTTAAGTCTCAAACAATCTCTTGCCAGTGTTGTCAAAGTCAGGACTAGCTCCCCCTGGATGATTTCTAAAGCAGGCCTTTTGAGTGTAAATATTGGCGCTGGGGGGTTAAGTGTCGCTGGAGATCCTTCAAATCTCAGGCAGGAATCCCTGCAGGGCTGGCTCCGCTTTTCATCCTTCAAGCGAGGCTTACATTACACATAGCTCTGAGAGGCTATTAGTTAGTTGGTGCGCGCTGCCTAACTGGTCTAATCAATGGTCAACAGGGGAGAGGCAGATTCTGTATCTAAAGGAAGTGTTCATATAGTCTGTCTGCAGGGAAAAAAGTCGAGGTGCTGCAGCGACATGTTCAAGATCACACAGTGTGCCTCTCTGATAGCAGCCATAGCATTTCCAAAACTGTTTTATGTTTAAAAAAATCTTAATGGGCGTAGGATGATAACATATTCAGAAGTGGGTGCTTGAACAATATATCCAAACTTTTAGCACTGAAAACATCTATGTGTGTTTTTAGGTGTTTTAGTGGAAGAAATAATGGATGGTGCTATGAACAAAGTTTCTGGCAAAGGAGTTAGCTGATTCTTCTAAAGTAAAGGGATTACATTCAATTACTTGCTGACAGTACCAGGCGTGGTAGCATGTCTTCATCCTTTGAAAAAAGTACAGTGATCGAATGCTGCACATAGAGGGCATAGGGTAGACCTGTGTGCCAGCATTTGCGAAATGTACCGTAATTTTACTCTAGCTTTACTGGCTGCCTCTGTGAGAGTTCATCTCCTTAGGTCTTATGAGCCGCGCATGTTTGTCTGGCCATTAGGATGAAAGCTATGCCAGAATGTCTGGGCAAAACATCACACGTTCAGCTCTTGGTACTGCACGCAAAGCCTGGGCGTCGATGGACTGCACCTCTTTGTCAGGGGTGTTAAAAATGTGATAGGTATACTTGAGGCTGTGTGCATTAAACGTATCTTTTTTTGCATTTGGAGGCTAAATAACTACAATACAGTGTGACAGTTCGCAGAAGGAGGGGTAAATGTACCTGTACTGCCAGCCTTTGCCACCGCTACAGCCAGTACCCCCTGGCCCTCGAGGCCCGGGGTCGCTCTTGTTCGGCAGCCCCAGAACCTCCAGCTTGTTCTCGGTGTCGCAGACCCTGACCGGGGTGGTCTCCCCCTGCATGGCGACTCCGTGGACGCTGACCACACTGCAGCCCCCACCCCCGGGAGCTACAGCCTCCCGTGGTCTGCTCCTTGCGGTCTCCTCCTCGTCCTCTTCATTCCCAGGGCCTCTACAGTACAGCAGCTCAGAGAAGGGTCCCGGAGGTAGGATATTGCCTCCTTTCCTAAGTCCGCCCCGGCTTGGCGAACTCTACACCCGCCTCCCAGGGAGACACAGGGAAAGCAGGAGGCGGGACAAGTGATGACACCACAGCCACTACGCTTCCGGGGCCCTGCAGAACAAACGCTGGGATACCCTTCTGAAGTCAACATAGCGCCATTTTGGTTAAGGAGCAATACATGAACAATAGAACCAAACAATACTAGAACGTCAAGGTTCAACGGGAAGATCAGAAACCAAACTTGAAAAACACCTTCTGTAAGAGTAAACTATTGAAAATAGCAGAAAACGCAAACTGTAATGGAAGCTACGAATGAGACAATGTGAGCGTAGGCATTTCTTAATATTCTTATATTATTATATTAAATCAATCTCCTAGATTTGTTAAAAAATATATACGATTTAAAATTGATATAGTACAAACCTAATACATATGATGACAAACATTATTGTTATTCCTATGTTAAAAGTCCTAGGAACATCGTGCGGTCTCCATTTAAAGATGGCCGCTTTTTCGTATTCACGCAGGAACATTTACAGACAATCTTCCGAAAGAACAGTCAGGAGGCGACCGCCTGCAGTGTGCAAAGGGCCGCTCACTCCGAAAACGGTTTGCTATTCGTAGACTCGCAGACCGAAAACTGCCATCACCTAAACATTTGCTGACATCTTAAACAGGTATAATTTCTCATTCTTTAAACTGCTACTACTACAAAAACAAAGGTGATTGGCCCATGCTGCCGTTTTTGCTGGGGCCACGACGCACCCTGCAGTTAGAAATGATAGCGGACCAGAGAGGGAGCATGTCTAAAAGGAGTACTGCCTCCTGATTGGCTGAGGAGCCGACGCGGGAATCGAAACTAGTGGTGCGCGCGCACCAGAGGAGCGGGGGCAAGGGAGCGCGAAGACGCCGAGACGAGGTAAGGGATGTGTGTGTAAGCGCCGGGGGTTCTCTGTGTATGTGTGTGCGTGCGTGCATGCGGGGGGGTTCTGTATGTATGTATGTATGTGTGTGTGTATGCGTGGGGGGGCTGTATGTGTGTTGTGCATGTGTTGTGAAGAGCCTGTTGATGCGCGCGACCTGATCCCGGCAGGCTGCTGCTGCTGCTGCTGCGTGCGCGTGACAGTCTGTTGTCCTCTCCGGCTCCCTTTGAGTCCCTGAAAGCCGGAATGATAACAATAGTCTCGCTCTGCGACAGCAGGCCTTTGGCCTGCAATCGCAGGGCGAGACCTAAAAAAAACATCTGGGTTGAGCAGGTGCGCTTTTGCCTTCACTGAGAAGGGTGACTCTGTATCATCCTCACCCATCCCGTGCCTTATGGTCCACCTAATTACCGTCCTTTAGTCCCAAAGTGACTAGGAAACAGTGTCTTCACGCCCTGGTGTAGGGCCGAGTTCCACAGACAATAAGAGAGCCTTCTGATTTCAGAAACGTTCAAACCATCTTTCTAGCCCCTCTGAATTCAGAGATATTAAAATTTGAAGCGGTGTCCAAGAATAACTGTGGGAGGCCGCATCTTAGTTGCAGGTACTTGGACATTTAAAAACACCCCATTGAGACATACAGTGGCAAAGGAACACTATAGTTGACTGTTGTCAACTTTTACCCATAAGGAACTAACTGGGTCCTTACCTTAGCTCTTTGTTACAGGGAATGAATTGCGCTCGCTAGTGGATGGTGGTTTACCTGGTGTTTCTTTCTTTCGCTTGCTCAAGTTTTTTATTACAAGGTTTGGCACTCATAAGAGATCCAAAAAAGAAATAAAATTCAAGTATCACATAAAAAAACGATAGCAGCAATAACTCCAATATAAGAAATGTATTAAAAAAAAAGAAGATTAAATGGAAGTGGCAAGGCAAGATGTCCAGGTGGACGTGAACCACTCCAGCTCCACTGCTACGAAGCTGTTTCAGACAGCAATTGACGACGCACGTAGTGACCAGTGTGTGCTGATGGCCAAGCGCTGTCCAGAGGCTCCGGAGGGCTGCAAGATGGCGGCCAACACGCTCGAGAACACCAGAGCGTAGGCGAGAACTCAACCAACGGACGGGCTGATCAGCCGGAGGCAGACATCATCCAGCAACCCCCCCCCCCCCCCTCCGGAGCACCTGGCACCTGCACGGGGGGGCGTGAGGCTCTAGACCAAGGGAAGGTCCTAGAAAGCTGCAGAGTGGCACGGGAGAGACCCAGCAAGAAATCCGGGCCAGGAAGGGGCCCTCGATCACTGCATCGGACCGGAAGCAGTGAGTAACGGCTCACGATTACTCCTGGGTGGCCAGGGGTGCCTGGGACTGTTATGAGAGGGGGTGATAAGGCCCCCGATATAATGCACACGCGAGGCGCCGGCCGCGCATGACCTTCAGATAGCGGCTGCAGAGCCAAGACTAGCAGGCCGGAGAGAAAGCCCTCAAGGGTGAAGCTGCTAAAAGTAAAGACCGCACGGGGAGAGACAACACTGAGTAGTAAAGTTGAGGAGGCATATATTATCGAGATGGAGGGACCAGCACCAAGGAACAGGACGCCTGACCCTAAGATGGAGGCCAGGGGTAACTAATACCAGACTACACATGCAGCAGAGTTTTTGAAGCCACCTCGGCAAGACAGAGGGAGATTCCTGAATAGTGGGAGGCCAGAGAGCTCCACTGCCCACAGTCAAGAAGCAGGGGGCCGCACCTATGCCACCCAAAAAGTCCACAAGTAAGATCACAAATTTCTTCACCCCAGCAGAGAAGAGGTCTGTGCAAGACCAGAGGGACAACACTTCCATCATGGCACTTACTAAGGTCGACCTCATGGCTTCCCTGAGGGAATTCAAATACGAGCTGCGTGTGGCACTGAAACTGGACATAAAGGTCTCAATGGATCAACTTAAAGCCGACCTCACTGAACGTATGTCATCCCTTCAACTAGACATCAACTTCATTGCCACGAGAGTTCTGGAGGTGGAGGCCCAAGCACAGGATCTTGACAGGAGAACCACGGACAGGCACAAGAGAGTTCAGGTCTTGCAGTCCCAGCTACAACAGGCCCTGTTGAAAAATGAGGATTTGGAAAATAGGTCACGGAGGGGCAATATATGAATCAGGGACCTAGAGGAAGGTGCAGAAGGGCCGGACCTGGAGGCGTTGGTCGAGGGTCTTTTTGCGGAAATAGTGAGCCCACGTCTAATGAAAATCAAAATAGATAGCGCACATCGTGTGGGCGCACCTGCGGTGGGAGAAAGAAGACGGACCCGGGATGTTCTGATCAAGCTATACTCCTTTAAAGTTATGGAAGCAATACTGCAAGCAGCCAGGAAGAAAGATACAATCGCCTTTCAAGGATTTAGCTTTATGCTGTATCAGGAACTCGCGCAGTCCACGCTGCAAAGACTGCAACTGTTCCGCCCTTTGACAACAAAGTTAAGAGCCGACAACATCAGATACCGATGAACGTATCCATTTGGTCTAGCCTTCGAACTGAACAATAAGGGGCGATAGGTCACAGATCTGGAGAGGGGCCTGGAGCTCCCTCCAGCAGAAGATTCAGAGCTTCAACCAACCTCAAAAGACGGAGGGACCTTGCGCACGTCAGCTTCCCAGTGGTGAACAAACCCAAGGGGGAGACAAACCAAGACGTAAACTGGATTTGACAGGTGATAAAGACACCACGGTGACCTCTGAGTGACTCAACAGAGATTTACTAAGAAAAACCGAAATGGACAAACCAATCAGGTTGAGAGAACTACGAACCAAGATACAGGGAGTGTCGCACCTCCTAAGGATCTTACAGATCTAAAGATAATACACGGACACACTTCATATGTAACAGAGCACAGACAGGCGAGGCGGCGGCATTAGACCATGGCGCCCACCAACCTATCCAGCAACATGAAGGACTGTATCGCTGGGGGCCATCGGGCCCTCCGGCAAAGGTTTTGTTGGGTTTTGCAGTTCCACAGGTTTTTTTTTGGGGGGGGTGTTTGTTAAGGGGGAAGGTGGTGGCCACACAAAGGTGTTACTCGGTCTACATCACAATGTCTCAACAGAGAACACCTGGACAAAGGAACAACGGGGGAGGCAGGAGGGAGCAACAGGGAGGGGAATGCTGTATGCATTAGGCATAGAGTGGAACAGGAGGTAAAGGGGATGACTCACCATGACGTTTAGTATAGCCTCCTGGAATGTTAAGGGGCTGAATTCCATGCTCAAGTGCCAAAAAGTCTGGAAAACTTAATAGATCAGCAACACAATATAATAATATATAGTAATATATAAGATATCACTTAAAACGGGCAGACGAACTTAGACTCAGACATAAAAGCTACTCCCTAATATACAGATCTTCCACAGGGACTAAACAAAAAGGGGTGGTGCTCCTTTTCCACAATACGACAAAATTCCAGACTGAAGGCATGAAAATAGACAAGGAGGGAAGAATGATAATGGTATATGAGAAATTTAGGTGGAGGATGTGCACATTTGTCTCGGCCTATTCTCCCAACACAGGCCAAGCTGCATTCGTGGCCTCATTGATGAACATGCTAGGAGGATTCGCAGAAGGCCCAATATTTCCAATGGGGGACTATAATATGACCTGGCAAACAACAGAGGATAGCACACATCCACACAGGGCGCCCACAGGTAGGTTCCCCAAAGGACTGAAACAGACCTTCCACACGATGGGCCTCACCGACGTGTGGAGGTCAATCTATCCATTCACAAGAGATTACACTTTCTTCTTGCATGTACACCGATTCTATTCAAGACTAGACTATATATTCCTCAGCCAATGCCTCATGGGGTCCCTGAAAGCTGCAAAGATAGACCTGATTATCGTTTCAGACCACTGCCTAATTTCGGTCTGCCTTAACTAGAGCAGGCCCACGCCGGGGCCTCCAAGATGGTTCTTTCCAGCCTCACTGACTAGGGACAGATTTCTCAGGGATGAAGTGAGAGAGGCAATCAAGGGATACTTTCAATTGGATCAACCAAACAATACTCAAATAACTGGGACGCTTTTAAAGCGGTGGTGAGGGGTAAATGCATCTAATTGAATGCCACGCTCAATAGGCAAAGAGCAAAAGAGCGCAAGGCACTGGAAGCCGAGATCGAGGAAATTGAAAAAGAGCACAAAAAGGCTCCCACGCGGCTCTTACAACATCAACTTAGCACCCTAAGGGGGGAAATTAACGTGATTTACACCAACAGGGTGGAACACACTCCTTCGGCCTTGTCAGATATCCTATGCCCAGGGGAATAAAGTGGGATCCCACCTGGCGAGACAACTTCGGGGAAGGAATATATAGCTGGGATTAGGGGAGACAGGGGACACCTAGAACTCTCAGACAAGGGCAAAGCAAACATATTTGGGACCTTTTACAGTAATCGCTACCAAGCAGGGGCCTTGAACCCGACGGCCCAAATCAATTATCTTGAGACAGTGTCTCTCCCTAGGGTCTCTCTGGATTGGAGAGAGCAATAGGACGCCCCGATCACCGAGGAGGAGGCGAGACAAGCTATATCGGCGCTGAAACCCAATAAATTGCGGGTCCGGATGGCCTGACGGCACACTTCTATAGAACATTTGCCCCGGAGCTCATCCCCAGCGGACCACTCTGTTTAATGTAATTGCGACAGGGTCAAAAGTGACAGATTCTATGGCTGAAGCCAGAATTACAGTGAACCTAAAGGCAGGGAAAAAAACTCAACTTTGTGCCTCCTATAGGCCAATGGCCTTGTTAAACTTAGACACCAAGTTATACTCGGCGATACTAGCAGCTAGATTGGTAGACTTGATGCCCGACCTTATACATCTGGATCGGGCTTCATAAAGGGGAAACAGACCCATGATAATATTCGCAGAACGCTACATCTGATAGGAGACTTTCTCTAACATAAAATACCCGCAATAGTGATAGGGCTTGACCCGGAAAAAGCTTTTGACAGGGTTGATTGGCCCTTCATGTTTCACACTTTGGAAAGATTTGGGGCCCCTTTTATTAATATAATCAGAGCCAACTACGCACAACCGCACTCATGGGTGCAGGTGAATGGAGTGTGCTCCCGGCCATTCGGTCTCGACAGAGGGACAAGGCAGGGGTGCCTGGTTGTCCCCCCTCTTATTTGCCCCAAGCATAGAGCCCTTTGCAGTGACAATCCGAGCCACCTCAGAAATCCAGGGAATAAGATTCGGAGGCGAGAAACACAGACTGTCCCCCTGTTTGCAGATGACGTCCTGTTGACCCTCACCTCCCCCCGCTCTTCGCTATCCGCTCACCAGGAAGAGCTGAGGAAATTCAAAGATGTAGCAGGGTTTAAGGTAAATTTGAACAAATTATCCAAATCCTGAATATTACCCTTCCGGAAAGAGAGGCTACATTGCTGAGGGGGGCCCCCATTTCACTGGGCCAGGCACCCCATCACATACTTGGGTATTCAGATCATGCCTCACCTGAGAGGGCTCTTCAAAACAAACTATCCACCCTTCCTACTCCAGATACAACACAATCTTAAATGCTGGAAACCTCTATATATCTCTTCGCTAGGTCGGATCCAAGCCGTAAAGATGTCAGTGTTGCCAAAAGTTTTGTATTTATTCCAGGCCCTTTCGATCGACCTAGAGAGAGGGTTTCTATCAAGGCTACGCAAATTTATTACGCGATATATATGGCAAAATGGTAGGGCACACCTTCCGTTTCACACTCTCAGAAGGCCTGGACACGAGGGAGGAGTGGCCCTCCAGATTTCAATCTCTATTACAAAGCTGCGCAACTACGGGTGATAGACAAACATTGGCTGCAAATGGACAGGGCTATCCTGGGGAGGACAATCTGGGATGTGATTTGGAAATAGAATAGGCCACTGAACGCTTACCTAAGCACGCCCACGATGACTACGCTCCGGGTTTGGGATAAGTTCACTACGAGGCATAATGGACGACGTTCCCCTCCCCATATAACCCGGAATTTCCGCCGGTGCTGGTGGGAGGGCCCTTTCACGCATGGAGGGAGGGAGGTTGTACAATGTTATCGGACCTCTTTCACAACTATGACATACTTGCATTCGAACATTGTCAGAGGGACTTTAAACTAACATCCAATGAACACTACCTACAACTTCCCATCAATAAGGGAAGCAGCTACACGAGACCCCACACCAAGAGAGTCCTTCGTAAGAAAGGTGGGCGCAATGAAAGGGGCGATGTCATTCCTGTATAGCCTACTAGTATCCACGCTTCACGCCAGAGTGTCGCAATCCTTCATGCTAAAAAGAATAGGGAGGGGCACACACCACACAGGATACTACCCTGCCTGCGTGGACAGTGGTTTAAACGTAATGGGAAACCCTTGCACTACATTCCCCAGCATGCAGTTGGGGCACACACAGCAAGCAGGAAATCTTCCTCTGTAGCCCGCCCAGTATTTACACACTTCCGGGGCGGGGAGAAGGTGCTTGACAATCTCGCCTGTTTCAACGTGGGAAAGCGGACGCTTTCCTTCCCGCTGGATGCCTTCCTTCCCGCTGGATGCCTTGTTGGAGATACCTGAGCCTTTACTTCGTATGAGGACTTCAAAAGAGTTGTAAGGACGTCTCGTTGCTGCGGCGCATTCCGATGCGCATGTTGCCCGACCTCCGCTGACTGACGTCGGATCTTTTTGGACCTCCCTGATACAGTGCTCTTTTCCCTGCGCGAACGGAGATTCATGCACCTGCCTCCCGGCTGGGCGGCGACAGGTGTTTGCCGATAACGGGAAAAAGAGAGAAGTGACATTGCGCTTCTCTGAATACACTCGGCGAAATTACTTTGTTTGTTGTGATATTTACTTTCTGCAGAGCGCGCTGTTCGGTGACGGCGCATTGTGATATTTTGTACAATGCTTACGAGCGCTCTATTCTATGCAGTTCCCCGGTGGCTACCAAACCGGTTGAGACTGCATTCCTAACTGTGCGGAGGAAACAGATAACACTGGTGGTAATCCACTCTTTTGTGCTGTGCCTGAAACAGCATGCTGTAATGAATAATGCCTTGCTCCTGAGGAAATGAAGACAGACTATTGATTAAGGGTCTTCACTAGGTTCAACTGTTTTGTTCGTTCTCTCCTTTTTATGCTGGTACTTGTCTCAGATACAGCTATTGTTTATTAGCATAGAAGGTATTGCCTGAGCCAGTTCTCTTCATATGTTTTCTCTTGTTCTTTTTTAGGTCTCGCCTGTCGATGCGCATGCGCATCGAGCAAGCGAGACTATGGGGGCTTATCCACTCTTTATCCACTGCAAGGAATCGTGGCGATTCCTTGCAGTGCCCGTGACTTTTAAGCTCAATGCGCATGCGCATTGAGCTTAAAAGCGCGTGCACGTCCGTCTTGTTTTACCCGCTCCGCCCCCTCCCCTTCCCGCTGTGTACCATTTCTCCTCCCCCCTCCCCTCTCCTCCGTCCGTCTTGTTTGTTTAATTTAACCCGCTCCGCCCCCTCCCCTTCCCGCCGTGTCGCATTTCTCCTCCCCCCTCCCCTCTCTTCCCTCCGTCTCGTTTGTTTAATTTAACCCGCTCCGCCCCCTCCCCTTCCCGCCGTGTCGCATTTCTCCTCCCCCCTCCCCTCTCTTCCCTCCGTCTCGTTTGTTTAATTTAACCCGCTCCGCCCCCTCCCCTTCCCGCCGTGTCGCATTTCTCCTCCCCCCTCCCCTCTCTTCCCTCCGTCTCGTTTGTTTATTTTACCCGCTCCGCCCCCTCCCGAGTTAGCCCACTGCTCTCTTCCCAGCTCTGAAGATCATCCTCGGCAAAAGAGCCGCCGACCCGCAGCCAGCATCAATGCGGTACAGACCTAGGACTATGCTGGTAAGTACTGGCCTCCGGTGCAAATGCTTGTTAAATTTCTAATAAATAGCATCCGAAATATGTGTTTTTGTGAAAAATTGCAGCTTCTAGACCACGAGAGGATGAATTGTTTGTTTAGCAAGCGCTTTCACTTTTGAATTACAGAGCTGGGAGTGGCAGAGCTGACTGCTGAGCATAAGAAGTGAGATCTCGCCTTCTTTTCATTAACACAGGATTCACGTCAGAAACACCCCCTCACCTCCACTCCCATCCCTTGCCTCACGTCTCCCAGCACTGCAAGTACGGCTAGGGCTCGGTCCCCTTCCTGTTGTGCTCATCCTGATGCTTAGCTCCACTGCCTGCACACACCCTCCACCATGTTGCTTTTACTTTAACCCACACGCTGACCCTCGTGTTGTTTCTATATCCCCCCCCACCCCCCCCGAACAATGCTGTAAATAATAAAAGGAAACCGTGATCTAAATTAACCTTTTGGCTGCAAGGCATTGCGTTATTTAATCCTTTATTTCATTACAGCTAAATTGTCATGTTCATAAAACCGGAACCTCGACCCCATAACGAGCCAAGCTTCCATCATGTGGGTTCTGCCTCCCTCTAAACGCGATGTGGTGTTTCAGCCCGATCTGCAGTCTTTGGAACTCGGGAACCCGGTTCCAATCTCAGTTTTGGCTCAAACTCTTGAGATTCTGGGCAAATCCCCTAATTTCCTGATGCCTTGAACAATGCATGTGGCCTAGTGTAATGTAACTCTCGCTTACGCAAAGTGCTCTGATCCCTTCTGATCGAATTCACGCTATATTCTACAAACTGCAGAAGACTGCACTAAGGGGTAAAAAAAAAAAAACAAAGCCTCAACATAAGAAAACACGAATAAACACTCGTTGACTGGCCGATTTGTACACAGTGGACCCAGGAAATCGGGACAAATCACAGCTTCCCTACTTAAATTTATAATTTTCAACAGATATTTTGTGTCAGAAACTCCTCCTTTTCCTGCATTAGGTGGAGCCACGCACGTCCAGTGAGAGCCTTCCTGTTGCGCCCTCCCTGCCAATCCTTTCCTTGTCGCAGCCCCCCATGTCCCCCCGTCTCAGCAGCTTGAGCTACGGCAGCAACTTTAAATACTTGCCACACAAGTAGGAAGAGCAGGCCGCATTCCTCCCCCTCACCCCCTCACCCTCACTCACTCACCCTCACCCCCTCACTCACCCTCACTCATCCTCACTCAACCACCCTCAACCTCACTCACCCTCAACCCCTCACACTCACTCACCCTCAACCCCTCACCCTCACTCACTCACCCTCAACCCCTCACCCTCAAACCCTCACCCTCACTCACCCACCCTCAACCCCTCACCCTCACTCACCCTCAACCCCTCACCCTCACTCTCTCACCCTCACTCACCCTCAACCCCTCCCCCTCGACCCCTCCCCCTCAACCCCTCACCCTCACTCACCCTCCCTCACCCTCAACCCCTCACCCTCAAACCCTCACTCACCCTCAACCCCTCACCCTCACTCACTCACCCTCAACCCCTCACCCTCAACCTCAACCCCTCACTCTCACTCACCCTCACTCAGCCTCAACTACTCCCCCTCACCCTCACTCACCCAAAACCCCTCACTCACCCTCACCCTCACTCACCCTCAACACCTCACTCACCCTCACCCTCACTCACCTTCACTCACCCTCAACACCTCACCCTCAACCTCAACCCCTCACTCACCCTCACTCACCCTCAACCCCTCACCCTCACTCACCCTCACTCACCCTCACTCACCCTCACCCACCCTCACCCTCACACAGTGCAATAGTTCTCAGACCATTTCAGTTAGAGCTTTTAGAAATGTTTATGGCTTTTTTTATTTGTAATACTTTAGCATTGGCTACAGGAAACAAAAATGCTAAACATTTACAAAAAAAAACCATAAACAATTCTAAAAACACTAACTCTAATGGTGCGAGACCTATTGCATTTCCAATGCTTGTTTTATCTTTCATGCAGAGCGCCTGTCAGCTCCCATAGACCAGACCTTAGAAGCAAGGGATTCCTCTGCAGGAATTTACTGTTTTGTCCCCTTCCCTTTTTCCCCGGAGTGCTATCTTCCATAGCTGGGTACAAAAACACTGTGGAGGGTAGTGCTCAGGCGAAGAGGGAGGATTCTCTACACGTCATTGTTCCCGCTGGCTGCTAGGCAGAGGTTAGTGGCGTACTTATTCATTCTTGCGGTGCTGACAGTCGTGACACCGAGCAACATATCCAGCTGGGAGGACATAGTGGAGAGGGATGTTCTAGACAAGGAATTGAAACACCTATGGTCAGACATAGCTAAGAACAACCACTTGCTTGACCTCAGAGAAGCACACTACAAAACTCTTTACGATTGGTACCTATACGCATCCAAGCCTAAAATGATATTCCTAGAGACCTCAGAATTATGCTGGCGAGGGTGCAGCTTACTGGGAGACTTCCGCTACATATGGAGGGACTGTCCCACTATTAAACCGTTCTGGGAGGAGATTTTGGCGCAGATCAAAGACATGCTCGGCTATCCCATCCCGACTTACCTAGAAGCTGTTCTCTTGGGCCTCAGTGATCCATTACTCGAACTCCAAACAAAGGCTAGACAGAGCTATTATGTGGGCGTGTTTGGAGACAGCAAAGACAGCCATCGTGGCGGCCTGGTGGAAAAATGGCACTCTCGCCTATGGAGAATACTCACCATGAAAAGAATGAGGGCGATAGATAGAGTGAGGGCGATAGATAGAGTGAGGGCGATAGATAGAGTGAGGCAGATAGATAGAGAGGTTGATAGAGAGTGAGGGCGATAGATAGAGTGAGGGCAATAGATAGAGTGAGGGCAATAGATAGAGTGAGGGCAATAGATAGAGTGAGGGCAATAGATAGAGTGAGGGCAATAGATAGAGTGAGGGCGATAGATAGATAGAGTGAGGGAGATAGATGTGTGTGCTTGTGTGTGTGTGGGGGGTGTGTGTGTGTGGTTGTGTGTGTGGTTGTGTGTGTGGTTGGGTGTGGTTGTGTGTATGGTTGGGTGTGGTTGTGTGTGTGTTGTTCGGTGTGTGGTTGTGGGTGTGGCTGTGTGTGGTTTTGTGTGTGGTTATGTGTGTGGTTATGTGTGTGGTTATATGCGTGGTTATGTGCGTGGTTGGGTGCGTGGTTGGGTGCGTGGTTGGGTGCGTGGTTGGGTGCGTGGTTGGGTGCGTGGTTGGGTGTGTGTGGTTGGGTGTGTGGTTGGGTGTGTAGTTGGGTGTGTAGTTGGGTGTGTGGTTGTGTGTGTGGTTGTGTGTGTGGTTGGGTGTGGTTGTGTGTATGGTTGGGTGTGGTTGTGTGTGTGTTGTTCGGTGTGTGGTTGTGGGTGTGGGTGTGGCTGTGTGTGGTTTTGTGTGTGGTTATGTGTGTGGTTATGTGTGTGGTTATATGCGTGGTTGGGTGCGTGGTTGGGTGCGTGGTTGGGTGCGTGGTTGGGTGCGTGGTTGGGTGCGTGGTTGGGTGCGTGGTTGGGTGCGTGGTTGGGTGCGTGGTTGGGTGTGTGGTTGGGTGTGTAGTTGGGTGTGTGGTTGTGTGTGTGGTTGGGTGTGTGGTTGGGTGTGTGGTTGGGTGTGTGGTTGTGTGTGTGGTTGTGTGTGGTTGTGTGTGTGTGGTTGGGTGTGATTGTGTGTGGTTGTGTGTGTGTGTGGTTGGGTGTGATTGTGTGTGGTTGTGTGTGTGTGTGGTTGTGTGTGTGTGTGGTTGTGTGTGTGTGGTTGTGTGTGTGTGGTTGTGTGTGTGGTGTGGTTGTGTGGTTGTGTGTGTGGTTTGTATGTGTGTGTGCGTGGTTGTATGTATGTATGTGTGTGTGCGGTTAGAGAAGGATGTATGTGGAAGAGAGCAGCAGATCAGCACAGCAGATGAGAACAGGGAGTTAAAGAAGGAGGCGGGTGGAAGAGAGCAGCACATGAGAAGAGAACAGGGAGTTAAAGAAGGAGGCGGGTGGAAGAGAGCAGCAGATTAGCACAGGAGAATAGAACAAGGAGTTAAAGAAGGAGGCAGGTGGAAGAGAGCAGCAGAACAGCACAGCAAAAGAGAGCAGGGAGTTAAAGAAGGAGGTGGGGTGGAAGAGAGCAGCAGATCAGCACAGGAGAAGAGAAGAGAACAGGGAGTTAGACAAGGAGGCGGGGTGGAAGAGAGCAGCAGATCAGCACAGGAGAAGAGAAGAGAACAGGGAGTTAAAGAAGGAGGCGGGTGGAAGAGAGCAGCAGAGGGAGAAAAGAAGAGAACAGGGAGTAAGAGAAGGAGGCGGGTGGAAGAGAGCAGCACATCAGCACAGGAGAAGAGAACAGGGAGTTAAAGAAGGAGGCGGGTGGAAGAGAGCAGCAGATTAGCACAGGAGAATAGAACAGGGAGTTAAAGAAGGAGGCGGGTGGAAGAGAGCAGCAGATCAGCACAGCAAAAGAGAGCAGGGAGTTAAAGAAGGAGGTGGGGTGGAAGAGAGCAGCAGATCAGCACAGGAGAAGAGAAGAGAACAGGGAGTTAGAGAAGGAGGCGGGTGGAAGAGAGCAGCACATCAGCACAGGAGAAGAGAACAGGGAGTTAAAGAAGGAGGCGGGTGGAAGAGCGCAGCAGATTAGCACAGGAGAATAGAACAGGAAGTTAAAGAAAGAGGCGGGTGGAAGAGAGCAGCAGATTAGCACAGGAGAAGAGAAGAGAACAGAGAGTTAGAGAAGGAGGCGGGTGGAAGAGAGCAGCAGATCAGCACAGGAGAAGAGAAGAGAACAGGGAGTTAGAGAAGGAGGTGAGGTGGAAGAGAGCAGCAGATCAGCACAGCAGAATAGAACAGGGAGTTAAGGAAGGAGGTGGGGTGGAAGAGAGCAGCAGAACAGCAGAAGAGAACAGGGAGTTAAAGAAGGAGGCGGGGTGGAAGAGAGCCGCAGATGGAGAAAAGAAGAGAACAGGGAGTTAAAGAAGGAGGTGGGGTGGAAGAGAGCAGCCGATCAGCATGGGAGAAAAGAACAGGGAGTTAAAGAAGGAGGCGGGTGGAAGAGAGCAGCAGATCAGCACAGGAGAAGAGAACAGGGAGTTAAAGAAGGAAGCAGGTGTAAGAGAGCAGCAGATCAGCACGGGAGAAAAGAACAGCATGGGAGAAGAGAACAGGGAGTTAAAGAAGGAGGTGGGGTGGAAGAGAGCAGCCGATCAGCATGGGAGAAAAGAACAGGGAGTTAAAGAAGGAGGCGGGTGGAAGAGAGCAGCAGATCAGCACAGGAGAAGAGAACAGGGAGTTAAAGAAGGAAGCAGGTGTAAGAGAGCAGCAGATCAGCACGGGAGAAAAGAACAGGGAGTTAGAGAAAGAGGCGGGTGGAAGAGAAGAGCAGCTCAGCAAAGGAGAAGAGAAGAGAAAAGTTAAAGAAGGAGGTGGGGTGGAAGAGAGCAGCAGATCAGCAGATGAGAACAGGGAGTTAAAGAAGGAGGCGGGTGGAAGAGAGCAGCAGATCAGCAGAGGGAGAAAAGAAGAGAACAGGGAGTTAGAGTAGGAGGTGGGTGGAAGAGAGCAGCACATCAGCACAGGAGAAGAGAACAAGGAGTTAAAGAAGGAGGTGGGGTGGAAGAGAGCAGCAGAACAGCACGGCAGAAGAAAACAGGGAGGTAGAGAAGGAGGCAGGTTGATGAGAGCAGCAGATCAGCTCTGGAGAAGAGTAGTGAACAGGGAGTTAGAGAAGGAGGTGGGTGGAAGAGAGCAGCATAACAGCACAGGAGAAGAGAACAGGGAGTTAAAGAAGGAGGCGGGTGGAAGAGAGCAGCATAACAGCACAACAGAAGAGAACATTGAGTTAAAGAAGGAGGCGGGTGGAAGAGAGCAGCAGATCAGCACAGGAGAAGAGAACAGGGAGTTAAAGAAGGAGGTGGGGTGGAAGAGAGCAGCGAATCAGCACAGGAGAAGAGAAGAGAAGAGGGAGTTAGAGAAGGAGGAGGGTGGAAGAGAGGGAGGGCGATAGATAGAGGGAGTGCGATAGATAGATAGAGGGAGTGCGATAGATAGATAGAGGGAGTGCGATAGATGGATAGAGGGAGGGCGATAGATAGATAGAGGGAGGGCGATAGATAGATAGAGGGGGATAGATAGATAGAGGGAGGGCGATAGATAGATAGAGGGGGATAGATAGATAGAGTGAGGGAGGGCGGTAGATAGAGTGAGAGAGGGCGATAGATAGATAGAGTGAGGGAGGGCGGTAGATAGAGTGAGGGAGGGCGACAGAGTGAGTGAGGCGGTAGAGCAAGTGAGGGCGGTAGAGTGAGTGAGGGCGGTAAAGTGAGTGAGGGCTGTAGAATGAGGGTGGTAGAGTGAGGGTGGTAGAGTGGTAGAGTGAGGGCGGTAGAGTGAGGGCGGTAGAGTGAGGGCGGTAGAGTGAGGGCGGTAGAGTGAGGGCGGTAGAGTAAGGGCGGTAGAGTGGTAGAGTGAGGGCGGTAGAGTGAGGGCGTGAGGGTGGTAGAGTGAGGGCGGTAGAGTGAGGGCATGAGGGTGGTAGAGTGAGGGCGGAAGAGTGGTAGAGTGAGGGCGGTAGAGTGAAAGTGGTAGAGTGGTAGAGTGAGGGCGGTAGAGTGAGGGCGGTAGAGTGGTAGAGTGAGGGCGGTAAAGTGAGGGCGGTAGAGTGGTAGAGTGAGGGCGGTAGAGTGAGGGTGTGAGGGCGGAAGAGTGAGGGCGGTAGAGTGGTAGAGTGAAGGCAGTAGAGTGAGGGCGGTAGAGTGGTAGAATGAGGGCGGTAGAGTGAGGGCGGTAGAGTGGTAGAGTGAGGGGGCGGTAGAGTGAGGGCAGTAGAGAGTGCGGTAGATAGATAGAATGAGGGCGATCGATAGATAGCGTGAGTGCGACAGATAGATGTGTGTGGTTATGTGTGTGTATGGTTGTGTGTGTGGTTGTGTGTGTGGTTGTGTGTGTGGGTGTGTGGTTGTGTATGTGTGTGTAGTTGTGTGTGGCTGTATCTTTGTGTGGTTGTATCTGTGTGTGGTTGTGTGTAGTTTGTGCAGTTGTTTGTGTAGTTGGGTATGTGGTTGTGTGTGTAGTTGTGTGTGTGGTTGGGTGTGGTTGTGTGTGTGGTTGTGTGTGTGTAGTGTGTGTGTGTGTGTGATCAGCACAGGGGAAGATAACAAGGAGTTAAAGAAGGAGGTGGGGTGGAAGAGAGCAGCAGATCAGCACAGGAGAATAGATCAGGGAGTTAAAAAGGAGGTGGGGTGGAAGAGAACAGCAGATCGGCACAGGAGAAGAGAACAGGGAGTTAGAGAAAGAGGTGGATGGAAGAGAACAGCTGATCGGCACAGGAAAAGAAAACAGGGAGATAGAGTGAGGTCGATAGAGTGAGGGGGAAAGATAGAGTGAGGGCGATAGTTAGATAGAGTGAGGGCGATAGATAGATAGAGTGAGGGTGATAGATAGATAGAGTGAGGGCGATAGAGTGAGGCAGATTGATAGATAGGTTGATAGAGAGTGAGGGCGATAGATAGACTGAGGGCAATAGATAGAGTGAGGGCAATAGCTAGATAGATAGAGTGAGGGCGACAGATAGATAGAAAGAGTGAGGGCGATAGATAGATAGAAAGAGTGAGGGCGATAGATAGAGTGAGGGAGATAGATGTGTGCGGTTGTGTGTGTGGTTGTGTGTGTGTGCTTGTGTGTGTGTGTGGTGTGGGGGTGTGTGGTTGTATGTCTGTGTGGTTGTATGTGTGTGTGGCTGTGTGTGGTTGGGTGTGTGTGGGTGTGTGTGTGGTTGGGTGTATGGTTGTATGTGTGGTTGTGTGTGGTTGTGTGTGTGTGGTTGGGTGTGTGGTTGTGTGTGGCTGTGTGTGGTTGTGTGTGTGGTTGGGTGCGTGGTTGGGTGCGTGGTTGGGTGCGTGGTTGGGTGCGTGGTTGGGTGCGTGGTTGGGTGCGTGGTTGGGTGTGTGGTTGGGTGCGTGGTTGTGTGTGTGGTTGTGTGTGTGTGGTTGTGTGTGTGTGGTTGTGTGTGTGTGAGGTTGTGTGTGTGGCTGTGTGTGTGTGGCTGTGTGTGTGTGGTTGTGTGTGTGTGGTTGTGTGTGTGTGTGGTTGTGTGTGTGTGTGGTTGTATGTGTGTGTGCGTGGTTGTATGTATGTATGTATGTATGTGTGTGTGCGGTTAAAGAAGGAAGGATGTATGTGGAAGAGAGCAGCAGATCAGCACAGCAGAAGAGAACGGGGAGTTAAAGAAGGAGGCGGGTGGGAGAGCAGCACATCAGCACAGGAGAAGAGAACAGGGAGTTAAAGAAGGAGGCGGGTGGAAGAGAGCAGCAGATCAGCATGGGAGACCAGAACAGGGAGTTAAAGAAGGAGGCAGGTGGAAGAGAGCAGCAGATCAGCACAGGAGAAGAGAAGAGAACAGGGTGCTAAAGAAGGAGGTGGGGTGGAAGAGAGCAGCAGATCAGCACAGGGGAAGAGAAGAGAACAGGGAACTAGAGAAGGAGGCTGTGGAAGAGAGCAGCAGATCAGCACAGCAAAAGAGAACAGGGAGTTAAAGAAGGAGGCGGGTGGAAGAGAGCAGCACCTCAGCACAGGAGAAGAGAGCAGGGAGTTAAAGAAGGAGGCGGGTGGAAGAGAGCAGCAGATTAGCACAGGAGAATAGAACAGGGAGTTAAAGAAGGAGGCGGTGGAAGAGAGCAGCAGATCAGCACAGCAAAAGAGAGCAGGGAGTTAAAGAAGGAGGTAGGGTGGAAGAGAGCAGCAGATCAGCACAGGAGAAGAGAAGAGAACAGGGAGTTAGAGAAGGAGGTGAGGTGGAAGAGAGCAGCAGATCAGCACAGCAGAATAGAACAGGGAGTTAAGGAAGGAGGTGGGGTGGAAGAGAGCAGCAGAACAGCAGAAGAGAACAGGGAGTTAGAGAAGGAGGCGGGGTGGAAGAGAGCCGCAGATGGAGAAAAGAAGAGAACAGGGAGTTAAAGAAGGAGATGGGGTGGAAGACAGCAGCAGATCAGCACAGGAGAAGAAAACAGGGAGTTAAAGAAGGAAGCAGGTGGAAGAGAGCAGCAGATCAGCACGGGAGAAAAGAAAAGGGAGTTAAAGAAGGAGGCGGGTGGAAGAGCAGCAGATCAGCACAGGAGAAGAGAACAGGGAGTTAAAGAAGGAGGTGGGGTGGAAGAGAGCAGCCGATCAGCATGGGAGAAAAGAACAGGGAGTTAAAGAAGGAGGCGGGGTGGAAGAGAGCAGCAGATCAGCACAGGAGAAGAAAACAGGGAGTTAAAGAAGGAAGCAGGTGGAAGAGAGCAGCAGATCAGCACGGGAGAAAAGAAAAGGGAGTTAAAGAAGGAGGCGGGTGGAAGAGCAGCAGATCAGCACAGGAGAAGAGAACAGGGAGTTAAAGAAGGAGGTGGGGTGGAAGAGAGCAGCAGATCAGCAGAGGGAGAAAAGAAGAGAACAGGGAGTTAGAGAAGGAGGTGGGTGGAAGAGGCAGCAGATCAGCACAGCAGAAGAGAACAGGGAGTTAAAGAAGGAGGTGGGGTGGAAGACAGCAGCAGATTAGCACAGGAGAAGAGAACAGGGAGTTAAAGAAGGAGGTGGGGTGGAAGAGAGCAGCAGAACAGCACGGGAGAAGAGAACAGGGAGGTAGTGAAGGAGGCAGGTTGAAGAGAGCAGCAGATCAGCTCTGGAGAAGAGAAGTGAACAGGGAGTTAGAGAAGGAGGCGGGGTGGAAGAGAGCAGCAGATCAGCACAGCAGAATAGAACAGGGAGTTAAGGAAGGAGGTGGGGAGGAAGAGAGCAGCAGAACAGCAGAAGAGAACAGGGAGTTAAAGAAGGAGGCGGGGTGGAAGAGAGCCGCAGATGGAGAAAAGAAGAGAACAGGGAGTTAAAGAAGGAGGTGGGGTGGAAGACAGCAGATGATTAGCACAGGAGAAGAGAACAGGGAGTTGAAGGAGGAGGGTGGAAGAGAGGGAGAGCGATAGAGGGAGGGAGGGCGATAGATAGATAGAGGGAGGGCGATAGAAGGAGGGAGATAGAGGGAGGGGGATAGATAGAGTGAGGGAGGGAGGGAGGGCGATAGATAAGAGTGAGGGAAGTCGGTAGATAGAGTGAGGGAGGGAGGGAGGGCGATAGATAGAGTGAGTGAGGCGGTAGAGCAAGTGAGGGCGGTAGAGTGAGTGAGGGCGGTAAAGTGAGTGAGGGCGGTAGAATGAGGGCGGTAGAATGAGGGTGGTAGAGTGGTAGAGGGAAAGTGGTAGAGTGAGGGTGGTAGAGAGGGCAGTAGAGTGAGTGCATGAGGGCGGTAAAGTGAGGGCGGTAGAGTGGTAGAGGTAGAGTGGTAGAGTGAGGGCAGTAGAGTGAGGGCGTGAGGGCGGTAGAGTGGTAGAGTGAGGGCGGTAGAGTGAGGGCGTGAGGGTGGTAGAGTGAGGGAGGTAGAGTGAGGGCAGTAGAGTGAGGGCGGTAGAGTGGTAGAGTGAGGGCGGTAGAGTGAGGGCGGTACAGTGGTAGAGTGAGGGCGGTAGAGTGAGGGCGGTAGAGTAAGGGCGGTAGAGTAAGGGCGGTAGAGTAAGGGCGGTAGAGTAAGGGCGGTAGAGTGAGGGCGGTAGAGTGAGGGCGGTAGAGTGAGGGCGGTAGAGTGAGTGCGATAGATAGATAGACTGAGTGCGACAGATAGATAGAGTGAGGGCGATAGATAGCGTGAGTGCGACAGATAGATGTGTGTAGTTGTGTGTGTATGGTTGTGTGTGTGATTGTGTGTGGTTGTGTGTAGTTGTGTGTGGTTGTGTGTGGTTGTGTGTGGTTGTGTGTGTGTGTGTGTGTGTGTGTAGTTGTGTGTGGCTGTATCTGTGTGTGGTTGTTTGTGAGGTTGTGTGTAGTTTCTGTAGTTGTTTGTGTAGTTGGGTATGTGGTTGTGTGTGTAGTTGTGTGTGTGGTTGGGTGGGGTTGTGTGTGTGGTTGTGTGTGTGTAGTGTGTGTGTAGTGTGTGTAGTGTGTGTGTGTGATCAGCACAGGAGAAGAGAACAGGAAGTTAAAGAAGGAGGTGGGGTGGAAGAGAGCAGCAGATCAGCACAGGAGAAGAGAACAGGGAGTTAAAGAAGGAGGTGGGGTGGAAGACAGCAGATGATTAGCACAGGAGAAGAGAACAGGGAGTTAAAGAAGGAGGAGGGTGGAAGAGAGGGAGAGCGATAGAGGGAGGGCGATAGAGGGAGGGAGATAGAGGGAGGGGGATAGATAGAGTGAGGGAGGGCGATAGATAAGAGTGAGGGAAGTCGGTAGATAGAGTGAGGGAGGGAGGGAGGGCGATAGATAGAGTGAGTGAGGCGGTAGAGCAAGTGAGGGCGGTAGAGTGAGTGAGGGCGGTAAAGTGAGTGAGGGCGGTAGAATGAGGGCGGTAGAATGAGGGTGGTAGAGTGAGGGTGGTAGAGTGGTAGAGGGAAAGTGGTAGAGTGATAGAGTGGTAGAGTGAGGGTGGTAGAGAGGGCAGTAGAGTGAGTGCATGAGGGCGGTAAAGTGAGGGCGGTAGAGTGGTAGAGGTAGAGTGGTAGAGTGAGGGCAGTAGAGTGAGGGCGTGAGGGCGGTAGAGTGGTAGAGTGAGGGCGGTAGAGTGAGGGCGTGAGGGTGGTAGAGTGAGGGAGGTAGAGTGAGGGCAGTAGAGTGAGGGCGGTAGAGTGGTAGAGTGAGGGCGGTAGAGTGAGGGCGGTACAGTGGTAGAGTGAGGGCGGTAGAGTGAGGGCGGTAGAGTGAGGGCGGTAGAGTGAGGGCGGTAGAGTGAGGGCGGTAGAGTGAGGGCGGTAGAGTGAGGGCGATAGATAGATAGACTGAGTGCGACAGATAGATAGAGTGAGGGCGATAGATAGCGTGAGTGCGACAGATAGATGTGTGTAGTTGTGTGTGTATGGTTGTGTGTGTGATTGTGTGTGGTTGTGTGTAGTTGTGTGTGGTTGTGTGTGGTTGTGTGTGGTTGTGTGTGTGTGTGTGTGTGTGTAGTTGTGTGTGGCTGTATCTGTGTGTGGTTGTTTGTGAGGTTGTGTGTAGTTTCTGTAGTTGTTTGTGTAGTTGGGTATGTGGTTGTGTGTGTAGTTGTGTGTGTGGTTGGGTGGGGTTGTGTGTGTGGTTGTGTGTGTGTAGTGTGTGTGTAGTGTGTGTAGTGTGTGTGTGTGATCAGCACAGGAGAAGAGAACAGGAAGTTAAAGAAGGAGGTGGGGTGGAAGAGAGCAGCAGATCAGCACAGGAGAAGAGAACAGGGAGTTAAAGAAGGAGGTGGGGTGGAAGAAAGCAGCAGATTAGCACAGGAGAATAGATCAGGGAGTTAAAAAGGAGGTGGGGTGGAATAGAACAGCAGATCGGCACAGGAGAAGAGAACAGGGAGTTAGAAAAAGAGGTGGATGGAAGAGAACAGCAGATCGGCACAGGAAAAGAAAACAGGGAGATAGAGTGAGGGCGATAGAGTGAGGGGGGAAAGATAGAGTGAGGGCGATAGTTAGATAGAGTGAGGGCGATAGATAGATAGAGTGAGGGTGATAGAGTGAGGCAGATTGATAGATAGGTTGATAGAGAGTGAGGGCGATAGATAGACTGAGGGCAATAGATAGAGTGAGGGCAATAGCTAGATAGATAGAGTGAGGGCGACAGATAGATAGAAAGAGTGAGGGCGATAGATAGAGTGAGGGAGATAGATGTGTGCGGTTGTGTGTGTGGTTGTGTGTGTGTGCTTGTGTGTGTGTGTGTGTGTGGTGTGGGGGTGTGGTGTGGGGGTGTGTGGTTGTATGTCTGTGTGGTTGTATGTGTGTGTGGCTGTGTGTGGTTGGGTGTGTGTGGGTGTGTGTATGGTTGGGTGTATGGTTGTATGTGTGCTGTGTGTGTGGTTGTGTGTGGTTGTGTGTGTGTGGTTGGGTGTGTGGTTGTGTGTGGCTGTGTGTGGTTATGTGTGTGGTTGGGTGCGTGGTTGGGTGCGTGGTTGGGTGCGTGGTTGGGTGCGTGGTTGGGTGCGTGGTTGTGTGTGTGGTTGTGTGTGTGTGGTTGTGTGTGTGTGGTTGTGTGTGTGTGAGGTTGTGTGTGTGGCTGTGTGTGTGTGGTTGTGTGTGTGTGGTTGTGTGTGTGTGGTTGTGTGTGTGTGGTTGTGTGTGTGTGTGTGTGTGTGTGTGTTTGTATGTGTGTGTGCGTGGTTGTATGTATGTATGTATGTATGTGTGTGTGCGGTTAAAGAAGGAAGGATGTATGTGGAAGAGAGCAGCAGATCAGCACAGCAGAAGAGAACGGGGAGTTAAAGAAGGAGGCGGGTGGAAGAGAGCAGCACATCAGCACAGGAGAAGAGAACAGGGAGTTAAAGAAGGAGGCGGGTGGAAGAGAGCAGCAGATCAGCATGGGAGACCAGAACAGGGAGTTAAAGAAGGAGGCAGGTGGAAGAGAGCAGCAGATCAGCACAGGAGAAGAGAAGAGAACAGGGTGCTAAAGAAGGAGGTGGGGTGGAAGAGAGCAGCAGATCAGCACAGGGGAAGAGAAGAGAACAGGGAACTAGAGAAGGAGGCTGTGGAAGAGAGCAGCAGATCAGCACAGCAAAAGAGAACAGGGAGTTAAAGAAGGAGGCGGGTGGAAGAGAGCAGCACCTCAGCACAGGAGAAGAGAGCAGGGAGTTAAAGAAGGAGGCGGTGGAAGAGAGCAGCAGATCAGCACAGCAAAAGAGAGCAGGGAGTTAAAGAAGGAGGTAGGGTGGAAGAGAGCAGCAGATCAGCACAGGAGAAGAGAAGAGAACAGGGAGTTAGAGAAGGAGGTGAGGTGGAAGAGAGCAGCAGATCAGCACAGCAGAATAGAACAGGGAGTTAAGGAAGGAGGTGGGGTGGAAGAGAGCAGCAGAACAGCAGAAGAGAACAGGGAGTTAAAGAAGGAGGCGGGGTGGAAGAGAGCCGCAGATGGAGAAAAGAAGAGAACAGGGAGTTAAAGAAGGAGGTGTGGTGGAAGACAGCAGCCGATCAGCATGGGAGAAAAGAACAGGGAGTTAAAGAAGGAGGAGGGTGGAAGAGAGCAGCAGATCAGCACAGGAGAAGAAAACAGGGAGTTAAAGAAGGAAGCAGGTGGAAGAGAGCAGCAGATCAGCACGGGAGAAAAGAAAAGGGAGTTAAAGAAGGAGGCGGGTGGAAGAGCAGCAGATCAGCACAGGAGAAGAGAACAGGGAGTTAAAGAAGGAGGTGGGGTGGAAGAGAGCAGCAGATCAGCAGAGGGAGAAAAGAAGAGAACAGGGAGTTAGAGAAGGAGGTGGGTGGAAGAGGCAGCAGATCAGCACAGCAGAAGAGAACAGGGAGTTAAAGAAGGAGGTGGGGTGGAAGACAGCAGCAGATTAGCACAGGAGAAGAGAACAGGGAGTTAAAGAAGGAGGTGGGGTGGAAGAGAGCAGCAGAACAGCACGGGAGAAGAGAACAGGGAGGTAGTGAAGGAGGCAGGTTGAAGAGAGCAGCAGATCAGCTCTGGAGAAGAGAAGTGAACAGGGAGTTAGAGAAGGAGGCGGGGTGGAAGAGAGCAGCAGATCAGCACAGCAGAATAGAACAGGGAGTTAAGGAAGGAGGTGGGGAGGAAGAGAGCAGCAGAACAGCAGAAGAGAACAGGGAGTTAAAGAAGGAGGCGGGGTGGAAGAGAGCTGCAGATGGAGAAAAGAAGAGAACAGGGAGTTAAAGAAGGAGGTGGGGTGGAAGACAGCAGATGATTAGCACAGGAGAAGAGAACAGGGAGTTAAAGAAGGAGGAGGGTGGAAGAGAGGGAGAGCGATAGAGGGAGGGAGGGCGATATATAGATAGAGGGAGGGCGATAGAGGGAGGGAGATAGAGGGAGGGGGATAGATAGAGTGAGGGAGGGAGGGAGGGCGATAGATAAGAGTGAGGGAAGTCGGTAGATAGAGTGAGGGAGGGAGGGCGATAGATAGAGTGAGTGAGGCGGTAGAGCAAGTGAGGGCGGTAGAGTGAGTGAGGGCGGTAAAGTGAGTGAGGGCGGTAGAATGAGGGCAGTAGAATGAGGGTGGTAGAGTGAGGGCGGTAGAGTGAGGGTGGTAGAGTGGTAGAGGGAAAGTGGTAGAGTGATAGAGTGGTAGAGTGAGGGTGGTAGAGAGGGCAGTAGAGTGAGTGCATGAGGGCGGTAAAGTGAGGGCGGTAGAGTGGTAGAGGTAGAGTGGTAGAGTGAGGGCAGTAGAGTGAGGGCGTGAGGGCGGTAGAGTGGTAGAGTGAGGGCGGTAGAGTGAGGGAGGTAGAGTGAGGGCAGTAGAGTGAGGGCGGTAGAGTGGTAGAGTGAGGGCGGTAGAGTGAGGGCGGTACAGTGGTAGAGTGAGGGCGGTAGAGTGAGGGCGGTAGAGTAAGGGCGGTAGAGTAAGGGCGGTAGAGTGAGGGCGGTAGAGTGAGGGCGGTAGAGTGAGGGCAGTAGAGTGAGTGCGATAGATAGATAGAGTGAGGGCGATAGATAGATAGCGTGAGTGCGACAGATAGATGTGTGTAGTTGTGTGTGTATGGTTGTGTGTGATTGTGTGTGGTTGTGTGTGGTTGTGTGTGTGTGTGTGGTCGTGTGTGTGTAGTTGTGTGTGGCTGTATCTGTGTGTGGTTGTTTGTGAGGTTGTGTGTAGTTTCTGTAGTTGTTTGTGTAGTTGGGTATGTGGTTGTGTGTGTAGTTGTGTGTGTGGTTGTGTGTGTGGTTGTGTGTGTGTAGTGTGTGTGTAGTGTGTGTGTAGTGTGTGTGTAGTGTGTGTAGTGTGTGTGTGATCAGCACAGGAGAAGAGAACAGGAAGTTAAAGAAGGAGGTGGGGTGGAAGAGAGCAGCAGATCAGCACAGGAGAAGAGAACAGGGAGTTAAAGAAGGAGGTGGGGTGGAAGAGAGCAGCAGATTAGCACAGGAGAATAGATCAGGGAGTTAAAAAGGAGGTGGGGTGGAAGAGAACAGCAGATCGGCACAGGAGAAGAGAACAGGGAGTTAGAGAAAGGGGTGGATGGAAGAGAACAGCTGATCGGCACAGGAAAAGAGAACAGGGAGATAGAGTGAGGGCGATAGAGTGAGGGCGATAGATAGATAGAGTGAGGGCGATAGATAGAGTGAGGGCGATAGATAGAAAGAGTGAGGGCGATAGATAGAAAGAGTGAGGGCGATAGATAGAAAGAGTGAGGGCGATAGATAGAAAGAGTGAGGGCGATAGATAGAAAGAGTGAGGGCGATAGATAGAAAGAGTGAGGGCGATAGATAGAAAGAGTGAGGGCGATAGATAGATAGATGGAGTGAGGGCGGATAGATAGATTGAGGGCGATAGGTAGATAGAGTGAGGGCAATAGATAGATAGATAGATAGAGTGAGGGCAATAGATAGATAGACAGAGTGAGGGCGATAGATAGAGTGAGGGCGATAGATAGAGTGAGGGCGATAGATAGAGTGAGGGCGATAGATAGAGTGAGGGGTGTAGAGAGAGAGGGGTGTAGAGAGAGAGGGGTGTAGAGAGAGAGGGGTGTAGAGAGAGAGGGGTGTAGAGAGAGAGGGGTGTAGAGAGAGAGGGGTGTAGAGAGAGAGGGGTGTAGAGAGAGGGGGGTGTAGAGAGAGGGGGTGTAGAGAGAGGGGGGTGTAGAGAGAGGGGGGTGTAGAGAGAGGGGGGTGTAGAGAGAGGGGGGTGTAGAGAGAGGGGGGTGGTGAGAGGGGGGTGTAGAGAGGGGGGTGTAGAGAGGGGGGTGTAGAGAGAGGGGGGTGGTGAGAGGGGGGTGTAGAGAGGGGGGTGTAGAGAGGGGGGTGTAGAGAGAGGGGGTGTGTAGGGAGGGGGTAGAGAGAGAGAGTGGGGTAGAGAGAGAGGGGTGTAGAGAGAGTGGGGTAGAGAGAGAGAGAGGGGTGTAGAGAGAGAGAGGGGTGTAGTGAGAGAGGGGTGTAGAGAGAGAGGGGTGTAGTGAGAGAGGGGTGTAGAGAGAGGGGGGTGTAGAGAGAGGGGGGTGTAGAGAGAGGGGGGTGTAGAGAGAGAGGGGTGTAGTGAGAGAGGGGTGTAGAGAGAGGGGGGTGGAGAGGGGCCTGTAGAGAGGGGGTGTAGAGAGGGGGTGTAGAGAGGGGGGTGTAGAGAGAGAGGGGTGTAGAGAGAGAGGGGTGTAGAGAGAGAGGGGTGTAGAGAGAGAGGGGTGTAGAGAGAGAGGGGTGTAGAGAGAGGGGGTGTGTGGGGGTGTGGGGGTGGGGGGATAGATAGAGTAGTGAGAGAGGGGTGTAGAGAGAGAGGGGTGTAGAGAGAGGGGGGTGTAGAGAGAGGGGGGTGTAGAGAGAGGGGGGTGTAGAGAGAGAGGGGTGTAGAGAGAGAGGGGTGTAGAGAGAGAGGGGTGTAGAGAGAGAGGGGTGTAGAGAGAGAGGGGTGTAGAGAGAGAGAGGGGTGTAGAGAGAGAGGGGTGTAGAGAGAGGGGTGTAGAGAGAGGGGTGTAGAGAGAGAGGGGTGTAGAGAGAGGGGTGTAGAGAGAGGGGTGTATAGAGAGGGGTATGTGTAGGGAGGGGGTAGAGAGAGAGAGGGGTGTAGAGAGAGTGGGGTAGAGAGAGAGAGGGGTGTAGAGAGAGTGGGGTAGAGAGAGAGAGGGTGTAGAGAGAGAGGGGTGTAGAGAGAGAGGGTGTAGAGAGAGGGGGGTGTAGAGAGAGGGGGGTGTAGAGAGAGGGGGGTGTAGAGAGAGGGGGGTGTAGAGAGAGGGGGGGTGTAGAGAGAGGGGGGTGTAGAGAGAGGGGGGTGTAGAAAGAGGGGGGTGTAGAAAGAGGGGGGTGTAGAGAGAGGGGGTGTAGAGAGAGGGGGTGTAGAGAGAGAGGGGGTGTAGAGAGAGAGGGGGTGTAGAGAGAGAGGGGTGTAGAGAGGAGGGGTGTAGAGAGAGGGTGTAGAGAGAGGGGTTAGTAGAGGCGGGGGGGTGTAGAGAGAGAGGGGGTGTAGAGAGAGAGGCGGGTGTAGAGAGAGAGGGGGTGTAGAGAGGGGGGGTGTAGAGTGGGGGGTGTAGAGAGAGAGGGGGTGTAGAGAGAGAGGGGGGTGTAGAGAGAGAGGGGGTGTAGAGAGAGAGGGGGTGTAGAGAGAGAGGGAGGTGTAGAGAGAGAGGGAGGTGTAGAGGGAGGTGTAGAGAGGGGGTGTAGAGAGGGGGGTGTAGAGAGGGGGGTGTAGAGAAGGGGGTGTAGAGAAGGGGGTGTAGGAGAGGGGGGTGTAGAGAGGGGGGTGTAGAGAGGGGGGTGTAGAGAGGGGGTGTAGAGAGAGAGGGGTGTATAGAGAGAGAGGGGTGTAGAGAGTGGGGTAGGAGAGAGAGGGGTATAGAGAGAGGGGTATAGAGAGAGGGTATAGAGAGAGGGGTGTAGAGAGGGGGTGCAGAGAGGAGGGAGTAGAGAGCGAAGTGTAGAGAGAGAGGGGTGTAGAGAGAATAAAAAAATGCAACATGCAATGGCAGTCCAGTGCTAAATAAAGTAACATTTGTGACATAAAGTATATTAAAAGCTAAATTTTGTAAACAGTACGTCTGAATAGTTGTACATTATTAGGCAAAACTGATGTAGTAATATCTTAGAACGTGGCTGCCGGGTGTTATAAATGGTGTATATTACTGTTCTGTCTTTTTTCGCGCTCATATTTGAAATACATGTGAAATGCCTCTGCAGCATCATCTTGAAAAGTGGCTTTTTGTGCACATAAAAAGCAGCTTTTAAAGTGGAAATAAAGCTTGCAGCTGCAGTATTAAACATGCCTTTTAATATCTGCGCGTTTCCGTTATTTAATGCGTTAAATAAAGGGGCAGTGTGCATATAATCCTCAAAAAGAAATAGTTTGTAAAGGTAGGAGAGGAGTGGTCGGGGTCTGTTTCTGAAGCTAGGATGGAAGGGTGCGGTGTCTGTTGCTGGCTACATGGCAGAGTGGGATGTGGGTTTGGGGTGGCATTTTGCCAGCCTTATTATTTTGCATAGCTGAGAGGTGTGCGACACATGGCGTATATATCGCGAGAGCGTAAAAGGCTGGGGCAAAATAGAATAAACTAAGCCGTGAGAGCAAACACTGTGGATCCTATGATGTTCTTTCTGTACCTTTGTAAAGAATACATTTGTTACCGTAAATAAAAAATATTATGTTATGATGGTCTAGCTTTAACTCAAATGTTGGCTGGTTGAATAAGCAAAAACGCAGGGTTTTGTATAAATATGGGCTTTGTGCAAAGCAGTATAAATTCTGTGCAACCGGTATTTAAAAGCCAACTTTTGGCTTGTAAATGTTGTATATTAAACCGGACATGGTTTTGCACGGGATCTATAATATAGTAAATTAGCATGTTGAACTGCATTGCGGAGCTAAGCGTCCCGTTCAACACCAGTTATAAACGAGGCTCGGGGACGGGCAGGAGGCTGAAGCTTTTCACAATAAAACATGGCCATTAGATGGCAGTGAGTATCCACCACATTAAACAAAGAAGCCTATCGGAGCAGTGAAAAACAAGCTCTCTGCATTGCAGGGGGGGCGGGGAGCAGAGCGGATTCCTTTGAAGTCTGATGGGGGGTGGAGTGGATCCTTTGAAGTCTGATGCCGAGGCTCACAAGCTGATAACAAATGTATGTGATGTGCACACGCCTGCCTCACATGAACTGTATAGAATCCTCTGTGGGTAGACTTTTCATTAGCCTACTATAATCTCGCCTACCATCCCTACGGGATGGAACAGACGAGACCTAAAAAGAACACAATGCTCTTAAAACAAGCCAACTGAAAATGTACAGCAGATTCCCACAATTGTACACAATTTTATGTGGCGGGGCACTCTACTCATCTGCGATATGAAGCATGGCTCAGAACAGTGCAGAGGAGGGTGATTCCCCAGGTTGGCTAATAATAGATGCCGATTTAATTTAAGCTTCCACTTCTCCTTGCCTGAAATTCTCAAATGTTCGTTTGTACTTGTCCTTTGTTTCATGTATTGGATGCAGGATTGCATCCCACTCCATTGTTGTTTTCGCTAAATGTGTAAAAATTCTAAATATAAATAACAGATTAAATCTTTTTGTCCGGCTGGACACTACATAATGTAGCACCCATTGTGGCCTATATCTTATTTTGTGTTTTACAATTGTTTTTCTAATGCCCATTGTTACAAGGTATAAAATGTAGCAAAGGATGAACACTGCAGTGTAGCTTAATTAGCAAAATCCACTATAGTGATGCAAATAGTCTCCTGCAGTTAAAAAGGCCTGAATATGTAAATGTAAAGCATAATGATGAGCAGTACTGAGAACATGCCTTTGCTGTTTATTTCTTCTAATTGGCCAGTTTCAAAGGGTTCACATATTATCATATTAGTGGACAGAGGCACAATGACAGTATACTTTGCCCAAGATCAAACACTTTGTTAAACTGTCAGCCTCAACACTGCCGCACTCTACTACTTGCTTCAAAGACTATAAATGTACCACCATTTTGCATCCTGGAAAAAATACTGTGAGACTGAGTCCTTCAGCCTTGCCCTATGTTGTATAATATACAGTAAACTTTATTAACCACGCCCTTACCAGCAACTTTTACATTGATTCTCAATACCCACAAAAACGTCATAAGGGAGCATAATTATATGTGGTTGTCCTAGAGCACACAATTTGACCAAATGAGAGGCCGGGATTAAAAACCATGTTCCATGGTTTCAACTAGTCCACAATTGGGGAGCAGTGATTCTGATGAGAAGCCAAGGGGTAGCCTTTCCAAGGGAAATGTCAATATTCGGGGTCCTGCCCAGCTTAAAAATACAGTGTTTATTTCCACCATATTTAGCTGAAAAGAGAAACCTATTAGATGCCAAGTACCATGGTGAAAACATAATCACTGGACCAAGCCATGTTGCAGTAGGTAGTTACTGGGCAGTATGTGTAGTAGCTACTTATATTTACCATTGGTGTTTCAAAACCGATGACTATTAAATTCAGTTTGATAGCCAGAGCTGTTCATATTCTAAACTTCACAAAGGATGCAGATAAAGGTATCTTTCCAGACCCTGCGTTGTGTATCTCTCCTATTATTCAGGGACGCACACAGCTTTGTTAAAATAACCCTCACCCACCAAAAGGACCCTTTGTGGCATGCTTCATCATCGGGTTCTTCTTGCCCCGCTGCGGGACGGGGCGTGCTACGACCTACGAAGACGCAGGAGCACTGATTGGTGAACACTATGTGAAAAATGCAAAGATGTGAGAGTGGAAGGGTCAAATGTGCAATAGTGATGTACTTAAAAAATACCTGGCTATATGGAAGAATAAACTTTAATGTTCCTTCTTGCTGGTATTATTAACAAGCATTTGCAATGCATAAGGTCTCGCATTAGGAAAGTTTGAGCTATTGGTATTGTAAATGACACATTTTTTATATATGTGTTGGTTTTGAAAATAGCAAAAATAATAGCTTTGTCATTTACAATGCCAATAGTTATAACTTGTGACACCTATAGCATTTGTAATGCAATATGTGTTGTATTCACGTGACTTAGATGTATTGATATTACAAATAACAATAGCTTTGAATTTTTTAAATAATTAATACTTAAATAAAAGTTATTGTAATTTATAATGGCAATAGCTTAAACTTTTGTAAATAACTTTTGTGAAGAATATGTTCAGTGTATTTTATTGTGACGAAAATTCAAGAACAGAAGTGAAATACTAACCTCTTTTTGTGACATTTGTAATAAAGCTTGAAACATTGAGAGATCATATTTGACCCAGTTGTTGTTGAATGGTTGCACAGATTGATGCTGTGGTGGCGCTGAGTGATGTTGTGGTGGCGACTAGTGATGCTGTGGCATTCAATGATCCTGTGGTAGCGCATAGTGATGTTGTTGTGCCCCTTAGTGATGCTGTGGTGGTGCTGAGTGATGCTGTGGTGATGCGATAGATAGAGTGAGTGGGATAGATAGATAGAGTGAGGGCGATAGATAGATAGAGTGAGGGCGATAGATAGATAGAGGGAGGGCGATAGATAGGAGGGAGGGCGATAGATAGCTAGACAGATAGAGTGATGGCGATCAGTATCTAAATAAATAGATAGAATGAGGGCTATAGATAGGTAGATAGAGTGAGGGCGATAGGTAGATAGAGTGAGAGCGGTAGATAGAGTGAGGGCGATAGATAGATAGAGTGAGGGCGATAGATAGATAGAGTGAGGGCGATAGATAGATAGAGTGAGGGCGATAGATAGATAGAGTGAGGGTGTTAGATAGAGGCCGATAGATAGAGTGAGGCCGATAGATAAGAGTGAGGCCGATAGATAAGAGTGAGGCCGATAGATAAGAGTGAGGGCGATAGATAAGAGTGAGGGCGATAGATAAGAGTGAGGGCGATAGATAAGAGTGAGGGCGATAGATAAGAGTGAGGGCGATAGATAGATAGAGTGAGGGCGATAGATAGATAGAGTGAGGGCGATAGATAGAGTGAGGGCGATAGATAGAGTGAGGGCGATAGATAGAGTGAGGGCGATAGATAGAGTGAGGGCGATAGATAGATAGAGTGAGGGCGATAGATAGATAGAGTGAGGGCGATAGATAGATAGAGTGAGGCCGATAGATAGATAGAGTGAGGGCGATAGATAGATAGAGTGAGGGCGATAGATAGAGTGAGGGCGATAGATAGAGTGAGGGCGATAGATAGAGTGAGGGCGATAGATAGAGTGAGGGCGATAGATAGATAGAGTGAGGGCGATAGATAGATAGAGTGAGGGCGATAGATAGATAGAGTGAGGCCGATAGATAGAGTGAGGCCGATAGATAGATAGAGTGAGGGCGATAGATAGATAGAGTGAGGGCGATAGATAGATAGAGTGAGGGCGATAGATAGATAGAGTGAGGGCGATAGATAGAGTGAGGGCGATAGATAGAGTGAGGGCGATAGATAGATAGAGTGAGGCCGATAGATAGAGTGAGGGCGATAGATAGAGTGAGGCCGATAGATAGAGTGAGGCCGATAGATAGAGTGAGGCCGATAGATAGAGTGAGGCCGATAGATAGAGTGAGGCCGATAGATAGAGTGAGGCCGATAGATAGAGTGAGGCCGATAGATAGAGTGAGGCCGATAGATAGAGTGAGGCCGATAGATAGAGTGAGGCCGATAGATAGAGTGAGGCCGATAGATAGAGTGAGGCCGATAGATAGAGTGAGGCCGATAGATAGAGTGAGGGCGATAGATAGATAGAGTGAGGGCGATAGATAGATAGAGTGAGGGCGATAGATAGAGTGAGGGCGATAGATAGAGTGAGGGCGATAGATAGAGTGAGGGCGATAGATAGAGTGAGGGCGATAGATAGAGTGAGGGCGATAGATAGAGTGAGGGCGATAGATAGATAGAGTGAGGGCGATAGATAGATAGAGTGAGGGCGATAGATAGATAGAGTGAGGGCGATAGATAGAGTGAGGGCGATAGATAGATAGAGTGAGGGCGATAGATAGATAGAGTGAGGGCGATAGATAGATAGAGTGAGGGCGATAGATAGATAGAGTGAGGGCGATAGATAGATAGAGTGAGGGCGATAGATAGATAGAGTGAGGGCGATAGATAGATAGAGTGAGGGCGATAGATAGAGTGAGGGCGATAGATAGAGTGAGGGCGATAGATAGAGTGAGGGCGATAGATAGAGTGAGGGCGATAGATAGAGTGAGGGCGATAGATAGAGTGAGGGCGATAGATAGAGTGAGGCCGATAGATAGAGTGAGGCCGATAGATAGAGTGAGGGCGATAGATAGAGTGAGGGCGATAGATAGATAGAGTGAGGGCGATAGATAGATAGAGTGAGGGCGATAGATAGATAGAGTGAGGGCGATAGATAGATAGAGTGAGGGCGATAGATAGATAGAGTGAGGGCGATAGATAGATAGAGTGAGGGCGATAGATAGATAGAGTGAGGGCGATAGATAGATAGAGTGAGGGCGATAGATAGATAGAGTGAGGGCGATAGATAGAGTGAGGCCGATAGATAGAGTGAGGCCGATAGATAGAGTGAGGCCGATAGATAGAGTGAGGCCGATAGATAGAGTGAGGCCGATAGATAGAGTGAGGCCGATAGATAGAGTGAGGCCGATAGATAGAGTGAGGGCGATAGATAGATAGAGTGAGGGCGATAGATAGATAGAGTGAGGGCGATAGATAGATAGAGTGAGGGCGATAGATAGATAGAGTGAGGGCGATAGATAGAGTTAGGGCGATAGATAGAGTGAGGGCGATAGATAGATAGAGTTAGGGCGATAGATAGATAGAGTTAGGGCGATAGATAGATAGAGTTAGGGCGATAGATAGAGTGAGGGCGATAGATAGAGTGAGGGCGATAGATAGAGTGAGGGCGATAGATAGATAGTTAGGTGTGGTTGTGTGTGCGTGGTTGTGTGTGTGTGGTGTGTGTTATGCTTTGTTTTGCTATGTTTTGTTATGCTATGCTATGTTTTGTTGTGTTTGGTATGCTATGCTATGTTTTGCTAGGCTATGATATGTTTTGTTATGTTTTGTTTTGTTTTGTTATGCTATGTTTTGTTTTGTTTTGTTATGCTATGTTTTGTTGTGTTTTGTTAAGCTATGCTATGCTTGGTTAGGCTATGCTCTATGCTTGGTTAGGCTATGCTCTATGCTTGGTTAGGCTATGCTCTATGCTTGGTTAGGCTATGCTCTATGCTTGGTTAGGCTATGCTCTATGCTTGGTTAGGTTATGCTCTATGCTTGGTTAGGTTAGGTTATGCGCTATGCTTGGTTAGGTTAGGTTGTGCGCTATGCTTGGTTAGGTTAGGTTGTGCGCTATGCTTGGTTAGGTTAGGTTGTGCGCTATGCTTGGTTAGGTTGTGCGCTATGCTTGGTTAGGTTAGGTTGTGCGCTATGCTTGGTTAGGTTAGGTTGTGCGCTATGCTTGGTTAGGTTAGGTTATGCGCTATGTTATGCGCTATGGTATGCGCTATCCGCTATGTTATGCACTATGTTATGCGCTATGTCATGCGCTATGCGCTATGTTGCGCTATGTTATGCGCTATGCTATGCGCTATGTTATGCGCTATGCACTATGTTATGCGCTATGTTATGCGCTATGTTATGCGCTATGCGTTATGTTATGCGCTATGCGTTATGTTATGCGTTATGTTATGTGCTATGTTATGCGCTATGTTATGCGCTATGTTATGCGCTATGTTATGCGCTATGCTCTATGCACTACGTCATGCGCTATGTTATGCGCTATGCTATGCGCTATGTTATGCGCTATGCTATGCGCTATGCTATGCGCTATGTTATGTGCTTTGCGCTATGTTATGCGCTATGCGCTGTTATGCGCTATGTTATGCGCTATGTTATGCGCTATGTTATGCGCTATGCTATGCGCTATGTTGCGCTATGCTATGCGCTATGCTATGCGCTATGTTATGCGCTATGCTATGCGCTATGTTATGCGCTATGTTATGCGCTATGCGCTATGTTATGCGCTATGCTATGCGCTAAGTTATGTGCTATGCTATGCGCTATGTTATGCGCTATACGCTATGTTATGCGATATGCGCTATGTTATGCGCTATGCTATGCGCTATGCGCTATGTTATGCGCTATGTTATGCGCTATGTTATGCGCTATGCGCTATGTTATGCGCTATGTTATGCGCTATGCTATGCGCTATGCTATGCGCTATGTTATGCGCTATGCGCTATGTTATGCGCTAAGTTATGCGCTATGCTATGCGCTATGTTATGCGCTATGCTATGCGCTATGCTATGCGCTATGTTATGCGCTATGCTATGCGCTATGCGCTATGTTATGCGCTATACGCTATGTTATGCGCTATACGCTATGTTATGCGATATGCGCTATGTTATGCGCTATGCTATGCGCTATGTTATGCGCTATGTTATGCGCTATGCGCTATGTTATGCGCTATGCTATGCGCTATGCGCTATGTTATGTGCTATGCTATGTGCTATGCGCTATGCTTTGTGCTATGCGCTATGTTATGCGCTATGCTATGTGCTATGCTTTGTGCTATGCGCTATGTTATGCGCTATGTTATGCGCTATGTTATGCGCTATGCGCTATGTTATGCGCTATGTGTTGCGCTATGTTATGCGCTAGACTATGCGCTATGCGCTATGTTATCCGCTATGTTATGCGCTATGTTATGCGCTATGTTATGCGCTATGCTATGTGCTATGCTATGCGATATGCGCTATGTTATGCGCTATGTTATGCACTATGTTATGCGCTATGCGCTATGTTATGCGCTATGCGCTATGTTATGCGCTATGTTATGCGCTATGTTATGCTGTGTTTTGCTATCCTATGCTTTGCTGTGTTTTGCTATCCTACGCTTTGCTGTGTTTTGCTATCCTACGCTTTGCTGTGTTTTGCTATCCTATGCTTTGCTGTGTTTTGCTATCCTATGCTTTGTTGTGTTTTGCTATCCTATGCTTTGCTATCCTATGCTTTGCTGGGTTTTGCTATCCTATGCTTTGATGTGTTTTGCTATCCTATGCTTTGCTGTGTAATGCTTTGCTGTGTTTTGTTATGCTATGTTTTGCTATGCTATGTTTTGTTTTGCTATCCTATGCTTTGTTTTGCTATGTTTTGTTATGTTCTGCTGTTTTGTTCTGCTGTTTTGTTGTGTTATGTTATGCTATTCTATGTTTTACTATGCTATGCTATTCTATGTTTTGCTATGCTATGTTTTGTTTTAAGTTATGTTATGCTATGTTTTGCTATGCTATCCTATGCTTTGTTTTGCTATGTTTTGTTATGTTCTGCTGTTTTGTTCTGCTGTTTTGTTGTGTTATGTTATGCTATTCTATGTTTTGCTGTGTTATGCTATGTTTTGTTATGTTCTGCTGTTTTGTTATGCTGTTTTGTTATGCTATGATTTGTTATGCTATGTTTTGTTATGCTATGTTTTGTTATGCTATGTTTTGTTATGCTATGATTTGTTATGCTATGTTTTGTTATGCTATGTTTTGTTATGCTATGTTTTGTTCTGCTATGATTTGTTCTGCTATGTTTTGTTCTGCTATGTTTTGTTCTGCTATGTTTTGTTGTGTTATGCTATGTTTTGTTGTTTTACTATGATATGCTATGTTTTCTATGCTATGTTTTGTTTTGCTATCCTATGCTATGTTTTGCTATGTTCTGCTGTTTTGTTCTGCTGTTTTGTTGTATTATGTTATGCTATGCTATGTTTTGTTTTGTTTCACTATGCTATGTTTTGTTTTGCTATTCTTTGTTATGTTATGCTATGGTTTGTTTTGTTTTACTATGCTATGTTTTGTTTTGCTATTCTTTGTTATGTTATGCTATGGTTTGTTTTGTTATGCTATTCTATGTTTTGCTGTGTTATGCTATGTTTTGTTATGCTATGTTTTGTTATGCTATGTTTTGTTATGCTATGATTTGTTATGCTATGTTTTGTTATGCTATGTTTTGTTCTGCTATGTTTTGTTCTGCTATGTTTTGTTGTGTTATGCTATGTTTTGTTGTTTTACTATGATATGCTTTGTTTTGCTATGCTATGGTGTTTTGTTGTGTTTTGTTATGCTATGCTTTGTTGTGTTTTGCTATGCTATGTTTTGTTGTGTTTTGCTATCCTATGCTTTGTTTTGCTGTGCTTTTGCTATCCTATGCTTTTGTTTGTTATGCTATGCTATGCTGTGTTTCGTTATGCTATGCTATGTTATGCTATGCTGGTAAGGGTATGTGAGGGTGTGTGTGTGAGGGTGAGTGAGGGGGGTGAGGGTGTTTGAGGGTGAGGGTGTGTGAGGGTGAGGGGGTGTGACGGTGAGAGGGTGAGGGGGTGTGAGGGTGAGGGGGTGTGAGGGTGAGGGGGTGTGAGGGTGAGGGGGTGTGAGGGTGAGGGGGTGTGAGGGTGAGGGGGTGTGAGGGTGAGGGTGTGATGGTGAGGGTGTGAGGGTGAGTGAGGGTGTGTGAGGGTGAGTGAGGGTGAGTGAGGGTGTGTGAGGGTGAGTGAGGGTGAGTGAGGGTGTGTGAGGGTGTGTGAGGGTGAGTGAGGGTGAGTGAGGGTGTGTGAGGGTGAGTGAGGGTGAGTGAGGGGTGTGAGGGTGAGAGTGTGTGAGGGTGAGTGTGTGAGGGTGAGAGTGTGTGAGGGTGAGGGGGTGTGAGGGTGAGGGGGTGTGAGGGTGAGGGGGTGTGAGGGTGAGGGGTGTGAGGGTGAGGGGTGTGAGGGGGTGTGAGGCAGTGTGAGGGTGAGGGGGTGTGAGGGTGAGGGGGTGAATGAGGGTGAGGGGGTGAATGAGGGTGAGGGGGTGTGAAGGTGAGGGGGTGTGGGGGTGTGAGGGTGAGAGGGTGAGAGGGTGTGTGAGGGTGTGTGAGGGTGAGTGAGGGTGTGTGAGGGTATGTGAGGGTGTGTGGGGGTGTGAGGGTGAGGAGGTGTGTGAGGGGTCAGGGGGTGTGAGGGCGAGTGAGGGTTAGTGAGGGTGAGTGTCTCCAATGCCTTCTTTGAAAATGTTCAGTGCTGCAAATAGAGCATGCCGCCCTAATTATCACAGCATGAGGCCCCAAAGTGATAATTATCACAGCATGCAGAGAGCCGCCCCACGCTGCTGGAGCACTCAACTGCACATTAATTATAGTTGAGTGCTCCAGCAGCCTGGGGCGCCTGTTGACATGCTGTGATAAGTGGGTCTCATGCTGTGATAATTGTTGCAGCGCCTGAGGAAGTGGAGACTCCTGCTGGGATAATTGGTCTTGTGGCTCAGGAAGTAGAGTTTCATGCTGGGATAATTGGTCTGGCAGCGCTTGCGGCGCCTGACGTCCAACAAAGTGCACAAGCTGCTCAACCTTGAAGCGCGTTCACAGACCTGGGTCGGCTCGTGCCCAGGTCTGTATCGGGCTCGTTCACAGCTGTTACTCCCTTGACAGGGAGGAAGGTGACTATAGTATCGCTGGCGGGAGCGCTTCGCGCTCCAACGCCAGCTCGACCTAAAAATGGGGAAACAGGTTCTATGCTACAATGGGCTAACACCTCATTTGTTGACATGTTTCAAAGTCATCCCCTTGACTTCTCCTCAGGACCTAAACAGATCCCTATGCACTCTAATTTTTAAAACAGAAAAGTGGTCTTTTACTCGGAGAACAGTGTGCATATAAATTGACATGCACTCAATTCTATACCCTAATCAGTACGCTTCTTTAAACTGGTCTGGAAGAGAAAAACATCATTAGGTTGCACTACATGAGTAACGTCTATTAAACACAACAACCCTGTGATGATACTCTGTAAGAGAAGTGATATATTTTATCGAGAGTAGGGATATATTTTTCTCTACATTCATCTCATCATGACTGTGTGTTGGTGCTGTGCTGCCCAATGCCAACAAACAAAAAACAGTGCTTTACATTACAACATATAACAAGAAACCCACTCTCTCTTGTTGATTAAAATGTGTCTAGAGATCAGATCACACCAGATAGGATCCCGGCCACCTATACCTAGTTTGATGTGGAATGTTCTCACATTAAATTACACATACCAAGAAGGCACCTACATCATTAATACCCTACTAGTGCCCCATGAGCCTTTTCGCGGGAGGGGAGGAGCGCCTATAGTCACACACTGTTGTAAAGAAAAACAAGCATTGGCATAGCCAAAAGGTCTAGCTTTTGGGACCTTATAAGTATTTAGTTATGTAGGACAATATCCTTGGTGCAACAACATCAACTGTTGCATGGCTAAACACTTCTAAGGTCCAAAAACGAGACATATTGGCTATGCCAATGCTTGTTATTTTAAAGCAAGGGGAGTGATAATTACCTTCTTCTCCAGTCAGGGGGGTGGGGGGGGACTACCACTTCTGAGACTGAGACGTTGATCAGGGTGCGAGCAGTGTGGCATGGTATACAATGCAGGTATGCTGGGTAAGTAGCAGTGTCAGTAGGTTTTAGAGAGGGATAAGCACAAACAGAATCTAATCTATTTAAGTTTTGGAACACGCTCTGAAAGAGATTAAAGATCATCAACAAACACCTGAATTCAGAATAGCAATAACCACTCAGCTGCTCGCAAAATCAGGACTCAACATACTCTCAAAGAACAAGTCATAATGGTTTATATAGGGTGCCTCCATCACACTCCCTTTGCATTCTGCTCCATGCGTAAGAAACTGCTCAGCACCTCTGTAGGACAGAATGTGGGTTTCACACACATCACAAAACAATAGTCACAGGTGAAACTTTCACCAATAGCCTTCTGCAGCCATGCACAACAATCGAAGCAGCTGCTTACTTGACACGCCAGAAAGGGCTCTGGGGTCTCAACAAGATGTAGGAAAGAACTACAGAAATGCTACATGCAATATGTAAAACTGTCTGCTGATCCACGTAGAGCTACTGCAAATAAGTGATACACACGCCTTAAACAGAATGGAGAACCTTAGAGTAGACTCCAGCTTGTAAGTTACTCTAACATGTGTGTAGCGCTTCTTACTAGAGATGCAACCCTGCCTATTGAGACGCTACAACAAAGCCAAAGCTGATGTAAAATCAGTGTGTAAACACGAGGCAGGATAGTCCCGGCAGACCTGATCTGCCCTTAAAATCTGTGTTCAATGGCACTGAATTGTGAACGTGCATCGAAATGTAGAAGGAGCGAAGGGGCCTCTGAGTGAAGAGCTCGCCCCCGACGTTCGGCGGCCGGCCACAGCACTAATTGCCGGTTTTATCCTCTGGCCCGCACGGGCGTCGCCTCGTGTGATCAATTGGCCAGGCTGCCTCTGGAACTTAATTCATGAGCCTGATGTGATCGGATTTAAATGCTAAATGGCACACTCTGAACATGCAGAGCAGGCCCCGGGGGATGGAATACATCATCTTTTCAATTGCTGGGGAAAACAAGCGTGCGCGGCTGCAGGGGGAGGGGAGAGAGGAGGGGGCCTGCGTGATTCACTTGCGGAAGCCGCGATAATTGATAACATATAGCGCTGCGCGCTCCCGCAAGTGAATCGCCACATGAGCACGCGTTGCCATTGAAGGCAATTGAACGCGTGCACGTTTTTGGCTGAAAAGTCAAAGCGACAGCTAAAGGTCTTTTTGCCTAAGCAGCGCATGCGTGCTGCATAGGCGAGACCTAAAAAAAAAGGCAAAAGAGACTTGGGATAAGGAACCAATATGGATATCATTTTTCTCTCCCACCCCCTCCCTGGCTCATCCTCTCCATTCTTATTTCTAATAAAATACTTTTAGATGCAATGGTAATTGGCAGTTGACATAGGTTCTGTTGTATTTATTTTTTTCAGTATTTACTGAGATGGAACCCTGAAGAAGGCTTTGCCGAAACGCGCATTGCTCCAACATACAGCCAGTTCTTTCTATATATACCATATTCCACCATGTATGAAAGGATTAATTAGAAGTTTTTCTGATGTGATTATATGTCCAGAATTTAAAAACTTGAATTAAAACATGTACTTGTAACATGTAATATGTCCTGATTGATGAAAAAAAATTATTGAAAGTATCAGCAATATTAATCTTGATTTGTAAAATATCTATAATCCTACATGAACAATTGTCACTTTATGGTAACTTTATGCATTTTTTAACAAAAGATAACGAAAAGCATAAAATATATTTTTCTATATAATACACATAAAAATCTGACAGTACTTGTGCATGTGTGTAACTTGACTTTTGCCTTTCTAGCACTAAGTTTCCATCGCCTCGCTTAGGCTTTGTTTTCCCAATTGTTATTTTCCCTGTACTAGGCACTTATCGTGTTCACAGGGGCCCTGCATGTTTTCCAGATGTATTGTAACTGGATCCAGTCTGTTTGCAGTGTGGTTGCAATTGCGTGCCTTGTTGTTCTCTAAGCCCTGTCTGTGCAACGATGCTGCAGTGTACCTGGTTCGAGGAACGGGAAAATGCAATATTACAATGCTCTGGGTGTGTATACAAAGTTCTATTGTAGTATGCCCACTACGCCTGAAACTCAGGCTCACCTCTTTACTCGTGTTCAGCAGATCTACTCACCTTTGGGTACTGGGGCTGTTGTTGGCCTCTTCGATGGGATGTTGCAGGCTGTCACAGGGCGGACTCTCATTCTCACGTGCCGGTGGTAGATCAGGGGTGGTGCTCTGGACGAGTGCTAGTTGAGGAGCAACAGGGACGGGAGGCGCGGGGCCACCTCTACATCCTGCAGGAGGTTTAACGTTGGGTTTGACACTGAGCCTGGACCTACGGAACATCTCCACTCGCAAACAAGAGGCACGCGGCACATCCAGCAACTGCCGAGCTATCCTCCTTTCACAGGCTGCCTCCTGCCACCGGAATCAACAAACCAGGTAGAGTCCATGACAGCCTGGGTCACATGGGCGAGCTGCGGCTCGCTTGTAATGACGTCATTAGACGGCGCACGCTTTCTACGTTCCAGAAGGTGGGAGGGGGGGTAAAGCAGTCCCTGGAAACCGATAACATTTCGAGTCACCGAGGAACGCTTGTATTCCGACTCAGCCACTACACTAAATATGTCTCGATGCGGACCAATGTTTACAAAGCAACTGCTGTTGTTGGGGGCCGGTTCAGCTTCTCCGGGTGTTTCGTGAGTGTGGCCTCGCCGAGCCTGGGCGCCGTGGGCGGAGCCTTCGCAGATTAGTCTCTAGAACTTTCTATTCGGCGCGTCCGGCTTCAGACGTTGTTTCGTTGCGGCGGCAGCGGACGTGCGGGGTTGCTTCTGCTACAGAGCGTCCGACCGAGAGCAACCATGGCCCGTGAGTATCTCTAAGAGCGGTGGATCTCGTTATGACAGAGTCGGCGGTTTCTCCTGGCCCATGCCACTTACTCAGTCCCAGCTCTGCTTCTCTCTACTTCCTTTTGGGTCGTTTGCATTGGAAGGTGACCGAGGGACCGTATTTATTTAATGCATTTTTTAAAGCGCGGACTTCTCCCGAAGGTGTCGGAGCACTGTACAGTAGAACCCATTACGTTACATGAGAGAACTGTTGCAGGAATAGAGCAAACAAAAATAGCATGAACAGACTGTATAAGCAAAAGTAAGAATAAATATGACACATTTTACAATGACTAAAGAACTTCCTGGCGAACAATAGCAGGCCATAGAATCAAAACAACGCAGGCAAAAGGAACACAATTTCAAACACAGCAAGCACAGGATGTATAAGCAAAAATATAAACATATGTGACAAATTGTTGTACTTCCTGCATTGTATTCCAATTGTAATAACATTAGTGCATTTTCTATCTCCATGATCTGGCATCCTATGACAGATCATGGAATGTTCATTGACTATTTATATGACGTCAGCTGTCATTGTCAACCACTTAACAGCTGGCGCCCTTAATTGCTTGTTTAATCTGTTCCGCTCCCTGCGGGTCCTTTTACTTTATTAAACTACATTCTTGTGACATTCACCTTGTGTTCTCTACTATGTCACACTACAATTGGCGACGAGGACGGGAGATCGTTTAAAGGACCTGCGGGTATTTTTTTGAAAATTCCTGTCGGACCAGGTTTGATTGATGAAACCTGTCATGACGTAAATGAGGTAAAGCGGACTTGCTGTATACTTCTCAGTGTGAGTTTAGCCACGCGCATGTGGTGTCGCTGGAAGCGCTTCATTAACTATTTCAATTGAAGGATTTAACGGCGTGAGTCAAGATTTGAGCGAGCGCTCATTGAACTTAACTTGAACTGCATTCGGAGTCATCGCGGCTGTGTGTGATCATTCTAAACAAGTCAAGCTTGTGTTTGAGAGTGTAATTGACGAAGCTGAAGCGAGCGCAGAGGAAACAATCGGCGTTATGTGATGAAAAGTGAACTTACTTGCTGACGCACAGGCCAGTCAGAAGCAGGCGTTCACTTGAGTTTAACAATCTCCTCAGCTATGACGCGTGAGGCATTCTGGGAGGCACTTCGTCAGTTTTGATTGGTTCTCTCAAGCAAATCGTCATATTACATGGCAGCGTGTGGCCATTTTGAAATTGCTTCTTACTAAAAACATCGGGAGTTATTGGAAACTCTTACAGAGCACTGACTTTGATGTTATTTTATTCAAGTTTGGAGTGAAATTAACTCTGGTGAAGTGATAATTCAAACAGATTATATTCTTTTCTTAATCTGAGCAATTAAATATTTTGGAACAAGTACTGTTGTGATTATTAATTTTTTGAGGATACAAATATTTTCATTGGCAATATTTACACAAGGAAACATGGCTGAGAGCAACAATATTTGTGCACCACCCCGTTTCTTAGAAGAGCCTGGCAAACCCACTATGAAGTGGAAGAAATGGAAAAGGGCTTTTGAAAACTATATAATATCCATTGATGGGAAAGCTTTTGACGCAGAGAGGAAATGTTCCTTATTGTTTGGCCTATTGGGGAAGGCTGGACAGGACGTTTTCGACAGTCTGCCTGAATTTGAAAACCCACCTGGAGTTTTTATACCCATGAATGAATATGATGAAGCCTTAAAAAGACTTGAAAAACAATTCGATGAGGAAAATAATATAATGGTGGCGAGACATAGGTTTGCTTTAAGGAAGCAACAGGAAGGGGAAACTGTTGATGAGTATACAGCTTGTCTGAGGATACTTGCTGTTGAATGTGAATATGATGAAATGACTGATATTTACATTAGAGATCAGATCGTTTTCTATTGTTTCTCAAAGAAAGTCCAGGAAAGGTTGCTGGCTTGCAAAAGACCTACGTTGCAGGAAGTTTTAGATATTGCTAGGGGTATAGAAAGGTCACTTGTATCTACAAGAGAATTATCTCATGCTGGGAATAACACTAATGTATTTTATTTACAGGACAAAAAGAAAAGTGATGGTAAGACTTTTGGAAAGAATGTGTGGGATAAGAAATTAGGAGGTAAGCATATGAGTTGTTTTAGATGTGGATCCAATGATCATCTAGCGGATTACAAAAATTGTCCCGCTATTGGAAAGAAATGCGTAAAATGCAAAAAATATGGCCATTATTCTACTTTATGTAAGTCCAAGTCATTTGGTAACAACATGAATATTAACATGGTGGGAAGTTTTGATGAGGAAATGTGTTCGAATATCATTCTTTATGTTGAAATGATAGATGGTAAAATTGTAGGTCCCATTGGGGATGTTAAAATAGGAAATGTTGAGCTCAAGTTTACTGCTGACTCAGGTGCACCTATAACAACAATTTCTGATGTTCTATATGAGGAGAAATGGAAAAATGTACCACTCACTGATTCTGATATTAACCCCAAGGCGTTTGGTGAGAAGGAGATTAACATGCTAGGTTACTTCAATGACACAGTGACTTTCAGGGGTAGGTCCATTGATACCAAAATATATGTAGCTGAAAAGGGGAGGATATTGGTAGGGTGGAGAGATCTAGCCCAGTTAGGTGTCATATTAATACCAGGAGCCAAGGATCCAGTTATTTTAAGAGATGATTGGGTTGATAATATAACTGTTGAGAGTGATTATTCTGATTTGAAAAGCATTTTGGGTAAACATGTTGATGTATTCAAAAACAGTATTGGGTGTGTCAAAGGTTTTACTCATGATATAAAATTGAAAGAGGGTGCCATGCCATGCAAACATAAGGTGAGAACTGTACCTTTGTCAATCAAAAAGGAGCTTAAAGATGTTCTAGAGAAACTGACCAAGGAAGGTGTGATTGAAGAAGCGGAAGAATCCGAATGGATTTCTGCAATTGTCGTTTCCAAGAAGAGGAAAACGGGAGACATCAGGTTGTGTGTGGACCTGAGATCTTTAAATAGGAACATTTTAGTGAATTGTCACCCACTACCTAAGATTCAGGACATCCTCCAATCGGTGTCCGGTTCCAAATTTTTTTCATTAATTGACTTAAGAGCTGCCTACCATCAGGTTTGTCTATCTGAGAAGTCTAAGGAGCTGACTACTTTTATTACACCCTACGGAGCTTTCAGGTATGTGAGGTTACCTTTTGGGTTAGCATCCTCTTCAGGAGTGTTTCAAAAACTTATGGACTTGCTGTTTGGTGGAATGAAAGGTGTTGAAGCCTTTCAGGACGATATTCTTTTGCATTCGGGAACTGAAAAGGAGCATTTGCAACTAATCGACAAGGTTTTGGGTGTCCTTAAAAAGAGAGGCATGACTGTGTCAAAAGACAAATGTAAATTCCTGACAAGTGAAATTGAATACTTGGGGCATGTGTTGTCTGCAGACGGAATTCATCCTAAGGATGACCTTGTTCAGGCCATAAGGGATGCTCCGGAACCAAGCAATAAAGATGCTCTTAAAAGTTTTCTGGGACTCAGTGAATATTATTCCAGGTTTTTGCAGAACTATTCTGAAAAAGTTGAACCACTCAGGATGCTTTTGAGAAAAAATGCTGTGTTCAAATGGTCGACTGAGCAGGAAGTAGCTTTCAAAAGAGTGAAGGAGGAAATAGCTACTGCACCTGCACTGAAACCCTATGATCCACAATTAATGAATATAGTGACTGTAGATGCTAGTAATGAAGGGATCGGTGCTGTATTTTGTCAAAGATCTGGAAATGAGGAAAATACTATTGCTTTTATTTCAAGGAGACTGAATGAAACGGAAAAAAACTATAGTACCATTGAGCGTGAGACTTTGGCATGCGTATGGGCTGTGCACAAGCTCAAAGACTATCTATGGGGTAAAAGTTTCACTCTTGTGACGGACCATAAACCTCTAGTTTATATGCTGAATGGAACGGGACGTGGCAACGGAAATGCTAGCTCAAGACTACTGAGATTGATGTCTAAATTACAGGAGTTCAATTATGTGATTGAACACATCAAAGGAGGAAAAAACTGCAGAGCTGATTGTTTGTCACGATTGCCAATTCAAAATTTAAAGGAAGAGTCAATGGATGATACCGAGTGTGTGGTAGCTCTGATAGATGCTACTATCATGTGTCAAGGATCCATATCGGAGGAGGATTGGCAGGAAAAATTAGCTAAGGACACGATTTTAACCAAGGTGCAAGAGTATGTGCGCAGTGCTTGGCCTCCCATTAGGAACTTACCTAGTGAACTAAGGAGCTACCAACAAGTGAGTGATGAGTTGACGATGGAAAGTGGTTATTTGAAAAGAGGCGAAGTCTTTGTGCCGCCTTATGAACTTCGACAAAAAATCATAAGTCTTGCTCACAATGGGCATCCTGGCGTCACTGCCACCAGAAACATTCTCAGATTGCATTACTGGTGGCCTGGGGTAGACAATGAGATAAGGAGCTATGTGGACAAGTGTGAACAGTGTTTGAAGTCTGATAAGCACTGGAGAATGGAGAAAAATGTGTTGCAGGAGGTGGTTATTCCCAATGGTCCGTGGGCTAAAGTCGCAATCGATTTTGCCGGACCTTTTCATGTACTGCCAAATGTCAGTAAGTACCTGATTGTGTTGACGGATTACTATTCCAAATGGGTTTGTTACAAATTCGTGCACACTGTCACAACTGACATTGTCATAAATTTTTTAAAGAAAATTTTTGATAGGGAAGGACAACCAAAGATTCTGGTGTCAGACAATGGTTCGCAATTAATTTCAAGTACAATGACAGATTTTCTTAAAGTGTCAGGCATTGCTCAAGAGAAAACTCCTTTGTATAGCCCCAAGAGTAATGGCTTGGTTGAGAGACTGAACAGGTTCTTTAAAGAGGGAATTCAAATGGCAATCGCCAACAAAATGGATGTGAAAGAATTCATAAGAATGAAGGTCAATACCTACAATAATACTCCGAAAGATGCCACCAAACACACTCCTTTCTTTCTGATGAGAGGGAGATCGTGTAACAATATATTGACGCCTAAGATTGGCGGATGGAGCAGTGTTGCAACTGAATCTAAAGTGATAAATGATGAGGAGTTAGGTGTGAGAGAAAACATTGAAAGAAAACAAAGGTCTACAAATGCATATGCCGACATGGTTAATAGGGCGAAGGTGAAAAGTATAAAAACTGGTGATTGGGTTTTAGTGAAAAGACCAGGTATGGTGAGTAAGGGAGAGTCCAAGTATAGTAAACCCAAGAGAGTAGACAAAGCTACTAATGGTGCAGTTTTAGTGGAAGGAGAAGGATGGCGAAGTAAAGACCATGTGGTGAAACTTAAACCAGGACAAGAGTGCATTATAATGAGAGGTGAGGAAAACCATGAAAGTAGCGTCGATGATAGTGTTCTTGAATGGGATGACATGCAAAATAATTCTATGACAGAACATATCAACGACAGTTACAGAGATTCTTCAGAGTTTATAGTAAATTCAAGAAGAACCTCTATGGATGAAGATGACTCTGTTACAATACATGGTGGCGATAACATGTGTACTGGAAATGTTGAAACTGATGTATATAGTGAGCCTGCTCATGGTTCTGTTCAGACAACTGTAGAAGAAAATTATTCTAGAGGGGGAAGAGTCATAAATCTTCCTGGAAGATTCAAAGACTATGTAATGGAGTGATTCTCAATATATAAAGGTCGTTATTCACATGGGAAAAAGGGAGATGTTGTACTTCCTGCATTGTATTCCAATTGTAATAACATTAGTGCATTTTCTATCTCCATGATCTGGCATCCTATGACAGATCATGGAATGTTCATTGACTATTTATATGACGTCAGCTGTCATTGTCAACCACTTAACAGCTGGCGCCCTTAATTGCTTGTTTAATCTGTTCCGCTCCCTGCGGGTCCTTTTACTTTATTAAACTACATTCTTGTGACATTCACCTTGTGTTCTCTACTATGTCACACTACACAAATTTACATTGACTAAAGAACTTCCTGGCAGGGTCTGAGAAGGAGGAACAGTTTGTACTTTTGGTCGGTGGCTGTATAACTTACAAATAAGGTTCACTTTGATAGCTTGTAGGTGAACGAGGTGCACGGCCTCCTTGTACGTTTCTTGCGAACTACTACATTAGGACCACGCATTGTAGTTATTGTGGTGTTTTAGCAGGTGTAGAAAGTATTGTTGCTTTTATATGTGTATGTTACGGCGTTGTGATCGATTGCACGTTACTGCTGGTAGTGTCTTTAACAGAGAGCAGGTCAAAAAAAGCTTCTCTGTTTACCTAATAGGTTTTTACCATATTGAATCGCACTTACACGTATCTCAGTTATCGCCAAGGATCCCCGTTTATTCGTTGCATTTTCTTCTACTTCTCAAAAGAGCATCACCGGGGTCTCTAGATGGGAGAGGGAGCAGGTGTGGCTCATATGTCTACATGTGTATGTCTCACGTCTACATGAGCCCCCTCGCGCCCATCGCACGCCAACACAACCTGAACATCATCTCCTACGCCGATGACACCCAGCTGATCCTCTCCCTGTCCAACGACCCCGCCGCTTCCAGAGCCAACCTTCACGAAGGGATGAAAGATGTAGCCGAGTGGATGACGACCAGCCGCCTGAAACTGAACTCAGACAAGACGGAAGTCCTCATCCTGGGCTCCTCGCCCTCCGCCTGGGACGACTCCTGGTGGCCCCCCGCCCTGGGCACCGCACCCAAACCGACAGACCACGCACGCAACCTGGGCTTCATCCTGGACTCCTCCCTCTCCATGACCAGACAAGTCAACGCCGTCTCCTCGTCATGCTTCAACATCCTGTGCATGCTACGGAAGATCTTCCGGTGGATCCCCACCGAGACCAGGAAGACGGTCACCCAGGCCCTCGTCACCAGCCGACTGGACTACGGCAACGCCCTCTACGCCGGAACCACCGCCAAGCTCCAGAAGAGACTCCAGCGGATCCAGAACGCCTCAGCCAGACTCATCCTCGACATCCCCCGACGCAGCCACATCTCCGGACATCTGAGAGACCTGCACTGGCTCCCTGTCAACAAGAGAATCACCTTCCGTCTCCTCACCCACGCACACAAAGCCCTACACGATCTAGGCCCGAGCTACCTCAACAACCGCATCAACTTCTACGCTCCCAAACGCCACCTCCGATCAGCCAGTCACGCCCTCGCCGCCGTCCCCCGCATCCGAAGAACGACAACAGGAGGAAGGTCCTTCTCCCACCTGGCCGCCAAGACCTGGAACTCCCTCCCGACCGACCTGCGCCTGACCCAAGACCACCTCTCCTTCAGGAAGAAGCTCAAGACCTGGCTGTTCGAGCAGTAGCAGCACCCCCCTCCCCCCTAGCGCCTTGAGACCCTCCGGGTAAGTAGTGCGCTCTATAAATGTCCTTGATTGATTGATTGATTGATATGCTTCCACATTTAACAGGGGTAGTTGTTGACCCAACCACCACAGCTGTTCGACTTGGCGATATAGAAAACAAGCATTTGCAATGCAATAGGTCTCGCATTTACGCGAGTTTGAGCTGTTCACCTTGCACATACCAATGGAGCAGGCCTTCAGACGGAGAATAGTTCTATTTTGTGTTGTGAATCCCCCTAGCATACTATCACACAAATTAAAGCCCCGATTCTTTGGTTGCGATAAGAATTTCCAAGAATGGGGTGATTCTTTATTGTTAAATAGATGCAGTTGAATCTTAGCAGAAAAAATCCTTCTTGATTAATATATAATTGCGGGGAGTCACAGATAAACGACTGGCAGGAAGAATGAGGATATTTGCTCATGAGACCTTACCTGCTTTACGCTACGGGGAATCCCAGCAATTATATATTAGTCACGAAGGATTTTTTCTTATAACATTCAACTGCATCTATTTATCAATAAAGAATTGCTCCATTCTTGGAAATTCTTACCTCGACCGAAGAACCGAGGCTTTAATCAGCGTTGGTGATAGCACGCTACGGGGGATCCACAACACTAAATATAACTATTCTCCATTGAAGGCCTGCACCATTGGTATTGATACCACGTCATATTTTAACCCTGATGAAGTCATTTTCCTGACAAAACGCGTTAGCCTGGCTAATGCATGTATTCATTCTTTTAATTGTGAAAATAAAAGCAACATAACTGAATTCAAAAACTATAAAGACTCCCGTGTACATGTTTCATTAATGCCATGATTTAAAATATTATATTGTATTTGACTTTTGAATTGCTTTAGATATTAGTGTGCTCCATGATAGTATCTTTGTTTAATCACACGTGTGTATGTATGATTGTTTGTGTGTGTATATCTATCTCCTACTGGCGGTCGCCTGCAGGTAGTTATGGTTAGGACCTAGTTTCTGTAGGAAAAGCGATTTTTGTTTTGCCAATAACTGGCGCAGTTTGACGAATCTTACTGACATTTTATAAAACTAATTAGCTGTTCACTTCAGCTGCTGTCTTGAAAGTTTCGGGGTGATTTGTCAAGTGGTGGGGGGCTTATAAGCTTGTGTTCCCCATGTTAATTCCCATAGTACCTTTAGACACAGCTGCAGACCAAATTGCTGAGCGGAATCACACCAAATAAGGCAGAAAGGTAGTTGTTGGTCCAGGGAAGGGCCTTTTTAGGTCTCGCAGACCTAGCGCTGGAGCTCACATGTGCTCCTTGCTCTGCGAGACTTATTGTCAACGGTACAGGGCTTTGACAGCTGACCACATGCTTGTGGTTTTGTTTAGTGACAGGCTATTGGCTTTTGCGTGCGTCTTTCTAAGACAGCATGCAATTGGGCAAAGGCGGGCGCATGTCCCGCCTTTGCTCCACCCACGGCCTATTGCTTGCGGTTACCCGCACAGGCCACATCTGTTTTCATTTATCGTGCACAGATGGCAGTCACTCAACAATACATTCACTGTGACACCTAATTACTTGCTTATACAGTCCGTTATGCACCTGCTGAATCATCCATACCGGCACTCATACACCCAGTGATTCACCAATACACCTTGGTGTATATTTATATTTAAATCTCCTAAACGTTTAAAAAAACACTATCACTGGATGTCATCAACGGTGTCACTGACCATGCCATGAGTGATGTAATATGTGAAGTTATAAGCAATACATTGCGGGGGCACAAGTTATAGTTCGCTCGGCTAACTACTGAATTTCACTGGTTTTGTAAGAGTTAAAAATGAGCATAACTAGAACCAGGGGTGGGGAATTCCTATCTCCCGACGCCCGAGACATCTAGATTGATTAGGAGGGCAAGAGGTTTTAATTTGCATTTTGTTCAAAGGACAAGTAGACAGTTTTATAGTAATACGATACACAGCTGTTCAACCCTGTAGGTCACAGTCAGTAAATAAGTTGCTCTGAGCAGTTTATTGGCAGTGAAAGGGTCAATGCAAAAGCTGGGGCCTGCACTTTAATTTCCCCAGAGCAGAACAACAAAATGATAAAGCAGAGCTCAAAGTTTGAGCCAGCTCGATAAGCTCCTGTGGCTTCCAGGCCCTCCCCTGGTCCTTTTTATTTTCTTCAAGCATGAGACACACATCGAGCTTCTGCAGCTCCAGTGCACTCGCAGCAATGGCATGTAAGAGGCTGCTTTTTGTGCCTCTTGGCCCCTTGCTCCGACTTGAACTGTATGACCCCTGCCTTGTATTCTGTGCTCCACTCCTGGGCCTCATAGGGCTCCAATATCCCTGCTCATCTTCAACTCAATTTGATTTCCCTTCTCATCCACCCCCTCCTTGGCACTTTGCGGTTCCTGTACACCTTATGTTACACCCGGTGCCTGAACCTGCTAACTCCACCCTCCGCTGCACTCTGACATCCCTGACCCATTCCGCTTGGCCTCTCATATCTTACTTCATCGAGGGCTTAAATTAAACCTCATTAGTTTTCCCATGGGCTTTCATGCAGGCTTAAGGCAACCCCAATTCTGTCCTTGCACTAGGCCTCTCATCTCACTTTGTGCCTGCATGAGGGGCATTGTGAACACACCACTGTAGCAACTACAGTAGCTGTAGAGTTTTTGATGGGCCTCTTCAGTCTGCAGGTCCGCAGACAAAGGCCCATAATGGACTTGAAAGGGTGGGTGGGAGAGTGAGTGAATGGGTGGATGTACAGATGCATGGATGAATACATGCAAGAGTGGATGATAGATGCATACATTAATGAGTGAAAGGGTGAATGGATAGATGCATGGATGAATAAGTGAACGGGTGGATATATAAATGCATGGATGAATACGTGCAAGAGTGGATGATAGATGCATACATTAATGAGTGAAAGGGTGAATGGATAGATGCATGTATGAATAAGTGAACGGGTGGATATATAAATGCATGGATGAATACGTGCAAGAGTGGATGCTAGATGCATAAATTAATGAGTGAAAGGGTGAATGGATAGATGCATGTATGAATAAGTGAACGGGTAGATATATAAATGCATGGATGAATACGTGCAAGAGTGGATGATAGATGCATACATTAATGAGTGAAAGGGTGAATGGATAGATGCATGGATGAATGAGTGAAAGGCTGGATGGATGAATCAGTGGAGTGAAAGGGTAGATACATGGATGAATGTGTGGATGGATGTTTGAAAGAATGGTAGGGTAAGTGCAAGGGTGAATGAAGGGATGGGTGAGTAGATGGATAGGTTGAAAGTGGATTGAGTGAAAGGATGGACTGCTTATTGAAAGGAGAGTAGATGAATAGATGGCTGAGTGGGTGGGGATAGATGGCTGAGTGGGCGGGGATGGGTGGGTGGTTGGCTGGAAGTGTTGATTGATGGATGGGTGGACAGTTGAGTGTAAAGGTGGATGGAGGGATTAGTGAAAGGGTGGATGGATAAATGAGCAAAATGGAAGATGGACGGGTGAAAGGGTGGATGGACGAGCGATAGCATAAATCGGGGAAGTGAAAGGGTAGATGGATAGATGAGTGATAAGGAGGATGGATGGATGCGTGAAAGGATAGATGAATAGGAGCGAAGAGGAGGATGTGTGGAGTGAAAGGATGGATGGATGAGCAAAAGGATGGATGAGTGAAAGGAAGGCGGGATGGATCAGTTGGATCGATAGGTTTGGAGATGGCAGGATAGGTTTGAACAGGGGCTTCGTGAACGCCCCACTTTAGCAGCTACAGTAGTGGTGGAGCTCTTGATGGGCCTCTTCTGTCTGAAGATCGGCAGACAAAGATTCGTCATTAATGTGAAAGGATGAATGGATGTGTGGGTGAAAGGATGAGTGAGTGAAAGTGTGGCTGGCTAGATGGATGAATGAGTGGCCGGGATGCTTGAGTGACGGGGATGGTGGATGGGTTACAGGGTGTAAGGGTTAGAGAGCGAAAGGATGGCTGAGTGTAAAGGATAAATGGATGGATGAGTGGAAGGATGGCTTGATGGATGGGTCGAAGGGAGGGTGGATGGATGAGTGAAAGGGAGGGTGGATGGATGAGTGAAAGGGAGGGTGTATGGAGGAGCAAAAGGATGGATGGATGGTTGAAATGGATAGGTTTGGAGATGGATGAGCGGATGGACTGACGGACAAACAGATCGGTGAAAGGCTAATGGATAAAAGAATGAATGGGTGCCAATGTAAAGGTGAAATGCTAGATATCAGTGGGTGAAAGGATGAATGGATAGATGCTTAGATGGAAGAGACAAGAGAGCTATTCTGGTAAGGATTTCAATTACTATTTTCACTTGCTTGGCGTCATAAGAACTTTGGATCAACGTGGTGGGTATTTTAATTTTTTGGTTACTCACTTGGCCTACACTATGCTTCTTTCTCTACCTTGGGATTATCAGGTAGGCGTGGTGCTGTATGCCAGCGCGTTCTTACTAGACCGCTAGTATTTGGTCTCATAAAGGCCATATTGCCATAGAAATTCCTGGCACTGCTGTGACACACAATGAAGCCAGCTCACAGATAGGAAGAGATAGCCTTTTAATAAAAACACACGGTCTTGGTTAACTCGGATTTGATTAGGGGCTCAAATGTTAAAGTCACAAAATTATGATTATGTCTTTGTATTAATGCAGATTTACGTTTTTCATGAATTCACATGCATTTCCTTAAGTAGGCCAGGGAACCGTAGTCCTAGAAAATATTTGTGAATTGCATCCTAGCATGAGCAAATAGGAATATGCCCCAGCGGAAATCTGTTGACTGTTTACAAGTTCACTTTTTCTCCAGCCACATTTTTCCCAGCCATGGAAGAAACTTTACTTCTGCCATTGTCAGGGGTAAATTTCCGACCTTTCTCAGTATGGGAAAAGATTAGAGAAGAGCTGGTGAAAAACTCCAAAATTCAAATCCTTCTACAGTAATAGCCTGACATAACCAGAGAGGCTATTATCGGAGCTCTTCTATAAAGAGATTGCAGCCATTATTTGACGGCGTACTACATAGCACCAAAGGGACAAGTGGATTTTGTTACAGGACATGTAGATTTATGAAGCTACTTGTCCCATGGACAAGTACATATTTCATAAAATTCCACACCCATGTAGAACGTTCCTGTAACCTTTGTTTTTTTTCAGTGAATGTGTGTGTGTGTGTGTGTGTGTGTGTATATATATATATATATATATATATATATATATATATATATATATATATATATTCACTCCGATACCATCGTAATATTTACCGATGAAAAACGAGACACCCAGGGCTGCAATCCTCAAGGAGTTTATTAGGCAAGTGAAAAAAGTTCAGCGACGCGTTTCGCCATTACGGCTTTGTCACGCTCGTCTAGTAGCATTCAATCACGTTATTTAAACACCACCCTAGTGCACATAGTAAATATTCGTGAAATGGCGGCGGCCATTTTGTAACATGCAAACAACCAATATTTCAATGCAATTTTAGATTCAATCAACTTTAGCATGTCGCTAGGTCATAAGTCCTTATACTTAATCAAAGTAAATCTTGCGGGAACATATATATTGTATTGTCTTGTCGTTCACCACCCTAATCTATCTTACGCGATTCTTAGTTTGCAGGGTGTCATTTAAAGCTAGTAATTTAAGCATAATATTGTATTTGCGGTTTAACGTGTACAGATCCTAATATCCTGTAACAAGCTCCTGACAAATATTACAAAACCGGCAAGGGACTCCGCCCCTACACACGTCATGGTTTGTTTACTTCCTCATGCGCAAATGTCATATGATACAGGCTAGGAGCACAATCATATTTTACCGATCTGCCACTTATGCACAGTAATGCCCCAGTGGGCCCGCAAAAAAGAAATACATAATTAAGACAACCCAACCAAATGTAGTCTGAGCATATTGTGAGCATTTTTCTCCCCGTCTGCAGGCGATGATTACCCTTATGTCCAACGAGAATATTATTGTCATATTCTCCTACATATAACGCCCCAGTGGGCACTATTTTACAGATAAATCATCTCAATCAATGTCCTCATAAGTCCGATTCAAATTCACTGAAGAAAAGGGTAGTTTAAAGTCTCACTGTGAAATCAATGTTCAAAGTTCAATATATTGACCCATAAGTTCAGAAGTGCATATTGGTTGGATCAAATCCATACTGGTCCGCCGCCACGTGAAGTGTCAATTCCTAAAAATAAAATACATAATATTAAAATCAAGGAAGCTGCGGAAAGTTGTCAGAACTCATTCATACAGGTGGACTCCTAATTCTTCAGTCACATTCAATCCCTTAGGAATTAAACATTCAAAATCCACAATGTACTTGGACTCAAGTTTTCTGAGTGATAATTCTTGGTTGCCACCCCTTGGCCCCAACTCAACACTGTCAATCACAACCAATTGCACCAATTGTTCATTTTGCATGTGCATTTCAAAAAAGTGTCTGGCCACCGGATAAAGTTTGTTATTGTTATGAATAGCTCGTAGGTGTTCCAGTACTCTTTTTTTCGCCGTATGTTTGGTACTGCCCACATACCATTTGTTACATGGGCAGATCAGGATGTATACACTGTAAGTGGTATTACATGTTAAATGTTTCCGAATCGTAAATATCCTTTTGCTATTTGGTACCGTCAGTGTTTTAACATCTTTACTGAATTTGCTAAGGAGGCGCTGGAAGAATTTCTTAAGAAACTAAACGTAAGAATGGAAAAATTAGAAGAAGAAATTACCGCCAAAAAACAGAGGAAGTTTTTAAGGGACTACAGAGACTATCAGGCGGGTAGAACACTAACCTTCCACAAGAAATATGACCATTTATTTGATAAGAAAACAGGAGCAGCTATAACAACAGTAGGCCATACCCGAACCAATCAAGATATAACAGAAAGCGATATCTCCGATGGGAACATCTCGGATGCTTCAACTGTGGAAACCGTTCAGGAAGCCATTGAGGGCCCCTCAAAAAACCCCAATTTTTTACTCCAGTTTCAGATGATCAGCAAGACACGAAACGACACATATCAGACCGGAAGCCCAGCAAGAGGTCGAGGTCGCGGGCACAGAGGCGGAACCGGCGGAACAAACAAGCCAAAAAGAGGTGGCGCAAACGGCAACAAAGCTTCCATGGGAATGATGACGAGGAGCGCAAAGAATCAAAAATGAATATGACAGTTGTCAACCTCTCACATAGGCCAGTGAGTAAAGAAGAAGAGAAAACACTGGCCTTAGGATTATCGTTTTGCCCCTCGAACAACATGAACTTCGCTGAAACTAGGATTGATCTATTCCTGTTTTCACGAAAACTGAAAATTAAGAAATGGTTTGCGACCAAACCGAAGACACAAAAAACTGTGAGTACTTCTACAACTATTAGCAATCTTGACGTGAATGATGCTGCGTTTATTAATGTATTAAGCTCTGATCCCACCAATGTTACAGACCTGGATGTATTGGGGACAGATTTGGGAATCAATCCAGGATCCCATTTCAAACCTAAATCGATCTTCCTACCTAATGTACAATGTGATGCAATCGATGTTTTTGAAAGAGGAGTTGGGAAAGATCTAATCAAAATGAGATACCAAAAAATCGCACAATCCAAAAAAAACTTAACTCCAGACCAAATTGTGGCCCTTGAACAATTGAAGAGTGATAACACTATTGTTATTAGAGAAAGTGACAAGGGAGGCAACGTGGTCATATTGGATAAAATAAAATATCTAGAGGAAGGCTATCGCCAATTGAATGATGAGAAGTGTTACTGTAAGAGCAACAAGGAGGAATTATTGAGCTCTATTACCAAATATAGGGAATTACTCTTTGATTGGAAGGATAAAGGTTTAATTGAACAAGAGGAATATCAATACCTCTATTGTGCACATCCGAGAACACCAGTACTTTATCTACTTCCAAAGCTGCACAAAGACCCCAAAAATCCCCCGGGTCGTCCTATTGTGTCTTCAATAGGCTCACTGATGGAATGTACCTCGAAATATATTGACTATTTTTTGAGGCCGTACGTAATGGCTCTTCCTTCTTATATTAAGGATACAACCCACTTCCTCACAGCTATAAATGACATTTTTTGGGAAGAAGACTTCATGCTTGCTACACTGGATGTTAGCAGCCTATACACTAGCATAGTACACCGGGATGGATTAGATGCTGTAAGACACTTTTTTAGAACTAGATCTGCCTCCTTTTTTCAACATTCAGCAATGTTGGTGGAGATGATCGAATTTTGTCTTGCCAACAATTTCTTTTATTTTGATGAAGTCTTGTATCGTCAGTCACAGGGCACGGCCATGGGGACCTGCTTCGCTCCCAGCTATGCTAATCTTTTCATGGGCTGGTGGGAGGAGCAGGTCGTCAGGGAAATGGCAGAATTCGATCAAGTGGCCCTGTGGCTGCGATACATAGACGACATCTTTTTTATTTGGCGTGGGGACACTGTCTCATTACAATCATTCATTGATAAATTGAATGTGAATGAATTGAACCTGGCACTTACTGGTAATTACAGTACCACAGAGGTGGAATTTCTGGATGTACGGGTGGCGGTGAAGAACAACTTACTGAACACCAAATTATACCGCAAAAAAACAGCAGGTAACAGCATCTTGAATGCGACGAGCTGCCATCCACGCAGTCTAATTAATAGTATACCCTATGGGGAACTACTGCGTGCCAAACGCAACTGCAGTGACACTGACACATACCAGGAGGAAGAAAACACCATGTGTGAAAGATTTCGCAAAAGAGGGTACAGCTCTAAAGTAATCAATGCTGCCAGAGACAGAGTAGCCATTAAGAAAAGAGAAGAGTTACTGATCCCACGGACCAATAAAGAAGAGACTGAGAAAATCAGATTTATTACCACATATTCTGAACAATCGTATAATGTGCGTAAGATTCTCCAAAAACACTGGCATGTTCTACAAACGGATGATCACTTGAAGAAATATCTCTCTGACAACCCACAAATCACTTTTAGAAAAGGCAAATCGCTCAGAGATGAACTTAGTCATAACAATGTGACTTCGAAAAATGTTTTGAATAATATGGATGTGGGGTTCAAGTGTTGTAGAAAGTGCAAGGCTTGCAAATTCAGTAAAGATGTTAAAACACTGACGGTACCAAATAGCAAAAGGATATTTACGATTCGGAAACATTTAACATGTAATACCACTTACAGTGTATACATCCTGATCTGCCCATGTAACAAATGGTATGTGGGCAGTACCAAACATACGGCGAAAAAAAGAGTACTGGAACACCTACGAGCTATTCATAACAATAACAAACTTTATCCGGTGGCCAGACACTTTTTTGAAATGCACATGCAAAATGAACAATTGGTGCAATTGGTTGTGATTGACAGTGTTGAGTTGGGGCCAAGGGGTGGCAACCAAGAATTATCACTCAGAAAACTTGAGTCCAAGTACATTGTGGATTTTGAATGTTTAATTCCTAAGGGATTGAATGTGACTGAAGAATTAGGAGTCCACCTGTATGAATGAGTTCTGACAACTTTCCGCAGCTTCCTTGATTTTAATATTATGTATTTTATTTTTAGGAATTGACACTTCACGTGGCGGCGGACCAGTATGGATTTGATCCAACCAATATGCACTTCTGAACTTATGGGTCAATATATTGAACTTTGAACATTGATTTCACAGTGAGACTTTAAACTACCCTTTTCTTCAGTGAATTTGAATCGGACTTATGAGGACATTGATTGAGATGATTTATCTGTAAAATAGTGCCCACTGGGGCGTTATATGTAGGAGAATATGACAATAATATTCTCGTTGGACATAAGGGTAATCATCGCCTGCAGACGGGGAGAAAAATGCTCACAATATGCTCAGACTACATTTGGTTGGGTTGTCTTAATTATGTATTTCTTTTTTGCGGGCCCACTGGGGCATTACTGTGCATAAGTGGCAGATCGGTAAAATATGATTGTGCTCCTAGCCTGTATCATATGACATTTGCGCATGAGGAAGTAAACAAACCATGACGTGTGTAGGGGCGGAGTCCCTTGCCGGTTTTGTAATATTTGTCAGGAGCTTGTTACAGGATATTAGGATCTGTACACGTTAAACCGCAAATACAATATTATGCTTAAATTACTAGCTTTAAATGACACCCTGCAAACTAAGAATCGCGTAAGATAGATTAGGGTGGTGAACGACAAGACAATACAATATATATGTTCCCGCAAGATTTACTTTGATTAAGTATAAGGACTTATGACCTAGCGACATGCTAAAGTTGATTGAATCTAAAATTGCATTGAAATATTGGTTGTTTGCATGTTACAAAATGGCCGCCGCCATTTCACGAATATTTACTATGTGCACTAGGGTGGTGTTTAAATAACGTGATTGAATGCTACTAGACGAGCGTGACAAAGCCGTAATGGCGAAACGCGTCGCTGAACTTTTTTCACTTGCCTAATAAACTCCTTGAGGATTGCAGCCCTGGGTGTCTCGTTTTTCATCGGTAAATATTACGATGGTATCGGAGTGAATTCATACAGCCAGCTGGTGGCTACAACGAGACCGCCCATGCCAGTTTACTCCTAACCAGCGGTGGTGGGAAGAATATATATATATATATATATATATATATATATATATATATATATATATATATATATATATATATCTATCCAATCACCTTCCAAACAGAAGAGTCTGAGGCCACTTGGGGGGAACACAGCGGAGAATCTTTAATGCAGCACAAGCACAGTGGCGCGGGCGGGCGTATGCATTTCGGCCGTGTGGCCTCTTCAGCGCCCAGCATATAATACGGGAGATGAAAGCGCCTCTCAACAGTTCTGCCCCACCATGCTCAGGTGAATAATCAGATAAGCTCTGCCCCCTAGCCGTAATCAGTATCACCTGCTCGGGTTCTCCAATGTGGATAGGAACTGCTGGTCCCAGCATGCAATGTTCTGCCAGGATCGTCATGTGTCAGCGGGGATGACAGGACTGTAGGGCAGCAAAACTCCTCGTGTCCCGCACTGCCTGCCACAGCCAAAGACCTCCTTGCGCCCCCCGTTACTGCACAACCATAACATCCAGGTACGTTAATCCACGGGGACCCGTGCGGCAGTGCGCCGAGTCCAGAGCAGAGTTCAGTGACTCTGCCACCGCGTCTCTTCCTCCTGTGTGCAATGGTGGGCTTGATGCTGTCCGAAGCCTCGGAAACAAAGGAAAGATGCGCCAGAGCACATCACAGCCAGTACGATCAAGCCAGCAAGTGTGCAGGAGCCCCAGTAGCACTACACTGGCTAGGTAGTGCAAAATATGTCCAATCACCTTCCAAACAGAAGAGTCTGAGGCCACTTGGGGGGACCACAGCGGAGAATCTTTAATGCAGCACAAGCACAGTGGCTGCGGTCGGGCGTATGCATTTCGGCCGTGTGGCCTCTTCAGCGCCCAGCATATAATACGGGAGATGAAAGTGCCTCTCAACAGTTCTGCCCCACCACGCTCAGGTGAATACTCGGATAAGCTCCTCCCCCTAGCCGTAATCAGTATCACCTGCTCGGGTTCTCCAATGTGGATAGGAACTGCTGGTCCCAGCATGCAATGTTCTGCCAGGATCGTCATGTGTCAGCGGGGATGACAGGACTGTAGGGCAGCAAAACTCCTCGTGTCCCGCACTGCCTGCCACAGCCAAAGACCTCCTTGCGCCCCCCGTTACTGCACAACCATAACATCCAGGTACGTTAATCCACGGGGACCCGTGCGGCAGTGCGCCGAGTCCAGAGCAGAGTTCAGTGACTCTGCCACCGCGTCTCTTCCTCCTGTGTGCAATGGTGGGCTTGATGCTGTCCGAAGCCTCGGAAACAAAGGAAAGATGCGCCAGAGCACATCACAGCCAGTTCGATCAAGCCAGCAAGTGTGCAGGAGCCCCAGTAGCACTACACTGGCAAGGTAGTGCAAAATATGTCCAATCACCTTCCAAACAGAAGAGTCTGAGGCCACTTGGGGGCAACACATGTGTATGTATAGATGTGTGTAAATGCAAATTATGTTGGTGGCCCTAGCACTTTTTGCTGTCGTTCACCCCTCCAAATAATGTAATTCCTCGAGATGCCTTTATTTCTATTTAATTATGTTTTAAGCAGCTGTTGTTGGTCCAAGGAAGTTCTTTTGTTTTTGTTAGTTGTAGCTTCACGTGGTGTGACACTGCCTGTCTTTTTGCTCTCTAGAATTCTTTTCCAAAAATCTAACCGTGCATTGAAAAATATTGTGCCCCGTTGGTTGCTTCACCTAAATAAACATGCTCACACTATAGCAAAGAACTTTTTCTTCTTTCAAAAGAATACAGTCCTTTTTTTGGGATTTTTTTGTCACTTAATATGTAAGTGTACTTGGTTTGTGTTCAGCTAATGCAGGACTGTTTACATGGCATGACCAGGTCGACTTGGGATTAGTATGTCACACTGCAACTAATAAAAAAAAAAAAGGTAAAGTTTATTCTGCTAAATCCATGCTGATTTTTATTCTGCTGCATGTGGTTATCTTCTTTGGGGCAATTTAAGGAGCTGCTAAGGATGAAGAGGTACACAACCTTATATCAAGCAGTGACATACTAGAATGGTAAAGTCAGGCAACGGGCACTTGTTAATGAAAACAGTGCTTCTGTGAGCCAAGAGACTACATTCAGTAGTAGTCGCTATACTCTTACTGCATGATGAGTTTTGTATTCACCTGGAACTTTCTGGCTCATAATATTTCTCAGTCCTGGGTTTGCTGACAGCCAATGTAGGACAGCTGGGGATGGTTCAAAAGTGTCCGCATTTGGCCCATCTACTTAATGTGCATTTACCGTAACAGGGGCTTTGATGCAGGAACGCAGCTTTTTTCTTTTATCGGTACATGCTGATAATACTATGCTCGCATATTGCTGTTATTGGGCTGATTGAAAGCATGATTTCTAGTATTGGTAGTATATGTTTCTATTCTTTGTGGTGGTTTTTCAGTAGTTGAGTGAATGAGAGGTACCAGTTTGTGTGTCTTCCGATGAGACATACAGCCTGAAATCAAGACACTCTCCAGAGGCAGACTTAACTGCATCAGTAAGTACCTTTGCATAGTATGTCTTGATCTCTAAAAAATGTTATCTTTGTATAAATCTTTTATTTTAATCAGCGGGGTTCATAGTAAATGCAGATGAAACACAGCGTTAAACCTACAACCCTGAGTAGGGCCGGCCGCGTAAATATATTTCAACAGGGCTGAAATGCCCGCATGAGAAGGCTGATTGAACACAGCGGTTTGCCTACAACCCCCTCGGGGCCGGCCGCGAATAATGCAATAGACAGTAACAGTTGTCAGTTTCAAACTAGTTCTTGCAATAAGTTCAGTCTGAACATAGAACCCGGTAACCAGCCCAACATAACATTTTCTCTTTTATACAGTCTGGCCACAAAGTAAAAGCCAAAATGCCAGTAATGTGTTTCAGAGACATACCATTTATGAAACAAAGCATTATTTATTAATTCAATATTGTCTTCCTTAGTAGTAATTTTACCGAAGTGCCCTGGTCTGCCGGGCTTTGCCTGTGGTGTTAGTAGGGCACCTGCAAAATTGTTCTCTTCTAAAGAGCAAGTTAAATTATTGGTGCCTTTCCTGGTTTTATTTTAATCTGTATTCGCTTCTGATGATGCACATCAATACTCCCACAACCTTGGAAATAAGATGGTTTTCCTCTTGACTTCAAAACTTGCTGAAGAATCAGGACAATTAAAGTATAAGAAATAGCTCTGATTTCAAGCTGTGAAGCAACTTTTTGGCTTTGTGGAATACTCATCAGTACCAGTAGTAAGGTGCTCAAGGTGAAGTACTGTAGGATCCAGTTTGAATTGAGCGCTCGCTGACTTGATACCTATCTAATTTGCAATCCGCCAAAATGTTTTAACTGATCTTCAAGATTGCCAGCAATCTGTTTGTTTCCTTCTCCGCTGGAGTGAATAATGAAAAATTTCCTAGCTGTCCTAATGGAAAGTTTCTATTCTATTAAGGGCTTGGAGGTGAGGACTATGCCTTCTTCCTTCACTTTATTTTTATAGCAGCCCATTTCAAAGATAAACAAGAACTACGTTGCTCATGAACACTTGGGAAAATGTAGTTTAGAAAAAACATAGCAACATCCAATTAGGACAGTCCAACAATGTCCAATAGCCTCAACATAGTCCTCTCTCACTGGCCCTTAGCCGTCTTTTTATTTGCGGCAGATCCTACAAGACAGAGTACATTGTTACTTCCTGAGCACAAACTGCTAAAGCTGCGAACCAAAAGCAGTTAATGTGCAGTATAAAAAACATGTCCAACCAAAAAGTCTTTATAGGCAAGCTAGGTTACTTACTCATATACGGGGAGGGTTGTCCTTCTTTGGAATTTCTAGGGTGGGATAATCCTTTCCTCCGAGTCCTTAATAGAATTGAAACTTTTCATTACGATAGCTTGGAATTTTTTCATTCTATGTCTGAACTGGAGGCGAGGATTATGTTAGGTTAAAGCTTGCTCACTACGAGGTTTTCTATGTCCAGTACTGGCTTGAAGTAAAACCTTTTAAAGGTAGAGTCCAAAGACCAACCTGCTGCATTGAGGAAATCCTCCAAATGCTTTAGAGGCCATTGCCCCTCGTGCCGAATGGGCTCCAAAGTCTTGAAGACTAATCCCGGACTCCTGCATCACCCATCTGACCCATCTAGCAATGGTAGATGACGAGTCTGCCTTACGCCTCCGTAAGCTTAAAAAGCTTACGGAATGCACTGAGGAGCTAGAGTTCCCCTGGAGGACGAAACTCCTCAGTCATTTCCTCATAAGCCTTGAGGCATCTGACAACACAGTTTTGGGGAGTGTGGAAATTTCGGGTAGGAGATAATATTAGTGTGGCACTTCGTTCTTCTGTGTAGGGTGAACGTCACTTCGTTTGGGGTAAACATCCTATTTGTGAAGTCCAAAACTCTGACATCCGAGACACAAAGGCAGGAAATGCGGCAAAGGAGCATAGCCAGCTTAGCCGACCACTCTTTAGTAGAGTGAAAACTGTTCGGGTGCCAGGAAAGAAACCAGTTGAGGAGCTGGTTCACATCCCAAAGGGCGGAGTAACAAGGCTCTGGAGGTAAAGAGAGCATAATCCCACGTAGCAGTCTGCAAACCAGTGGGTGTTCACCACATTTGCTTCATTAATTGGTATATGCCTGGAAGAAATGGCTGACCGAAAGGTGTTTGACATGTAGGCCATACCACTGGAAGCTAGCTGAGCCAGGAAGTTCAAGACCTGCATTACATCTACGACCCAGGGATCAAGGCCCACCGGATACACCAACGGGACCATCTGCCCCAAGCGGATCTGTATCTTTTGACAGTTCTGTCTGCCCAAGCCTTGGACATGAAGGTTTCAGCCTCTTGCGAAAGGCCTGGGACCTCCCATCATCCCCTGAAATCCGCCATGCCATGAGCCACAACGAGTTTGCTTGCGCCAGAGGATGCGGAGGCTTGTTGGGACTCAAGAGGAGAGTTGGAAACTGGGGGAGTAGGGTTGGACAATCCCAGGAAAGTTCCATAAGAACTGGAAACCAAAATCGCGACCTCCAAAGGGGGGGGTACTCATGACCACGTCCGCCCGCTGACGCCGGACCAGAGCTGATGTTCTCGTGATCATTGCGAAGGGAGGAAAAGCATACCCCTTCTCTAAGCTCCAGTCCTGGAGGAAGTCCTCCTTGGCCACTGCCTGTGGATCCGGCTTCCAGCTGAAGGAGCAAAGAAAGTTGATGATCCAGCCTCGAGGCAAACAAGTCCACCGAGCAAGGACCCCAGCGGTCGTTCAATACTGCAAAGATTTCTGGGTCGAGCTTCCAGAGACTGGAATCTCTGAAGTTGCAGGACTGAAAGTCTGCTCTCCCGTCCGGGCAAGTATTCTGCCATGACCAAATCTTTTCTTTCAAGACAGTACCTCCTAAGTGATTGATATAGCAGGCTGCTGAGATGTTCTCAATCTTCAGAAGGACGCATGAATGGACAGTCTCTTGTCCAACGTAAGAGCCCACCAGAAGCCAAACAATTGATGTGCAACTCCTGTTCTTCTGGAGACCACATTCATCACGTAGAGAGAGTGCCGCATCTTGCACCCCAGCCTCACCTGCTGGTGTCGGACTAGATAACCAGATCCAGTGATCTGAAAATTGCGTGGCCGTTGCAGGCCTCCATGTGATCTCCTCTTGCGCTTTACTGGACAGAAGCTACTTGTGAGAGTAGGGATATCCCGTGCAAAGGTAGTATGCCATCAGGAGCTGTAGAGGCCGATAGTGGAGCAGTCCTGGGAAAATTGCCTGAATAGATGCAGAGAGAAGATCCGCCGGAGAGAGACTTGCTGCCTGGTGAGGGTGTGTTTTGGCTCATGTCGGCTCTTTGACACTTTCCTGGAAGGGAGGCTTAGGGTGGAAGAGGTGGAGTCTATTACGAATCCCAGAAAGGTCACAGACTGAGGGGGCTCTGAAGTAGATCCACTGCCATTTGGAGGTGGGACAAAAGTTGAAGTGTCCAGATTCACAATCATCCGTATGCCTCGAGCCCTCAGGAACTCCACCACCGGCTTCAGGACCTTGGTGAAGCACCAAGGGGTCGAGGGCAGGCCGAATGGAAGAGCTGTAAACTCGTACGTCTGATGCCGTGAAATGAACTGGAGAAAACGCCGGTGAGGCGGGAAAGTCAGGATCACCAGATAAGCGTCATTGAGATCTAGAAGCACCATCCAATCCAGGGGCCGTAAGACATCCCTGAGGAGGTGAATACCTTCCATTTTGAAGTGGCGGTAGACAAGCCTTTCGTTGAACTCTCTTAGGTTTATCACCAGCCTCTGCACCCCGTCGGTCTTGTCAACCAAATTATATTGCTGATGAACCTCCTGGGGTGTGGTGAGGAAAGGGAAATGGCGCTCTTGTTGAGGAGGGATGAGACTTCTTCGTCTACCAGGGCGGCTTCTTGGCGCGAAAATTGAATGCGAAGGGGTCTGGTGCGCTGGGAGGGATCCCCAAGATACTCTGTGGAAACCCTGCACTGTCTGAAGGACCCACGCATCTCGTGATGGAAATCCAAGCCTGGGAAAAATTTGCCGGCCGCCCCCCTGTTTTTAGTTGGGAAGAAGGGAGAACACTCATCGGGGCTTGAGGAGGAGGATGCTCTTCTGAATCCTCTGCCTTTGCCACAATGTCCTCTCATGGGGTAGAAATTCCCGAACTGGGATTGATTCCGATATTGGCCTTGTCTAGAGCCTTGCCCCCTTTAAGGCTTCTGGTGTGACAGGCGGCCGGTCGAGCGGCCCACTAGGGAACACTCTCTTAATGATTGTTTGTGTCTTGTCAAGAGACGTTAAGGTATTGACAAATTTGCCTAACTCTTATTCGAAAGGCTCTCCAAAGAGACCTCCTTGCACAATGGCGCCTGCCTCCGAACCTGCAAGCTCCCCCGACTTGGGGTCCACTTTAATGAGGAAGGAGAGGCGGCGCTTAGTGGACAGGGCGCAGTTGGCATTACCCAATGGCACTTTGAGCAGACCCGACAAAGTCTCCTGAGAAATGATGGCACCTGTCTCTTTGGCCTCTTCGGCCATGTCTAGAATTTTTGTTACGGGGCCCAAGGCGTCCAGGAGCTTGTCCTGGCATGCTCGCCATTACCCATCTATTCCCTTCTTGGTATTTCTGATGATCTTCTGCAAGAAGGTGGCCATGCGTGGGTCATTTTCCAGGGTAAATGCCACCTTCCCTTCAAGGGTCGGGCGGGGCCACTCTACCCTGAGTCAATTATGGGCCTCTTTCTCCAGCAGCCTGCGAATGCGCCCCACCACATAATTGGCGACCTTGTTGTCCAGGGCCCTTTCGGTGGAGCGTGAATGGATGTCATAAGGATCAAGCATATCCGATGAGCTCGTGGTAGTCTGGAAAGTTCGAGAAGGAAGCCATGGTCTGTATGGCCCGGGCTCATCATCTGCATCTCCTGCAGCACTAAGATTAGGCTCATCTGGAGGTGGGTTAGGAACATTCCCTGCAGGCAACACTGGCTGTCTGTCTAAGAAAGCCTGTTTGAGCCTGTCAAAGGCCTATAAATCCACCCCGAGTCGTGGGACAATGCCTTTTATTGGTGTTAATTATCAAAACCTACAAAAGGCATTTTCATTTACAATGCCAATGGCTTAAACTCTCGTAAATGTGAGACCTATTGTTAATGTTGATGTTAGTTATTTATAGAACGCTAAATCACTGTTGGGTGTCTTAGTGCTCAGGAGGGAGTGGGCGTGACTGCTAGACAACAGCAGTGATCGAATGTGAAAAGAGAGAGACCCTCTTTAAAGCCTCCATAAACAGGATTGTTTTGAGCTGTTTCCTAAATCGGAATAGAGTGGATTCCTTTTGAAGTTGTTCAGGTAGCTGGTTTCAAAGCTGGGGGACCAAGACCGAGAAAGCTCTGCCCCCTTTTGATACAGTATTGTACTGTGGGCAGGACAGACAACTGGCCTCAGAGGACCGCAATGTGCTTCCAGGAACATGGATCTCAAGGCGTTCTTTAATATAAGTTGGGGCTTGGCCATAGATCGTTTTGTGAGCAATACAGAGGCCCTTGAATTTTGCTCTTTGCCTAATAGGGAGCTAGTGCAGTTTGCTCAGCGGAGGAGTGGCATGAGACCTTCTTGGGAACCTGAAAATCAGTCTGGCTGCATCGTTTAGCACCACCTGCAGTCTGTTTGCCAATTTGTGGGGGAGGCTAATGTATAAGGCATTGCAGTAGTCCAACCTCGAGATGCTTGTTTTAAACTGGTCTCTTCTAGGCCAGCAACTCTAGTTTTCCTTTCTTCAGACCGTGGTAATCTTAAATCCCTTTGCCTTTTTTTTTTTTAAGTCTATTTATTGAGTTTCAGAAACAAAAAAAAAGTACAACCATATGAGAATGGCAATACAACAAGTACCAGTACATTTCCGCATTCGGCATCCCAACATGTATGATACAAAAGATCATTGTTATAGTCAGTACATTTTGTGTGCTAGCAGTATTATATTACTCGTGTGTCACGGTTTCCACCTATTCAAATTGATGCAGGTTACGGTAGCATTCACAGCGTATCAGTTGCATCTTCAGTCTGCAAATACGTTGTTAAATAGGCCCAATAATCTTTTGGCCTGGATCTAGTCGGCAGTTCCTCCTCATAGGTCAACAGTTGAGTTCTGCAATGTGCTGAGTTCTGCAATGTGCTAAGTCTTGCAGCCACTGTTTCGTGTCCGGCACTTTCGTGCCACCCCAGCAGCAAGAGATCTGCCTTTTAGCCAACAACAGGGAGACTGCACAGAACTTACGTTTCCCGGCTTTGACCATGGGAAGAAGACCCAAAAGGCAGCATTCAATCTCCACCCCCACCATTTTCTGAAGTAGTGCAGTTACCTTTCCCCAGTAGTCCTGTAGTTTTGGGCAGTACCACGCCAGATGTACAAAATCTGCCTCCTGTTCCCCACAACGTTTACATCTAGCATCATCACGTAATCCATATTTATGGAGACGCACCGGTGTGTGGTATGATTGATGTAGGTATTTTAGATGGAGGATGCGCAAGTTCCCATTCAAGGTGAGTAACCTAATCGGTGCACATGTGGTGTACCATTCTTTTTCAGATAGTGGGTCAGGCAATGCATCATTCCAGCGTGTCCACGCTTTAGTGGAGGTGAATGGGATTTCGCTTTGGGCGGTTCTGTACAATCGTGAAACTAGGTGTGTTGAGTTGGAGGAGGTGATGATGCACTGTAGTGCTTCCAAGCAGGGGGGTTCTGCCGGATAGTTCGGGTATAGATCTCGGATGGCTCTTTGTAATCTGAAGTATGTGAAACGGAACAGTGTGGTTTGATTGCTGATGTAAGATAGGTCGTCTGTGTCTGAACACACCATCACAGTATAGGTCCCCGATCGTGTCCATACCAGCCTGCTTTAGGAGCCCCATACTTACGTGCTCACTTGTAACCGAGATCTGGGGATGATGATGTAATGGCAGCGCTGGTGCATAAAGCGGCGTTTTGTGCGCCAACCGGCCCAGTGATCTCCAAGCGGTCGCTGTCGTGTCAACTGTGTTTATGTCTGTTGCGTGTAGCGGTGGGCGTTTGTGCGTGATCATCGCTGTCAGTGGTATCGGAAAGGCGTCCCCTTCCTCAACCGCTGTATGTGTTAGATAAGGAACAGCATGGTACCAGTACGTAGCATACTGAGCCTGAGCACAGAGATAGTATAAACAGAAGTCTGGTACACAAAAGCCACCTTTTTCATAGGGTAATGTCAACGTTTGTAGGTCTATGCGTGCTTATTTACCTGCCAGATTAGTTTTAGAACCAGTGTGGTTATGTTTTTGAATACCGTTTTCGGGGGTGTGATTGGTATATTATTAAATAGGTATAGAAGTTTGGGTAGGATATTCATCTTTACTATGGCGATCCGATCTGCTAATGATAGTGGTAGTTGTATCCACCTATCGATTTTCTCTGTGAACTTATCCAGGACTCTACCATAGTTAGTTCGTATAACCTCCTCGGGGTCTCTGCTGTACCATATCCCCAAATATCTGATTGGGTCAGTTTGCCAATCCAGCGGGAAGTCTGTAATGTGTTGCGACGTGGTGTCAGTGAGTGGGATTATGGATGACTTGTCCCAATTAATCTGTAATCTGTAGGCCAGAGTGTCTGCCGAATTTGAGGTATTCGCGCAGAAAGGGGTTCATATTCTGGTCGGGTTCTCTGATATATAAAAGCATGTCATCTGCATACATGGATATATGCAATGGTCGACCTGGGAAGTGTAGCGCTGAATGATTATGTGACTGTCTAATGATGCATGCAAGGGGCTCTAGTGCCAGGGCAAATAGCAGGGGGGACAGAGGGCAACTCTGCCTCGTTTAATGAGGAAGGGATTTGATATGTAACCGTTTACACGTACTCTTGCAACCTGGTCTGTGTAAAGGAGTGTAATCCATGTTATGAAACGAGGTGGAAAACCCATACGCTGGAGTATCGTGAGCAGATATGGCCATTCGATCGAATCGAATGCTTTGGCGGCATCGAGCATGACCGCCACCGCCTTAGTGTTGGGTGTTAAATAATGGGACAGTGCAAATAAAGTTCTAGTGTTGCCCTTGTGGGTATGAACCCCGCTTGGTCTGGCAGTATCAATTTAGTCATCAGTGGCTGCAATCTTACCGCCAGAATTTTGGCCAGTATTTTCGAGTCTACGTTTAGGAGGGATAGGGGTCGATAGGATTCACAGAGGTCTGGGTCTTTATTAGGCTTCAGGAGTGTTATCAGTACAGCTTCTCGCAACGACGGGGGCAAGGTGGCTGGTTCAAAGGCATTACCGTACATGGCAACCAGGTGTGGTGCTAGCGTGTCTACGTATGCCTTGTAAAATTCACACGTATACCCATCTGGGCCGGGTGCCTTACCATTGGGAAGTGATCGAATGGTGTCAGTCACCTCCTCCACTGTGATGGGCATCGCCAAATACTCCCGCTGCTGGTCGGAGAGCCAGGCAATGGCAATGTCGCGCAGATATTCGAATGTTTCTTCAGGGGGCGCTGTGTGCTTGGATGTGTATAGTGTGCTGTAGTTGTCGACAAAGCAGCGGAGTATGTCCTCCGGTCGTGTCAGTAGTGTGCCCTCGGTGTCACGTATTTGCGTTACAGTTTGTGGTGTCTTCCCCTCACAAATTTTCGTTGCAAGCACCCTACCCGGTCATCCACCCTCCCCAAACTGTTTGGCCAGAGGTCTTTTAGTGATGTATTTTAGTTCATCGGCGGCATACGTTTGATGTTCGGTGTACACTTGCCTGAGGTCACCAAGTGTGGCAACATTCTGTGTCCTTTCATATTCCTTTTCAAGCGTTCTCATTTTAACCTCGCATTTCGTTATCTGTTCTCTGATATCCCTCAGTATCCCTATTGTGGTGCTAATACAGACTCCCCGCAATGTCACCTTAAATGCTTCCCAAAGGATGCCTGGGTCTTCGGTCGTCTCTTCGTTAAACTGGAAGTATTCTTTGACCGCCGTAGCAATTTTGTCTGCATACAATGGGTCTAGAAGTGCTTTAGCATTAAATTTCCAACTAAATGGAGGGGGTGTGTAGTGTGGAATCCGTAACTGTAACATGACCGGGTTATGGTCCGATATAGTTCTAGGGAATGTGGTGAGAGTGTTCGTCCACAATAATACATTGTCAGTGCCCAGCCAATAGTCTATCCTGGACCAGCTACCGTGCATTACATTGACGTGAGTGGCAGTGGTCACTTCCGGGTTCCTAACTCTCCATAAATCTCGGAGGGAGATGTTATTCATTATGTCCCATATCTTACCTCTAGCGCGTTTGTGTGGTTCTATGGAGGCCTCGGAGCGATCTAGCGTGTCAGTCAATGCAACGTTAAAATCCCCTCCCCAAATAATGTTCGTGTCAACGAATTCCAACATATGATTCCAAAGATCTTGGAAGAAATCAGGGGAGTCTATGTTTGGGCCATATACATTCACAAGTGTTAGGTGCTGCCCACGCAGTTTACCCGAGACAATCCCATAGCTACCATTTGGGTCTAAGATGGATCTTTCAATTTTGTAGTTAACACCTTTCCTGACCAGTGTCATTACCCCCCTGGAGTAAGAGGAATATGTGGAGGAGTGACATGATTCAGCCCATTTCGTACCAATCTGTCTACACTTATGTGGTGCTATATGCGTTTCTTGCAGTAGTGCAATGTCTATATGATGCCTATCCAACCATACGAATATCTGTCTAGTTTTCTTAGGATTAGTGATGCCCCGCACGTTCCAAGTTAACAGGTTTAGATTATTGTTTCTATCCATAACCAAGCATTTGTGCTAAATACAATTGTACATATCTCATTAAAAAGGCAAGTGACACAGTACTCATCACATGAAGTCGGCGTGAGCGCTTACTCCGTACTTGATGTACAATTCGGGAATTAGCAATGCATCTCAAATGCCCTGGTACAGTCTGCTTAACAAAACCCCAACTTTTCCCATTCCCACCCACTTCAGCAACCCAATTTTGTCGAAGCCATAGTCCCTTAGTAACTTCTACGGAAACCATAACTTTGTGGGGATCTCCCATGTGGAGGTCCGCCGGGGATACACTTCCACCACCCTACAGGGAGGGTGGGGGCAGATCTCATAATAAAAGTACAGTATGTAGGTTGGAAGTTGAGCAAATAATCCAGCAACATACAAACAGGATACACTCGGGAGTTCGTCCCTATCATAGTGAGCGACTTCGTCCATGTTGAACCACCCCATGACAGTCTTGAGGTATCAACCCACAATATGTGCATCAGATTGTTTCTACTTCCACCTCCAAGTCCGGGCCACACGCCACCCCTAGCATGAGCGCAAGGGTGATGTTATGCGAATCATGATAGTCTGATGACGCAGTGGCGTACCTCAGAAACGCAGTTCAAGCATGTATTGTCCCGTTGCCAGCGTGTGTAAAGTGTACAGAAACCTGCATGCCCTTCATTGTGACTCTGGGGAGATGAAGTTCGATAATGTATCTTGTACCTGGGAGGGTATACATCCCACATTGCAGATGAGCAGTTCGTCCGCTTACCTTTACTCAGAGTCTGGTTGTCTCTCCCTGCCGTTCACCTTTTTAGGTTTTGCCTGGCGAAAAGATGCGCTCTGCGCATCTTTTTCGCGCAGGCGAAAACCTAATGAGAACTGTAGTGTGGGTTTGGGTCGGCCCTCGTCATTTATTGGCTGGCTCCATAAATGGAGCATAGCCATTGGACGAGGGGCCTGTCCGTCAATGCCGGACCAGATTCGGGGGCGTTCCCGAGATTCTTTGGCTTTTGCCGACGTCACGCGACGTCAGCCGAAAGCCGGGAACGCCCCCGAATCTGGTCCGGCATTGCCGACACTTCTGCGTCTCTCCACCCCCCTTTCCCGCCCCCTCCCGCTTGTTGGCTTTAAAATTCTGGTCACCCTATCTAACACCCACATACACACTCTCTTTCTCTCGTTCCTCCTTCGGCACCTGCGCTGACCTCATCTTGCTGGCGGAATGAACTTTGTCCAGAGAACTCTTCTCTTATCCCAGTACCTTGGGGTCGCTTCCTGCTGCTGCTGCTGCCACCGACCGGCTCGTCAAGAAACTCTTTCGAAGCCTGCTGCTTTCATTACCGGCCGCTAGGGGGCCCACTCGCATGTCGAGGCAACAGCGAAGGCCAGCCTGGGTTCTGTTAAATATATTTATTGATGTGGGTGCGGGCCGTGCTTCTAGGTACTGCGCACTTTACAAGAAGACAGAGCAAGGGGACACTTCTGCACTCTGCTGCCCCCGTGGACGACTCTACAGCGCGGGCCCTGCCCCGGCACACCCCTGCATGTGGCATGCGCTTTTCTGGACGAGGCCTTCTCGGTGCCGCCTCATTGCTTCTCAAACTCTGTTTAAAGCGGATGAGCTGCTAAAGCGTAGGCCTAGGCTCGGACGCTGAGTAATGCATGCCCACGCGGCTGTGTACAGGCATGTAGCTGGGAGTACGGGCACCTGCTCATTTCTATACGTTTCATCATTTCTGTGTTTTTCACACCAGGCTGGAGGACCCCTCAGCCTGTTCCTACCTCTACACACACATACAAACCTCGCCGCCTCTTTTCCTCCTCGCACCCCTAGTCAGACGTTTCCACTGTGTAGGAGGTAAGGTCAGCACAGTTTGGTGCACAGAATCACACATGGCATGCACTAGGAAAGCAGTCCTCAGAAACAAATTCAACCCTGCATTCAACCAAGCAGCCAGCAGGGGGCGTGCGGTGTATACCTGTGCGTGTCTGTTGAAGTGCATCTGTGAGTCGCAGACTACGGTTGTTGTCTACTATAGGCGTGAATACAGCGCGCGTTGGTGTCAGATTTGCACATCATGCAATGAACAGGAGGGAGGCTCGCGTGTGAATGTGGAACGCGTCCTGCAGTCTGCACGTGTGTAGGTTTTTTGTGTGAAAGAAGTGCGTTTGTAGCTATATTTATCTGTGAGTTTGTGATTGACAACTGATATTTGTGCTTCTTTCTCTACAAGGTGTGAAGTATCTATCTATCCATCTCTCTCTCTCTGTCTGTCTGTCTGTCTGTCTGTCTGCCTACCTACCTACCTAGCTGTCGGTCTGCCTGCCTGCCTACCTACCTAGCTGTCTACCTACCTACCTACCTACCTACCTACCTACCTACCTACCTACCTACCTATCTACCTACCTACCTACCTACCTACCTACCTATCTATCTATCTATCTATCTATCTATCTATCATGTATATAATGAGTAACTGTACTATGTTCCTATATTGCCTTGAGAGCTATGGTGGCATCATAAACCATGACGCCGAAAGCTGAGTGGTTGGTAACTGCTACCAGAAACCTGAGATTCCAATATAGGATTTTATTATGTTTCCCATTATGATTTTTTTATCTTACATGTTTGTTTCAGGTAGCGTTAACATCTATTTTCATCAAAGTGCAGTTAAAAATAGGCACTGATTATAATTAGAATGTTCCGGTTTTGCTTACACTTTGCAAATAAATTGTTAATGAAACAATTGTAAAAGTGGATTTATGAGCTCTGTGGCTGCAATTTATATAGCATAATTAAGAATCTACCCAATTTTTCACATTTGTCAAATGGTTTGAATAATTTGCATATTTCATAAAAAGTGTTTACTAGCTATAATGGCTGTAAATAATACTACCAGAAAATGTGCCATATAATTTGTGTTTTTGCCACATAAAATAGATAACTTTGCCATATAATTTGGTCTTCCACGCTGCGTAATCCTAATGGCTCTGACAAAGATAAAGCCATGGAGAGTGGTTTTAGTGCTTCCATTAGGATGATGCAATCTATATTTCAGAGGGGACCATAACATATTTTCAATGTTTTACAGTCCCCGTTCCCGGCCCCTTTCCACAGCCCTAGCCCCGCTGCCGTCTCCGTCGTTCCCCACCAGCACCATGCCGGCCGTGTCCAAGGGGGACAGAATCCCTCAAATTTATAGTGTGAGACCTACATGTATCCTGAGGTACAGTGCTAGACTGGCCATGCTATTTTGTATCTGCTGCTACCGAATTAAACTATTTAGCTATGGTTTCCTGAAATTTGGTTGCAGGTACATTTCAGTGTTCTCTTAAATTGTACTGTCTCATTGCTGGCTTGTAATAAGGTTTTCAACTTGGACATGGGAGAGAACCTGCTTTATTTGATGCTGTGGATTAAATCTGCAGTACGTAGAAATTGGTTGCCTTGGACGCTGGGTTGTATTTAATCTCTTTGATGCAGTTGGTCGCGGGTGGCTCTATTAAAGTTTGTAGCTAGAGTTCAGTATATCTTTATGAAGTGGTTTGCTTGTGCCTCCGTGTGCCCCTGTTGCCCGCTTGTGCTGTGTGGGTGTGTGTGGAGGGCTCTGTGTGGCTGTGTGTGTAGGAAGCTTTGTGTGGCTGTGTGTGTGGGGGGCTTTGTGTGGCTGTGTGTGTGGGGGGGCTCTGTGTGTGTTTGTGTGTGTCATTTGCGAGAGATAAAGCTAGTGGCATTGTAAATGACAATGCCATTTATTTATGTTAAAAAAAACATAAATAAAAATGTCAAGAGCAATGCCAATAGCTCTAACTTTAACAAAGGCAAAACCATTGCATTGTAAATGCTTGTTACCTTTTGACGCAGTTCTTTTGATGAAGTCCATGGCAGTTTTGGGAGTTATCAGGAAGATCGGCTTATTTTCCCATGTGACTCTTAGACGTGCGGGGTAAAGCATGGCATGCGGTATCTGCAGCTCCCGAAGCTTGGCTTTGGCAGTGTGGAATTCTTTTCTCGCCTGTTGCACTGCGTATGTGTAGTCTGGATAAATGTCTAATTTATTACCTTGGTGGGTGATTTCGCCTTTTTCCCTCGCGAGGCGGAGGATGGTGTCCCTGTCTCTGTATTTTAAGACGCGGGCAATTATCGGACGTGGAGTTGTGCCTATCGGAGGTTTGGGCGCTAGAGACCTGTGTGCTCGTTCAATGATGAAAATAAGAGACATGGAACCTTCGCCAAATATGTCCTTGCATAGTTGTTCGACATATGTCTCCATTCGCCCCGTGTTGGTGGTCTCGGGCAGTCCTGCAATGCGTATGTTTCTACGCGATCGCGCCTCCAACTCCTCCGTCTTAGCCTTGATGACCTCCAGTATTTTCTCCATGCCGGTGCATTTGGTGGTGGTGGCGTGTGTGTCATCTTCCACCGTGGATATACGTCTCTCAGCGTCGTCCAGTCTTTCCTCGTGTTTCTCTGTTTTGGCAGCCATACTATCCATACGCCCCGTCAGATTATCCAGTTTGCTGTTAATGTCCTGGAGGTTGGTTCTGATGGCCTTTAGAATGTCCACCATATTGCATTCTTCTGAGCTCCCTGACGCTGTGTCTTCTTCAATTGGTTCCGCCTGACCTTTTGGGGGTTTGCGCGTTTGAAATTTATTTTGGGCTGTTGTCTGTCCGGTTTACCCATGTTTGCCCAATGTCCGTGAAGACCCAGTTAGCGCTTAGTGGTGTTTTGGCACTAGTGCTCTCGTGGTTGGGGTACGGGAAGCGTGGTAGTCTGGTCAATGACGGTGGCCGCTCCCATCCACCACCCAAGTAATACTCACAGACCGCGACAGTGCGCGTCGCCACATGGGGACCTGGTCTGGTCCGTGTGCAGTGTAGATTGGCTAATGGAGGACAATCCCTGGTGTGGGTATGCGTGGTCAGGGTACACCATGTGTGTAGGAAATACAGGTCTGATGATTTTACGCCATCTGGTGCAGTTTGGCACACTCCGCCTGTGTAGCACGCCCTCGAAGTCCGCAGCTTCCACCCCAGCGCCCAAGTTCCAGGAGTAGAGATAGAGCCTCGGGTCCTCCCGAGGTCGCGTCGGGTCGGACGTGGAATGGTATGGGAGCTGGAGGTCGACCAGTCAGCACACGCTGTTGTACACCGCCATCGGAACCGCGGGGGAGGGTTATGGCGCGAATCTGGTGATGTAGGTAGGGCGGGAGCGTGTCGGGTCACCGCTACAGGGCTGGCTGAGTTGGTAGCATAGACCGATTAGTTCCTGCAGCTCTTGCGCATCACAGTCATGGTAAGATATGGCAATTTGTGGCAGGGGTACTTCGTTAAGGATGGGCGCCGCCATCTTGTTATCGCTTATTTCCCCCAGTGTGAATCTACAAGCAAACGTTAGAGCTGTGACAGGAGGATAAAGTTCCATGGAACTCACTTGCTAGTGTCCTGCTGATGCGCTGATATAGTCACGGCTTGTGCCGTATTATGTGAGTCTCTGTCACTTCATCCGGTGCTGAGTTAAAAAAGTTTTGTTACCGGGGAGTCGGTGCCGCCAATTTGCGCGCTGGGCAGTTGCCGCGTCAGTCTTACCTCGGCCGCCGATTATATGGTCATCCAATACAGAGCTGCTCGCCTCATTCGCCCCGGTGTCAGGAACGTCCCGTAATTTTGCTTGTGTACTTTTTGCCGTGAGCGGCGGTGGCTATCATCTCAGAGCCGATTCGTGCGGCAGGCCGCCATGTTTTCCGCCTGACCTCCGTATACCGGCCGGAGCTTATTTATCCAGAAAGGAGACTTGTTGTGAATGTTTAAGTCACTCCGGTTGTGCCGCTAGTGCTTCTGTACAGCTCCGCATTTGTTTTTCTCAGTTGGATGCCGTTGTAACAACCATATAACGTTGTTGTGAGATCCGCCCGGCGGAGCTGCTCGTTCAAGCAGCCATCCTGCTGTGCGCCCCCTAGCGCCTCCAAATCCCTCTGCCTTTTTGATCATACACTTTGGTTGTGGTGAATTGCTTTGCATGACTTCCCTTTACAAACTGCTGAACTCCTGCATTATTCAGTTCAGTTTAATCTCAAATGGTTATTCCTGACTTTAATCTAGTTTGCCATTGCTGTTGCACTCTGGCTGTTGTCTGCCTTGTCCACACTATATAGTCAGCACTGCTGCTATTCTTTGCTTTCAGAAACTTGCAAAACAAAAATAATTGCAACTAATTCAGTATCATGTGTGAAGTGTAGAAACGAGTAACTTTGAAAGGCGCAACAAATCTGCTCTCAATAATTAAAGTATTATAGCTCCATGTGAAGTACTCGCTGCAGAGATTTACATGTATGTGTAGCCCACCTGTGGCATATCATGGCAAACTTTTTTTTTTTTTTTTTAATTTAAATTCAGAAGTTGATAAACATGGCTTTTAGTGCTTGCTCTAGTGCCTGTCTGACATTCTAGTAAATGAGGTTTCTATTGGGACCAAGCGAATCAGAATATTACAGAACAGGTTGTGCGGTTCCTTAAACGAGACGTGCTTGAGACTGCGACACACCGAATACTTACTTGATCCTATAGTGCGGTGTCTTCAAACTATATAATTTGGTTGTAGACTATCATTTCGAATATATAAAGTCAGAGTGTGCATTGACTGACGCCTTCTTTACATTCGTATCGGATTGAAATAATTACTACTCTGTTAGAGTTGATATATCCATAGGAGCTCATTTTTAGGTCGAGGGACCGTAGGCTTGGCGGTAAGCCAAGCCGGAAGTCAGGAGAATTATTGTTTCTTAGAGTGGCTGCTTTATCCCGCCTCTCTTTTCGTCTCTCCTCCATTGGCTGGCTTCCTAAACGGAGGCCAGCCTTTGGAGGAGAGATGCGTCACTCCAATTTAGCCCCGTCTTTTTCGGATTCGGGGGCGTAAGTTTTGCTGTTCTTTAGACAGTGACGTCATGCGGCACTCAAAACAGCAAAACCACGCCCCCGATTCCGAAAAATTCGGAAGCCTGCGGCCGCCATTTTTCTTTTCCCAGCAGTGAAGGTGAGCCTCTGCTCCCGTTTGTGCGGTTTTTAGTGCTCCTGCACCCCTGTTTGTGCCGTTGTTCGTGCCACCGGATTACAGGCCGGTCCCTACTTGCCTGGGCGGCGGCTGATGCGCGGTGACGGAGGTGACTCGCCCTGACAGACGCAGCAGCAGGCAGAGACGGAGCTCGACGGCCATGGCACCTACAGCAGCAGTATCTCCTCCAGTGCCCCCGGGCGCTGTTTTTCCGCGTGGTGAGTGATTCCCTCGCCCCCCCTCCTTCTCCCTTTTCCTGGGTCCTTCCATGTTTTCTCGATGTCGGGGCTGCCTTTCTGTGCGGGGGATGGGTTGCGGGCTTTGTGTGGGGAGACCGGGTCCTGTGGGGGCGCTTACACGGTGCTGGGATGTGGGGGGTGGGCCTGGGTGTGGGCGTTTTGAGGACTGGGGGTCCGTCCGTTATGCGCTGGTCTGTCTTTTGCAGTGCAGGCTTAGTAGAGGAGCTGGTTGTTCCTTCGAGGGTGTGGAACAGGGGGTCCGGTCAGACCCTTGTGCGATTAGTGCTAGAGCTCCGGGGGGAGGGGGTTGGGCCTCGTGGGCGAGTTTCGTGCTGGCGGGGAGGGGGGGGGCCTGGTTTCCTCGAGGAACGCTTCGCGGCCAGATAGAGGAAGAATTAAGAAGGAATGCAGTGATAAATCTACACGCGATTTGGTGTAAACTGCTATTCGGCCGGCCCTTTCACAACTGCAAAGAACGCACAAATGGCCGAATTTTCTCGCTTGCAACCCGATTCGTTTTATCAGATTCCTTGTGTTTCTGGAATTTTGTGTAGGTATTACTCGTATATTAATACTGATTTGATCTAGCATGCGGTTTTATTTTCAAATTTGCTACGCCTAATCGCGCTGCACCCCACCCCCACCCTATGCGTTGCTTTCCCGTCTTCCGTCTGCATCATCACTCAGATGTCAAGCCCTCCCCCGGTTTCTACTCTCCTCTGTTTTTTGCACATTAGTGTGTGTTGGATACACATAATCCACAGCTGCACTCGTCTGCATCATCACTCAGATGTCAAGCCCTCCCCCGGTTTCTACTCTCCTCTGTTTTTTGCACATTAGTGTGTGTTGGATACACATAATCCACAGCTGCACTCCCTGCGGGAGACGCGGTGTTTGCCAACCTGCTTTTCCCTGCAGTTCACACTGCAGCCTCTCCCAGCATTGCATCAAAATAAATCTTTACATCTATGCATACAAGAGACGACTGTGTACAGACTACCGCCTAGCTGATTTAATTTATTTAATGTGATGCCTTTTTCCCTAACTGCGCTCGTCTTTTTAGCTCGCCCATCTCCTCCCTGCTATTGTGCCCTCCTCCCTAACTTGTATTCATTTTTTCCTCCGCTGCACGATAAGGAGAGAATTGGGTCGTCCAATGTCGCGGCTTGTGTTGCTTTCAAAGTTGCCCTGACTAACGTTTGCAGGTTTACCTCGTGCGCTGTGTAACAAAGGCAATACATGCCAAAAGGAATCAAACGGGAACACACTAGTGCCCGGCCATCCGCAGTTACCGTTTAAAGCCCGTACTTTATTCATTCTACAGCACATTCTTTTGGTCCGCCAACTGATGAGATGGATTCACTAACAAACAATCGTGTTTACAGCGTTATAATCTACCTCCGCATTCTCTGCATTTTTTGTTTTTTTACCGTTATAAAAACATCTGTCCCACAGACACTCATTTTAAGCGCCACCTGGAGACTTGTTGAAGAAAAAACTACTTTATTGCATGTTGCAAGGCTCAGCGACGGTCATTTGAGTGTCGTACTGAAGAAACGCTTACGGTTAATCAGATTAAAGATGCACATTCGAACTGTGGATCCGTCTGTACTAGTTAATGATCCTTAAAACGGCCAGTATCCTGCATGACCACTTGTCCAAAAGTCAGCAGATCATTACAGCATGGGAATACTCTTTCGTTCTGATGGAATACAGGGGCTTTCGTAGCGTGAGTCTGCACGCTTTCCACCGGACGCTCGCCCAGGTTGTGTTTGGAGGATATTATCGTCCCCTTTTACCCTGGCGAGGGTGAGTGAGACAGACATGCCCTCTCTTCCCACTAATATTCACAATTATGATCGAACCTCTCTTCCCACTAATATTCACAATTACGATCGAACCGCCTAGCCTGGAACATCTGATTGGGCTGTAGGTTATTTGGTCCATGATGAGACTTTACCCTCGGTGCGCTGCGGAGGGATACAGATCCTGGAGGGTGAAAATGTGTTCCGGCTCAGCACATTGTGTATAAGTAATTAGGGAGCCACCTTACTCATGTAGAAGAGATAGCTCAAGCTAACATCACCCCTCTCCTGGATTACGCTTTTGAAAAAGATTACCCTCCCCCCAAATCCTAAATACGCTACAAAACTACTCGTTCATCCTTCTAAAGGGAACTACTTTGTGTGGATGTGTACTTTTAGAAACCAGTGAAAGCCACAGTGAAGTTAGCCAAAGGAGGAGCTGCCGGTACACACATGAGTTGTATTCAGTTTGTGGAGATGTTCGTTCATTAGAGCAAGTGAGATTGAAACTTTGCTGGCTGATTGTGTAAGCACTGATGCCCTGTGAGTCAACGCCCATAGAGAGATCCACCCAGAACCCCCCAAATAAAGCTGTCATTTATTACCTTGTTTTCAATACTGAACTATTTGCTGTGCAACATTCTGGTGATAATGTGTCACATTTCCAGATGCTGCTCTAACCGATTTGGTCAGTGCACCCTCCTTCTTGCCCCGGGCCCCTTCCGTCTGTCCCAGGCGGCTCCTCCCTCCTTCAGTCCTGCCCTCAGACACCCCCTCTCGCTCAGCCCCGTATCTCTGCCCCGTTCAAACTTTCAGCTCCTCTGCCCGGGGTCCCCCCTCCACGCTTTCCGGAGCAACTGCTCTCCCCCCCACACCCCAGCTCTGCCCTCAGACGACCCCTTCACCCCCCACAGCCGGCGGCTCTTCCCTGCCCCCCCCCCCCACATGGCCTTCCACTACACGGCCTCAGGCTATGCCTCTGACCCTGGCACGCAGCGTTCGCACAGCAAGCTGTACCCCTGGATGCGGAATACCTATCTGACACACACAGCCACCACTCACCGATCTGACACAGCGGCCACTCACCTCACTGTCACACAGCGGCCACTCACCTCACTGTCACACAGCGGCCACTCACCTCACTGTCACACAGCGGCCACTCACCTCACTGTCACACAGCAGCCACTCACCTCACTGTCACACAGCAGCCACTCACCTCACTGTCACACAGCCGCCACTCACCACAGTCGCACAGCCGCCACTCACCTCACTGTCGCACAGCCGCCACTCACCTCACTGTCGCACAGCCGCCACTCACCTCACTGTCGCACAGCCGCCACTCACCTCACTGTCGCACAGCCGCCACTCACCTCACTGTCGCACAGCCGCCACTCACCTCACTGTCGCACAGCCGCCACTCACCTCACTGTCGCACAGCCGCCACTCACCTCACTGTCGCACAGCCGCCACTCACCTCACTGTCGCACAGCCGCCACTCACCTCACTGTCGCACAGCCGCCACTCACCTCACTGTCGCACAGCCGCCACTCACCTCACTGTCGCACAGCCGCCACTCCCCTCACTGTCGCACAGCCGCCACTCCCCTCACTGTCGCACAGCCGCCACTCCCCTCACTGTCGCACAGCCGCCACTCCCCTCACTGTCGCACAGCCGCCACTCCCCTCACTGTCGCACAGCCGCCACTCCCCTCACTGTCGCACAGCCGCCACTCCCCTCACTGTCGCACAGCCGCCACTCCCCTCACTGTCGCACAGCCGCCACTCCCCTCACTGTCGCACAGCCGCCACTCCCCTCACTGTCGCACAGCCGCCACTCCCCTCACTGTCGCACAGCCGCCACTCCCCTCACTGTCGCACAGCCGCCACTCCCCTCACTGTCGCACAGCCGCCACTCCCCTCACTGTCGCACAGCCGCCACTCCCCTCACTGTCGCACAGCCGCCACTCCCCTCACTGTCGCACAGCCGCCACTCCCCTCACTGTCGCACAGCCGCCACTCCCCTCACTGTCGCACAGCCGCCACTCCCCTCACTGTCGCACAGCCGCCACTCCCCTCACTGTCGCACAGCCGCCACTCCCCTCACTGTCGCACAGCCGCCACTCCCCTCACTGTCGCACAGCCGCCACTCCCCTCACTGTCGCACAGCCGCCACTCCCCTCACTGTCGCACAGCCGCCACTCCCCTCACTGTCGCACAGCCGCCACTCCCCTCACTGTCGCACAGCCGCCACTCCCCTCACTGTCGCACAGCCGCCACTCCCCTCACTGTCGCACAGCCGCCACTCCCCTCACTGTCGCACAGCCGCCACTCCCCTCACTGTCGCACAGCCGCCACTCCCCTCACTGTCGCACAGCCGCCACTCCCCTCACTGTCGCACAGCCGCCACTCCCCTCACTGTCGCACAGCCGCCACTCCCCTCACTGTCGCACAGCCGCCACTCCCCTCACTGTCGCACAGCCGCCACTCCCCTCACTGTCGCACAGCCGCCACTCCCCTCACTGTCGCACAGCCGCCACTCCCCTCACTGTCGCACAGCCGCCACTCCCCTCACTGTCGCACAGCCGCCACTCCCCTCACTGTCGCACAGCCGCCACTCCCCTCACGGTCGCACAGCCGCCACTCCCCTCACGGTCGCACAGCCGCCACTCCCCTCACGGTCGCACAGCCGCCACTCCCCTCACGGTCGCACAGCCGCCACTCCCCTCACGGTCGCACAGCCGCCACTCCCCTCACGGTCGCACAGCCGCCACTCCCCTCACGGTCGCACAGCCGCCACTCCCCTCACGGTCGCACAGCCGCCACTCCCCTCACGGTCGCACAGCCGCCACTCCCCTCACGGTCGCACAGCCGCCACTCCCCTCACGGTCGCACAGCCGCCACTCCCCTCACGGTCGCACAGCCGCCACTCCCCTCACGGTCGCACAGCCGCCACTCCCCTCACGGTCGCACAGCCGCCACTCCCCTCACGGTCGCACAGCCGCCACTCCCCTCACTGTCGCACAGCCGCCACTCCCCTCACTGTCGCACAGCCGCCACTCCCCTCACTGTCGCACAGCCGCCACTCCCCTCACTGTCGCACAGCCGCCACTCCCCTCACTGTCGCACAGCCGCCACTCCCCTCACTGTCGCACAGCCGCCACTCCCCTCACTGTCGCACAGCCGCCACTCCCCTCACTGTCGCACAGCCGCCACTCCCCTCACTGTCGCACAGCCGCCACTCCCCTCACTGTCGCACAGCCGCCACTCCCCTCACTGTCGCACAGCCGCCACTCCCCTCACTGTCGCACAGCCGCCACTCCCCTCACTGTCGCACAGCCGCCACTCCCCTCACTGTCGCACAGCCGCCACTCCCCTCACTGTCGCACAGCCGCCACTCCCCTCACTGTCGCACAGCCGCCACTCCCCTCACTGTCGCACAGCCGCCACTCCCCTCACTGTCGCACAGCCGCCACTCCCCTCACTGTCGCACAGCCGCCACTCAGCAATCTGACACACAGCCGCCACTCAGCAATCTGACACACAGCCGCCACTCAGCAATCTGACACACAGCTGTAAATGTTTAGCATTTTTGTTTCCTGTAGCCAATGCTAAAGTATTACAAATAAAAAAAGCCATAAACATTTCTAAAGGCTCTAACTGAAATGGTCTGAGAACTATTGCACTGTGTGAGGGTGAGGGGTTGAGGGTGAGTGAGGATGAGTGAGAGTGAGGGTGAGTGAGGGGTTGAGGGTGAGTGAGGGGTTGAGGGTGAGTGATGGTCAGGGTGAGTGAGGGTGAGGGTGGGTGAGGGGTTGAGGGTGAGTGTGAGGGTGAGGGTGAGGGGTTGAGGGTGAGGGGTTGAGGGTGAGGGGTTGAGGGTGAGGGGTTGAGGGTGAGGGGTTGAGGGTGAGGGGTTGAGGGTGAGGGGGTGAGGGTGAGGGGGTGAGGGTGAGGGGGTGAGTGAGTGAGGGTGAGGGGTTGAGGGTGAGTGAGGGTGAGGGGGTGAGGGGTTGAGGGGGAGGGGCTGAGGGTGAGTGAGGGGTTGAGGGTGAGTGAGGGTGAGGGGTTGAGGGTGAGTGAGGGTGAGGGCGAGTGAGGGTGAGGGGTTGAGGGTGAGGGGTTGAGGGTGAGGGTGAGGGTGAGGGGTTGAGGGTGAGGGGTTGAGGGGGAGGGGTTGAGGGTGAGTGAGGGTGAGGGGTTGAGGGTGAGTGAGGGTGAGGGGTTGAGGGTGAGTGAGGGTGAGGGGTTGAGGGTGAGTGAGGGTGAGGGTGAGGGGTTGAGGGTGAGTGAGGGTGAGGCTGAGGGGTTGAGGGTGAGTGAGAGTGAGTGTTGTGAGAGAGGGGTGATAAGGCCTGGTTGTTGTGAGAGAGGGGTGATGAGTCCTGGTTGTTTTGAGGTACAGCTGATGAGGCCTGGTTGTTGTGAAGTATCTGACTTTCTTGTGAAGACAAGTGCGTCATAAGCTTAAACGAGAGCCTTGCATTCTCTGTTCCCGATCCTTGCACCCATGCATGGCTCGGGTCTCAGGGCAGCTACCAGGAGTTCTAACAGCTCTCATCAGGTTTCTACAGCTAGTTCCCCGGTTTTGTGGGCTGGGCATGAATAGTGGGCAAGAAACAGCTAATTTTAGAAGGGCCGCTTTTGAATGAATTAATTAATAAACCTTTACACCGCAGATATTCAAAGGTCAAGCCACTGATGAGTTGTGATGTTTTGTTTTGTAAGAGGTGTTAAGCTGACTTGCAGGCGCCGGAGAGAATTCACACGGCAATTTGCCCGCCTCAGTTTCAGTTGCAGACTGTTTATGAGCTCAGCAGCAAGGTTTTGGTTGGTTAATCACAGGAACCCTCAAGAGGTGTAGAATTAAATGTTAAACCTGAGGTAGGATGGGGCCTTCCCACGGCTGCATTTATCCACAGTCCGGCTTCCAGGAAGAGGTGAGGTGAGTGGCACACGTCTGTCTCGTACAGCTTTTCCTTGGGTTGGTGAGCCTGCGGGGGCTCTCGTAAGTCAGGCTGCCCTGTTTGCCTCTGGAGAAAGACAAGCCCTAGCTCGTCTGCAGCGAAAGTGGGGGTGCTGGCTTGTGGCCATGACAGACGGTACACTGAAAAGCAGAGTGGAGGGCGGCCTCTGAATTCCAGCATGCCCTGACGTGTCGGCGGGGACAGAAGTGTATGCAGCCCCTCCTCCCCCCACGCTCAAGGCTGGCAGCCTGAAGGAAGAGACAGCTGGAGCGGTGGGTTATGTGAGGAATCTTTCACTCGAGTGTGCCGGGTCAGAGGCCTACCTCTAGGGTCAGTGAGCAGAGCCTTGTGTAATGTGTGCACCTGCAAACAAACCAGGACAAGCACAAGCGCTAATACACACAGCCCTGTACACACAACGAGTAACGGCTTGAGGAGGTGAGGGAAGGGCTAAAGGCAACAATGTCACCGGGTGAAAAGAAAGAGAAAGCAGGGTAACCTGACCCAGGAGGGGGGAGGAGGGAGGAGAAATGCGTCTCGGCTGGAGCAGGGGGCGGAGCAGGGAGAGCGGGCTTAGAAATGTACTTCACACGGCCGGCCGGTCGTGAAACTGAAAGCATGGCCGGCCGGCCGTGAAAGCCTTTGATGCCGCAGGGGGTGGAGCGGCACCAGCTGGGAGAGTAGGCAAGGCAGGCGGCTGGGGGCATGTGCACGCGCTTTTAAGCTCAATGCGCATGCGCATTGAGCTTAAATTTCTCGTGCACTGCAAGGAATCGCCACGATTCCTTGCAAGTTGGATAAAGAGTGGATAAGCCACCATAGTCTCGCTTGCTCGATGCGCATGCGCATCGACAGGCGAGACCTAAAAAGAACACCAGTGCTGCTTGTAAGAGTATTTCTCCTCAAGAAAGGTCCATTAGTCATCCTCTGTAGTTCAAAGAACAGGAAGTATTCTTATCCAATTAAATGTCACTTGAAATCTCAAAACCAAATACGGTATGACGTAGTTACCTCACTACAGTCATCCGCTTTGGCACTTGTATATCCACATGAAGTACTAAAGCCATGAAGTCACTGTTCGTGACGGCAGTGCGGAGGTCCACCAATCCCCCCTTGCACTCCGCCACTGAAATCACACACTGGAAACGAAAGGCTCGTCTAACCGCCGTTAGAAACACAGGGTACCCCCCATAAAGCCTCGGGACCAGGAACAGTAACGAGTGTCTCGCAGCCGCGAGATAAAACAGACACTGGTAAAGGAATTTCTCAAATGCAACCGCGCTAGCCAGCGCGTGTAATTTAATACCGGTACTGTAGAATCTTTACACCGGGAAGAAGAGAGAAACAGCAAGACCTCCAAACAAGTCAGGAAACAACGGAGCAGCAGCCGCCACCTCCGCTACGGAATCACGAGCACTGATTACCCGGCTCTGGCTCGTGATATCCCGGTCTCGCGGGGAATCCTGGGTACTGTGGTTCAAAGCCCAGGGATGCTGGGTAATGTAGTTTTATGCAGGCGCGGTGACCTGCTTCCTGACAGCTTGGGGTTGAACACACAAGTGATTTCTTTTATAAAACATTCAAGTGAAAATAGCTTTAAAAAATCCCTTGTGGGCACCTTTTACTTATCATTTACAATACGTACATGTCACAAAGAGCGCGCATGCCCATGATGATTACATACACATGGGTGTCCATCTTGGCATGGGTTTTATTGATTGGTGGCTCCTCCCCTATGGTAAAGGGTCATTGAACCCTCCACCAGCAGCCACAAAAATTAAGTAATAACTAGGTTTATCATTTTATTTTTCTCTCCTGAGCAAGTCTTGGGGGTGGGGCCATCGCGGGGAGGGGGAGCAGTTGGAGGGAGAGTTGTGGGCACTTTGATCAGTGCGCATGACTGTTTGTCCGACTGTATCCGACCTGCCAAAGCGTCACGCACACTGAAGCTCTCTCCAACACCAGCTGCGTTGCTGGGCTGGGGAGAGCAAGCACAGGCTCCCAGGCCAATCCTGAATCTGCTCTCCTGAGTGAGGGCAGCGTCTGGATTTGCTGCAAGGGATTCTGGGAGTCTATGCTCATTAGAGCGTTGATGCGGCAGGACTGACAGGTTAGTTACTTTTTAATTTTGTTATTTATTTTTATATTTTACTCTGTCTTTCTAACCCCACTACTCGGCACAGAGACTTGCCACTACTGGTCTTTAATAGAAATCCATTCCAAGATTGCTGACGTGAGCATGTATCAGAAGCATTCGTTCGAATGCAACTGCCATTGAAAAATCATAAACAAAGCGCCAGGTGCTCTTCATTTAAGGGCCTGCCTTTGCCAATACTAGTTGATGTTGTTGTCGTAAGCAGTGTGGTGAGTTATTGGTTGAGTAGCTTACTAGAATTAGGGAATTCAGTAGTTTTTGACTGTATATTATCCATAACTTCACTTAACTTTTTTAGGTGACCATATAGGTTCTAAAGTCTTACTAGTGCACTTATAAGTGTATCATTTGCCTCGCCTATGTTTAACTTTTTCATAGTATTAAGAAAGCTTCCAAAACAGTTCTTTAGTAGCTTAACTTGTAGTTTTGCTTATTTTATATCTGCATTTTGTAGGTGGAAACCAGCGTGAACTCGCCAGACAAAAAAACTTGAAGAAAACCCAGGAGCCCAACAAAGGAAAAAGGAAAGACGATCGTTTGTCTGCGGTTCAACGAAAGCAGAGGTATCTGACATGAAGGGTTTAAAGGAGGCATTTAGTGGTTGTGCTGGGTGTAGTTCGTAGTTAACTGTTATGTCTGTTTGCAAATCTGTTTGTTCTGTGACAAAGCTAGGTAGTTGAGGCTTGTCTCCTTACATCTTCATTGTCAGAAATAAGCATTGAATCGGACACATCAGTGGAATCCTGAAACACTTTAACAAGAATTAATATAACAAACTTTTTTTTTGCCTCGTCTCCAGTGAACATTTGTAGATTTTTCTTTCATTCAAAAAAAGAAACCAAGTAGAAAGGGGATAACCCTAATGGGTTTTAAACAGGTTACATAAACATGGCCCTCACATGTTCGCATCAACTTTTCCTTACCAGGAGAGCAAGCAGTGATCCTCAGTGGGTGAAGGATGTGTATCTACTTAGCCACAGCCAGGAAGGCCACTAGCACAACTTCAAAAAGATATGGCAAGCTTTGATTTTGATGACTAAACAACCAACCTCACCAAATAACTGAACAAGGAGATTAATTTACTGGGAGCCACCAGACGAGGAAATTAGTTTACCAGAAGCCACTCGCTGCAAAAATTAATTCTTTTGCAATACGAACATTTTCTCAAAGCTATCCTGGAGTTGAACAATCTGATGCCAACAGATTCACTTGAGATGGCTTTCATACGTCCGTTTGTTTCTATTTTGCACCTGGAGAATACTTCCTTAAAGTAGGCCCCAGTTCAACTATGTCACAATTAATATCTCTCACTCACTCTTTTCCAAGAAAATAAAGAATTAGTGGAAAATGTACTAGGCCACACTCCTCTTTGAAAGCTACAATCGTTTGGATTCAGTTAGTTGGGGTATGAATTAAATAAGCTTTTCTTTTTTCTTTCCTCCGTCTCCATTGATGGGTGTGAAGCATGAATGCATGTTTATTAGTACAGTTGTTTCTAATAACTTTATCTGGACACATTTTTCACTCCTGTGGCATTATATATTTTTACCCATCTGGCTTTATCACTGGCCCTGCCTAAACAGTGCTGCTAGTGTTGCAGCCTTATACTAGGTCCCCAAGTATGCACTTGCCGTATTTCTGCATGAGTGAGGGAAGGCAATCTGAGTCCTGTACACATACAAGCTAAAAAAAAAAGGCTTTGTGCTTGGAGTAGTATCTAGTAATCACTGAACTCCTTTTATGCTGTGTATTAAACACCCAAAAATAAAATCTGAGGTTCCACTTTCTTTCTTTTTTTTTTTTTACTTTGTTTATTGAATGAAATCACGGTAGCACAGTACATGATTGAACGACATATTGCATAATACCATCAAAAAATTACAAGTCAAGAGTACTCAAAACACATCTCCTAACAGTCTCTCCTGTCTGCTCATTTCCATTTCGATCGTGGGCGACACACATATGTCTCCTCTGTTTGTTCCTATGTGACCACTTCTATCGCATTTCTTAAGCCACCCCTCGCCTTATAGACCTCAGTCTCTGCCAGCATACACCGGTCCATTTCTTTGCCCCACAAGGTGACAAGAGGCGGGTATTTGTCGCCCAACCCCTAGCCATCTCTCTCTTCACCAGTGTGTAACCCAATGTTGCGAACTGTTGTTCGATTTCCGTTAAGTCAGTGGCCTCCCAAATGTTCAGAAGTCAGAGTTGTTGGGTTAGAGCTATTTCTTTTCCTACGGCAGTGGACATATGTGTTGTGGCTCCCTCCCAGAGGGCGTACCTTGGGGAAAGTCCACAAAGTATGGTAAAATGTGGCTTGCTGGCCACACCCCCTTCCACATCTATCGTCCGGTTTAGCCCCTATTTTTGCCCAAACTGTCCTCGTTATTTATTTATTTATTTTTTTGTAGAGTTTTATATAGCGCGAACTAGACCCGAACCGAATCGGGTATCAGAGCGCTTTACATAGCACAAGTTAAGTATTTTTTTTTTTTTACATGAGGACACACTTTCATTTTTAGGCACGGGGAGATTAAGTGATTTGCCCAGAATCACAGGAGGTTTTGGCATCGTTACCGAGGCTCGAACCCAGATCCCCAGGTCCGAGGTCGAGCGCCTTAGCCGTTAGGCCAACTCCTCTCCCCTAAAAACCTCCTCTCCTCGTTATGTATGAGTGGTGAAGTTTTCTAAGTTGGATCAGGCGGAATCTCTGAGTGATGGCAGCCTCACGTGGGGATCGGTGCTGACTGCCAGTTCTCTTCCTCCATAGGGCCCATATCATATTGCCAGCGCTCCCTGAGCTTTGGGAAGGTATCTGGAAGGTTGTTACTCAATTTCTTATAGGTTAAGGAAATCTCCTTTGACCTGAGAGGTCCATCAAGCAGGCCATCTTCCAGAGGGGAAGATTCCGGTATGTCTGAAAAAGACGGGAAGGCTGCCTGTAACGCATGTCTGATTTGTAGGTATCGGTAAATTTTCCCCTGAGTCAACTGATATTTGACTTAGAGCTCACTAAAGGTCAATATCGCCCCCTTTTGACCAGATCTCCTTCTGTGGACAGCCCGATGAGGTCCCATTTATCAAACCTGGGCTGATACCCTAGGCTTCCCAGTTTCTGAGCCAACCATAGTGGCGTGGCCAACGATAGTTTCTGTCCAGCCTAGTCGAGACGTGACTATGTGCCACATATCAAGCGTGTGTTTGGTCTGTCCAAAAAATTTCCCTTTATTTTTCTTATCAGTGGTGTATATAGAGCCCCCAAATAACCCAAGCGGTCAGTCTAGTATCTATCATGGGCATACGCTGGGTAGTCTGGAGGGTAATATATCCAATGGTTAACAGTCACCAGGTGCGCCGCCCAGTAGTAGCGCTGCAGGTCCGAGAGGGCTATGCCCCCATCATTTCAACTTTTGTCAATGTCTGCCTAGCAATCCTAAGGGCCTTCCCGCCCATAGCAGCGTGGTGATCTCACCCTCCACAGCTCTGAAATACGAATTGGGGACTTTGTAGGGGCAGTTATGGAAAGCATAGAGGAAACGAGGAAGGGCCAGCATCTTAAAAAGCGCCGCCCTCCCCACTAGTGTTAAGGGCAGGGTCCTCCAATGCTTAACATCTGCACGCAGTCTAGCCAGAGGCGGGGCCAAATTTAAGTCATAAAAACAGGCTGGGTCCGAGCTTACAAAGATCCCCAAGTATCGAAAACTGTCAGTGGCTACCGTTATCACACAGTGTGCTGGGAGATGCGGTACCTCTCCTTTCAGCATGAACAGGACCGATTTGCGCCAGTTCATTGCAAACCCCGAGTATTTACCAAAGTTCGTGAATATGTCTAAGACCACTCTGATCGATCTATATGGGGATGCCAAGTAAAGAAGGATATCATCCGCGTAGAGCGATATGCGGTCTTCCACATCATTCGCCCAGCGCATACCACGCACCATCACGTCTATTCGGATCCAGGCCGCGAGTGGCTCCAGTACGAGGGAAAAGATCAGCGGAGACAACGGGCATCCCTGCCTCGTGCCCCTACGGAGTTCGAACGTCTGGGAGGTGAAACCGTTTACTCTCACCTGTCCCAATACCCCAGTATATAAGAGGCGCACCCAAGCCACATATTTGGGGCCTAGCCCTGCTCTTCGCAGCACCTCGAATAGGTACGGCCATGCTATGGAGTCGAACGCCATAGAGGCGTCAAGAGACAGTATCGCCGTGTCTTCTTCTAGCCATGACGTTGTGTACCCGGCGCAAGTTGAGCCGTGTTGCGCCCTGGCATAAAGCCAGACTGGTCTGGATGGACAAAGGAGGTGATAACCGTCGCCAATCTATTTGCCAAAACTTTCGCTAATATCTTCGTCTCCACAATTATCAACGAGACCGGCCTGTAGGAGATGCAATTGTCGTTCGGTTTACCCTGTTTATAAATAACTACAATAATGACTAGGCACTGGTCTAGGGGCAGCTGACCCTTCTCCAAGCTCTCCTCATACATGGCTTTCAGCTGTGGTATAGTTAAAGAGGCTGTAGCCTTCAAAAACTACACCGGGACTCCGTTAGGCCCCATAGCCTTCCCTGATTGAAGTTGCCCCAGAGCCTTGCCTATTTCCTCCGTGGAGAGGTCAGCCTCCAGAACATCTATCTGTCTCCGAGAGGCATGGAACATTGCTGTCTTTGAGAAGCTGACGTGAATAGAAGTGGTAGAGTGGGAGTACACCTCTTAAAAATAATCGGCAAATTGTTCCACTATTTCTTTCGGGTGCGCTACCGTGTCCCCATCAGGCGTAGTCAGCCTATGAACCCATCTGGAGCCTTGCTCCCGCCTCTCCAGCCACACCAGCGTCCTGCCTGTCCTGTCCCCTAGCTTGTTGCCTGGCCACTATCTGCTCCCTAGTTTTTAACCAAAACTCATCCTGTTTCAGGAGAAGCCTATGACTGGTGTCGGGCGAGGGATCCTGCGAGTGCTCACGCTCCAGGTCTGTGAGTTCAGTTTCCACCTGAGCCAGGAGTTCTTGCTTTTTGACAATGTAGCCTGTCTTTAACGACCTAGCTAACCCCTTAATCACCAATTTGAAGGCCTCCCAGATGGTTTGCGTGGAGTAAACAGAACCCACGTTTTCCGTAAAATAATTCCTGGTCTGCGTACCGAGTTAGTCTCGAATGTCTGGGATGCGTAGGAGCCAGGGGTTGATTACTATCGTGGCAGGCGGTTGACGTTCCCATTGCGTATATTCCGTCCAGACCGGGGAGTGATCCGAGATCCCTCTAGGCAGCACTTCATTTTGGGCAAAGTTACCCACTGAGGACAGATGTGTAAGGAAGCAGTCAATACGTGACCGACTACGGTGGGCATTAAAGAAAAAGGTAAACATTGTGTCGGTGGGATGAAGTGCTTGACCTACGTCTGCGAGACCCAGTGCCTGCACAAAATTGGGCAACAGGTTGTTAACCTTTTCTTGGGGCGTAGGTGGGCTATGGTAAATAGTGTCATCTAATGTCATATTATAGTCTCCTCCCATGATCAGCACACCCTCCCATATTCCCGTCAATTTGTTGCCTAAGTCCTTCAACTCTGTTTTGACCAGAGCGGGCGGCAGGTAGACAGAGATCAGATTAATATCTTATCCAGTATTATGGGTATCTTTCATAGATTCACATGCCTGAATCATTCCCCGTCGTCGGGGTGGGAGTCCCCGGTAAATAAATATAGTAATGTCACATGGACATATACTTAGTACTAGGCCAGAGGCCTCACATTAGTAGCCTATCTAGGTCCTTATGTAAAAAGGACCAAACTTTGGCCAGTAGCCAATCAGCTCCTATCACCCTCCTGACCTTCCTGGAAGGAGCCCTTGTCCCTCAGATTTTCTACCGCACGTCGTGCTGAAGGGAGTCTCCACTGAGCTCTGCTCAGGTTTTTTCCTATATCTTTGGATTCTATCCTTTTATTCTTCAAGTTTTGGTAGTGAATATGGCTAATACTCCTAAAAAAGGGCTTTTTAGACCCTGTGCCTCTTGTAGTAAAATGAGGTTACATATAGAGGACAAACATGAAGATTGCCTGTATTGCCTCTATCCTCAGCATTCTGCCAAGGAATGTAAGATTTGTCGCACTCTCCCGGTCAAGACGTTGAAGGACAGGGAAGGGCGACTGCTTCTGTGGCTCCAGAGACTAAAGAACAAAGAGCAGGTAGTCTCTTCAGGTGAGAGCGAGTGTTCCTTCAGGAGCTTCCACTCCGCTTCAAAAAGGCCTGGGCAGTCATCTCCAGATCAGTCTGTGGCGCCTCCTCACAAGAAGCCAAAGTCTGTTGAGAGTCATCCTAAGGTCAAGCCTTCTCTTCAGATGACAGAATTCAAAAAGCCTGCTATAATGTCGTCTAGCCTGCCTGTGACGTTGTCGACAGTCTCCATTTCGACATCCACGGCGTCTACTTTCTCCATGGCATCGACTTCTACCACGTCGTCGACGATGGGTAGGTCAATATCTTCTGTCATTCCTGTCATAAAATCGTCGTCTTCGCCTTTGACAGCGCTCCCGTCGACGTCTGCTTCATAATCGACGAAGGCAAAGCTTCCAGCGTCAACGAAGATCCCATCGTCGACGAAGATCCCATCGTCGACGAAGATCCCATCGTCGACGAAGACACAACCGTCGACGAAGACACAACCGTCGACGAAGATACACCCGTCGACGAGTTCCTCGTCGGCGAGGACACCGTCGTCGACGAGGTCGTCGACGCCACCGTCGACGGGCCTGTCGACGACGAGACCGTCGACGTCGCCGGTGGCATCGTCGTCGTCGAATGCTGCAGTGTCGACGCCGCCGTCGACGAGGACGTCGTCGTCGTCGACAAAAACATCAATGAAAACACCTGAAACATCAAAAATAGTAGACGCTACACCATCAACGGACACCGCGTCAAAGGATTTACTCTCCAAGGGCTCTCCCTCATTGAAGTATACATATACACACTTAAAAATGTCGTCATGTTTGGTCACACCAGAGATGACCTCACCCAGCAAGGTCCAACAGTTGTTGCCAACGCAGTTTTTAGACACAGAAGATCCAGAAGATCAGTCCATGTTTCCCATAGCATCCAGTCCCTCTCATCTCAACATCAAAATTCATGAGAGTTCGGACTGTGAAGATTTTGAGGAAATTACAATTCAGGAATCAGTTCAAGAGCATACCACTGTTCAGCCTATGGTGTGCCTTCCAGCTGCAATTGTTTCTGACCTACAATTTCTAATTTCAGATTATAAACAAAGATTTCCATCATCTGCTCCTGCCTCTGGAGTACAGGTACCACAGGAAACACCAACTCCTAAACATCGACAGCGGCCTCTCCCGCGGGATGTGCATCAGGAACAAGAGACATTTCCTCCTCAAAATTCTACGGATGAGGAAGAATATGAGGAAGAAGTGGGAATTGATGAGGCCCAGGATGAAGAAGGCGAAATACATGATGACGATGATATGGATTCTGATTATAATGCTAACCCAGATCCAATATCCCCAGACCAAGTACAGGACGATTCAACCCCTGAGGACTTAGGGAGATTCCATAATATCGTAGGAAGAGCGGCTGCAAGATTCAACATCCAAATAGCATCGGAAACGAAGGACTGTTTTCTTCATGATTTCAAAGAACCCTTCAAGAGATCAGCTCGCTCCATTCCAGTAATCGATTATATATGGGAGCAAGGACAAAAAATAATGAAAACTCCTCTCTCTCTCATTCCAGTGCCGGCTAGACTTGAAAAGAAATACAAAGCCCCAGACACTGCACCCGAATGTTTGACTGGTCAAACTAAACCTGATTCAGTTATATCTCAGGCCGCTCAGCGGAAGTCCAGCAATCCGTCAGCGACCATGACCGCTCCTCCTGATAAAGAAGGAAGAAAGCTTGATGCCATTGGCAAGAGATTTTCCTCCATGTCCGCCCTATCAATCAGGGCTGCAAATTCTCTGGCTTTACTAGGGCGCTATAATCGACAGATATGGGCAGATATAGCCCCATATCTGAGGGCGATTCCAGAAGACCAGAAAGACGAGGTTAAAAAGATTTTGCTGGAGGGTGAACGCTCTGCTTCAGAGATGATAGAGGTGGCCCTGGATATTGCTTCCACAGGGTTCCGTCAATTGGCGGGAGCAGCAGTTTTAAGGCGCCAGGGCTGGCTTAAAGCCACAGCATTCCGGCCTGAAGTGCAAGCCAAAGTCCTCGACATGCCTTTTGATGGGGAGCGCCTTTTCGGTGAACATATTGATGACATGCTGCAAGGCATTAAGAAGGATACCGAAACGGCGAAAGCCCTAGGCACTCTACAATTCAAGCAGAATTCCTTTCGAGGCTCCAGAGGTCGAGGACAACAGTCTCGTGGCAACTATCAAGGTTACAAGTCCTCTTATAATTCTTCCCAGCAGTACAAACCTCAATATCAGCAGAGGCAACAACAACAAGGACAATCCTCATATAACAAGTCGTCCTTTCGAGGAAGAGGAGGAAAGAAAGACAATAACAGACGTCAATGACTGCTTTCTCCAGCTGGCCTCCACCTCTTCTCCACAGTTCGTAGTTGGAGGAAAAATTACCAACTTCCTTCACAATTGGAAGAAAATTACTACAGATCGTTGGGTGTTGCAGTTAGTCCGCTTCGGACACACTCTAGAATTTCTCGAGCATCCTCCTCCAAATCCACCATGTCCGGCGCAACACAAAAATCTAAACATACTTCAACAGGAACTCTTGCTAATGCTTCAGAAAAAAGCAGTGGAAAGAGTTCCTCGAGAACAAAAGGGGAGAGGATTCTACTCCCGATTCTTCCTGATCAGAAAAAAGGAGAAGAAGCAGTGGAGACCGATACTGGATTTGAGAAACCTAAACCAATACCTCAAGAAGCAGTCTTTTCGTATGGTTACCCTTCAGGAGGTATTACACCTGCTCAATTCAAAAGACTATATGGTATCCTTGGACCTCCAGGATGCCTATTTTCATATCCTCATTCACAAGAGTCATGGACAATTCCTGAGGTTTACAGTGGCAGGCAGGCACTACCAGTTCAGAGTCTTACCATTCGGCCTGAAGTCAGCTCCGCGCATCTTTACAAAGTGTCTGTCTCCGGTAGCAGCATACCTTCGCCAGCATCATCATCAAGTCTTTCCCTACCTGGACGACTGGCTTGTCAAGGCTCCTACTCGAACAGGTGTGGCCAAATCTTCTACCGCCTGCCTTCGTCTCTTCGAGAACTTAGGCCTAACGCTCAACCAGGAAAAGTCAAATCTACGTCCATCACAACGTCTCATTTTCCTAGGAGCGACATTGGATACACAACAGGAGAAAGCCTTCCCTTCCAGGGAAGTCGGGTCAAGCTGAGAAACCTGGCCGTATAAATTCAGACCAAAAAGAGAGTCAGGGTTCGACTATTCAAGTCGTTGCTAGGAATGATGTCTTCCAACATATTTCTCATTCCGCATTGTCGTCTCCACATGCGACCTCTACAGGAAGCTTTAACAAATCAGTGGATCCAAAGTACAGGATCTTTCGACGACTGGGTCAAGATCACTCAGGTCATGAAAAAGGCTCTGAGATGGTGGCTTCTGGGCGACAACTTGAACAAAGGCCTTCCTTTTTTACTCCCAGTCTCCCCTTATGTCATAACCACGGACGCATCACTGGAAGGATGGGGAGCGTTCCTTCAGGAATTGCAAGTACAAGGTCAGTGGTCAGTGGCAGAAAAACGACTCCACATCAATTTGCTAGAGTTACGAGCAGTACGCTTAGCTCTTCGGGCATTTCTACCCCGAATCAGGAGCTTCCCAGTGCTTGTGAGGACGGACAACACCACCACAATGCACTACCTAAACAAACAGGGAGGTACTCGATCCAAGACGTTGTCTCGCTAATCTCAGCAAATTCGGAGGTGGCTACTCCAGCACAACATTTCTCTGCGGGCAGAGTATGTCCCAGGAGTAGACCACATCCTGGCAGACTCGCTAAGCAGACAGCGCTCAATTTGCCACGAGTGGGAGCTCGACCAGAAGACGCTCGACTCAGTGTTCTCCCGTTGGGGCAAGCCTCACCTGGATCTCTTTGCGACGGAAATGAATGCGAAATGCCAAAGTTACGCAAGCTGGCTTCCCCAGAAAAGATCCCTAGGGAATGCTTTTTCGATGACATGGTGCGAGACCTTTGCTTACGCCTTTCCACCGTTTCCCCTAATCCCAAGGGTTCTCCGGAAATTGAAAGCAGAGAGTTGTACCATGATCCTGATAGCCCCAGCGTGGCCACGCCAGCACTGGTATACAGAACTACACCTGCTATCGCTGGAACCTCCAATTCTATTCAGGACATGCCCACATCTCCTTACAATGAACCAGGGACAAGTCCAACATCCGGATCCACCATCTCTCAAATTATCGGCTTGGCTCCTGAGTTCAGAGAGTTCCAGAACCTAGATCTTCCACAAGAATGCAGAGTCGTTCTAGCCCGGGCCCGGGCTGAAAGTACTAATAAGACATATTCCCTCAAGTGGAAAAGGTTCTGTTTGTGGTGTAGGGCTCAGAAATTGCATCCGTTCACTTCTACTCCAGCACAAATTCTGCCCTATTTGCTCCACCTAGCCAATTCAGGGCTGGCACACGCTTCAATAAAAGTCCATCTGGCGGCCATCTCCAGGTTTAGACGTTCTTCGTGTGGCGCTTCTCTATGGACCAACAGACTGGTCAAGCAGTTTCTGAAGGGATTATTCAGAACTTTCCCTCCAGTACGAGAGTCACCACCTACATGGCAACTAAACGTGGTACTAGCTCAACTAATGAAACACCCGTTCGAGCCAATTCACAAAACAGATCTTAAATATTTGTCATGGAAAACGGCTCTACTACTGGCGCTCACGTCAGCAAGGAGAGTGAGTGAACTGCAGGCTTTTTCTGTGCAAGACCCTTTTATCCAGTTTAAGAATGACAGGGTCATTTTAAGGACTAATCCAAAATTTATACCAAAGGTTCCGTCCTCTTTCCATCTCAATGAACCTATTGTCCTGAGATCTTTCTTCCCAAATCCATCATCTGCGGCTGAAAGATCTCTGCACTCATTGGACCTCAAGCGATGTCTCAAATTCTACATACACAGGACTGAGCAATTTCGGAAGTCTAACCAATTGTTTGTTGCATTTAGCAGGCCTAGGAAAGGCCTAGCATTGACAAAACAGAGCATTTCCAGATGGATTTCAGGCGGGCCATCCTCTGCCTTCAAAGATTCGAGCACATTCCACTAGAGCGGTAGCCACCTCCATGGCGCTCTTTGCTGGGGTACCCATTGTCGACATCTGCAGAGCGGCGACATGGAAGACGCCGCATACGTTCACCAAGCACTACTGCTTGGATTCTGAACTTATGAAGGATGCAGCAGTAGGACAGGCTGTCCTACGTCATCTATTTCATTCGAGTTGAGCCTTCTTCCTATCATCCCACCTTCCAGGCAATTTACCGCACATTTCTTATCAGGTTGTGAGTATCATGTAAACTGTGTAACAACTTATAAGTTTATTATGTCTTTCAAGATGTATGTGAGAAATGTGCTCATTATTGCTTGCTATTCTGATTCAGGCATGTGAATCTATGAAAGATACCCATAATACTGGATAAGAAATGCGTTACTTACCTGTAACAGCAGTTATCCAGTATTGGTATCTTTCATAGATTCACATGCAACCCACCCGCCTCCCCTGGAAGGGCTCACCTAAGTCTTCTCAGTAGGTACTACTTGGCACGGTGCTTACGAAAATCTGAGGGACAAGGGCTCCTTCCAGGAAGGTCAGGAGGGTGATAGGAGCTGATTGGCTACTGGCCAAAGTTTGGTCCTTTTTACATAAGGACCTAGATAGGCTACTAATGTGAGGCCTCTGGCCTAGTACTAAGTATATGTCCATGTGACATTACTATATTTATTTACCGGGGACTCCCACCCCGACGACGGGGAATGATTCAGGCATGTGAATCTATGAAAGATACCAATACTGGATAACTGCTGTTACAGGTAAGTAACGCATTTCTTTCCCATCACAGTGGCCTCCAGCCCCGCAAAGCGGCCCACCATGTCTGTCCATGTCTTGTGTATAATGAGTGGTATGGTCTTTTTTACTAATATAGCTATACCCCTGGAACCCGTAGTATAATCTGCATGCGCCAGTAGTGTATCCCCGCCTAGTAAGGGCCTTGGATTTGCGACCCACCAGATGGGTTTCTTGCAGCAAGACCACATCAGGTGAATGCCTCTGCAGGTATTGTTGTACTATGCCCCTCTTGATCTTGTCCCCCATCCCATTCACATTCCAGGACAGCACGGCCAAATGTCGTTTACTATCCTGCCCCATGTCTGTGTGTCACCCCTCGTTCCCTCCGTCGGATTATGTCTGTAGGAGAATGTGTAAGCTTGTACATCTAGTAGTTGACGTTCAACAATCAATATAGCCGTTTTACGTTTTGGATGCATGAAAACCAATAACTGAATAATTAAGTCTTCTTCCTTAAATTCACTCAATCGTTTCAGCTTAGCATCCAAGTCATCAATAAACCTAGTAACCATTAAACAGCCCTCCTGCCCGTGGATTCAAAACTACCCACCCTCAAACTTGGCAGAGTGCTTCTCTCCCTCCCCAAGATGCTAAAGATAACCGGGGTAGAGCAGCTTCCTTTCCCGGCGAGTCAAATCATAAGAACTGGAAGTATAGCCATCCACTTTTTATGGCGTCCCTCCCAAAACACATCAAAGCGATTAGTCAGTTCACATCACAACTTTGGGAACCCTTTGTCAACAAATCACACAGTAAGAAGTATTACCCCCATCCCCTCCGGTTCCACTACTTGCGCTTAATCATTCGTCCCAACGTGGGTTGTCCAATTCCTGCTGCCCATGTCCATTAGTCCTGTTCTTCAAGGTGGCTAGAGTTTTCTGTTTGGACACTGCGGACCGTCTCTACTGGGGCTTCTCTCCGTTGGCGCGGCCCGCCCTGCCGATCTCTCCTCTGATTTCCCACCGTGGTCCAGCCCTCCATCCATTCCCAGACTGCTTCCGGGGAATCAAAAAACCAGGACTTCTCGTCAGATTCGACCCTCAGACATGCAGGAAACAGCATCGCATATTTGATCTCCCTGTCCCTTAGTTCCTTCTTCACCGTTTGGTAGCTTCGTCTTTGAGCTTGAACCTTGGCCCTGAAATCAGGATAGAGGGCTACCTCGTAGTTCTCTATTTTCAAAGGGGGGTTCGAGTGTGCCGTCTGCAGGATAATGTCTCTATCGCAGTAGTTAAACACCTGCGCAATAATGGGCCTTGGGGGCGCTCCAGGTCTCGGTCTACCCCCACCCCTCCCCCCGGCACCCTATGAGCCCTGTCAGCACCTCGAATAGGTACGGCCATTCTGGATAGCGTCTGGGGCTTGAGGTGTTTCGTGATAAGGTCCTCCACATATAGGTCCGCTGCCGGCCCCTCTGCCCTTTCTGGAACTCCTAAAATTGGAATGTTATTACGGCGAGCGTGACCTTCATAATCATAGAGTTGTTGCCACATTCTCTCCTGCTTCCTCTGTAGGTCAAGCATCTGAGTTTGTAATTCTGAGGTGTCTGTTTGCAGGGCAGTAGTGACAATCTTCAGTTCTTTAATCTTCTCATCCATCTTGCGGAAGTCGGCCCGGAGAAGCGAGACCTCCACATTAACTGAATCCACTGACGTTCGTACTCCACTGATAGCTACCATGACATCATGGAGGGTAGGCTCCAGGGTCTGTGCAGAGGTCGCTGCGTCATTTTCTTTTTCGGACCTTGGGGAGTCTTCTTTATCTCCAGACTGTGACCACCCAAATTTTGCTAATTGTTTCTGGAGATTCCCCCTGAGGCCCTTTCCGCCAGTCGCCATGGTGGCACGTCGGCAGCAATCCCGCCCGACGGGGCACTCTAAGAGATCAAGGACAAACTCGACCGTCACCCTGCAGCCTCCTCAATGTCTCTCCTGTCAAAGAATGGGCGTGACTCCCCTCTCCCAAAACAATTATTAGGAATCTGTTCAGTGTGTCCGGCCACCGTAAGCAGCCCCCGCTCCAGGAACCCCTCCGATGCACAACCGCAGTCCCAAATGATAGCCGTGAGCTCAATCCCAGCCAACACCTAGGGGAGCTCACCAAAGTTCTCGTTGTCGTCCACTCCCTCCTGGTCACCTTCAGTCCCCACCTATCACCTCAATTTTCAAGCCGGAGGGTCGTGATTCACCAAAGTTCTCGTTGTCGTCCACTCCCTCCTGGTCACCTTCAGTCCCCACCTATCACCTCAATTTTCAAGCCGGAGGGTCGTGATTCACACTTGTGGCTGCCACACCACGAGGCAGATAGCGTAGTTCATCACCGTTCGCCGCAGGCACTTCAAGCTTCATCCGGGCCAGCAGCAGTATGTGCCAGGGCCCGGGACGGGGGGAGGGTCATCACCGACACACCAGAGCATTGAGCCACCGTCACACTCAATTGTCCCCATGATGCCAATCCAGAAGCAGGGTCCCTTACTCCCCTAGGCCTCCAACCGGACGGACCACTCTCACCACGTCGCAGTCTGGGTCTCCACAATCCGACAACTTGCTGCGTTTTCATCCGGGTGCCCGACCGAGCCACAGCCCACACAGGTGGCAGTATTCAGTCTCGTTTATGACTGAGCCCCGTTATTTCAGGATCAATGCTCAGGGGCACTCAGGTGGCCTCCAAGGCCGCGGCAGCCCCCGCCAAGGCCCCAAAACCGGGACCTTGCATAGGCCCTTAGGCACACGATCTCCCAGCAGGGTATGCCCGCAATCTTCTCGACTCCTGCCCTGCAGCCGCCGGCACCAGCACTCACTTATGTGGGGGTCAGTACAGCTCCCAAGGTCCGCTTGGCTTAGTCCTGCAACTTGGGCCTGTCGGCACAGTTCCGCCTCGCGACCGGGCCCCAAGCGGAGACACCGTCTGGGCCTCTGCAGCGCTAGTCTCTTGGTCCGGGTATTCCCCGCCCAGCCGCAGTAGCAATAGGCGATGGCGGGTGCCTCTTACTGCCCGCAATTACCTCTACAGGCGTAGGCCGTCGCCCGGATCCTCTCCAGACACCGCTACATGCGCGGCAGCCTCCGTCCTCGTCTAGGCCCCAAAGCCGGGGCCTCACGTCATCGTACCAGGCATCCAATTTCGCAGCCGAACGTGCCCGCAGTAGTTTCTGGCCACCAACAGCACGTAGCCACTCTAGTCGCGGCACTTCAGCTTGGCGGTCTCAGCTTCCGGCACCCCACAGGACCCCTGAGCATTCCCATCGTCACAAGGGAGCCGCCATCATCGCTGCGATCGGGAAGTCGATAACTACTCTGTCCCCGCTTAAGCACCGTCACTACCACTGAAAATGCTCCCAGAGGGGGTCCCTGGGATGCACCTCTACGGTTTCAGGCTGATTTCACATCTGGATGGCTGCGGATAGCACAGGATCGTCGCCAGGAAGGTAGGAGCTCCTTTAGGCTGCGGCCATTGCGGTTGGCTGCTAGCCACGCCCCCCCCCTCTTTTTTTTATTTATTTATTTATTTATTTATTTATTTTGCAGTGTTTAAGGAGAACTGTTAACTTGTTTCACTGCCAAAACATAATTGTGCAGTTCATCAGGCCTAAATTATTACTAATCACACCTACTATACTCGCAGACTTTCTATTTTGTAGGCATCCAGACTGGATGGTTGATTTATTCTTACTTCTTGTAATATAATCTGACATCAAGCTACCCATGCACCTGTCTAAAGAATCAACTTGTGACCTGGGGAAAAGACGTAACCCATATCTAACTACTGTCTTCGTGTGTGTCGTTTTTTTTTTAAAAATTTTTTTACTCCGGTGCTCTCAATGACATCTGAAGTTATTGCATATTTTAGGTGGCAACTAAATGTGCAAGCAGTAACCACTTGCACAGGACAATAGACCTGGTAAATGGATCCCACACATTTCTGGAAAGGACCTTGGTTAATCTAGGTTTTTGCACAGTCTGGTAGGCTTTTTTGGAATGTAGCTTGGAAGCAACATGATGGTTAGAATCCTTCCTAGAGAATAGATCACACTGTCAATCTGAGCACTTAAGGATGCTGCTCTTTTCCGTTATTGACCATAAGCACCACCCACATAGTGATCTGGAGCTCTCTCACTGGTTGTCAAGAGATTATAATATTCTTGGGGTAGTGGGGCCCTAAAGGATATTCACAAATGTGTACTATCATTGTATGACAGTAGTCCTCTTCTTATTGTGTTCTTTATTGTTCTTTTGTTCAGTTGTACAATTATTTTGTCTTGGCTAACATGTGGTTTGTTGCACAGAAAGGAAACTTGTCCAGCGACTTCCTCGGGGCTAAGGAGTGTAAAACACATAAAAGACCCACTGTAATGTGGTGTATTTTATATGTATATATTACCTAAGCCCATATTTGTGACTAGTGTTTCTTTGAATCTCTGCAGTCACAGAAAGTGTTCAATTATTGGAAACCTAAGCACATTGATTCTAATTACATATGAGTTCTATGTATTCAGGTAGACATTTCTTCTGACACTGGTCTTGTCATTACTCTCTTTAATGAATAGGAATTTATGATTGAAGATTATAGGTATTGTATGTCTACGGTATTCAACACTTTCTCATGTTTTTTTGGTTAATGGTGTAGATATATAACCAACATTATATTGAATCTTATGGGCGAAACGATATAAAATGTGTTCATATGACATTTTAAGATCAGATTTCCACATTTCGAGATGATAGATGTTAATGTGTAATTACATAGAACCCACATGTTATTAGAATCCATGGCATTTTGCATTTCTGTGCGACGAAACACGTGTTGGTTAAGGTCAAAGAATTGTACAACTAAACAAAACAACAATAAAGAACGCAATAAGAAGAGGACTACTGTCATACAATGATTGCTATTCGACATTGGTGTGTGCTGGGGAAAAGTTGTGGTTGTGAAGATAGCCTGCCTTTCCATTCCCCTGGCTTTGTAAGGTGACATAATTACACCGTGAAGAAGTCCTATTCGTCAGTGAATGGTATACAAAAGCAGTCTGTTGGCTCATTTGATGATGGAATTGCTGCATCCAAGAGTCCAAAGCCCAAAGGGATAGCAGGAGAGTTCCTTGGGTGGCACTGGTCAGAAATCTGTGTCGATGATCATGTGCCCACCCCTAGAGCTCCGACTGATCACAAAGATTTTCGCTTGTAGCTGTAATTACTCTTATGAATCTGATTTTATATAATGCAAATTCTTCATTTCTTTCTTCAATTAATCGCCTATTGGTACTGTCTGAGGCATGCCCGAGAGCTGCACTGATGTCAGCGAAGCGAGGGTTGTGGTGATGGAAGGTGGGTGTTGGGAGAGGGTCACTAGATGCATGGTGTAGACAACAAACCGACCCTTCATGTGACTGTATGCCATCAACACTATTCTCATGCACCAATAATTAGTCAAAGCATTAACTTCTAATGTAAAACATGAGATGGAAAGACATACTCATCTGGTTGCTGAATTCCGAAGTGTGAAGAAAACCTGGTATCAGTCCTGGCTTCCCCACTTGATGAAATTGTGTGATCCTAGGCAATTGGTTAATTTTACTTTGCCTTATTTTTCTTTATTACCACATATGAGAGCCCCTTAAAACATACAAGTTCAGGAAGAGTGCTATACAAAATCTTCTCTTGTGCTTTATTTAACAAATTATCATGTTCCAATTATATAACAACCAAGACTACCCACAAGTTGCACCTGACAAATGACCTACCTCTTGGTTCATTAATGGCATTGTTTTCAGAATGAGGGTGGCATGAATGTTTCCAAGATCATGTTTAAAGCCCATCACTGCTAATAAATCCCCTTTCAGTGCACTAATATAATCTGATCTTCTCATGTAAAACACTCATGCAAGTTAATAAAATACACTTTTTTGAAGCTTGCAGAGAGTTTATCATGTTTTTAAATGTTTCATGCAATAGGTTTTTAAAACTAAAGCTGTAAACACCAGTTCCTATGTGCATCCAATAAGACTAGTGTTTACTTACAATTTCATTTATCTTCCTTCGCAAATCTTCATTTTTTTTTTGTTTATTTTTCTTGATTTTAGAAATTTCCTCACTGTTAAACATAGGTTTCATGTATAAAACCGCTTGAGAGTTTTCCTCCCTTTGCGCCTCTATTACATTTCATTAGCAAGAATGTCTTTAGTTTATTTCCTTTTTTTTCCCCTCCCTTTTTAGGTTTCGCCTGGGGCCGGAGCTCCTAGCTCCGCCCAGGAGAAATCTTATGTTCCTACAGTGTGGGGCTTAGTCCCGCCTCTGCTTCCATTGGCTAGCTCCATAAATGGAGGCTAGCCATTGGAACAGAGATCTGTCAGTCATGGCCGGACCAGATTCGTTGGCGTTCCCGAGATTTTTTCGCTCTCCACCCACTTCTGATCGTCATCGCGGCGGTGGGTGTGTTATATTTTTTTTTTCGAGTCGGCCTGTTTTCTTCTTTTTAGAAGTGTCTGTTGCTGGAGTTGGCTGCAAGATTTAAGTTCCCACGAAGCGATCAGGTAAGGAGCGTTTTCTTTATAAATGTGTTTTCCCTTTGTATGTTTACGTATTTTGACGTTTTCGCTGTTATATCGTCTCCGTGTTTGTTTTCCGTCTTTGCGTGTTTTGTTGCTGTCGTCTCACGCCCTCCCCCCACCCACCTGCACAGCGCAGTCACCACCTGTGCAGCGGTGCTGTGTCCGAAGCCATGCCAGCGCGCTCCCAGGAGAGCCTCTCCGCCGCCGCTGGGACGATGGATCTACCACCCTTGCAGCAACAGCCCCCGCCGGGTGCACCACTGGGGCGCGGGGCAGTGCCCTCCGAGGGGACCCCGTCCCTGCCCGCAGCCTCCGAGGACCCAGAGCTGCTGAACATGCCGGACCGCTGCTCAGGGAGCAGGAGGGAGGGAGGGGGGGGGGACAGGAGGACGCGGATGTAGCCGTCCGGTGCTTTCTGTGGCCCAGCCTGGTCTGCCTGGACTGCGGAACTCCGTGGTGCCAGCCTTGCACTCTGTATCCTCCGGCTCCGATTTCTCAAGACCACTTTGATGGGCCGCGAATTGTTATCTTCCTGAATCCCGCAGTGACTGCACCCTGCTCAGACTCCTAGGGTTGGGGTTGTGACGTGGCCCCTGACCCCCGGCAGAGCCTCCTTGTTTACCTATGTCTTCCTTAAATGTTTTGATATATCAAAATGTGTAGCCTCCATAAGTAAGTATGTACATTTAGTGTGATGTGTCGCCAGGCATGTTCTAATATTAGCTGTGTCTTTTATGTAGCGTCTGGTACACTGGTACATTTGATTGCACCCGTGTGTCATTTACATATTTTCATCCCTCTCGCTTTCTTACCCTTTTCCTTCTCACCCTCTTTGTCACCCCTCTCTTTCTCACTCTTTCTCAACTCCCTTTGGCTCGCAAACTTAGCACCTCACTGGCTTTCACTTTTTGCATGGTCGTCTCTCGTTCAAACTCCTCTCTTACCACCTTTCTGTCACTCGCTCTCCTCTCACACTTGCTCATCATGACTTTCCATCTTTCTTTCATATCTGTCATTCCCCGATTTCTTCTGCCTCACATCCACTGCACTTATGAACTTTTCCCACTCATAGTTATCTTCTCGCTTTGTTCGCTATCCATATTCTATTCCATTCTCTCTACTAAAGCACAAACATTACTTTTTGATAAACAAATGCAAAGATTACGTTTTGGAAAATGGAAACTGTAGACAGGGTTATAAATAAATGAAGTTGATGTCTCAGCAAACACATTTTTTTTAAACCCAGTGTTGTTCAAAAGAGCATTCTGCATTGTACGTAGCCACTCAATGGTCTTAGTTTCTCAGGCAACAGAATATCTCCTCAAGTCTACGCAATGTAAGGAAGAGTTACTGAAGCTTAAGCCGGTTTGATCCATTTACTTGGCTTAAGTGGCTCGCAAAATATTTTCGCATTATGTCTGTGATCTTGCAGAAATTCCTGGAATCTTTGAGAGCCAATTGTTAGTGATCTGCCTCGGACCTCGTCTTTATGCTGCCACAGGGGCGGGGGGGGACACATAGACAGTATCGGAGGGGCCGTCTGCTTCTGGGATGCTGGTCAGGGGGGAGAGTGGACCTTCCATTTCCGGCACGGTGTGTTCTGGCGCTGGTTGTTCGTGTATCCATCTGTCTCTTTCCCTGTACTTTTCTGTTGCCCGTGCCTGCCTGCTAGTGAGAGTCTGTGTGGTGTGTCCTTTCTGTGTTTGCTTTTCTGTCTGCGTCTGTCTGTGCGTGTGTGGTTCTGTCTGTGTGGGTGCATGTGGCTCTGTGTGTTGCTCTGTGTGGGTGCAAATGCAATAGGTCTCGCATTTGCAAGAGATTAAGCTATTGGCATTGTAAATGACAATGCCATTTATTTATTTATTTTCAAAACCAACACATAAATAAAAATGTTGTCATTTACAATGCCAATAGCTCAAACTTTTCCAAAGGCGAAACCATTGCATTGTAAATGCTTGTTCTTCTTTTCTGATCACTCATACCCAATTTTTTACCCTATTTGGGACTGCACCACACCCATGCTTGCTCGATATTTCTTATTCCTAGATGTTATCGCTCACATCTCGGAGTACACACTGTTCCCTCTTCAATATTTTTGCTTTTCATTGTATACTATTCTCCCTTTTTTTTTGTCTCCCACATCCCAATGTATTGGTCACCTACTCATCTTCCATCCGATTGACGAGTGAACATTCTGTGTTATTATTGACAAGCCATCCCTTATTCAATCACATCAGTATCTTTCCTCAGCGTCTATCGCCCCACAATGGACACTTCCTACTTCTTTCATATCCATCACACCTTTCACTCAGTTCTTCCCTCACAAGCTAGTCACTCCTTACCTTTTGAAAAAGCCATTCTGTAGCTTCCTCAAATTGATCTCCCTGTATGTACCATACACCTCCCCTTAAATACTCATGCAATCAGGATGGTTGGCACTACCTGTGCCTAAGTCGAGTCCCAGTTTGTCAAGTATTCTATTGTGGGTGGCATCTTAGAAGGGCTAACCAGTGCATTTGTATTCTATTTTATAACTAGAATTGTGCATTCTAATTAATTCCCTCTTTCACACAGTCGTATTACTTCTGACATGTCTAGCATACCATGTACATGTTGAGTACGTCAGTAGGGCATCCTTTAATTCCAAATAATTTGTATTTTACTAGTGCCGCACCTAGGTGTTATTTATGTCATCATTGTCTTCAAAATATTCTAATATCAATAATTGTTCCAAAGGACTGTCTTGTATTAAAAGTAACTTATCACTCCAATCGTAATGCCTTGGTGTCAATTATTCGTTCTCAAATCTTAGTTTTTCAAGCATGTAATTCGGACGCCATCTTAAGTAATCAATCTATCTGTATGTAGTATGCGATGTACCGCACAATTACTTGTTTTAATGCTAGACTGCCTCTACAAAATGTTTCATATTGGGCATCATTGCTTTGGAATTCTTTTCTTTACCTTTTTGTTACATTTTAGTTAATCTATGTATAGTAGTATAATTCATATTCATGTTGATTCTAACCCTATCAGTCACCCTAGATCTACATCCTATACTCCCTCACATGTTACATAGCCTTAGTTTTACTAAATGGTTGACAAATCATCTGTCTCCCTGCATGAAGTCAGACACCCTTTTAAAGTGACCAATCTATCCATATTAAATAAGCGATGTGCTGCAAAATTACTTATTAAAGTCCAATTACCAAGATGGCGCAAGACTGGTGTTTACTGCATTGTCAAAGGATAACGAAGATGTATCAAAAAGGCAAAGATATTGTACAACAATGATACCCAATAGTAAAAATTGAGGCATTCTAGGATTAAAACAAGTAATTGTGCTGGGCAAAGTGCATAATATATTAGGATGGATTGATTAATTAAGATTGTGTCCGGCTTGGAAATCTAAGATTTGGGAACGAATCATTGACACCAAGGCATTACGATTGGATTGATAATTTACTTTTATTACAAGACTATCCTTTGGAACAATTGTTGATATTAGAATATTTTAAAGACAATGATTACATAAGTAACACCTAGGTGCCCACAATAGAACACTTGACAAGCCGGGACTCTGTTTAGGCACAGGTGAAGCCAACCATCCTGATTGGGTGAGTATTTAAGGGGAGGTGTACGGCATGTACTGGGAGATCGATTCAAGGACGTTACTGAATGTGTGCCGAATGGCTTTTTCAAAGGAAAGGAGAGAGAAGCTTGCGAGGGAAGAACTCTGTGTAAGGTGTTCTAAGTTTGAAAGAAGTTGGAAGGGCCCATTCTGGGGAGAAAGACGCCAAGGAAAGCTACTGATGTGATGCAGTGGTAATAAGGGACATTTGTCAATAAGAACACAGAATGTTCACTCGTCAAAGTGCATGGAGGACGAGTAGGTGAGCAATACGCTAGGAAGTGGGAGACTAATAAAAAAAAGGAGGGGGAGAGTAGTATAAAATGAAAAGCAAAAATATTGATAATGGAACATAGTTTGTACTCCAAGATGTGAGCCAGCGTGTGGATGACGTCTAGGATTAAGAAGCATTGAGTAGACCTGGGTGTTGTGCAGTCCTGAACGAAAGGAACAAAAATAAAAGGATGAAAAAGAAGTAATCTAAATAAAATCTTCCTATTGAAATAGAGAAGTAAAGGAAAACTCTTAACTTTTTATACATGAAACCCATGTTTTTTGACAGAGAGAGAATTTCTAAATTCATCAAGGAAAATAAACCGAGACAATTAAGATTTGCGAAGGAAGATAAATTAAATTGTAAGTAAAACACTAGTCTTATTGGATGCACATTTGAATTGGTTACGAAGGGGAAGAAGTTATTAGATAACTGGTTCATGCTTTGTAGAATGCACTCAGTAGCTGCAATCACTCTTAACACTAAGGTGCTTTAGAAATAAATATAGAAAGCATTTTTTTAAGGCAAAGTCATGGTTTATCAGGCTGGTTATTCTCTGATTGGGTTACACGTATGTGGATAAATACATTCTAAAGAATAAAAATGTTGTTATATAAATAACAAAAAAGGAGAAAAACTAAAATACTTAAATGTAACACTGACCAATGTTTAACAAATGTGTATTGTTGTGTATATCAAAATAATTTTTAGGCCCGATGAAGTCCTTTTATGGGATGAAACGCGTTGGCTGGGTCTGTCACAGTAATGTTGGTAAACTGGATGTATAATAAAAACTTTACATGAAAAAATACCAACGTTTGGCGATTAATTGAAGAAAGAAATGAAAAGACTTTGCATTATATAAATTGAATATCATAAGAGGAATTACGGCTACAAGCGAAATAAAAATCTGAAATGTTCAATGTTCAGGGTTACAGTGTTGCAATCCTACTAATGAATATAATTCAGCATCCAAGAGTGCATTAGATCTCTTCTCGGCTCCTTGGTGTCTTGTATTTTTACACTGGTGAGCTCACTTAAGTTTGTTAAGCCATTGGCTTCCAAATGAAAGTTGTGTATAAAGCTCGTCGAAAAGCAAACCCACTTTTCTAGGATGGCTGATGGCACACCTACCAATGGATATTTGACTCTGCAAATCAGTATCTCTGTAGCAGATATTTGTTCTAAAGATAACTTGTTGATTTACACCGGTCTGTTACTATTTAGACCCAGAGTGTCCAACATAGTTCTTCAAGATTCATTTATATGCATTCTCTTTTGTGTAGCTAGAGACTATGAAATTAGTGAGTATTCGTAACTGAAAAAGCTAACCATAGTTCTCAAGCTAGTATATCCTTCCCAGTTCAGTTCATATCGGATTGCTGGCGGCGCCTTGCATGAAAAGCCTAGAAGGTTCAGCACTGTGAGCCAAACTAATATAAGCTTACATAGAAATAAAAGTTTAATGTGCAAACATCCTTTATCTCTGGATACTGTGGTTTTAAAGTGGTTTCTTAAGCTGTACTTTTTTTTAAGTAGATTAGGAAAAATGGTTAAACAAAAAGGGGGGGTGAGGTATTACACGGTCTCACACTGCTATATGGAATTATTTAAAGGTTATGAATCTGAAGACGAGATACTTACTACAGAGCTATTAGTAACTTTCCTTTGTAGGTGCACTTAACCTATTTGCATATGAGGGTATTGCACAGTTGGGCTATGATTATGATTTTATTTTTGTAACACCAACTTTGTCTCATCAGGTGATTGCGTACATTATACATGATGAAAACAGCCAAAGGTATTTGCAACATATTTATACACAATGCATCATATGTTCATACATTTAAAGTATTGCCAAAGCTATTCTTATCCCCCTTTTTTAACGTGTCTCAACTGCAAAGCCATAGCTCACATTGCAATCAAATTTAATGTTAATGTTTCACGTATCTCCTTGTTGTGAAATGTAGTTTCTATAGAGGCCTTATGTCAACTGAAAGCCATCTGTTTTTTTATGTTTTTTACTTCGATGTAGAAATGGTATCCGCGTGTCTTTACTAGAGTTTCTAATTTTATAATAAAGATAAAGATGCTTCAGTCCTAATAAGATGTTTTTGTTTTTTTTACATTTGTAAGCATTGATTAACTCTGCCTGCCCACGAAATCACTAAACTCTTTCAATTACCCAGCTTTTTTTTAATGTTAAAACAAAAAACTTTGAAGCACTGGATATATTGAAAAAGTGGCTTTGCTTTCTGGGATGACTCGAGCAGTCCACATCTTTGAACTCTGTAGTCCGATTCATGAGTGTGCGTTTGCCATTTAAATTTTACTGGGCCGACTGTTTCACATCTGTGGGCTTTTGATCATTGTTTATTGGGATGCCTATTTCTACAGATACTTTTGGATACATATCTAGGGAAGTATGGCTGTAGGTTATAGCTTGGAGGTGTTTCATGGCCGGTGGGTGCAGAAAAGATGTAGCGTTAGACCATTTCCTCCCTTGGCGCCTGACAAAACTAAATGATTTAGAGCTTTGTGCTGCATCCAGATGTTGTGGCGGTCTACTCTAATGCAGCCCTGTTTTCTCACATTCTTTACCCTACTAATACTACATACAGGCTAGTTTGGATTGTAGTAATATTGGTGGCAACTGGATTGACCAGGCTGGCTTGCACCATGCGCTTAATGGGGCATGTGCGAGGTGACCTTGAAGGCATGTGTGGTAGCTGCAGATAGCCAATGGCTGAAGCCTCATGCTGATATTGTTAGTTACTAGCTGGTCAGAACTGTGCTGTCATAACTGCAGCAGGCTGCCAGTCTTTGATGTAGCAGCAATAATCACCAGAATGCTGCCCCCAAAGTTCTAAGCATGTGTACAGCCTCTTCCCTCGAGGTGTCTTCTCTGAAGATCTATAGCAAAGTATCCAAGATATAAATCGAGGAGTACAAAGTAGAATAAATAATATAGCCTCCTCCCTACCCACTCCGTATTAAAACATTGGGAGAGTTGTAAGGGTTCAAGATGCTGTGCTGTATGCCAAGTGAAGTGCAACTGCTCATTTTTCAATGTCCTGTCTTTAACCGTAAACTGAAACACCAGTAAGTTGGCTTAAACACACATCTACTGGGATTTTGAATAATTTCTATTACAGATTTCAAAGCCTTTGGATGGTTTAGGGCGAGATGTCCGTGTCTACGTATGTTTTTCACAATATAATCTTAGTACAGTCAGGTAGTGCTACTGTGGAAATTAAATTAAGATAAACTAATATACGTTGAACAGTATTTTAAAAGGATAAAATACCACATATATTATACATAATTTTAGTGCATGTTTCATTTGATACATTTTTTGTTTTTTAAATCTCACTCTAGGATTAATTTGATTTTATTGAATAGTATTGAAAAAGCAAAAACATTCAGCCAGAAGTGCTCTATAAATATCACATTTTAATATTGAGGCCTTTAGTTATACAGTGCCTAATAGATACAAATGTTGTTCATGTGAGGTTACTAATTTTGTTTATTTTGTCAACAGGGATTCGGAAATAATGCAACAAAAGCAGAAGGCAGCCAATGAAAAGAAATCGATGCAGGCCGCTGCAAAATAATGCCTATTTGTGTGTAGACAGGTTAAAAAGACTCCATAAGCTACATGTGGCGGAGTCTAAATAAAGGCACAAGTTAGCAAAACTATAGGTATTGGTTTTCATCCCCCTGTTGCTAATTATTCTTGGTTTAACCTTTTTGGTTACACATTTTCTAGATCTTTTTTTAAGAATGCACATCTAACCTGCAATAGGAAAGCAGTATTGCTCTAAGAAAGCCTTACAGTTGATTGTTAATGACTGCTTGAAGGATTTAGTGAATTGATTTTTGCATCTTTCAATATTTGTACATCTTAACAAGGTATTTCTTTGTTTTTAAAAACTCATTCCATTGTAACAAATGTTAATTGTAAATGTCATGAATTTATTTTAAAATAAAAGTTTACTTGGGAGTCGGTCTTCTTTGCATTGTCTAAAAGAATGCATGTAGGAAAGTTGCTTCCATGTTATGTATTTTGGATGTTGTCAATTTGTGCTTTATGTACACATTTCTGTTAAATCTGGCCTTTTAGTTTGTAATGGTAATCCTTGTCTTGATCTACTTGCATTTATATTTATTAGCCATTTAGCCATTTGATCACTTATCAGTAGTGCTGCTTTCTGGAGGTAAATATCCCCACACGGTCCTGGATAGGCTTGCTGGCATGCCCTGTCTGGTTTTTAGGTTTTGCCTCGCGATCCGCTGCACAGCAGCGTTCGCGCAGGTGAAATCTAATGTTAGACCAGTACTGGCTTTGGTCCCGCCTTCTCTTCCATTGGCTAGCTCCATGAATGGAGGCTAGCCATTGGAAGAGAGATCTGTCCGTCATTGCCGGAGCAGATTCGTGGGCGTTCCCGCGATTTTTACTCATCCCGCCCCTTTGCGATCGTCATGCGGCGGTGGGCGGTGTTTTTTTATTTTTATTTTATTTTTTTTTATTTTTTTATGCTTTGTTTTCGCCATTTCGGAAGTGTCCTTTGCAGGGGTGGGTTGCGCGATGTCCCGCTGTCCATTCCCGCCCCCCTCCCGCTGTCCGTGTGCCCGTCATGTTCTTTCACTCACCCATTTAAAGCACTAGTGCCACTGCCAACTAATTATAGCTGCGCGCTTGAAACCATAAAACAAATAAAATGTTCTCTGCAGCAGTTCATCGGGTCGCTGAGTTACCGCATTGTTAACCGCATAATTAAAACAATTAATGGCCAAGAAAGAGAGCAGAAACACCGGTGGAATGGAAGCTGGCCGTGGGTAGCGGTGTTACGCGTAGCAAGGGTGAGCCGGGCCCTAATCCAAGCAAGAAAAGTACCCGCCCCCATCTCACTGTCTCCTAGTTTCATAGTAAGACAACACCAGCAGCTGATTGGGGTATATTGGGCCCCTGACACCCATGGCCCTAGGTGCCATTGCGCCTGCTGCACTGTTGCTAGCTACGCCCCCGAGCGTGGGAAAGTTTCAGACCCCCAAGGGCTGGCTGGGTAGGAAGACGCCGGCGTTAGTACCCCGCGGAGTCCGGTTCGCCAGGGTTGCACTGTGTTGACAGCAGGCAGGCTCGTGCACCGAGTATGGAGTCCCAGTTATGGCTGCGCAGTGTCTGCAGGGATCGCTCCACATACTAATCGCCAGAATGTGAGGATTAACCGGGGGCGTCGAACAACGGAGGGTGACCCATGCAGCCGGAAGCCCCCGGGCAGCCAAGGATTAAAGGGTAACGAGCGATTCTCATTTCCTGTCTCTTAATCTTTGCTTCGGATTTAGCAGCGTCATAAAATGCCTGTAAGTGCTGGTGGAGTCCCACAGCGAGAATGCACTTGAGGTTGTAACTCTTAACATACCTCAGAGGGACGATCGCCTACTGCTGAGATTTGTGAGGCCTGAAGAACTGCCTCGGGCTTTCAACCTTCCTAGGTTGATTAAAATCACCCTTCCAACGTTGATAAAAACATTGGCTTAACTACAGTTACTCCATGTCACTCAAGACGTATTTTCGATTCGGAGGCTCTATATGTGACATTGTTACCAGTGGTATTGTTGCTTTGCATGGTAGCGCAGTACTGAAGGTGACCGTTTACTTTTCAGCACACAGTGAGTTTACTGCTGCTGTTTACATACTCTGATCTTTCTGTCGGGTTTTACAGCACTGTGTTGCCTTGAGCGCTGCGAATGTCTTCGGGTGGCATGTTGGCACTACATGAAATACTTATCACAAGGACGTTTCTTGGAACATAAATATTGACAGGACTGCATAACGCAATACCCTGGCATATGATGTCTTTACAACAGCACTAGTGTCTCTAACAACGTGACACTGTTAACGCATTCCCATGGTCCCCTCCGAATACAAAGTGCCAGCGATGTACTATATGTTACTCTAGCCACGACAGATCCCCGGCTTGCTTTCCCCATAACGAGTCTGCTTTTCAGTTGATTTGTTGGGGAACATATAAAATATGTCATAACTGCGGGTTAGGGACCAATCTGCTGAATTTAGACATCCGGACCACGAGGTTGAAAAATCACCAAAAATGAAGTCAGTATCTTGTTTTGCCTGAAATTGTAACTGTATGTCCTTTCAAAAACAGCAGTGTGCATTCTACTGTGACAATTACATGCTCATCCCTGGTGCATGCTGGAGTGTGCAGGCTGATCTCACGACACACACACCATGCTATTCTGTGCACACAGCTCATATTTGGCGCGCTTCTGTTGCGATATACGTTCACGAAGTAGCTATCCGCGGCTCCTTCTTGGAGCTCGGTCCATAATGCATCAAAATACCTAAAAAGGGCTCCTCTTGGGAACACAAACGTTTCAATTACGCCCGTGCGGGTAACATTGTTACAGATTATTCCACCTCTTGAGCATGGAAGTAACATTTGTTTTTATTGTGAAAGAATGTAGAGATTGTCTGGTTTTACTTTAAAGGCCGTAGATAAATTCGCATATTTGGTTGAACGTTGGTATATAACCTGCAGGATACCCTTTTAACCGGCGCCTATGTAGAATTCCGTGCTTACTGTGGTATGCCTCCATTGAAAGAATCTTTTATATCCCCTCGTCGCCTCCTGTTTTTATGCTCGCTTATGCTGATCTGTGCAGAATTTGTGGTCACAGACTTCATATTCGTGTGGAAGATCTATTAAGTAGGTGGTTGAGTTGGGGGGGAGGGGGTCAATTAGAAATAGAGAGCTTCAGCGAGAGACCTGTTGGTAAAATTTTCGAACCCCATCGGCAGGGTTGCGAACAAATAGCATTGTGTGTGTGTGGGTCTGTGTGTGTGTGTGGGTCTGTGTGTGTGTGTGGGTCTGTGTGTGTGTGGGTCTGTGTGTGTGTGGGTCTGTGTGTGTGTGGGTCTGTGTGTGTGTGGGTCTGTGTGTGTGTGGGTCTGTGTGTGTGTGGGTCTGTGTGTGTGTGTGTGTGTGGGTCTGTGTGTGTGTGGGTCTGTGTGTGTGTGGGTCTGTGTGTGTGTGTGTGTGGGTCTGTGTGTGTGTGTGGGTCTGTGTGTGTGTGTGGGTCTGTGTGTGTGTGTGTGTGGGGGGGTCTGTGTGTGTGTGTGTGGGTCTGTGTGTGTGTGTGGGGCTCTGTTGGTGTGTGTGGGTCTGTGTTTTTGTGTGGCATTTGCCAGAGATTAAACTATTGGCATTGTAAATGACAATGCCATTTATTTATCTGTGTTCAAAACCAACACTTAAATACAAATGTTGTCATTTACAATGCCAATAGCTCAAACTTTTCAAAAGGCGAAACCATTGCATTGTAAATGCTTGTTATTTTTGTCCTCTGTCTAACAATCATATAAACCCACTGATTTTCCTTGACATGAGGCTGCAGTGCTGTGCACAGAGGATTGAAGGTGCACCCAGAGTACCTCCTATTTCAAACACTGGCTTCTGCGTTCACTATGCATGCCTTGGGACACTGGTGGTTGTAGTGTGATTATGGCAGGGGCATCCCTTTATGACTGCACCAAGCAAAGATTAATGTTGGCCTACTGTTATAAATCATGTAATGTCTCTGTGAACTATAATACTTTAAATGATGTATAACGTACGAATTCTGACTCCAGATCAGAAGCCTGTGTGTGTTTTGAGTGCATGGTGGTAGTCTTAGAATTTTATATTTTAATATATATATATATATATATATATTTTTATGCATGAGCAAGGCTACCCAGAGCCTATATTGCACCTAGGAGCCAGATTGGGTCCTGAAGAAAGCCCTGGGTCACTTGAGGCCATACATATAGGACTGAGACATGACTATATATACAAACAATGTACGGATTTAATTTTCCAGAAACATCCCACTTTGTTTTTAATATGCCATAGGCCCTCCATACTAAAGGGACACCTCAGTGAAGCAAAAGTAATTTGATTCCGGAAATATCACAAGTGCTTCCTAAATGTTGTTTTCCCCACTCTGGTTTAAGGGGCGAGAGTGAGACTCTATGATGAAGCATAGTACTGAATAATAACCCTCCAAGAGAGGGAGAACTACCACCTGCCTTTGCTAAGAATGGGTGCCAAACACACACGTCCCTAAATACAGTTCCAGAAAAAAAGGAACAGAGAGCCACTATCCTCGGTAGTATTTGCAACAAAATATATATTTTGTTTTTTATTTGATTATTTTTTCGAAAATACTCTTAATTTAGCTTACTGCCAGTATATTTTACACCTCTACATTGTTTATACAACAACAATAGCAATTAATGCAAAAATCACTCAGACATGCTTTATCTTACTACCTAAAAGTGAAAGAATAAACAAAAAATAAACTTCTCTCTTTCAAGCTCTGTCCTCTCTGGTCTTCGTGCAGAGAAGGAAATGAAGAGTATAAAAAAAATAAATCAGACTTTTAAAACGGTAGGTTTGGTAAAGAAAATGTATATTTCATTGCTCTCGGTTCTTATATAGGTATGCCAGACAGTACCACATGCAGAGGGTTCTACCCCGCCTCAAAGGCCTTATCCACAACAGCAACAATCCCAATATTCAAGATCATATTGAGGCAGATGTCCACAGCCTCAACAGTACAGAGACGCCGCTCCAGTAATACCTCTGCTCTGTTTGCCACTTCAGATGGAGGGAGTAACAAAGTTTGTAAGAGTGGAAACAAGTGTTCCTTACAAATTGTTCAGAACGGTTATAGCATGCAGTTCAAATCTCCACCGCCTTTAATTCCACCTAAAAGGGTTCGGCAACATCAACTACCCCAACTCAAAATTGAGGTTTCATTACTTCTCCAAAAACGGCCAATAGAACCAGTTCATCACAAACGGAGAAAAAGTATTTGTTGAAGATATTTTGGTTCCCAAGAGAAGTCCCAAGCAGGAATTCTGACCAAAATTGGATCCGTCAGGCCAAAAAGTACTCAGAATGTTGGCACTGTATCGAATGTATCCACAACTCATGAAAGGAAACTAAATGTGTTGTGTGGATTTAAAAGAAAGAGATACATTAGGTTTTAACTGTGTTATGTGAATCAGACCATCAAAATGTGTATTGCATAATCAGTGTTTAAATATTTGCGTAAATCATTTGAACATGTTCCTTCTACTTTGTGATCTAAATACGCACATGATGTCGGGTGGTTTCATCTAATTGTACCTGTAAAGGTGAAGCATATGAAGAGAGAACCGCCTATTCCACATTGTCCTCTTGTTTGTATTCAACCTATCATTGCTGATTTGATTTAGCAGTGTCCTATTGCACACAGTGACTACCTGCAGTACTCTGACCAGAAAAATGTTGACCTTTTTTGAAACTGGGATTCATTGGTATCCTTCTAGGTTCTGTCTGTTTTTAATTTTGGCATGAGTTCTCGGCACCAAAAAACAATAATGCATTGATAACCCATAGCTGATTTTACTATCGCTGATTCCCTATCTTTGATCCCTCTCCCAGGCAATATGTAGGCCACTACTTAACTGCTTTCCCCAGGAAGTCCTGTGTAAGAAAAAAGCTAGGCAAAGAGCCCCCTTGTTTGGGCAGGCTGTGCATTGAGGACCACAGCCTTATGACTTAACACGCTGCTTCGGTGGGTGGGGGGGGGGCTTGTGCATCCGATAAGGGATGCTTCTTCTGTCTGACTTGAGTCCACTTAAAATACCAATTAAATATGAATCTCTCATTGGAACAGCACGCCCGTTTGTGTGATTGCTTCAGGAAGTAAAGGAAGGGGGCTGGACCGTTGGAATCCCCTTTACCCCTTAGTTGTTTTCCGTAGATTATGAAGTTTGACCTTCAGAATGTGTTGCAGGCTCTCAAAGGACTTCTGGAGAAATATAGGTGAAGTGAGCAGAGCAGCCAGGATCTGAAAATTTCCCTTGGGTCCAAAATAGATGAGCTTTGGAAAGATGTAAATGTTGTAGGCTTCAGGTAATAAGAGGTGGAACATCAGGTAGCTAATTTGGCAGTGACTATTACACAGTGGCAGCTCCTCCGTAGAAGGCAAAAGTGCGGTGACCCCCTAACCATCACTGCTTCACGCTGCATACAATGTGTTATCTATTGCAGCTTTTACATGAAAAACATATGATCTCGCCGATCATTTGTTTTCATAGAAAAACGTGCAATATAACCTTGCACCAGAGGAGGGCTTCCCAGGCCAGTATTGCGCATGTGTCCGGCGTGGTCTGTTCCAGCCTGTCATCACACAGATTCAGTACATATCTGACATGCTGTACTAGCATGAGGCAGTATAGCATGTCAGGGAATGGTGGTTATGGGACCTGTCTGTCATGCGCCCTTATGCCCAATCAGAAGCCTCGATAAAGGAAAAGGGCAGCCTCCTTTCCTATCTGACCACCTGATTGGGCATAAGGTCGTAAACCTGGCGCCATGCGGACTGTGGTCATTGGCAGTGAAAAGAGCAAGGAGAGTGCATCTATAACAAGTGCGAGTTCGGAGCTATAAGTTAGTCGTTTCATTTCTGCACCTTTCATCAGCTTGGAATTATTACCCTGTTCCAAAAGCAAAGCTGTGTGTCATGTGCAAACATGAGTATTTAAAGTAATTAAAGTTAAAAAAAAGATATTGGGGGGGCGGGGCAATTAGATATCAGATTTCTTGAATTGGCCAAAAGGCTCATGAATCTATTTTTGACTTTGGAACGTGTTTTTTTGTCTTAAATTCTGTACTGTTCAATGTCAGATGTTATTAATTGGTTTCTTTTTTATATTTGTTGAGGTGTCCACCTTTCTCTAGATTTTGATCTGAATTTTATATTTTGAATGAATCTGGTCTTGCTCAAAATCAGACATTATTTGCGCCCCACAACTTTCTCAATTCACCAGCCGCCACTGCCATTACATCAGCTGCACAGCAAATGGTTGACATTGAGGCTATAGACTCCCTTGGCAAAGACTGAAGACCTGGAAAACCGAGCAAGAAGGGAGTTTGGAAGCAATAACTGTCTTGAATATGGAGCAGAAGGAAAATATGTTATTTCTCACAAATATTTGTGTCCCTGCTTGAGCTAGATAGCTCTAAAGTTAATTTGGATGGAGCACATAGTATTCGGCAACACACTCCTCAATGGAACACACACTTGTATTATGTGAGGAACTTCTACTACTATTTAGAACAAGAATTGGTGTAGCCAATAGGTCTCGCTTTTGGCACCTTATAAGTATTTAGTTATGTAGCACAATATCCTTGGTGCATCAACATCAAATATTGCATGGCTAAACACTTATAAGGTCCCAAAGGCGAGACCCATTGACTATCCCGTTGCTTGTTTTACCTGGCGCCCAACTAATGCCTAAGGAGGGAGAAACTAGACAGATGTAAGTATCAACCCGAACCTACAATGGAACCTTTCTAGTACTGGCCCAACCTCAAAAGGAGAGCAGGAGGAGGGGTGAAGAATGTGCAGAAGATAGATTATACACCATAAAAAGAGTTATCGGACACGGGGGATATTTCTTCCCCATACACCTAATCTTAAATTGTCTCAAAGCAGTACCCAACAGGCACCACTAAGAAGTGCCAATCGGACAAGAAAATCTGGCAAATGAGTTACTGCTCCTCTCCTGAGAAGCCAGACTTGTCCTTGGCAAACACATGCCCCGTAGTTCCCGAGTCAGCCTTGACATGTTTAGCTGTTCGAATCGTCTTTTTACCGAGCAAGCAGAACATCAAGACCGGTCATGGGACATTGCATGTAGAGCTTTGAGACTGTCTGTGGCAAGTTTGTAAGGTATACGGGTCCGTGTCCGGGGCGATTAGCTCCATTTGGGGACAAGTTGTCTACACGATTTACAGCAGGCTGTCAGACACGGATGAGAAAAGCATATGGAATCTGTATTGCACCCACACGGCTCTGAAGCGATATGGAGCTAAAAATTACACACATCGATTAAAAAGTGTGTGATGAAAATACATGCTTTGATCAGAAACATTAACATTTAAATTCCATTAGGAGAAAAGACTTTTCAATATTAGAAATTATAATGTTTTCTAGGGATATAAATTTAAATAAAACTTTTTATTATCCTTCAAGAGAAAAATATTTCTAAATTGACTTTCTGGATGTAAATGTTACGATATTCTTAACATCTAAAATAAAGAGATCATATTTTTCTTGCGTCGTTCAAACAGTACTTGATAGGGAAGAAAAGGCAAGAGTTTTGGGGTGGGCGGAGGAAATGGATAAACTGAGAAAGACGAGTATGTGTGCTTTAGACAGACAATGCCACAGAGCAAAAAAGAGACACGAGGACAGGATACAGAGATTGAGAGAGAGAGCATGAGATAAATAAAGGATGAGAACATGAGGGAGTAGAGGACTAGAGTGAGGGAGAGATGCAGTGAAGGAGAGAGAGGGAGGAAAACGAGAGACGGAATGCGTGCAAGAGAGAGTAATCCCAGGGTGATGAAAAGTTAAACTTCCGGAGTTTACAATTCCTCACCACACAGTGTAGATATACATCTCCTTGCTGCACTGTTTTAAGTCCATGATTGTACCCAGTTGCTGAAATGGGGGAAAAAAAATAGGGGAACTGTGGGCGGAGACTCTGAGGGCGGGAATAACACAAGGATTGGATCAGTGGGTGGAGTCAGAGGTGTGGCCAGAATGTGACAAACATCCCAATTTTTAGTATTTGTTTGGCATTTCACCGACCAGTTACAGCTTATTGTGTTATTTAATTCAACCAATAGATAGACTTGATTATTTAAGGTTTAATAGGAGTTATTGGCATTTAAATACATTCACAAAGTGGAATATATTTCCAATCACACATTGTCCCAAATACGCTTAAAAGTGGAATCACAAGCCATTTGTCTCCAAGCCATGCAGTTTGTCATTAGCACTTCTTCCACAAGAGCAGTTCAAACATGAATGACAAAATATCCTAGTTTGCAAATGTTTTCTATATAATTATGGCTCTGCCATGTTTGTCACATAATACATCATCCACTGCATAATCTTGCAGTTTTAACTAATCATTTTTGTAGCTCAAATGGATAAAAAGTTACTAAAAAAATTACTAGTTGCTGCAAAGTGGACGGCCCTTTGCAAAGGTTGACTGATCACCTTTCTCACTGCTGCATTTGTATGTTATACTGATACTAATGAGGCAGATTCTTTGCAGAGACTTAAGGTACACAAATGTCTAAATAATAAAGTATAAGAAATGCATTACGCTGCTGCCTTTTTAGGTTTTGCCTAGCAATGCGTACGAAGTACGCATGCGCTAGCAAAACCTCTTGAGTTCTATGTCGGGTGATGACCTGCCTCTGTCTATCATTGGCTAGCTCCATAAATGGAGGCTAGCCATTGGGAGACAGAGGCTGTCAATCGCGCTTTCTCTTGAAAACGCGATTCGGGGGCGTTTCTGGTGCTTTTTTTAAGCCCCGCCCCTTTGTCCCGGGCCGCGCTGCGATTGGCTGCCGGCCCGGGACACCCCCGTGACGTCATTCCCGGGCCGCGCTGTGATTGGCTGGCCGGCCCGGGACCTGACTTGTTATATCAGTGCTGCTACTGACTCGCTGCTCCGCCTCCTTGGTCACTGTGCAGAGCTCTCAAGTTTCCCAGGGGCATGCGTGAGTAGCTCTTTCAGCTCAAATTTTGCTCTGCATTCTAGGATTTGCAGTCGTTTGCCATTAGCAAACCTGGACCATATTTTTCCAGTATATAAAGAAATTAAAAACAAAACTTGATCTACTCACAGACGGACCAATGACACTTTAGGGCTCTGCGGCATAGTATTTGTAAGCAAGGTTTTCTACAGAAACATGGAAATGTAAGGCGCACTTGTAGGCGATAATCTTTTTAATTAACCGCATCTTGTTTCTACATTCATTAAAGTCAAACTAGGAATTGTAGCAGCAAGAGACTGCAGCGGAAACCAGTCCTTATGAAACTTGACAGCACACACCATTTATGAGAAATACGTAACGTTAACAAAACACCCAAAACATGGCGAAAATCAAGAGACCGGAAGCAAAGTGTTCTGGAGCCAATCAGAAGAGCCAATGTCACGTGGTAATAATAGCGATTGCTGATTGGTCAAATCGTTTCTTCAACAAATGTGATTAACTCCAAATTCTCTCATGTTGTCCGGAAGAGTTCATGACAGCTATTAGGGGAGGAGCAGTGGTGGTCCGATTGGGAAAGCAGCGAGAAGCATGGAGTCGGGGCAGAACCTCGGGGAACCTAGAGGAAGAGACCACAAGACCCCGAGACCTGAGGTGAGACCTGTGCGTTTAGCCGCAGTAAGGTAATGCCCTCCTTTGATGGGAGGACAGCAAAGGCAAGAGAGTAGAACAACAGGTGTAACTGAGGAGGAGAGTGAGGTGATGGGGTAAACGAGACCGCAGAGAGGCCGTGAGCAACAGGAGTAGGAGAGTGTCAACGTGGGCACGGTTGGTAGTAGCCAGATTGAAGGAAACTGGGTAAACCGACGTCTCGTTTCCTATCGTTACTCCACCTGCCAAATTTAGAAATGTTCACTTGCTCGGTCGACATCTCTATATATTGACAGGAGCCGCCATCATGTCAGTTACATGATGTAGCTAAAGTTTGACGACAGCTCTATCAAACATGCCATCCAACCGTCAAACTTTTCCACAGTCTAAAAGTTTCAAAAACAAACTCTCATTGCAAGGTTTTATTTTTTAGAAGAAACGACCTAATAACCTCCCCCACACCTTGGGTGTTCTCTCACAGTGTGTGGGGGGTCTTTTTTTATTTTTTTACTGTCCCTCACATCTAGTTTGGCGGTGACAAGACGGTGGGGGGGGGGAAGTAATCCGACTGCCCATTCTGAATAGGGCAGACGGTCGGTTGGCTTACCTCCAACAGCCCCTACTCTGTTGGGTCATTGGAGGAAGTTTTACAACATCTGAATACATTTTAATCTTGTCAGCGAAAGCTTGCAGTCCACCAACTAAAAATTGGGTTGGCAGACATTGGGTTTTGTGGACAGGGTATTGGGTCGCCGTTGCAATGGAGTACTTGTCAGCCACAGAGGTCCTTCTAATGCAACCCAGTGCTGACCCTTCTACTTATGGCAACAGTCCATCCTGAACCTTTCGTCTCGTCCATTCACCCTATAGCCCATTTTTGTTTTCCAAGTTGGGAATTTGAGCTCAGCAAACTCCCTGATTAAGCTACGTCCCTGAGTGTAAATCTGAACTATATATTTGTAATGAGCTGGCTTATATGATGTCTTCAGTAAAACAAGACAAATATTCAGAATACATTAAGCTATCGCACAAAAGGTCAATACTGGAAACTGTTCTAAATTTCCTGTAAAACAGATCTTCTTATATATGTGGGTATACAGTGTGAGATTAACTAGCATACTGCATATTCTGCTGTGACAGGAGCTAGCGTACACTAAGCACATCTACGTATGGGTGATTTATTTTAACATATATCCATGTAGTTGAGATACTTGATGAGTTGGTATTTAGGGTGTCCTAGCATATCAGGTTAGTTGGTGTGTAGATTATATCCATGTTGGTAGCCTATGTATGTGCAGTGTGTGGGGGGCTGTGTGTGGGGGGGCTGTGTGTGGGGGGGCTCTGTGTGGGTGTGTGGGGGGGGGCTCTGTGTGAGTGTGGGGGGCTCTGTGTGTGTGTGTGTGTGTGTGTGTGTGTGTGTGGCATTTGCGAGAGATTAAGCTATTGGCATTGTAAATGACAATGCCATTTATTTATCTGTTTTCAAAACCAACACATAAATAAAAATTTTGTCATTTACAATGCCAATAGCTCTAACTTTTGCAAAGGCGAAACCGTTGCATTGTAAATGCTTGTTTTTTGTTGTCAACACTGCGGCATCATTTTGTTCCCTCACTGATGCATAATTCCAGTGATTCCAGAGCAGGTAGCACATGTTAAAAGTGGTGTATGAAGCAGAGAGTGTGAAGTTTGAAAACTTAGTTTGGTGTGTGTGCAAATCCTGCATTGCCGATCCTTGGTGAGTTGCAACTACTACTGCTGAAACAAGGTCAATGGAGGTACCAATGGGTGAGGTAGACTAGCCTTGATGGCAGGTCTGGCTTTAGTGCTTCCCCCATGCAATAATGTTTGTTGGTGCCCCCAAAAATCACCTACGCCTCGGACACTACACAGAGACAATCGTTTATATGTGTGTAAATCACTGTATAGGAAATGTTACATAAGACAAAGGACTAAAAGGTGTAGAAGCCATATGACAGCCATACTAGTAAGCAGTATTGTTTATTAGCTCACTGTTCTATGTTCGGATTTTAACTTATAAACTGCAAGTAACAACACGAGCAGTAACCTACTAACCTAGTTAACATTGTGTGCACTTTGTGATCTGCATGGTATATGTTCTTTGCAGCATGCACATTAACCCCCTGTGCCACCTTTCCAGTAGTCAACCCTTCAACTAGACAAAACTCTGATCTCTCTCTAGGAAGAACATTAATCACTGAAGTTCTCATGACATTTCTATTGTTGCTGAAAGTTGCTGGAGGCCTGGAAGGAGGCAGCAAGTTTTTTTGAAAACCATAAATATACTTGCAAACACTATGCACCCACCCGAAATAGGTACCCAATGCGGTCACACTGTTTGCATCGCCCTAACCTGCTCAAGGTTCATGTGACCTCAGTGACAGTCACAGTTGCTCTAGGGTGTGCTGCTTCGTAGGCCTGCCCGCAAGGCTGGAGGTGAACTTCAGTATGGATTGTGGTGGACAGGCCTTCAAGGTTAACCCACACTTGCCACTGCAAAGGTCCACCTGCTGGTGGTAAGACACCTGGGCTTCTAAGGTCTAGTGGGGCTTTCTAAGCTCTAGCATGGGAATGTGCTCCCTCAGGAGACATGAAGGCTGTATCCGGCTCCCCGGTTCCAAATTCGACAGCTCTGGCCATAGTGCCACACCCTCTCCCCCACTGAACACCATACTGCCCCACTGAGAAACTCACACTGCCTTCAGCTCCAACCCAATTGTGCCCCGCTACAAACACCAGGATGATGATGATGATAAAAAATTTATAATGCGCATAAACAATAACCCGCAGGTATCAAGGCGCCTAACAATACAATCAAAATTGAAACAGACGTCCTTACATATAGGCTTGTCGAAAGAGACGAGTTTTTAGGGCAATGCGGAAATTCTGTAACGACGGAAGGGATCTCAAATCAAGAGGAAGATCATTCCACCATTTGGGGGCTAGCGTGGAAAAAGCCCTGCCACCCCATTTAGCTCTTCGTACACGGGGGGCTGTCAAAAGCAATTTCCCGGAGGAACGCAAGTTCCTACCAGGGGTGTAATGGGAGATAATGGACCCAATACCCGTGTCGCTATTTTTAGCGATGGCTCTGAAGGTCATGCATAGGACTTTGAACCGGATTCGAAGTTCTACCGGTAGCCAATGCAGCGATTTCCTGGCCGCAGTGGCTGAGGAGCGTCTGGGAATATCCAGGACAAATCTGGCTATGGCGTTTTGGACCACCTGTAAGTGCTGTAGGTGGCTCCGGTTTAGCCCAGCATACAGCGCATTACAGTAGTCCAAACGAGAGCCAATAAGTGCAACGGCTATTTGCTTTCTTGCCTGCAAGGAAAGATATTTCCTGATCCTTCGCAGGGTGTGAATCAAGCCCCAACAGGTGGAGACAGTTCTACTCACCTGACTCCCCATATCAAGGGCTGGATCTATCATCACCCCAAGATTCTTAGCAGATGTTGTGGGGGAGGGACATATTCCTAGTGAGTCAGGCCACCAATTGGCTGACCAGATGTTTTCTTTCCCCCCCGAACACCAACACCTCTCCCCATTCAGTTTAAGAGAGTTCTGAATCATCCAGTGACCAACCGCCTCCATACAAGATCTAAACTTGGAGGCGATAAGCACATCAGAATGGGGGAGAGAGACGAGTATTTGGGTGTCATCTGCATAAGAAACTACCTCCATCCCGAAAGATCTTATTAGCCTGGCTAGTGGGGTCACATAGATGTTGAAAAGGGTCGGACTAAGCGCCGACCCTTGAGGGACCCCACACAGCACTGGTCGGGATGGAGATAGGAATTCCCCCAACTTGACTCTTTGTTCCCTCCCAATAAGGAAGGAGGTCAAAAGATCCAAGGCTGCATTCCTCACCCCCACCTCCCTCAGGCGAGATGTAAGCACTGAGGGGGAGAGGGTATCGAAAGCCGCTGTTAGATCTAGCAGGACCAGGAGGGTGGTCTGGCCCCCCTCTACTGTCGTGCGGATCTTGTCAAGCACGATGGTGAGGGCTGACTCGGTGCTGTGTTCCCTCCTGAATCCATGCTGGGAGGAGTCCAGGCATCCCGAGCTTTCCACAAAAATAGCGAGATGCTTGTTAAGATGTGCCTCAAGCATCTTCGCTGGGGCGGGAAGCAACGAGATGGGGCGATAGTTTTTTAGGACCTCCGGGTCAAGGGAGGCCTTTTTTAACAGGGGTTTGACTACCGCCTTCTTCCACTCCATAGAGAAAATGCCATGGTGCCAGGATGCGAATTGATTCAAATTATGCATTTGATAAGAGTAATATGCTGCCTGAAAAAAAAAAAGAGTAAAAGCAAACACTCATAAGGAGTGCATAATTAAGGAAAGCATGTGAAATGTAAGCAGAAACAACATGGTTACCTGAACGATCTCTCACTCACTATTCAGAAATCAGAGAGTGGTTTTACCTGAAAAGTTAAGGACATGACTACAGGTCCCTGAAGGAAACCGTTTCAATGTCCATTGCATATATCCTTAATAAACGTAAGCAGTGTGGTTTAAAAAATACCTCATCCATAAACAGAGGCACACATTTTGTTTTCCAATCCACCCGTCAACCAGGTATTGCAATACATCCAGGAATGGTGCACTTCCCCACCTGGGGACAATAATGCTGTTCAAAGAAAGACGAGAAAAGAAAAGTAGCACTTCACTGCAGAGTCTGTAAAGTGAGGCTGATGTGTTTTGATGTGAATAAAACCAATCTGGCCACTTTGCAACCATTCTGTCTTGATTTATTTATTATGTATTTATTTTTCAGATTTAAAACCTTTAATTGCTCTTCATCCGAGGCTGCACTTTGGAATTGAAAAATGTAAAAAAGGGCATTTCCCGCAAGAGTGTGGTTCTTTTTTGGATCCATGTCACAGGGAAGCAACTAAAGGAAAGAGAGGTTGTGAACAGTTTCTTCAAGTCATGGTTTTCAGTAAGTGAGGAGCAAGACAGAAGGGGGGGGATCAGCTGCCAGCACAGAAAAGAGGACATTGTCTTCTCTGGGCAGTAAGGAAGAGACAGAGTCCTTTTCCTTCTCTGCCCGTCCCTGATCGTCTACAAAGAAGTATTCTCAAGCTTCATTGCGTTATAGAAAAGAGGAAGAAGGAGAGGCATAGCGAGCATTGGAGAGGCGGAGCGAGGGGCGCGTACCCGCAAGCTCTAGGCTGCCACAAGCAAAAGCATGTGGTAGCATTTTCTGGAGCCACAGACTAAATGTCTCGCGGAACAGCGCATGCGCTGGCTCAGCAAGACATAAAAAGTACTGTAAGCTGCCAGAAAATTTGAAGAGGTCTCTTTCTATGGTCTAATGTGCCTGACAAAGGGTAACCAAGAGAAAAGTCAGCAGACTGAGTACATGACTTTCTTGGAGTCTGATATTACAGAGATGCTGGCTAGGAAATAATTGATACCCTGTTGTACTAGAGGGGCAGTGAGTTGAGGGACAGGAAAAACACTAATACCTGATAAGTCTCCCTTTTGAGTAAGCATTGGGCAGTGACTGCAGGAGGCGAAGTGTTGTTGGAATCCTAGATGTGTACACAAAGTTGGAAATACAAGGGTTGTCCTGGGCGATCACAGCATTAGGAGAATCTGGTAGATAGTGCTTCCGAACTCTTGTGGGAGGCCTCTATGAAGTGTAACCTGGGAGAAATAAAGTGTTTGTTTATTCATGCTTGAGGTTTAAAGGGGAGGTGGACGTTCGGTGACTGCACCACCTCATTAATTTTCAAAGTGTTGGGGATGTGTGGGGAGGGAGCGGAACAATTCAACCAACAATTTAAGGTCCTCACATTCACAAACAACCTTATCAAAAATAATTTCAACCAACTCTAGCATTTCTAGTATAGCGCTCTCACCCATGACAGGATAGACAAGGCGAAGGAACCATCCCCGTCCCCACTGTAATAAAGGTTGGTGATGGTCCTTTTGTTTGAATGTAATGGGCCTGATCTCTTCAAAAAAGCACGGAGCTGTATGCCGATCAATTAAAGACACCGAGTTGGATATTTTGCTGCCAAGAAAGACTTCACTAGAAAAGAGCAACACCAGGACTACATGTTAGCCTTTCGCTCTTCCACACCTTTAACAAAGTTGAGATTCTGTCTTCATTAAGAGGATGTATTACTCCAGGATTACTTTGATAAGAAGGGGCAGTATATAATTCTGGCCTTGGCCTCCGTTTATACTCTTAATACTACTTTGGAATCGTTCCTTTTAATGTTCCTTTTGACCCTAGCTGTGGTAGCAAGAGGTAATTGTAATCCTAACTAGAGATGTTGACTCTGTTTGGAATCCCCAGATAGATGGACAGGATTTGTAGGCAAAGGGGTGTGACCGGAGAATTCTCTAGGAAGTTCAAATCTGCACTAAAGGGATCTGGGCATGCAGGACATGTTGGCTTTTACCCAAAGAGGATGGACTACACATTTTTTCTCCAATGTCGTCCACGCATACTCCCGATGGATGTGATGATCACTAACCTACTTGTCCCTTTAACTCATTCCCCCATGGGCGAGGCCTCGTCCTAGTCTAAACTTGTGAGGCAGTCCTGCCCTCCCAACAGAACTGCTTCGCGGAGCTTTTTTTTATATGTGCATATATTTGGGGGGGGGGGATATTTTTTAATATAAAACTAAACTCCTTCCCTTCGGCTCCATTTCAGGTTTCTGTCGCCATCAGATTGAATGCTTCGCTAGGGAAAAGAAATGTAGTTACTGCCTTTCAGTTGTGCCCATTTTTGCGTTTGTTACACTTTGGGTCTGCCATAGTAGTCCAATATGGTGCTTGCGGCTCATGTTGTTTCCTGCTCAGGTGGTTTAGCTGGAGCATGGAAATTTAACAATTAGTCGTTCTGGGGAGCATGCAAGGCGCATTTCTTATTAATTCAGCCGGTGCTCGTGGGAGCGTGTTATGTTATGTTATGTTATGTTAGGGATTACTTGTATAGCGCCTATCACCGCCGGTCTCTAAGCGCTTACCAGAAAGAACATAACACACTAATGACCCTAGAACCTCAGTTGTTTCACCTCCTATGATGTCATGAAGGCCTTTCTGAAAAGATACGTTTTTAGTTTCTTTCTGAAAGGTAGAAGCTGCGATTCCTCTTTCAAGGTAGGTGGAAGCTCGTTCCACAGTTGTGGAAGGAGCACAGACAAGGCCCTGCCTCCTTTGGTCTTTAATTTGAACCTAGGTTGAGACAGGTTGGAGGTTGTTCCTGAGCGCAATAGCCTCCCGGGAATATACCTCTTTAGACGTTGCTTAATGTACTCTGGGGCTTTCCCAAAGAGTGCCTTATGGGCCACACACAGACATTTGAACTGCACTCGGAATTTCACTGGGAGCCAGTGCAGCTTCTGAAGCAGTGGGGTTACATGCGAGTTTCTAGGCAAAGAATGGATCAGCCTGGCCGCATCGTTTTGAATTACCTGCAGCTTCCTCAACAGCTTCTGTGATAGGCCTAGGTATAAGGCATTGCCATAATCAAGTCTCGAAATGACTGTGGCGCATACGATCGATTGCAGGGTGGAGTGTGCACTGGTGTCAAGAAGGCATGCTTCTTCTCCATTTCAGAGGTTAATTAAGTGACTTCAGCTGGACACCCTATTTGTTAGGTTGCATCTTCTAGTGCAATATTAGTGCTATCATGGAGCCTGTAGCTGGCACATCGTCCTCGACTCCACTGGAGGAGGAGATTTTACAACTCTCTTGCCAGACTATGATTGAGGCAGTTACAGCTACATTATCTCAACCAGCGGCCTAAAAAAACAAATACTGGATGAGGATATGGATTCTGCATGTAAAGGCGCATTTATTCTGGGGGTTCCATTTCCAGATTTAGTGAAGCACATCAGAGAAATGTTGCTGCCCATGGTTTTGTCTCACAATGATGACTTTGCCCAGTATACAACATATTTCTGATACTCTTCCAATGTATGATGTGATTGAGACATTGGTCTCAAAGAAATAGAAGGACATTGACAAAACTTATTTTCCATGTTTTCTTTTCAAATGCTTTCCTATGGAAGGGTATGAGAAGAAATAACCTCAGGTTCCTAAACTGAATACAATCCTGGCCAGTATGACATCTACATTTTCTCTGGCTTCTGAAGAGTCATTGTTGATTGATGCAGCTGATAAAGTGGAGGGTTCCTTAAAGAGGGCATATGCTGCATCAAATGTTGCCTTGAGGGGACAAGGAGGCTTAGGACGGTTGGGGTGGGAAGCCCACAATTTGTCCAGATGGTGGTACTTAGTAGTGGGCAGAGCTCTGCTCTGGGTTTTTTTTTTTGCAACATCCAGGGGCAGGTAATTCTGTTGAGGCTGGACAGTCAGGTTGCAAAGTAGTATCTGAACTGACAGAGTTGCATGGAATATCCTTCCCTAGCTCTGTTCGCTTCTTATTCTTTCTTGGGCCAAGGTTAGTTTGTTCTACATCAGGGCAACATATCTCCCCGTGGTGGTCAACCTGCAGGCGGACAGGCTATGCAGGAATATACCTTTGTCAGTGGATGTTCATCTCCGTGTTCAGGCTTTCCAACTGGTAATTTTCTTAGTAGGTCCTTTTCTGGCTGTCTTTACCTCTCGAGAATGCTTTGATACCTTGTTTTTGCCCGAAGAGGTCAGGGTATGTGGCCTGGGGGATGGATGCACTGGCTGTCCCTTGGTCCCCAGGAACTCTTTATGCCTTCCCTCTGGTCTCCCCTCCCCATAAAGGTAGTACTTTAGAGGATTCGGAGGGTGAGGTTCACAGTGATTTTGGTAGCCCCTTTTTGGATTAGGAGACCATGGTTTCCTTAGAATGTCTTGGTGGTGGTGTCTCCTTTGTGCTTTCCTTGCTCTCCCAGCCCTCTCCGGTTCCTGGAACTCAGTCCCCAGTAACTCGCCAAGTTGAGGTTGATGCCCTGGATTTTGAGAGGCTAGGGCTGCAGCAGTTAGATTGTCCACGGGAAGCGGCCAGTAATATACAATCAGTGAAGAAATACATCCAGATTCTCTGCATATGCCTAATACTGGAGGAATTCTTATGTCTGATGCACCACTAAATCTTGTGACTCTTTGGGGAAATCAATTTCATGTTTACATTTTCTACAGGAAGGGTTCTCCAAGGGCTTGGCACCTTCTACCTTAGCGTTCCAGTGGGCGACTGTAACTTTCTGTAGAGATAGTAGGGGATGATTTGTCTGATTTCTTTGGCCAAGAAGCTGCCGATGAGTCTTTGGTTGATTAAGCTGTGGTTTCTTCTCCAGTTCTCTTGTGGGACTTCTCGGTAGTGTTGGCAGCTCTTTAAGCAGCCCTTTTGATCCTTTAGAGCAGGCCTCCTTGGCCTATGTTTCATCTGATGTGGCGTTCCTGGTGGCCATCACTTTGGGTAGGAGGCTTGGTGATTTGTCATCCTTGCTTATCACCTACACTTCCCTGAAGTTTTTCCACTGATCAGGTGGTTTTAAGACCTGACCCTAGTTTTCATCCCAGTCTTTTTCATTGCTCGCAGGAAATCCTCCTTCCAGTTTTTCAGTCTACAGACAAGATTTCATCTACACTGGATGTAAACAGGGCTCTGTTAGTGTATTTGGACTGTACTAGGGGCCCGATGTAGGTAGGCATTTACCGGTCGGTAACGGCCGAATTCGGCCGTTACCGACCGGTAAATGCCTTTTCCAATGTAGGGGGCATGTATTTACAGATTCGGTATTTTTACCGAATCTGTATTTACCGAATCGGTAAAATTACGGAATTGGTAAATACAGACTCGGTAAAAATACCGAATCTGTAAATGCAGATGTAGGTGGCGCTTAAAACAGTGCCACAGGCCCCTCAGAATTCGTTATTTACCATGTAATACTATTGCATGGTAAATAACGAATTCAGGTGTACATGCACATCTGTGCATGTACACCTATGCCATGTGACACACAGACATGCCCTTAGGGCATGTCTGTGTGCCACATGGCACACAAGCCTGACATTGGGGTGCTACAGGGTGTCAAAGTGACACCCCGTTCCCCCTGGCAGGATTTGGTATTTACCGATTCGGTAATTACCGAATCGGTATTTGCCATTGATTCCTATGGGCTTCAAGGCCCATATGAATCAATGGCAAATACTGATTTGGTATTTACCGAATCGGTAAATACCGAATCATACAGATTCGGTAATTTAAAAAGAAAATTTACCTACATCTGCCTACTCCATATTTACCTACTCTTAAATACCGAATCGGTATGATTCTGTATTTAAGAGTAGGTAAATCGAAATTACCTACATCGGGCCCCTAGATCTTTTTAGCCTTCTCAGGCCATGTTTGTGTCCCACAGTTCTGTGTATAAAGGGAAGAAAGCGTCCAGTGTGACTATCAGTAGGTGGGTCAGTCAGGCGATTTAATAAGCTTGTCTTCCTTCAATGTTATACTTGCTGCCTGAAGGTGTTGTAGCTAGATCTACCATAGCCTTCCCTGCTTACTGGGCTTAGGCAGTTAGGGTTTAATTCCAAGCCATATTTAGGGTGGCTACTTGGGACACTTGTGGAAGCCATGTTTTACTGTTCCCTAATGCCAACAGCCTGCCCAGCTCTGTGATGATCAATAACTGCAGTTGGCCTGTAGAAAGTGTGCAGAAGAGATTTGACCCTGGGAAATGGATCTACTTTTCCTGCTGGTATCGCAATGCAAGGCTTGCTCAAGGACACCATCCACAAGGCATGTGATGCTAGCTTAGCAACAGGCCTTTGGCCACACCATATTTAGAAGTGGCAAACCTTGTGCCCTTGATTGGGCAAATATTACACTCACCAGTTACCATTTCTAGTATATTGCATTAGCTTGGACAGTCCCACCTGTCACAAAGGAAACGTGGGTAGCAGGAGCCCCATCATCTTACACCATGCATGTGTCACACAGTGTTGGCCTCTTGATTGGCCTGGTGTTGAATAATTGTGTAACCTGCTGAGTTGTGATGGATACGTGATACCTTGGCCCATCATTTCTGAGAAACTGTCTTATTCTTGTGATTCTGTTGGACATGTGCAGCAACGTCTTTTTGTGGTTTAGACAAAAGATTGTGTGAGACTTTTACTCTTCTGACAGTTCGCTGCTGGTATGTTTTATAATAAATTTTCAGCATATGTGCTGAAGGAGTTTGTATTTATTTTATGTAGGATACTACAATTGGTGGAGAACGCGCTCCACGTTCTTTGGATAATTTTGGTAAAGTGGTTTTACAAACAGCAGTGAGTTCATTGTTGTCAAATTTATATGTGATTCTGATGCATATTTATTTATGGGTTTATACCGCGCTTGAATCGACTCCCGAAGGAGTATCTCTGCGCACACCGCAAGTGATAGACAAGAGTGGAAGAGCTGAACATTTATAGAGGTACTAAGCCTGGAACAAAACCGTTTTTAGCCGTTTCCTAAAGGACAGATGGTCGGGACATTGCCTAATATAGTCAGGGAGTTTATTCCAAAGGCTAGAGCCAAGAAGGGAAAGAGCTTTCCCACCCTGTCTTGCCTTTTTAACCATTGGAACTTGAAGCAAAGACTGATTACTAGAACGAAGGGTACGTACTGGATTGTATGGAATGAACTTTTTCGCCAAGTACGAGGGACCTAAACCATGTATACCCTTATGGACCACACAGCAGGTCTTGAATTTAACCCGCTGGCGTATCGGCAGCCAGTGTAGTTGTTCCAGCAAGGGGCGTGACGGAGATCTAGGTGGGGCATTCAGGACCAACCTAGCAGCAGTATTTTGTACCACCTGAAGCTTGCTAAGGACACCATCGTTTGCCGATAGCAACAGCCCGTTACAGTAATCTAGGCGGCTGAGCACCAAGGCCTGAACCAACGTTTTCCTAGTTGTGTCTGGAAGTAAGGGGAACACTTTATGAAGTAATCCAATCGTGTGAAAACAGGACCCAACCGTCTGGTGAACGTGGTCCTTTAATGCTAGATCTCGATCCAGCTGTACGCCCAAGTTCTTTACCACCTGTTTAGGGCTAGGGACAGGACCCAGATCTGGGGGCCACCAGTCTGGAGTCCACAACATTAATGCTTCCCCAAAAAGCATAACCTCCGTTTTTCCAACATTACATTGTAGGAAATTCAGAGCCATCCACTGAGAGACCGCCTTCATGCCTTCTGAAAAGGACTGTTTGACCATGGGACTTAGTGACTTAAAAGGGAAAAGGAGCTGAGTGTCATCAGCATATGACACCGGGATGAATCCATAAGATCTCATAATACTGGCCAGGGGGGCCACGTATATGATAAAAAGAGTAGGACTTAAACATGAACCTTGTGGTACCCCCTTTGTGAGCTCTACAGAGGCAGATCGAAATGAGCCCATGTTAACACACTGTGTGCGGCCAGTTAAAAAGCTCCTCATCCAGGCCAATGCCGAACCCTCAAGCCCCACCTCTACCAGACGCCTGAGCAAGATGTCATGGGATATAGTATCGAACGCCGCCGATAAATCCAATAGTACCAGAATCACTGAACGCCCCATATCCTGGGACATTCGGATGTCATCTACCACTGAAAGGAGCGCTGATTCTGTACTATGGCGAGGCCTGAAGCCGGACTGAGAATAATCCAGACTTCCTGTTCGCTCATATAATTATGTCATTGGTTTTTGTACTTGGGTACATCATCATCACGTTCAGACTATGATGATGAGGACTCCTGTGGAGGTAATGAGGATCACCGGTAAGTAACTAATTCATTCTGCAACAATCAGCCTGGTATAGCGTCCTCCGATCACGCTAACGTTACTATAAATATCAACCATAACCATGCACCTAGGAAAGGTCCACTTCAGGGTTTGCATCCCAGAGTTCTTAGGGATCCCATCCTAAAAGCGCAGCTCTCAGAGCAACTTTAGGAATGTTTCCAATTTACTGACAATAGGGAGGTTTTTGTTCCAGGGATATGGGATGCGTTGAAAGCCATTCTGAGAGGTAAATGCATTTTGATGTAAGTGCATTTGCATACAATACATACTCAGGAGACAAAGAATAAAAGTAGAATTAGCTACCAGAGAAAGGAATTACAGGGAAACAACCTCCTTTGTGAAGATGAGGAAGCTCGCTATCACTAGAGGTCCGCTTAGGGCTCTGTGCCTGAACCTTTGCCTCTTTCTCTTTAAAAAAATCCTCTTATGTTGCAGAGAGTAAAGTTGGAAATCATCTGGCGAGGTATTTCAGAGGGAAATGGTGTGTAAAAGAAGTGTAAAGTGGTTGGTAGAGACATCTTACAGGCAGAAGAAGACAAGATGGTGGCTTTCAGTAAATAGTACCACACTCTATCCAAAGGATGTGTGTTCACTACATCTCCAGAAGCAGTAGCTGACATTATTGCCATTGCAAATATGGATCCTGGATTATGTTCCTTTTGATCCCAAACCTAGAGCTGTTGGCAGATCAAAAGAAACGAGATCGTAAAGGGTTTCAATTCAGGTGGCATCCGGAATAGCTTTCCCTGTAGCAGATATGTTGCCCTCACTAGGGGATCTGGAATGCTCTTTACCATAAGCAGTACATTGGCTAAAACAATTTGAAGTGGATTCCAGCTTGAATATAAACTGTTAAATCGGAAGGTTTGCATCTTACACGTCCTTCTCAAACAGCTCAGACTTTGAAGGAAAACTATTGTTTTTGATGAGCAGCTAATTATATAAAACATTTGGATATTAGTATAAGAAGTTTATTAGTCAATTAAAACCCTAAACATTGCTACATTCATACTTTTATCAAACATTTAAAAGGGACTAGAGAGCTTATTATACATCAAAACAACAATTGTGCAACGTAATTGGGAGGTGGTCTCATTATTTGCTACCCATTATGTTATTAAATAAAAATACCAACATACGAAAAAATTTCAACGGATCAGATAAATCAAACCAACCACTGCCTTCCTACAGATGTAAGAAATAATTTGTCATAAGCCAGCTTTTTCTCCTCAGTAGTGAAAATATATATACTTGACTGTGCGGTTAATTGTAAATCTACCAATAAAATACCAGTGTAAAACGCTACTGTATTTAACCTGCCGGTGCGTATGACTAGAGGGTGAATAAAGTGCAAATAACCACTTGTTAGGCAAATATTTCCATAATTTGATGGGATAGGGAACAGCTTCTATCGCTTTTCCTAGCAGCCGGTCCTTACAAATCAATTTACCCAATCACGATTATTTAGATAATTTGACAGGATTGACCAAACCTTATATTGAATTCACTAGCCACCTGTATCAGCGTGTCCTTAGAGCCACAATGGTGCTTATCAATTCACTGCATGGTCTCCCCCAAGTCCACCCCGGACCTGACTTATGCTCCTATCAGGTTTTTAAAGACTGCCAAGAACTGCACTAATCTAATGTTCAACTTTATATTTCTTGGGTCCAGTGTCTCCATCAGTGCGGTTCTGCAAGACCTGACTCCCAGATCGATGAACTCTTGTTAATAGACCTCTTCGCTGATTAACCAATACTGGACAGATCAGATAACGTGCTTGAGGATCTTGATTCCCTGATGGCATAATCGACTGTTCATATCTTTGCCTAGGCCGCCTTTCCTCCTTTTTGGCAGGAGAATTAGTGTGGGTATCTCACCAAGTCTGAGAGCCAGGAATGAATGTTTAACCTTACAATTGTAAGGGGCTGCAAGCACCCTTGGAGACGCCTGGTCAGCCTTTATCTGCAGTCCAGCTTTGCAATTTAATCAACTTATTTACCATTTTCTTGAATGCTTGCCCAGATATATTTGAGTTCAAAGGAACACACAATTCTCGTATCCCAATACCATTCTCAAGGTATTTTTTATAGGCGCCATTCCCCTGACAAATGAATTTCAGACCAAACTCTATTGGCCAGTGTATCATCAGCAGCTGTACGCAGTTTGTAACAGAGCTTTACAAAAGCCTCCAGTCTGCCAAGTGTCTGCTTTGTCAGTGAAATTTTCAACCGAACTTGTGCCGGAAGGTTTGTGTGTAAGATCTTATAACTAGCTTATCATACCTAGCAATATCTCTGCTCATATGCAAGGGTTGGTATCAGTTTGGCCTTAATTACTGCTCCCAGGGGTCTCAGATCATGACCTCGGATTGATCATGCCAGTGATGAAAATACATAGTTAACCCTTTCTGTGCTCTGGACAGCTGGTAGCCGTCCTTAGCCACGATGGGTGTGTGCGCAGGACAGCTTCTGGCCATCCTTGCACATGGCATCTGAAATCCAGAAGGATTTCTCCCCACCCCCAACAGCCTCAGGAGCTGGGGAAGAACTTCCCCAGCTCCAGAGGCTGTGTAGTTGGTTTCCCTTAAAAGATTCAGCCCGCAAGTCACGTTGACGTAATTTCAGTGAAACCGAAAGTGAAATGAGCTGATAGGCTCATTTCAGTTTCACTTTCTACATGCTCAGTGGGCTTTCTTAGCACCCTGACCACGTAGAAAGTCAGGAGAGGTATCGTTGGTAAGGGGAGACTTTACCCTTTCCAATGTTACACCTCCCTAGTGGGGGATTCCCAAGCAGGGAACCACCCACTAGGCACCAGGGAGGTGGAAGCAGCCCCTTAGGCAAGGGCCTTTTCTCCCCACAAAATTAATTGAGCAAAATCAGTCTTTCTGCCCCCCCCCCCACCCCGGGGGCAGTTGCCCCCAATCTGCCATCCCAGGGGGGGGGCACAGAAAGCCCACTAGAAGACAGGGTTTTATTTGATTTAGGGGTGGGGGCTGCCAAAGATGGGCATGCCAATGCCCCCGCCCCAGAAAAATTCCAGTTTTCTGACACCCCACCCCCAGCCCCCCCACCAAACCCAGACATTTCTGAAAACTACACACCCGGAGGAGTCCAGGGATGTATGGCTTGCATGGATCCCCCAATGTTTTCCTACCCAGAATCCCCTGCAAACCTCCAATTTAGCAGAAAAAATAAACATTTTCTCAAACTTCGTTGTGGGATCACCGGACTGACACAAATTCCCTACCACCCAGCGTTCCCCCAGGTCTCCCGATATAAATGGTACCTCACTGGGCTGGTCAAGTACCCACAACGGGCAAGGGCCTAAAACATATTGTGGAGACATCAAAATTACCTATCACAAAACGGCCTGGTTTTGCAATGGGGGTCACCTGGGTTTTTGGCCCTGGGCTCGGTGGCCATGTTGGGAAACCTACCTAACCCACACATTTCTGAAAACTAGACACCTGGGGGAGTCCAGGGAGGTATGGCTTGCATGGATCCCTCAATGTTTTCCTACCCAGAATCCCCTGCAAATTTAGCTGTAAAAAAATCACATTTTCCACATATTTGTGCTGACACAGTTATCCCACGCAAAAATATATGGAAATTTTGATTTTTTTCAGCTAAATTTGAGGTTAGTGTTCAAAGTCCACAGCTAGGCACTTTGGAAAAAAAGTGTCCGTTTTCACTGTAATAATGTGGTGTGTCCACGTTGCGTTTTGAGCAGTTTCCTGTCGCGGTCACTTGGGCCTACCCACAAAAGTGAGGTACCATTTTTATCGGGAGACGTAGGGGAACACAGAATTGTAAAGCAACTGTTATTACCTATTGACTTTTGATGAATTTTTGCCTTCCAAATGGTTACCTTTTTATGAACTTTTTATACTAATGTAATAATGTATTTATTTATTATCTGCACTATGCACTTTCCATCTATGTATTCTTGCCATTCTGTAGTAGGGGATCTCTGTGTATAGTCATAATCTAGTGAATAGTCCCGCAAATTTGCGTGGACCCCGGCAATCAAAAATAATCTCTTAAGTTGTCAAAAAATGCAGAACTGCAAAGACACTTAAGAGAGAATTTAAATACAAATAATGCAGCCTATATCCATCCACAGGCTACACTGTCCAGTACTTCAACTAGAAATTCCACCAAAAACAACCATACAAACAGCACAGCCTGCCCAGTTTCTTCTACAGAAAAACTTGCCTCTACCAGTAAAAGCCTCTGGAATGATAGAGAGGAAGGCATGGACAGACAAGCCCCATAGGCTGCCATTATGTGGCTTAACTAGGATACTGTGCCTTTAAGAGAACTTTCCAGAACTTCTCCCAGTATCCCAGAATGCACAGCAGGTCCCATTTACTTTCAGTTCTTTTTTCCGGCTCCTGCTAACAGGACCCTGGTGCATTGAGCTCTCCCTTTTTCAAGGGTTTATTGGACTTTTGTGCACTTTTGGCTTAAAAGTGTTTTCAGTAATTGGACTAAATCAGTCTTATACGTTCTTGCTGGAACCCCACCCCCGCTTCCGGCGGACTGTCCATTACGCTATACTGACTGCCCCTTCAGGTATCTGGGAATCCAAGTTTCTTCCGACCCGGACGAATTTCACGCCCTCAATCTGGGACCCCCTCTGGAGCGGTTCAAAAGGGACGTGAAGGTGTGGCGTTCCCTCCCTCTCACTCTCCTGGGCAAAGCCGCATTGTTCAAAATGATGACGTTGCCCCGTTTTCTGTACCTCCTCGAGAACACACCGTTCCTGGTCTCCCCCTCCTACTTTAAGAATATCGCGGCAGCTGTATCTACTTTACTATGGGACTGGAAACCGGCCCGGATCGCGCAATGCAAGCTGGTAAAGGACTGGTACGATGGGGGTATAGCGCTCCCCAATATTGAATTGTACTACTGGGCTGCCCACCTTAAGCAAATTAATTACTGGCTCCACGCCCCGCAAGCGGAACCCGCCTTTTTGGCGGATAGGCATGGTATTGAACCCAGGGGACTGCTGAGAAACCTGTATAGTCGTAGAGTCCCATCTGATCTGATAGCCCGACCCGTCACACAATCCAGCTCTGGTACAGGGCACATAGACACCTTCAATGCGCACACGTAATTACACTAATGACACCCCTGTGGGACTCACACAGATTGGGGTTCATGGGTAATAGTAAGGGGTTCCAGGCATGGGACTCCATAGGTATATCCGTGGTGGGTGATCTCTGGAGAAAACGTACCGTAGTAGACTTCGCTTTTCTACAAACCAAACATGATATGGCCCAATAAGAATATTACAGATATATGCAAATACGACACGCGCTTCTCTCAACCATCCCGACCGGAACAACATTACAGGACTCCACCCCTCTAGAGGACAGACTGCTTACAGAACATATGCCCCACAAAGCGACATCCCTCACATATCGGAAACTGGTCAACAATCTCCCTGACATGCTATCCAAGTTGCGCCTTTGTTGGGTGGGAGATATTGGTGACCTTGATGACTCAGAATGGCAGGAGGCACTCTCCTCGACAAAGGAATCAGCGATTCCGTCCAGACTTAAACTGGTCCAGTTGAAAATCGTTCACCGCACATACTACACCAGAACGGTTCTTCACAAAATAGGAAGAACCTCTCACGAATTTTGCCTCCGTGGATGCGGGGAGAGGGGGACATTTTACCACACGATCTGGGACTGTAGATGTGTAGCCACGTACTGGGCGGCGGTTATGCGGACCATTTCCCAAACCACAAAAGTTTCCCTACTGCCCAACCCACGTCGCTGTCTGCTAAACATTTGGGAGGCAGAAGATCTGACCCATCGTCAGCTGGACTGGGCTGTGCTGGGTATGATGGTGGCGAAGCGCAATATAGCCAAGCTGTGGGGTTCCAACGTCCTGCCCACGCTGAGAGACTGGTGCAAAGATATGGATGACGCCATGGTGGCCGAAAAGGCGGTGTTTGTTCATCGTGGTTGCCCGGCAAAATGGGGGCAAATCTGGGGGGCATGGAATAAATTTAGGGGGGATATATGTGAACCACCGCGAGTTGACACAGATGAGGACCTTTCAGATTGAGGATTGAGCCTGGTCTTTATGTACTGATGGTTGTGTCACCTAGTGTGCTGCTTTCCGCCCTTTGATGGACGGATATAGAGATGTGGGGATGAGTTGGTGGCCGCACGGCTGGTTAACAATATACTGCAATGTGTGACTGTCTGTTCTCTCATCTTCGAAGGATTGCTTGTGCTGCGCGTGCCTTTACGTTTCACGGTAAAGTTTTGTTATTTGGTTATTGTAAAATCATAGACCTAAGCCATATCGTATGCCTGAAATACTCGATACATGATACACCTAGTTTCTATTCGCCGCCGGACCCCTGGGTTGTCGGCCATGCGGCTGTGTTATCCTATTGACAATGCCTGAACTCTATTTCTGCTGCGGCCGGCCCGAACGGGTTGTAGGCCTTACGCTGTGTCATGCTGGAGGTGTACAATAATGGTCTTTAAAAAAAAAAAAGTGTTTTCGTTTGTGTACTTGGTGTTTCCCTTCACTCCTGTGTGTTTGTTCAGGCTTTTTAGGGCTATAAAATGCCTGCTCTATTCGACAAGTGCCCAGCATGTGGAAGGAAGAAGGCCAAGACTGAGATACACAATGTCTGAATCCTCTGTCTCCCTGAAGCACATGTCCCTGAAGAATGTGACATCTGTCAGACCTTTTCATCAAGGACCCTGAGGGACAGGCTGAAGATTAGGCTTCAAGGCCTAGAGGAGAGACGGCTGCAGGCTGCAGGTGGGTCTGGGCAGGCTGGGAAGGCTCCCTCTGCCTCTGCTGAGGCCTCTGGGGGGCTCCCCAGAGGCAGGAAACCCAGCAAACGGTCCCGGTCTCCGTCGAGAGGGATGACGACGGTGTGTTCCCCATCTCCCCGGGGCTCCGGGTCGAGATGGCGTGAGAAGTCGACATCGAAAGGCCTGGGTAGGCCGCCGTCGAAATCACCGTCGACGGCGTCTTCGTCGTCGACGTCAAGACATCGACGTCGAAGAAGGACTGACAGGCACCGGCGCTCGCCGTTGAAGCGACACCGTCGGTCGCCGTCGAGTGAACGGTCGGCGTCGAGGGGCTCCTCAACGTCGAGGACCTCGGACAAGCGGTGGGCGCCGAGGAGGAGTCGGCGTTCATCGTCGAGGACTGCACGTTCGACGTCGCGGAAGCGGCGTTCGGCATCGAGGAAGAAGCGCTCGATGTCGCGGAGGTGGCGTTCGACGCCGGAGTCGCGGAGGCGACGTTCAACGCCGGAGAAGCGACGCTCGACGCCGGAGAAGCGACGCTCGACATCGAGAAGAAAGAGGTCGGCGTCTTTGAGGCTTTCCAGCTCTCCTAAGCGGCTCAGAAGGATTTCTGGCGCCAGAAGTCACGCTGGGTTGGGTGGAGGACGCCAGAGACGGCGATCACCTACTGGAGGGGCTGAGTCGCAGTCCCCTCCCCCGAAGAAGTCACCGGGCTCGGTGTACTCTGTGGTTTATACACCACCTCGGCCTAAGACCCCCCCCCCGCCTCCTTTACCTAGAGAGGATCCTCCCATCAATCCTCCTCTTCCACCACTTCCTCCCGCAGGGCAACCACCACCACCGCTTCCGCCACGTGGGCCTGCTCCTCGGTCGGAGATGCCTTTTCCTCCACCGAGGTCGGTGTCACTGCCTCCGCTACCTACACCGCCTAAGGGGACTCCAAAACCACTACCCCAGGATAGGCCAAGGAAGACACCTCCACAGAGGCCTGCGGAGCGTCCACGTACAGGGAGATCGCGCTCTCGCTCCAGGAGGAGGGAACGATCGCGCAACAGGTCATCCACACGGTCGAGACGACGCCACATGATGGGCAGGTCTCGTTCCCAGACAAGGTCCTCGGGGACCAGGGACTATTCTCCAACTTTGTCGGAGTCACCGGAGACAAGGGTGTCACCGGTTGACGATCTGGTGTCCTTTCATGATGTCCTTTTAAGAGGTGCAGCGAAGTTGGGCATTTCGTTGACGGTGCCCATGCCCAAGACATCGGTGATCTTCGAGACGCTTCACCAGAAACATCTGTCTCGGCCATTACTACCACTGGTACCGGGCCTGGTGGAGCCGGCCATGGACCTTTCCCTCACCCCGGCGGTGACTAAGGTGGCCCCCTCAAGACTGCAGAAAAAATACCGGGCTCCCAACTCGGATCTGGCTTTTCTAAGGGTGGAACCCTGAGGAAAATGATATTTTGCCTGACCAATATGTCCCCTGCGTGTACCCTATGTTTAATGTATGTGCATGTCATACATGCATTTTCCCTTAAGTGGCCTGAATCACAAGGCCTCTGCATTACGTCCTGCATTAGGATGCCAGTCATCAAGTCTCCCATGTAAGAAATGTTAAGTTAGCATTTAAGGCCCATGTATTTGCATTGTGCACTTTTAAATAAATCACGATTAACCCTTTTTGTGGTTCAGCCTGAGCCTGTTTCTAAATTAAGGGTTTTTCATGGCTCAGACACTCTGAAAGCTACAGTTACGTATCCCTGACCTCGCATACTTCTGGCTCAGAGAGTTCTTCTGGCTCAGAGAGAAAGAGGCACAGCAAGGGGTGCCAAGACAGTGTTTTGCAAAATAGTTATCTGCTTGTTGTACAGAATCACATTCTTGCCCGGTGAAGAAGGTAAACAGAACCCGTCTGCAGAGATAGGGCCTAGCTTTTCTGTCTCTGTTTAAATGAAATTACAGTACTTGCATCTGTAGAAAGCTCACAGCCCCCATGCAATGAACGAAGAAATATATGCCCTTTCTATCTTTTAGTGATGAGCAACCTTTGCTTCAGATAATACATCCCCGACTCAAGATATCAGATAGTACCAGACGTGCTGGTCGCCCTGACACTGAAGGTTTCTCTACTAGACTTAAAGTCAGCTTCCCCCCAGTTACACGTCAGTTGCACGTCATGATCAAGTTGCACGCACAAGTAGGGCAAAGTTCCAGCCTGCCATGCAACCCCCTCCATGTATCCACCCACCTATGACTCATCAAGTGTACACCCTCATGCACGCCCACATGCTCTTATCTTCTTTTCTCTCTTGCTCTGCCTCGAAGCACTCCTCCCTATGTACAAGAATGTACTATAAATATGTACTCTGTAAATAAATGTTTAGAAGACCCTTCCAGAACCTTAGAGGTGATGGAACAGATTCTCCCTTAACTCGAGTTATTGGAATAAAGCCCTTTAATTCGGACATCACGGATTCTGCCTCTCATTTAAATGCATAGAGGAAGAGGCGGCCAACAGTCGGCAACAGCGACTAAAGGCCCGGCCGGGTCTAGGCCCTGAGCGCTTACTTCCCCTACATCTGTACCCACTCCGGTGGCGGGAAGCGTTCAATTTTTTCTGGCAGAGTGGAGAAAAATTACTCAGGACAAGTGGGTGCTGTATATTGTTTGCAATGGATACAGTCTTTGGTTCACCAGCCCGCCTCCAGCAATTCCACTGGTCAGCTCGCAGTTTCAGCTGCGCGAGCTCCAGGCGGAGGCCGATATCCTGTTAAGGAAAAGGGCGATAGAAGACGTACCTCGGTCTCAAAGAGGAAGAGGTCTGTACTCCCGGTTCTTCCTGGTTCGCAAGAAGGACAAGAACGAGTTCAGGCCCATTCTGGACTTGCGACAGGCAAACAAGTGGATTCGCAGAGAAAAGTTTCGCATGCTGTCGTTGCATCAGATTTATCCTCAGTTTCAACAGGGGGACTGGCTATGTGCTATAGACCTACAAGATGCGTACTTCCATGTGCCCATTGCACTCAAACACAGGAAGTTCCTGTGATTCCAAGTCGGCGCCAATCATTATCAATACACAGTACTGCCATTCGGACTGAACTCTGCGCCGAGAACATTCTCGAATTGCATGGCGGTGGTAGCGGCGCACCTGAGAAAGAACAAGGTGTTCATCTACCCGTACCTGGACGATTGGTTGATCAAGGCCTCCTCCTTCTCGGAAGTGCAAGCCCACTTCCAGAAGACGTGCGTTCTCTTGAACAAGCTGGGGTTGCACATCAACATGTCCAAGTCTGTCCCGACTCCGGTCCAGTGCATACAGTACTTGGGAGCCTCCATCAATACGCTGTCAGCAAGCGTGTCTCCTTCGGAGGAGAGATGATTATCACACCTTCGGAAGGCTCAGGCTCTTACGACCACTCCATCTACAACAGTGAGGACGGTGTCTTCTCTACTGGGATCGATGGCCTCTTGTATCTTCCTAACGCCACACGCACGGCTACACATGAGACCGTTGCAAGAGTGCTTGGAGGACCAGTGGGATCAGAGGAAAGGATCTTGGGACGACAAGATAAGACTGTCTCTGCATGCTCTTCAGTCTCTGAAGTGGTGGTGTTCAGCGGAGAATCTACTCAGAGGGGTCCCTTTCCACAATGACATTCCCACTCAGACTGTCGTGACGGATGCTTCTCTCCAAGGCTGGGGGCGCACTCCGGAGACTTACAGATTCAGGGAACGTGGTCCCCGATGGAGGCCACGTATCACATCAATTTCCTGGAACTCAGAGCTCTTCACTTGGCACTGAAGGCCTTTTATCCGTCCTTTCAGACCAACTCACTGCTTGTACTGACGGACAATACGACCACGATGTATTACCTCAACAAGCAGGGGGGTTCGAGATCGCGCACCCTGTCGCAGGAGGCGCATGCGATCTGGCATTGGCTTCTGGCCAGAGGACTGACGATAACGGCTACCCATCTGCCAGGTGTGCAGAATGTTCAGGCGGACGCACTGAGCAGACTGCTCCAGGAAAACCACGAATGGGTCATAAACGACGAAGTACTAGGAGAAGTCTTCGCAAGGTGGGGGACTCCAGACGTAGATCTGTTTGCCACCGCCGAAAACAACAAATGCCGAGACTTCGCCTCCAGGTACTACCAGCGGGGGACGCTGGGGAATGCGCTATGGATCGACTGGTTGAACAGCTTTCTGTACGCTTTTCCACCCATTCCCCTGATTCCGGCAGTACTCATCAAGTTGGCCTGGTCCAGGGCGTGGATGATACTTATTGCTCCGGAATGGCCCAGGCAGTGGTGGTTCACGGACCTGCTTCACCGGTCTCTCCTTCCTCACATGCGGCTGCTGTGCAGGCCGGACCTTCTCACGAAGTTCGGGGGACAGATGCTGCACCCAAACCTCTCGTCTTTGAGTTTGGCTGCATGGCTCCTGAGATAGTGCAATATGGCCATTTGAATCTGCCCGAAGATTGCATGGACATACTGAAGGAGTCTAAACGACCTTCCACTCGGACTTCCTATGCTTACAAGTGGAAGAGGTTCTGTATCTGGTGCAAGTCCAAGAACTATGACCCGGCGACGTGCAAGGAGGATGTCATTCTTCCTTACCTTCTACATTTGGCGCAGTCTGGCCTTAATGTTCATTCCATTAAGGTTCATCTCGCTGCATTGACTGCCTACAGGAAATGCCCTTCACAGACTTCCTTCTTCCAGATCCCTGTGATCAAAGATTTTCTGGAAGGCTTGAAGAAAGTATTCCCTCCTGTCAGGCTTCCTTCGCCTTCATGGGAATTGAATATGGTGCTGTCCAGATTGATGAAGGAGCCTTTTGAACCTATTCATAAGGCTTCGTTGCAGCACCTGTCCTGGAAGGCGGCGTTCCTCGTGGCCATTACATCGGCCCGCAGGGTGAGTGAAATTTAGGTGTTGTGTTGCCAAGAACCTTATACCGTTATTTCATGCTGCTAAGGTTGTTATGCGTACTCACCCTAAATTTCTTCCCAAGGTTATTTCTGATTTTCATGTCAACCAGACGATAACTTTGCCTACGTTTTTTCAGAATCCTTCATCTCCAGCGGAAAGGTCTTTACATTCCCTGGATGTTAGGAGGGTGTTGAAATGTTATCTGGATAAAACCAAAGATATTCGTAGGTCAGACCAATTGTTTATCAATTATGGATCGGTCAGGACGGGTCTTGCGACCTCGAAGCAGTCCATCTCTAGGTGGATTGTGTCCTGCATGCAGCTGTGTTACCAAAAAGCTAATAAGACCTTAGGGGGTAAACCTAAGGCTCATTCCACCAGGGGCAAAGCTGCCACGACTGCTTTGCTCCGTAATGTTCCAATTGCAGAAATCTGCAAGGCGGCCACTTGGAAGTCGGTCCATACCTTTGCTAAGCATTACTGCCTGGACACTGATGCCAGGGTAGACGCTCAGGTTGGGCAGGCTTCGCTGCGAAATCTGTTCGCACAATAGTGGTGTTATTTCTCTTTTCTCCACCGCCGCTTTGGTGTGGGGTTGGGCTTGCCATTCTATTCACTAGATTATGACTATACACAGAGATCCCCTACTACAGAAGGAGTAGTTTCTGTCCTGTAACTCTAGTTCTGTAGTAGGGGTATCTCTGTTATAGTCATAAGCCCCTGCCCTCCTCCCCGGTGGAGAAAGATTTTCATGTCAGGAATGCTACAGGTCTGGCGTGTTACGCCTTCAAAAAGAACTGAAAGTAAATGGGACCTGCTGTGCATTCTGGGATAAGTTCTGGAAAGTTCTCTTAAAGGCACAGTATCCTATTTAAGCCACATAATGGCAGCCTATGGGGCTTGTCTGTCCATGCCTTCCTCTCTATCATTCCAGAGGCTTTTACTGGTAGAGGCAAGTTTTTCTGTAGAAGAAACTGGGCAGGCTGTGCTGTTTGTGTGGTTGTTTTCGGTGGAATTTCTAGTTGAAGTACTGGACAGTGTAGCCTGTGGATATAGGCTGCATTATTTGTCTTTAAATTCTCTCTTAAGTGTCTTTGCAGTTCTGCATTTTTTGACAATTTAAGAGATTATTTTTGATTGCCGGGGTCCACGCACATGGGCGGGACTATTCACTAGATTATGACTATAACAGAGATACCCCTACTCTTGCCATTCCATTCTTGCCATTCCATTCGCCTTACGATGTGATTAGCCATTCCATACTATCAGGATTGTGTATTGTTGTATGCTTATTTTTATTTTCTTGTACCCATTGATACTGATTTATAGTGTTGCTTTTACAAAAATATGTAACTTAAATTATGAGGTTATTTTTTTCCCTTGTATGTATTTTTGATTGTACTTTTGAGGTCGTAATGACCGAAATAAAGTTTATACTGATTATGATGATGCCTTCCAAATGTAAGACAATGTGTAAAAATGCCCTATAATTCACATGCTAGTATGGGTACCCACAATTTTGTAGATGTGCAAATAGCTACTGTTTCTAAAATCAATATTTTTTTCCCATTTCGGAAAAACATGGGTGTCTTTGATACCTAGTTTTCGCTCTTTATATTTTACCAAATGAATTGCTATATACCCGGTACACAATGAAAAACCATTGCAAGACGCTGCTCAGTTATTGGCTCTGGGTTCCTCAGGTTCTTGGTGACCCTACAAGTCCTATATATCCCCACAACCAGAAGGGTCCAGTGGATGTAACCATATATTGCTTACAAACATCTGTTTTACTTAGAAGTTGTTACAGGTGAAAATGTTGGCACAAATGGCTGTTTTTTTAAACTCATTTTCAATTTTTCTTAATTTCAAACTTGAAAGATTTACACAAATGACCCTATTTGAATGCAGAATTTTTTCTACTTTTCAGAAATGTATAGCTTTCCGGGATCCATTATTGCTTTCACACCCATTTCTACCACTAACTGGAAGGAGGTTGAAAGCACCACAAAAAGTAGCAAAAATAGGCTATGCCCAAGTAAAATACCAAAACTGTGTAGAAAATGTTGGTTTTCTGACAAAAGTCTGCCTGCCCCTGAAAGCTGGGAAGATGATGATTTCAGAACCACAAACTCTTTTTGATACAATTTGCAGGGGGAAAAACAGACACTTTCTTCTGCAGCACTTTTTCTCCATTAAAAAAAAAAAAGAAAATAGCTATGTTTTGGCTATTTTCTGGGACCCCTCCAGGGGAATCCACAAACTCTGGGTACTTTTAAAATCCCCATGATGATGGAAGAAAAAGATGCAAATTTGGCATAGATACCTTACTTGGACAAGTTAAGTCCTTGGAAAACTTGGAAAAGTTACAAGGGCCTATGTGCAAACTAACCTAATAGCAAAAAAAAAAGGCTTAGCACAGTTTGGGAAAAGGCCTAGTAGTGAAAGGGATAATGTAAAAAGGGGCTCGAGTGGGGGCGCGGCAGGAATAGGCAACAACTTAGTTTTGGTTACTTGTGGGTTTATTTTAGACAGTAAATGGTCTGTACAACTCCTTCTACTAGAGGGGGGCCTCCGTGGCGATCTGCTGCGACTCCTCCTACGTCTCGGGGCTTTCTCCTTCTTCCTCTTTCCTTCCGAGGGTCTTGGGGGAGGCTCTTCGTCGGAGTCCGTCGCGGCTGGCTCTGACCCCTCCCAGGTGGTAGAGAGGGAAAGAAACAGGAATCGAGTGTAAGTACTGTGTACTCTTGCGTATCAACAAAAGGGGGGTAGGGAGTGAGGGAGTATACACCGGTGCTCAACTATTTACAGAGTCCTACGTGGGCGGAGGGGTAGTGCTCAGGAATAGGTATACCGGGACTTAGGTCTCCCCCGCTTTGGTACCTAATGTACTTTTACCGCCAAACCAGCCCCGCAAGCGGTCACGCACCTGAACAAGCCAAGCACCTCCCCTGGGTGAGTGGCTGGGCGGCTCACAGGAACGGTGGCCTCCTGGCTTGCTCCCGTCCTCAGCTGGCGCCGACTCAGCTTCCCTCTGGGTATTCTCCGCTGGTACACTCTCCGCTGGTACTCCCCCGGCCTCTGATGGTGTCCGCCGTCCTCCTTCCTCCGTCTCGCTCTCCAAACTCTCCCGCTGACTGTTCCGCTCGTTTCGCTCCTCCGCCCTCCAGGTGTACAAGCACACCTGTGGTTCCGGGGCCCGACCTTTTGTCGGAAACGCGTAGGCAGTAGGCTCCTCCCCACCTTGCAGCGTCCAGGAATTAAAGGGCCAGTCCTCCTCTGCCGTTACCGATGCATTCCAGTCCATGTCCTGCGAGGTGGAGAGAGAGACAGAAGGGGGTAAAGGCATCACATCACCAACCCCTTCCATGCTATTTGCGGTGTCCCGAGGGGGTGTGGGAGCCGCAGGCTGTGCAGAGCGGTCACGTGCAGGGTCCCTCCTATACACCCCGTTACACACCTCCCCCCTAGGACGCTCCCGATCGGGGAGCGGGTGACGGGAGAGATAGTCCGCACTGACGTTCTCAGTGCCCTTTTTATGATGTACCGTGAACCGGAATGGCTGCAGGGCCAGGAACCACCGCATCACCCGGGCATTGTTTGATTTGTTACGCGCCATCCAGAGCAGTGGGGCGTGATCAGTGTACAGGTCAAATGGGTGTCCCTCCAGGTAATATGCTAGCTTTTTCACGGCCCAGCGTACCGCCAAACACTCCTTCTCAATAGTCGCATATTTTAGCTCTCTGGGAAACAGTTTGCGACTCACATAGACCACCGGATGTTCGTGCCCATCCGCCCCCATCTGGGACAACACTGCCCCGATGCCATAGTCCGAGGCGTCGGTATGCAGTATGAAGGGTGAGTTGAAATCCGGGGAGTTCAACACCGGTGCAGAGGTGATAATCCGTTTTAAGTGACTGAAGGCGGTGGTCATACGTTCATTTCTTGGGATAGGGGTATTGGACTTCCCTTGTGATCGTAATGAGTCCGTAAGGGGGGCTGCGATCTCGGCAAACGCAGGGATAAACCTCCTGTAATACCCTACCAAACCCAGAAAAGCCCTCATCTCTTTACGTGTGGACGGAAAGGGGGTATCAGCAATAGCTCTCACCTTCTCTATCTGGGGCTCTATCAAGCCGTGACCTAGGAGGTATCCTAAATATTTGACTTTTTGGAATGCGACCCTTGATTTTTTCGCATTGATTCGTAATCCGGCTTGGTGCAGCACCCGCAGGACTTGTTGTAGGTGCTGGAGATGCTCCTCCCAGGTTTTGCTGTGGATGACTATATCATCCAGATATGCTGATGCCATGGACGATACTGGTGCCAACACGGTGTTCATGAGCCGTTGAAACGTTGCCGGGGCCCCGTGCAACCCGAAGGGGAGGACAGTGAATTCATAGTGTCCTTCATGAGTGCTGAAGGCAGTCTTCTTACAGTCCTCTTCTCTCAAGGGCACCTGCCAATAACCCTTGGTCAGGTCGAGGGTTGTAATGTACCGTGCTTCGCCCAGACGTTCTATCAATTCGTCGACTCGAGGAATTGGGTATGCGTCGAATTCGGATATCTCATTGAGTGCGCGAAAGTCCATGCAAAAACGCCGACTCCCATCGGGTTTTGGGACCATGACTATAGGGCTCGACCATTGGCTTTTGGATGGACGGATCACCCCGAGGTCTAGCATGTCCTGTACCTCCTTCTTTATGGCTGTTCTTCTGGCTTCTGGTACTCTGTAGGCTCGGATCTGTATGGTTCTTCCTGGAGGGGTGTTTATGCAGTGTTCTGCCATCTTAGTCCTACCTGGTTGGTCCGAAAAAGACGTCTCATGTTGTCCCAGTACATGGTGTAATTCGGTGGTCTGGTCGTGGGTAAGGTCGTCATTGATAACTAGCTGGTGTCGGGTGGTATGGTGGTCCTTCTCTGATGTCGCCGTTTGAACGTTCGTCGGGGGTGGACCCAGCCATTTTTTTAAGAGGTTTATGTGATATGCCTGCGTCTTCTGGGGTCCGGTTTGTAGGGTATATGTTGTTTGGCCGATAGTCCCGACCACTTCATACGGTCCAACCCATGAGGCGCGGAATTTCTGGGTGGAGGAGGGCAACAATACCAGAGCCCAGTCTCCTCTCTTTAAGTGTCTCCACTTGTTCCCTTTGTCGTAGGCGGTTTTCTGCCGCTTTTGACTTGTCTCTAGATGCGTGTATGCAAGGTCTCTTAACTTGCTGAGGCGTGTTTTGAGGTTATGGGCATAGTCCAGGGTAGAGGAGGTTTCGTCTGTTGTCTCGCTTTCCCAGGCTTCTTTAGTCATCTCCATCAAGGACCGCGGCTGTCGCCCGTACAATAGTTCGAAAGATGATACGCCCAGGCTACTCTGTCTCTGTCCTCGTATGACGTATAGGGCTAAGGGAAGGATCTGGTCCCACTCATTATTGCTGACCTCCATCATTTTCTTCAGGGTGGTCTTCAGGGTACGGTTGTACCGTTCTACCAACCCATCCGTCTGGGGATGGTAGACGGACGTACGTATCTGATGGACATCCAGACATCGGCACACCTCTTTCATTAGGCGGGATACAAAGGGGGTTCCCTGGTCTGTCAGGATTTCCTTCGGGAACCCTACTCTGCTGAAGAGCTCAATCATTTTATCCGCGACTTGTTTGGTGGTGGTGGCGGACAGAGGGAAGGCTTCCGGGAATCTTGTGGCGTAGTCCACAACCACTAGGACATATTGGAATCCGTTCCTTGTTTTGGGGAGAGGACCTATGATGTCCATTCCAACTCTTTCGAATGGTTTTCCGATGATAGGTAAGGGTTGCAGGGGCACCGCTGGAGGGCGAGACATGTTCTTTGTCTGGCACACGTGACACTCCTGGCAATACTTGCTGGCATCGCGATAGATCCCTGGCCAATAAAAGAACCGTAAAATGTTCTGGATCGTTTTTTCGGCCCCTGTGTGTCCTGCAACTAAATGGCTGTGGGCAAAGAACAATACTTGTTCTCTGAAGGAAAGCGGAACCAGCAACTGTACCGGGTCGTCTTTTCCTCCCTGCCGATACAGTAGCTCATTGCGGATGAGAAAGCGGGGATAACCGTCCCTGGCCGGAAGGGAACCCTGGTGGGCCTGTTCCCAGGCGTTAAATAACGTAGAGTCGTTACTTTGGGCAAATTTGAAACTTCGGTCCAACACCCAGGGGTCTGGAGACAGTAGAGCTGATTTGGTGGCTTCTCCTGCTGGCCCCGGGTGCCCTATGCTCTGTGAGAACCAGTGTAAGAACCGGGGATTGTCAGTCCCTATAATGAGATCTTCCGGAAGGGAGGAGAGCACCCCCACCCGTATGTCTTGTCTTGGACCTTTCAGGGGTTGTATGGGTACCTGGGCCAGGGGATATGCTCCTACATCTCCGTGTACACACCGTATATTGACAACCATATTAGGGAGATATTGGTACTGGGACACATGGGAGGACTGTATAACGGACTGTCTACAGCCCGAGTCCAGAAGGGCCTGAAGGGAGGACCCATTCACCTGTACACTTACTCTGTAGGCGTTTCCCACTTCTGCCGAGTATAGAACGGTGCGAGGCAGGTATCCCACCTCCATCGGCTCTTCTCCCGTTTTCTTCGTGGGGCAGAACCTGGCGATATGCCCCCAGTTGCCACAGTCAAAACATTGAGGTCCCGAGGAGACGGGGTTCTCCGGTTTCCATGTCTTTGGTCTAGGGGCGGTTTCCGCTGGGCGGGGAGGTCGCCGTTCAGGTTTCACTGGAGGCTTGTGGGCCCGGTCGGCCTCCCAGACTATGGAGCGTGGCTGTGCCCTGGAATATGTTGTCGCCATATCCACTGCCTCCTGGATAGTCAGGTTGTGGTGCTGTCTAAGCCACCTCTGAGTTGCGAACGGAAGGGCCTCCAGGTATTGCTCGAGGTATATCTTTTCCATGATCTCATTCTTTGAGCTGGTATTCGGGGTCAACCATTTGTCGGCCGCCATTTTTAAACGGACGAACAGTGTTTTGGGGTTCTCCCCCGGCGCTCCTCTCTCTCTCCGGAATCGCAGCGGTAGGCCTCATTGTCTAGCCCTAAATGATCCAAAATAATCTTTTTCACCTCATGATAAGGTGTGTCCCCGTTCGGGTTGGCCACTTGGTAGGCCGCCTGCGCCTCTCCTGACAGGAGGGGCGCCAAGAAGAAAGGCCACTTACCGATGGGCCATCCGCAGGCCCTGGCGGCTCGCTCGAAATTGAGCATGAAGGCGTCCGGATCGTCCCCTTGCTGGTATTTTTGTAGGGATATTGCGGAGGAGCCATGTGGGATGGGGCGGTCTTCCCGCACCCCAGTTGAGGTGGTCGGCTCCACCCATTGCACTGAGGGCTCCTCTCTAGCGGCTAGAACTTTCTTTAGGATTTCTCTGTCCTCATGGGCTGAGGTGAGCTGTTGCTCAGCCACCCACTCTAGTTTTTCCTGCCCCTTTATTAGCTGCTGTACGATTGTCTCCATCTCTGTATTGAGTGTTACACTGCCCGCATTCTCCACCACTGTAAAAAGGGGCTCGAGTGGGGGCGCGGCAGGAATAGGCAACAACTTAGTTTTGGTTACTTGTGGGTTTATTTTAGACAGTAAATGGTCTGTACAACTCCTTCTACTAGAGGGGGGCCTCCGTGGCGATCTGCTGCGACTCCTCCTACGTCTAGGGGCTTTCTCCTTCTTCCTCTTTCCTTCCGAGGGTCTTGGGGGAGGCTCTTCGTCGGAGTCCGTCGCGGCTGGCTCTGACCCCTCCCAGGTGGTAGAGAGGGAAAGAAACAGGAATCGAGTGTAAGTACTGTGTACTCTTGCGTATCAATAAAAGGGGGGTAGGGAGTGAGGGAGTATACACCGGTGCTCAACTATTTACAGAGTCCTACGTGGGCGGAGGGGTAGTGCTCAGGAATAGGTATACCGGGACTTAGGTCTCCCCCGCTTTGGTACCTAATGTACTTTTACCGCCAACCCAGCCCCGCAAGCGGTCACGCACCTGAACAAGCCACGCACCTCCCCTGGGTGAGTGGCTGGGCGGCTCACAGGAACGGTGGCCTCCTGGCTTGCTCCCGTCCTCAGCTGGCGCCGACTCAGCTTCCCTCTGGGTATTCTCCGCTGGTACACTCTCCGCTGGTACTCCCCCGGCCTCTGATGGTGTCCGCCGTCCTCCTTCCTCCGTCTCGCTCTCCAAACTCTCCCGCTGACTGCTCCGCTCGTTTCGCTCCTCCGACCTCCTCTCCTCCGCCCTCCAGGTGTACAAGCACACCTGTGGTTCCGGGGCCCGACCTTTTGTCGGAAACGCGTAGGCAGTAGGCTCCTCCCCACCTTGCAGCGTCCAGGAATTAAAGGGCCAGTCCTCCTCTGCCGTTACCGATGCATTCCAGTCCATGTCCTGCGAGGTGGAGAGAGAGACAGAAGGGGGTAAAGGCATCACATCACCAACCCCTTCCATGCTATTTGCGGTGTCCCGAGGGGGTGTGGGAGCCGCAGGCTGTGCAGAGCGGTCACGTGCAGGGTCCCTCCTATACACCCCGTTACAGATAATTACCTGCGCTTTCCCCTTTATCGCCTTTTTCTGAGATGCAAATGTGTCCATTGTATCTATTTTAACCCCTAGGAATACATAGGTGGCTGCCTCCTCGATTTTGTTTCCACAGACATTCCAGTTGCTGTTTTTGTTAATGCTGCGGTTAAAAGCCATCGCATTTGTTTTTTTATGATTTAGTTCCAAGCCAACCTTGTCTGCATATATGCCCAGGCAAATAAATAGCCTTTGGAGGCCTATTTGAGTATTACTAAACAGAAGCAAATCATTAGCATAGAGAATATTTGACAATTGTTGCCCACCCAAGCTAGGTGCTTGGGCTATCTTCCCAGCTAACTCTATTGAATGGTCTGCAATATACAGGTTAAAAAAATTAAGTAAGTAAAAGTTTATTTGTTGATTAATTAAAATCATTACAAACAAAAGAACAGTACATATCCATGACAAAATCGGATTAAAAATAAAGAAATACACAAGACGATGTAGTTTTAACAATCTCGGAAAGATCCAGCTATCATAAATTGATCAATGACCATTTTAACAATTTGCTAATAACCTTTAGCAGCAAAAGAAAATGTGCATTGTGCTTACATCATCAGAACTAAAGTGCCTTATGCTAGCTGCAAATATTGTGCTTACCGCATCAGAACTAAAGTGCCTTATGCTAGCAGCAAATAATTTCAACATTTTGCCAATAACAATTAGCAGCCAAAGACAAAGTGCACTGTGCATTCAATCCCAAAGATAGTTTTGACAGCAAAAATTACAAATAGACTCCTTAAATTAGTAATACTACATGGAATACTATACAACAACAGTGGTTTACAGTGCCATGGGCGTGTTACTCTGGGTAAACTCCAGTAAAATTAATTAAAATGGCTTGTGCTATACTTAAAATACAATGCCTCATGCTAGCAGCAAGCATTAACGGTTTCAACATATTGCCAATAGCAATTAGCAGCCAGAACAAAGTGCATTGTGCATTCAGTACAAAAAGTAAAGTGCTAACAGCAAAAATTACAAATAGACTCCTCGAGTTAGTAAAACTACTCGGAATACAATGCAACTATAGTAATTAAAGTGCAATGGACTTATTGCTTGTAGTAAACTCCAGGAGAATTAAAGTGACTTGTGCTATGCTTAAAATACAATCCACAATCATAGGGTAATTTTCAATACTAAATGAATATAGAACACCTTAAAATAGCCCCCAAAATCCCTAAAAAACTTTAAGCACCTTATATCCTTACCATTGTTTCTAAGTGCTTTTCACAACGGGAATTCATTTGCTTATAATGTCTACTTTACGAAATTTCTTTTCAGCGATAAAGATAAACTTAAAAAATTGATGGATAAATTGGATGTTAACCCCTCTTAGACAGGCAATAATTGCATTCCTACATGTTCTAACTCCCAATTCGTTAAAAATAGGCTTTAAGATAGTCTTCCGTGCCTCTAACAAGGTTGGGCATAGGGTTACAATGTGCTGTAAGGTCTCATCACACAGTCCACAGAGCCTACAAATACTAGATGGCCATTTTTTCCCCCATTTTGGAATTACGTCTTTAGTTGGATATCTCCCAAACCTTAATAACATAAATGTATTCTTAATCGGGGTTTTAAATGATATAACAAATAAGGATGGGGCAACAATTTGCCAAAAGAGTTGGCTATTGACCATAAGTGATTTTTTTTCCTTAGTTCCTCTTTATCCATTATAGTAGATAGTAAAGCAATTATTTTCTTATAAACTATTTTACTCATCACTTCGTCCCCTAATTTTGAACATTTAAAATTACATAAGCACTCGTTTAAATAAGTCTGCCAACTCCTCGAGTATTCACCTTTCGAGACCTCTTCTGCTCGAGATAATGACAGTAAGGACTCTAAAAATGTAGATTGTCGGGCCAATAACTGATTCTTTAAGCCAAATTCAAGTCTTATATTGGCACGACTAATATATCTGGGAATCCTAAAAACAGATTTATATGTCCTTAATTCTATGTCATCGAGCAGTTTCGCATCTTTGTCCCGAAAGATAATAGAACCATAGTCCAAGGATGGGATTAACTTTGCTCTCATCACCCTCATTAGATGATCATAATTAGGGCATAATAGCTTATCCCTCAATTTTCTAAAGGCAAATGCGAGCGAGGTGCCCCTAGCTTCAAGGTTATTAAAATGCTGCCTGAATGTCATACCCTCATCAAATGTAATTCCCAAATATGTATATGATTTAACATTTTCAATAACCAGGCCACTAATATTCCATTCTTTTACTCCCAGTTTGCCTTTTCCCACTGTCATTATTTTTGTTAATTGTTAAACCATTTTGTGAAACGTAAGTGTTAAGAGTCTATTAATCTTTTTAATCCTATAACCGTTTGGCTCAATAAAATGGTATCGTCTGCATATTGCAAATATTTGATGTCTTTACCAAACACAGAAGGGGAGTGCGCATTAACATTATTAAAATGGGCTGGGAGATCAGACATAAAAAGATTAAAAAGGCAAGGAGCCAAAACACATCCTTGTTTCAAGCCGACATTAGTTGCTAGGCGACTGGTTGTATGTCTACCGTCGCCAATTTTGATCTGTACCCAGGTATCGGAGTATAATAATGTAATCATTTTTAAAAGTGTTTCAGATAATTCTCAATGAATTAACTTCGACCAAAGAACATTTCGGGGCACAGAATCAAAAGCGGCTTTTAGGTCGATAAAACAAATATACCATTTTTGTTTCCTACTTTTGGCTCTTTCGCCTAATAATGTTAATAAAATCAAATTAGTATAAGTTGATTCACCCTTTCTAAACCAGTTTGTAAATTAGGAATCAACTCCTCTCTTATGGCCCATGATTCCAATTCATCCAGCAGACAATTGGCAAAAATGTTCGCATCTGTAAGTGTTATTTAGCAATAATTTGCCGGATTATCCTGGGGGCCACTTTTATATATTGGTTGAATGATACTTCCCTGCCATGATACTGGAATAAAGCCTGATTTAAGCACATCATTAAACAGGAGCGTTAATAGCTCTGGCCAGTTCTTTAATTTTGCTTTCAATATGGCATTTGGAATTCCATTAGGGCCAGGCGCTCCATTGGATCTAATCTTATTTATTACTTTTTTTACTTTATCGACCGACCATGGCTCAATATCAACACAACTTTCTAGGTCATAGGCACTAACATGTGTCCCTCCATTTATTGTCTCATGTAGGCAGTGATGTTGATTACCTTTACCATTGTCACACTGGGGGCTTTGAGGAGCAATTTTCAGATTAAAAAAGTTTACCCAACTTAATTCATCAACATTGGCACTATTACTACTATTATTACCATTTTCAAGGTTGTTAATAATACTCCAAAATAGCCGCAAATCTTTAGATTTACAAGCATGATGTAATTTAGTCCCGGTTTCTTCATAATATGCTTGCTTGGCTTCCCAAATTTCATTCTTATATCCCTTTTTCAATTCTCTAATTTTGAGTGGTATCAAAAAAAATGATAACCCTTTTACTTTCCTATACAATTATCTTATTGTTTTATTAAGACATCTTTTAAGGTATAGTAAGCGGTAAGAATACCATCCTGGATTCTTAGGGTTCAGGGTTATACCCCTAGAGCAGTGGTTCCCAAACTTTTGACTCAGGAGGACCCCCATTTAGTCAACACTGGAAGCCGGGGACCCCCAAGCATTTGTAGGATTTAATTTTCAAACATTATAAAAGTAATTCGAAAAAAATATTCACACGTGTGCACACCAGACAAATACTGCAATTACTAAGGATTTTAGGGGCATATTTACAAGCCCCTGTCACCATGGGAACGTCAATTTTTGTGATGTTCCTGTGGCGATAGGGGCTTCACCTTATTTACACTGCAGCTTTAAGCCACTTAATGTGGCTTAGAGATGCCTTGAAATTAAGCCCCCCTTTCACGCAATGCTTAGCCTGAAAGGGCTGGGCAGTGGGAGTTGCGGTGGACACCCCAACACCCATTGATTTCGACGCTGCCTTCTATTTACAAGGGCAGCGTAAATAGGAGGCAGCACCAAGATTAAGACCATGGAAAACCTGGTCTTAACTTGGGTAAACGAGGAGAAATGCGTTATTTCTCCTCTATTTTGCTTTTCCCCATGGAAAAAGCAAAACGCCTCGGATTGTTTATGTTCAGGAAGGTGGCCCTTCCAGCACATAAACAATCTTTTAAAAAAAACATTTTGTAACTTCCATGTGTGCTGCATTAGGCAGCACACATAGAAGTGACGAAACGGCATTTCAAAATTGTTCATGTGCAGTAAGTGGGAACTTCCTGCACATAAACTCCCTGCACGCAGACACCCTTGCACTATGGTGCAAGGGTGCCTGCGTTGGCACTACACTGCTAAGTGTAGCGCCAGTGTAGGGGGAAATGCAGGGCTGCACCATATTCTTGTAAATATGCTGCAGCCCTGCGTTTCTGAAGTGGTGGAGCATGTCGTTAAGCCAAGGAGGTTAACGACATGCTCCGCCAATACTATTGTAAATATCGCCTTAGTATTTTATATTGAAAGAAATTGCAAAAAAATGAAACATTTTAATGGGAAGGTTGGTGCTGCATCTCCAAGACTAACTTTCGAATGGTTGCTTTTATTTCGCAGTACGGGGCTCCTGCTCCTGCCAGGGCCAGACTGGAAACCCAAAGCATCCCTGGCAAATGTTCTCAGACCAGTCCCTATGTGGTGCACACCAAGTGCAGTGACTGAGCCTGACCACTACAAAGGGGGCTTTGGGAGGCTTCCCCCCCCCAATTAAAATCTAGGAAACAATGGTGCAGTCTAAAAACATTTATCATTATATAATGAATTGTATTAGCTTTTAAAGAATAGTAAATGAAGACCTGACTATACACCAGGATGTCAGGGACTGTCCGGGACTATGTGGGGAACACAGTCAGGGAACGCAACAGAGAGTGCAAGGTTTCATTCTCCATTTCTAAGGAGGTTAACATAGAGGTGGAAAAGTTGTCTTGTACAGGGGTTTTAGATTTCCACTTGAACTCTGGGTTATAATTTTTTAACAGAGTCTGAAACATTTTATTCTCTTGTTGCAATTCAAGAATCTTGGATGAAAACATATGCTGTGAGGACTGCAGATTTTTCTCTACAAGGACAGTGGTAGACTTGGCAACTTCACAAGCAACAGAGCTATACCTTGGATTTTGTTCAAAGTGGCTATTAGCCTCCTGTGTTCTAGTAGGCCTTTTCTCTCTTTTGTTGAGCTGATTATTGTTTACTTTGAATGTGGTATCTAACAAGGTCCCTTTATTATCCGGGACTGTGATCTTTACTGGCCTACAAGACTGGGTAACATCATTTGAATGGAGAACAGAGGTTATATAATGAATCTGCTCTTTCTTTGGCTGCTGTGTGGTTAAACATGCTTTGACTGGGGTCATTGAACTACCAGTTTGGTAAGATGCTGAAAAATACTGTGTCTGGAAATTGTCTTCAAAGAAAACATTGTCTTGACAGGGGGTCTCTGAGTTAAAAGCTTCAGGAAAATGTCCCCTAATAGTACCACTCTCCAAATTACTATATTGTCTTTCTGCTGCTAACAAGGTTTGCAGGAATTCGTTTTGATCCTGTAGGTCACAGGCTGACATCAGGTGAGGTTCAGGGTTACAGATGGAATGAAAATCTAACATAGAAGGATCAGCCAACCACAGGGAATAATATTCAGCACGTAAGAGACTGTTATGTTCAATTAATCGATATCTAGAGACTAAGGACTTTCTACTAGGTTGTATAGAACTGTGCTGCCCTGGCAATTGATGTCTGCCATCATACGCACACATTCTGGTTCTGATGCTAAACATCTTGACAAGAACTTACAGGGTGGGTTTAAAAAACAGTTTGCTAGCTGAATGCAAAGAAACCTCACAAGTGACCCTGGAAATGTGGGTTGGTCATTCTGTCAGGGACTGTCCGGGACTATGTGGAGAACACAGTCAGGGACTTGGGCAAGGACTGGGAACAAAACTTACACAGGAAGAGGAGTACAGCGCTGCCCAGGATCATACAGGAGTCAGAGGAGAAAAAGGGATCCAAATGGGAAGCCTGTACAATTGAACAAGATGGGTAAGACTTAGAAAGGAAGGGCACTCACAAAGCAATTTAGCATTCAGAATAACTACACCCAGGATGAATGTGCAAGACATATATATGAAACAACGTTAACAATAAAGGGGGGTGTGGGGTAAAGCACTCGGGAGCTCCACACGGGAAGACTGAAGCTCAGTACGTTTCTTATCCACAATTGCTGTTACAGATACGGACTGCAAATACCCACATGTAGGATATGGATACAAAGGCAGGGTTTGTGGAGCTTATACCTATGGTGATGTTATACATGTAACTCAAAGACAATACTCACAGTGAACAAGAAACACCACCTAGGTAGTCAGCTGTGCCCACGGATCCTGGCGATCAAACAGGAACGCGCAAGGCAGTAACAGCAAAGGGGTAGAACTAAACACAAGCACAATAGACAAGGAGCTAGCAAGGAGGAGTGCTTAACAGGAAAGGAAGGAAATGACCGGGCACACTTGGCAGAAAGCAGGTAACAAACATACAAGGTAACAGAAGTAAGGCAGCAGAATAGAAAGACAGCAAACTAGAACTGGAACCAAGGAAATGGGAAGTAAGGCAGGGACTGGAAACGGGTTTACAGAAGGGGAGGCTACAAGGTTATACTAGAATAGTGCAGGTTAAGGAATCAAGAAAACAAAGAAGCATAGAAGGCAGTATTGGGGCAGGAACAAGAAGTGAGGTAAGGCTCAGGAGTCAAGGCAGCACTGCAGGCAGTGCTGGTTCAGGAACAAGGATTTACTAAAGCTTCAAGGAGTCAAGGTAGCACTGCAGGCAGTGCTAGTTCAGGAACAGGGAACTTACTAGAGCTCAGGAGTCAAGGTAGCACTGCAGGCAGTACTGGTTCAAGGAAACAGGACATAGCTACAGCTCAGGAAACATGGAGTCAAGAGAGCACTGCAAGCAGTGCAAATCAGGAACAAGAAATAGCTAAGCCCAGGAACAAAGAATAACTACAGCTCAGGAACTCAGGAAACAAGGTAGCACTGCAGGCAGTGCTAATTCAGGTACAAGGATTAGCTATAGCTCAGGAATCAAGGAACAAGGATTAACTATAGCTCAGGAATCAGGAAACAAGGTAGCACTGCAAGCAGTGCTAATTCAGGAGAAGGGAAAATCTTGTAGTACAGGAATACTAAAGCTCATGGGTCAGGGTAGCACTGCAGGCAGTGCTAATTCAGGAACAGGGAAAACAGCAGCAGTTCAGGAACAAGGCATAATAAAAGCTCAGGGAACTCTGGAACCAAGGATCGGTCTCACCGGTAAACAGCTACAATGACCAACCTTGGTCTGAAGGGAGCTGGGGCTTAAAAGAGCTCACATTAATCATATGCATCAGGTGTGAGCAGGCTAGCAGCAGCCAGCCACAGGTGAGCTGAATTCCTCCACCCATCCTTGGCCTGCAGGGGTGGAGACAAAGCAGTGAACAGGAAATTCTGGGTAATGGAGTTTCAGGTATGAATAGGCTGGCTTCGTGTATAAGCTGTCTGGCTTTCACAAAACCCGGCATGGATTGGGAATGGCTGTCAATTCCCAATAGGTATGACAAAGAGAGAGTTAGGGAGAGTACTCTGACACTCTTGTTCCCCGGTCAATATTCAATAAACAAAAGAAGAGTGTCCATGGAGAAAGGACTATGCCGTTCACGGGAGCACCAGAACAACCACACTGGGATGTTAAGGAAGGCCCTCACTCACCACCTAGTGATGACATGCTTCATCATCGGGCCCCACCAAAGAGACCGAGTGTCTCTTTGGTGTGCTGCAACGCCAGGATTACTGCGGAGCGGGATGGTGAGTAGAGGGCGTGTTGCGTGCAAATGAAAATTAGTGAGTGATGGAGGTTTAAAAATGTCAGTAGTGTATCTGAGATAACACTTTATTAAATGATCACTAAAGACAATGGATTAAAAAAAAAATGTGAGGGACCAGTCCACTTTAATTGAGTGGTGGGTTCCTACAGAGTAGTCGACATGTTTCTTGCCATTGAAACGGTGTTAATTTACCCGGCAATTCATCAGGACTGGGTGTGAAAAAACCCCGGCGGTATGGGCACGCTAAGGCCCACCCTTACCTAGGGACGTGAGTGTGAAAAATTAAAAAGGTGTAAAAGTGCAAAAAAATTAGGAATAGAAACTTATTCCTAATTACTCCTGGTTTAGGAGGCTTCTACTGATCGTTTCTGCACCTGGAAGGAAGGGGACAGAGACATACAAGTAGAACAAGACAAACATTTAGAATTATTACTGGTTGTCAAAGGTTCTGTAGTAAATAACGTGCTCCAAAGGTGAAAGGCATTCTAGCTGTGGCAGAATAGCGCTATGGTTAACACCACCTGATAGCCCCGGGTTCGCATGAGCTAGGAGAGGTGTAGTGTACTATTCGTGGTACAAACTAGAAGTGACTAAGGGATAAAAACAGTGAAAATCTTCATAGAAGATCGTCAACCTTGCGGTCAATATAGAAATATGTCAAGATCGCCATCAAGTTAAAATTGTCTCACTTTTTGGGTGTTGTGAATAAACACCATGGGTCTCAGGAGGGGGGTGGAAGCGTATTCGGCACACCCTGTAATATGGCAGAGCAAAGGAAAACAAAAACGATATTATAATAGTGTAAGCCCCTTGGAAAACGGAGCGCGATCTGTACTTAGCTTTATTTTCAGCAGAGGACTCCCACTTACGACCTTGACGCTCGGCACCCGTAGTCCACCTACGTCACCCTCGAACTGGACCCCGACGATGTTAGCGCGGGCTCGGTTCTGTGCTTAAAAGCAAAGCGGCAAAGTGGCAATTGCTTCCGGGTGGGCGTGGCCAAATGACGTGTTGCTGAACAGAGCGTTCGATTGATTCAGACTAGCGGTCACGAGGTTACTCGTTGCTAGGTGCCCCGTGTAAACACGGAAGGGATTGTGCAGGGAGCGTAATCGGTCACATGATTAAGCGTTGCCTGGTGACCTAGTTGAACAGAGAGGAGTCTGCTTCTGATTGGCGGATGCACGCCGTGCTGGCTCTGACTGTCGGTATTGAGTTGCGAACCGGTGCATGATAGATACCATTTTATTCAAAGCTAACCCGTGAGTGTCAGATATATGCAGTGTTCAGACAGCTATTGGTAAACAGTTCGACACACAGGTAAACTTAGTAAGAAGGTCGTCAATATTGCAACCAGCTCCCGTCAGAATCAATGGAAGGGGGTTAAGGTTATACTTTAAAGAGCCCGTTGGTAGTGCTATGTTGTCTCGAATCTACTGACTCTAATTCGGTTCACTTGATTACCGTATTCCACGGAATATCGTCATTAAGTCCTACAAGGTGGGTACCCAATCTGTACACCCACCTTTGTTCCTTTTCAAAAAGGAGATTGGGAAGGTTCAGGGTGCCAGTCACATGCTCGATGACAGTCCAACGCAGGTCGTTGGGAGTGTGATTGTGCTCCAAGAAGTGGCGACTCATTTTGGTGGTCAGTTTTTTGCACCTGATATTGGAACGGTGTTCCCCTATCCTTTGCTTAACTTTGCGGGTCGTCATTCCTACGTATCGTAGGTCGCAGGAACAGGTGATCAGGTAGACAACATTTTGCGTGTTGCAATTGGTGTGGCATTTCTGTGTCCATACCTTCCCTGGTTCAAGCTCCAGAGTTTTTGTGTGTGTCGTCAAATGACAAACACTACAGTTAGCACAGGGGAAGTGTCCAGTGATTTGTGGTAGACCCCACATTGCCGTGATTGATCTTCCTGCGGTTGTTGCCTCAGTTTTGGGTCGAGTGTGGACAAGGGTATCTTTGAGGCTGCGCCCTTTCTTAAAGGAGAACAAAGGTTTTTTCCAGTCTGGTTTGATACTGGACACAATGCGCCAATTTTTGTTGATTGATTTTTTCAGGTAGTTGGACATTGTATTGTGTGTGGTTACACAGGTCAGAGGTATGGTTTGATTGTTGGTAGACCTGTCTTCGAGGAGAGACTCACGTGGTTGATTGCGAGCCCTCTTGTAACCCTTGTTCAGTATTTGGCTGGGGTAGCCTCGAGACTTCAGTTTCTCTGTTAGATCAGCGGATTGGATCTTGAAATCAAGAAGCTCAGAGCAATTGCGTCTGATTCGCAAATATTGCCCATAAGGAAGGTTTTCTTTTAAGGGTCTGGGGTGAAAGCTTGTGAATTGTAGTAGGTTATTGCGAGCTGTTGGCTTTTGGTAGGTTTTGGTCGTCAGCTTTGTGCCACAGATCTGGATCGTTACATCCAGAAATGTGACTTCTGTCTTGCTCATTTCAGAAGTGAACTTCAGGTTTACGTCTAGTGTGTTAATCCAACCTAGAAAAGCCTGTAGTTGTTCATCATCGCCTGTCCAAATAATCAGGACATCGTCAATGTAACGTCTCCATATCTTTATGGATGACGTATAGGGGCTATTGGGTTGCGTGATATGTCTTGCTTCAAAATCAGCGATCAGCAATTGAAGTAGACTTTTGGTATCCTTCAAGTAGGATGGTGTATTTTGTACTAAGGGTTTGAGATAGTAGTCATTCTCGGTCTCTTTGGTGGGGCCCGATGATGAAGCATGTCATCACTAGGTGGTGAGTGAGGGCCTTCCTTAACATCCCAGTGTCGTTGTTCTGGTGCTCCCGTGAACGGCATAGTCCTTTCTCCATGGACACTCTTCTTTTGTTTATTGAATTCCTAATAGGTGTCCAAATGCCTGGAAGTCAGGATATGCATACAGGTGAGTGTCTGGAGGCATATTAGAACACTGGAACGCCCCACAATTTGGCCCCCTGGTGGTGGGCACAAGAGCACAGGGAGCGAATCGTGACACAGGATATGACAATCTTTGTTGGGGTTCTTCAATGATTCCCTTATTATCACCCTCCAACAGGGCCTCTCATCTCTCCATAGCCCATCTGTCATATGTATTTCATTTGTTTTATAGCATCGCTCATTCCATTGTAGGATGTCAAAGCACTTTACATCACACACATATAGAGACAATGAATCATACGTGAAAATCAGTTTATAGAAAGTGGTACATAAGGCAAAGGGGACTACAAGGTGTAGGATTCACATGGCATTCATACTGCTAGGAATTTTTAAAGAGTGTTTGGTCTGGTGAAGCACAAACTTAGGATTCAGAACATAACACAGTGGTTAGCATTGACTTTAACAGTAAAAATGTATTTCCACCCAAATAAACCTTTTTAGCAGCATCCGGATAATTATAGACTGGGAAAAACATAATTTACTAACTTGTACCATGCAGTTTGCAAGCAGCTCTTTGATGAGAGTTTATAGGTCACTGTGCTAGATTACTATTGTCCCTTATGAATTGCTCAGTAACAAAATAGTCTCTGTGACAAAAGCAGAAACCCACTCACCTATGCACATAAAATACTGTTTTTTTTAAATGCATGGTACACGCTCTTTGCAGTAGGCATATTTTTTTTTTATTTTTTTTTTAAAATATATTTTTATTGCAGAATCAGAAATAAGCTATGCAATAAGCCAACCTATACACTGGCGGCCCCCAGCAATCAATAATATGACAACCCAATACACAGCCGATTAGCCCACATCCCGGAGGCTGGGCGGCGCTTCAATGAACCAGTACGCTGGAGGTACCTCAGTGCTTGCCCTGATCGGGCCATAAGTCAGGTATAACATTGTCTCCGCTTTTATCCTATAACAACCAACCCAACCCTCCCTCCAACTAGCCCTAGGCCACTCCAATGTCACGTCTCAGAAAGCGCTAGGACGACCTCCCAGGGCCACCCGGGTCCGGGAAGCTTCCGCATGGCGGCAGACCCCCCCCTCCTCCGACTCCCCCCATAACCCTCCCCCCCTCCAACTGCTGCTAATGCGGGTCCTAACAATCATTCTTGCTCTGCGGTATGATATCCACCAGGAAGTTCAGACAATCACATAATCCCCATGGAATCCCTCCCTATTCCAGATCCTCCCCCTCGCCTTCGATGATGTGGTCCCTTAAAGCCTGTACCACCAGCTCCCAGGAACGCGCCAATTCCAAGCTTTTCTCGTTACCAGTTCTGGTCGCCTGCCGCATCCTAAGCACACTCTCACATCCCGACCACTTCAGCAATTCATTCCTCCACCTCCGCACAGACGGCCCTTCCCTCGATTTCCAATGCCAAGTGAGTTCACGCTGTGCCAGTATTAAACCCAACCCGATGAATCTGCTCGTCACCTTGGTCTTTTTGGTGTGCGGGAACCAAAGGAGCAGGCACGCAGCCTTATCAAAGTCCACCTCTCTATCCGTGACAGCATTCAGGAGGTCTCCCACCTCCGGCCAATAGTCCCCTAGTTTCGGGCACCCCCATAGCATGTGGTCCAGATCTACCTCTGGTTCCAGACATCTCGGGCACACGGCGTCGAGCACCTGGAAGTGTCTGCGTAGCCTCTCCGGGGTCAGATATGCCCGATGTAGCACGAAGAAATGCACCTGCTGAAACCTAGCATTCCTCGTCCCCTTCCAGGTCCTGTGTAATACTTGCCCCCATACGGTGTCCGGGATTTGTTTACCTATGCTGGTCTCCCAACGCGATTTCAACTCCGCCAGAGGTACCAGCCCTTCATGCAACATTCTGTTGTGAAGGCAAGTCACCGCCTTGATGGTGCCCGCGGCCATCACCACGTACTGGCACACCATCGTCACCTCCGGTTCCTCCAGTCCACCCCCCCAATGCCGCTGCATCGCTGTTACGACCGCCGCGTGCAACAGGAAGGTACCACCCGGCAGGCCGAATTGGTCCTGTAAGGCCTGGAATGGGACCAGCGTCCCGTCCATATAGAGGTCTCCTACCATCTGTAAGCCCAGTTCCTCCCACGTCAGTAATTGGGACCAATCACCCCCTTGAGGCAAGGCCGTCAACATTCCCAACGGTATCTCCGGCGCATACTGCCGGTGTTTTCCAGCCCTCTTCAGGTTCCTGTTCCAGCACAATCTAAGCGTTTTTTCCTCCATCGTAAGATCCCGCCCGGCTAGTTTCTGTTGCATAACGATAGATGACAAGACATGTCTCTGAATGCCGATCCCACGGTCGCTATCTGGCCCTCTAAATTCTCTAGCTACTTTCTGTGTTAGGACTTGAAGCTGCGCCGCTAGGTAGTATAATTCGAAGTCGGGGACTGCCATCCCTCCCTCACTCTTGGGTCTCGTCAGGGTAGACAACGCCACCCTCCGGCGGCCCTGGCCCCACAGAAAGCCGGTCACCAACGACCTCAATTCCCGAAAGAGTTTCTGCGGGATCCATATCGGCAACGTTCTAAAATAATAGAGTAGACGCGGGAGCGCCACCATTTTCAGCAGCGCCACTCGACCCAGTACGGAGAGTGGGAGAGAGGCCCAGAAATCCATACTGCCCCTCAACGCCCGGATGCAGCGCCCCACATTCCCCTCAAGGAGGTCCGTTGAGTCATGATAGATGCGCACTCCTAGGTAGACAAAACAAGAGGGTTCCCACACTACCGGTCTGGTGAGCTGCGGGCAGTGCCTGGTCCCCCGCAACGGGAATACACAAGTCTTAGTCCAGTTCACCCTGAGGCCGGAAAGCCGCCCGAACCTGCCCAACAGGTCCACCGCGCCTTCCAACGCCCTCCCAGAATCCGCCAAGTACAATAACAGGTCATCGGCATATAGCGATATATAATGCGACTCACGCCCCTGCGCAATGCCGTCATAGGCGACGCCCGATCTCGCCTGCGCCGCCAGCGGTTCCATTGCCAGGGCAAATAGTAGAGGGGACAATGAGCAGCCCTGCCTCGTGCCCCTACAAACCGGATAAGCCGGAGAGACCATAGCCCCTAGCCGCACCCGCGCCTTAGCCGAAGAGTAAAGCACCCTCGTCCACCTCCGGAACCCTTCCCCAACTCCAAACTTCACCAACACGCCATCCAGATAATCCCATTCCAAGCTGTCAAACGCCTTTTCGATGTCTACCGACAACACCACCGGGCCCCGGTCCGCTGTAGCTGCATCATCGATGACCCCAATCAACCGACGGATATTCATCGAGGTGCTCCTGGTCGGGATGAATCCCGCTTGATCCCTATGCACCAATGAGGTCATCTGCGGTAGGAGCCTAGTAGCTAGGATGCGACTCAAGATCTTATAGTCTACGGTCAGCATAGACAATGGGCGGTAAGAAGAGACATCCAACGCATCCCTGCCCGGCTTCAACAGCGGCACTACCAGCGCCTCCCTCATAGAGTCCGGCAACCGCCCCAATTGACACGCTTCCGCATACACTATCTGCAGCCTGGGCGCCAAAACATCTATCAATTTAGAGTAGAACTCGATCGGTAGCCCGTCCACCCCTGGGGTTTTGTTCCGCGCCATATGACCAATCGCTCCTCTGATTTCTCCCAGGGTGATGGGGCCCCCCATGTCCCGGGCATCCTCCACATCCAGTAGCGGTAAATTAATGTGATCTAAATAATCACTTATCTCACTAGGTCCCGCTTCCAGGTGACTGGCATACAGTCCCGTATAGTAGGACTGGAAGCGCTCCAGGACCGCTGACTGCGAATAAATCACCTCCCCATCCTCGCGTCTGACACTCATTATCGGACTCCCTCTAGGGTTCGGATCAGCCAACTTGGCAAGGAGCGTACCCACTTTATCCCTCTCCTCGTGCACTCTGACAGCATACAATTTATAGTCATAACACCGCAATCTTTCCGTTTCAGTCGCCACCACCTCTTTAGCTTGCAACAATCGTTCCTGCAATTCCGGCCTCTCTGGTCTCTGCCGTTCCACCCCTCTCAACACTTCCTCCGCCTTCGCAAGGTCATTCAGCACTGTGCCTCTTACGGACAGGAACCGACCCATACACACCCCTCTCGCCACCACTTTCATGGCCTCCCATTCAATCGCTCTAGTCGCCGCCGACCCAGCATTAACCGCAAAGTAGCCATCCATGCCCTGGCGGACCGCGTCACAAAACGCCGGATCCTCCAGCGTTTCCGGACGAAGTCGCCACGAGGGGATCGCCGATCTCGCCAGCTGCCATTGCATAGAGAGCAACAGGGGGTTATGGTCCGAGATGGTCCTGGATAAATATTCAGAGTGAGTTACCACATTCGCCAGAGAATTACTGCAGAGCATTGAATCTAATCTAACATGTAGATCGTGTAGTGCGGAGAAGTAAGAATAGTCCCTAGTCTCGGGGTGTTGCGCCCTCCACACATCCACCAGGCCCCACTGTTCCTGCCAGTCCCGCCTATGAGTTGCTAAGCGAAGCACTGGGGAGTCCACTAGAGGCGGGTGTGACCTGTCTAACAGCACATCAGAAATGGAGTTGAAATCCCCTGCCAGCAATACAGGGCCCGCCAGATAATACGCCAGTGAGCGCGATAAGCCTTCAAAGAAACGCGCCTGATCAATGTTGGGGGCGTAGATGTTACACAGCACCACCTCCCTGCCATACAGCCGTCCCTCAACTACCACATAACGACCCTCCGGATCTATTTTCTGACTCGTGACCTGAAACGGCGTGCCCGCCCTAATCCATATCAACACCCCCCTGGCGAATGCTGAATATGTCGTGCCAAACACCTGACCCCGCCATCTCTTCTGTAACGCCCCGCATTCCTGCTGCGTCAGGTGAGTCTCTTGAAGCATCGCAATCTGGACGCCTCGCCTCACTAAGTAGGCATGCACCTTGTGGCGCTTCACCATAGTACGAATACCCCGGACATTCCATGTGACACATTTCAAATTAGGTAACGTCCCCATAAAGCATCAAAACCAACAATGGCGCTAGCCAATAAATGTCACCCGCATTGCAGCAATTGAACAGTCCCCGAAAAACATGCCCCCTAACACCCATCAACCCCCCCCCAGGACAGGGCCTAATAACCCAGCTTCAGCCCCGTTCCAAACCTTAAACACCCAACACATCACACTAACCTGTGGTCGTCACCACAGAAGACCTTAAGGGTCTGGCGAGGGCTGTGGAACCCCAAACCAGGACGGCAGAGCAACCACCCCGCGCCCGTAGTCCCGCACAGCTAGAGCAGCCCCATACCTGGCAGTCCAATAGAAGTCAGGAGCGTCCATGCCACCAGGCCTCACAAAATGTCCAGCGGCCACAATCCTCACCCATTAAATATACCATCTGATGTCTGTGGGGTGACCTCCGGCCCCTGCACTCCTCCCACCTCCGAGTCCTCATCACCGGTCTTCTCCCCTTCTACTTCCGACGCCGAGCCTCTGGAAGCATCCTCCCGCTGCGATCCTGTGATGCTCGCCGTGGCTGCTAACGCACTCTGTCTATCGGCCAGCATTTGTGCTTCGCGTTCGGCCCGCTGGCGCCTATTCCGGGAGCGGATGCGCTGTGACTTCCTGACCTTAGCCGGCTGCTGCCGATCCCTGGCGGGCCTGTGCGCCCGATCCGTCCCCGCACGATACAGTTCTAGCCACGACCATGCTTCATCTGGCGTTTGGAAAAAGTGAGTCCTGTCATCAACGATGATCCGCAGCTTGGCCGGAAAAAGCAAGGAGTATTGGATCCCCTCTTCTCTCAGCTCTTTCTTTACCGACATAAAGGAAGCCCTGCCCCGCTGCACCTCCTGCGTGTAGTCCGGAAAAATTGTCAACTTGCTGTTATCCACCTGGAAGGGCCCTTGGGATCTCGCCCTTTGGATCAGCAGATCCCGATCTTTGTAGTGCAGCAGTTTGACCACCATCGGTCGGGGCGGTCTGCCCTCCAGGGGCGGCTTGGCTGGCACCCTGTGCGCTCTCTCCAGCGAGAAGAAGGGGGATAGGCCCTCCGGTGCCACCACTGTCCGAAACCAGTCCTCCATGTAGGCCACCGCGTCGCCCTTCTCGATTTTCTCCGGAAGCCCTACCACCCGCACGTTGTTTCGTCGGTTACGTCCTTCCGCGTCCTCCGCTCGACGCTCCAGGACCGCCAGACGGCGAACAACATCCTCAAGTGTATGTTCTGCAGTGACCACGGCTGGCTTCAGTTCCTGGAGCAATTGTTCGTTTGATTTCACTCTATCAGAGAGCTTGGTGTGGTCTGCTCTCAGCAGGCCAAGTCCCGTCGCCACCTGCGCTATGTCCTGGCGCAGCTCGTCCTTCGTGGTAGTGATCGCGGCCAATATCGCATCAAGTCGGAGCGTCAGCCTCTGTTCCTGCGACGAGGGCCCTGTTGCTACACCGTCATCCGCCTCCTCCGATCCCCCGTCTCCCCGCTCCGGTGGCGCGGCGGCACCAGCTCCCTGCGCGGCCATCTTGATCGCGGAAGCCCCTCCGTTCGGCCAGCCCCCTCTGAGGGCAGCAGGCGGCGGCAGCTCCACCGGCCGATCCGATTCCGGGCCTGCCTGGTGTCGCCCAACCAGAGAACCGAGCAAGCGTAGCTCTCCAATCCCCAGGTCAGGCGGGATCATGCAGGGCCAACCGTCCTCCGTCCACTCTCCGCCAGCAGCTTCCAGTCCAGATGTCTCAAGCCCCTCCGAAGAGGCGGGCAGCCGGAAGATCGCGTCCCCGGACAGACCAAGCCCTCCGCTCCCGGCAGCCCCGATCTTTGGGAATCGCTACTAGGGTGACTAGGCGACCCCGTTGCGCCAGGACGGGCCCCGCGGCAATCTGTTGCTGCAGCAGCGACCAAAATAGTCAGTTCACGCCCCCTTATTCGGAGAGGGTCGATCAGCAATGGTGTGAGGTATAGTCTATGCACCACAAATCAGGGATAGTCAGCTGTGCCTCCCAGAAATCAAGTTAATCCATCAGCAAAACAAGGTAAAACACGGAGCAGAAACTGGCCGTCTCTGTGTGGTGCAACTGCTTGTCCTGTAAATGCCAGCCAGAGAACACTCCCACCGCCTGCAGTAGAGACGTAGCCCCCCTTGTAAGTACGTGAAATGCCCTCGATCGGGCTGGGAAGCACCGGCCACCCTATCAACAGCGGTCCCCAGGGTCGAAAGATCGCTGTGCTGGTCCGGCGCTCTCTCGCCTTCTACCGGGCGGGCTCACCTCCAGGAATCAGCCCTCCAGCCGCCTCCCGGCCTGTCCGCACCCCAGTCTGATCAGGCGCCGCGGGCAGCCGCCCCTCCAGTGCCCAGGCCGCTCGCTGCTCTTCACCGCGCCACAGTGGTTCCCACCGCGGTATAGTCAGCGGCCGGTCGGCCCCGCAGCATCGCCGTCCGCGCGGCTCGAGTCCCGGGACCAGGTGGGGGAGGGGCCCCGCCGATTCCCGTTCACCGCGCTGCCTTCCGCCGCCGCTCAGGACCAGCAGCCTCCGTCCGTTCTCCGGCTGTCCGCTTCACAGGGGTCCTCCAGGTGCCTCCAAAACGGCCCCGCACCTCTCTCTGTTCAGCTCCCGGAGCCGCTCTCCGCTAGTGCCGCCATCTTGCCTTCTTTGCCGTCGAGGCCGACCCGGTGGTCAGGACCGTCTCCGCTCAGCGCTCCGGGTCCCGACGGGGGCCAGATGTTCTCCTCCAGGTCCGCGACCCACCAGGACCTCGATCTCAGCTGCCGGGCGTCACGGGGCCGGATTTCTCAGGAGACAGGACGGGACTCGGCGCGGAGCAACTCGCTCACGCAGCCATCCCGGTCGGCGTTGAAACCACGCCCCCCTTTGCAGTAGGCATATTAACCTTCTGTGCTACATTAGATAAGTGAAAGCTGCCACTGGACAAAACTCAACTCTCTCCAGCAGATACATTAATCACTGGCATTTTCATGACACTTTTATTGTTGCTTGAAAACTGCTAATTTTACCAGGAACTTTGCAGTGCTTTTCAAACTGCTGCCTGGGGACCCCCTGGGAATGTGCCACGGACCCCTTGGGGTCCGCGGACCACAGTTTGGGAAACACTGCCCTAGAGGGTTTCTGATTAGAGAAATTGACCAAAAGCGCAGCACATAAACGTGACCAGAGAGCAACCATGGATTTCTCTTCAGCATTTGCAACCTGCACATCTTGAATTAAACGAGAAAGAACTTCTAAAATATCCTTCTCCGTTTTATCATTCCATATTAACCTTTTAAGGTTAAAAGGGATGGGAGCAGTTTTAATTATTCTGGTTTCAGGCAGATAATCAAGCGGTAAATCAAAAAAGATAACTTGAGGATTGTAATCACTCTCAATCCTCGGGACTATCTGATAACTTTGAACTAAATTAGTTTCTCTGACATTATTGTATAATCTTTTATGGAGAAACTACCTATTTTATTAAATGTCGGTATATTATCACCATCATGCATAATCTTTAAATTATATTTTATGAACTCACAATTTGTCCATTGAGCTAAGCATTTTAAATCAATTGTCCGCTTTTTATATGAAACAAAATGCATATTAAAATCGCCAGAAATAATGATCACAGAATATAGATGATCAAAATATAACACTTTCACCATTTCCCATAGGTGAGAAATTTGTGTGGATCTAACCTTTTTTTAGAACTCAAATAAGCATTTAAAAAAATAATCAATTGACTAGCAATTAATTTAATACACTGTATCCATTTTTCCTGGAGGTCAATCTAGAAGTGTTCAACTTTAAGACTCAAGGAAACATATATCGAGAGGCCACCACTTGGGTGACCCGTGGAGGCCTCACGAGTTGCCACATTCAAATATTCAAAATAACCAATGAGGGGTTCACTACACCTATTCCAAGTGTCTTGTAAAATTAACATATGAAAGGTTTTTAAAAAGTTTATAACATTTGGGTCCTCAATAAATGATTTTAGACCATTTGTGTTCCAGGAACAAAGTTCAGGAGATATTCGGCGTCAATCGTTCTTCCCAGAATTTGCATTTGTTAATATTGCCTGAAGCCAACTCCAGTCCTCAACTGGATCGGGAACTTTTTTTAACTCTTCACACGATCGTAAACCAGGCTGACAGCTCCTGATCTTAATACGGCATGACACAGTTTTTTTTATTGCTTGTCGGCAATTCAAGAGTGAGGCTGAGCCACAGCGGGGAGTGGTCGGAAATGCCCCTTCCGAGATAGTGTACCTCATGGATAATGGACGCCATCGCCGCTGGAAGCAGCACATAGTCAAGCCTAGACAGACTGCCATGAGCAGCCGAGACATGGGTGTAGTGTGTCGATGTCGGATTGTACTCGCCAACTGTCTACCAACCCCAGCGAGTCCAGAAAATCAGACAGCCATCTCTGCGTCTGCCTGAGCGCACGGGGTGGGCTACGATCAATCTCTCCATCTAATACAGAGTTAAAATCACCACCCAAAACTAGGTCCCCAAGAGGTAGTGAGAGGAAGATAGTACTCAAATCTTGATAGGTCTCGGTCTGGAGGCCGGGCGGCACATAAATAGACAGACGAGTGACCGTCCAGCCCCCAACCTGCCCTTAGACACCTGCGTATCTGCCCCTCTGATCAATCCAGGTGGCCTGCACAGACAAAGGAAAGGAATTCTTAACCAGGATCCCGACTCCCCTGGAGCCGGTTGTAAATCCAGCTTGTACCACTAATTTATACCCTCCCTTATGGAGGGCTAAGCATCTGTTGCCGACTAAGTGCGTCTCCTGCAGTAATATCACATCTGGGGAATGCCGCCTAATGAGTTGACTGACCATCCCTCTCTTGATCTTGTCACCCAGGCCATTTACATTCAATCTCAGCACTCATCCCTGAACCTCGGCTATTCATTGTCGCAGAACCCAGGCAAAAAGCGTATCGCTACATTTGTATCACCTGAGACTAAAAAATTATAACAAACAAAACCACCATCACACAACAACAAACACAACAATACTCCCTTTTCCCCACCCTGCACCCCTGCTCACGGCGTTTGGCAACACCCAACTCGCAGTGTGCCTGTCGCCCCATATTCTAACTAACCAACTATCTAAACGTAGATCTGAGGAGGAGTCCAATACACATCCCCGCATCGCCCCTAGGATATTGTTACACCTGTTTTAGCTCTACATCTCAAGAAGCATACCCGTGGAAACATGCCGTACTTGACCCCCCACCCAACAAGTCCCGTTCCACAGACGATAGTATTACTCATCATTCCTGTTCCTGTGAGCCCTCTCCGTCGTCACCGCTCCGTCTCTGAGGCCCCCCCGGGAGGGGAGACTCTCCACCCAGTCTAAGGCAATTTCCGGATTGTCAAAGAACCAGACCTTCCCCTCAGCCTCAACACACAACTTAGCAGGGTACATCATGGCGTATTTGAGTCCTTTGTCACGAAGCCGCTTCTTGACTCCAAGGAAACTTTGCCGCTGCCTCTGAACCACCTGGGTAAAGTCTGGAAAAAAGTTGAGGGTGGAATTTTCGTACTTCAGAGGGCCCCCAGATCTGGAGGCTTGCAGGATAGCGTCTCTGTCTCTAAAGTTGAGCACTCTCGCGATCATCGGCCGAGGTGGAGCCCCTGGTTGCGGCCTTCCACCCGGAATTCTGTGTGCCCGCTCCACCGTGAAGAAGTTCCCCAGTCCATTTGGTTGTAAATGATTAAGTATGATATCTTCCACAAAAAGGTCAGGGGCCAGACCCTCGGCTTTCTCTGGGACACCAATGATGCGCACGTTGTTTCTCCGGGCCCTTCCTTCCTATTCGACCAGTATGCTACTCGCCATATCGCTAGAGGCCCGAAGGTTCCGGACCTCCCGCTGCAGCTGCGTCACGTCGTCTGTCAAACTCGCCGTTTTGATATCCAACGACTTTACCTTTTCACTTGTTTTGGTGAGATCAGCCCGGATCAAATTAACCTCAATGGTTACTGCGTCCAACTGTTGGTCCAGTGACTCCATCTTTTGTCCAAGGGAGGTTTTTACCCCATTTATAGCAGCCATTACATCCTGTAGCGTAGGCTCTGGTGCAGGGCCTGAGAACTCTCCACTCCCGTCCTGCGGTTTTCCAGACCCAGTAGGTGAGCCTCTGGGTTGCGTGTAGCGATCTAACTTGTTGGATTGGATATTGCGGGACCCCCTGGTGGATTTGGATTGCTGTTTCTCCGCATCAAGCTTAGTCACCATTTCAGTTGTGGGTGTAAGACAAGCCACTCGGTGCCCCAATTTCTTACAGCGAGAACAAAAGACAGTGTTTATTGCTGGCAGAGCGCTCTTGGCCTCTCTCAGGGCCTATCAGTATCTTTGGCCGCCGGCGTTGCCCACTAAAGAACTGGAGGGCCGGCCGGATCTGCGGCAGCACGTTTGCGCACTTATCAGCGCACTATTCCATCATCTGGCCAGATCCTCAGCCCCCAGGATGGGTCACCACTTCTCCAGCCCACCGCCAGTCACCGATGACGCTCCGCCACGCGGGCCCCCAAAACGTCACGCCTGGGTCTCAGCCGGTTCAGATATCTTGTCACTGCGCTACATGCGTGCCCTCTGGCCAGTGTACAACACTCGGGGGCACTCTCCATAGCCCCCGGCGGCCGCGCAGCAGAGCGGGAGCACCCGGGCCTCGACTCCGCTCACCACGCATCACCATCAGCGACCCACTTCTCCCGGGCAGAGCCTATAGGACCAAGCTGCGGCGCAATTGCTGCTTACATTCACCAGCAGCAGCGCGGGCACAAGTCACACCCAATCCTGCAGATGGCATAAGCAGAGGGGGCCCGCTCACAGGGCAAGCGAGATCCGAGATAGATGTGGGGCCGGACGGGTGACTTCCGGTTACCGTCCCCGCTGTTGTTGCACTCGCGCCGGGGTCGGGATTAACTCGAGACCCCGGCTTTCAAGTGTGCAGGCCTCTAGTTTGCCGGCAATGTATCACCGGCCCCCGGCTGCAGAACGGGATGCGGAGAACAGCGCCCGGCACAGCATTCCCTCCGCCACAGATTTCTGCCGTCAGGCAGCTGGATTATGGCCAGGATGTCTCCGGGGGCGGCGGGGGTCTCGGGAGCCCAAAGCTCATGCGGCCATCTTTGACTCGCACGAAGCTCCTCCCCGCATGACACATTTAACTCTGAAGATGGACCTGAGGCACCTTTCAACACTCTAACCTGTGATGCCCTGACTATATTTTTGTCCTCCTTCTTTATAGCTGGGCTACACGGTGACTTAATTGGGATTAACAACGTTGGATATCGTGGGCCTTGAAGTCTCCAAACTTTGATACCCCATTTCTCAAATATAATACAGTTAGCCATTATTTTATTAACAATTTCAATATTTAACCAGGTTGTAATCATTATCTCCCTGTAGGTGTTGTCACAATCTTTCTTAAACTCTACAGATTCCAAATCGCCAGATACTAAATCTTTCAGATCTGAAATTGCATGTAACAATTTCAAAATGTTTCCGCGGTTCAAAATATCATAAGTGCCTCTCAGTATATATTGAGGGCAGAAGACTAGTTTCCTCTTTTCAGACAACAAGAGGGAAGACTCCGTTTCTTCCTTATCTCCTGGGTTAGTTGAATCCCTCTTCCCAATAGAAGGAGCCAAAACGGAAACTGTCAAGTGATTTGCTTCATTAATTTCTATTATTTTTTGGTCCTGAGTACACAAACAGACCGTCTGATCGTTCCTATTACTACATTGGAGATTAATGGGATTTACAGTTTTCTGATTAAAAGTGTTTTGGTCTCCTTGTTGGGAGGTTGATTCATTTCTTGGCTGTGCACATGATTCATACCCCTGATCATTCCTTCTACTACATTGGGGATTAATAAGATCTACAGTTTTCTGATTAAAGATTATTTGTTCACCTTGTTCGGCAGCCCTTTCATTTCTAAATTGATCAGATACAACTTCCCCTAATTTTATTGGGGGCTCAACTTTGGGCCCTAAACTTGGTTTAGCCTCCTCCTGCACAGAATTATTAACGCACTCATTACATTTTTTGTCCTTTAAATTAAGTACAGAATCTTTCTTAGGTCCAACAATTGGAAAATAAGCTTTTGTTTCAGGTTCCTTAAACATTTTAGGATTTACTTCCTTACTAGGAGATTTTATACCCTGCATTTTCTTATTATGTGTTTTCCTTAACCTTTTTCTAGCCCGTTTGGACAGACTCACTGGTTTGGTAGTAACCCTTATTCTCCGGCTATGATTATGATTAGGGCAGATCATTTTCATATCAGAATTTTCCATAATGCTTGACTTTTGAATTGGCACGGGATAATCACTAATTGTTTCTTCTACTACCATACATTCTTTGCTTTTAGTACATTTAGGACTAAGAAGAGATACCTTCGAAGCTTGCACTTTGTTGTCATCATTTACAGATTGATCATTCCTATCGATATCTATACTATTTCTACTGTATGCATCTTTTTGTAATATGGTCGGTTTGTCTTTAATCGATGACCCAGGTCTAACCATACTTCTTAATTCATTCTTTTCATCTGGTAGGTTACTAATTTCTTCATAGCCTTGAACTTTTCTACCCGACAGCAATTTACTTCATGCACCACTGAACTTACAATTGACGGTAAATCCGAGATTTTATCTATCAATTGTACTCATGTACAGGTTATTAACTGACTCTCTTTATCAGCTTGCACCTTAATGATCAGGTTTGTTAGTTGCAGAAGCTTAGAATCAATACCTACTACATGTGATGCCAATGTATTTAGAATGTCTACCTGGATATCTAATTTGGCTGAATGAAAGTTGAGAGCATTAGTGATTGAGTCCATAGTGTGTAAGAGGCAATCCCATATACCGCGCTCAGGTCTAGAGACACTATTTACAAACTCACACGGTCTAGCCTGAAAATTCCCATCAAATTTAGTTAATAAAGATACATCAGCTGGGTTAAACTGATTATTTGAAACTAAACTACATTGCTCATTTGAATTAGGAACATTCTCAATACTACCCACACCTGGAACCAATAGTGATTTGTTGATGGTAAAGCTATTCTCCAGGATTATGCTTGACTGGTCCAAATGAAAAAGACTGGCATTACCAGTTTTATCAAGTTGGCCATTTGGACTAGATACCAATACTTCTGAAACTAATATGAGCTCAATAAACCCCTCCTTGAAATTTAACTCTCCAACTCTAAAATCTGACCCAGTAACTTCTTCGCTTACGGTCTGAACCACACAGGAAGAAATATCAATTACTGATCCAGACTCTTTACTGTCATTTTGCAGTGCTCCACCTGGCTGGTCATCAACCAATATTAACTCTGTGGGATGGACAACAAAGACATATGAGTGAATTTGAGCTTGAGTCTGTAACTGACCAACTGCTATTAATAGTGGATGTGAAGGTAACAACACAGCATCCTTTTCAGCCTTTTCATCAATTACAATCCTATCCTGAACACCTAATACTTCATTCAATTTTTCTTTTTTTCAGAGAACAAGTTAGACAACTTAGACCGTGTTAGATCACAAGGGTCACCACTTTTTACTCCTTTTCCACATAATGGCAAAGCTGATAATGCAGTTGATACACAGTCACTGTCACTAGCAGTCTCAGTAGTCTCTTTATTTTCGTTAATGTCTCTTTTTTGTTTTTGAGACTGTTTTTGATGCTACTAAAAAAGAAACTCTTTATAGATGGCTGCAGAGCATGTGGCGACTTCATACAATCCTGGCCAAAAGTTATAGGTGAAGCAACTGCCTTAGCTGGCTGGCTCATATGCTCCTCTAAGGCGACACTGCCACCGCTACTTTCATCATTTTTTTGGCACAGCTCCAATTGAGGTGCATCAACTATAGCCTCCTCGGTCTAGTGTCTTTGTTTCAGTTTTGGTAAAGCCCCACGCTGACGACCGGACCTCATCCTCTACCGTCTAACAACAGGAGTGTATTTTGATATAGTATTAAATTGAATATTTATAAAATATTTATAAGATGGAACAAAAGGGGCTAGCGAGAGTCAGGTCGGGCCAGCAGGGCTAACCAGAGCTTTCAAGGACCTCGTCTCAAGGAAAAACCCGTACCCGTGCCAGCACCACTCATATGCCTCAATGCCTCAAAGCCATCACGGCCACAGCTCTGCCCCCCGTGGCTCCTTACAGTGCACCTCTCAGTCTCTCCTCCACACTTCTGCCGCTTTCTTCAGCTTAGAAAACGGTAGAACACGGTACCTGCTACAATTCGTCCGCCTCACCAGCCACCAAAACCGTGAATTTCAGGACTGGTGTTGGGGCAGGACTGGTTAGTTGGTTGGAGCAGGACCCCCTTTCCTTACTCCTTTCACTTTACACCTTATTTCCTTGGTTCCTTAGCTTTAACTTTTGTCGCGGCTCGTTGCTCGTAGCTCTAAATACCTGCCGCTCTACCGCACTTCTCCTCTTTGACCCGTGGCTCGGCAGCGACGCGGCTCAGCGCAGTCCGCCGAACCGCCGCTCCCGCGGTTCCCGCCCGTGTGTCTCCTTCCTTTTGTTGCCACACAGCAGCGACGCGGCTCAGCACAGTCCGCCGAACCGCCGTTCCCGCACGCGAGTCTCCTTCCTTTTCTTCTTAGCGCTTCTAAGCGCTTGGCGTTGTCTTGCTGCTTGCGGTTTGTGGAAGCGGTGTGGCAGCGGTTCAGCACAGCTTGTACCGCTGTCCCGCAGACCCGCAATGCTGCTCCGCAGCGTCCGCGCCATATGCCGCCGTGTATCGCTCCGCTCCTCAGTCTCCGCACACGGCTGCTGCTGCTACCGTGACTCAACCCGGAACCGGAAAAACACCAGTAGTATTAGGCTCACACCACATACATCCCAACTCTATCAGGCTAACTATCCTGGTCTATCATAAAAAAGGTAAAAATGGAATCTAAATAAACAGAATAATCTCATGCTTTCATGAACAGCCTGTATTTGCACCATTATGATAGACACCCTGCTCAGGTTGTTGTAAATGTTTGTGTTAGGCTGTACCCAAAATTCCTTTTTTGAAAAATTATAGAAAGCTTTTCTTACAGTTGTGTGGAAGCAGTGCATAGTTAAATTACCGTTATGGCTACTAACCAACCCTCAGAAGTTGAGTGGTCTTTCCTTACCTGACTTTATTATGTATAACTAGAGAGCAGAGCTGCAGGTTAGAGCAAATGTCTAGGTCTGAGTCAGATAAACTTTGGTTCTTTATGGACCATGCTGTGGCAGATGGGCCCTTATGGTTTCTGGTATGGTTCTGAAAGCACGACAGAGCCAGGTATGCTTATCTCACAACTTTTTAAAGCTGTGCTCAAGTAGCATAGATAGTTTGCCTCACCACTTTCCCTTCCTGTACACACCTGTGATAAAGTGGATGGGAGCCCTCCACAAGTAATGATGTCAGTATGTTAGGTGCAGTAAAGGTTTCAGTAATTTAAATTTGAGCTCAACCATTTGTAGCTATGGCACAGAGCAGACAGGCTTAACTTAAGAAAATGCATAAAGCATTTAGAAATACCAAAATCGTTAAGTCAAAAATACAACAAATAAAAATTACACTGTATTTTATTAAAATAAAAAATAAGGAGCAAAACGTCACAAAAATAATCCAATAAGGGAAATAGGATATATTCATTTTTAAAGATGTAAGTAAAACTATACAGCAAAAAGTAAATAAAAGTGCACTACATTACAATGCTTTACTACATTAAAAAACCGGCCGCCTTATATCTATTAAAGCTAGATGGGTCGGTAAAGTTGTTTGTGCTGAAAATCGGGTGGTGATTCTAAAACGTTTGGGAAACACTGCAAGTGTTTGTTTATTTGGCAAAGCTTCTTGCTTCATCACCACTGTTTAGCCTTGCCAAGCCTCATACATCTCTGGCTGTACTAACGCATTTGATATTTATTCCCCTTTAATGTGATGACTTGCGCAATCCGAGCTATCAGTGGGGTCAGTGTGCCTTGAGGGAAGGCTGAAGCAATGCATCTCGCTACTCTTCCTGTGGCCAGGGGCGTTTGTCTCTTTTGGTCACTGAGATGGACCGACATTGCCCCGCCTGATTGCAATGCTCTGAGTTGTGTCCATCTTCTCAGAGTCTCCAGCCGTTCTAACTGGATAAACTGTACTCACGTGCACCATCAATTGGCAGCGTACCATGGGTTCTGTCCTCTAGTACTGCACCAACTCATTCTTATAAGGGTGTACTATAGGACACGCTGGCCATGGAGCCTGCAAACACTAGTTCAACGACTGTTATCCTGCAGTACACCTTGGCAGAGACGCCAGCTTCATCACAGTACAAATCTATCATTTCATGAAGTCACCCTGCTTCTGCTGTGTGACAGTGACGCACCCTGGCCTGCCTGTAACTGAGTTGCACTTAGGAGCACTGGTGCAGGCACTAGAGACCCGTTGGCTCCAGTTTTATTTTTTTTGTTGGCTGTGTCTAAGAGAGAAGGCAGCACTGAAGGCACAAGGCACAGATTACTAACACACTCCATGTAGGGTCACCAACTGGCATAGATTTAAATTCAGGATAGTGAGTGTAAAAAATCAGGACAAAGGGTCAAAATTCAGGACAAATATTCGGGACAAAGGTTACGTTTTACAGACACATCAGAGGTTGCAGCACAATAGTACATAAGTAAGTAAATAGACAACCAAAATAAGTACACGTCAAAATAAGTTTATATTAGGTTGAGACAATCGTGCACTTGCCTTTCTGTCGCCGCTTTTGGCTACTTTGGCACCCTTTAGCCCCCTCCCCACAGCTGCATCAGGGTGATTATTCTGCTGTGTTTATTTGTTCTGTCTTATGCAGAGCTGAGAGCCACAGATCAAAGTCAGAAAGGGCCAAGAAACACTTTTATCTGACCCCGTGACACCCCCACTTAAGCAGATGTAGTGGGTGCTTCACTACGCCTTTGGCCCATTGTCATTCTTTATGTGATAATCATCCACAGTCAGAATGACATTGGGCCTGTCCACAGACTGAGGTGGTCGGGGAGGGGCTTCTGCAGCCTCTAGAGTTCAACAAGTATTTACAATGCAACGGTCTCGTCTTTGCAAAAGTTAGAGCTATTGGCATTGTAAATGAGAACATTTTTATTTATGTGTTGGTTTTGAAAACAGATAAATAAATGGCATTGTCATTTACAATGCCAATAGCTTAATCTCTCGCAAATGCGAGACCTATTGCATTTGCAATGCAATAGGTCGCGTATTTACGCGAGTTTGAGCTATTGACATTGCAAATAACAATGCGTTTTATTTATGTTTCAAAAACCAAAACATAAATAAAAGGTGGCACATACATATATATAAATGCATAGGTATATATATATATATTTATATATATATATATATATATATATATATATATAAGCATATATACATAAACATATATACATATATATGTGCATATGTGTGCGCGTAGAGGTAGTGAGAGGTAGAGAGGTAGAGTAGTAGTAGAGAGGTAGAGAAGAAGAGAGTAGAGAGTGAGTAGTAGAGAGGAGAGTGAGTAGTAGAGTAGTACAAATTGAGTAGAGAGTAGTAGAGAGTGAGTAGTGGATAGTAGAGAGTAGTAGAGAGTAGTAGAGAGTGAGTAGAGCGTAGTTGAGACTAGTAGAGTGAGTAGAGAGTAGTAGAGAGTGAGTAGAGAGTATTAGAGAGTAGTAGAGAGTGAGTGGTAGAGGGTGAGTAGTAGAGTGAGTAGTAGAGAGCAGTAGAGAATGAGTAGTAGAGTAGTGGAGAGTGAGTAGTAGAGAGTAAGTAGTAGAGTAAGTAGTAGAAAGTGAAAAGTAGAGAGTAATAGAGACTTAGTAGTAGAGAGTGAGTAGTAGAGAGTGAGTAGTAGAAAGTAGAATAGTGAGTAGTATAGCGTAGATAGTGAGTAGTAGAGAGTGAATATTAGAGAGTAGTAGAGAGTGAGTTGTAGAGAGTGAGTAGCAGAGAGTAGTAGAGTGAGTAGTATAGACTAGAGAGTCAGTAGTAGAGAGTGAGTAGTAGAGGGTGAGTAGTAGAGTGTGAGTAGTAGAGAGTAGTACAGTGAGTAACAGAGAGTAGTAGAGAGTGAGTAGTAGAGAATAGTGTGAGTAGTAGAGAGTGAGTAGTCGAGTAGTAGAGTGAGTAGTAGAGAGTGAATAGTGAATCGTAGAGAGTAGTAGAGAGTGAGTGGTAGAGAGTAAGTAGTAGAGTGAGTAGTAGAAAGTAGTAGAGAGTGAGTAGTAGAGAGTGAGTAGTAGAGTGAGTAGTAGAGAGTGAGTAGTAGAGAGTGAGTAGTAGAGTGATAAGTAGAGAGTAGTAGAGAGTGAGTAGTAGAGTGTAGTAGAGTGAGAAGTAGAGTGAGAAGTAGAGAGTAGTAGAGAGTAGAGAGTAGTAGAGAGTGAGTAGTAGAGAGTGAGTAGAGAGTGAGTAGTAGAGAGGAGAGTGAGTAGTAGAGTGAGTAGTAGAGTAGTACAAATTGAGTAGAGAGTAGTAGAGAGTGAGTAGTGGATAGTAGAGAGTAGTAGAGAGTGAGTAGAGCGTAGTTGAGACTAGTAGAGTGAGTAGAGAGTAGTAGAGGGTGAATAGAGAGTGAGTAGAGAGTATTAGAGAGTAGTCGAGAGTGAGTAGTAGAGGGTGAGTAGTAGAGTGAGTAGTAGAGAGCAGTAGAGAATGAGTAGTAGAGTAGTAGAGAGTGAGTAGTAGAGAGTGAGTAGTAGAGAGTAGTAGAGTAAGTAGTAGAAAGTGAATAGTAGAGAGTAATAGAGAGTTAGTAGTAGAGAGTGAGTAGTAGAAAGTAGAATAGTGAGTAGTATAGCGTACATAGTGAGTAGTAGAGAGTGAATATTAGAGAGTAGTAGAGAGTGAGTTGTAGAGAGTGAGTAGCAGAGAGTAGTAGAGTGAGTAGTATAGAGTAGAGAGTCAGTAGTAGAGAGTGAGTAGTAGAGAGTAGTAGAGGGTGAGTAGTAGAGAGTGAGTAGTAGAGAGTGAGTAGTAGAGAGTAGTACAGTGAGTAACAGAGAGTAGTAGAGAGTGAGTAGTAGAGAATAGAGTGAGTAGTAAAGAGTAGTAGAGAGTGAGTAGTCGAGTAGTAGAGTGAGTAGTAGAGTGAGTAGTAGAGAGTGAATAGTGAATCGTAGAGAGTGAGTGGTAGAGAGTAAGTAGTAGAGTGAGTAGTAGAAAGTAGTAGAGAGTGAGTAGTAGAGAGTGAGTAGTAGAGTGAGTAGTAGAGAGTGAGTAGTAGAGAGTGATAAGTAGAGAGTAGTAGAGAGTGAGTAGTAGAGTGTAGTAGAGTGAGAAGTAGAGTGAGAAGTAGAGAGTAGTAGAGAGTGAGTAGGAGAGAGAAGTAGAGAGTGAGTAGTAGAGAGTGAGTAGTAGAGAGTAGTACAGAGTAGAGTGAGTAGTAGAGTAAGTAGTAGAAAGTGAATAGTAGAGAGTAATAGAGAGTGAGTAGTAGAGAGTGAGTAGTAGAAAGTAGTATAGTGAGTAGTATAGCGTAGAGAGTGAGTAGTAGAGAGTGAATATTAGAGAGTAGTAGAGAGTGAGTTGTAGAGAGTGAGTAGTAGAGAGTAGTAGAGTGAGTAGTATAGAGTAGAGAGTGAGTAGTAGAGAGTGAGTAGTAGAGAGTGAGTAGTAGAGAGTAGTACAGTGAGTAACAGAGAGTAGTAGAGAGAGTAGAGTGAGTAGTAGAGAGTAGTAGAGAGTGAGTAGTTGAGTAGTAGAGTGAGTAGTAGAGTAGTAGAGTGAGTAGTAGAGAGTGAATATTGAATCGTAGAGAGTGAGTAGTAGAGAGTAAGTAGTAGAGTGAGTAGTAGAAAGTAGTAGAGAGTGAGTAGTAGAGAGTAGTAGAGAGTGTGTAGTAGAGAGTGAGTAGTAGAGAGTGAGTAGTAGAGTGATAAGTAGAGAGTAGTAGAGAGTGTGTAGTAGAGTGAGAAGTAGAGTGAGAAGTAGAGAGTAGTAGAGAGTAGTAGAGAGTGAGTAGTAGAGAGAAGTAGAGAGTGAGTAGTAGAGAGTGAGTAGTAGAGAGTAGTACAGAGTGAGTAGAGTAGTAGAGTGAGTTGTAGAGAGCAGTAGAGTGAGAAGTAGAGAGTAGTAGAGTGAGTAGTAGAGAGTAGTAGAGTGAGTAGTAGAGAGTTAGTATAAGTGAGTAGTAGAGATTGAGAAGAGAGTGAGTAGTCGAGAGTGAGTAGTAGAGAGTGAGTAGTAGTAGAGAGTGAGTAGTAGAGAGTGAGTAGTAGAGAGTAGAGTAGTAGTGAGTAGTAGAGTAGTAGAGAGTGAGTAGTAGAGAATAGTAGAGAATGAGTAGAGAGTAGAGAGTAGTAGAGTGTAATAGAGAGTGGAGTAGTAGAGAGTAGTAGAGTGAGTAGTGAGCACTGAGCGTATTGCTGTCCTTTCACCTCATGGTAAACTCATGTCCACCTGCAATGTTTCGCATTGTATCTCTACTAGCGGGAGGTACCATTTAAAAAATGGAAATATTAGTAGTTTGCGTACCCAGCACTGCATTTTGCCAAGACAACCTGACATACAGTTGAGACACACACTTTAAAGTCCCAGCCCGGCTGACTGCCGAAAACCTCAGTGACCAGGGCAGAACTACACCGACTGGCAGGTGCTGATGATCTCGCGCTAGCCTACGCACTTAAAAAAGTACATTTTTTGCAGATCAACATTTTAAAACTCTGGCACACACTGTCTAACTGGCACTTACTTGTGAGCCATGGCAATTTGGGTTTACAGGCCAGCCGCCTGCATCCTTAAGCCCCTGGCCTGTCACTCCCTCAGCAAACGTGCGTCGGCCGCCCGGGCTTAGACTCCCTCACTTAGGCACCTCAGCAGCAGGAACAGCTACACTGCACAGTGTGTGCTCCTGCGGCCGCTGGGGCCCGTTGGGTTAAGCTTGGTGGTTGCGGGGTCATTATTGATTTACCGTGCGCGTGGCGCTGCCATGATTTGTCACACTCTTAGCCAAGCAGGCTTCCCATAAAAGTGATGTCCTGCAGCACGTGCCTATTGGACACTGCCTCCTGATGTCAGAATGAATTCTGCGCTGCCGCTCCAGAAATCTTCTCCTTTTATCAATACAATGTGGCAACCAGTGAATTAGCAGCAACAACCCAGTCTCCAAGCCTGTGTGGAGCAGTGCACTACTATTCTTATAGTCTAGTGAGCATTACTAGCACCACTGCGGCTTGACAGCAAGGCATGCGCTGTGCCTGTTATGCGTGAATTAGGATTTCAGTGCAGTAATGCGGACCACAACACTGAAATGCGTTAGCATCACGCCTGAAGCGTGATACTTGTAGAAGCTGTTATAAGGTCCCAAAGGCAAGACCTATTGGCTATGCCAATGCTTGTTTGCTTGGTATCCTGTAACTTGTAACCCAGATTTGTAAATGCTAAGCATGCCTGCAGGTCCCAGAATACAAAGCAGAAAAGAATTGGCGAACTACTCGTGTATGAACCTGGGAAACTAGACACCAGTGAAATTTCTAAAATTGTATAGCTCTGAAGCAAAGATGAACCTCTTTAGGTCAAAATTGTGGCAAGGAAGTGTTATCTATAGGCAGAAAATAATTAATTTTAAAATACAATATCGTTCTAAGTTTAAGATGCTTAAAAATACAGAACCAATCGCTATCTCTCCCTCACACCTTTTTATTCATTTCGCTATATGGGGAATCCGCTATACTGCATAGTCTTACTCTTTACTCACTTAGTATGGCTCACTTTGCTGCCTCCTGGCGTAGAAAGTTAGCTCTCTAGTTGTATTACACAAGTCTATGGCTTTGCTAGGGTGAACTTTTGAGAATAGTGGGAGGGAAGTTGTGCTTGAATAACCCCGCTCCTTTTGAATGAAGTAAACAGTCCAGCCTCCAGCTTTGTTTATGTTGTAGATAGATTCACTGTGGTGGGTGCTTGGCAGCTGGGAAGGTAGGCTGGCTCTAGCCTTCCTCAACGGTTGGTTGGCGGGTACTGGGGGCTCGAGCCCTTCCACGTGCAGCAGCGGTCGAGGTGAGAGGCGTGCGGTGGATATGAACCTCAGGCTCAAACCCATAGTGTACGATTGGAGTGTTCCTAGGGAGTGCGTGTGCGTTTTAAAGCCTTACACTGGCATATTAAATAGATTCTTGTTGCTACCACACTCTGCCACCGCTGTCTTACAGACGTGTTATGGCAGCTGACTCAAACTACAAACATGATGACTGTGGCGTACAGGAACGTCCACTGTGATGGGTTTTGGTGTTCAGGTGTTCGCTGACATATAAACTGACATGTTATTAGTGGGACTGGTTCACGAACGTACGGGCAAGTTCTTGGCAGACGTCGCATGCTGTGGGGTGCGCAGACTATACGTGTGAAGAAAGTTACCTGGTATAAGCTAGTGCGCCGTCCCTTCTTGAATGAAACATACATGTGAAAAGTTGCTGCTTATGGCTGACTCTTGCCAGTAGTGACGCCTCATGTGTGACACCTTGAACCGGTTGCAAGTAAAGTTGGCTCAAGGCATTTTACTGTCTAGCGGAGACAACTTTTGGTTAATAGTTACATAACCTTTGACCATATGTATCTCAAGAAGTGGCCACCCAAAACAAATGTGAGATTATTAAAAACTTCAAAACCCTCACTAAAATATATGCGCGTGTTTTGATCTAATATAGATGGAAACTACGGAAAAGCACGACAAAGGTTCAAAGAGCAGTCATACCTTACTATTTACAGAACGTGTTTTTCCGCTGCGTTCTAAACAAGCGAGCTCCGCCATGACACCACCACGTTTCTCCGAGGCGAAGCAAGAATGCCTCGGAGAAACGCAGCGTCATTTTTGGATTCGGGGGCGTGTTTTCTTTCTCTCCTCTTCCCATTGGCTGGAATGTAAAATTCCAGCTAATGGGAAGAGGAGAGAAAGAAAAGAGAAAGAAAGTAAACCCCCCCCCCCGAATCCGGGCTTGAATGGAGTGATGCCCTTCTCCTCCAATGGCTGGCCTCTGTTTAGGAAGCCAGCCAATGGAGAAGAGGGGCGGGTTCAAGCCCCCACACTCTAAACATAAGATCTCCCCTGCGAGACTGCGCAAGCGCAGCCTATGCAGGTCTCGACCTAAAAAGAAGTGCGAGCTGGCACGGATCGTGGAAGGGGAACAGCACAGCTTGCTGTTATCCCCAAAATTACAGACAAAAGTCGCCTGCGAAAGAAATCCTCAAGGACAAGATGCCCAAATAACGGGCAGTCTGTGAAATTTACGGACACTTGGTCAACCTAACTCCATGGCAGGAACCTGCAAGGAGCCCCCACCTTCATGAGGCCTCATCATCATGTGCCTCGCTTCTCCAAGCCCATGAAAAAAACAATAGTCTTCAACTGCAATATGCCAATAAAATGGGAAACTAATATTAGCTTGTCAGAGCTTTGGAATCATTGCCTCACTAAAGAAATCTATTCACGTTGCTAGTACTGTTTGGAAAGCACTATGTGATGGGGATGTTTCATTTTTACACATAATCATAATTTCACTACACCTGTAACAGACCTCTCATGTTGTTAGTTCCATTAGTGATCAAATTAATCAGTTAAAGTTTCTTTATTGCATTCAAGGACTCATAGTCCCGCTTTACTGATAAAATAACTAGGAATACAATTCCCAGAATGCACAGAAACATTCTGGAGTGGCTTAGTTATTAAAAAATGTAACTGAAATTAAGGTTTGAAGTAAGAGATGTATGGTCGCATATTGGAACCCACAGTTGGGGTGTGCTTGCTGGAACTCTTCCCCCGACCACCCAAGCGAAAGGTGGGAAAAAGATTTCTAGACCTTGCATTGTTATTAGCTAAGAGACGAATAGGGATGACCTGGACATCCGTGACCGGACCAGCCATCGGCATTTGGAAGCGAGATGTGACTTACGGGGCTGGGGCTGAGGGCAGGGTCATGACGAGAAGAAATGAGGGGGCTGAGACAACGCACTGTAGCAGGACGCTGGAGAGAGATACTAGAGACATGGGAAAACCCAGACCGAGACCAAAGTGAGCCGTAAGTTGTTACCACACCAATACATGTACAAATCCTGAAATTTATCTTCACAGCACCGACATTCGGAATCGGGGATAGTACAAGGAAATAAATAGTAACATGCATGAATATACCTATGCCATTGATCTGTTGTAATGCTGTGATACTGTATGCACTGATGAGTGTTAATGCTTCTGATAGCTATTAAATCAAATGCCGATAAAAATGTTTGGAAAAAAAAGTAAAGAGACTGTACATTAAACAGTCACTGTGCATAAGGACACGTTTTAAATTGACAGCCACTCAGTCCACTAAAAGGGGAGTGGATCAATGCTAACAACCCATTTAACTTTTATGTCTTCTGTTACTGAACGATCACTGATACAAACTCACAAAGGCCAAATCAACCTTCCATCCTTGTAAGATCACTAAGCTGAGGCTCATTAATTTGGGTAATAGTAGCACCTGCTACTAGCAGCATTTAGAAATACCAAATTGGTATATCACTGTGTGGGAGGAGAACCCCAATATTCTGTTGCACGCCAAATTTTAGATCACCCAAATTTGACCTCAGGAGTTCGCTCTAGCACCGTTGATATAAAAATAAGAGACAACACCCTTCTTTCCATCAGATCCAGGGAAATAATATTAGCAAATTAGGTAGTACCTGGGACCACTCAATCCAGTTCCAACCTAAATGAAATTAAAACGTTTTACTACTGACTATGTAGCTGTACAGAATAATTGTTAAATGCCATGAAGACACACACAAATAAATAATAAGAATAAACCCAGTTCAAATCAACTTCAAAATTAATAGAGCAGGGGCAAAGTTTTGGGAGGAATAGGAAAGCATTTAAATTGTAATTGCCAGAATCAAGATGAAGCTGACAGCATCCTTCATAGCAAAGAAGAATCTATAGCAAATTGCGGAGCCACGCCACGGACCAAGATGGCTGCATGGCAGTGGCGTAACAAACCTTGAGGGGGCCCCCCTGCAGGGTGCGTGAAGGGGCCTCCTCCGGGCTTGATCTAGAGCCCCCCAGCAGAAGTGCGGTGCTGACGGGGCCCCCTGGAGGGTGAGGGCCCCCCAGCACCGCGGGGGCTGCAGGGGCCTGTGTTACGCCCCTGCCGCATGGCAGTGAACCTCCGATCGGCAACCCAGCTCCGATCCGGCTGTCGAGCGATTATATCTTCCTGAACGACTCGAAAACGCGAAGCGGATCATCCCTACCGGTCAGAGAGGCGGTGGAGCTGTTGAGATCCCGGAAAATAATAAATAATAATAATAAAGACATTTATAAAGGGCCTGGTTACGCCATGTCGGCGTGTCCCCGCGCTAGAGTAAGTGGGAGAGGCAGAACCACCAAACCTAGAGTAACGTCAAGCATATCTATTAATGTAAGAACAGGTAAGTTTTAAGATCCCTCCTAAACCTCATCTCAGATGGTTCCAACCAGAGCTCAGGAGGGAGTTCATTCCAACTCTGAGCCGCCAGAAGCCGAAAGGACCTGCCACCCATCCTGGCCCTCTTAACTTAAGGGACTAGTTTCAGGCCAGTCCCACTTGATCTAAGAGACCGTGCGGGCTTATAGGAGGTAAGTAGACTACGCAAGTACACAGGAGTAGTGCCCTGGATGATGCGGTGGCACGTACAGAGAGCCTTGAACATCCCTCTATTCCTAACTGGTAGCCAGTGTAGAGTGTTCAAGGCACTTTTAAAGCAAGCCCTCCTCGGTTGCATGAGGACAAACCGTGCCGCCGCATTTTGCAGAACTTGAAGTTGGTTTAAACATTTAGCAGTGGCGCCCAAATATAGTGTGTTGCCATAGTCTAAACGAGAAGTAACAAGTGCATTCACTAGCGTCTTCCTGGCCTCTATAGGGAGGAGATCCATAGTTTTCCGTAGGCCCTTAAGGACACCAAAACACGCCCCCACTACACGTCTAGTGTGAGGTTCAAATGTAAGATTAGAATCCACCCATACCCCCAGGTTCTTCGCCTGGGTGCACGGTATAGGAGTGGGCCCTAGGCTTGACGGCCACCATGCTGATGACCACACTGATGGACCCCCTCCTACCACAAGCACCTCTGTCTTGCTTCCATTAAGTTTCAGGCAGTTGTTTGCCATCCAGGAAGCAAGCTCCTGCATGCATGCCCTGAAGTTGGAAGCCACCAGATCCGGTTCCCGTGATAGCAAGATCACCAGTTTATTGTCGTCTGCGTATGACACAACCCTGATTTCAAAGCCCTCCACTATTTCTGCCACAGGGGATACGTAGAGATTAAATAGGATGGGACTCAGGGCAGATCCCTGAGGCACACCCTGTTCCAATTTAATTGCCTTAGAGTAATGGGTGCCCTGTCTGACCTGAAAACTACGCTCTACCATGAAAGACACCACCCTTATTCAGACACTGCAGCAAGGTGTAATGAGCCACAGTATCACAGTATCAAAATCGCCTGAGGAATGAGAGAATCTGCTCCAATGCTGCGGGAGGCGGGGCCTATTATGGCCTACGCACCAGAGTATTGAGGCCTCCGGTCTGATCCCAGAGGGCTCCCACTGCTGCTGTTGTGATGACCCCACCGCCGTCTGGGACATGCGGTGAGTACATCACCTGTCATTCCCCCCCTCCCTGCCACAGCCCCCTTTTCCACCGGCCATCGCAGCGCGCCCTCTCTAACATTCTCCATCAGCTTTCGAGGCCAATCCATATGCTGCAGACGCCCCCTTAGGCCACCGAGGTGTCAGGGGCCTTTGGTGTGCCAGGGGGGCAGCCGTTCGGCTGCACATGGGGGCTGAGGGGGTGGCATCGTATTGCTGAAACCACAGACTACCCCTGATTTCCACTGTGTGAGGAGGCCGTTCAATATCGATAGGGGGAACAAAAATAAATAAAAAATAAAAAAAATGGGACGTGGCTGCTCTTACCTGGCGCAGCTGATGGGAAAAGCACTGTAGGTACGCCACTGAGCTACCAACTGGCCCCTGACTCTTAACACATTGTGCAGGAGGCAGCAGAGTATGGTCTTAGCACCGATTTGCTTCATGACAACACGGGGTGGCAGACTCTAGACAGATGGGTCGACCGTTCTCCCCTGTCCTCTCTACTTGGATCGCCAATTGTCTCCCCGTCGGGAGGCGCATCATCTTCATCCTGCTCTAGGACGCCCGTTTCAACATAGTCAAATAGGTGTATTTGAGATCTTTTAGAGCGTTGCCATTGTTTTGCCACTTTCTGTTCCACACTACCTCTCCATGGTTCGCTGGAGATTGAATGCTCCTTGCTGTACCTGCCCCGCCGACTAACTCACAGACATGGACACTACTCTTCCTGCATTGTCGCTACAGCTGTGAAAGGCAGCGAGTCTTCTAAGACCCCCAATGCTGCCCGGTGGCAGGGTGCCACCTCTAATTCACCTCGGTTTAGTTATCAAAATAATGAGGCAAGCGCTGGAAACTGGAAGACAAGAAAAAGGTTTATTTCTCATGAGGAGACCACGTCAACTGCAGACACCGGGATGTCTGAGGGAGGTGTTCTGCTGGCAACTCCTTTGGCTCCTTTTATACTGGTTTGACACAATGCATTTGTTTCATTATCATGGTTACACAAGCTTGGAGTCTCCGCCCCGGGTAGGTTGTCACACAAGCACAGAAAAGGGGGTGGTGATGAACAGAGTGCCTGAATTAAGCAGAGCACTCTTACCCAGTCCAAAGATCGGGGCTTGATCCATCACCGTTTTTTAGCTCACTGCACCATCCCAGCTCAGAACTTGGCTATATGCAAATTAGTCTATTCCTGTCCCAGTGCATGATGGGAACAGGGCAAACCAAACTACCAAGCCAATTCTTATACTGGGAAGGAAACAAGCTTCCGGGGACCGGTTTCTGCCATTTCAGGCGTCGTCGGCCCGGCTTGCTTGAATCCTGATGGTGCAATGAGCAAGGGACTCACATCTTGCTTAATTCAGACACTCTGTTCATCACCACCCCCTTTTCTGAATCATTTTGTCCACCATAAGCGTGGAAGGGTATACTCAGACATGAGTCCCTTGCTCACTGCTCCATCAGGATTCAAGCAAGCCGGGCCGACGACGCCTGAAATGGCAGAAACCGGTCCCCGGAAGCTTGTCTCCTTTCTGGTGAAGAATTGGCTTGGTAGTTTGGTCTGCCCTGTTCCCATGATGCACTGGGCCAGGGACAGACTAATTTGCATATAGCCAGGTTCTGAGCTGGGATGGGACAGTGAGCTAAATAACGGTGATGGATCAAGCCCTGATCTTTGGACTGGGTAAGAGTGGTCTGCTTAATTCAGACACTCTGTTCATCACCACCCCCTTTTCTGAATCATTTTGTCCACCATAAGCGTGGAAGGGTATACTCAGACATGAGTCCCTTGCTCACTGCTCCATCAGGATTCAAGCAAGCCGGGCCGACGACGCCTGAAATGGCAGAAACCAGTCCCCGGAAGCTTGTCTCCTTTCTGGTGAAGAATTGGCTTGGTAGTTTGGTCTGCCCTGTTCCCATGATGCACTGGGCCAGGGACAGACTAATTTGCATATAGCCAGGTTCTGAGCTGGGATGGGGCAGTGAGCTAAATAACGGTGATGGATCAAGCCCTGATCTTTGGACTAGGTAAGAGTGGTCTGCTTAATTCAGACACTCTGTTCATCACCACCCCCTTTTCTGAATCATTTTGTCACACAAGCACAACATTGTTTCATCAACATGGTTACACGAGCTTGGAGTCTCCGCCCGGGCAGGTTGTCACACAAGCCCAACAGTAATTCTCCTCCCACCCAGGTCAAACAGACAATTTTATCTTGCAGCTGGACCTTGCTTCAGGGTCTAAAACATGTGAAACCGGCCAGATCTAAGAGTCTGTTCTGTTGATAAAAACAGGTCCCATTGTTGGCAAAAACAAGTCTTGCTGTTTGCAGTGCAATAAACCATGTTTGCAAGAGTCTGTTTGGTATTTGGAACCTGTTTGTGTAAGAGTGTCCAAGGGTTTGCCTGTTAACAGTGATGAGAGGAAAAACGAGTTTGTGGCAGCAAGTGGTGCTTGAGGTTTGTCGTGGCAAATAGAGATTATAGCTCCCAGCACACATATCAGGTTTGGTCAGAGGGTCAGATAGATGCTAGTAAGGGCAGGGTGAAACAAAGGTGACCAACAGAATACAAAATGGCTGCGGTCGGTCAGAATGACTGCAGCTTATGTGCACGTAGGAACTTCCACCAGACAAGATGGCACAGATAATGTTCATGATTGCCGTTTTAACAGTCGCCCCTTTGAACACAACTAGCCAGCTTGTCAGTCTATTTCGTTCTCCATAATGTCCTGTATCTCTTGCTCATACATTGCTCTTATTTTTGTCATCTGAGTGTCCATAGTCTTAGGGCGCAAGGTACTTATGCAAAGAGAACACAAAAGTGGTATACAGTGTACACCCAAACAACAACCACATATTGCCAATACTGAGACCAAGAGAAACATTGATATTTTCCAACCCCAGTCCTTCAAGATGCCCCAAAGCCAACTTCCAATTGTCCAAGTCTCTGATCCTTGATGAATTTCTGAAGACAGTCTATGGAGATGTTCGATTGCTTCATAGACAGAAGGTGAATTATCAGGAATGTATACACAGCATCTGGCACCGATGAGGCGGCATGCTCCTCCACGGTCAGCTAGTACCACGTCTAGGACCATACGATTCTGAAGAGCAACCAGACGGACCGCTTGGAGCTCAGCAGTGTTGTTGGTGAGGATGCCAGCAGTGATGTTCTACTGCCTGGGACAGATGTCTGATGGCTCGGCTGTTTGCCATCAGACCCCATAGCGGGACGAGTCCTTTTGCTGCGTCGAGGAACTGTGATGCGTCAGAGTCTGCTTGATCAGTGTCTTTTGAACGCTTTTCTCGATGATGCTCTGCATGGGCTGTGTAGGTTGGTGGCAAAACAAAGGCGATGTAGCACGTGCCCCCCCCCCAGTTTTTGGGAGCCAGGTGTAGGCTTTGTTTCCACAGACAAAGTACATATTGGGTGATGCAACAAGCGCTGGAGGGTTGGCAGTGTTCAAGGCCCTTACAATGCTACAGGTGCTGTGACCCACATTCTTAGTCCCACGGCCTTCAATGCATACAAGGCCAGAGGCATTCACCACAGATAGGGCCAGAGTCAGTGTTGCAGCAGTTCTTTTCTTCAGGTAGGAAAATGTGGCTCTGTTGGAATTGTTGAACACTTGCATTTCTACCCGTTCTTTGGAGGGGACATTCATCGGGAATGTCGCATTGGAGGTGTTAGGGCAGAAGGGTGCGGCTGTTCTTCCTGTTTTGTTTCGCCAGAACTCGTAGAACTGGGCGATTGTTCCGTCGGAAGTGGCATTGTCTCTGTAACTTTCTTGTAGGAGCATCATCCAGGCAAGCCATGATCCGTGAATAGAAAAAGGTGAAGGGATGAAAGGGATGGAATGTTCAGTGGCATGTGGTAGCAGCCCACAGACCCAACAGTTGGTAGTATTGGTGGCAAGAGTATGCTGGTGCAACATCTGCACGAAATAATTATTCCAGAATTCTTTGCGTCGTTCTCGGAGATGCGGTGGTAGTGATACCAGGTAGTGTTCTTTCTTGGTGATTGGTTGCATGGTTGGTGACAATGTTCTGTATGCAGGTGCATTCTCTTCAATGATCCAGAGTGTGACCATTAGCAGGAGACAGGTGAGAAATGCGGCTACAAGTGCAATTGTCTTTGTACTGTGTAGTTCAACAGTCTTGGTGTCTTGGGGGTGGCTTTGCAGGTGTTCAGTTTCTTCCATCATCTTCGAGGAGCTCACCAACTGTTAGGACCACAGACTTTTGTCTGTCGCTTTTCTTGGTAGCGATGTTTGGCTGTGCTACCGATCTGAGTCTCTGACTCAGTTAGTGGCCTGGTTGTTGGAGCTCCCCCCTTTCGTCGATCTTAGGTTGTACCCTTTCTTGGATGGCACCGTGGGGTTGGGAAATTCGGACAGTTGAAGGGTGTCTTCTTGTGTGTAGCAACTCATAGCTGGGCTGTCCTTCGCGAGTACTTCCTCTTGCACCTCCACCTCTTCACAGGTTGCCAGCGTTGGAGGGACTTTCTTGCAGTGATGGGTGTGCAGCCAGTTTCTTCCACTCGGAGGGCAGTTTGAGTGGTGATCAGGACTTGCCAGGGGCCCGTCCTCCTGGGCTCCAGATTCTTCATTCTTTGGAAGTTGCGGATCAGGACAAACTCCCCAGGTTTGATTTCATGTCCCGGGCCCCTGGATGCGTCAGGCAAGGCTTGCTGCACCTGATATTTTTGATTCCTGTTCCTTTTTATCGATTTCCTTTTCTTTTAGTTCTTCTTCTAACTTTTTACAGGCTTTTCGTGTTTCTTTATCTTGTCTAGCTTCGTCTCTTTTCTTTCGTTGAGCTGCCTCTTTTCGCCATAAACCAAAACTCTCAAACATGGCTGGTCTAGCTTTCTTTTTGTGAAGAGCTAATTCTAACGCTTCTATTTTAGTGGGATCGAAAGATCCCGTCAGTGGCCACTGATTTAACCGGTCCTTGCTAGTGTACTTATGCCATAGTTTGCAATAAGCTACGGTGGCTAATCCATATTTTACGTACATGTCCTTGTTAGGGGTGCCTTCCGGCGGTGCCGGATGACTGACTTCTAACAAACGGTCAAGTCCAAAACAATCAAACAATCTAGAGAAAACAGGCATGATGTATTTAGCGGTCAAAATGAATATCTCAATCAATTTTAGACAAAAAGTCTGCACTACCTGACCTTCGCTGTCTGCAAAGAGAGAATATTCCTATTCTACGTTGTTTGCAAGCAGGGAATGTCTCAAATAACTCAAAAAAGGAATACTAGTATTTCTATCAATCAATTTAAGTCATTTTTTCACAACCTTACCCGGACCGTATGGACAGTTCTTCCCCTTCCAGCGCCTGGTTGTCCTATTACTCCAACAATCAATGCGGCGTTCCTGTAAGGTCCCAGTCAGGACAGCAGGTCACTCAAGAGATGTCAGTTCAGAACCGGTGAAGTTCAATCGATCGGCAGCCAGATGAGGGTCTTTTTCAGGCAGGGGCACTCCAATCTGTGGGCTTGTGTGACAACCTGCCCCGGGCAGGTTGTCACACAAGCCCACAGTAATTCTCCTCCCACCCAGGTCAAACAGACAATATTATCTATTAGCTGGACCTTGCTTCAGGGTCTAAAACATGTGGGACCGGCCAGATCTAAGAGCCTGTTCTGTTGATAAAAACAGGTCCCATTGTTGGCAAAAACAAGTCTTGCTGTTTGCAGTGCAATACACCATGTTTGCAAGAGTCTGTTTGGTATTTGGAACCTGTTTGTGTAAGAGTGTCCAAGGGTTTGCCTGTAAACAGAGATGAGAGGAAAAACGAGTTTGTGGCAGCAAGTGGTGCTTGAGGTTTGTCGTGGCAAATAGAGATTATAGCCCCCAGCACACATATCAGGTTTGGTCAGAGGGTCAGATAGATGCTAGTAAGAGCAGGGTGAAACAACGGTGACCAACAGAATACAAAATGGCTGCGGTCGGTCAGAATGACTGCAGCTTATGTGCACGTAGGAACTTCCACCAGACAAGATGGCGCAGATAATGTTCATGATTGTCGTTTTGCTTTTAACAAAGCATGTGGCGGTAGACAATTTCATTAGCTGTGGGCTCACAGGAATGGGCAAAAAAGAACCCAAGCAACAAGTGCTCTCCTTCCCAGCAGCTGCAGACAAACCACAGAAACCCAGCGTCGCAATAGCGGACAGTGCTCAAGGCTCAGCTGCAGTTCCGGGCACGACTGCATCTCACTCAGATCGGATTGCTGAACTCAGGGCTGGATTCAAGTCGATCGACACCAGATTTGACACGATTAATAAGCGCTTGGATTCCTTTGGTGCCAAATTGGACAATCACGAACAGCGACTTGACACGGCGGAAGGTCGTATATCGGACCTCGAAGATGGCGCAGCTAAATCAACTAAACGATTGGACCGTATGGAGAAAATCCTAAAGGACATTGCCATCACAAACAAAGATTTTGAGGCTCGTAGTCATCGCAACAATCTCCGCATAATTGGGGTTCCGAAAACCGACCAATGCAGGCAGAATGGACACCTTCGTGGAATCGCTGCTAGTCGATATATATTTGGAAAGGTGGCATTCACACCTGGTTTTGTGGTTGAACAGGCGATCCACTCGTTGGGCCCTAGCCCCAACTCTGGCTGCGCGTCTCGCTCCATCATTGCCCGTATAATGAACTTTTGCGACAGGGACATTGCTTTGAGACTGGCTAGGGAGAGAGGAGCAGTCACCTGGCAGGGCTCCACTGTGTCCTTATTCCTGGACATTTTTCAGTCATGGTCTAAGACGCACATCGCAAATTCACTGGGGTCAAGGCCACAATGCGTAATCTGGGTCTTAGTTATGGCATGCTGTATCCAGCAAGGTTGCGGGTGGAGGTCAATGGATGATTCCGCATTTTCGACAACCCTACGGACGTTCAGGCCTTCTGTAAATCATATAAGGGAACAGATAACCAACGGAGAGAAGGCGGTCCAGATTCATCCCCTCCTCACAGTGGCTCAGTGGCCAGCGTAGAACTCTTTTCTCGTAAATGAAACTTGCTATAGTATTGCCATAATCTGAACACATGTTGTATAATTATGTCAATTGCAGAACTTAAACAGCACAATTGTATTTTTTATGTGATTGTTTATGTAATGCTGGGCCCACTTGGAGCGTTGCTCCCCCCTAGGTGCGTAGCATAATGGTATATTCTTACATTCCAATGCATCAATTACTGACCCTGTTGTTTCGGAATAGGGAATATCCAGAATGCATTAGGTTACTGTTTATTGGGGTATTGCCTTACATGCTGATATGTGAGGCTAGGTGGGGGAAATTTCCGATTTATTAGATGTTACTCCTTTACCAGCTCCAGCCATAGTAGCATAGCTGCTTTGCATTACACAGTTCACGTTCATGACTAGGCTGCATGTCACACATGACGACGGCCACTCATTTAGCGACCCATTCATATCTGTCCTTCGTCACCTGGAATGTTAGGGGACTCAATAACTCCAAAAATTGCAGCGTCATTGTCCATTATTTGCAAAGGCACTTACCAAGGGCTGACAACACATGCTTTGCAGCCGGCTGGGGTGCGCACCGTTTCTCAAATTACAGCACATATGCGCAAGGAACAGCAATACTTATTCATAAGAGTCTTCCTTTCTCACTGACTTGCTGCCATACAGATCAGGAGGGCCGTTATATAATAGTTTCAGGGAAACTGATGGGACACATGGTAACACTTGTATGTGTATATGCCCCAAATGTCGACAGCCCTGAATTTTTCCAAGAACTAGACTCTCACATTTTACGTATGAGTACTGGCAATATGATATTGGAGGGGGATTTCAACTTGCTTTTAGATCATACCATAGATTGTTCCTCTAGGACGGCAACTCCTAAACCCCGGCCCGCAGGGTGCTGATGGAAATATGTAATGTAATGTAAGGGCACATTTCTATAGCGCGGCTATCACTCCAAGGAGCATCTTGGCGCTGTGGACCGTAGCCAGATGGACTTGGCCGGCAGACTGCTCGAAAATCAGAAGGCCTGCACATTTATACTAAAGCTTCACAGGCGGTGTCCGTAAGATTATAAATCCAGGTTTTCAGAGATTTCCTAAACTGGCTCTCCGCGTGGATTTGCCGGAGATGAAGAGGGAGCTGGTTCCACGCCCTAGATCCAATCACTGCAAGGACTTTCCCTCCCTTGGTGATAAGCTTAAATTTAGGGATCGCCAATAGATTCATATTTGAGGACCTAAGATTCCGTGATGGCTGATACCGTCTGAAACCATTCGAGAGGTATTTTGGTCCTCGCAGATGGAAGGCCCTGAATGTGATGACCAATATTTTAAACAGGATGCGCTTGTGTATTGGCAACCAATGAAGGGCGTGAAACGCAGCCGAGGCGGACGACTTCCTCGGCCATCCAAGGACTAAACGGGCGGCTGCATGTTGGACCATCTGCAGCCTGTGTAGAACCGTTTATTCGCTCCCGCATACAGGCTGTTACAGTAATCCAACCTAGATGATGTAAGTGCCACCGCCACCGTTTGCCTGGCTGCCAATGGAAGAAGGTCAAAAAATTTCCTGAGTCCTCTGATGATATTAAAACAGGTGCCAGCCACCGTCACCGCCTGTTGTTTAAATGACAGGGAGTCATCGAACTTAATGCCCAGATTACGGGCAGTAACAATGGTGTTAGGAGGGACTTCTGCATCCTCCGGCCACCATTGTTTAGGTGAAAACAAGTTTGCTGTCCAAATGGCAGAATTTCGGTTTTGCCCGAGTTACACTTGAGGTGATTATTCCTCATCCAATCGAAGGTGGCAGTGAGGCAGTTTTTAAGATTTTCTTCTGCTCCAGGTACCTCGCTATCCAGCACTAGGATTAGCTGAGTATCATCAGCATACGAAATTGTGCTAATCTGAAAGGATGAGATTATTTCGAACAGGGGGACTATATACAGGTTGAAAAGTACAGGGCTCAAACTAGAGCCCTGCGGCACCCCTGTCTCCAAGGCTTTCTCTTCAGAGCAAAACTCTCCTAGAACGGTGACTTGCCGCCTTTGATTGAGAAAGTTTTTCAGCCACTCCAGCACCACTCCTGCTATCCCCGATGTTACCAGGCGGTCTATCAATATGGGGTGCAAGACCGTATCGAAAGCCGCCGATAGATCGAGTAAAATCAGGACGGCTTTCTTCCCCTGGTCTATGGCGGCCCGCAAGGTTTCCACAGTGAACAGGAGGGCAGATTCCGTCGAGTGCTGGGCCCTGAACCCTGACTGATTAGTGTGCAGGATATCATTATCCTCCAGAAACTTGGTGAGTTGCTTATTTACGAATGCTTCCGTCAGTTTAAATAGTACTGGAAGTAATGAAATGGGACGGAGATCCGAAAGCGTTGTCGGGTCTGCTAGAGGTTTTTTCTGTAGGGGCTTTACAGCGGCGAGTTTCCATTCCCTGGGAATCTCAGCAGAGGAAAATGAGGAATTAATGATGCTGTTAATAATAGGGTTCACTGTGTCCACTATAGCTTGTAGAAACATCGGGGGGCAGGGGTCGAAGGGCGAGCCAGATTTACTAGCTAGTATAGCCTGGCGGGACTCTTCTAGACTAATGGGGCAGAACGTTTTAAACCAGACTGACCTGGTGTCCTCCCCATACACCCCATCAGGGGGGGATAACACCGGTTGAGGGAAGTCTTTGATTATGTCTTGTATTTTTTGCTCATAGTAGTTGGCGATGGTATTGCAGAGGGTCGATGAGGGCGGGATGTCCTGCGAGAGCACTCTGGGATTCCTAAAACTGTTAACGATCCTGAAGATCTCTTTTTGTCTGTTATTAGCGGAGGTAATGGCTTCCAGATAATATGCTTTTTTGGCGAGTTTAATCAAGGCATGATACTGCCTCCGGGCTGTTTTATAAATACTGAGATCCTCGGCCTCATAATTCCGGCGCCACCTCCGTTCCAGCGCTCTGACCTCACCTAGTTTCTCCTTTAAAGACAGTGAGAACCATGGAGCAGACACTTTTTTGCGTCTGTGTAGGTTGTCTGAGCCTATAGGGTCCATGAGTCCACTAAGTTCAGTGATCCAATCACAAAAGCGTTTATTGTCAGTTACAGTGTGGCCAGTCATTATAGGTTTACTGTCATTGGCTCTCCCTGGAAGGTCAGGATTGGCAATTATCTTTTTCCAGCCAGGTTTGGCGCACCCACCGGCTTTACTAGAGTGTTTCTCTCCACAATTGCCTTCCACTATGAGATCAAACGGGATGAGTTTGTGATCTGACCATGTCTGCACACAGGGGGGGTTTAACCTTCAGAGTATCTAAATTAGAGCAGATACAATCCAGCATATGCCCCGCTTTGTGCGTAGGGTCCAGAGTCAGCAGGCTGAGCCCAAGGACCTTTGTTATGTCCCTAAAGCAAACCGCCCCCGAATCTGTAGTAGAGTCTAGGTGAAGATTTAAATCGCCTAGCAGCGTAAAGTTGGCAAATCTGAGGGTAAGATTGCTGAGCACCTCCCCAATACTCTCCAAAAAATCTTTTTGTTGGCCTGGTGGGCGGTAAACTAAAGCACCTGAGAAAGTAAAGACTCATGGGTCTGCAGGCAGAACCCCATACTTTCTGCTCCTTTTATATCTAATAGTTCATGTATGGTGCATTTCATGGTATCGCGGTAGATAATTGCGAGCCCCCCCGCGTTGCTCCTGCCTGTCAAGTCTTTGAATTAGATAGCCTTGCGGAAGGGCCAGTGCGATGTCTGGGTTACACCAGGCTTTCAGCCATGTCTCCGTGATGAAGAGCCAGTCAAGTTCGCCCTCTGAGATTAGGTCGAAAATGTGTGACCCGTTCTTACACTAGCATTATGAGCCCTCCCCGAAAGACAGTAGGCCGGTTTTTCCCCATTGGGGCTTGTTCCGGGGCAAGCGCTGACTTACAATGTCGACAACAGACTGGTCCTTTCCATTTGTCCACCTTTAGAGTATCATGGCACTGGGTTGCATATTTATTCAGTGATAGTATAAAATCCCTGGTCAGGCCCTGTGTCTGGGCCGGTTGGGCAGCATGATCGGCCCTCCGCCCGGCCGCGGCACGGACAGGCACAGACGGGCTTACCTTTGGCGCACCATCGGCGCGCCATAGGTGTGCCCGCTGCGCGCGCGCGTCCGCTGCGCGACGGCCCCAATTTCAATTTGCCCACACCTGGAGAGTACACAATTCCACAACCCCGGGTTACACCCACTACTCACCCCAACATGACACTTGGACCAGACTGGATTACTGGTTGCTTGCCCCAATCCCACACACATGGCACAATTAAACATCCTCCCTCGTACTGATTCTGACCACTCTCCCGTATTGCTCACACTTCGCATTCCCAGGCCGGAGGGGCATGAACACCAGTGGCTCTTTCCGAACAGGGCGTTGAACGATGATTTATTTGACAACGAACTCAGGGAAGCAATTGAAGACTATTTTGAACTGAACACTGGGTCTGTGGACACATGGACGACACCCTGGGACGCTTTCAACGCGTACATAAGAGGGGTAATCATCTCTAAACATGCAGGTATTTTGAGGGACTTGAGGAAGACTCAGGCTAATATAAAGCAGCAACCTACTTCCTTAGAGGCCTCCATGCTAGTCTCCCTTGACGCCACCGACGGCGAACGGCGCCGATTGGCACTGCTACTGGAATTTTGCGACGCGGCAGAAAGGAAATCCCACTTCCTTAGTAAATATATGGTTGCACGCAAGTATGGCGAGGGAGACAGGCCGGGGTGCACGCTGGCACAGCTACTGAGACCATAATGTTACAAGTTAGATAACTTGTATGCACTGTGCACTATTCACTGGGTTTATTAACAAACCCTTATGTTTGATGCAAAGTTTCCTTCTGAAAATTATCATCAATAATGAATCAATGAAAGTAACATTACCCAGCCAGTTATGTTCACGGTTCAAACCAATACAAATAAGACTCCTGGATTTTTAATGATTCAAAAACACCATATCTGCCCAACTAGTTTGCAGTTAATATTAGTAACGTAGTGCCTTGTTGTGTAGATTAAATCATTATGGACATAGTGGTGAAATTAAGAGTGTCAACACCCGGTGTGCTAATGAGATTAGCAAAAAAATCTAGTGTTCAATCAAATACCTCTTAGATGGAATGCAACTGCTCTGGAACGCAGCTTACACTGAATTATTTTCAGTTTGTTTTTAGCTTTTATTTCTGAACAGGTACGGAGTTCCGTCAGGACTCTCTATTCCCTCTTTAAGGTGAGCATCCATAGGCATATATATGTGTTTAACCATAAAGTATGGAAGAGTTAGCACTTCACAACATTGTTTCTTGTTATACAGGACAGGTTTTAGGAGCACTGTGTTCCAGAGCAGTTGCATTCCATCTAAGAGGTATTTGATTAAACATTAGATAGATTTTTTCGCTAATCTCATTAGCACACCGGGTGCTGACACTCTTAATTTCACCACTATGTCCATAATGATTTTTTCTACGCAAAAGGCACTACATTACTACTATTAGTGCAAACTAGTTGGGCAGATATGGTGTTTTTGAATACTTGAAAATCCAGGAGTCTTATTTGTATTGGTTTGAACCGTCAACATAAATGGCTGGGTAATGTTACTTTCATGTATTTGCTGATCATATGTTGATGATCCTATTAGATTTTGATAATTTTTTTCTTTTCTAGGTTGGCCCCTGAGGAAGGGTCTGCAATGTCCCGAAATGCATCGGGCACTCACAAGATTGTTGTGTAAAAATTATTATGTGCTGTAAACTACAGGAGTATTGTTAAGATAACGATTGAGAATAGAATCATAATTATTTAAGTTGATGTTCTGTTATGCTATGCCATTGACATTGTCAAAAAAAATTAAAAGACAGTTACATTTACGTACAAATGGTATATTATTGATTATAATTTTCAGAAGGAAAACTTTGCATCAAACATAAGGGTTTGTTAATAAATCCAGTGAATAGTGCACAGTGCCTACAAGTTATTTAGCTTGTAACATTATTCTCTTGATTAGACACGTGGTCAGACAGCAAGTGTTGTGCTGTAGCACCACTTAAACAGCTTATCCTCTTCAAATTTCTACGGAGAATCTACATCACGCCCGAACTATCACACAAAATAGATCCGGACAGGCCCCACTGCTGCCTTAAATGTAGAGCCCCACATGCAGACTTTGGGCACCTGGCATGGACTTGTCCCAAAATAGGTCAATTCTGGACCGAAATATTCCACACATGGGGGACACAATTGGTTTTGACATGGACCCTAAACCAGCTGAAGCATTACTGGGATATGTTCTTAACTTCCCCAAACCGGTCCGAATGTTCCCAGCGTTAGGGCTACTATTGGCTAAAAGGGAGCTTGCACTCAAATGGGGGTGGAGGGCAGTACCGCAGTGCAAGGACTGGCTGCACAGTCTCGCATATTGCCATTATAATTATGATCTCTATGCGTCTATGTTGCCCAGTAAATCCCGCCCTCGGGATATCTGGGGTCCTTTCAAGCAATACATAACCACAACACCATCGCAGTCTAATATGCGGGTTAATAGTGGGATAGTGCCGGCGGGTATTGGCTAAATGTTGATTCACTGTTTGTTCATACACACAACAGCGATACGCCAGTTTAAGCGGGTATAAGACTCTTTGACTGTAATTTAACTACAATACTAGCATACGATGGCAAGATTGTATTTAATCAGTGCAATTTACTATGTGTCAACTGTGATATTGGGGTAGTGGGGCTGAGCCTTGCATTCATACAGTGTTAAGTTAGCATGAGCTTATTAGAAGTTTAAACTCCATTTTACCTTTTGCTTTCTTTTGCATACGGCACACGTTAGCTATTGTTTAGAGTTAGGCTGAGTGTTTTGCTTCACGTAAGAATAACTTGTTTTTCTACATTGCTAGACTTGCTTCGTAAGCTTAGTCTGAACAGTGAGTGCCGAGGCCTTCAAGGTTATCTCAACACTGTAGCTGTTGTCCGAACTGATCAGCGCACGTTCTCGCCATAACATATATGCAGCTGTAGCCAACTCAGATACTGGCGCTTTTAACAATGCACTGTGTAGGCATGATTGAACACACTTGGAGAACATTCGTATGCTGAGAGCTTGTCCAGAACTCAATGTGAATCACTCCTGCTAATCTTTGAGGTATGGGGTCGCCTATGCAAGCCTGAGACCTTCTTTAGTTATAAAATAACCTACTAGCAAGGGAGGGTGAAATATAGGTATATATTTAACCTGTTTCCATTTAGCATTATAACATGCTTTCTCCCTTTGTATTTTATGGAATTGTAACTATGCTGACAGTCTTATTTCTTATAATATCTCTGCTTGTATTAGCTAAGATGCTGCACCTGAGATCACGGCGTTAAAATAAATATTTTAAACTTGCATGTGTCTCCCTTTACTCCCTGTTCTGGACTGGTATGAGAGTATAACGAAAGAGTGCTCATGTTTCCCACCTTACCTGAGGTATCCTAAGTCGCATGTTCTGGGTTGTCTAATCATTGGTAACATTGCTATAGGACGAAGAGCTAATAAGACACTGATGCTAGTCTGGTAGGGGATTTTGGGTACTAAGGTGAGTTTTTGGCACACCCTAATTCACTGAGGTCCTGAGTCTCTGTGCACAGTTCTGTGTCTGAGCAGAATCCCTGCAACATGGCGCCCTAACATTGGTGGTCTTATTTCATGACGCTTGAGTAGTGCTCATATCAGTCCTTAACCCCTTCACTATTGTTTCCGGTTAACAGTGGTGACGGATAAACCTACCTATAGTTACATAGGTCTTTTCAAGCTTGAATCTTTCAAAACCGTTTCCTTTTGAATTACTACCCAGTTGTGCTACATTGTTTTGCATTGTACCTATCCTGTCTGTGTCGTTATGGGTGACGTTGACATACCGCAGCATAGTCGCATTGCGGTCCGCAATCATTTGCAGGCTTATAACGTCGCCTTGGAGGGCATGGCGGTTATTTTGGTAGTGAGTGCTGAGATAGCTTACCCGTTTGAGATTTTTTACTCATGGGTGACATTTCCTGTTGTGGATGCGGCTACTCAGGTGTTTCACACTTATTCTCACACAGCCGTGCCCATGGAATATGTTCCTTATAGGACACAGGAAATTCCGATTTCTGCATGGCAGCACCATGTTTGGTTTAATAGCGCCCTTCCTCACAGTTTAACGGCGATTAGTTTAGGTCCTTTGTCCATTCCAGGTGCTTCTTGGCCTGTTTTGGCTGGATTTACCCCGCATCCTCGTGCGGGGGCAGTCCCCGTTGCTGAGTTGAGGCTCCTATATACCTCTGCAATTGGAGTTATTAGGGCCTTGTTACCCGCAATTTCCAGGGCGGGGCACCTAGTGTTGGGGCACTTCCAGCTGGAGCCAGCGGGATGAAGCTTAGTCCCGTCATGGTTAATGCGGTTATGGGCAAGCGTCCCCAGGATTAGAATGATATGCCTTTCTGGCTTGACGAGAAATTTGACCAGCTGGAGGCAGTTTTTCCTAATTTGAGTCCTGTAGAAAAACACAGGATTCTTACAATTAGTTTGCCCAAGGACTTGGTACCGGAAGCCGGTGACTGCGGGTCATGGGGTAGAATCTTTGCGCGCAGTGTTCACGAGGTGCTTCGGCACTCCATCAATGGCTGTCCTTCCGACGGTCATTAAACGTGTTCAAGATGAACAAAGACCTGAGGCTGCGGTTGAATTGGGAATGAGACTCATTGGCTCATTTGACGTAGTTTCCGATCTCGTCCTTTCGAATATAAAGGGAGATGCAGTGAACTTCCAAGTGTCTAATGCTTTGCGCAAAGTCCCCGATGCCGATAAACCCCGACAGTTACCAAGAATTATTACGGCGGCTTATAAGACCATAGGCCATAATAGTTTAGGTGTCAAGTCCTTTTCTGCTAAAGATAAAAAACAAACTTAGGGGTCAAAGTCTGAGAAGACGATCAACCCAAGGCTCCAAAGCAAAATTTGAACAACAACAGAAACAGGAGTCCCGTCCCGTGTCACCAGTGCCTGCGTTTACTGAGCGCTCTTATGACTTGCGCGACCGCGCTCCGATTAAGTCACCTGATCGTTTTCAGGTTCCTGATCAACGTTCTCCTCGTTCTTTGCAGGATATTTCGGCCTCATCGTCCGATGGTGGTGGCAGAGGACGGGGTGGCCAGCAGACTCGCGACCAACCCCACCCGAAATACGGAAAAGGCAAGCAGAACGATTCTTCACAGAAAACACCCCAGTTTCAGAACAAGAAGTTGCCGCTTTAACAGCGAGATATGCCACAGATAGTGAGAATGCAGCTTTGGAATCAGACGTAGGCGCTGACGCTGTTGGACAGCGCGGCGGAGATTACCATTGTTCGAGAGACCCTGCGTCCACTTCTGAAGGTGACAGCGACTGACAAATTCGTTGTTGTTGAGACAGCTGATTCTAGAGTAGCTCCCCCTGATAGGCTTTTTGAAATTGACCTTTTAATTGAAGGTGACATACAACGTACCATAAAAGGGGTATTTTGGGAAAATCTTACAACTACGCATGACATTTTGTTAGCGGACGCTGACTGGCCCCACCCTTTTGTTCTCGCAGCTCCGAGAGGGGGTGGGGGGGTAATCCTCCCTAGTTTCGCGCTTGACATGTGTCAAAGGAGCATGCGCTGAATTTTGCAGAAGAGTGGGCTAAGGCCTTTGCGCCTGCTTTGTACCGTACTCACTGTGGTTGGGATAAATTCTCCCCCCAACATGGTATTCCCTTGCGGTCTATGCCACAGACTCAATATCCCATGCGGCGTGAAGCGAAAGCTTTGGTCGCAGAAATCCTGAACAATTGGAATATCAAGGTGTGATTGAAACGTGTGTCTCTGATGAATAACCCTCTTTTTACTGTGACCAAGCCTGATGGTTCTTACCATTTGGTATTTGAATACCAGCATCTAAACTCGCATTGCCGTACCTGTGCAGTACAGAATACCCATGGCTCTGCCCTGGTGGATGGTCTTGTGAGTAAAAGGTTTAAAACCACACTTGACATATCCAATGTTTTTTTTGCCCACAATCTTTCTGATTTAAGTAGTCAATGGACTGTTTTTACCAGTGGTGGCACACAGAAAAAATTTAAACATTTGGCTATGGGCTACAAGAATAGTCCAGGTGTGTTTGCTGCCCGTATAGTTTCTCTTTTACAGAGAATTGACCCATATGCGTGTTCGTATGTGGATGACATTTATCTCACAGACAACGAGATATGGGCGCATCTGTGCTGCGTTGACTGCATAATTTGTAACTTTGCGGACTTCGGTTCCAAATTTAACTTTGTAAAGTCGCACATTGCAGAGTACACAGTGTTGTTCCTGGGCTATGAGCTCAACAATGAGGGTCGTGGATTGGCTCCTCACTTCTTGGACAAATGCGCACAACTGCGCGCTCCTACAACACTGAAAAGTTGCAATCCTTGCTGGGATTTTTGAATTTCGGGCATACTTATATTCCCGAATATGCCCGGCGTATCAAGCCATTATATGCTTTGATACAACCAACTTTTACCAAATCGTGGTGGCTTCCCCGAATATTCAGCCATTTTGCAATCCTTGCAGGCTGATCTGCTAGAATATAAATTCTTACTGACTCCTGATAACCACACCAACCTGGTGATAAGAATCGTCCCTGGGGCGGTGGGTTTCACATACCTTACTTTTAACGAAGGTGACACGGTACCTATCGCTTACAAGTCACACCTGTACACTTCGGCTGAAATGAGGTTTTCCACTGTGGAGAAAGTTTTGACAGCAGTGCAAATGGCGATTCTAAAAGAACGCGCACTTTCGCAGGGAAAACACATGTTGGTTGTTACCCCGTATCCTGCCTTGGAGGCAGTGATGAAAGCCACTGTATCCAATTCTAAAGCTTTGCACCCACGGTGGATACAATGGGCAACATCATTGAGGTCTCCGGATGTCACGTTCATTTTTGACGCCTCCTTACAGTCGCAGGAGTACTTGCAGTATGAATTTGTTCATCCAGCCCCGTTGACTATGCGCCCTTTGGAGGCTTTCCATTGTATAATTTACACAGATGGTTCAGCGCAAGTCGCGCATGGGTCTAAGCACGCATACGTCTCAGCTTGCGCGATTGTGGTAGGTACCATGGTGAATGGAGAATTCAAGTCCGATGTCGTACATACACAGTCATTAGGGGACTGTACAGCCCAGTTAGCAGAGCTCCATGCTCTGATGCTTGCATTGGAGTACGCAGATCCTGGTGTGACTACTCTTATTATGAGTGACTCTTACTACTGTGTCCAGTCTTACAATGACAATCTGTTCTTTTGGACTCAGAACGACTATTGTGACTCCAAAGGTAGCACAATAAAACATACAATTATCTGGATTCGAGTGGCTGAACTTATAGAGCAACTGCCACTCATGTATGTAATTCATACTCTTGGTCATCAGCGTGTGGGAGTTCACGCTGTTGGGAATAGTCTGGCCGATGAGGCCGCGAAGACAGCAGTTTCAACATATTTGGTTGCAGCAGTTACACGTTCCAAAAGTAAGATTGATGATGAGATCTTGGCAGCAAATGCCGCTACTGAGAAGGGACGTAAATATCCTACTGGATTTCCGTCAAAGTATTCTTATCATTTAAGTCCTGATAAAGTTCCTTATGTGAAAATACCAGACGTTGGTGACTGATTGATTCCCAACGTGGACCACAGGTCAGTGCTGATTACAGCTGCCCACGAGGGTGTTGCGTCCGCTCATGCGGGCGTTTCGGCTACTGTATCTCAGCTACAATAGCGTTTTTGTTGGCGGGGACTGTATAAACAGACGCGTGACTATGTCCTTCAATTTGACATTTGTCAGCAGATCAAGCCTTGGACTGCTACGCGTCGACCCCAGACACAGTTGTACATTTCCAATAAACCACTTGGTTGTGTTTATTTGGATCACTGCGGTCCTTTTTCTTCAGATACTGCGTATAAGTACATCTTAGTTGCAGTTGATTCTTGCACGCGCTTTGTATGGGTGTGGCCCCACCGAAGTGCTGATTCACCAACTGTCATAAGGGATTTGCGTGTCTTTATGGGAATTTTTGCGTGTGGCACCTTCCATTCGGACCAGGGTCCAGCATTCGCCCCAAAGGCGTACAAGGATGCCATGAGTTCATTGGGGGTCCAGGTCAAATTTTCGTCTCCATACCAGCCTGAGGATAATAGTGTTGTGGAGCGGATGAACCGTGATTTAAAGCAATCCTTGACAGCTAGAGTTATAGGTACCGGCCGGAACTGGCTAGCCCATCTCAATGGTGTACAGCGTGCACTTAATAACCTCCCTAGAAGGTCTCTGGGTGGGCAGACCCCATACGAGATGCTCTTTGGTATCAAAATGTTTGTCCCGGACCTTGAAGGTCTAGACCAGGCAGCGGCAGCTGCCCCCTTTGACGTAGAAGAACATTATAATGCTTTACAGACTCTACAAGAGACGAGAGACAGTCTTGCAAAGGAACACAAGCCCTCCACATCTGATGCTGCGTTGCAGTTTCCGGTTGTTGGCTGGCTACCCCGAGTCGGAGAACTGGTCCGAGAGAAGGTCGAGAACAAGAAAGAGTTTGGCCCCTCATATCGAGCTCCAGTTCCTGTACTTGGCGTGCAGGGCACAAGAACAGTCGTTTTACCTCCACTTCCAGGTCGTAAAGAAAAAAGGTACATCTCTATTGACAATGTCAAACTACACAGAGTGGCCGATTCTTCTTAGTATGACACCTGCGGTCTCTTGTCCATCGATACTGAAAAATTCTGTTTTGGCTCCGGCTCCTAACAACAGGCCTGACGTTGCCTTTGAGATGCCTGCAGTTTCAAGTCCTTTATTGAATACCCCACCTGATGCTCATCTTGATGATACTGAGTATACTTACCCCACAGACTTGTCGATGCCCGATTTACAAACCTGTTTGGCAACTGAGTCCAGATTTTCATTTTACACTAACTCTACCACATCTAAGCCCCCTTCAAAGCTTTCTGTTTTTGCAACATGGTTTAAAAATCATTTTTTGATTCCTCCTTGGACTAACATTTGGTTGGTGCTTTTTTCAATTTGTTTGTTTATGTCAATTGGCTTTGTGGTGTATTTTTTCCGTCTTGTGAATGGACACTAGGTTGAAGAGAGGACTGCTATTCGACTAATTAATGGAGCATTGGCTCCCCATTCCTCATCACACAGATTGAAGAGGGATCTGACCTTTGTAAATATTACTGCTTGGCCAGTCTTAGATGGGATTGTATGGGATGCTGTTAAATTTCAGATTCATGGTCCCTCATAGGTTATCAATGTTCCGAACGTACTAAGAGTTTCTATGGGGGATGTGATTAAACAAAATATACGCTCTGATGATTGGGATGTTCAAGCCGTAGAGGCTTTGTTTTCAGATTTGAAATATTATGCTGCTTTTGATGCTGAGAATTTATATTTAGATTCAGCTAATTATAGTGATTTGTTATGTTATCAACACTATGAAAATCACTACCTGCATAAAGCAAACACAAGGAGGAATATAGTCAATTATACGCAATGGCAACATTGCCCCGCTCCTGTTGAAGGCAGCTCAAGTTCTCTTTTAAAGAGATTCACTTATTTTACTGATTTTAATCAGTCAAATCCTAATGCATTTTATTTTAAGATGACCGAAAAGTCCTCTTCCAAAGTTAGACTTACCCACACAGAATTGTTATATTCTAAGTCCTTTCTTGACCAGTTGGCTATTGGGGGCTATGAACTGTGGAAAGATACTATTGATCTTAAATCTGTTTGGGGTTCTAAAAGTTGGCAAGGCACAGAGGCTTTGCATCGTGCATGTCTCATCCCAAACCATATGTTGTTTTTGAATTCGACTATTTCACAAACCACCTGCTTTGGATTGGCTACTACTAAAAAATTAAATGCTCCTTCTTTTCCAGAATTGGAAGAGTACCCCGGTTGGGATAATAATACCAGTATTTCTATCAGAGAATTACAGACCCTGTTGCTGAATTCTACTTTTAACATATCCAGTTTGGATCCCAAGGGTTGGTTGTTGTGGCACAGAAGTGCTGATTCTTGCCAACATCGTTCTCTGGGTTTAGCCCTGGCTACACACAGGTTAGGGTGGATCCTCATTTTGAGAGTGGCCATTCTGTAACTACCTATTCCGTAGGCAAGCTGTGTCAGAATTGGCTCAAACACTCCACATTAGTGTCAGTTAAGCTTCATTTGTCTAAATTGACTGACAATGTTGATCTGAATGACTTTGTCAAGGGCCCTGCTTCCGGCAGATCCAAAAGGTGGATATATGCTATTTACAACGAAGTTTGGAAACTGTCCCAGATTGAGACTGCTTGCTGCTTAAGAGCTATAGAGCAAGCAAATTTAGAAAAAGTGCTAGCAGTTGTAGATAACAGCATTAACACGCTTTCTTCCCGCATTTACACATTAGATAATATTGTTTCGTCTGTTGTTGATATTGTGCAAGAGATGTCTCTCTTTTGTACCATGGTCAAAATCAATTGCGTTCCATTATGCAGTTTGCATGGACTTTACAGACGTTAAAGGCAGGGAAGGTGCCTTGGGACTACATGAACACGTCCTCATTGCTTGCCCCTTTTAATTTGACTGACAAACAGGAATTTATGTCTATAAAAGATGCAACTTTTTCTATGTTACATGTTGAAAAGTTAGAACCTTTGACGTTTTCTGTGGCCGAGACAAATTCTGTTGTGTAGCTCGTCCATGGGTTAATAACATTACCTTTTCCTTTGTTAAAATTCGAAGCTTGCATGAAGTATTATGCAATTGGCAGGTATGAACCGCTGGGCACCGCTTATCTCCATGAAGCTTGGTCACTCCCATTTACTTATAGGTGCCTGAGGGAGGGAAAAGAAGTTTATTTGGATGATGAAGATTGCACAACAACACCTGATCACTCGTTAGTGTGTAGGAATATACAATTGCATGGCTTGTGTAATCAAAATGCACCTAATTTGGCCTGTGTCTTAAAAGGTACACCGACGCCTGCTATCACACCCACATTCCCATTACTAACAAACGGTCGTTATTAACGATTAAATAATGAAGATTGTTGTGGGATGCTGCCTGGAATTCCTTACATCGTTACGGTCTCCCAACCTGTAGTTTGTTGTAAAAACATAATGTTTCCTCCTCCACATGGGAAGCTGGATATTTCCATCTGGTCGTCGATTCCGACCTTGAAAGCAGAGTTCAACAAGATGAGTCGAATAAGAGCTCTTTTGTTCCAGAATGAAGTCGCCCTTACATCTGCACGTGAGACATTTGTCCTTCACGTGGCAAACACCCGTACAGAAGTGCATGCCTTATTAAATACGAATCTTCCCCTGCATTTCGGGGAGTTAATTCACACTATCTTTAATTCCTCCTCGACCACAGGGCTGGCTCACTTTTTTAAAGTTGTTAGTAGTGGCCTTGTGACTTCTTTCCAAACTATATTCGGTGTGTTCCCGGCATTTTTTCATTCGATTTTCTCCAGCCTCTTTGGTGGATTTCCCTTGATGCTCGCTCTGGTTGCCAGAGTGCTTCTACTGCTTTGTTTATTTCAGAATGGATGCACATCCTGTGCCACGAGAAGATTTGCCCCGCAACCGAATGCTTGATTACCATGGAACGCTGCCTCTGGCTACATTGAGTGCAGCTTATGGTTTATCGTGTCGATTTTCCTTTTTCACATGCGTCCAGCCTGTCTTTCATTGCCTGAGCTGCAATTTCGAATGGGCTCTGGATTTGTTTATCTGCAGTACGGTGTCTCCCAACGCAGATTATGATCAACTGATGAGCCCCTTAGTTGCTCATGAATTGGTTTGTTCTGGCGGCGGGATTATGGCCTTTGCAGCGACGCATAGAGTCCTGGGACGTTGGAATATTTTTGCAGCGGTGCATGATTTCTTGGCACGCAGTTATATTGAAGTAAATCCGAGTTGTCCTCTGCTGGTACTAGAGCACAGCTTTCCAAACTTTTCATGTTGGTGACACACCTTTTTGCGAAAAAAATTCACGGACATGGTAAAGCGAGCGAGCGCAGCAAGCGAGCCCAAACCACCTAAGAGGGGTGGTTAGCATGGTTAAATTGATGCACCGGCGCACAAGGGACATGTAAATAGGCCCCCAACTGTGTAACACACAACCCCATACACACACACCCACACCCCCACCCCCCCACACACACACACAACCCCACACACACAACCCTCCACACACATAATCCCACACACACACAACCCCACACACACAACCCCACTCACACACACAACCCCACACACACACACAACCCCCCACACACAAAAAAAACCACACACAACCCCACTCACACACAACCCCCCACACATAACCCCCCACACACATAACCCCCACACACATAACCCCAAACGCACATAACCCCACACACACATAACCCCACACACACACACACACAATCCCACCCACACACAACCCCACATTTGAATGTATTTTTTTTATATAGCGCAAACTCGACTCGAAGGTGTCAGAGCACTTTACAGGAGCACCAGTTGCGTTACATTCATTTTAGGCACAGGGAGATTAGGTGATTTGCCCAAAATCACAGAAAGAAAAGTAAAAAAAAATAAAAATTTTAAAGACACTGATGACAGAATTAAACTTCTGAATTATGCTTAGATCTCGCACATTTTACAAACATTGATTGATAAAGTGCATAGCATACTCCGACACCCAGCTACAACAAGGCACTGGATAATGTGTACAGATCTTGAATCTGATTTCTTTCCTGATGTCGATGGTACAGATGCCATATTCCAGCAACCGAGACGCTGACAAAGTACGTGATTTCTGGAAATTAGAAGCAGATACCTGCTTCGTAAAAGGCGGGCTTTTCTCGCCTCGGTGAGTCGCTCCTACTTCTGACAGGCGATGACTATTCCAGATTGAAGGAAAACCTACTTATGTGCAGAGCGCGCTGACCAAAGAAGTTAAGCAAAACAAACGACTACAATTCTCCTTGCTCTCTGTCACAGGATTCTCAGCCGCTCTAGCCGTTAGGATACATCCTCTCCGTTGTTGCAGCAATTAACAGGAGGGTCTGTTTCCTAGGAAGGATTCTATGCCATGTGGATTCTTAACCACGTAAACCACGGAGACCACAGGAGCGCATTTAATATTCATTGCAAGGGCTGCGCCTCCCCTTTAAAAGTCGCCGCAAGGGGCCTGTAGCACCATAGATTAGTCATGGATCCGCCTCCCGCGAGACGCAGACTCGATCGCCCTCTAATGAACATCCCGCTCGCTCCTCAATGTGCACCGACGCCACGTACTTCCGCGGAAATATCCCCCGCGCGACACACCTATGTACGGGACGCGACACAGTAACGTGTCGCGCCACACAGTTTGGAAAGCTGTGTACTAGAGGCTCCAGTTATTGAAGAACATGTATGTTCATTCCTGTTGCTAAATTGGATGGCTGAAATGTTTTCAGATGAGAACAATGACTTCCTGTTGGAGGCTGTTGCAACGTACTGTGCATATACACTTTTGGAGTGAGGTGCATGTCCTTCTCTCTCTCTTTTTCACGACCCACGTCACATGTTGGACATCAGATTTTTTAAATATTTTTTTTTATTTTTTCTGGCCTTTTGGCTTTACTGTACCCACAAGTGATAACTAAATTGGAGTATTTTCAGATTTCGGGGTTTGCTCCCGTTTTTCCATTATGGCAAATTTGAACTTGATTCTATTCCTCGAACTTGAACTCTGCGTTCCTGCTTTGCCCCCATTACTTGTACGTGCTCCGATCAAGGGAGTGTGTAGTGGGGCTGAGCCTTGCATTCATACAGTGTTAACTTAGCATGAGCTTATTAGAAGTTTAAACACCATTTTACCTTTTGCTTTCTTTTGCACTAGGCATACGTTCCCTATTGTTTAGAATTAGGCTGAGTGTTTTGCTTCACATGAGAATAACTTGTTTTTCTACATTGCTAGACTTGCTTTGTAAGCTTAGTCTGAACAGTGAGTGCCGAGGCCTTCAAGGTTATCTCAACACTGTAGCTATTGTTAGAACTGATCAGCGCACGTTCTAGCCATAACATATATGCAGCTGTGGCCAACTCAGATACTGGCGCCTTTAACAATGAACTGTGTAGGCATGATTGAACACACTTGGAGAACATTCGTATGCTGAGAGCTTGTGCAGAACTTGATGTGATTGACTCCTGCTAATCTCTGAGGTAAGGGGTCACCTATGCAAGCCTAAGAGACCTTCTTTAGTTATAAAATAACCTACTAGCAAGGGAGGATGAAATATAGGTATATATTTAACCTGTTTCCATTAAGTATTATAACATGCTTTCTCCCTTTGTATTTTATGGAATTGTAACTATGCTGACAATCTTATTTCTTATAATATGTCTGCTTGTATTAGCTAAGATGCTGCACCTGAGATCACAATGTTAAAATAAATATTTTAAACTTGCACGTGTCTCCCTTTACTCCCTGTTCTGGACTGGTATGAGAGTATAACGAAAGAGTGCTCATGTTTCCCACCTTACCTGAGGTATCCTAAGTCGCATGTTCTGGGTTGTCTAATCATTGGTTACTTTGCTATAGGATGAAGAGCTAATGAGACACTGATGCTAGTCTGGTAGGGGATTTTGGGTACTAAGGTGAGTTTTTGGCACACCCTAATTCACTGAGGTCCTGAGTCTCTGTGCACAGCTCTGTGTCTGAGCAGAATCCCTGCAACAGGGATACACCAGTTTAAGCGGGTATAAGACTCTTTGACTGTGATTTAACTGCGATACTAGCATACGATGGCATGATTGTACTTAATCAGTCCAACTTACTATGTGTCAACTGTGATATTGGGCAGCGATCAAAGAAGCCATTTGGAGCTATGGCTCATGTGTGACAGATACCTCTTTCAAATTCTGTGTAAAGATGCAACATTTATTGCATTTCGAGCTGGTAATGATATTGTGTTTATTACGGAAACTGGTAAAATCCCTGTAGGAACTCGGAAAGTCTTCTCTAAATTATAATAGTATCACAAAGGAGACCAATAGCACCTCTGGAGGAAAAACTAAGTCTCTAGGGCTTGCTCCTTAAATGAGAGGTTTTTATATACATTGCTAACACAAGAAATGAGCAGTAAGTGAAAATTTAGTATGGCATGATCACAGATAGCACAACATTAACCAAATACAATTAAAAATTTCACAAATTCTAATGCAATACCTCTCACCCCTCTCTATGTGTGAGACCCCTTTGTCTATTTTTGCTGTTCAGAGATGCACTACACGTGATGTTTCATTTGCTAAGCAATAAGCATTTCAAGTCGGCACTGGTCAGAAAACTACAACGGAAGGACCTTCGTAAAAGACACTATACAGGAAATAACCAGTCACGTCACAGTGTTCTATAGAATCTGCAGAAAGCAAGAGGAGAGAAGAAAATCAGGGGGGCATGATTGGGAAGGGGAATATCCAGGGGCAGTATGCACAATTCATCCGAACCACCATCCATTTTGCCTAGCTAATCTCCATGTAAACCCTGCTCTGGGAAAACTATCATCCCAGTTTTTTAATTTTAAAGATAGTCCTACTTTTGAGAGGTTCATTGATATCCCTCTGCCTCAATTGGCTAAGTCGCTGTAACTAGAGTTTTGATATGGCACACTTGAAATAGGATCATTCAGATCCTTGTGGAATACAGGCAGGTCTACTGACCCCATAGATAAATGTCAAATGTACCACTTATCCATTAAAGAAAACACTTCCCATTTTATGTTCTTCTACTCTGCCTTTATTAATTCAAGACGTAAATGGATTTCTTCTGTATGCAATTGTTTAGTTTTCAGCTAACACTATGAAGCTCTTGTGGCTTTTCAGGGAGATACGTCGATTTTCACTGTATATGCCCCAAATAAATATATGTACGGTATAGGGCTATTAAGGACACAAAAAGAAATATCATTCTAAATGGCTGAGTGAATTTATTCTGTGTATATGATGTTAGAGATTTTATCAAGCTAAATATTGAGAGGAATAGTCCATGGAAGGGGTTGTGGTGCTTACAAAATGCAGCCACTTGTTTTTTTTTCTTTCTTGTCTCGATCTTAACATTTCTCTTTTGTAGGAAAGAGCCCTTTCTGAATAGTGGCCCCTAACGTTTGCCAGATACCTGATGCAATTTGACTTAGTGTTCCCTGGATCCTTGTCAATCACGTTTCCAGGACCTGTGTTCTTTCCCTAAACTCTACCACTGTTTAAACAATTGGAACAACTCTGATCTCTCTGTAAATCCCTGTAAAATGTACCTATGGTACCAAGGGCATGGTAGCCAGGGAAAGGCCTCTGAGAGCTGCAGCATGTATTATAGCACCCTTAGAAAACTCTCGCCACAAACATGCACCACATCCATTGCAGCCTGTGTGATGTGGTGCAGCTAAAAGTGAAGAGTTGACATGGCACACATTTCTATGTGCCATGCCTGCCCGGGACTGCACGAGGCCTAGGTAAGTCACCCTTAAGACAAGGTGCCCTGTACCTCATGTGAAGACCTATCTGCATGAGCAGACACATCCCTATAATATCTAAGGCCATTCTTAGATATTATAAATGCCCAGTAAAGCCATCCTGAGTAACTGGTTATTATGCGTTTCCCAGCACCATAATGTATTTACAGAATCCTGGGATGTTTGATATCAAACATCTCAGGATAACAAGCCTGCACTGATTCCAGGGTCAAATGTATTATTTCCTGCACTTGAGTCTCCTCTAGAGGGGACCCCTGACCCAAACCAACCACTGGTGGGATTCTGACTGGTGAACACCAGCCTGCCACCATGAGACAAGTTTCTGGACACCTGTGGTGGGAGCCTTCACTCCCTGGGCCAAGAAACAAAGCCTTTCCTGGGCTGAGGTGTTCACACCTCCCCAGGTGAGGAAGATCCATCTGTGGCAGGGGAGCTTCAAAAGCCTTGCTGCCTTTGCAATGCAACCCTTAGCCTCTCCTACAATCAGGAGCAGGCCCCCTTCCTGTCTCACCCCCTTTTCGGCTGAAAGACAGGTGGGAAAGTCCAGGACAGCCCAGAAGGTGTGTCCACCTCTGCCAATCCCACCCGTTAGCTGGGGGACATAAGGTGAAGCCTCCCTAGACCTTCTACTCAATGCCTGCAGCCTTATCCTGACGGATCCCACCGGCTGCGACCGGCAACCGGTGAGAAGAACCTGACATGAAAAGACAACCCTGCACCCGCAGCCCTTGAGCTGTGAGGTGCCCGACTGACGATGTCCTGGTGTCCATCAACTCTTCAACTTCATCCTCCAGTCATGGGTTCCCTTCTTCCAGTCTTCAGGCTCCAGCCTGCAGTCTTTTTCTCCGACTGGCAATCTCCATTGAGAAGTATTGGGCTCCCGACTCCTCCTAAGCAACCTGCAATTGGCAGCCCCTGCGCAGCTGGTGGTGTGGACTTGGTGCTGTTACACGTCAAGCATCTTGCGCCCTGGTATGGATGAAAACAACCCCACTACAACTCCCATATTGCACCCTCTCTAACATCCACCAACCTCGCAGAATCACACCTGTATCATCTCATCAGGTGGCTAGCTTGGTACAAAGGAGGACTTCCCACTAACTCCAATGCTTGGTTTACTTCTTCGTGGTATTGGACCACGCCCGCTGACCTGCATCCTCTTGTTTGGACTTCCTGTTTCACCTTGTAAGCCTTGTGTGTAAGCAGAGCAGCATCTGTGGATATCCCTAAGAGACTCGTGAGGATTATTCTGACACGCTCCTCAAGAGTCTTGTACACTCTGTGCTGTGATTCTGATTTCTGTTCCACTAACAAGGCTTTGACATCAAGTTTTGTGAAAGCTGCACTCGCGCTACCGAGGGAGGCTGCCTGCCTCTCATTGACTCATTACGCCCAGTTGACTTCACTTCATGCGCCAAAGCCGGATTCGTCTTCCCAGTGTGTGGACGCGCTGACGCTTGAGAGAAGCCTGCCTCACTACTTTGTATCTCTGCTTCAGCTCTCAGGTCAGCTGTTTCCTTTTTAGGTCTCGCACCTGGCGATTACAGCGCGAAAGCGCTGTCTCGCCTGGGAGACCCATAGCTGTCGACTCTGGAGGCAGGAGATGGGCACGCGCAGCATGCCGGAATCGGATCAGGTCGCGCACGTGAACACGCACTCCGATTCCGGCATGCTGCTCACAGTCAACAATGAATCAGGACGCGCGCACCAGCACACACACAGACACACGTGCACGCACACACACAGACAGACACACGCGCACACACACAGACACACGTGCATACACACAGACACATGCGCACACACACAGACACACGCTCGCACACACACACGGACACACGCGCACACACAGACACACGCGCGCACACACACACACACAGACACACGCGCACACATCCCTCCCTCCCCCCCAGCCCCCTCCACTCACCGGGCTCTTCCTGCGTGTCCCTCTCTCCCTCGGTAGAGGGTCAGTCTCGGCAGCAGGCGGTGCTCTCCACGAGCACGGGAGCCCCACTAGCTTACACGCTGACTTCACGGGCACAGGAGCACTGGGTAGGCTCCCGTCTGCTTCCTGTCTTTTTGCGGCCCGTCCCAACTCAGGTTGCCTGACGGTGAGTTTCTCAATACAGTTTATAGTGCTGGATTAGGACTTCAGTCCCTTATACTTATATGGGTTTTTGACTACTTCTCTCTGTTCTTGGATGATTACTTATGTCTGGGATACGGTGTAAAGGGTGGCTTGAATTTCTGGCCTGCACTTGGCAGCATGTCAATGTTTGCTGAATAAAGTTTTCAGTGATCTTTGAAATTCCTCTAAACCGGAAGAGGAAGCAGCAGTATTTCTAGTCTATTTTTATTTGTATACGAAAGTACGTCGAATAAAGTTTTAGTGAATCACGCAACGGCATACCATGACGTAGCTCCTGCCCCCGTTTACAAACTGGGTGTCCAATAAAGTTTTGGCGACCCATGTATAGTTATAAAAGTGACATAACAGGGGCCTTCGCGTTTGTCTAGTAATGCCTACTCATCACATGGAGGCTTGTCATAGGCCCACCCTCGTTTCGTACTTAAATTGAGAACGGGACAGAAACAGGAAGATTGACTGACACTCTTCAGTCTCTTCTCTGCACTTCGTTTTCCGACATGTAAGCCGAACACGGGTACGTCCCGGGACATGTCTTAGCAGTGGGTAACGGCTCTGGAAGGGACTGCATGCATTTGTCAGTTTTCCCCACTTTGTTTGATACTATTCGGGTTATTTACAGACTAACTTGAACATAACTTTTGGTCTTCTGTTTAGATTTTTTGGGCTCTCCATAGTCTTTGCTTGGTGTTGGACACAACCCTTTTTTTGCTTTAAAAAAAAAAAGAAGTGGGCATTCTGCCTATGTAAATATTTAAAGTATTAAGGTGTCTCTGCAGGTTTTACGATGTGTCTGTCGGGGTAATTATGGACTAGCTAATCCTTAGTATGGGCATTGTTATCATACAGTTTATGTACTTTGAGGCTCATGCTGATACTGAGAATCTGTTGCACAATTTTTTTGATGACACAAGGGATATGTTTTAAGGAATTGTAGCAGGGTGGCGATGCCCGCCCCACCAAGTACTGATACAGAGACTGTGCAAAAGGTCATTCACAGATTACCCCCTGCTTGTTTCCCAGCACAGAAAGAACTCCCCTCTATCGACTACGAGGTTGCCAGGGAAACCGAGGACGACGAAGATCACTGGCCCTTTAACTGGCAGCCCTCGGACGAGTGGGCGGGGCCTCCCAGGGACGCGGCGGCATCAAATGCGGAAGCAGAGTCCGAGAGCGTGTGCTTGTACACCGGAGGTTGGAGAACGGAGAAGGAGGCGAGAAAAGAGAGCAGGGAGGAGAAGAGTGACAGACCGGAGGAGAACATCGGAAGAGAGAGAGCCGTACCATCGGCGAAGGAGACGCCTGGAGGCCACCGACACGGCACTTCGCCCAGCCACTCACCCAGGGGAGGTGTGTGGCTTGCCCATGTACGGAGGAGAGTTGCGGGTTGGGTTGGAAGGAGGGGCGGGTCTGATGAGTGATTGGGATTCCAGCTCAATCCCAGTGGCCCTATCCTTGAGCACTGCCCCTCACCGCCTGAGAGCCCTGTGTGTTGCACTACGGATACTCCCTCACTCCCTAATCCTTGCACTGTTGTGTTTGACAACACTCCCCTGACACTTCCCTTCTCTTTCTTTTGGTTATCGGTGATCGGGTGCCATCATGGACGTCGACGAGCCCCTGTCGAGGAAGAGCCCGGAGGGACTAAGGAGAGCCGAGGCACCCAGTCAAGAGTCCGAAGACGTAGCAGGAGCCGATCCCCACGCCGACCTCTACACCACCGAAAAACCTGTACTGACTTTCTATTTGCGTCATTAAATCCATCTTTGACCAGAACCCGACTCCTGCCCTTTCCTCCTGAGCCCGTTACAGGAATGTTTCTTATTCTCCAACATACACCAGTAACTTTCAACAACTCCCATTTGCGAGGGAGTACTGAGTGTCCACACAAGTCTTTATGGGATGCTACTATTGGATCACGTCTCCGTAAACGCTTTCTTGCTACCTTCTGTCTGAACGTTTTTCTAACCATCTGAAGGTTTCTGTCAGTGTGATTCTAAGGTATTGCCTTACTTTCTATGGGGGGTTGACAACTCGACATTGGGTGATCAGACATAAGTGTCTTGTGATCACCAGTTTCTGTATCACTTTCCCTCTCTACAGACTACTTACTTCGAGTGGGACATCGGTATCAAAGTGACTATCCACACCAAAAATAAGTCCTAATTGGTGGTGTTCGATTGGTAAGGGGAATTTACCTCTTTATGTTTCACATTGTGGTGCTTACACTTGGATAGGTGAATGTTGGACATAAATAGATATGACTTTTTTGTTTAGATTTCGGCACAACTGTTCACTTTGTTTTTATCTCTTCCCACCTCACAGGTGAAACTGCTTTAGCTCTTCTCTGGTTTTACACTGCGCTCAACGCAACATACACCCCGAATACCACTCAGTGCCACATAATTACATGCCACATATTTACACTTCACTCAATGCAACATACACTCCAAATACCACTGAGTGCCACATAATTATATGCTACATATTTACACTGCGCTCAACGCAACATACACTCCAAATACCACTCAGTGCCACATAATTACATGCCACATAATGACCCTATCTATCTATCTATCACCCTCACTCTATCTATCGCCCTCACTCTATCTATTGCCCAAACTCTATCTATCTATCGCCCTCACACTATCTATCGCCCTCACTCTATCGCCCTCACTCTATCGCCCTCATTCTATCGCCCTCACTCTATCTATCGCCCTCACTCTATCTATCGCCCTCACTCTATCTATCTATCGCCCTCACTCACTCTATCGCCCTCACTCTATCTATCTATCGCCCTCTATCTATCGCCCTCTATCTATCGCCCTCACTCTATCGCCCTCACTCTATTGCCCTCACTCTATCGCCCTCACTCTATCTATCGCCCTCACTCTATCGCCCTCACTCTATCTATCGCTCTCACTATAGCTATCTGTCGCCCTTCCTCTATCACCCTCACTCTATCTATCGCCCTCACTCTATCGCCCTCACTCTAGCTATCTGTCGCCCTTCCTCTATCACCCTCACTCTATCTATCGCCCTCACTCTATCTATCTATCGCCCTCACTCTATCTATCTATCGCCCTCACTCTATCTATCGCCTTCACTCTATCGCCCTCACTCTATCAGCCTCACTCTATCTATCGCCCTCACTCCATCTATCGCCCCCACTCTATCTATAAATTGCCCTCACTCTATCTATTGCCCTGACTCTATCTATCGCCCTCACTCTATCTATCTGTCTATCTATCTATCGCCCTCACTCTATCTGTCTAACTATCGCACTCACTCTATCGTCATCACTCTATCTATCTATCGATTGCCCTCACTCTATCTATCTATCTATCGCCCTCACTCTATCTATCTATCGCCCTCACTCTATCTATCTATCTATCTATCTATCGCCCTAACTCTTATCTATCTATCGCCCTCCCTCTATCTATCTATCGCACTCACTTTATCTATCTATCGCACTCACTCTATCTATCTATCGCATCACCACAGCATCACTCAGGGGCACCACAACATCACTATGCCCTACCACAGCATCACTGAACGCCACAGCATCACTTGTCGCCACCACAACATCACTCAGCGCCACCACAGCATCAATCTGTGCAACCATTCAACAACAACTGGTTCAAATATGTTCTATCAATGTTTCAAGCATTATTACAAATGTCACAAAAAGATGTTAATATTTCACTTCTGTTCTTGGATTTTCGTCACAATAAAATACACTGAACATAATCTTCACATAAGTTATTTACAAAAGTTTAAGCTATTGCCATTATAAATTACAATAACTTTTATTTAAGTATTAATTATTAAAAAAAAATTAAAAGGCATTGTTATGTGTAATATCAATACATCTAAGTCACGTAAATACAACACATATTGCATTACAAAAGCTATAGGTGTCACATTTGCGAAAGTTATAACTATTGGCATTGTAAATGACAAAGCTATTAATTTCACTATTTTCAAAACCAACACATGAATAAAAAATGTGTAATTTACAATATCAATAGCTCAAACTTTCCTAATGCGAGACCACTCAATCCCCACCGTGTACAGCACCACTCAACCCGCAACACCTACATCACCACTCAACCTGCAACGCCTACATCACCACTCAACCCGCACCGCCTACAGCACCACTCAACCCGAAACGCCTACAGCACCACTCAACCCGCAACGCCTGCAGCACCACTCAATCCCCACCGCGTACAGCACCACTCAACTCGCAATGCCTACATCACCACTCAACCCGCAGTGCCTACATCACCACTCAACCCGCAACGCCTACAGCACCACTCAATCCCCACCGCGTACAGCACCACTCAACCCGCAACGCCTACATCACCACTCAACCTACAAAGCCTACATCACCACTCAACCCGCAACCCCTACAGCACCACTCAATCCCCACCGCCTACAGCATCACTCAACCCGCAACGCCTACAGCATCACTCAACCCGCAATGCCTACAGCACAACTCAACCCCCAATGCCTAGAGCACCACTCAACCCGCAATGCCTACATCACCACTCAACCCACAATGCCTACATCACCACTCAATCCCTACCGCATACAGCACCACTCAACCCGCAATGCCTACATCACCACTCAACCCGCAACGCCTACAGCACCCTCAATCCCCACTGTGTACAGCACCACTGAACCTGCAACGCCTACATCACCACTCAACCTGCCATGCCTACAGCACCACTCAATCCCCACAGCGTACAGCACCACTCAACCCGCAACGCCTACAGCACCACTCAATCCCCACTGCGTACAGTACCACTCAACCCGCAATGCCTACATCACCACTCAACCCGCAACGCCTACAGCTCCACTCAATCCCTACCGCATACAGCACCACTCAACCCGCAACGCCTACATCACCACTCAACTCGCAACGCCTATATCAACACTCAACCTGCATTGCCTACAGCACCACTCAATCCCTACCGAGTACAGCACCACTCAACCCGCAACGCCTACAGCAGCACTCAATCCCCACCGCATACAGCACCACTCAACCCGCAACGCAACGAGGAAATCCATCTCCTGAGGCGGAAGCCGGGAGAACGCTAGCTCTATAATTTTAAAAATTGATTGTTTATACTGTGTTTTTACTTTGCTCACGCTCTCCCTGGGCACTTGTTCCTTTGACACTCACCTACGGGCCATCCCCACGCAGCGGATCGTATCGCTGCCGCGGGTCACTACATTCTTGTCGTTATTCCCCAGAGGCTACTGGCCACACCCACCACCAACAGGCCACGCCCCCCGCCGAAGGCATTTAAACGCGCTGACTGTTAGCGCGAGCCAGAGGAAATCCATCTCCTGAGGCGGAAGCCGGGAGAACGCTAGCTCTATAATTTTAAAAATTGATTGTTTATACTGTGTTTTTACTTTGCTCACACTCTCCCTGGGCACTTGTTCCTTTGACACTCACCTACGGGCCATCCCCGCGCAGCGGATCGTATCGCTGCCGTGGGTCACTACATTCTTGCCGCCATTCCCCAGAGGCTACTGGCCACGCCCACCACCAACAGGCCACGCCCCCCCGCCGAAGGCATTTAAACGCGCTGACTGTTAGCACGAGCCAAAGGAAATCCATCTCCTGAGGCGGAAGCCGGGAGAACGCTAGCTCTATAATTTTAAAAATTGATTGTTCATACTGTGTTTTTACTTTGCTCACGCTCTCCCTGGGCACTTGTTCCTTTGACACTCACCTACGGGCCATCCCCGCGCAGCGGATCGTATCGCTGCCGTGGGTCACTACATTCTTGCCGCCATTCCCCAGAGGCTACTGGCCACGCCCACCACCAACAGGCCACGCCACCCCGCCGAAGGCATTTAAACGCGCTGACTGTTAGCGCGAGCCAGAGGAAATCCATCTCCTGAGGCGGAAGCCGGGAGAACGCTAGCTCTATAATTTTAAAAATTGATTGTTTATACTGTTTTTACTTTGCTCACGCTCTCCCTGGGCACTTGTTCCTTTGACACTCACCTATGGGCCATCCCCGCGCAGCGGATCGTATCGCTGCCGCGGGTCACTACATTTTTGCCGTCATTCCCCAGAGGCTACTGGCCACGCCCACCACCAACAGGCCACACCCCCCTCACCTCCGCCCCCTATAAACAATGTGTCTATTCCGGACGCGCAGCAGACGGGCGCAGCGGGCGCGCCGTCAACGCACCGAAGGCGCGCCAAAGGCAAGCCTGTCTGCGCCCGCCCGCGACCAACCGGGACCAGGGGCCACGCACCCTGCTCCCGCTCTTACTTACATCCCAGCTCAACTGCTCTCTTTAAACGCAACTCAGTCTATCGCCCCTTCCCTGCTTCAGCGTATTGCCGCTCTGGGCATCTCTATCCCTCTACCCCCTTCGTCAGGACCTACGCTGCACACTCCCCGGTTACCGGTTCCTTCCCCCGCCCCTCTCCCCCTCTCTTCACCCACCACGGCCACTGCCTACCTGCTTAACACTAGATCGGCAGGCAAGCACCAGCTTGAGCTTTTTAATTTACTGGACACTGATGCCCCTGATTTTCTGTTTCTCACAGAGACCTGGTTCTCGGCCGACTCCCTTCCTGATCTTCTGTCCGCCCTCCCCGACTCCTACTATGCCCTTCGGGCCGATCGCCCTGCTGGCAAAGCCGGTGGGGGTGTGGCGATGATCACTCGTTCTAATTTTCAGTTCCAGCTTCTTCTCTGCCCTCCCATACTTGGTGCTGATTTTCTAGTTGCCCGCTCAGTTAACCTTTTGGCCCCCCTTACAATAGTCCTTATGTATCGTCCCCCTCAGAACATGCCTTCCTTTGTGCCTGCTTTGCCAGAACTCCTGGCTACGCTTGTGGTCAATAATTCCTCTGTACTCCTCCTGGGAGACTTCAATTATTGGCCAGGTCTCCAGTGTCTCAATTTCCTCCCCCACCTTCACTCCCCTACCCACGTTCATGGCCATACCTTAGACCAAATATGGTCAGCCAGTTGTACTATCCTCTCCCCCACAGTCCTTCCATGCACCTGGTCCGATCACTTTTTGATTTCATTCCCCATTGAGCTCGGAGCACAAGAGAAACTCCCTTTACCCAAGAATGTCACAGCTCGTAATTGGAATCGGGTTGATCTCAACTCTCTTTGTGCCTCCCTCATTTCCTCTCCCCCGACCTACTTAATCTTCCCCTTGATCTTCAAGTAGACGCCGTGAATCATTGGCTGTCCTCCTCTTGCGATCTGGTTGCCCCCCTCAGGAAAGTCAAGGCTTGCCGCCCCCATGACGCCCAAAAATGGTTCACGGACGAGCTGAAAATCCTTAAACTGGACCTTAGGCGTTCCGAACGCCATTGGAGACGCAACTATTGTCCCTTATTGTAAGCCAAATACAAGCTTCTTTTAGCTAACTACAAGAAGGCTATCCTCCTAGCTAAAACCACCTACTTTTCGGAGAGGATATCCTTATCAGCCAATAAGCCCAAAGAGATTTTTTCAATAGTCTGCAACTTAGTTGCTTCTGACAGAGCCAACCCTAACCCTATCCCTTCCCAAGCTCTTTGTCTGTCCCTGAACGACTGTTTTTTAGAGAAGATTGCGAAGATCAAATCTAACATTCCTTTAGTATCTTTGCCTCCCCTCCCCCCTGCTCTCCCTTTGTCCCTTCCTTCTCTCGATCAGTTTCCCCCTATCTCTCTGGATTCTTTTCTGGCTCTACTTCAGAAAGTGAAGTCGGGCTCTCCGGCTGACTGTGCTCCAGCTCGCATTCTGTGAGAGCTTTTCACTCACTGTCCTGATCCCCCTCTTTCCCTCCTCAATGCCTCCATCTCCTCAGGCCTAGTCCCGAAATGTTTCAAATCAGCTATAGTCCGCCCCATCCTAAAAAAGCCTGGTTTGGACCCCTCTCTTCCGTCCAACTTTAGACCCATCTCCCTTCTCCCTTACCTTGGGAAGATCTTGGAGAGTCATATAACATCTTGTCTCTCCTCCTTTATCGAGGATAACCATCTTTTGGCCTCCCACCAAGCAGGATTCCGCCCGGCCCACTCTACCGAGTCAGTGGTGCTGTCCGTCCTAGACGAGCTAAAGAGCAAGGCTGATTCCAACTTACCTCAAGCCTTGGTGTTCCTTGATCTGTCCGCTGCGTTCGACACGGTCGACCATTCCATCCTTCTCGGCCGTGTCTGCGCAGCGGGCGTTCAGGGCACCGCCCTCTCTTGGCTCGTCTCTTTTCTTAAAGAACGGACTGAGGCGGTCCATCTCTCTGGTTATACCGCCCCCACCCGCTTGGTCCCCTGCGGGGTCCCCCAAGGCTCCTCCCTATCCCCTCTTCTTTTCAACCTTTATATTCACCCCCTTATTCTTTCTCTCCTTGACATGGGGGTCTCCGTGTATAACTATGCGGATGACCTCCAGTTAGTTTTCGATCTTTCCTCTCCCCTGCACTCCCTACCTAAATTCCAATCCACCCTAGTTCTCCTCTCGGAGTGGATGAACTGTAATCAACTCAAGCTTAATCTGGACAAGACGGAGTTGGTCCTGACTGGCCCCACCACCTCCCCTTGGTCGGCCGCCTTTTGGCCTTCCTTTTTCGGCCCCTCGCCCGTACCGGCGGCCTCCGCAAAGACCTTGGGTATTAAAGTCAGTCGGGACCTCTCCATGCATGCCCAGATTAGCTCAGTTGTTTCTTCTTGCTTCCTTTCCCTCCGGATTATGCGGAAAGTGTCCCGTTTCTTTTCCCCCGAAGCTCTTAAACTTATTATTTTGGCAATGATTCTTTCCCGTCTTGATTACGGGAACAGCCTGTACGTGGGCATTCCTGCCTACGAACTACGCCGTCTTCAGGCGGTTCAGAATCAGGCCGCCCGTCTTATTCATCACCTTCCCAAGTTCCTTCACATCACCCCTGTTTTGAAATCCCTTCACTGGCTTCCCATCTGTCAGAGATCCCTCTTTAAGATGGGCTGCTTGGCCTTTATGGCTCGCGCTCACACTGCCCCGGCTTTCATCAACTCTTTTATTATCCCCTACACTCCCTACCGTGCCCTCCGCTCCTCCAATCAGTCCCTTCTTAATGTTCCGTGGTTCCGTAGATCTAAAACTGGAGGCACTAGATTCTCGGTCTTAGCTCCTTGCTTCTGGAACAGCCTACCTCTGTCTATTAGATCTATCTCAGCCTACTCACAATTCTGCAAGGCCCTTAAGACCTATTTGTTCTCCCTAGTGTACCCTTGCTGATCTCCTTCGGCAAATTCCATTCTCCTCCACCCTCTACTTTCAGCGCCAGGAAGCCGTTTGGTCGCAGTGCGCTCTATCAAGAACCTTTTCAATTTCAATTTCTACATCACCACTCAACCGGCAACGCCTAAATCACCACTCAATCCCCACCGCATACAGCACCACTCAACCCGCAACGCCTACATCACCACTCAACCCGCAACGCCTACAGCACCACTCAATCCCTACCGCATACAGCACCACTCAACCCGCAAAGCCTACATCACCACTTAACCCGCAAAGGCATACATTACCACTCTATCCCCACCGCGTACAGCACCACTCAACCCGCAACACCTACAGCACTACTCAATCCCCACTGCGTACAGTACCATTCAACACGCAATGCCTACATCACCACTCAACCCGCAACGCCTACAGCACCACTCAATGCCCACCGCGTACAGCACCACTCAACCTGCAACGCCTACATCACCACTCAACCCGCAACGCCTACATCACAACTCAACCCGCATTGCCTACAGCAGCATTCAATCCCCACCGCATGCAGCACCACTCAACCCGCAACGCCTACAGCAGCACTAAATCCCCACCGCATACAGCACCACTCAACCCGCAACGCCTACATCACCACTCAACCGGCAACGCCTACAGCAGCACTCTATCCCCACCACCTACAGCACCACTCAACCCGCAACTCCTACAGCACCACTCAACCCGCAATGTCTACAGCACCACTCAACCCGCAACGCCTACAGCACCACTCAAACCCCACTGCATACATCACCACTCAACCCGCAACGCCTACATCACCACTCAACCCGCTACGCCTACAGCACCACTCAACCCGCAACGTCTACATCACCACTCAACCCGCAACGCCTACAGCAGCACTCAATCCCCACTGCGTACAGCACCACTCAACCCGCAACGCCTACATCACCAATCAACCCGCAACGCCTACATCACCACTCAACCCACAATGCCTACAGCACCACTCAATCCCCACCGCGTACAGCACCATTCAACCCGCAACGCCTACATCACCACTCAACCCGCAACACCTACATCACTACTCAACCCGCAACGCCTACAGCACCACTCAATCCTCTCCGCGTACATCACCACTCAACCCGCAACGCGTACAGCACCACTCAACCCGCAACACCTACAGCACCACACAATCCCCACTGTGTACAGCACCACTCAATCCGCAATGCCTACAGCACCACTCAATCCCCACCGTGTACAGCACCACTCAACCCGCAACGCCTACATCACCACTCAACCTGCAACGCCTAAATCACCACTTAACCCGCAACGCCTACAGCACCACTAAATCCCCACCGCGTACAGCACCACTCAACCCGCAACGCCTACATCACCACTCAACCCGCAACGCCTACAGCACCACTCAACCTGCAACGGCTACACCACCACTCAACCCGCAACGTCTACAGCACCACTCAACCCGCAACGCCTACAGCACCACTCAATCCCCACTGCGAACAGCACTACTCAACCCGCAACGCCTACATTACCACTCAACCCGCAACGCCTACATCCCCACTCAACCCACAACGCCTACAGCACCACTCAATCCCCACCGCGTACAGCACCATTCAACCCGCAACGCCTACATCACCACTCAACCCGCAACACCTACATCACTACTCAACCCGCAACGCCTACAGCACCACTCAATCCTCTCCGCGTACATCACCACTCAACCCGCAACGCGTACAGCACCACTCAACCCGCAACACCTACAGCACCACTCAACCCGCAACACCTACAGCACCACTCAACCCACAACGCCTACCTCACCACTCAACCCGCAACGCCTACAGCACCACTCAATCTCCACCGCGTGCAGCACCACTCAACCCGCAACGCCTACAGCACCACTCAACCCGCAACGTCTACAGCACCACTCAACCCGCAACGCCTACAGCACCACTCAATCTCCACTGCGTACAGCACCACTCAACCCGCAACGCCTACATCACCACTCAACCCACAACGCCTACATCACCACTCAACCCACAACGTTTACAGCACCACTCAAACCCCACCGTGTACAGCACTACTCAACCCGCAACGCCTACATCACCACTCAACCCGCAACGCCTACATCTCCACTCAACCTGCAACACCTACAGCACCACTCAACCCGCAATGCCTACAGCACCTCTCAATCCCCACCGTGTACAGCACCACTCATCCCGCAATGCCTACATCTCCACTGAACCCGCAACGTTACAGCACCACTCAATCCCCACCGCACACAGCACCACTCAACCCACAACGCCTACATCATAACAACCCGCAACGCCTACATCACCACTCAACCCGCATTGCCTACAGCACCACTCAATCCCCACCGCGTACAGCACCTCTAAACCCGCAACGCCGACAGCGGCACTCACTCCCCACCGCGTACAGCACCACTCAACCCACAACGCCTACATCACCACTCAACCCGCAATGCCTACATCACCACTCAACCTGCAACGCCTACAGCACCACTCAATCCCCACCGTGTGCAGCACCACTCAATCCGCAACGCCTACAGCACCACTCAATGCGCAACGCCTACAGCACCACTCAACCCGCAACAAAAGATGTGGTAGGAATGACTCACTACAGCTTTTGCATTGAGTATTTAATCAGTCTTGCTAGAGATATGTTGAGCTGAGTGTTAAAGTAAATGAGACATTTATGTTCACCTGTCTCTGAAAGACATGTTGTTCCTCCATCCTGAAATATTTGTTTTACTGTTTTGGCTACTAAAGATACAAGCCGAAATGTTGGGTCAAAGCCGAGGGCGTCGAGGGAGATTTAGAAAAAACAGAGTACTTGCAATTTTCCCTTCGCATTGCGTTAAAGTGGATGACATTTTATGAGACGGAGCTAAAACAAAGCGATTTAATAGTAAGTGTTAGCAGACATTAACATATTTTAACATGGGGCATCTTAAAAGAAAAATAAATAGAAAAGACTGTAGATAAGTAAAAGTTCATAACAGTTCCAGCATGTCCCTATAGTATACAGATGCTAAAGCAAAAAACTATTTTCAAAAATGGACCCATGAGGCTGAAGGTGGGAGGGCGGGGGAGATACTCTCCCCTGCTACAGTGTCTGCCGAGACACTGGGAGGGAGAGCCCGGCCGGGGTGGGAGGGGTTAGAGCTGCACTCCCCGTGCCCCCTGCGCCTCTGCTCTCCGAGCCTGAAAGAATGTTCTTATCTGTTTTTTAAATAAACAAAGAGATAAAAATACTCTTCTACGCCAGCCACAAAACAGGCTGCATTGTCCGGAGGGGCAGTGAGAAAAGTGGACAGGGTGGCACCCAAAACCCCTCTTTTCCAATGGGAAGCCAGCGTTTAACATGAACGCTGATGCTACCCAATGGAAAAGGGGGCTGGCTGACAGTACCCTTTTTACAAACAATATCTCTCGAAGAGGCGTAGCCAGCAGCTTCGCTGCTCAAGCCCACGCCGCTCTGAGACCTAAAAACATTTACTTACCAGCAAACCTAACACTTAGTTTCTCTCCATAGGATTGTATGGTGGGGTTTTCTCAGAAATGTGTTCTAGGTGTTCATTCAGTCTAGTGCTGCAACAAAAGTAGCTTAGAGTTTTTAAATGAGCTGATCTAGTTGCTAACGTACTACAATGCCCAAACTGAGTGATTAGTTTATTTTGTGCAAAAGTAGAAAAGTAACTGAAAAGTAACTAAAAAGTCATCTGAATTACCAGTATTCTGAAGAGCTTAAAACCTGTTTTCTTGACTGCAAAGTCATTTGTATGTTCCTACAAAACCAGTAGGCACTGTATCTTGAGAAGTAACATTGTATTTAAAGTATCACTTACCTGCTATTAAGTAAATCTTGGTTCTAGTGATAGAAATAATAAAGTACCAACTTTTTATACAAACCATTGGTTTCGATCAGTCTTTGAGTGTGTGACATAATTTCTTGCCTAAGTGTGTAAAACAAGTGCTTAACACTACCCTCTGATAAGCCTGACTGCTCAACCAATCTACCACAAAAGATAGTAAGGTATTATCTGATTTAGTCTCTGCAAAACCTCTGGGGATCCACTGGACTCTGTGTACACCATACCTTACTTTGGTATGGTACATAGAGAGCCAGCTTCCTTCATCCTTTAATTACACTAAATTCTAAATAGTATTTTGAGTATCCTCATTGCATCAGTTCTATTTTGTACACTGTGGTCATGTAGGTTGCCATAGTCTTTCATCTATGTAATCTGCTTTTTTTTATCTGTTTGTTACTGAACATGTTGCTCTCATGAAAATTGTATTCGTTTTCAACTTTTTTATATATCTTTTATGCAGTACCTATTGGAAATGTATTATGACATGTTTTATTTTTTAAGCAATTATATTTTCCAAATTAAACATTTACTTACTTAACAAAAATAATGCACCAATAGAAAATGTGGCACAACTAAAGCACTTAAAGCACTTCCAGTTAGGAGAGTGAAGTTGTTTAAAGTGCAATATTATTAAGTCATCAGTTATGATTAGAATTCATCATGAAAATCATCATCATCATCAATGAAACCTTATTTCGGCCAATATGGCCATAAAAGTATAAACACACTATCTTACATTTCACTGAATTTCATAATTACATAAAAACAAGTCCATTCTGCATAAAACAAAATGTATATGACATATGAATGTAATATACAAACAATCAACATTGAAAGCAAGCATATCCTACTGCCTACATTAAAGTGCATGTGCGCTACAAATTTATACTATCAGGCGTAACAGACCTAGTCTCTATCCCGCTGAGCAATTATTTTTTGTATCCTTTTGTAAAGTGCTTATGTCTGTCAATTTAAAAACAGTGGGTGTAAACATACACCCGAACCCTTGTACCACAGATCTACTTGTTATCAGTCCGCTGTGCTATTTGCACATACATTAAACAGAGAATTACACCAATAAATGGTTACACTAAGTTCTTAAATTTCATAAATATTATATACAAAAATTAAAAATGGCATCCATAGTCCATTTACAAAAAGAATATTTAACAGCAGAAAGTCAACCAGAATCTTTGGGGATCAACTTCAACAGTACTCTACGAGTACACCACATAGAAAATAAAAAACCCTCTACTGAAAATGCTACAGGGAGGCATGCATTATATTTCAGTATCCTGAAAGCCTTTGAACAATGCCTGGTTCCCAAATTTCTGCATAACTGTATCAGCCACCATTTTCTCGCCTTCTTATACCTTGGGCAAAAGAAAAAAACATGCTGTTCTGACTCATCTGCATTATTGCGGGGCGGGCATTCCAAAATGTGTGATCATGTCCATTTATTTGTAAATGCTCGCAAAGGCAATACCCCATGCCTGAACTAAAAATCATTAACGCTCAAAATAATTTGTGACATAAAGCTGTACATTATAAAAACTGCTTTCGCGTTCTAGCTGCAGGATTTCAAATTGCGTGTAACTTTGCCGATTGAAATCCAAGACAGGCTGCCTCAGATAAGGCAAAAAATACTTTATTAAAAATATTGCAAACAATACAGGCGTGTTGTTGTAGTGAATAAAACATCAATCATTTTTTAGTGTCACTACAAATCTAAAATATAGGAAGATACTTACACTGGGACGCCAAGCTGGCAGCTTCAGATTTTATCTAAAGTGTCTTTTGTGAGTGGTTCTGCACTGCATGGGCTAAAATAATAGCTGTTTTTAGGTCTCGCATGGTGTTGCAGCGCAAAGCGCTGCTCGCCGCGGCGAGATTTATTGTGAATGAGGAGTTTCAGTAGAGGGCTTGAAGCCCTGCCCCTCATTTCCATTGGCTGGCGTCACCGTTTATGCTAAACGGTGGCCTGCCATTGGAAATTAGGGTTTTTGGTTGACGTCCTTTGGCCTCCGAGACAGACTGGGTTGCCTGCTTTGCTGCTGTTGAAAAGCCCTTTCTTATCTTTATGGGGCCATGTGTTTCTAATTAGAAACACATGGCCCCATAAAGACAAGAGATCGGTGCCCTACTCCGTGCCGGGCCCTCCCCATCTATTAACTCATGTTGCTGTTTTAAAAAAAATGCTTCTATCAACATAGATGCAGCTACACGCTGCACTCCGTGCCGTGCCCTACTCTGTGCAGGGCCCTCCCCCAGGCAAACCTCATGTTGCTGCTTATAAAAAGTGCTTTTCTCAATACACATGCAGCTATGCACTGCACTTCGTGCTGTGCCCTCCTCTGTGCTGTGCTCTTCTCTTCCTGAGCAGTGACGTCCGACGCCACCTTCAGCCCATCACTGATTGTTTTTAAAGGCTTCTATCGACATAGATGCAGCTACACGCTGCACGCCGTGCGGTGCCCTACTCCGTGCGGGGCCCTCCCCCAGGCATTACCTCATGTTCCTGTTTTAAAAAGAAAATGCTTTTCTCAACATACATGCAGCTACGTGCTGCACTTCGTGCTGTAGGGCACAGCATGTAGTGCAGCGTGTAGCTGCATGTATGTCGAGAACATTTTTTTGGGGGACTCCGTGCTGTGCTCTTCTCCACAATTACGTCATATCCTATTTTTTAAATGCTTTTCTCCCCATAGATGCAGCCACGTGCTGCACTCTGTGCAGTGCCCTCCCCCACCATTACCTCATGTTGCTGTTAAAAAAAAAATGCTTCTGTTGACATAGCTGCAACTTCCCGCTGCAATCACTGCTCAATTATATAGCTGCGGTTAGACAATTTCTTAAAAACTATGTGCCATGTTGTGATCAAGCACATCGTTTATCTGACAATTCTGTGCAAAAGAGGAGCACTGTAATATTTTGCTAACTCCTCATATGGTTTAACGACGAACTCAAGAGCTCCAAGAAGAACTGCAGAGCACTCGAGAAAACCTGGCGCAGAGACCCAACACCGGACAACATGACTGCCCTCAAGCTCGCCACCCGAAAACACCACCAGCTGATCCGCGCCACCAAGAAAACCGCATTCAAGGAACGACTGGACAACAACGCACACAACAGCAAGGAACTCTTCAACATCGTGAAAGAGCTCTCCAACCCCAACGCCGGAAACAACGACATCACCCCTTCGCAAGACCTCTGCAACTCCCTCGCCTCCTACTTCCACAACAAGATCGCGGACATACACAACAGATTCAGCACTCAACCAACGCACGCCACGACCGAACCGCCACCCCCCACCACCACCCTCCGCGCCTGGACCCCGATCAGCACCGAAGACACCATCCGCACGATGAACTCCATCCACTCCGGATCTCCGACCGACCCCTGCCCTCACCACGTCTTCAACAAGGCCGACGCTGTCATCGCACCCCACCTGCGGGACATCATCAACACCTCCTTCGACATCGCCACCTTCCCGGAGAGCTGGAAGCACGCCGAACTCAGCGCTCTACTCAAGAAACCATCAGCAGACCCTACCGACCTCAAGAACTACCGCCCCATCTCGCTGCTCCCGTTTCCGGCCAAAGTCATCGAGAAGACCGTCAACAAGCAACTGGCCGCCTTCCTCGAGACGAACGGCTCCCTCGACCCCTCACAGTCTGGCTTCCGGGCCAACCACAGCACCGAGACCGCCCTGATCGCAGCTACAGATGACATCCGAGCCCTGCTCGACAACGGAGAAACAGCGGCCCTCATCCTCCTGGACCTCTCCGCGGCCTTCGACACTGTCTGCCACCGCACCCTAGTACAGCGCCTCAGCAACGTCGGAATCCAGGAGAAGGCACTGGAGTGGATCACCTCCTTCCTCGCCGGAAGGACACAGAGAGTCCGCCTCCCCCCGTTCAGATCGGAGGCCACCGAAGTCATCTGCGGCGTTCCTCAAGGCTCCTCGCTCAGCCCAACTCTCTTCAACGTCTACATGAGCCCCCTCGCAGCCATTGCACGCCAGCACAACCTGAACATCATCTCCTACGCAGACGACACCCAGCTGATCCTCTCCCTCACCAACGACCCCGCCACCGCCAGAGCCAACCTGCACGAAGGGATGACAGTCGTAGCCAAATGGATGTCGAACAGCCGCCTGAAACTGAACTCGGACAAGACGGAAGTCCTCATCCTGGGATCCTCACCCTCCGCCTGGGACGACTCCTGGTGGCCCCCCGCCCTGGGCAGCGCACCCAAACCAACTGACCACGCACGCAACCTGGGCTTCATCCTGGACTCCTCCCTCTCCATGACCAGACAAGTCAACGCCGTCTCCTCGTCGTGCTTCAACATCCTGCGAATGCTACGCAAGATCTTCCGATGGATCCCCACCGAGACCAGGAAGACGGTCACCCAGGCCCTCGTCACCAGCCGTCTGGACTACGGCAACTCCCTCTACGCCGGTACCACCGCCAAACTCCAGAAGAGACTTCAGCGGATCCAGAACACCTCAGCACGACTCATCCTGGACATCCCCCGCCGCAGCCACATCTCCGGACACCTGAGAGACCTGCACTGGCTCCCGGTCAACAAGAGAATCACCTTCCGGCTCCTCACCCACGCACACAAAGCCCTACACAACCAAGGACCAGGATACCTCAACAGCCGCCTCAACTTCTACGCTCCCACGCGCCAGCTTCGATCGACCAGCCACGCCCTCGCCGCCGCCCCCCGCATCCGAAGAGCCACCACAGGAGGAAGGGCCTTCTCCTACCTGGCCGCCAAGACTTGGAACTCCCTTCCGACCCACCTCCGCCTGACCCAGGACCACCTCGCCTTCAGGAAGCAGCTCAAGACCTGGCTGTTCGAGCAGTAGCGGTCCCCCCCCCCCCCCAGCGCCTTGAGACCCTCCGGGTGAGTAGTGCGCTATACAAATGTTCTGATTGATTGATTGATTGATATTGTACGGGCCATGTCTATATGTAGGGTGTGTCTTAACGGCTCGGGAGACCGACTGTGAAGCTGGGGAAGCGGGTTCGAGTCTGGTGGGAGGCTCAATCATCCTGGGATTCTGGGCGAATCACTTAATCCCATATCAATTTATTACCTAATTCCAGTTGCTAATGCAAAGACGTGTGAGATCAGTTTTCAATTACTTATATAACTATATTTGCAGAAGGTATGTGAGTTACTATTTAGAAACACTTCTGCAGTGATAAAAGTAAAAGGGCTGTTATCTGGCTGTCGCAGAGCCCAACAGGCAACAATTGCACAAGTTCTAAATTTAAAAGCAACTAAATATAAACCTACTGTGTTCCTGTATTGCTTCCGCCCTGTCTACCGACAGTTTTCTGTCTTTTCTCTCACCACACACACACCCAGCCTTCCTAACCTCTGACCCAAGCCCTCCTGTCTCTCCTCCCCTCTCCCCACCCTCAACCCTCGGCCTCCAGTCCCTCCTCTGTGCTCTATTTTTGTAGTTTCCATTAGGAATTAGGGAGATGAGGTGCCCACGAAGCACCCCTTGCCGCTGCCAGGATTAACTCTTTTTTGTCACATAACCCCGTTGCATTCTGGGTCTTGTAGTTTCTGTCCGTAGGACCCACAGACCGGATGCACCCGCCCTGACAGAGAGTTAACTAAAGCCAGGGCCAGCTGAGGGGGCGACTTCGTGACGTGGGACCACTTGGGCATATGCCCCTCTTCTGTCCCATTACCATTGGACTTTAACCCCTGGTGCCCCTACATATGTCACCTATGGCCGTAGCCTTACTTCAAACCATGGCTGGAAACGAGACATAGTTAAGTAAGTTGCCAAAGAGATCCACCATTTTACCCAGGGTGACTTTGCCTTTCATCTGTGTGGAGGAGAGTCAGTGTGACTCCACCTTTTATCCATGTGGGGGAGAGTCAGGGTGACTCCACCTTTTATCTGTGTGGAGGAGAGTCAGGGTGGAGGAGAGGGCCACGGTGACCACGTTTTATCCGTGTGGATGACAGCGCCATGGTGACTACACCTTTTATCCTTATGAAGGGTAGCGTTTGGGTGACTGGCTGCACCTTTTATTTGTTCCAGGAGAGTCTCGGTGACTGTATTTTTTATCCATGTGGGGGAGAAAGTTCGAGTGTGCTTCTGCACACAACACACGCCGCCCGCACTCCTGGCAGTGTCATCACAGGGAGTTTAAACCCTACAATGGCCCTGTCCTCGGGAACTGAACATAGCTTATTTTTCTTTCTTCATGTAAAAGGATTTGGTGAGATCAACAACGGGCGTGACAGCAGGGGCGTAACACAGGCCCCCGCAGCCCACGCGGTGCGGAGGGGCCCCTACCTCCAAGGGGCCCCCTCGGCACTGAACTCTGGCCAGGAGAGCTCCTGATTGAGCCCGGAGGTGGCCCCCCTAAGTACCGTGCAGGGAGGCCCCCTCATTCGTTACGCCAGTGCGTGACAGAGATTGTTTGCCATGTGCTGCTTCATATTGATAAATGTATAGATCAAGTAGTCATTTTCCAGATGTCAGTGTCATTAGTTTTTTTGTCTTCTTGGTTTGTCTCGACACTTCGAGAGCTCATAATGCTGGGGAGGCACCACACGCACTTAATTTAATAAACTGTTGAACTAAAGTGTTTTGTGTAAGGGAAGTGAACAAAAGTAAAGTGTTTCAGTTTCATGTATCATCGTCCTGTTTACGTGAATTTATAAAGAAAATTAAATGGTTTCCTAGATCACGACGAGTGCAGTAGACTGCAAGGTCATGCAATGTAGGTCCTCATATATAGAACTAGAATAGAAGGCCATCAAATCAGTCAGATGTGTTTGCCATACTTTGATGACATGAGTGACATAACGCCCTTGTGGTGGTTGATGGGGAAGCGCAGGGGTAGTCCCTCACCCCACCGTAGGAATCTTTCCCTGCAACTGTAATGGATCATTTACATCCACCAATCCCCCTACTTGTCAGGTTTTTTTATTTTAATTTTATTACATTGTTCGGAATAGGAATAGAAAATATAATTTGGAGAAGTGCTCCTTTACAGTTGGGACGAATACAGAGAAATGCTTAAGTGAAGGTAGAACAAGATAAAAGAAGACAAAAAGAAACCTTTGAATATGTATTGTAATGTCGTGACTGATGACGGCGTTCGTCGCGCCATAACGTAATGGGTCATGTGACCCTTGGTTAATAAAAGTTATGGGACGTGCTCACGTCGGCAGTCGGCGACGGAGGCAGAGACCCTTAAACACACCATCTGGCTACTGTGTTCATTGCCCTGCACGTAGGCCCAAAATATAAGAGCCAGTGTTGAGTACCTGTCGTGTCGGGGCTGACCAGACGCCCAACACAACATTTGGCGACGAGGGTGGGCATGCCCTTACCTCCCTGAATGGCGGCCGCGAGTGTGTTGCGCTACTCGTGCGGCGCTCGTGCCCCGGAAACCTGTGCTGACCCCCCTCCTGAAGACCGGAGGAGTATTCCCAGCCAGAGCACTGCGGGTACGTGTGGGGCCCGGCGTGGCCTGTTGAGGTGAGGCTGCCCGCCACGTGTGCCTGGGTCGCGGCTCGTGTGGGGCCTGAAGAGACCTGTCTCGCCACCTGGCGCTGCCCCACCTGGTAGCTGGGGTGCGTGCGGCAGAGCGGAGTCGCGGAGGTGTGCCGCTGAACGCCTGGGCGGAGTGAACGTGTGGTGCACACCCAATTTTAGCCGGCAGTTCTGCCGGTGCAGGCGGCGCGTTGCGCCCGCAGTTGGGGAGCACGTGGCCCGCTCCAGTCCCTGGCTGGCGGGGAGATTGCCGGATAAAGGGAGAAGTTGCCTGAACACGACCGTGAGTACAGTGAATACATCCGCTGAGCTGTGGAGGGCACAGGGTGTGAAGCCCCACCCATCAGAACACCTTCACCCAGCAACGCATGTGATCGGGGAGTATCCACAGTGGGGCACCTCACAGACGATATCACCGCACGTGCGCAGAGAGACGCCTGTCACGAAGGGAAGCACACCATTCCCCGGCAGGACACACAAGCGGGGAAACGCACGAAACAGGACAGGCTACCCCAAATGCACCCAACAAGTAGTTCACGGCGGAAGGCCAGCAGCATACACAAAAAGGGGGAGGAAAAGCCCATCAGTGCCACCCCTGCGCCTAGCTGCTGAGAAGAAAGTTCACCAAGTAGCCGCACTGCTCCACCAAAATATAGAACAAAGAGTGAAGACGTAATCAGAGAGCTCTGAATGCAAACCATGTGACAAATACCTCCCATTGAGCCGTTTGTAGTAGAAGGAGCGCCATCCTCCCTTGCGCCCAAATGGAAAGATTGGATAGACCGTGTACAGATCTTCTTTGAAGCCACCAAAGTGCACAAAGAAGAGAAGAGAGCAATGATATTGCACCTAGGGGGGAAGGACATACACAATATCACGAAGACACTTGTGGAAACTACTCCCAAGAACCACCACACCTTAATCAATGCACTAAACGGGCCCTTCGAGCCCATGGCCAACCAGGACTATGAGAGATTCATCTTCAGACAAGCCTGACAACATCCAGAGGAATCGTTAGACACATACCATGTACAGCTGAAGAACCTAGCCTCAACGTGTGGCTTCCAGGACATGACGGAAGAGATACGAGGGCAGATAATACAGGGGTGTGCCTCCGCAAAAGTTCGGGAACGCATCCTAGATGAGTCTGGCAAACCTCTCGCTGAGATCCTAACACTAGGACGCACCAAGGAGCTGTCCAAAACCTGCGCAGCTCATATGGAGGCGGCCCTCCAAGCCCCGGTAAAGATGGAGCCGGTCAACGCCGTAACCGCCAAGCCCGCAACGCGATGGAACAAGAAAGGAACCCGGCCGGCCATGGGGGCGATGACTAGAACATGCGGATACTGTGGGGTGGCGTGGCTTGAGCGCCGATGGGGACGGCGGCGTGAGCCGATAGCTCCGCGCCCGAACCCAATTTCATCCTGTTTACTACTCCTGATTGCAGATCACAGCAGCACAGCACATGTCGGATTACCGGGAGCACGTCCAAGGCGCAATATCTTGGCTTGAAAGGGCTCCGATACGCTGTAGGAGCTGAGTGAAGTGCCCGGAGCGCGGCAGGCTGACCCACAAAATGGCGGCAGCAGTTGGAGACCCAAAACACTGTGGTGATATGAGGCCCGCTGCTGGAACCACGGCGACCGGACTCTGAAAAACAACAAGCACCAAGGGCGGTAAGTGGCTGACGACTCTCCTACCGGAGACGGAGAACTGACGCTGGCGAGCTAGGCATGCTCGGACTTAACCCGGGAAGAAGAAACTAGCGAGTTGCCCTAAGATGGCGGCCGCCGGGCGGGTTACCTGGGATATGCTGCTCCGTGGACCTGCTGTCGGAGGATCTTCGCCCTGCTGCCGGTGTTGTTGGGCATTGAGGTGTGGAGAGCAGAGCCTGTAGGGCGGTCGGCTTGAGACGCCCGGGGCTGCTGGACGCCCGGGGCTGCGAGACGCCCGGGGCTGCTGGACCTGGGCTGGACACCGCTGCGGACCGATTGATTGGACGACCCTGACTTCCTGCGCCCAGCGGGTGAGATCAGAGACTGCGGGAAGGTGGACCGGGGACAACACCCGGTTGGTGGACGTGTCCCTCTGGCGGTCCTGAGGTGTCTGTGGCTGTGGATCTGCGCTTGAGTAGGAGGAGGAGGGGGCTGGGGCAGGCCTGCAGCGCCGCAGGGAATGCGGGAGCAGCTTGTCGACGGGGGAGTGTGGCGACCCATCTAGAACACGCATGCATGCTCGCTCCGAGCACCTGGGCTGTCTTGAGCAACGGAAGCAGGCATGCGAGCTGTAGGGGCGCCTCTGGCCTCAGCCTGACAGCACGTTTGGCCCCCATGGACTGCATGAACGTGGGTAAGGACGCAGTGAGATCATTGGGGATGGCAGAGCAGGGGGCCTGAACTGTGGTGAAAGGTCTGGGCTCCAGAGGTTAACTTTCACGTCCCGGCACGCTCTGCCCCCATCGATTGCACGGCCCTGGGTGCGGACACAGTGGGAACTCCGGGTATAGCGGTACCAGAGACCTACATACTGGTGGAAGGACTGGGTTCCGGAGGTTCGCTTCAACACGTTCTGCTTCCCTTGACTGCATGACCCTGGCCGCGGACATAGTGAGACCTTTCGGGGATAGCAGTGCAAGGGGCCTGAATAGCGGCACAGTCCTATCACCCACTGAGCGCATACTGATGCATGGCCTGGGCACTGACACAACGCGGTCATCAGCGGATAGCATGGACGGGGGTCTGAACAGTGGCGCAGAGACTGAACGCCGGACCTTATTGTTGGCCTTTGGCTGCAGTGCATGGATTAGAGGTGCACGCGAGTGGCCGGAGGTCCCTGGCCCCTGAAGGTGGGCTGTGCCGGACAAGCCTGGCGGTCGCGGTGATGTGAGGATGACTGATCTGGGGAGGTGACCCGCCGGGGCAAAGAGGACACAGAGCTATGGTGCTGGCTGGAGCCGACAATCGTGTGCAATAACCTGACCGACCATTGAGGGCGCCTTCCCTGGCGCATGAAGACCTAGCTCTGTGGGACAGGGTGTCCCACATATCACATGATGAAGCCCTTAACTAGGACGGAAGAGGCTGCGGAACAAAGCACCGTCCGCGTCGACGAGGAGGATGCTGAGAGCCCGGAATCGGTGAAGCGGCTGCACAGGCGCCTAGACGCAATCTTGGAGGCCATCACGGCGACCAAAGAGTCCTTGCACCAAGACATCTCGCAGGTAGCGACATGGCTAGGCCTCCTAAAGGCGGACCACTCGAAATTGGTGGACAGAGTGAAGGACACTGAGTTGGTGGTGCAGGAACTAAAACCAGCGGTAGTGACAGTGGAACGCAAGCTGGAGGACGCGCTGCAGCGCCTCGCATCTCTTGAAAAGAAGGCCGAGGATGCTGAAAGTCGAAATCGGCGCAACAACGTCAGAGTGTTGGGCCTGCCTGAGAAAGTGGAGGGATCGGACATGGTGGCGTACATGGAGAATTGGTTCAGAACGCAGGTTGCTCCGGAGGGCCTCTCCGCCTTTTTCACGCTCGAACGAGCGCATAGGGTCCTGGCTAAGCCGCCATCACCGGGCCATCCGCCCCGCGCCTGTGGTTGCTAGAGTCCTCCACTACAGAGATAGGGACCTGTTGATTCAGAATGCGCGTGCAAATGGGCCCATTAAAGTGGAAAATGTTACTGTTACGATTTTCCCGGACTACACACAAGACATCCAGCGACGCAGGGCCTCCTATTTCACCATTAAAAAAGAACTTAGAGACAAAGGGATCCAGTATTCACTGTTATTCCCTGCTAAACTGAGAGTCATTATGGATGGTACGACCCACTTCTTCTTGACGCCTGAGGATGCCTGGACGTGGCTGGAATCTTACAGGGCAGGCACGGACAACAGAGACAGGGGAGGCCGGGGACAACTGAAACCGCCAAGGATTCACCAATCACAGCGTCTCCGGAAGAAAAACAAGAAACAGTAGGCCCTCTTGCTCGCACAATTGGCGGCTGACAAGCGGGGCGCTCTGGCGGCGACAGCAGAAATAACAGGGTCGCAGAAAGGAGACTCGAACGGAGGGTCGGACATTGATGAGGACAAAAGGCAATCGGGCACTGAACTTTCGGATGTGGACAGCACGCAGGGGCCGGAAGTGATGCCTAGATCAGCGGACGCCCTGTAGAGTGATCATCTTTGCCTGCGGATCTCCACCAAGGGGCTGCATTGAAAGGGACTGGTGCCCCTGGTAATATTTATGTTTATGTGGCTGGGAATGCTGCGGTGTGGGGTGGAGGGCTGGAGGCTGGGGCGAAGCTGCCGCCTGTCGGGGCTGAACTGCACTCCCTTTTGCCCTTAAGGCAACCTGTAGTGACTACTGCAGGATAGTATTGTGTGTTTTGTTATGGTAGTTTGGACGGGGACTGATACGCTGTTATTGGGTCCTGTTCTGGGGGGGAGGGTGGGTCCTGGAATGGGGAAGTGGGGTGGGGTGTTTTCTTGGGGTGTTAAGATTCTGGGGGTTGGCAATGGTGTGGGCGCTGATATTGTGATGGGGTAGGAAAGCAAGGCTACAATGATGGAGAAATTACGTGATTTGAAATGTATCACTTGGAATGTGAGAGGCTTACATACTATGACTAGACAATATAAAGTGCATGCTTATTTATTGTGGAGGGGGGTAAACATAGCTCTATTGCAGGAGACACATCTCACCAAGGCGGAAGGTCAGGCATTGCAACGGAGGTGGCGGGGCCAGGTCGTCAGTACAGCTTACTCTGCGTTCGCTAGGGGGGTACTCTTCTGGGTGCGGGCGGGAGTCCCATTTCAGGTTACTAGGCAGGTACTAGATCAAGAAGGCCGGTATGTAGCTGTGGAAGGTAGACTGTATGGCTGGGATTTTGTGTTGTGCAGTATCTATGCCCCGAATACTGAGCAGGCTCGCTTCCTAACTAGTCTGTCGGGTGCACTGGTGCCCCTATTGGCTGGCCCGGTCATTATAGGCGGGGATTTCAATGCTATTTCAGATGTGGACATGGATAGGTCGCACCCTCCTCTGGCGGCAGCACCGATCAGGAAATTGGCTAAATCTAGGTCCGATTGGCAGGAACACTGGGGATTCATAGATGTATGGCGTGCTCACCATCCATATGATAGGGATTATTCGTTCTTTTTATCTGTTCATGACCTACTCGTACGCATTGACGCTATCCTCTGCTCCCCCCTGATGGCCTCTATGGCGACGCGTACTGAATACCTTACCAGAACTATCTCCGACCACAATCTGCTATTGATGTCACTTAATTGGCAGAGGACGAGGTAGGCGATCCCGACGTGGCGCCTCGCCCTGAGACTCTAGAAGACCAGGTGTTCAGGACAGAGGTGGGAGAAGGTATTGATGATTACTTCCGGGAGAACTGGGGTACGGCAAGCTCAAGAGCAGTGGAGTGGGATGCTTTTAAGGTGGTTATCAGAGGGCTATGTATCGCCAAGTACTCGGGAGCAAGGAAATCAGTGGCAGATGATGTAGCAAAGGCGGATAAGGTCCTGAGAGATCTGGAGCGGCGGAGGCCGGAATTGCCGTCCCTGCAGGAACGATTGCTAGAGGCGAAGGAGAAGGAGGCGGCCGAAACTGAACGGCTGCGATGCTTCGACCACAAAGATTACCTGGCGAGGGTTCATGCGGAGGGGGATAAGGTCGGCACGCTGTTAGCCAGGTTGGCTGCCCCGGTGCAGCGGAATGGTCCAGTTATACAGATAGCACTGGATAGTGGCGCTCTTACAGACTCACAGGATATAGTGTTATCTCGCTTTGCTAGTTATTATGAAGACCTGTATCGCAGTAGAAGGGGGGAGACGGAGATGGACATAGAGGAGTATCTAGAGGGAACCCCCTTACCGCAGCTAGAGGAAGAAAACGCTGAACTGTTGGGACAGGATATCACATTAGCTGAAATACGTGGAGCAATTAAACACATGGCCAGGAACAAGACGCCGGGGCCCGATGTGCTGCCTATCGAATTCTACGCTCAATACATTGATCAACTGGCACCCGTCTTACTGGAGGTATATCATGAGGCAGAAGCCGGGCTCGATGCGTGAAGCCTTGATAATCCCTCTTCTGAAATCGTGTCGCTCAGAGCTGGAGGTGGCCTCATATCGGCCTTTATCCATGCTATCAGTGGATTACAAAATCCTGAGTCGCATATTGGCGACACGGTTACTGCCGCACATGACATCGCTGGTTCATATGGACCAGGCGGGCTTTATTCCCAAGAGGTGCACGGCTACGAATATTCGCCGCTTTCTTCGGATTATAGCAGACCATTAGAACGACGAGAGTGCAGCGGCGGTGCTCTCTGTGGACATAGAGAAGACATTTGACAGCCTGGAATGGGCCTTACTCTGCAGAGTTCTGGACCGCTTCGGACTGGGCGACAGATTCGTGAAGTGGACGACGGTGTTGTACTCTTCGGCCGCGGCTAGAGTGAAACTGGGCGAGGTGATATCTGGCCAATACCCAATCATGAAGGGCACGAGACAGGGCTGCTTGTTGTCGCCGCTGCTGTTTGCATTGGCGATTGAACCTATGGCGGCACAAGCAAGGTTGGGGCGGTTATATAGAGGACTGACACATCGGGGCAGTGAACACTACATTTCTCTGTATGCAGATGATCCGCTCCTCTTTCTCTGGGAGGTCGATATGGATCTACAGGGGGCAATTGCTATGCTGTCCAGCTTTGAGAGGGTTTCTGGTATTCAGGTGAATTGGACTAAGACGTGCCTCTTCCCAACGCGACGGAATCTCCCTCCGCCTGCCGAGCTGGGACCCATTCATTGGGAACCGGCGTGCATCACTTATTTGGGGGTCCAGATTTATCACACGGAACAAGATTTGCTAGAGGGTAACATATGCAGGTGTATTAGAGCTTTAAGGAGCTGTATGGAGTTCTGGGCGACGCTTCCTCTGTCGGTAATGGGCAGAGTGGCATTGCTTAAGATGGTGGCACTCCCCAGGCTAATATATTACTTCCGTACACTCCCGATCTGGCTCCCACCAAGAATCTTTCAGGAACCAAGGTCGCTGATGGTGGGTTTCATCTGGGGCAGCGGTAGACGACGTGTAGCTCTGGCGACGCTGATGAGGCCCCGATTGGAAGGTGGCCAGGCGGTGCCGGATTTTGAACTTTATTATTTGGCAGCCCAATTACAAGTTTTGACACAAAACATAGCACGGGAATACCGGGGCCCGGAGACTGCCTGGGGGAAAGGGGTCCCACGTCATGTACAGGCCTCTATAGTTCTGCAGCAAAAGATCGACCTGAGGGATATGACCGGGGAAGAAAGGACCCTGAGACTCTGTTGGAACAGAATGCAGCGCAGGGCAGAAACTCCTCGCCCGTATGCGCCGGAGATCCCATTGGGCATGTTGACGGCGCTACCACACGGTGGGGATTGGACCCTGCTGGCGAATTGGGAACAATTGGGCATCCAGATGGTAGGAGACATGTATGTGAACCAGGAGCTGGTACCCTCCCAAGTGCTACAGGAGCTATATGGGCTCCAGGAGGGGGACTTTCTGATTCATGCTGCGGTCACGACTGCAATCCAAAAGCACTGGAAAACCGGGAAAATGGAACAGGTGGTGACCCTTGCTTGCCAGTATACTGTGATGGCGGCGGGTACGGTCAAGGCTGTGACTTGCCTCCAATCTAGGCTACTCCGGGAAGGCATGCGACCCCTAGATGCTCTTTAGGCAAAATGGGAAAAAAGCATAGGTAAGGAGATACCGGAGACCACTTGGAAACAAATTCTTAAACGGTCATGGAAAAGCACTAGGAATGCTCGTCTCCAGCTAATTCAATATTTTGTGCTGCATAGGGCCTATTTAACACGGGGAAAGATCCGTAAATACTTCCAGGTCCAGTACGCGGCATGCCCGAGATGTAAGGAGGAGGATGTTGAGCTAGAACACATGCTATAATAATAATATCCACATTTGTAAAGCGCACAATCACCCGTTAGGGTCTCTAGGCGCTGGGGGCCGTCGGGAAGATTAAGCAAGCTATTGCCCAGAGTCACATGGTGCTGGGCTGACCTGCCGCCGGAGCCGGGGATCGAACCGTGATCTCCAGCTTCCGGAGTCAGTCACCCTGGCCGCGGCGCCACACCTCTTCCTCCATGGTTTTGTCTACGCATGGACGGCTATTGGGAGGAAGTTGGGGAACTCTTGAACGCGATCACAGACAGACAATTAGATTATGACATGGCCACCTGCTTGCTACACTGGTTTCCGCATACGGCCAAAACTAAGGTAACCAGCAAATTTATTGATTTAGGGCTTTTGCTGGCTAAACGTGAAATTACCTGGCATTGGAAAGCCACAGAGGGTCCATCGTTTGGGCAATGGAGAAGGGAACTCTGCAAATGGGCAAGCTGCTAGAGTGTAGTGAGGCTCCGGCAGGCTACCCGCTCAGGTAATGTTAAAGCGTTGGAGGTAGCTCGAGCATGGGAAGCACTGGCCCAAACCTTGAAGGACCAACAGGTGACAGACGAAGAGGAGTGAGTTTCCCATCCTTGTGATCACTACAGATAACATATGGTTTTGCTAGCCCATCGGTAACGCCATTGAGATTGTTGAGCACATCTGTGAGCACCACCACCACCATTTATGCATGGGGGGAGCGAATTAGGAGGGTGAGGGGAGCTGAATACCGGGGAAGAATTCCCGCTATCTGGGGTTGGCTAGGATAGCGATTACACTTGCTGATGAGTTGGATGTCGTAACCGTTGTGCTACGATTTCAGGGGAAGGGAGCTTGGGCACGAAATACGGGAGCAGCGAACTCAGGGGATAGTGGGATATACCATTCAGTATTAGCACCCAGGTATGGTTTGTGTGTTAAGGTAGTGGGAATAAAAGAAAAGCGGATACAGGAATTCTTTGATGACCGGACATGGTTATAGTTACATGAAGTACACGCACATATCACATTTTGGTTTCTAGCCGCCCAACCCCCGGGTTGTGGGCTAAATGGCTGTGTAATATGACTTTTACTGTATCATCGATACCACACGATGTTTATGTAATGTTGACCGGCATACATGTGTACAAGAATATCTGCAATAAAAATATACTTTAAAAAATAAAATAAAAAAAACATGCGTATACTGTGGCGGACCGCCACATCAGCCAGCAGACTGTCCTGCCAAAGCGAAAAGGTGCTCAGGGTGTGGACGCTTTAATCATTTTGAGAAGGTGGGCAGGGCCAAGAAATACCGCAAACCACGGCAGATGGTCAACGCTGTGCCTGAGGGAGACATAGAGGAGTATCTAGAGGGAACCCCCTTACCGCGGCTAGAGGAAGAAAACGCTCAACTGTTGGGACAGGATATCACATTAGCTGAAATACGTGGGGCGATTAAACACATGGCCAGGAACAAGACGCCGGGGCCCGATGGGCTGCCTATCGAATTCTACGCTCAATACATTGATCAACTGGCACCCGCCTTACTGGAGGTATATCATGAGGCAGAAGCAGAGGGTCGCCTGCCGGGCTCGATGCGTGAAGCCTTGATAATCCCTTTTTCTGAAACCGGGTCGCTCAGAGCTGGAAGTGGCCTCATATCGGCCTTTATCCATGCTATCGGTGGATTACAAAATCCTGAGTCGCATATTGGCGACACGGTTACTGCCGCACATGACATCGCTGGTTCATATGGACCAGGCGGGCTTTATTCCCAAGAGGTGCACGGCTACGAATATTCCCCGCTTTCTTCGGATTATAGCAGACCATCAGAACGACGAGAGTGCAGCGGCGGTGCTCTCTGTGGACATAGAGAAGGCATTTGACAGCCTGGAATGGGCCTTACTCTGCAGAGTTCTGGACCGCTTCGGACTGGGCCACAGATTCGTGAAGTGGACGACGGTGTTGTACTCTTCGGCCGTGGCTAGAGTGAAACTGGGCGAGGTGATATCTGGCCAATACCCAATCATGAGGGGCACGAGACAGGGGTGCTCGTTGTCGCCGCTGCTGTTTGCATTGGCAATTGAACCTCTGTCGGCACAGTCAAGGTTGGGGCGGTTATATAGAGGACTGACGCATCGGGGCAGTGAACACTACATTTCTCTGTATGCAGATGATCCGCTCCTCTTTCTCTGGGAGGTCGATATGGATCTACAGGGGGCGATTGCTATGCTGTCCAGCTTTGAGAGGGTTTCTGGTCTAAGGTGAATTGGACTAAGACGTGCCTCTTCCCAACGCGACGGAATCTCCCTCCGCCTGCCGAGCTGGGACCCATTCATTGGGAACCGGCGTGCATCACTTATTTGGGGGTCCAGATTTATCACACGGAACAAGATTTGCTGGAGGGTAACATATGCAGGTGTATTAGAGCTTTAAGGAGCTGTATGGAGTTCTGGGCGACGCTTCCTCTGTCGGTAATGGGCAGAGTGGCATTGCTTAAGATGGTGGCACTCCCCAGGCTATTATATTACTTCCGTACACTCCCGATCTGGCTCCCACCAAGAATCTTTCAGGAACCAAGGTCGCTGATGGTGAGTTTCATCTGGGGCAGCGGTAGACGACGTGTAGCTCTGGCGACGCTGATGAGGCCCCGATTGGAAGGTGGCCAGGCGGTGCCGGATTTTGAACTCTATTATTTGGCAGCCCAATTACAAGTTTTGACACAAAACATATCACGGGAATACCGGGCCCGCAGACTGCCTGGGGGAAAGGGGTCCCACGTCATGTACAGGCCTATATAGTTCTGCAGCAAAAGATCGACCTGAGGGATATGACCGGAGAAGAAAGGACTCTGAGACTCTGTTGGAACAGAATGCAGCGCAGGGCAGGAACTCCTCGCCTGTATGCGCCGGAGATCCCATTGGGCATGTTGACGGCGCTACCACACGGTGGGGATTGGACCCTGCTGGCGAATTGGGAACAATTGGGCGTCCAGATGGTAGGAGACATGTATGTGAACCAGGAGCTGGTACCCTCCCAAGTGCTACAGGAGCTATATGGGCTCCCGGAGGGGGACTTTCTGATTCATGCTGCGGTCACGACTGCAATCCAAAAGCACTGGAAAACTGGGAAAATGGAACAGGTGGTGACCCTCGCTTGCCAGTATACTGTGATGGCGGCGGGTACGGTCAAGGCTGTGACTTGCCTCCAATCTAGGCTACTCCGGGAAGGCATGCGACCCCTAGATGCTCTTTAGGCGAAATGGGAAGAAAGCATAGGTAAGGAGATACCGGAGACCACTTGGAAACAAATTCTTAAACGGTCATGGAAAAGCACTAGGAACGCTCGTCTCCAGCTAATTCAATATTTTGTGCTGCATAGGGCCTATTTAACACGGGGAAAGATGCGTAAATACTTCCAGGTCCAGTACGCGGCATGCCCGAGATGTAAGGAGGAGGATGTTGAGCTAGAACACATGCTATGGTTTTGTCTACGCATGGACGGCTATTGGGAGGAAGTTGGGGAACTCTTGAACGCGATCCCAGACAGACAATTAGATTATGACATAGCCACCTGCTTGCTACACTGGTTTCCGCATACGGCCAAAACTAAGGTAACCAGCAAATTTATTGATTTAGGGCTTTTGCTGGCTAAACGTGAAATTACCTGGCATTGGAAAGCCACAGAGGGTCCATCGTTTGGGCAATGGAGAAGGGAACTCTGCAAATGGGCAAGCTGCTAGAGTGTAGTGAGGCTCCGGCAGGCTACCCGCTCAGGTAATGTTAAAGCGTTGGAGGTAGCTCGAGCATGGGAAGCACTGGCCCAAACCTTGAAGGACCAACAGGTGACGGACGAAGAGGAGTGAGTTTCCCATCCTTGTGATCACTACAGATAACGTATGGTTTTGCTAGCCCATCGGTAACGCCATTGAGATTGCTGAGCACATCTGTGAGCACCACCACCACCATTTATGCATGGGGGGAGCGAATTAAGAGGGTGGGGGGAGCTGAATACCGGGGAAGAATTCCCGCTATCTGGGGTTGGCTAGGATAGCGATTACACTTGCTGATGAGTTGGATGTCGGAACCGTTGTGCTACGATTTCAGGGGAAGGGAGCTTGGGCACGAAATACGGGAGCAGCGAACTCAGGGCATAGTGGGATATACCATTCAGTATTAGCTCCCAGGGGTAGTTATGGTTTGTGTGTTAAGGTAGTGGGAATAAAAGAAAAGCGGATACAGGAATTCTTTGATGACCGGACATGGTTATAGTTACATGAAGTACACGCGCATATCACATTTTGGTTTCTAGCCGCCCAACCCCCGGGTTGTGGGCTAAATGGCTGTGTAATATGACTTTTACTGTATCATCGATACCACACGATGTTTATGTAATGTTGACCGGCATACATGTGTACAAGAATATCTGCAATAAAAATATACTTAAAAAAAAACAACAAAAAAAAACATGCGGATACTGTGGCGGACCGCCACATCAGCCAGCAGACTGTCCAGCCAAAGCGAAAAGGTGCTCAGGGTGTGGACACTTTAATCATTTTGAGAAGGTGTGCAGGGCCAAGAAATACCGCAAACCACGGCAGATGGTCAACGCTGTGCCTGAGGGAGACATAGAGGAGTATCTAGAGGGAACGCCCTTACCGCGGCTAGAGGAAGAAAACGCTTAACTGTTGGGACAGGATATCACATTAGCTGAAATACGTGGGGCGATTAAACACATGGCCAGGAACAAGACGCCGGGGCCCGATGGGCTGCCTATCGAATTCTACGCTCAATACATTGATCAACTGGCACCCGCCTTACTGGAGGTATATCATGAGGCAGAAGCGGAGGGTCGCCTGCCGGGCTCGATGCGTGAAGCCTTGATAATCCCTTCTTCTGAAACCGGGTCGCTCAGAGCTGGAAGTGGCCTCATATCGGCCTTTATCCATGCTATCGGTGGATTACAAAATCCTGAGTCGTATATTGGCGACCCGGTTACTGCCGCACATGACATCGCTGGTTCATATGGACCAGGCGGGCTTTATTCCCATGAGGTGCACAGCTACGAATATTCGCCGCTTTCTTCGGATTATGGCAGACCATCAGAACGACGAGAGTGCGGCGGCGGTGCTCTCTGTGGACATAGAGAAGGCATTTGACAGCCTGGAATGGGCCTTACTCTGCAGAGTTCTGGACCGCTTCGGACTGGGCGACAGATTCGTGAAGTGGACGACGGTGTTGTACTCTTCGGCCGCGGCTAGAGTGAAACTGGGCGAGGTGATATCTGGCCAATACCCAATCATGAGGGGCACGAGACAGGGGTGCTCGTTGTCGCCACTGCTGTTTGCATTGGCGATTGAACCTCTGGCGGCACAAGCAAGGTTGGGGCGGTTATATAGAGGACTGATGCATCGGGGCAGTGAACACTACATTTCTCTGTATGCAGATGATCTGCTCCTCTTTCTCTCGGAGGTCGATATGGATCTACAGGGGGCGATTGCTATGCTGTCCAGCTTTGGGAGGGTTTCTGGTCTTCAGCTGAATTGGACTAAGACGTGCCTCTTCCCAACGTGACGGAATCTCCCTCCGCCTGCCGAGCTGGGACCCATTCATTGGGAACCGGCGTGCATCCTTATTTGGTGGTCCAGATTTATCACACGGAACAAGATTTGCTGGAGGGTAACATATGCAGGTGTATTAGAGCTTTAAGGAGCTGTATGAAGTTCTGGGCGACGCTTCCTCTGTCGGTAATGGGCAGAGTGGCATTGCTTAAGATGGTGGCACTCCCCAGGCTATTATATTACTTCCGTACACTCCCGATCTAGCTCCTACCAAGAATCTTTCAGGAACTAAGGTCGCTGATGGTGGGTTTCATCTGGGGCAGCGGTAGACGACGTGTAGCTCTGGCGACGCTGATGAGGCCCCGATTGGAAGGTGCCTGGCGGTGGCGGATTTTGAACTCTATTATTTGGCAGCCCAATTACAAGTTTTGACACAAAACATAGCACGGGAATACCGGGGCCCGGAGACTGCCTGGGGGAAAGGGGTCCCACGTCATGTACAGGCCTATATAGTTCTGCAGCAAAAGATCGACCTGAGGGATCTGACCGGGGAAGAAAGGACCCTGAGACTCTGTTGGAACAGAATGCAGCGCAGGGCAGGAACTCCTCGCCCGTATGCGCCGGAGATCCCATTGGGCATGTTGACGGCGCTACCACACGGTGGGGATTGGACCCCGCTGGCGAATTGGGAACAATTGGGCATCCAGATGGTAGGAGACATGTATGTGAACCAGGAGATGGTACCCTTCCCAGTGCTACAGGAGCTATATGGGCTCCCGGAGAGGGACTTTCTGATTCATCCTGCGGTCATGACTACAATCCAAAAGCACTGGAAAACCGAGAAAATGGAACCGGTGGTGACCCTTGCTTGCCAGTATACTGTGATGGCGGCGGGTACGGTCAAGGCTGTGACTTGCCTCCAATCTAGGCTACTCCGGGAAGGCATGCGACCCCTAGATGCTCTTTAGGCAAAATGGGAAGAAAGCATAGGTAAGGAGATACCGGAGACCACTTGGAAACAAATTCTTAAACGGTCATGGAAAAGCACTAGGAACGCTCGTCTCCAGCTAATTCAATATTTTGTGCTGCATAGGGCCTATTTAACACGGGGAAAGATCCGTAAATACTTCCAGGTCCAGAACGCGGCGTGCCCGAGATGTAAGGAGGAGGATGTTGAGCTAGAACACATGCTATGGTTTTGTCCCCGCATGGACGGCTATTGGGAGGAAGTTGGGGAACTCTTGAATGCGATCACAGACAGACAATTCGAGTATGACATGGCCACCTGCTTGCTACACTGGTTTCCGCATACGGCCAAAACTAAGGTAACCAGCAAATTTATTGATTTAGGGCTTTTGCTGGCTAAACGTGAAATTACCTGGCATTGGAAAGCCACAGAGGGTCTATCGTTTGGGCGATGGAGAAGGGAACTCTGCAAATGGGCAAGCTGCGAGAGTGTAGTGAGGCTCCGGCAGGCTACCTGCTCAGGTAATGTTAAAGCGTTGGAGGTAGCTCGAGCATGGGAAGCACTGGTCCAAACCTTGAAGGACCAACAGGTGACGGACGAAGAGGAGTGAGTTTCCCATCCTTGTGATCACTACAGATAACATTAGGTTTTGCTAGCCCATCGGTAACGCCATTGAGATTGTTGAGCACATCTGTGAGCGCCCACACCACCATTTATGCATGGGGGGAGGGAATTGAGAGGGTGGGGGGAGCTGAATACCGGGGAAGAATTCCCGTTATCTGGGGTTGGCTAGAATAGCGATTACACTTGCTGATGAGTTGGATGTCGTAACCGTTGTGCTACGATTTCAGGGGAAGAGAGCTTGGGCACGAAATACGGGAGCAGCGAACTCAGGGGATAGTGGGATATACCATTCAGTATTAGCTCCCAGGGGTAGTTATGGTTTGTGCGTTAAGGTAGTGGGAGTAAAAGAAAAGCGGATACAGGAATTCTTTGATGACCGGACATGGTTATAGTTACATGAAGTACACGCGCATATCACATTTTGGTTTCTTGCCGCCCAACCACCGGGTTGTGGGATAAATGGCTGTGTAATATGACTTTTACTGTATCATCGATACCACACAATGTTTATGTAATGTTGACCGGCATACATGTGTACAAGAATATCTGCAATAAAAATATATTTTAAAAAAAACAACAAAAAAACATGCGGATACTGTGGCGGACCGCCACATCAGCCAGCAGACTGTCCAGCCAAAGGGAAAAGGTGCTCAGGGAGTGGACGTTTTAATCATTTTGAGAAGGTGTGCAGGGCCAAGAAATACCGCAAACCACGGCAGATGGTCAACGCTGTGCCTGAGGGAGACAAAACACCAAGTGACATGGACGACGATGAGGAGGAAGAGCGGGTAGTCCACAAGGTGCACATGATTGGCACCGCATCCCGCAAAGCAGGATGCCTGCCCAGTGCAACATCGGGGTAGGGAGCCAAGAAGTCATGGCGGTAGTTGATACTGGGGCCACCATCAACATTATGGCTGTCGCCCTGTACCGAACTATGCGACCCACACCCCTGCTACAGCCGTCAGCTATCACAGTGTTTGCATATGGGCAGGATACCCCTCTGAAAGTCCTGGGATGTTTTAAAACATCAGTAACTCATGGAGAACGGACTGTCAAAACTAACATATACGTCACCGAAGATGGCCAAGGCATGCTTCTGGGGTGTCGTGCTGCAGAAGACCTGGGAGTAGTGACTTTTGCATTCAGTGTACATCATGAGCCAATACAACATCTACTCGAGGAATTCCCTGAAGTATATGAAGGTATTGGAAAGTTTAAAGGGAAGGAGGTCCATCTGCACATTGACCCCCACGGTCCAACCCATTGCGCTACGACATCGACGCATAGCATTCCACATGAGACCACAGGTTGAGCAGGAGCTGAAGTAACTGGAGGCCGCTGGGATTATAGAGAAGGTCACCGGTCCCACGCCATGAGTGCCACCCATAGTGGTCACGCGGAAACCGAAGGAGCCTGGTGCAGTGAGAATATGTGTTGACATGCGCCTACCAAATGCCACCATCAAGCGCGAGCGCCACACTACCCCTACCATCGATGATTTAATAGGAGAGATGACTGGAGCCTGCTGGTTCTCCAAACTCGACTTACGGTCAGGATACCACCAACTGGTCCTGGATGAGGCGTCACGAAACATAACCACATTCTCCACTCATGTGGGGTTGCGACGTTACACGAGACTGAGTTTTGGAATATCCAGCGCTGCGGAGGTGTTCCAGAACGTCATACAAGAATTGATCACAGATATCCCGGGGGTAATTAATGTAAGTGACAACATCATGGTTCACGCCAAATCGGTACAGGAACACAAGGCTCGTCTCACGCAGGTACTGCGACGGTGCGAGACCCTGGCCTCACGCTGCATAGGGAGAAATGCGAATTCTTAAAGAAGAAGCTTCAGTTTTTCGGGTACACCTTCTCCACGGAGGGCGTCAACCTGGATCCCGAAAAAGTGCGGGGCATCAAAAATGCCAATGCCCCAGCCAGCATGACAGAAGTTCGCAGTTTTTTGGGCATGATCAACTATTGCGGCAGGTTCATCAAGGACCTTACCACCCTCACACTGCAGTTGCGAGAGCTCACCAAGGACTCCACTCGGTGGAAGTGGGGTCCGCTTCAAGAGAAGGCCTTCCATGACATCAAGAACGCCCTCTCAGAGGCAACCACTCTGGCGTTCTTTGACCCGGAGCGAATGACCCAAATTGCTGTTGATGCAGGCCCGCTAGGTCTAGGAGCTGTGCTCTTACAGAAACAGTGTCAGGAGGAAGATTGGGCCCCGGTGGCGTTTGCAAGCAGGTCACTCACAGAGACTGAACAGCGTGATTCTCAGATAGAGAAGGAGGCTATTGCCATCCATTGGGGATGTCGCCATTTCCACTTATATGTGTATGGGAAGCCGTTTGTGGTCACAACCGATCACAAATCTCTGGTAGCTCTGTTCGCAGGTACATCCATGAAACCTCCACCAAGAATCGAAAAGTGGATGCTCCAACTTCAAGACTATAATTGCAGAGTGGAATACCAACAAGGATCCCGTAATCTGGCTGATTACCTGTCCCGACATCCCAGAGCAGCTACTGAGAAGGAAATGGAGGACGCTGCTGACACTGAAGAATATGTAAAATGCATTACAGCTCGGTCCTGTCCACTTCCCCTGTCCATGAAAGATCTGACTGAAGCTACAGCCAAAGATGAGTGCCTCCAGCGGGCAAAGAGGATTTAAAAAAATGGCAATTGGCACAAGGCCAAAGAAGAGTGGAAAATTCTGACAATTCATGCTCAATGGATAATGGAAAGCTTGTGAAGGATGAACTCAATGAAGACCCAACAGGTTGCTTGCTAAGGGGGCATTGTTTAGTGATCCTCACGTCATTAATGGACAGATGCGTACAATTGGCCCATGTGGGGCACCAAGGCATGGTAAAGACAAAGGCACGACTCCGCACCAAGGTGTGGACGAGTTGGTGGAGAATGCTGCTTGCTCCTATTTAGTGTTTATAGTACATGTGAAATTTTATGTTTTTAGTATGGCAACGAACAAACCTCAGACTGTTTTCAGAAATCTAAAAAAAAGTGATGTAACTTGTATTACTCCAAAAAAAAGTATATACATCGCCCAAGGATTAATTACCTTAGGGTGATATTCTGCTCAAAATAAAAAAAGCGGCAGAACTAAACAGTGACTGGGTTCCTTAATTTCTAATGTTTGCTCCTATTCGGCATGTCAAGTAACTGGAGATTTGCCTCGTCCTGCCCCCGTAATCACCGAGCCTAGACCACAGTCCCCGTGGTTATGTGCCAGCATGGATTTTGGCAGTCTGCCTGACGGCCGGCACACATTGGTGGTAATCGATGACTATTCCAAATATTATGGAAGTGGAAATCGTAACATCACCCAATGCTGCTGAGGTAATACCCAAGATAGAAAAGATCATGGCCACCCATGGATTGATACATGAGTTGCGCACTGACAATGGGTCCCCGTTCCAGGGACAAGAGCTGGCCACTTACCTCACAGCCCTTGGCATACAACACTGCCGAATCACGCCTCGTTGGCCTCAAGCCAATAGTGAGGCGGAACGTTTCATGAGGACTCTCAACAAGGTTATCCGAATTGCACATGACAAGAAACAATGGATTGAACTGGCGATCTATACATTCCTTTCGCAGCTACCGGCAAACACCCCACACAACCACTGGGGTAGCTCCCGCACACTTACTGATGGGGCGAGTGGTTACTGATTCAATCCCTCACCATCCTGAATGGCAGCCAAAAGGCCTTGATAATTCCCTGATTGATACTCGTCGTAGGAAGGCCCATGAACCGGCAAGCCATCGACGGAAAGCGCAGGAGAGCCGAATTAAGATAGGGGACTTAGTGCTGTTGAAGAATCGCTATTATACCGGCAAGTTCCAACTGTCATATGAAAAGACGCCCTGGACTGTGGTGAACATCAAAGGGACCAGAATCATTGTCACCAGAGGACGGGAGACGGTGACCCGCAACGTGTCTCATTTCAGGAAATTTCACCCGGAACTGTCAACATCACTCGCCCCCACATCAGAAACTGAAGACAGTGACTGTGAGGCCATGGACCACCGCCCAGCGGAAAAAGCGGGTGACCTGGAGGACTCCCGGGTTGACTGCGGTTGACTGCGGCGCGGAAAGTGGGAGCTCTTCGGCTCTGTTGGAGGAGAGCCACGGTGAGCTGGATCTAGAGAGTAGCCCCGTCCCTTCCTCTGGGCGAGGTCTATCTCAGTACCAGCTGCGAAGAAATCCTGAACCGTCGTCCAGGCTGCGAGACTATATCACGTAAGACTGTTCTATGTATGTGATGATATGTTGCTAAATAATTGGGTCCCCGGTGGCTCAGAGTTGCATCCTGGAAGGTTGTTGACTTGTTGTTATTGAAGGTTTTATTGCGATATTGTTTTGATCCTTGTTGGGGAGGAATGTAATGTCGTGACTGATGACGGCGTTCGTCCCGCCATAACTTAATGGGTCATGTGACCCTTGGTTAATAAAAGTTATGAGACGTGCTCCCGTCGGCAGTCAGCGACGGAGGCAGAGACCCTTAAACACACCATCTGGCTACTGTGTTCATTGCCCTGCACGTAGGCCCAAAATATAAGAGCCAGTGTTTAGTACCTGTCGTGTCGGGGCTGACCAGACGCCCGACACAACATGTGGGTCCAAATGTTGTTACTCCGTAGGGCTGAGGTTTATTTTAGGTAATTTCAAGCTGCTGCACTGCGCTACGTGAAAAAATGGTAAATCTTCCCTTCAGTGCGCTATTACTGTGCGGTATTTCTTCCCCATCTCATGCCTTCCTGAGTTTTGCAGCTGGGATACGGAATAACTTGCAGGAATCAGTGCTTTGGAGCCGAATCAGGCACGTTATTTGCTAATTTTTTTCTTTTTTATTTCAAAAGATTTTATTAGAGAGTTTTGTAGGTACAGTACAGATATGGTGAAGGCAATATTGTTGTAGGTGTACGCCGGTGGGGTTATAATTGGCGTCACTCGTTCCGGCTAGCTTACGCAAACGACTGATCTACATTGTATAGGCTAGGCGTATTACGACTTGGCCTTGTTCGTATAACATGCATGATAAGATTAACTTCAGAAACACATGTGAATGCTGCAAAACAGCATTTTAATAATCTAGACAACCGTTGTTTTTCTGTCACTGGAGTTGTTTTACTAAAACTACAAGCACAAAGTGCATTGTTTCTTTCTGGTTTTGCCACTGCTTCATGTAGCAGCAAGGTAAAATGCTAAGAAACTAAAAACATAACTATAAACTTTGTCATTTACAGCACCAATAGCTCTTTCACAAAAGCGAGACCTATTGCATGGCAAATGCTTGTTTTGTACGTTGCCTATTTACTTTGTAAACAGTGGTGATAAGTGCCACGCACGCTTGACGGATGTTAATGTCACTTATATTCCGAATACAAATATAACTCATATGAATACTGAAAACTTGGCAGCAATGCAGCATTAGCCGAAGCGGCTCGAATGGCACTTTCGAGGGATACTGCGAGAACCCGGTCTAGTCTTTTTAGTATTTTTCGCCACCTGCTAAGTCGTGATCAGCGCGAACACGTTAATGAAACCACGAACTCGGCTCTCGGTGGGCGCTCTCTGATGACGCGCTGATTGTAATTGGTGCAGAGGCCGCCGATGGATACCGTGGTCATGCTTGTGCGCCCGCGCCTGGTGTGAGCAACATGGCGGAAGGAGAAGCTACCACCCTCTTTAGACGAGGTGGAGGACAGGTAAAGCAGACTCTAGCCGCTACTTTACCCCGTTATTAGTGCCCTTACCTGAGTGCGCGGCACTGTTGCCACCCCACTGTTTTCTGACCACCTCACAGAATTTTGCTATTAAAGGGTTACCTGGTAATTTCTTGTCTGAAGGAAGAGCGTGTTCTTGTAATCTCATTTTTGGGAAACACGTTTTAATAGTTTTATAATTTTAGTTCTCTTTGTTGAATTTATATAAGCCAGGGCATATCTGCCGAGTTCCTATAGGCAGGTAACATTTAACGCTGGTGGGCGGCACGAGCAATCGTGCACCGTCCTGCACTTGTCCCTGTCTTTAGATCTTTTTGTGTTTGCGTATCTCTTCTGTCTTACTCCCAGGCGACCTTTTCTTAGGTTTAAGTTTTCACTGGTTACTCGGGGATACTGTTATGTCAAAATGTCTCTTCTATTTCTTTGTCCTTGCATTCTTGCTCTCTTCCCCACTAAGCCCACCTGATTACGAGGGTCTCGAGTTAAGTCGGGTATTGTAAATATGAAACACGGCTGACAACTCTCAATAAAGTATCCGTGTTTTCTTTGTGCTGGTCTATGCTCCAAAGTTTGCCCCTCAGATCTCCCCTCCTTCACTGCTCCCTCTCCCACCCCTTTCAAATACAAATATCACCTAAGAGATGCGCTACAGTGGATACGTTTCTGCCCCCAGACATTCTTTCTATTTCACGGCTTTGGCCAACTATATATATATCTTGAAGTTATAGTCAAACTACTTTAGTTCCTTGGACCTTAATTTGTGTTTACACCAAGTGTACATTGTACTTTGGCAATTAATTTAGCTGTATGTCTGTATCCATGGTTCCATTTTCAAATACAGGGTTACTTTAAGGGTCGCTTTCATTCCCTGTTATGTGGGGCTCCTCCCTAGATACCAAGAGGTTTGTTGTCTAGTTTTGTTCAGTTTACAGTCCTTTGAACGAAAAATATTTGTTGTTTGCTTTTCTGGAGGGATATCAGAACTTGATGGTCTATTTTGTATGTATCCTGTTGTAGTTGCTGTTCCAGTTTTACTTTACAGGTGTTTACAGAGGGAACAGATGCATACTTTGCTATGCTTGTGTCTCACTTGTTATAGTCTTGACTGTAGACCTGACGCTAAAGTTGATTGGAAAAATTGTTTGTCGTTGTTGCTCTGATATGAGTTTAGCTTAAATAAATGAGAAGACAAGAGGCATGTGGCAAAACAGGAACAAGTTGTTTTTAAAAACAAATGCAGCCGGGAGAGCCTCAATAGTGTCTTTGCTCAAAGTCTCTTGGTGTACCAAGTTTTGTCCACTGTTATATACAGTTCATGAGGTACAATAAAACAATTTTCTACATTCCCAAAAGCATCTCAGTTGAAAATCAACAAGCACGGGCATCTGATGAAGACACAGATGTTTCTCAACCTCGGGGAGAACCTGTGTGTACGTGTACAGATGTCTGGCATGAGGAGCTCGTGATTATTTATTATTATTATTATTATTAGTCGGATTTGTATTGCGCATAGCTGTCCCAGCGCCACCAAAGACCATGAACGTGAGCCATGGGAAGAAAATTAAAAGTTATACAGGGAAAAGCCAGGTCTTTATGGCTTCACGAAAAGAAAGGCTGTTCTGGATCGCTCTGATGGAAACTGGGAGCGAATTCCGGAGTTTCGCAGCCAGACTGCGAAAAGAACGGCCACTAGCTCTAGCTTTCAGAACTCGAGGAATGCTAACCAACGCTTGGTCAGCAGATTTAAGGGGGCGCCGCGGGACGTAAAACTCTAACAAATTGGCCAGCCCTAAAGGTGGCTGTAGGGTCAGGATCCTGCGCAACACACAGAGACTTGAAATGAATGCGCTTTTCAACAGGCAACCAATGAAGTTTAGGAAGCACACGGGGAAACCGAGCAGGATTTCGGAAGTACCATCAGAATGTGATCACTACGTTTGGTGTGTGTGTCCTGATTGGATGAGTGTTTCTGTCTATATGTGGAATCTACCATTGTGGTATTTTGGAGAACGCAAGCCCTTTACCAAATGTGTTTTATGGGGGCCAGTTTCCTCAAACATGCTTGTGGTGCATCTACCGATCTGTGGGGGATCGATCTGGGTTTACCCTGCGCATGCGTTTGTCTTTAGGTTAAGAGAGACCCCACCTGTGACCTGTTTATCGATAGGCATGGGTGTGGCTTGTAGGGCTTGTTTAACCATGTAATCATGTATCTCTGACTTGGGGTTGAGTGGGATGGCACCTTGGGTGAATCCAACAGCAATGATACGATTTCATTGGAACTCCTAAAACTAATATGGCAGCCACTGATATCATTTCTATTGACATCTTCAACCATGTGCATACAGTTGTCATAGCATACTTTGACATTGTCGTTACTGGTATTGACACAGTTAAGTTTGCTTAAGCCATAACATACATCAACATTGTTTTTACTAACAACAGTATTGCCATTTGTGTATAGACTATGGCATACATTGGTCTCGTTGTTGCTGGTGTCTGTGCCATTATGTGGGTACAGAAAATCATTTCTATTGACATCTTCAACCTTGTGCATACAGTTGTCATAGCATACATTGACATTGTCGTTACTGGTATTGACACAGTTAAGTTTTCTTAAGCCATAACATACATCAACATTGTTTTTTACTAACAACAGTATTGCCATTTGTGTATAGATTATGGCATACATTGGTCTCGTTGTTGCTGGTGTCTGTGCCATTATGTGGGTACAGAAAATGACATACATTGATATTATATTGACAGGTATTGGCATGCTCCTGCGGGCACAGTTAATGGCATACATTGATATTGCCTTTATTGGTGACGTCGACTCTGCAGATATCATGGTATTCATTGACATCATATTCATCCATTCCAGCATCCTCATTGTATAGAAGTATCCATAATTGCTTTTTATGTGTGTCGGACACTATAAGTTTTAAATTTCCGCAGGCAATTACGATTATCCATAAATAGGCATATTTGGTTCCATGTTTTGAAACTTTTTTTATCTCTGCTTATAATAGTGAGGGTCGCACCCTGTTTGGCAGTGTGCCAATGGGTAAACTGGGGCTCCTGGGCCTCATCAATGGGTGTCAGGATCTTTTGCCTCTAAGGTCTGTTCTCCTATCGCTGTGCAAAACTGGACAAAGTATAAGCTCTTAGCATTTGTCTCTAGATGGTAGAGATGGCAAGCAGTCTCATGCTACTCTGGGTGGTAAAGTAGAGGTCACAAACTCGGAGCTCAACAGTTGCCCAGCAGCGTAGTAGCTGATTGTCCAAACCAGGTGTTTTACTTTGATAAAATTACTTCAAGACACGTACAACTTAATACTACACACAACTGACTGTTGTGGGCAGCTGTTCATCTACCTGGCGACTGCTTCCATTGCTTCTTGAAAGTTGTGTTTGGGGATGTTGGGCTCGTTGAACAGGGAGAGGATGAGTTGGGTGTTGTCTGTGTAAGATACGATGTTGAGTCAGTGTGATCTGACGATGGATGCGAGCTGGGCCATGTGGACATTGAACAGGATGGGGCTGATGGAGGATCCTTGGGGGACTCCGCAGGTGGTTGGTGTGGATTCCGAGAGGAAAGGAGGGAGTTTGACCCGCTGCGTTCTGCCGGAGAGGAATGAGCGGATCCAGTTGAGGGCCTTGTTCCAGATTCCTGCATCATGGACTCTGCGATCTAGGGTGCGGTGGGGGGCTGTCTAAGGCAGTGGAGAGGTCCTGGAGGATGAGGGCCATAGTTTCTACATTGTCAAGGAGGAGCGGATGTCGTCTGTCGCAGCGAGAAGGGCAGTTTCGGTGCTGTGATTCTTCCTGAAGCCTGATTGGGAGGAGTCGAGGATGTTGTTTTCTTCTATGAAGGAGGCGAGTTGACTGTTGACTGCTTTTTCCATGACTTTCGCCGGATACGTGAGTAAGGAGATCGGTCAGAAGTTCTTGAGGTCGGTGGGGTCTGCGGAGGGTTTTTTTGAGGAGAGGATTGATCTCCGTGTGTTTCCAGTCATCAGAGAAGGAGGCGGTCTTGATGATTCTTTCAAGCTCGGGGGCAATGTCGGCTGCTCTGTGGTAGATGTGGTGGGGGCAGAGGTCGGTAGGGGCCCCGGAGTGGGTTGTCTTCATAGTCTTTAGGGTGTCTTCTATTCTGAAGGCTTTCCAGGTCTCCAGGGTCGCTGCGTGGTGTAGGGAACAGTAGGTGTGGGTTCCTCGTAAAGGTTGTTGTTGTCGAAGTAGTCATAGTTGGTCTTGATTTTGTGGTTGAAGAAGGTACTGAGACTGTCGCAGAGGTCCTGGGAGGGTGGGTTATCAGTAGTCTCACTGTTGGGTTGGGCGAACTCTTTGACGATGCAGAAGAGTTCCTTGCTGTGGTGTGCATGGGTGGAGATTCTTTCCTGGAGTGCTTTATTCCTTGAGTATCTGATGAGTTTGTGGTGGGCGGTGGTGGCTGCTTTTAAGTTGTTGAGATCTGCTGGGGTTTTGGAGTTCCTCCATAGGTTTTCGAGTCATCTGCAGGTTCGTCTAGATTCTCGGAGTTCGGTGGAGAACCAGCTGGCTTTCCTGGCATTTGGGTTGGAAGTTTTCTTGAAGGGGGCGATGGTGTTGGCGCAGTCGGTGATACAGTTGTGTAGGGTATGGGCAGCGGTGGTAGGGCCGTCGTCTGTGGCAGTGGGAGCGGAGCTGCTGAGGGAGGCAGCGAGCTGGTCGTCGCAGAACTTGTTCCAATTCCTGTGCTGGATCTGGTATGCCTTCTGTGGGAGACGTTTGTTTTGAAGGTGAAGTGGATGCATCGGTGGTCTGTCCATGGGAGTTCTGAGGTGTGGCTGCAGGTGATGGTGTTTCCTGCTGTGAAGATGGGGTTGAGAGTATGTCCTGCTGAGTGCGTTGGTTCAGGAACGATCTGTTTGAGTCCGATGTTGTGGAGATGGTTCAGGAAGGAGGTGGAGTTGGGGTCTTGGTGGTTGTCGAGGTAGAAGTTGAGGTCTCCCAGCAAGGTGTAGTTGGTGGAGGTGATGGCTTGCTGGTGATGATGTCGGAGAAAGGTGTGCGGGGTCCGGGGTGGCTGTAGATGAGGGTGCCTTGAAGGGTGGTGGACGGTTTGGTCTGTATCTTGAAGTGAAGGTATTCCATCAGGACCTTGGGCCCGTCTGTGTAGGTGCTCAGACGGTGGTTGGACTTGTGAGCGATGGCGATGCCTCCCCCGAAGTAGTTGGGGTGGTCCTTCCGGGTGATCTTGTAGCCTTTGGGGATGGTGATCACGATGTCCGGTCCCGAGGCGGTGTTCATCTAGGTTTCGGGGTGACGAAGGCGTCATCAGAGGTGGTGCTGTCGAGGAGGTCCCAGCTTTTCGCAGCGTGTCTGTGGAGGGAGCAGACATTGAGGAGGATGCATTGCAGAGTTTTGGTTGTGATGGAGTATTTGCCTGGGTCCTGGGTCTCAGCGAAGGTGAAGGGGTGGCGGCAGTGTCGGCAAGTGAAGGGTCCTTGGATGTCGACAGGTGAATAGAGCTTGCAGTTGTTGTTCTTGCCAATGTTGAGTGCGTAGAGAGCCGAGGAGTTGTAGCGTTGGTGGATCAGAGGATCAGGGTTCCTGGCACTGGTTGCAGAAGGATTTTCCTTTGGTGCTCCCATGCAGCAGCCACCATTAAGTAGGGGTTGTGGGAAGGCGGGACAGCTGGAAGGCGGGAGGTGCTGCTGGGGCAGCAGGGGTGGGAAAAATGGCTGAAGGAGGCAGAAAGCGGGGAAAGGTGAAGTTGGGTGAGAGGAGGAAAAATAAAATACAATTATGTAAATAAATAAATAAAACTAAATGACGAGAGGCAAGAGTAGAGCAGAGTGAAACCGGCTAGAAAAGCGGAGCAGTCCCTGGGCGAGGCACAGGGCTTCGAACCGCGGTCAGCGGCAGTGAAAGGCAGAGACACTACCTAAGTGCACTGTTGGTGGAGCCGTGCGCTGGGAGAGCAGTATCCCGAGGGGTCTTGCTCGTCTCAGCGTGCAGTGGGTGCTAATAAGTAGGGTTCGAGGGGGTGGGACAACTGGGAAGCGGGAGGGGCTGTTGGGGCAACAGCGGTGACAAAAAGGGCTGAAGGAGGCAGAAAGCGGGAAAAGGTGAAGTTGGGCGAGAGGAAGAAAAACTAAATATAATTAAGTAAAGAAACAAAGAGAACCAAACAAAATCAAATGATGGCAGGCAAGTGTAGCAGCCGAGGGCAAGGCACAGGGCCTTGAACCGTGGTCAGTAGCGGTGAAAGGCAGAGGCACTACCCAAGTGGACTGCCGGTGGAGCTGTGCGCTGGGAGAGCAGTATCATGAGCGGTCTTGCCCCTCTGTTTGGGTTAGAGTTCAAAGGCAAGTATTATAGCTCAATTGCAGATTGCCACTGATTATAGTTCATGCTCTCAGTTAGTTTAAAATAGCACACATTTCTTATTTCTCACCACAGCAGCATTACCTCTACCTTTGGAGCTGCCAGTCGGCACGCATCCTGATTCCCTCATCCAGGAGGAGGTGTGCCATCTAGAAGTTCTTCCTGCGCTTTGCAGGCCCTCTCCAGCCACAATTGAAGTTACCGCTCAGAATCCTCGCAGGTGTTCTGGTGAAGATGTGGTCCTATGGTTGATGACTGATCCCCTGTGGGCCTATTAAAGACTATCAGTACTAATACTCACCAACTACTTTTAGGTCTCAACTGAGGCAGTGTATGTACTGTTGCATGTGAGAAATTTGGTTTTTATACAAGGGGCTTATAGCACATCCACTCCTTACAATTGGTTGGCTTCATTCTCTCACATTCCCTTTATTTTCTCTTTGCATTTTTCTTTGCTGTGGAGCATGGTCCAAGTATGGTGTCTTGTCATTGGCCAGTGTCCTTCCACTGGTCATGCGCTTTGGGAGGTAATTTTAAAAATGTTTTATTTAAGTTGACCAGTCCATAAGAGTGCATGTCTTTGAAGGCAGTTTTCCCATGACCATATCTCACTTCTTTTCTTGCCGGTCCCACTGTGGTGGTGTTGCCCTGCCGTCGTTACTTTCCCTGTCCCCTCATGCATTACTTGAGCCTTTCTTGTCACCCAGTAGTCATTTCCATACCCCCCTGACCTTCTCATCCTACTGTTGCTTGTTTTTAGGTCTCGTCCTATTAATCCCGCAAGGGATAATAGGACGAGAGTATAGAGGCCAAACCAAGGTCTGAAACCATCGTGGATTTCCTACAGTTCGTGAGGTGCACTGGGGCGGAACGCGCGTCCACATCAAAGCCATCAGCCTCCCTCCCACAGGCATCTGAAGCTTCCCCCAGCGTGCGCTCGGCCTCAGGCATTTCTCCCCCCCCCTAATTATTCACCCCTGCTGTTGCTGCCCACGGCCGGCGGTACTTTCACTGGCGGCCGTGTCTCGCATTTTCCTTATTTAAAGTCAACACAAGCCACTGTTCAGAACAGTTTCTCTTTCATGTGCCCAGAGACATATCGATGCTCAAAGAGACATATCCTGTGCAACACGTGCTGTTTCCAGTTTTCTTTTTTGTGTAAGTACATCTTAACTTATAAAATATACCTAGTGTGCCAGTGCGTCATTTGTATTCTATTTACCATTAACACAGTGATTTGTTTTTACTATTTAGACCCAGAATACAGTTCTTTTCAGAACACTTCGTCTAACATTGCATGCTCCACGCCAGTGGAAATAAAGCACAAACTATCCAGACAGTTTAATAGTTGCAGCTTCTTTCACCTGGATCTGTCTGCAAATAAAAGCACGTTGGGCCACTGCGGTCGGGCTGGCGCTTCATTTTTATTGTTGCTAATTTCGACGTGATTAAATGCTTCCCACTCTCTCCCTCTGTATATCATTACCATTTTTACACTGCGGGCGGGCTGGCGCTTGAACACGCATCGTTCAGTTCAATAGCTGCAGCTTTTTTCACCCGGATTTCTGTGCATATAAAACCACGTAGGGCCACTGCGGCCCTTCCTCTGTCTGGCAAACACTTCTATGCCTCAGGCCCGCGGGACGCCTATGCCTGCACCCCTGCAGCCAATGAGACCCCCACCAGGGCCACTCACGACAGGCATCTCAGATGTTAGGGTTACCGCACTTCACCTTCCTCTTTCTCGCCCCACATTGCCCCCCTCTCCTTCTCTCTCTGCTATGCGCATCTCTCACACTCTGACCCCACTCTGTACTCCTCTCTTTCTTGCCATGTTGCTTGTCACTCTCTCCCTGTATATTATTACAATTCTTACACTGCGGTCGGGCTGGCGCTTCAACACGTATCGTTTTTACGGTTATTCATTTAAACGTGATTCAATGCTTCTCACTCTCTCCCTCGCTAGACTATTAAAGTTTTAGAAGAGTGATTGCCTGTCAGCCAGTTTTTACTCGTATCTTTTTATTGCCGTTTGTACAACATATTTATTTTCATTTTGGACAATTAGTGGATCGAAGGCAAAGCTGCAAACACGGGCTGATATTTGCTTCTGCGGGGTAAAATATGGTTTCATAAAAAATATGGTTTCATAAAAAGGACGTTGCCTGTTTTCTTTGCATTTTTGCTGTGGAGGGAGGGTTTTCATTTGCGCGGGAGATTTTAAAATATTCACTCTTTCTCGGTGCATAATAACATCTTATCAGCGTGCAAGGGTCAGCTCGGTTTTCTGGAACTGTGGGAGGATCTGAAAGGCAACAAGTGTATTTTTATGTTAAAACCTGACGGGTGGGTCTGGCGTTTGTGTGCACCAAATAAAACACCATGCTATGTACAATAGCGTAGCAAGGGTGCCCGTGAGTCCTGGTGCAGGCAGGGTGAATGGCCCCATTCAATGCTGTGAATCCAGTAGAGTACAGCATTCTTGCTGTCCAGTCGCCCCTCTACGGCTCTATACGCCCGGTGCTACTGCACCTGCTGCACTAATAGGCTGTAGTCGCGGTGTATAGGGCGTTGAGTCAATTGTCCTGGTGCAGGCAGTGAGCCCGTCCACTGGTGAAGCTGCAGAGTACATCATTGGACCGTTACCTCTGTTGGGGGCCTTGGTGCCACTACGACTGTTGCACAATTGTCCCCACAACAACCCCCCAAGACGCTATACTTGGCAGACGTTCCCATGCAGACCCCTTCGTTTCCATTTCGCTACAAATCTAGATTTATATTTCTTTTACTAAGGTTTCCTTTTCCAACTATTGCAGTCTTTTGTTCTGTCCATTTGTTTAAACTGACCATAATAAAGTCTACCACTACTCAATTTTAACAGGAATATCTTCAATAAAGGTATTTGCTCGCACGTGCGTTTGTTTTGTTTTTTTCTTTCATGGCGGTGAAATAAAGCAAAAGTGTGTGAAGCTTTTACAGTTTTTAGCGCGCACGTTTTTTTTTTTTAAATGGGTACAGTTATTCCGGTCCTTGCTTTGTACCGGTGCCATACTGTTGGAAGTAAAAAAGGTGAAACAACCATAACAAAGCGCTTTATATTTTGAGTTGAAAGAACGCTAAGAAAGCGCTTTGTGTTGAGTTGAATAAACGTTTCAAACATGGATTACATCAATATTTATAACATAGCATTTCAACCTCAGAAATATAACACCAAACATTTAAATTTGCATTATTGTTACTGCTAACCCCCCACATCAACAGCATACCTTATCTTAAACATAGGTCGTGTTATCGCCCCCTCCGGTCTCCCCTCCCTCTGTTGCTTCCTCCTTTAGCTATTTAGCATTGCTTTTACTGCTAACACCCCACACCCACCACCTTAAACTGCAGACAAAGTCTTAAACACACGTCGCAATACCTGCAGAGCGATTCCAAGTGGCGCCACCTACATTTACATATAAAAGTGGAGGAAAGGATGCAAGAATTCACTGGATCAACTGTCACTGCCTTCCCCTTGCCTGCAGCCACATGTACCAGCCGCTCAGTGACTGCCACGTGCAGGATTTTTTAACCCAAAAAATGTACGAGGGGAGTGTGCAGTGCGGCTAGCCCCATAACTTCACTATGTGTGTGGCCTAAGTTTGTGTTCCTGCCAGAGCTCACACAGTTATTCAGGGGCTTTATTTGTACCGGTGCCACACCGTTTAAAACAAATGCAGACTCCAAATTTTAAATGAATACCTTCTATAAATGTATTGCTATGACAATATCTTTTACATGAACACCTTCAATAAATTTCTTTATTTGTAGAGAGAAAACTCGAACGTAAATGTGTGAAATATTTTAATACTCACTGAACCACATGTCTGTGGGCAGCTGCTTGCGGTATTGGGGGCATTTTTGTGCCTTTCTGCCCTCTGTTCGACTCGCTTTTTGTACCTTTCTGTACCCTGCATCACCACATCATCACTCAGCGCTACCCCAGCATCATTCAGCACCACTCAGCAGCACCACCACAGCACCACTCAGCACCACCACAGCACCACTCAGCACCACCACAGCACCACTCAGCACCACCACATTATCACTCAGCACCACCACATTATCCCTCAGCACCACCACAGCACCACTCGGCACCACCACAGCAGCACTACCACAGCACCACTCAGCACCACCACAGCACCACTCAGCACCACTCGGCACCACCCCAGCACCACTCAGCGCCACCCCAGCACCACTCAGCGCCACCCCAGCACCACTCAGCGCCACCCCAGCACCACTCAGCGCCACCCCAGCACCACTCAGCGCCACCCCAGCACCACTCAGCGCCACCCCAGCACCACTCAGCGCCACCCCAGCATCACTCAGCGCTACCCCAGCATCACTCAGCGCTACCCCAGCATCACTCAGCACCACCACATTATCACTCAGCAACACCACAGCACCACTCAGCACCACCACAGCCCCACTCAGCACCACCACAGCCCCACTCAGCACCACCACAGCCCCACTCAGCACCACCACAGCCCCACTCGGCACCACCACAGCCCCACTGAGCACCACCACATTATCACTCAGCAGCACCACTCAGCACCACCACTCCATCACTCGGCGCCACCACTCCATCACTCGGCGCCACCCCAGCATCACTCGGCGCCACCCCAGCATCACTCGGCGCCACCCCAGCATCACTCGGCGCCACCCCAGCATCACTCGGCGCCACCCCAGCATCACTCGGCGCCACCCCAGCATCACTCGGCGCCACCCCAGCATCACTCGGCGCCACCCCAGCATCACTCGGCGCCACCCCAGCATCACTCGGCGCCACCCCAGCATCACTCGGCGCCACCCCAGCATCACTCGGCGCCACCCCAGCATCACTCGGCGCCACCCCAGCATCACTCGGCGCCACCCCAGCATCACTCGGCGCCACCCCAGCATCACTCGGCGCCACCCCAGCATCACTCGGCGCCACCCCAGCATCACTCGGCGCCACCCCAGCATCACTCGGCGCCACCCCAGCATCACTCGGCGCCACCCCAGCATCACTCGGCGCCACCCCAGCATCACTCGGCGCCACCCCAGCATCACTCGGCGCCACCCCAGCATCACTCGGCGCCACCCCAGCATCACTCGGCGCCACCCCAGCATCACTCGGCGCCACCCCAGCATCACTCGGCGCCACCCCAGCATCACTCGGCGCCACCCCAGCATCACTCGGCGCCACCCCAGCATCACTCGGCGCCACCCCAGCATCACTCGGCGCCACCCCAGCATCACTCGGCGCCACCCCAGCATCACTCGGCGCCACCCCAGCATCACTCGGCGCCACCCCAGCATCACTCGGCGCCACCCCAGCATCACTCGGCGCCACCCCAGCATCACTCGGCGCCACCCCAGCATCACTCGGCGCCACCCCAGCATCACTCGGCGCCACCCCAGCATCACTCGGCGCCACCCCAGCATCACTCGGCGCCACCCCAGCATCACTCGGCGCCACCCCAGCATCACTCGGCGCCACCCCAGCATCACTCGGCGCCACCCCAGCATCACTCGGCGCCACCCCAGCATCACTCGGCGCCACCCCAGCATCACTCGGCGCCACCCCAGCATCACTCGGCGCCACCCCAGCATCACTCGGCGCCACCCCAGCATCACTCGGCGCCACCCCAGCATCACTCGGCGCCACCCCAGCATCACTCGGCGCCACCCCAGCATCACTCGGCGCCACCCCAGCATCACTCGGCGCCACCCCAGCATCACTCGGCGCCACCCCAGCATCACTCGGCGCCACCCCAGCATCACTCGGCGCCACCCCAGCATCACTCGGCGCCACCCCAGCATCACTCGGCGCCACCCCAGCATCACTCGGCGCCACCCCAGCATCACTCGGCGCCACCCCAGCATCACTCGGCGCCACCCCAGCATCACTCGGCGCCACCCCAGCATCACTCGGCGCCACCCCAGCATCACTCGGCGCCACCCCAGCATCACTCGGCGCCACCCCAGCATCACTCGGCGCCACCCCAGCATCACTCGGCGCCACCCCAGCATCACTCGGCGCCACCCCAGCATCACTCGGCGCCACCCCAGCATCACTCGGCGCCACCCCAGCATCACTCGGCGCCACCCCAGCATCACTCGGCGCCACCCCAGCATCACTCGGCGCCACCCCAGCATCACTCGGCGCCACCCCAGCATCACTCGGCGCCACCCCAGCATCACTCGGCGCCACCCCAGCATCACTCGGCGCCACCCCAGCATCACTCGGCGCCACCCCAGCATCACTCTGCGCCACCCCAGCATCACTCTGCGCCACCCCAGCACCACTCTGCGCCACCCCAGCACCACTCTGCGCCACCCCAGCACCACTCTGCGCCACCCCAGCACCACTCTGCGCCACCCCAGCACCACTCTGCGCCACCCCAGCACCACTCTGCGCCACCCCAGCATCACTCTGCGCCACCCCAGCATCACTCAGCACCACCACAGCATCCCTCAGCGCAACCCCAGGTTATAGGTGTCACATTTGCGAAAGTTGTAACTATTGGCATTGTGAATGACAAAGCTATTAATTTAGCTCTTTTCAAAACCACACATAAATAAAAAAATTGTCATTTACAAGACCAATAGCTCAAACTTTCCTAATGCGAGACCTATTGCATTGCAAATGCTTGTTTTGCTTGTTTTTTTTAGCAATTATTTAGTTTGTAATATAGTTGATGCTCGTCCACTTTGGGGTTATCTACCTCTTGCAAATAGGCCTCTATGTCTCGGTAGGCCCGTAGATGGCGGGCCTTATAGAAGTCTGCTTAGTAAGATGCGAAGCACTGCAGGATCTGCTCGTCTCTATCTTGTGGTATTCCTAGTGGGTCCACCAGACAGGCTACCCAACGGGACTCTATTTCCTTGCGACTAAGCCATTCCAAGAGCTTTCCAGATTTATCACCTACATCATAAGTTTAATGCAGTTCCGCTTGGGCCTGTGATTTAGCCGCCTGGGTTGCTAAATCTCTATACTGGTACTGTGCATCACTCCATTGCCTCAAGAGCTGAGGATCTGGGTGCACTATGTTTCGATCTTCAAGTGTTAAAATCTGGGCCTCCAGACGTGTCGGCTCTTCTGTCTTTTTTCCTATCCCATTCTATGCGATTCTGGGCTCTATCACGTAGTACAGTTTTATATGCCTCCCATAGTACAACCCCGGATTGCACTGACCCCATAGTTTCTGCGAAGAAAACAGTAGTGTCATCTGTAATGCCTTTCAGTGTTGATTATTTGTGGAAGTCCCATGCATTTAAGCACCAGCATATGTTGCAGTCTCGCTGTCTGTCACCTATCTGCACATACAGCGGGGAGTGATCCGACAGGCCCCTGGCTAAGTATTGTGCATTGTATATGTCCCGTATTTCACCTTTCAGTAATAACACATCGTCAAGTCGGGAGTAAACCTTGCATGCGCCTGAGTAGTAGGAATATTGTCGCACTTCCGGATTCTGGTGTCTCCAGATATCCACCAACCCTATAGTCTGTGAGGCGTGTTATCAGTGAGGTCCGGGGTGCTTGGGCATGGTCTCCCGTCGGTCTATGGAGGTGTGCTTTACTTCATTAAAGGCTGCCCCTATTACATGCAGTGAGCCCGGCGTCTCCAGCAATATCTCAGTCAATTTGTTTAGTGTGCATGCCTGGAGTTTTGGTGGTGCGTAGATTGATACAAAAGTCACAGTTCATCTGCCCCATTGTCCGGTCACTCCGGCATATGTTGTACACTGGGGATCTAGCCATTTTCGATGTATACAAAAGGTGGGAGACTTTTTTAATGAGGATCGCCACTCCCCTGGAACCGGAGGTGTACCCCGCGTGTGCCAGAACCGTATAGACCCCCGTGACAGAAACCCACATTTGGTGCCCCTGTGGTGAGTTTCCTGTAACATTACCACGCCGGGGTCTCTGCGTTTGATAAAGGATAACACTAGCCCTCTCTTAATTTTATCTCCGAAGCCATTCACATTCCATGTCCTCACGGAAAAGGGAGTATTTTCAGAATCTAACATTTGCGTCAAGTACCAATACGCTTTGCAAGGCTGTCGCCGCAGGAAGTTGGAACCTGACCAGATATCTGTATCTGGATACGTTTTGTATGTGAAACCACTGGCTGAGCTGGAACTGATACCTGAACAACAACAACTTTGAAACCAACTTTCCCCTTCCCACCTCCCTCCTCCCCCTCCCCCCCCCCCCCATCAAACGCTCCTCCAGAGTCGATCTCTCTGTGTTGTGGACAGGGGTGGGAAAGGTCTGTCACCCACCCTACCCAGAAGATACTAAACGGGTTCCTGTACCTGCAGCACAGTGAATGACCTTTAAAAAAAAATAAAAATTTAAAGGGAAATCTGGGAAGGAGGAGGGAAGGGAAGGAACAGGGGCAGAGGGGAAGGGAGGGAAGTGGCCAGGAGGGAAAGGAAAGGCAGGAATACTGCTATCCGTGTCCCAGGCCGACGTGGCCTATCGCCTGCTTTTGGGATGTCTGTCTCTATGCAGAGCCAAGAGGGTGCTGTTGTTGGGGGTGTGAGTGTGTTCATGCCTGGACTCCGGGCAGGAAAGTTGTGGTAGGCCCTTGTAATCCTTGGTCATGATTTTGAGTCAGGCACTGCATTCTGCGTGGCTGTTTTCCCTATCTCTGAGTCTTGTTCCATGTCAACTATCTCGGTCAACAAGGGATGTTGCATCGTTTCAACGTCTTCTCCGCCAGAGGTGCTTGCTCTAGAGTCGGTTTCGATGCCACGGTCGGTCCGCCCGAAGAGGTGGGGCGTGCGTGAGTCTACAGTTCTCTGGGAGTCCTACGATTGCGAAATTCTTCCTCGTAGGCGTCTTGTGGCTTTTGACGTATAGGATGTTGCCCCTGTACTCGTAGCCATCGGTGACTTTGGATCTTGGCAGTTTTTTTGGGGCCAGTTGTTCTCTGGGTCGTTTCAGTCCTGTTTTGGGTTTTCTGCTGTAGGTCCTTTAGATGTCTCATAATGGGGCGTTCTTCTAGCCAGTGCCAGACCTCCTCAGGCGTCTGGAAGAATTGGGTTTCCCCCCCATAAAAGACGAGCTTCAACTTTGTGGGGAATAACCGCATATGTGGAATCTTAAGAGTTCTGAGTTTGGCTTTGACGGAGTCAAAGGTGCGTGTCTGCTTCTATAGTAAAGAAAATTTGGAGTAGTGGATATGTTATTCAGTTATTTGGGTAGTATATTAGTATAGTTGAATATGGAATTCGAGAAGTGAACATGTTAGTCTGTTAATTTCGATTGAAAAGGATGGTGGAGGTATAAAAGAGTGAAATTTTTTTTTTTAGGTCTTAGCAATAGGAGGTGGCTTTTGGATGAGTAAAAAGGAGTTTTGGAGGGGAGGACTCAGAGGAAAGAGTTTAGAAAGGTTTGTTTTAGGGGATCGGTATAGTAAAAGAGGTTGTCAGATGATGCAAGGAAGGGTAGAATAGGAGAGAGTCTAGAAAGGGTTATTTTGGCAATCATAGTAGTGGTATGGAGTTTGGGATAAATGAGTGGATATATTGATAGATGTATAGGATGAGAGATAGGGTAGTGCATTGGAAGGAGTAGTAGAAGAAGTTTGAGATGAGTCAGAAGGTTGGGCTAGAAGATATATTGAGCGAAGTATAGGCTGAGAAATAGGGCACTGCATTAGAAATGCTAAATTTGAAGAAAGTGATAAATGTATAGATCCATAATTACATTGAAAGTATATAGATAAATAAAGGAGGTAAGTATATGTAGATTAAAGATATTGATAGGCACAGGATGAGAAATAGGGTAGTGCATTGGATATGCTTTTTCAGGAGAAAAGTAACAGACACACAGATCCAAGTACATGGAAGGTACATAGATTCACAATGGAAGTATGTACATGTAGACCAAATAAGATTTGTATTTATTTATTATTATTTTTCTCTCAACAATATAATTATTTTACATGTTTATACAAAGTAATACACAAAGATAGGCACATATCTATAGTGAAAAAAATGCTTGTATACAGAGGGATATGCTGTAAATTTCTGTTTGGGTATGGTGCTTATGTGGGGAAGAGCCAAATCTTGAGTAGTTTTCTGAAGATAAGGTGGTTGTCGGTGGACCTTATGTTGGGGGGTAAAGAGTTCCATAGTTTGGCTGCTTGAACAGAAAAGGATGTGCCACCCACGTTTTTTTCTTGTATGGTGAGATTTTGAGGCGAGATGCTCCTTTGGAGCGGAGGTTCCTTTGTTGAATGTGTTTGGTGATTTTATTCCTGATGAAGAGCGGTCCCATTCCATGTATTGCTTTGTGGGTGATACGAAGCAGCTTGAACGTGGATCTTCTGGTAACCAATGCAGGACTTTCAAGGCAGAGGAGATGTGGTCTCGCGGTTTGATATGCAAGAGTAGTCTGGCAGCCGAGTTCTGAATCCGTTGTAGTCTTTTCATGGTCGTTAAAGGTGATCCATGGTAGAGGCTATTGGCGTAATTGAGTTTGGACCGAACAAGGGAGATGGTAGCTTGGACCTTGTGTGGAAATCCCAAATGAGGGAACATTTGTTGCAGCTTCTTTATAGTAGCAAAGCTTGATCTTGCTAGTTTATCCACTTAGGCATTCATCGACAGTTTGGAGTCCATGGTCAATTCGCGGTTTCTTGCTTCCTTCGATACTTTGGGCAGTGATCCCAGTTCATCAGGCCATGCGACAAGCGGGTTGTAATGTTTCCAATCGCCCCACATGAGTATTTCAGTTTTTTGAAGCATTCAATTTGAGATGGCTCCAGGTCAACCACTGATCCACGGCTCTGAGACAGCTGAAAATTGGTGATTTTCCAATGTCTTTGGGGCATTCCAGTTGAAGGAGTAGTTGCGTGTCATCTGCATAGTTATAGCATGTGAGGTGAAATGTATTGATCAGGACTGGTAATGACTTCATGTAGATGTTGAAAAGCATGGGTGAGATGATAGAACCTTGAGGGACACCTCCTTTTGTGGAGTATGGTTTGGACGAGAAAGGTGGGGTATGGATGACATTAGTTCTGTTTTGAAGGTAGGACGCTATCCAGTCTAAAGCAGTTCCCTCTATGCCGGCTTCATAGAGTCTTTGTTTCAGAGTGTCATGGTCCACTGTATCAAAGGCAGCTGAGAGGTCCAAGAGGAGTAGCGCAGCAACCCCGTTGCAGTCAACTCTATTCTTTAGGCCATCCCAGATGGCAAGGAGGGCAGATTCAGTGCCTCTTCCCGGACGGAATCCTGTTTGGAAGTCTGAAAGTATGTCATTCTCTTCAATGAATTGTGACATCTGGGCGAACGCTGCACTTTCTATCACTTTGCCCAGGAACGGTCCATTTGTAATGGGTCTGTAGCTGTCGGGGTTCAGTAGGTCCAAGTTTGTTTTCTTCAGTAAAGGGCGTATGTATGACTTTTTGAGTTCTTCTGGAAATATTCCAGTAGTTAAGGAATCGTTGATGATTCTTTTTACTCGAGTGGCAGCAGAGGTTGTTAAAAGAATTGTCTTGAAAGTTTGTGGCGGACAGGGGTCAGAAGGGCTGCCGGCAGGCCTGCTTGGTTTGAACAGGTCCATAAATTCATCGTATGAGATTTGTTGGAAGGAACGGAGACACTTGATTAGAGCATTCTTTGATTTTTGTTTTGTACAAGTGCTCTTCACACCCGCAGGTATGAGCTGGCATTTATCAAAATAGATGTTGAAGCTGCAGCCTCAAAATGTATGATAGATGTAAATAAATAGAAAAGCTGCATTGGATTAACCAGTAAGTTCTGAATGATCTTGGAGGACATACATTTCTGCTAAAATGGCTTGTTCATATGTCCTCCTTCAGCAGAGCACTGTTTTTGACTGGCCGTTCACCTGGTCTGGACCTAGAACCATAGACATGATTTTTTTAAATTCTGACTTTGAGAAAAGTAGTACCATTTAGTTTGACAATAATAGTACTTGTTTTTATTTTTCAACTTCTTGTGTTGACCGCTATATAAAAAAGCAATTGCAATGCAATAGGTCTCGCATTAGTAAAGTTTGAGCTATTGGTATTGTAAATGACTAATTTTTTATTAATGTTTTGTTTTTGAAAATAGCTAAATTAATAGCTTTGTCATTTACAATGCCAATAGTTTTAACTTTCGCAAATGTGACACCTATAGCATTTGTAATGCAATATGTGTTGTATTTACGTGACTTACATGTATTGATATTACAAATAACAATGGCTTTTAATTTTTTTAAATAATTAAAACTTAAATAAGTTATTATAATTTATAATGGCAATAGCTTAAACTTTTGTAAATAACTTTTGTGAAGATTACTACTTGTAATAATGCAGTATTTCATGATTGCATTTTGAAGTGTAGAGAAATATTGTAAGAGTTTCATGGCAGCACTTCAATGCATCATTGGCCATCGCCGCAGAAAAGAGAATTATTAGTGAAAGGAAGTAGTGCTATAGAAGACAGCACACGACCGATCATCTCGCCACCATCCAGTGGTCCTAATCTCTGCAAGCTTCACGCCTGGAAGGGGAAGCAGGCGCCAACAGGCGCCAGAAGCACCTCGCCACCATACACTAAATTGCTTCCACTGCATGCGTGCCGTGCCGCGAATGTTAGAAAAGCAAACAAATAGAAAAGGAAGGCGGCGGTCACCATGTTTGAAGGTATAGCCGAGGTAAAAGCTGCACAGCCGGCAATGATGTAAAGGCGCCGCCACCTTTCTTTTCTATTTAATTGCGCCATTGTTAAAGTTAAAGTGCGGCTTTTTACCGATGTGGAAAAGAAAAACAAAGGATGAAAAAAATAATTATTTAAAGTAAAAGCGCGACGTTTCAGTGCTTTAAAAAAATGCATTTGTTAAGGTGCACGACGCTTGCTAAAAATAGGCCGTTGCGGGATAGCATTACCTGCCTGCAAAGGTATGTCATTTAAAGAAAACAAGCTGCACCCAGCCCTGGACGCCCGCCTTCGCGGGTCGCTCTGTGCTTCTCTCTCTGCTGTACAGTTCCTGCACTCGCAGCAGTCACAACACGAAGCGTGGGAATAGGCTCCTTACGATGCCTTTGATGGGTGTGGAAATCAGGAGGCAGCTCCCTGCCCTGCTGTCACTGCCTGGCACCACTGTCGCCTCCGCCGTTCACAGCGTGGCACCACTCAACTCAGCCCTGGAGGTCCCTGCCTCAACCGCCCCAGTTGCCAATCACCCCCACTGCGGCCGTTGCCTCGAGATTGCAACGTGGACAGCCGCAAAGACCACAAAAAGGAAGGGTCGGCATTCCTCTACTCTATCAAAGGCCCAGCAGAGGTCCAGTGGCTCCTATGTGCGACAGCGAGCACAGCCCAGATGTTGGAATGCGATCAAGATTGTCCCCATTGTAAATGCATGCCATCAATACAGTCAGAGTTAATAACAAGTAAAATAACTTTTCTACGCAGCACCTTCTCTGTTGCGCAACTCGTGGGTTAAGAGCCACCCGGCCTCTACCACGTCACGTCGTGCTCTGGTTCGCTGCGGTCTCGTGACCACGTGCGCACAGTCTCATCTCCCCGGATTCCTGGGCACGCTCTTATCAGCCGTGGTGGTCGCTCTGACTGCGACAGACTGCCTTCCGCGAATAGAGGCTGCCCAAGGAGATTACCTGCCGAGAGAGGCTGCCAAGTTACACCCGGGCAGCGCCGAGGTCTTCGCTCCTTCCACAGCCCGAGTGAGTGGGTGGACGGTCACCGCGAGTAGTCCGACAGACCCGGTGAGTGGGGGGATGGGGGGGAGCGCCTGTGTGTCTGCGCGCGTCTGTATGTGTGCGCTCGTGTGTCTGTGTGTGTCTGTGTGTGTGTATGTGTGTGTTTGCGCGCCTCAGGGAATCTGAGGCAGGGGATGTACACGGCGCCGGTCTGGACGTGCACGTCCACAGACACCAATCGGCGCGCGTGTCCGAACCCTGTCTCAGATTCCCAGGAGACGGGCAACTATAGTTGTCGAGCTGGACAATGCTTCGCATTGTGCTCCAGCTTGACCTAAAAATTACAGTGTTTATTTTTATAATTCAAATGCAGATCTTTGAGTATGTGTGCACGTGGGTGTGAGGGCGTGCTTGTGAACGGCAAAGGAGAAACCAAAGAGGATTTCCAACATAGATGTCATAATAGTTGCTTTACTTGGTCTTCCCAAGGCATTTTTTCAGATAGATCATCTCCGCAGTGCACTATTGTCACAGGGTGAGAAGTAGAAATAGTTAATGTCATTTAACTGAAGAGTTCTGACTCGAAACGCTCCACAGCCAATCACTGTTTGATTGACTGCACCTATTCTCAAGGTTCATGAAATGACATCATTCTATATCCGTGTGATCACTGACCGTCTGAGGACATGTTTAGTATAGAAAATAACAGGCAAGTCTAGTAGGGGATTTAAAGCTCCAGAAAACATACTAAACTGGGATAACACTGTAATAGTGGGGTCCATCTCTGGTGCCTGGGGCACTAAAGAACCAGGTTGCCCCTTCAAAATCCAAATATTACGACCTCCCAAGAGAAGGGGTGTTGACATTTACACTTGCCTCCACTAATCAAAAGCCACATACTTGCCCTGAGAAAAAGAAATAGAACTTTTTAATTTTGACACTTGGCCTAGAATTAGCATTAGCTGTCACGCCAGCCACCCACCCCCAAAACAGAATCTCCCTAACAAAATACATAAAAACTTACACAAGTTTTAAGTTATAACTCTCCATTCATTGGTCTCTTGGGGTGTTATTCACATTTTGCTTCTGCCCCCACACTATTCAGCATGCAGCAATGGCCACAAGGAGCAACCACATTTTACCTGATCACATATGCTCAGCCACCGCCTCATTCAATTCAAAATCCTTCACTGGGCCTACTATGACCGAGACAAACTACACAAGATGGGACAAACAGAGTCGCCTCGGTGTCTGCGCTGTCATACTGACACTGGCAATCTCCTTCACATGCTTTTGGAATGTCCACAAATCGAGACCTATTGGCAGACAATAATCACTGAACTGAATGCAATACAGGGAATCTCCCTACCAATGGACCCTAGATTTATCCTGTTGGGTATGCCAGGTGAGTTGGATGTCCCTAGACCCCAACTGCTTTTAGCGCATTGGGCCTGGTGGTGGCCAAGCGGGATATTGCTCGTCGCTGGGGCGGGCAAGAGACCCCTACACTACAAGAATGGAAAGGGAGTATTGATTTATACATGGCTGCTGAAAGGGTCATATACAAAAGTAGAGGCTGCCGCAAAAAGTTAAAGAAAATATGGGGGTCCTTGATGAGATTCTATGGTCTGAACCTGAGTAAAGAAGATACCCAATCTACTGCAGTTGAGGTGTAGGAGCAATGATACGAAGCTGGTCCCAGGAGGGAGGGTGTGGGGACGGGGTGCGAAAGACTTCCCTACCGCGTTTTGCATTAAGGTCCTATACGTAATTTGTGTTTATATTCTGATTTGTACCCCTCAGATGCTCACCGGATGTGGGAAGAAATGGGTGGTTAATTGTGTTCTAAGTGCAATGCTGTTGTTACAGCTATGTCAAAGTTTACAATTATTGCAAAATAAAATTAAAAATATATTCCACAAAAAAACATATGCTCAGCCTCCTGAAAAAAAAGCATTTGCAATGTAATAGGTCTCGCATTTACGAGAGTTTGAGCTATTGGCATTGTAAATCACAATGCCTTTTATTTATGTTTTGAAAACCAAAACATAAATAAAATGCCAATAGCTCAAACTCTCGTAAATGCGAGACCTATTGCATTGCAGATGCTTGTTTTACCAAGCCATCATTTCCATGTGGTGCTGAGGCAATCAGCAGTAGTGTGCTATGTGATTCAATAAATTAGCTTTTTTGTGAAAATGGTTTCTTTTGTGTACTGTTACTTCTATATAAATGCTGTAAAATGTATGCTTTTTATTTCCTTAGAGTGACGACTCTGACATCTGGGATGATACAGCTTTAATAAAGGCATACGATAAAGCAGTGGCTTCTTTCAAGGTAATTAAAAATTAGTTTTCTACATTTTACATGTATTTGCTTCTTACCTCCGTGTTTAAAATGTTCCTTGTTGGGTTCTCATCTGTGGAATTCTATATTCTTTCCAATTTCTATTTCTTGCTTTAAAATAATCTTGCAGTCCAGAAATGGCATTATTCCTAAAGGAGATTGAGAGATTGCCACCCAAAGTAGTTAGCACTCTTTGCCAATGGTCCTATTACATGTCAGAAGATTCCTGGTGAAGAAATAACACGGTTCTTGCGTCAGAAAATCTATATACCAGTTGGATGGAAAGAGTATCAGAATTGTTTAGCTGACGGTGTTGCTCACTTAAGCGGAGAGCTCAAAGGAAGAAACAAACTATAGTAAGTACCCGAGGGTCCCATGAGAATGAGCTGGGATATTGAATTAATAACTTCACTTAACAAACTGACAGCATTGTTTCTGGCACCAGCAACCTATTTAGGTCAAGGCTTGCTATTATGTTTTTAAGATTTATAACGGGCATGATCTTTTTGGTAGAATTAATGTAATGATCTGTGGTACTAGTCGGGTGTTAACTGTTGTTTGAGTCTTGCTTTCCTTTGCAAGGGATGAGAAGGAGTGTTAAGGGATGCACTACATCCACCAAAGCAGGGTTGAGAGGATAGTCCACTCGCCAGCTATACAAGAAAAATCAGACTGATCTATAACTGTTTGTTCCTGGGGTCAAAGATGCACAGATGAAAGTTAATGCTTTCTCTGATAGAGCACACATTATTCATGTAGTCCGGAGTCTCTTGCCCTGTACATAGTACTGTCCTCAATTAATGGGTTCAAATCTGAAAAGATATGTAAACCTGGGAAGATGAATTGCAAACAATTCTGTAAAGCTTCAACAGAGTTGGAAATCGAATTTCTCTTGTCCTGAACTAACTGAATTTAACAATGTACAATGTTTTAGATCGTTACAAAGGGGATTGGAGAGGGCACCAGGGTTCGACATCTCTAGTCCTGCAAAAAATCCTTTATGGCTTTCAGTTCTGGTCCCCTGCTGAAGAACCAAGGCATTAGTATGCTGAGGCGGAAAGCAGAGATGAACCCCCACCTGAATGTCAGTGCTTGGAACACTTGGGTCTTCATTGACTGCAATCCAACGTGAGAGAGGTTTTCCAACCAGCATTCACATTTAGCAGCTATTCTGCTATTACAGAAATGTACATAATATTTGATGGTAGTATTGACCACAGGTTTTGATGTATACCAAACTATGGAGATCATGTCTATCCTGAAAAGAACTCAACAGGGAAGACTTGCCTTAGTCAACGAAGTCCTAGTGGGGTAGCCCATTAAAAGTTGTAATAAACTGATTTGAAGACCAAGTTTTGTGCTTGCCACTTTCTTCAGAAGGTTCTGTCGGGTGACCAAAACGCACGGGAGACATACATTAATTTGTTTTAGAAATAACATTTACTTCGTTTTTAAAGAGAATATACGGCTTTCACAGAGGCATTTTTTATCACAAGATTGAAAGTGACTCGTGAATGAAGTGCAATATAGTGATAACGTGATATCATAAGGGAAAACAAAGTAAATGCTATTTCTAAAATGAATGAATTTATGTCTCTAGTGTCTTTTCGTCTGTTACTGCTAAAATATTGGTAATTGGAAATTGAAGTTGACAAAACTTCCGGTATTGTGACGTATTGATTACTGCATACTAAACAATTGAGGCACCTGACAGAACCTACTGTAGTTTATTGTATCAATACCCAGGTTCTGAGGGACATTGAGTCACCCCATTATCTTTAATAACTTTCTTCAGAGGGGCATACTGCTGCATCAATGCTTCTCCTAAATTACCTGCCTGTGTCCCATTCGATCACAAAAATCTGGAAGGATCTCAAAAATATCCTGATTGTTCCAAACTTTCATTTAACAAAGTAATCATCAGTGGTATGTCTGAGGATCTTGCAGCTTTCGGGTAGTTATCACCATTCCTTCAATTTTCAGTTTTGGGTGCTCAGTATTCAGATACTTGTATGTTCTTTTCTTTGAATGGTCTACTCATCGAAGCAACATTGTACCAAAACCTAAGCTGCATGACCATGTCTGAGTCGGACCTGTTGGTCTATGGATTTCCTTTGTGGACTTTGTATCTGAAAGCTCTTGTTTTCACTTTGGGTCCTCTTTGGGCGAAAGGTTAGAGTCAGCACTGCGTCACTTTTTGTAGCTGCGTGCTTTATAAATCCCATTCATTCACTCAAGTTGTTCTTGTTAGACTGTGACTGGATTGTTCAAGGTGCGCTCTAAGCTTGCCATGCCTTTGACAATGAATCAGAGCCTTTACACTTGCCTATGTTTTTCTTCTTTGCTCAAGTTGAGCATACATATCCAGTTTCTTTGCCACTCTGATAATGGGGGAAGGTTCTCAGAATTTGTCCAACACATTGAATTTCTTCTTCTTCCGGGAATTAACATATTTTCCATGTTATGGTCCTAGGAGAAAAGCAGTGTATGTTGAAAAGACTTTGCTCTCATGAGATTTATTAGTAGCTTCCCGTTTGCAGTAGACAGCTGACTTGCTGTTTGCTTTGAGAACTGCAACTGGAAATACACCGGAGGACTTCTTGATCTAGCTAGGACAAGGTTCTGCACTTGGTTCATAAAGCAAGCTGCATGAGGGTATGAAATACAGCGCAGCCATATGCTGTTCTCTGTTACTCATAGCGGCAATAACTTCTGAGATGGCTCGCTCATCTTACTCCACTGAGAATCGAAAGTTTCTCTGAAATTGGTTATATGTATATGTCCAGATACCCTTAAGCACCGACAATTCTCAGAGAGGGATAGACACTCTTGGTCTTTGATATGCTGATGCTGGTTCGATGTAGAGAAGGAGCCTCTGTAAAGTAATACCTTCTGCAAGTATAGTAAGGGTCTATAATGGCAAACATTCTTGCCTTGTCGGTCATGTTATGCCAAATCCCTCCTATACCTCTGTGCATGTAAATTGTCTAAACAGGTGATCTAGAAAGGAAACTTTCTTTTCAATGAGGGGTTGCTTGCAGCAGCTTGGTTCCTTCAGTCAGATCCAAAAGAGCCTGTGTATTGCCACTTGCCAAAGGGGAAGTGCACCTGCCATTTGCATTAAGACTCTGTCACTATGCTTGATTAGTGACATCAAGAGTTCTTGCAAGTCTGACAGACACTTTACCTCCCCACCTCAGAGGCCCTGGCAACTGCCATACAATGGGGCATGATGGTGGGAAGGGCAGAGGAAAGAATCCTAGAGGGGTAGCATGCATGACGTTGTGACCAGTCTTCTGTGTGGGTTTGGGCAGCTGTGCTGCCCTTCTCTTTTATGTCTTTGGACAGTCTTGTGTTTTCCTGTGTCTGCTAGAACTATACATGCTGTTCGTGTACTCTGTTCTGAGTGAGAGGGGCTACTGCCCTCCCAACCCAGGCTATTCAGTGAATAATGGTGGAAGAATTGTGATTCTAGTCTAGGATACAGGCCGATTTCATCTGTGCCATTGTGGCGAGACTTCACAGTTAACGTCCTTCACATCCAAGATAATTGGTGTCCTTTTACTTAACCCCTTCGCTGCTAGGCCTTTTCCCCTCCTGTGCTAATGCTTTTTTTGGCGTAGTGCGCGCTTAGGCCCTTGTAACTTTTTGACCACATAAGGTATCCACGCCAAATTTGCGTCCTTTTCTTCCAACATCATGTGGATTCTAAAGGCGCCCAGGGTTTGTGGATTCCCTCGGAGGGGCCCCAGAAATTAACCAAAATATAGTGACATTTTTGTTTTTTTTTCAGAAAAATTGGAAAAACGGGCTGCAAATGAAAGCCTCTGGGTTTTTCCCTGAAAATGTTATCAAAAAAGGGTTTGTGGGGCTAAAATCTCCATTTTCACCAGCTTTTGCAAGAGGGGTTACCTGGGTTTTTGGCCCCGTGCTAGACGGCCATCTAGGGAAACCTACCAAACCCACACATTTCTGAAAAGTAGACACCCGGGGGCTTCCAAGGAGGTATGGCTTGCGTGGATCCTCCAACGTTCCTTTACCCAGAATCCCTTGCAAACCTCAATTTTAGCAGAAAAAAAATCAGTTTTTTCACACTTTTTTGTGTGGGAAAGCGTGGCATCACTGGGCTCACACAAATTACCTCCCACCCAGCGTTCCCCCAGGTCTCCCGATAAAAATGGTACCTCACTTGCGTGGGTAGGCATAGTGGCTGCAACAGGAAAAGGTCCAAATCGTACGGTGGTGAATTTAAAATACCCTGAAGCAAAATAACCTTGATTTTTTTGGGGGGGGGGGGCACCTGAGTTTTTGGCCCGGGGCTCGGTGATATTCTTTGGAAAGTACCAAACCCAAACAGTTCTGAAAACTAGACACCGGGGGAGTCCAGGGAGGTATGGCATGCGTGGGTCCCCCAATGTTTTCCTACCCAGAACTCCTTGCAAACCTTAAAATTAGTTAAAAATATCACTTTTCCAAACTTTTTTGCGTGGGATCTCCGTGCCGGCAAAAATGTCCTACCACCCAGCGTTCCCCTTGTTCTCCCGAGTAAAAGGATACCTCACTTGTGTGGGTGCCCCAGAGCAGAACAGGCCAAAAATGAATTTTGAAAAAAGTAGTATTTAAGTTTTGCAAATTAAGCCCCCCTGCCTTAGTCACAGGCCTTTGGCCCACCCACACAAGTGAGGTGTCATTTTACTCGGGAGAACAAGGGGAACGCTGGGTGGTAGGACATTTGTGCCGGCAGCGAGATCCCACCCAAAAAAAGTACGGAAAAGTGGTTTTTTTTAACCTAAATTTAAGGTTTGCAGGGGTTTCTGGGTAGGAAAACATTGGGGGACCCACGCATGCCATACCTCCCTGGACTCCCCCGGGTGTCTAGTTCTCAGAACTGTTTGGGTTTGGCAGTTTCCAAAGATGCCCGCCAAGCCCCGGGCCAAAAACTCATGGGAACCCCCTTGCAAAACCAAATTGTTTTGAATGAATTAAGTTTTCAGATGGAGAACGTGCGATTCAGGGGACAATATCGCATGAAAATTGTGACAGACAATTTCAAGTTTGCAAGAGATTGTGGACAAAAAACAAAAATAGAATTCACCAGAAAGACATGACCATATACTACCATGAATTACCAATAATATCTAAATTTAGAAAATTATTTATAGCTATAATATACACCATAACTGAGTTACTCAAAAGACAAAGAATCAAGCACGGCTATCTATTCCTCAAAGACACACACATACAGGTTGGATTTGGCACGAGGGCGAGTGATGGTTCAGTACATAAAATTTTATTAACATGATATTTAAAAAAAATGAAATGCTCTGTTAATAAATAAATGCATAAAAACCGAACCAGTGACTCGCAACTCGTGAGCTGTAAAGCCACGACCAGGCACCAACCGTTTTACAGGCCATTCACGCACCTTTCATACCTGATACAAACCAGACCACTGACACCATCTGGAAGGAAAAGCAACACATTACAACAATCACAATAAGGGACAAGGTACACCCTACTGCAGAAAGAGAAAAAAAAATGTACTGCACAGCCATCTAATCCGCAAGCACACACACATACTGGTTGGATTTGGCACGAGGGTGAGTGATGATTCAGTACATACAATTGTATTCGCAAGTAATTTCACAAAAAATGAAATACACTGCGTATAATTGAAAGTATGATTAACTGAACCACTGACTCACAGCTCGTGAGCTGTAAAGCCACGTCAAGGCACCAACCTCTTTACAGGCCATTCATACACCTTTCGTACGTGTGACACATTCAAAACATTCACACCGCCAGCCGCGGACCCATCACATTTCAACACTCACACCAGCAAACAGCGCCATTCAAGGGCCCATCACTTTCACACGCCCACATTTCTGACACTGCAACTACACAAAATGATGAACTGCGTGGAGTGTCACTCAACTAGCAGTGTGTGTAGTGACCAACAGAAAGTAACTACTCACACACCGCCAGCCGAGCGCCAGTCCAACAAATACCATCCAAGCACCAGACCATGCACACCGCCAGCCAAACACCACTCAGCGCACACTGCCAGCCAAACACCACTCCATGCACAGACAGCCAAGTACCACTCCACGAACACCACCAGCCAAGCGCCACTCCACACACAACGCCAGCGAAGCACCACTCCGTGCACAGACAGCCAAGTACTACTCCACAAACACCACCAGCCAAGCGCAACTCCACACACACCGCCAGCCAAGCACCACTCCACACACACCACCAGCCAAACACCACTCCATGCACAGACAGCCAAGTACCACTCCACGAACACCACCAGCCAAGCGCCACTCCACACACACCGCCAGCCAAGCATCACTCCGTGCACAGACAGCCAAGTACCACTCCACGCACACCACCAGCCAAGCGCAACTCCACACACACCGCCAGCCAAGCACCAGCCAGCACACACCACAAACACATTTAGAATTCTTTTTTTGAAAATAACACTAAACAAATGGAAATACCTACAAATCAGCTAACACAAATTCTTAAAATAAAAACTTTGCACTAATGCCAATCCTTGAAACAAACAAAATTTTTTTTACAGAATGCAGACCAGGCAATTCAGCTCATTAAAACTCCCAAAACTTCTTTTGCGTGTGGTACGATTTAAAACCAGCTGACAGACACAATGCAGGCTTAGAAGGACAGTATATACGAGACTCCTTCCGCACGCCTCTTCGCCAACAGACTCTGCATCTTCTAGTCGGAAAGTCTCTCGGGATAGTGGAAGGAATAGATTCAGGAAAATGGCGATCTTTCAATCTAGCCACTTCCTCCACCACTCCAAATCTAGGAACACTTGCCTGCTCCACAAGCACAAGGCTGCCTATTATAGACTCCTGAAACTTAACAAAAGACATCTTCTTCTCAGGACAAGACTTCTGGTACACAACGAAAGCATTAAAGGATGCCAAGTGGAACAGATGGATAGCCAACTTCTTGTACCAAAGGTAAGCCTTTCGAAGAGCAGCATAAGGTTCCAACCTCTGACCTACTCTGTCAACACCACCCATGAACTTATTGTAAGCTAACATGCACACAGGTTTGCGCACTTCAGCACCCTGACCCCAAACAGGTACAGGTTCTGTACTTTCATCGTGGGTAGTAGTCAGCATGTACACATCTCTCTTGTCTGCAAACTTCACAGCTAGAAGCTCCCCACATCGCAATGCCGTAGACTGTCCCCGCACAAGCCTTTTGCAAACAAGTTCCTTTGGGAAACCTTTACGGTTACTGCGCATTGTGCCACAAGCAACAGTGCCCACTTTGGCCAACTCCTGGAACAACCGCACACCAGTGTAGAAGTTATCTACATATAAATGATGGCATTTGTTAAATAATCCTCTACCTAGTTCCCACACAATTTTCTCAGTCACTCCAAAAGTAGAAGGACAACCAGGAGGGTTAATGCTGGACTCCTTACCAGTGTACACCCTGAAATTGTAGACATATCCAGTCTCACTGTCACACAGCATATACAGTTTGATTCCATAGCGTGCCCTCTTACTAGGAATGTATTGCCTAAAAACCAAGCGGCCCTTGAACAACAGCAAAGACTCATCCACTGCAATTTCTTTACCAGGGACAAAGATCTCAGAAAAACGATCAACAAAGTGATCAAGGACAGGCCGAATTTTAAACAAACGGTCACAATCAGGGTGATCGTGTGACAACGCTAAACTATTATCAACAAAATGCATCATCCGAAGAAGAAGCATATACCGATCACGACTTATGACTGCTGGAAATATAGCTGTTGCCATCAAGGGACTAGTGGACCAATATGAAGTCATTGATGGCTTCCTTAGCAAGCCCATCAAAAAAGTTAATCCCAAAAACTTCTTCTTCAACATGTGTGGGAGTCCACCGGATTGCTCTAGAATACGGCTTAAGGCTGGCACTGTTGGCCCTCAAAAATTGTTCTGCATACAAATTGGTTTGTTCAACAATCTCTTGCAAAAACACATCGTCAAAAAACAACTGAAAAAAATTTATTGGCAGAAAATTCTCAGTATTCACTCTACACCCAAGAACACCAGTGAACTCTGGCAATGCCGGCTGCACCAAGCCAGGGTGATCCCAGAGGCCATCCCTATCAATGGGGGGGAGCAGCCACCCCAGCCTGCAGCCCAGAAGCCTCTTGCTGCTGTTCACCAACGGGAAGCCTAACAGCCACAGATACTTCTGGCTGCACAACACCAACAGAAGACATAGCATCCCCAGAGGGCTCTTCCTGCACTGGCTCTTCCTGCACTACACCAACGGGAAGCCCAGCAGCCTGAGATGCTTCTTGCTGCACTACACCACCGGGAAACCAAGCAGGCCCAGATGCCTCTTGCTGCTCTACACCAATGGGAAGCCTAACAGCCCCAGATGCCTCTTGCTGCACTACACCAGCAGGAAGACGAAAAGCACCAGATGCCTCTTTGCGCACCACAGCAATGTGAAGCCTTTTGGGCGCAGGCTCCAGCCCACATGCCTCTTGCCGACGTAAAAAGAAAGGAAACCTTGCGGCCCTAGGCAGCAGCACAGGTGCCTCTTGGCCCACTACCGGCACCTCAATGTCCTCCTCTAACATAGGCCCTTCATCAGCACTAGAAGAATCATCATCATCCGATGATGATGATACCATGTGAAGAGAAAACTCACTGCCTGAATCTTCTGCCCCTACCTGGGAGTCCGAATCGGACTTAGTCTCTGAACCATGGTCAGAGGAAGACTTAAAAAGCAAACCAAGAACCTGCTGAGCAGTAATCCTGCGACTAGCCATTATCCTTACAAAGCAAGAAGACTGCACACACAAGTGAACAACAACCTACACTGTGCAAAGTAAGAAGTAAACAAGGTAAGGCTTTCACAAAAAGATAAATACAATCCAAAACAATTTCACTCTTACCAAATATAGCTACACTCACCAGCACCTACTCTGCTGAGACACAGCAAAAAGAAATGATATCCCACTAGAAAGATAAAAAGAAATGACAGATTAGACAACAAAGTGCACATCAAACACTAATGCTGGAAAAAAAACAGAAAAAAAACAGAGCCACACAAACTGCTAGAAGTACAACCTTTTTCAAAAAGACAAACATCAAGGGAAAGTAGTACAAAATACATTCACTTACCAAGCACAAGCAACTACACAAGCTGCAAACAGACACGCAACCTACAACAATCCAAACAGCAAAAGCCTGGAACAAGACAAAAATAGAGAAGAAAAAAAAATTACTACCACATTTCACAAACCATATAACAATTAAAACACAACACACAAATTTGCCCCCCAAATTTAAATTCGGCAAGATGGGCCATCAAATAGGGCTTAGACCAATTGGGATTAGATGAGGTTTAACATCAAGACACTGGTTAATTTTTTGATTTTTTTTTTTACTGCCTGGCCCCTTTGGTGCCAGTCAGTCTTTTGCTCCTACCAGTACCCCCATCACACAGGGGCAGTAAGGACATTCATACACCTATTGTACGTGTGACACATACAAAACATTCACACCGCCGGCCGCCAGCGCCATTCCAGGGCCCATCACTTTCACACGCCCACACATCTGACACAGTAACTTCAGAAAATGATGGACTGCGTAGAGTGTCACTCAACTAGCAGTGTGTGTAGTGACAAACAGAAAGTAACTACTCACACACCGCCAGCCGAGTGCCAGTCCACCCACACCACCATCCAAGCACCAGACCATGCACACCGCCAGCCAAACACCACTCAGCGCACACCGCCAGCCAAGTACCACTCCACGCACACCATCCAGCCAAGCGCCACTCCACACACACCGCCAGCCAAGCACCACTCCGTGCACAGACAGCCAAGTACCACTCCACGCACACCACCAGCCAAGCGCCACTCCACGCACACCGCCAGCCCAGCACCACTCCGTGCACAGACAGCAAAGTAGCACTCCATGCACACCACCAGCCAAGCGCCACTCCACACACACCGCCAGCCAAGCAGCACTCCGTGCACAGACAGCCAAGTACCACTCCACACACACCACCAGCCAAGCGCCACTCCACACACACCGCCAGCCAAGCACCACTCCGTGCATAGATAGCCAAGTCCCCCTCCACGCACACCGCCAGCCAAACACCACTCAGCGCACACCGACAGCCAAGTACCACTCCACACACACCACCAGCCAAGCACCACTCCACGCACACCGCAAGCCAAGCGCCACTCACCGCCAGCCAAGCACCGCTCTACGCACACCATCCAGCCAAGTACCACTCCACACACACCGCCAGCCAAACACCACTCCACACACACCACCAGCCAAACACCACTCCGTGCACAGACAACCAAGTACCACTCCACGCACACCACCAGCCAAGTGCCACTCCACGCACACCGCCAGCCAAGCACCACTCCGTGCACAGACAGCAAAGTAGCACTCCACGCACACCACCAGCCAAGCGCCACTCCACACACACCGCCAGCCAAGCAGCACTCCGTGCACAGACAGCAAATGACCACTCCACACACACCACCAGCCAAGCGCCACTCTACACACACCGCCAGCCAAGCACCACTCCGTGCACAGACAGCAAAGTAGCACTCCCCGCACACCACCAGCCAAGCGCCACTCCACAAACGCCACCAGCCAAGCACCACTCCGTGCACAGGCAGCCAAGTACCACTCCACACACACACACCACCAGCCAAGCGCCACTCCACACACACCGCCAGCCAAGCACCACTCCGTGCATAGATAGCCAAGTACCCCTCCACGCACACCGCCAGCCAAACACCACTCAGCGCACACCGACAGCCAAGTACCACTCCACACACACCGCCAGCCAAGCACCACTCCACGCACACCGCAAGCCAAGCGCCACTCACCGCCAGCCAAGCACCGCTCCACGCACACCCTCCAGCCAAGTACCACTCCACACACACCGCCAGCCAAACACCACTCCACACACACCACCAGCCAAACACCACTCCCTGCACAGACAACCAAGTACCACTCCACGCACACCATCCAGTCAAGCACCACTCCACACACACCGCCAGCAAAGCAGCACTCCGTGCACAGACAGCCAAGTACCACTGCACGCACACCATCCAGCCAAGCGCCACTCCACACACGCGCCAGCCAAGCGCTACTCCTTGCCCAAGGGGTCGCTTCCTAAAAACTAAATTTAAATTCCCTGGTGCTAGTGGGCATTTTCTGCCCCCCCCCAGGGGCAAAACGGCAAAAAAAACAGGCCGATTTGCCCCCAGGGTGGACAGAAAAATGTAAACAAAAAACATGTCCGCCATCTTGGCTCCAAAAAACAACCCTGGTGCTAGTGGGGAATTTCTGCCCCCCCTGGGGGCAAAACGGCCGAAAAAAGGGCCGATTTGCCCCCAGGGGGGGCAGAAAATCAAAAATGTTATGGCTGCCCACCTGGAAGCGACCCTTGCCCAAGGGGTCGCTTCCGAAAAGCTAAATAAACAATCCCTGATGCTAGTGGGGCCATTTCTGCCGCACGATCGCGACGCTGTTCGCGATCGTGAGGCAGAAATGCCCTGCAAAGAGACATCAGGGGAGAGGAAAATCTCTTTCCTCTCCCCTGATGCCTCTTCGCTGCCCCCAAACCCCCGCCAGCCACGAGAAACCCACCTTCTTCCGAAGCGCGCAGGAAGCAAATGGCTTCCCGAGCGCTAGGAATCCCTGATGATAGCGCGCGCTGTGCGCGCTGACGTCATCAGGGATTCCCATCGGGGGGCGGCAGCGGAAGCTCTTCCGCTGCCGCCCCCAGCAAAACAACGAAGATCGGAGACCCTCGGGGGGGGGGGGGGAGCGCCAGCGTTTCCCCGAGGGTGGGGCTGATGACGAGCTGGCCTTGTCATCCGCGCACGACCGGTGCGCGCCATGACGAGCCCAGCTCGTCATTAGCCCCGAAGGGGTTAATCATGTTTCGGGTATGGCCAAAGGATGTATGTTGTGTGTGTAGGATGCACGTTTCATAGATGGCCTGCTGAATAGTTCAATTAGTCCCTGTGTAGGTGCCTTCACTAAGGGTGGTGATCTCCTTTGCCGTGGTCTCCTTTGTGCTACAGTGGGTGACCTCGATCTCAAACAACCCAGCCTGCAAGTACATCCTACCTGTCCCTCTCCTTGGAAACTGTGTACCTGATGGGTGGGGTAGATGTCCTGCCCTTTTTTGTCCCAATGTGGATTTCAGGTGTCCTGAGAGACTCATTTATTCATTCCCTGCGTTGTGATCATCTCCCTTAGCAACTGTACCAAATACATGTCCAAATAGGTCAGTACTTATTGCATTTCGACCCATCTGGATTTTTTGACCTTGCATTCTGGACTATTTTGTTTCTTAAAAACCGGGCCCGATGATTACAGGGTGCCATTCCAATTGTGGGCAAGCACACAAAGTTTGAATGTTGCAAGTCTGTTTGGCTTTAGTATTTCACCTTGACCAAAGGAAGGGTATATGAAATGGCCTGTTAGAACGCGCTTTGTTCATTATCTTGCTCTTGGCATGGCGGAGACTTGAGCATTAGTGTAGGAGTTAAGACATTGGACCTGATTTTAAAAGTTATGCTGGATTGCTATGCTCCCTCCAAATTGGGCCTAAGGCCTCAATAAATAAGTTCTTCATAACTGCATTATTTATTCCAGCCAACAAATTATACCCTTGGTTGTTCTTTAACGGATGTGATAATTAAAACTCAGTAACAAGTTTTGTTTTGATTTTGGTTCCTATCACACCGAAATCAGCATGTCTCATTATTTACTTGGTGTTTTTCAGCCTGCAAATTTCAGCAGACTCGATCTGCTGGAATTTATTGGGTGAAACGTTCAGGTACTGGATTTTTCCAACATAGACAATAAGCAAAACCTAAAGATATGACCCCTCGTGTACCCACCCTTCCACCCCTTTGTAAAGCGCTCTGTTGTCTGCAAAGATCTTGTTCGCGCTATATAAAACTTCTAAATAAATAAATAAATAAATATGTACACTGCTCAAATCTCCCATCTGCAAGCTTGTTCAAAATGAATGCTGAATGTCTGTGTTTTCAGGAAACTTGGTAAACAAGTCCTACAACAAATCTTGGATTCCATGAAATACACCAGATTTAGTAAGTGCGTTTTCGAAGTGCAACTCACCAGCTTTTGCTGGCCTAAAGCTTGCGTTCATGCGAGCGTGAACGTGCACATCTGCCAGCTTTCAGCACCAGAGGCGCCATCTGGAGGTGATTAGTTTCACTTTTGGGGCTGCTGCGCGTGCACCACTCGCGTGTTTGCTGGCGCGCGCACCCCTGCTTTCACTTTTGCCGCCGTTATTATCGCTCTCCGTGTTTTTCTTCCTACCGAGTTTCAGCAATTCCCAGTTCCACGAGTTTCTCCTTCTCTCTCTACAGGCTACAGCCTTTCGTTTTCTTTTTTGCTGTAGTTCCATGTTCATTAGCTTTTGTTCGTCCAAAAACACCACTTTCGTTTTCAGTTATTTGGAAATGTCTCTGTTTTACTCTCGCTAACTCATCCTCTCTTTTTTGGGTCTTTTTTTTTATAGCCTTTTTAGGTCTCGCCTAGACGAAAGCAAAGCGAAGCTTTGCTGTCTGGCGAGACAACTTATGTAGTTACTTTTCGGGGAATGTGGACAGCAGAGTTCCACGCGCTTTCCCTTGCCGAGATTGAACCTCGGGAGCGCGCACGTCGCCGTGCCTCATAAAGCCTCACTCACGCATGCGCACATACACAGCCATACACACACTGCATACACACACGCACCCCCCCCTTAAACAGACACAGGCGCACACAGACAGACCGACACACGCACACACACACTCGGACACACACCTCTCCTCTCCCTCAACACACTCACCTGTTCTGGCGGTGCTCGGCGGCGGTTCTGGCTCTCGGGCGGCGGTAGCGCTTTGCGGGGCTCTCTCACCACATGAGAGCCCTGCCTTCCCCATGCGCCCGGCCGCTCTTCACCCGGTCCCCCATCTCGGGACCGGGACTCAATCAGGAGCCTTCGTGGCTCCTCGGGCAGCTCTCTCTCGCTCTCGCCGCGATGGAGCGGGACTTCCGGTTGGGGGCGCGATGTGATTGGCCGGCTGCCGAACCGCTTCCGGCGGTCATCGCTCCTCTGTGGTGCGCGCGCTGCTGTAGGGTTCTGAGGCGATGCCAGCCCTAAACAGATAATTCATTAAACATGTAGTCTGCTGTAGTTCATTATATCTATATTTACTCTTTCTCAAATTAGATATATTTACATGAGAATTGATTTAATAGCCGAAGAAAAGAAACTGCTAAAACTAGCCGAAACATTCTCTACGTTTTTAGAACATTTCCTGAGACTGTCCATTATTTGAGACCAAAATAGGGTAACTTTATTTACAGGCACTTTTTTTCCATGCACGCGTAAATACGGTTATTACATTCCCTCTATGCGAGTGTTCTTCTGCCACAACTAATCCATTATTAGGAATATATGCATAACTATATTCTATTCGCCGTGGAAAAGACGGAGGCGCTTTGATTGGCTAAGGGTGTTGTTGGTATGCTCATTGGCTGAAGGTTTCGGCTGTTGGCCTCCGAATATGTATAGAGGTTTAGGATTGGATACGAGGCCTCTATCAGTTAGTTTTCTTATTTTGAGGTCCCGTAAAGTGCACCGTTGGCCACTGCTTGGGATTGGTTGAGGGATTACTTGTCTGACTAACAGATTTGAGTAACCCTGTTCCACGTGAAGAGACAATGTCACGCAGGACCGAAACCAGTTAGGGACACTGGTGATTCATTCAAAGGAGGCTTAATCCGTGTTCTGAGTAGAAACGGACACTTTCCCAAAATCCTTTGCAGGGCCACCTGGGCTGTTAGAGTCATGAGTTCGTCGTCAATTCCTTTTCTATTTACTGCTTCCTTTCTCTGCTACTTCTTCGGCTGTCCACATGCAAATATTTGACAATTTGATATGCATGTCATTGACTCTAGAAGGATGGAAGGCTGAGATGGCCATGCTGGGATCTGAACCTCTGGATTGCCGATCACGGATTATCTGAGCAGCGAGTGCTTAAATCCCATAACTCATATTAAAATTACTTGATGTCACTTTCACCTGACCCTCGTCGTTCCTGATGTGCAGCTGCTTGCCTCAATGTTCTGCTGAAACCAGAAGATGCACCTCTGCTTTCTTTAAAGTCCCAGTCTAGGGTGTCCACCTGCTGGGCAATGCAACAACACTTTGCCTCATCCGGTCCACGGAGTCAGGCGAAAGCTACATCAAGTCCAGAACAAGCATTTGCAATGCAATAGGCCTCGCAGTTACGAGAGTTTCAGATATTGGCATTGTAAATAACAATGCCTTTTATTTATGTTTTTAAAACAAAAACAAAAAAAAGGCATTGTTATTTGCAATGTCAATAGCTCAAACTCGCGTAACTGCGAGACCTACTGCATTGCAAATGCTTGTTTCCCATCTGTTTCCTCCAGGCACTCCCTCGTTTCCCGGTTTTTTCTCGCTTCCTCCCCGTTAGCTGCTATGTTTGTCTCCTATTATATTGCTCTTTTTCCTCACTTCCTTGTCGTCTCTCTTTTCGCGGCCAGTGCAGAGTTGGCGTCGCTCTCAGTTTGTTTGCGTTGGTGGCAGGGTGCTAAGAAAGGGGCACGGTGGCCTGCCACCTCCTATGTTGTTTTGCATCCTGCTGCTACTGCCACAACAGAGGGCGACTTCACCCTTCATAAGTGGCGTTTTGTTAAGTTGTTTTTGTTTAGCGCATTGATCGCCATGCCCTTGGCCGTTGGCTCTGGGGCTGGAACACGTTAGCCTGTGAATGCCCTGTCTCCCAGTTTCTACTGGCTCAAAACATTGACAACACGTTTTGAATTTAATGCCCTATGTTATAGATTGGAACTTTTTGAGAAAAATGCTATTATTGTAAGTACGTCCTCTTGTGTAATTCAACATCAACATTATGCAATTATCGCAATATTGCTTCCTATCGCTGTTTGTCTGATTTGATAACAGCCTTAGCGCCCTGCACATCAGTCATCAAAAAGTGCTTTCAAGTGTTATCTGAATTTTTTTTTATATATCGAAAAAGACTCGGGAGCAGTGAAGTTCCTGCAAAGCAAGCTCTCTCCCTCTCAGAAAGAAATAAGTGCTCTTTGGATACGTTGCTGTCAGAGGAGTGATATCTGACTCTGTCTCGGGGACTTCACAGAGAGGGACAGCGCAAGTGGATGACTTGGCCTGAAGTGAGTGAGTGAATGGGAGAGGGAAGGAGTTTTGTCTATGAGTAAACCTATGATTAGGGAGGGGAAGGTCAAGCCCATATTCTGACAGGCTACTTTCCATATGCACACTTTTCCTTAACACATCTCTCATATCAAATCATTATTTTTTACTGTCCTCACACACAATCATGCTGTCTCACCCCTCCCTTCCCCGCGTCTCTTCTTTCCCTGCTAAACACTCGCTCCTTCCCTCCTAATCATTTACCAAGCACTTTGTTTCTAGTTCATTCTCACTGGCACCTTGTCTGTCTGCTCGCCCTGTACGTGTGCTGACTAATTATACTTCAGCAACTGAGTAAAACAATTATTTATGTTACATCACTGTACAAGGAACTTTTCTGCACTTGGAGTCTCATGCTGCTATCAGTTTATTTTTTATTCATAGTTAAAATATAATGAAACCTCTCCACTTTTACTTATACACGTTTTCTCCTTTTATATTTTTCATTTCTCTTTTGCGTCACTCTACATGTCTTTCTCCCCATTCCCCCTCTCTTTGGTTTCTCATTCCTCCACCTTCTCTCACCCTTTTTACACCTTTCCCTTTTTTTTTGCTGACACATTCTCGCTTACTCTTTCTCCATCTTTCTCCGTTTCACTCCATCTCACTTTCTTTACCCCTCTTCTCTCTCTACCCTATCCACTCTAATTAGTTTGTGCCCTTCCCTCTTAGTCTTCCACTCTACTTTAGTCTCTCCCTGTTTAACCTTTTCTCTTCCTCTTCTTTTATTACTCTCGCTATTTTCTCTAGACCTTTCACTTACTCCTTTGCTCAAAATTCCCTTGCTTTACTTCAAATGGCCTCTCCACGATGCTCTCCCCTTCTCCCTTTCCCCCTGCCAACTGTCTGCACATCTCTATAAGCATTCCTCTCTCAACCCACACCTCCTTCTGTATTTTATTCTCCTTTTCCTTCTTTTGGTTTTTGTTTCGAACCTAACTCCACCTGAGAAAAATCCTTCTTTCATTCTTTCGTCTCCACTATGTCGCTGCCGTCTCTATATTCTTGATTATCTTGCGCACTCTCATCTAGCAGTCCTTCTCCATGTATTTCTTCCTCCCGAAGTCCCCACTCCCTCTTCTACTCCCTCCTCCTCCTCCTCCACTCTTTACCTGTTTCTCCTTCCCTTCTCTTTATTTCACTGTCTTTTTCTTCCACTCACCTCCAGGTTTCCTCTTTCTGTATCCCTCCCCGCTGATCTATTTTTCTCCTACTACTTCCATATCTCATTATTCCTCTCTAGCTGACACCTCTCTCCAATCTCTACATTCCTATCACATACTTTTCTCTCTTACTTTCCTCGTTTGATATTTCCCCTTCTACCTCTCCCACCTCACTATCCCTTCCTCTCTATCCAACTCCCCATTTTTATCTCTGTTTTCTCCACTATCGGTTTGGTTCACTTTCTTGCACTCTCTTGGTCTCTTTCTCTCTCTCAGCATTATCTCTTCAATATTTTCCCACCTCTGTCTCTTACATTGTTGCATCTTGCTGTTCCTCCCCTCCATCTTTCTCTGTTTATCCCACCGTTTTTCTTTCTCTCCCTCCTCCCCTCATATTCTCTCCTTATTCCCAAATTCCATCTTTATATTTTTGTTTCAATTGCTTTGTCATTCATTCTCTATCGCTCCCTCTGTCTTTCAATTCAATTCAAAATTACTTTATTCGGTATAGAAACAATACCATACAAAGTGCATTATTAATAAACAGGAAGGCATTCCAACCACTGGAAATTACATAATAAAATAAGGAAATATATAAATATTCACAGTCAAATTGTTTCATGTCTTAAGTCATATTTAAAAACGATGTATACAATAAAAACAGGATCCTGGGCAATCTTAGTACAACCAGCCCTTCTGTCACCTAGAAGGATCATAGACAGTTATTCATTGCCTCTAGTGTTCCTTAGTCTCACCGCCGATCTTAAGAAATTTACCATGCTAAACAACGTTAGTGGATCTGCTGACAATTTCAGAAACAGTAATGCCACCTTTGCCTGGTTGAATCTAGTTTGCCTTAAAACGGCTTTTAAAAACATTGTCCTTGGGTACGCATAGAAGGGGCAAATTAAGACGAAATGAAGGGTGTCCTGCGGAGACCACTGGTCGCAGCCGCATGGGCCCTTTATCTCAATGTCTTGTGTGTACCTTGCTGGAACTGATAAATTACTCCAGTATTGGAACTTTCATAGATTCCCATAGCTTGTATCATTCCCCGTCGTCGGAATGGGAGCCTCGGTAAAAAAAAAAATATATATATGGTAGATAAAACAAAAGAAGAAAAATTAGGCCTAGGCCTTATACTATTTTGTAGCCTATAGGTGTCCTTTTGTAAAAAAAGACCCAAATGTAGAGCACCAACCAATCAGAACAGCCTCACCCTGTGGAACCTTCCTGAGAAAGCTTAGAGCCTCAGATTTTCTACCGCACGTTGGTGATAGGGAGTCTCCATAGAGCTCTGCTCTAGTTTTCTTTTGAGGTACTGTTTTCTACTAAATCTTTACAGGATTTCTTAACATCTTTATATAATGCCGGACAAGGAGAAGAAAAGCCTGTTCAGGCCTTGTGCCACATGTTCTAAAAAAAAAAAAACCTTTTTGCTGAGGATAAGCACAAGGATTGTATATACTGCTTATACCCAGATCATAAGGTGGCAGACTTTAAGATCTGCAGAACCTTTTCAACCAAGACCCTACGTGACCGTGAGGGGCGTCTGCTGACATGGTTACAGAAGATGAAGTCGAGAGATAATATTATTTCCAGTGATGAAGAGGATGCTGCTTCAACTACGTCTTCGAAGAGGTCACTGAAGAGGGGTAGGTCATCTGCTTCAGTTTCTTTGGAACCCCCCCTCGAAGGCTGTGCGTGGGACCTCTGACAGGTCTGGCAAGCCTGGGCCTGGCGAATCTCCTCACGGAAGTGAAAAGGAGAGGGAGAGGCCGGTACCTGAGGTACCAAGATCAAAGAAAGATGATGGCTCGGCTGGGCCATCCCATCAGGCTGATGGATCTAAAACTTTGAGGAAGACAGCTGTAGAGGTTTCCTCAGTGGCTAAAGTTAAAGAAGCAAAGACTTCGTCGACGACATCGTCGTCGAGTTTACCACCGACAACGACATCTTCTTTACCGTCGACGAAGAAGAAGCTTCCGTCGACGGCGACGACGAGAACTACACCGTCGACGAAGAAAGCGTCGACGACGACCACGTCGACTAAGACCACGACGAAGACAACTTAGTCGACGACGGCAATTCCGTCAACGATGACAATTTCGTCGACGACGACTATCCCGTCGACGATGACTTCGACGACAAAGCCAATTCTGTCGTCGACGACCTAGACAACGCCACCGTCGACGAGGGAAGGGTCGACGTTAGTGAGGGCTGAGCACCCTAGAAAAAGACGTATTACGCCGGATATGACTTCGCCGAGGAAGGTAGATCCATTACCTCAGGCCTTATTGTTTGACGAGGAAGAATATTCGGATGAGGAAGATGGTGAATTTGGGGATGCATATAGTCCATCACAATTGCACCTAAAGTTTCATGACTCTGAGCCAGAGAATGAATATTTTTATAATCAACAACAACAACAGCAGCAGGATCGCGTACAATATCAGGATGTCCCGAACCAGCAGGGTTTGGTCTCAATGCCGTTGACTCTGCTTACGAGCTATGTTGGAGGAATATCGTAGCAGGCAAGCGTCGCGTCCAGTGCAGGATCAGGCGCAGGAGCAATCTCAATTGTCGGTTGCTTGTTTTTCACGGCCCCAGCATGTAGAGGAGGCTGTAGAAGTTCCTCAGCGGGTAGAGCTTACCCAGGTTGACACTTCAGAGGACGATGAAGTAGATAATCAGGCTCAAGATCCTGATGTGCAATGGAATCAATATGTTATTCCAGATCCTGCATCCCCAATACCGGACCCAATTGACTCGCCTCCGGCGGACGTGGGAGGTTTTCATAACTTAATGGATAGAGCCACAGCACGTTTTAAGCTCACCATGCCGTCAACTTCCACGGATTGTTTTTTATATGATTTCAAGGAGTCATAACGCAAGGCTGTACGCTCCATTCCCATTGTGGAACATATATGGGAAGAGGGAAAGAAGGTGATGCAGGCGCCGGCTACGGTCATTCCAGTCCTTCCGCGCTTGGAAAAGAAATATAAGGCGCCGGATGACAGTCCAGCTTGCTTTGTTGGCCAACCGAGACCGGATTCGGTGATCTCGCAAGCAGCTCAGCGAAAGTCACGCAATCCATCGGCTTCTCTAACAGCTCCACCGGACAGAGAAGGTAGACGATTGAATAACGCAGGGAAGCGTTTTTCGTCTATTGCTAGTTTGCTGGCCAGGGCTTCCAATGCCCTAGCGATCTTGGCACGATATGACCGTCAGATGTGGAGTGACGTCTCGCCATACTTAAACCAGCTCCCTGACGATCCTAAGGCTGAGGCCCAGAAACTCCTGGAGGAGGGACAACGTCCCTCATCGGAAATAATAGATTGCGCGATGGACATTGCTACCACTGCTTTCCGTGCTCTTGGTGGAGCAGCTGTTCTTAGACGTCAGGGTTGGTTGCGGGCGACCTGGTTTCGTCCAGAAGTCAGAATAAAATCTTGGACTTAACCTTTGACGGTGACATGTTGTTTGGGAAACATATTGATGATACTCTACAGGGGATAAAGAAGGACACGGAGACGGCTCGGTCCTTGGGCACATTGCAATATAGGAAGACACCTTTCCGTGGAGCAAGAGGAAGAGGCTTCACATCGACAAGAGGTGGTTACCAACAACAATGTTATACTCAACAATCACAATCGTACAGGCCTCAGTACGGTAATCAGTACTATCAGCGTCAATCGCAAACGCAATCTTTCTCTCGCCAAAGCTCACGTGGACGACAGGGTCGTCAGGGCAGGGACGCCTCCAAGCGTCAATAGCGGCATCCTGACTCTGCCGACTGTTCCTCCGCCCCATGTATCACCGGTGGGCGGCAGGATCTCTCAACATCTGAGCAGCTGGGAACAGATAACATCGGATCAATGGGTATTGAACATCATCCGTCAGGGACACACATTGGAGTTCCAGGATTTTCCACCTTACAGAGCTCCCCACGCCACAAATACGAGACACTTACGCCTTCTGCAGTTAGAAGTTCAACAAATGCTTCAGAAAGGGGCGATCCAGCGTGTCTCTCTATCGCAAAGAGGTGAAGGCTTCTATTCCAGGTTTTTCCTGATTCAGAAGACCAAAGACAAGTAGCGTCCGATCCTGGACTTAAGGGAGCTCAACACCGATCTCGTGAAACTCTCATTTCGGATGATCTCACTCCAGGATATTTTGCGCCTCCTGAATCCAGGCGACTTTATGGCTACGTTAGACCTGGAAGATGCCTATTTCCATATCCCGATCCACCCAGCTCACAGACGTTTCCTTCGCTTCACAGTGGGCAAGAGTCACTTCCAGTTCATTGTGCTCCCATTCGGGTTGAGATCAGCGCCGCGGATATTTACTAAGGTGCTTGCCCCGGTGGCAGCTTTTCTGAGAAGGCAGTCGCTAGAGGTTTTCCCGTACTTGGACGACTGGCTGCTAAAGGCAACAAGTTATCAAGCGGCTGCAGGAGCAGTAGGGACATGTTTGCGTCTCTTCGATCAGCTTGGCTTTCAGCTCAACCAAGAGAAATCTGTCCTTCGGCCGGCCAATTCGGTGAAATTCCTGGGCGCTCTTATCGATGCGCAGGCTTGCAAAGCTTACCCATCGGAAGAAAGAAAAGCAAAACTCATTTCTTCGGCCAGTCGACTGCGAAAGAGGCAGTCAGTGTCAGTCAGGATGTACAAGTCTCTTCTAGGGTCGATTTCCTCCTGTATTCAATTGATTCCGCACTGCAGGCTGCGGATGCGTCCCTTGCAAGAGCAACTAGACTTTCAGTGGAGGCAAGTGGACGGTTCTTTCAATGACAAAGTCAAGGTCACCCTACAGATGAAGCAGGCGGCGGCCTGGTGGATAGAAGGTTCTCACCTTTCGGTGGGTCTCAGTTTCAGAATGCCTCCGGCCCCACACATCATTACAACAGATGCCTCCCTTCAGGGATGGGGAGCGGTCATGCAAGACCTCCAAGTCAGTGGGCATTGGACGCCGGTGGAGGGTCGTCTGCATATAAATGTTCTGGAGCTGAGAGCCATTCGGTTGGCTCCGTTAGCTTTCCTCCCAAGGATAAGGAACTCATCCATCCTAGTGTGTACGGAAACACCACGGCCATGCACTCTGTCAACAAGCAGGGAGGCACAAGATCGTCACAACTGTCCAAGGAAGCTCAACTACTGTGGGAATGGGCGATTTCGCAGGACCTCTCGCTGGTGGCAGAGCATCTGCCAGGCGTAGACAACACAAAGGCGGATACTCTAAGTCGCCTAAGAGCGATTTCTCACGAGTGGGATTTGGACGATTCCGTGATCAAGGAGATTTTTGCCCAATGGGGGACACCAGCGATCGACCTGTTCGCCACGCCGGCATACAAGAAATGCCGGTATTATGCAAGCAGGGAACACCATCGGGGATCGCTGGGGAATGCGCTTTTGATGTCCTGGTCCGGCGCATTTGTTTACGCCTTTCCTCAGTTTCCCCTAATTCCTCGAGTCCTCAGGAAACTCAAGATGGACCGATGCAAGATGATTCTGATTGCTCCCGCCTGGGCTCGCCAGTTTTGGTTCACGGAGCTTCTCCTTCTGTCTCAAGACAATCCCATACATCTACGACCCAGCCAGTCTCTTCTGTCAATGTCCAACGGGCAAGTTCTCCACCCGAACCCGAATCGCTTCAATTGGCAGCATGGCTCCTGAGCACAGAGAGTTCAGAGATCTAGACATTTCTGACGAATGCAGAAACATCTTGGCGCGGGCGCCTAGCACGAATAGGACGTATAGAGCAAAGTGGAAGCGTTTCTACATATGGTGCCAGCTAGAAGGAGTGCACCCTTTTTCATCTGCTCCACATCAACTCTTGCCATATATCCTGTCATTAGCTCATGCAGGTCTTGCCCATTCTTCCATCAAGGTCTACTTGGCGGCAATCTCCAGATACAGAAGAACAAGATCAGGTCCTTCTCTTTTATCAACAAGAGTCATAAAGCAATTCTTAAAAGGACTGTTTAGAGTGTTTCCACCAATCCGGCCGCCACCTCCTGTGTGGCATCTAAATGTGGTCCTGGCCCAACTAATGAGGCCCCCGTTTGAACCAATTCATAAGTCTGACTTGAAATTCTTGTCATGGAAGGTGGCTCTTCTCCTCGCTCTAACCTCTGCGAGGAGGGTGGGAGAGCTACAGGCTCTGACCATTAAAGAGCCCTTCTTGCAGTTCAAAAATGACACCTTGATCCTTAGAATGAACCCAAAGTTTATTCCTAAGGTTCCTACGGACTTTCACCTGAATGAACCAATTGTTCTGAATTCCTTTTTCCCTCGGCCTTCCACTCCGGCCGAAAGGGCACTTCATTCTCTAGACGTCCAGAGATGTCTAAAATTCTATCTTCAACGCACTGCTGGGTTTAGGAAATCACCTCAGCTGTTTGTAATCCTTTCTTGTAGTACCTGATTCCCTGCATGGATTCCGAGTCCCAACCCAAATCTTCCCAGGTCCCTTGCATTGTCAGGTCCACATAGGTGATTAGGCCGCCCTTAGCACGTCTCATGGTTGTTTTGCGTGCCGGGACAAAAAACATTTTATATCCATCTAGGTGAGGGGCACAGATATTAGTTTCCCAGGTTTCCTGGAGGCAGATGATGTGAAATTTCCTGATAAAATATAACCATTCTTTGTTTTGTATTTTCGCCGATAATCCTGCAATATTCCATGAGACCGCTCTCATCTCGCTGGTTGTGAGATTATCCGTGCAATTCCCCGTGGTGCCCTTCCCTGGTATTAAAGGCGTCTCCAGCCATCTTACAGAGAGGTCATTGCCCCCCCTCAGCTGTTCCCCGTGCGCTTCCAAAGGGGTAGGGTTACTAGACTCTTTTGTGCATGCCATTCCTTTTGCTTCAGTCCTAAGGGGGCTCTCCTGTATTCTAGCGTCTTCAGGACCCTCCCCTACTCCCAGTCAATCTAATTCGTCCAGTATGAATGCGTCAGCAAGTGGTGTGTATCTGTTGGTTACTGGTTTAGGCCAATCCTCCCCTCCTGGAGCATTCATGAACCACCTGTAGCCTACATTGCCTAACTCTCTGACTGTGTCCTTATAAAAAAAAAAAACCTCAAGGGCAACATTTTAATACAGGACCCACCGTCTACCTCATGGGGGCCCCACTGCCAGGAGGAGAGCAAGTCCCTAACTAACTCTGGGTGTCTAAGGTTTACGATTAAAGAATCTCCTGCAAACTTCTTCTTACTGGCTCCTATCCATGCCACCCTCCTTGCCATGAGAATGTGCCTGTGGTGGAATGTGCTCTTTGTGTTTTTAGCCATCCAATGTGCTGCCTTATTAATCAGGGTTCTTGTTGTTTAATCTCTATCCTGGCTGCATGCTGGAACCCGTGTCAATACTATAGTGCAGGGACAAGATGCCGGCGGTAAGTCCAGGGTCTGGAGGCCCTGGGTACTGCGTACATGGTCATTTGAGTTTGTTTGGGGCAGTGGCACTCTTTCTTCCCTCGTTATGTGTGGTCGCAGTAGAGGGGTTGGGAGTATTACTTGGCCCCAAACTTATTGGACTCCTGGTGTTTGCCCTTAATCCCTCCCTGGATACCTCTCTCCCGCCTGTTGGTTTATCAACCTGAGAGTTTCCCTCCGCTATTCCCTTATTGGTGCTAGCTGGCTCCGGGCAATGCAGGGACCCTGTCCTCTCATCCGCCGCCCGTGCACTATTTACAGTTGGTTGTCCCCTATCTTGCTCTAATATCCTGCATATTTTCCCTTCTAATCTATTTATTTCTTCAAGCACAGGCCCTCTGTCTTTCTCTCCCGCTCACTAATTCTCTTACTCCCAATTTCTGTCTTTCTTTCTGTCTCTCTCATTTCAATATTTATTGGGATACTTCCCAGACAAACTTTCATGGACCGGTATCAGTCGTGCAATTTGGTTCACATACTCTATGCTGTCTACCTTGCTCCCGGTTGCCCCCATACGAACCAGACTCTCATTGGGTTACAGAAGTTTATGTTCCGTTTCGACATAGAATGAATAGCCATATGTGTGATGAATGTACAGTGGGGGGTTAGCTTCCTTTGGCATAGCCAATAGGTCTCGCCTTTGCGACCTTATACGTGTTTAATTATCCAGCACAATATCCTTGGTGCAACAACATCAACTGTTGCATGGCTAAACACTTATAAGGTCCCAAAAGCGAGACCTATTGGCTATGCCAATGCTTGTTTGATCATTTTATCTGTATATTTATCCATATTTATTTTGCGATTAGTTTTAAAAATGGAGCCTCACTAGGTATATTACCACATTTATTTAACTGGCAAATGTAGAATAGAATAGAATAGAATAGATGTAGACTTGTAAAGCGCAAATTGCTGCCCGGAGGCGTCCAAGCGCTAGAGTAGCCAGAACCTGCCAGAGAACTGAGAAGAAAGATAGCTATGGTTTAAAGGGGGGAGTTAAAAAGGAAGGTCTTTAGTTGTTTACGAAACACAGAGAGGTTGGGATTGGCTCTGAGATGCAGTGGCAGGGTATTCCAAGTTCTGGACGCATTGTGGGCGAACGTCCTGCCGCCTGATCTGGATCTTTTTATTCTCGGAGCCACTGCTAGAAACGTCTGGCTAGAGCGAAGACTTCTGTTGGGAATGTAGTGAGTAACTAGGTCGCAGGTAATGCTGGGGCCAGTGTCCCAGAAAGCTTGATGGGCTATGCACATTGCCTTAAAAAGAACTCTGAAGGACCGGTAGCCAATGAAGGCTAGCCAGTCCGGCCCTCACTGATTGTCTACGCGGGATCTTGAGCAGTAAACGCGCTGCGCAGTTCTGCACTATCTGCAGTCTGCGCAAGGTGTACTCTGGGGCGCCGAGATAGAGCACGTTGTTAAAATCAAGGCGTGAGTGTATAACACCTTGTATAGCCACCTGTTTGGCTTCCATGGGAAGGAGGGGAAAGATTTTATTTAACATCCTCATGATGCCAAAACAGGTGGCTGATAGTTTTGTGGCCTGAACGTTGAAAGACAGAGATCTGTCCAACCACACTCCAAGGCTCTTGATTTTGTTTTTGGGAGCTGGAGGGGGACCCAGACAAGGGGGCCACAAGGAGGGGGGGGAGGACAAGATCTGAAGGGCCTAGGAGCATCAGCTCCGTTTTTGTCCCCATTCAACTTGAGGGATGATGAAGACATCCAGGTCTTCACCTCCTCTAGGCATTCTCTAAGCCCACCTGGCGCAGGCCGGTTTGCCTCCTGCGCCAGTGAGACCACCAGCTGCGTGTCGTCCGCATAAGAGATGATCTTAACCCCGAATGGACGGACGACATCAGCCAACGGCCTCATGTACAGGTTGAAAAGTGCGGGGCTTAGAGAGGAGCCCTGCGGAACTCCGCACTTTAGAGGTCTGCTGGAGGACACGGACTCACCCTCAAAGACTCTAAAGGATCTGTCCTCCAAGAAGGACTTAAACCACGACCAGGCTTTGTCCTTAATCCCGGCGCAGGACAAACGGTCCAGTAGGGTGTCATGACTGGTCGTGTCAAACGCCGTGCTTAGGTCAAGGAGGATCACTGCCACTGATCCTCCTTGATCCAGGATTTTTCTAGCTTCCTCTGTGACCATGAGGAGAGCGGTCTCAGTCCCATGTTTCGGTCTGAAGCCCGTCTGGGAGGGGTCTAGGAAGTTTACTAGCTGTTGATTAATATGTTTTTCCAAGACATAAGACAAAATGTTTACTCTTGTTTGAATGTCCAATGGGTTTTAGCTAGTTACAGTGTAAAACAGTCAGTTGAAACCATTTATCCAGTACAACAGCTTAAATCATTGTACTGCTGCAGTTATTTAAGCTTCATTTTTCAACCTTCCCCTGGCAGTCAATCTGCACGGCCATTAAGCCTTGCACTTATGATTGACAGTAGTAAGAATCATCCAAAATAAAACCTATTTTCCGTATTTATCCATATTTAAAAGTAAATACAGACAGGAAAATACATGATTTTCTGTCTGTGCTTTTCTGTAAAAATGAGTAAAAACGGAAAACTGTGAGCCTTATACATAAATGACCAGCAGATAAAGATATGCTGCCCAATGTCTATTTCAACTGCTTTGGTCCAAGAAGAGCGGACAGGCTGACACAACTATGTGAATCTTTAGAATCTGTGCTTTGCGACCACACCAACTACGAAGTTCTAATCCGTGTGGACTTTAATCTACGTCACCAGGGAACAGCATTACCAGGCCCTTTCGCAGTGGGTCTCGCTATCAACCCGTTTGCAGTCTACTCTATAATCATGGCCTTAAGTCCATTAAGTACACATTGGAAAATAAACCTGCATCCAAGGAAATAAGTTCCCTGGACAAAGTTTTCTCTACTTACAAAATCCTTATAGAAAGTAGAAATGTCTTCATTAAACAAGTGCGATCACCTCCCTTTCCTCATGCTATAAATGCAAGTACAACCAAGTGCAAATGTCCTAAGACAGTGGGCATCTCTTCTGGCCATGAAAACGGGGCAACTTATTAAAATAAACTTGTGTCCTATGGGTATGATGAGATTCAAAACTTGGAAATCATCTAAAGGTTCCCACCTCAAGAACCAAAATGGCAAATACCTACTAGATAACAGGGACACAATTAACAATGAAATCCGCCTTGCCTTAGGCAACCCCTCAGTGCCTCAAAGAATGTCCACTAAAACCCCACAAAAATAGGCCCTATAACGGAAAGTAAGTGGAATATGCAAAGACTCCTTAAAGTAAGCCAAAAAGTGAGTAAAAATCAAGCAGAATTGAAATGCAGTCAAGACTATGGTCACTGTTGCGGTCTAGTTGCATAAGATGGGTCGCCAGCTCACCCCGGAACCACTACCATACACTGTATCACTCTCTGGCCAGGCGTGGCCAGAGAGCATAAATAAAGGGGCCGGAGTCGCTCGAGACTTCCGGCCAACACTGTAAGCTGAGTTTGCGTGTCATTTGCTTTACTGCTTGATATCGGACCTACGGTCCCTGAATGTCTAGTGGCCAGGGCCGGTCCTAGGACTTTTGAGGCCCTGGGCAGAAAGGCAATGTGTGAGGCCCCCCTAATTTGCATACAGCGTGAAATCACAGAACATGATATCACAGGAAGTACCATCAATTGTTTATTTTTAAGCGACTTTGCCAGAAGCAACTTTCTTGGTGAGGATATCAGTAAAACAATAACATAAATATTAACACTATTAGAATAAGCACATATTTTACATTTCAATTAACTGGACATACATTGTTAGTCACACTGGATGGAAAGGTTTAGCCTAGGTCTCTCCAAAACATATAAGTTCAATCAGATGTTAAGTATTTGTTTCCAGATTAGGGCATTAGATACGTATATGTGCATGAGGTATTTATATAGGCCAGGGAATGGGCCACTCAATTAATACAGCGCTTGACCATGCCTGTGAGGCCCACACAAGGGACTGCCTGTTGCTGAGTCATTCCCACCATGGTCCAGCGCAGCAAACGACAGGGGAGGGCCCTTCCTCCCCTAGCAATTGCAGCATCGGGTAATGGCTGGGATCCCTTGATGAAAAGAATCAATCCCTAACTTCTAAAAGTGAAGATAATGCTCCACCCAACCTATCCCTTGGCATACACCTGGGACAAAAGTCAGCTTTCCATCATTACTTTGCAGGACACTAAGCGTGCTTGTGGTTTCACCAAGAAGATGTATATATGGAGGTTACCAAATATCGCTGAGTTCATTTTGAGGTTTTCATTCCATGACACCCTGTCCTAAATCAGACTCCTATTCTCTTTAACATATAAAGAATACTGGGAAAGTTATGCATCTTCAAAAAAGCTATCTTGGTTCTTCTACTTGACCACATTTTTTGATCTTGGGCAAATCATGTTCTTCCTGTACCTTTAACTCCTTATCAGCCATTCTCTCATGGGCTGACTGGCTATTATCTGAAAGATTTTATGGAGAGTGCTGCTCGTTCTGGGGTGATTCATTCCCACTGTTTATATTTCTCAATTTTAGCAACTCTAAATGTGAAACTGTTTAATAAAGTGACCTGTGTATGGCACTTCCTTTGGTACAAGTCCTTCATCCCAGTTACCACGTTAGTAGATGTTGCCCTCTTGCACCGCTGTAAAGGAAAGCCATTGGTAAGACAATGCCACTAGGCTATACTGCTTCAGGCTTACCAGCTACACTGATTGTTTTATACACCATATTGATTAGACTACTTGTCTGAATCAGTTCCTTGGCAAGCAAAAAGGGTTAGACGTTTGATATCCTGCAGGAACTCACTACAGTATGCTGTGTAAGCATATAAAGGAAAAGCAGAGCAATCCAAGAAACTGCCTTCCTCTTTTGGTGGGCCTCCCTAGACTGGACCATGGCTGTGATGTCCAGGGGAGTGAAGGCCTCTCCTGGATCATGGCTGTGAGGTGTAGGTGAGCTGGCTAGTGGTCTAGCAATGGTGCCATGGGTCATGGTTACTGCAAGGGAAATTAACCAGTCTCGTCCCACCCCGCCCGATCCCTAAGATGGATATACAATACATCCATAATTCTGGTAAATATAGTCCAAAGCACCACGGGGTCCAGTGCCATTGAACATTCTGCACTAATGATGCCTAACACCCTGGGAGGGGCCACATTCCATGGGCCTCACAGTCATAGTCCTGTCAAAGAGAGACATAATCTAGGTACATAGGGGACCTAACACCCTACAGTTCCACTTTCACAGCACCTGCTGCACTTTAATTAGCCACGCCTCTACAAGGGGTCTCACAATCATGGTCTTGTGATGTGAGGCCTGGCAGCGGAAGAACATGTTTGAGAGAGGAGGGGAAACTGTGCCCTAGTTGCGGTGCATTGAGCCCTGGGGCAAACAAGGTAAATTGTTCCTCCGTCCTCTGAATGGACAGTAAAATACAGCCATAATGTAAGTAGATTGGCCCCAATACCCCACAAGGCAACAGTGACATTGCACGTTCTATTCTATCTATAGCTACAACCCTCAGAGCCATGGTCCAGTGCTGGCAAGCCTAGGACAGAAGGATCCCTTTCTTGGGTCTCGGAGCACTAGACCAAGGCTTTAAAGCCTAGGAGCGGATAGGCTTTTCCAGGTCCTCACAGCTCTAAGTCATGGCTCTGAGGTGCATGTGAGAAGGGACCAGTGGCAAAGTATGGGCTTTGATGCAAGTAAACGATGCTGGACAGTAAAACTCAGGAATACGTTTGGTGCAGTGCCTCCTTGCCACCCATGTACCCTGGTGCCATAGCATCTGCTGCACCGATAGCTACACCCATGTGAGAGCGACCCCCCCCATGGTCTCATGCCCATGGAATTTTGCCTCAAAGCTCATGGGTGGGCACTCCCTGCCCTGGGCATTCAACCACGGCTGAGGGGGCCAGGGGAGAATCTGCCCTCAGCCTCAGAGTGGAGAAACATGGCTGTGAGGCCTATCAAAGAGAGGCAAGTTGCATAGCAATAGTGCTATGGCCCTGGTGCAAAGGAAAAGCGTCCCTTCAACTTTGTCCACTGTCTGCACACTAAAATACTGCCATAATTTGGGTACCTTGGGCACCTGATACCTCTGGCTTGGTACTAGGTGTAGCTGAAGGAGTCTACCTCCCTTAGGCCTTGCAGCACTGGACCATGGCTTTGTACCCTAGAGTGCCCCGCTCCCAAACCCGCCTGCCTTTGGTCTCTCAACCATGGTCTAGAGCAACGAGGCCTAGGAGAGCAGAGACCAGTGTAATGGCGGCCTCTTCCCTGCGTCTCGCAACAATGGTCTGGCGCAGCAAGCCCAGTTAATGGGGGATTTCTCTGCTGGACATTCCCCATGATCCAGAGCTATAAGGAGCTGGGGGTGGGTAGGAGCTCTCCCCTGGGCCTCACATCTATGATCTAGCATTGTGAGGCCAAGGGGGTGTGGTCCCGCACCACTATGTCCCCAGCAGTGTTCTAGCGCTGCTAGGCCAAGGGAAGGGTGGTCCCATCTCCAGAGTGGGTCCCATCCCCTGGTCCTCAAATCTACTGGCTGGTGTGGCAACGGCCATGAGAGGAGGCCCCACGGACTTGGGCCTCACATCAATGGTCTAGTCTAGCTGCAGGTCTCAAAGGAGAAGAGTCTCCATTCCTGGTCCACATAGATGCAGGGATGTGGAATTCCTATAGCCAGACGCCCAGGACATTTTGTTTGGGGTCAAGGGCAACAAGTTTTAATGTGTATTTTGTCCTTGGGACAAGTAGGCACAACCCCCTGCAGCACAAACCCTTTGGCTGCCAGTTTGCAGTGCCACATTAAGGGTCAGGGAGGGCACTGTCTGCAGTTAAGTTAATATTTGTCTGCATATGTCAATGCTGTTCAAACTTGTATTTATGGTTCATTAATTTAAAGCCTTTATTATTAGGGTGAGCGCTCTAAGGAAATGTAAATTCGGACTGCACTACTGATAGGGGTTCCAGTATAAAAATATGTGTACACGGTTTCAAAGTTTAGCAATATGAGGTTATGCATAATGGTCCCAGAATGCTCTCTGATTAGATGCAAATATTTGCATTAGCTTGAAAGCAAGATTAATGATTATTTGCTTTTAATATAAAATGTTGCAAAAAAAATTAAAGTAGGGAAAAAAATCATTTTGCTAAGCTACCGTAAAATTTCAGGTTCCATTTCATTGCAGAATCATTTAGTAAAATGTGTAGATGCATGCTAGTATTTCTCAAAAATATTCATATTTGAAAATCAGTATAACCAGTTTCAATAAGATTAATGGATAAAAATAAACAAGCTTTGGCAAATCCAGTTGGTCTGAAATTGGTGTCAGCTTTTTAGTTTTGGCAATGCGTGACTTGTTTTAGCATGGTTTTTGAAAAACCTTATTGATGCTAGAGCTGCCGGACTCTCACCATTATAACAAACATTGGCAAAAGCAAAAATTGTTTTTTGTCTCCAAGCACACACTACCACATTAGTTATTGGCACTGAACACAACTACTTTTTGTACAGATATGCTCCTTGTGAAAGAGCAGAATGCGATCACTCAGTGAGGGAGAGTGCAGCTGTATGGCTTTCGTGAATTTACAAAAGTAGGGCAAGAAATTGTACTCCTAGAAAATAATTGTGAACTGCATTTTAGCATGAGCACATATGAAGGTGTAGATTTGCTCATGCAAACACCTTAGTATTTGCAAGTCCATTTTCCCTCCAACCACTTTTTCCCCAACTCTGGAAGAAGGTGTACGTCTGCCATTATCAAGAGTACATTTCCAACATTTCTCAGTATGGGAAAATATTAGAGAAGAGTTTTTGAAAACCCTTAAACATGCAAGTTAGTAGATTTGCACAGACTCAAAAGGGCATTCCAACCCTGGAACTATTGCTTACCACTACCTTCAGTCCCAGTATGTAGAGCTGCCGAAACTTGGCAACATAAAGGGATTGCTAGTATTCAAACACTACTATGGTATGAGCCCTGGCATAATCAGAGAGGCTATATAACTGCTCTTATATAATGAGATTGCTGCCATCATTTGTCACCGCACTACATGGCACCCAAGGGACAAGTGGATTTTGTTACAGGACAAGTAGATTTATGAAGCAACCTGTCCCATGGACAAGTAGATATTTTAATAAATTCCACACCCCTGTAGATGTGACCCATCACAGAGTCCTAGGAGAAAGGGGCCGGTCCCCTGAAGCTCACAGGCATGGTCTAGCACTGTGAGGCCATAGGAGAGTGGCCAATTTCCAATTTTGGTTTCACAGGGTGCTTTGTGCCTTTTGAGACACATTGTGTTTGCTGAGACATCCGAAGTTTCTTGAGTAGCACAGAAACTGCAAGTCACATAGGAGAATTTTGGAATCTCTGCCTCTGACACAAACCATCTTAAAATAATTCAGCTGGAGACTGAGTTTATTGATTGTGATTGCTATTCATACTATAAGTGATTTTTGATCCTGTTACCACGTCCTGGAGTAAGCTCCAACTACTCACTATTGTAAACTTTGTGTGACACGTTTACAAAATGAACTCTGGTATTCATATGGAATGAACTGCTTAAGCTTTTAAACACCACTAGCAAATATCAGTTTCTAGTAGTAACATCCACCACAGGACCTTTGCCCAGTGGGTATGTTTTAGCCAGGGAACTGTGCTATTTGACATCTAATCTCAGCTTTACCATTTCACTTGAATATGATGGAAATAAACAATATAACTAGAATGACATTTCCCTGCGAAGGGCACCCCCTTGGCCAGTGGACTAGCTGTAAATGTGGAACGAGGAGCCACAGTTTTTAACCTCGGCCTCCCACCTGAACAAATTGTGTGTTCTTGGGCAATCACTTTTCTTAACTTATTGTTGTGCTGCTTTTTTGGGCAATGTTGGGAGTATTTAGATTCCATTTAAAAACTGCTAGAAAGCGTATGATTACAACATGGACTACGGTCCTGATTATGACTACAGCAGTCTACCCGCCGTATTATGACTTTGGCAGTTGGACTGCCACAGTACAGCTGCAACCAGTCAAAAGCTGCAATATGCTGCAGCACCGCCGAGCATATTACGATTTGCCCTACTGCCATCCTTTTCATGGCGGTGAGACTGCCATGAAAACGGTGCTGGAGAGGCAACTATGGGGGCCATATGAGGGCCCCCTTGCGCCTCTGTGCATGGGGTGAGTGCAGAGGGGATCCATGTTGAGCCCCCCTGTATTTTTGCACCTTCAGTTCCTGCACGGGAAGGAATGCATGAGATGGTGCATTCTTTCCTCTGCAGGAACATACTGCTGCAGTTTCATGGCAGTCCTTTCTAAGGCTCTCCTGCCTTAGCGAGGCACCGCTGCAGCACAGCCGCCCATCAAGGAGTACAGTTGTAATCCGGGGGGGGTGGTGTGGGAATGGCTTTGGCAGTCCTCCCATGGAGCACTGGTGTGGCGATCCATAGGAGGACCAGTGAGCATATTATGAGTTGCCTCACCGCTATCCGTTTCATTGCGGTGAGTCTGCCATAAAAAGAGTTGTGGTGAGGCAACAAACGGGACCCTAACAGGGCCACCTTGTGCCTCTGTGCATGGGGGTGCGTGCGGGAGGGGCACATGTTCTGCTGCCCTGTATTTTTGCACCCCCAGTTCCTGCACAGTACGGAATTCATGACATGGTGCATTCCTTACCGTGCAGGAACGTACAGCGGCAGTCCCATGGCGATGCCTTTCTAAGACACTGCTGCAGCACATCCGCCTGCCAAGAATTAGTCTTAATCCGGCGGGCAATGTGGGGGCGGCTTTGGCGGTCCTACCATGGAGCACTTATGTGGCGCTCCACAGGAGGACAGCCAAAGTCGCAATCAGGCCTTAAATATTATCTGGGAGAGAAGTGCCCAGTCGCATGGTATATTCGCCAAAATGCAATATAGTGGTAAATGTATAGCCAGGGCCACTAAAACTATGCAATTGTGCGGCCAGGGTAGTTTTTCCGATAATTATGGAATTGCCACATTTGCCACATAATCCATCATCTGCTCCATAATCTCCAGATTTAATCCCTAAAAAATGTTTCTTGCTCTACGGTTCAAAAGTTACTAAAAACCCAGCAACATGTTGCCATGCAATGAAAGGCCCAATTCAAAGGTTCACTGGTCACCTATTGTTTTCTTATTACTATGTTTGGGTGTTGAATTGATACGAATGACGGCAGGCTATGCACCAACAGTGTTAACAAGCGTAACATGAGAGAAGAATTAAGTAATACTGTGATCAAATATACTGCATTACACTGCATACATTTTTTACCACATAATTTAGTGAACCTTCCTGCACAATTTGGCTGTCCTCTGCTGCATAATTACAGTGGGCCTGTGCATTGCCTTTACAACAAGTAGGAGTGTGTCACAGTCCTGGCTCTACTAATTTAATAAACTGTTTGTACCTGGGCAAATAATAATCTCCTTGTTCCTCTTTTAGTGATTTAACCTTGTGACAGCCATTTGAAATAACCTTACAGGGCATACCCTCAGTACAGGTCCCTGGAATAGGTTTCATGCACTCATTTAAGGCTGTTTGCATTTTCGGAGTTTAAGGCTCCACTGAAGTTGCCTTGCGCGGGACCCCTCGTGTGCTGCACTGCGTCCCTGTTGCCGTCCACAAGCACCTCTTTGACAGCTCATCAAGGGCTGAAAGAGAGGTGCTTGTCATTTGAAGGGTTAAAAGGGTGGGATTTGGGGTGTCCTGCAGTGCCTTTGTGTGGGCAGCAGTGACACTGGATCCCCAATCAAAGGAAGTGATTAGCCTGGGAGAGCCCCTTTGTTCCCTGAGCATCCTACTTATGATGTAAAGCTGCGAAGCCCCCCAGGCCCCTTTCCTAGTGCCTCCCACGCAGTCATGGCAGTGTGGCGAGGCCCAGGGAAGTGCGTCCTTGCACTTAATATTTTCAGAGGTGCACGCACATGATTGCGAGGCGAGGCCTTGGGCCGCGCAGCTCTACATCACAGTTGTGAGGCCCAAGGCAGGAGCTTTAGAAATGCGGGCCCCTTGTTGGTCGGCTGGGCGGGGGGCCCTGGGCAGCTGCCCACACTGCCCATGCCTAGCGCCGGCCCTGCTAGTGGCGCTATCCATTCTGGCCGGAAACGACCCCACTACAGTCACTAAACAAACATAAACATCTGGCTTGGGCAGCTAAACGTGAACAAGTGGACAAAGAGTGTTTACACATATATATTCCTTAATATGCAAACTGTTTCTGATGTATCTGTATGAATCTGCCGGACTCAAACTATGCCCAGAAGGCTAAACAAGCATTGGCATAGCCAATAGGTCTCGCCTTTGGGATCTTATAAGTATTTATGCAGCACAATATCCTTGGTGCAACAACATTAACTGTTGCATGGCTAAACACTTATAAGGTCCTAAAGGTGAGACCTATTGGCTATGCCAATGCTTGTTTTCTGTAGTTTTAGATAGCGCAAACTCGACCCTAATGTATTGAAGCGCTTTACATTAGCACTAATTATATTACACAAGGGCATATTCATTGTTGGTAGGCACGGGGACATGAAGTGATTTTCCCAGAATCACAGTATGTTGAGCAGCCGCCGAGACTCGAACCTGCTGCTCCAACTAAAAAGTCGGCAGCTCTGTTTGTTACGCCAGATCCTCTCCCCTCATGGGAGGAATAGCGCTTATACCGACAAAATGACACTTCGAAGCACCGAGAGGCAGCAGGTTTTGAAGGAGGGAACATGACAGGGAACATGAGAAAGAAGAGGGAGACGAAGGAGAAGGAAGAAACTGTTGATGGGAAAGGGGTATGAGAGAGTGAAAACGGGAGAATGTGAGACGAAAAGAGAGACCAGGACATGCATAAAGGGAATGGGGGGCACAGGAGAGAGCAAATGAGGGAATGTTAGAGCCAAGGAGGGAGGACAGAAGGCATGAGGAATCAAGAGAGACTAGAGAGAAACAGAAGATAGAGCAATGGACGAAAGATGCAAGATAGAACAGGACAGGCAAGGAGGGAACAGAACGGAAAGAGAGAACAGCGGCGGAACAGAGGAACGAGAGAACAAAAGGAATGACCAGTAGAGGAAATAAAGGAGGAGGAAATAGGATAGTCCGGGACTGAGGATAGGGAAGGAATTAACTGCGGTGGGAAAGATGGTGGGAGTGTAGAAGGGAACAGGACAGGAATTAATGGAACAGATGAGGCGGCTGGGGAACCAGTATTGTAAAGGCAAGTGTCAGCGCTCAAGTAAAGCTGACTTAAGTTATTAGGAGCAAACAACGTCTTTGGAGACTAGCTGTGTACGCTTTAACACATTATACCTCATGCCGTGCGTTGTGAAGGCTGTGGTTTGAAAGTCCCAGTGGGTGGAGCAAGCTTCGTTCTTTAATTGTAAACTAAGATTGAGTCCGACTGTATAAACATGAGAGCAATAGTGGAGTCAGCAGATAGTGAGAAAAGCAATGTAGACTGAAATTTCCGTAGCAATATAGTGCGAACAATTGGGATGTCACGGAGTGATCTGGTGCAAGGAGACGGCGTCCAAAGTAAACAAGAATGAAATTCCAAAGGCAGGGGAGAGGGGCTGCCCCAGGACCAGGGGAGACTAAGATAGGAGGGGAAGGAGAGCGAGCTGTGAGGAGAGGGCAGAATGAAATCAGGAGAGTCTGAGATAGCAGGGGGAAGGAGAGCGACCTGCAAGGGGTTGTTTAATGACTTGTTTAATAGAACGAACATATACGTAAGCATTGGAGGTGAACACTTACTTACATGCTCCATCTCAGATGCGTGAAACTTGTTTAATTTTGTAGATACAGCTAATGTTCGTAAGAGACATTGATTGCATAGGGAATGTTTCCTCATGTAACAAGAGCGGCCGGGAAACTGAAAGTACGGCCGGCCACCGGCCAGCCATGAATAATTAGGGGAGGAGAAGCCGTGGCCGGCCAGCCATGAATAATTAGGGGAGGAGAAACCGCACAGCGCACGCTGGGCGAAGCCCTTTGATGTGCTGTGCGGCCGTTAAAAAAAAAAAAAGCAATTAGAAGGGAGGGAGGCTGATGCGCGTGCTTGTTTGCTCACGTGATTCACGTGAACTTAATGAAAACCACAGCGCAAGAAGCCCTTGGTTTCACTAGGATTTCGAGCACTTGAATTCTCGCTCCGCTCAATGCGCTTGCGCGCATTGATAGGTCGCGAGACCTAAAAATGTAATTGAAGGGGCGTGGCCAGCAACATGGCCGACTAGCAGCATCTGCCGGAGCTCTTGCAGCCCGAACCAGATCCTCAGCGATATCCTGTCCTTCTAACCGCCAGCTGCTGCATAGAAGTGATGCGCCCCGGTCCATCAAGCCAACGGGCATCCTTTACCTGGTCTACACCTTTTAGATGCCAAGGAAAAGGAGGGAGGGAGAAAATATGGGGTGCGATACGCGGCTCCCCAAACTGGCAACAGTGAAAATCTAGCCGAGGATAACCGCTCCACGTTGAGCGAAGAGGACGAAACTCTGCCTCCCTGCCCCCCTTCCTGACGCGCTGGGAATGGTAGACCTGCCGAGTACCACTTCAAGATTAGCATAGTGACCTGAGTGCAGCTGGCGATGGTGCGAAGACCTGGGCCGAGCCAGTGCGCAGGTGAGAGGGGGTGGAGTGAGCTGCGTCTGCCTGTGGAGAGCCGAGATCTGAGGAGGGCGACCCTGGGCAAAATATTTAGAGGCCCAGAGGGGGCCCATCGGAGGTGTGCCGACCCAAGCACTTGATGGGACGAAGTAATTGAAGAATCAAACTCACTCCCAAGAGCAAACAGTGCCTCGGGGCTGGGTCCTGTGAGACCTGCCCCACGTCGGGCGAAGGAGACGATGCCGGAGCTCCGCGCTGCACTCCGGGAGGGCCGGAAGATTAAGAATCCGCAGTGCAGTGCCCTGGGAGACACGGGGTCAGGCTCCATTGCCTGCCCCGGGACCTCTTTGCGGCATTGCCTGTACCAGCGAGAGGGATGCAGCTGAGGTCCTGAGAAGGCTCATCGATAGGAGTGTGACGACCAGGCCCGGCTCTAGGAATTTTTATTCGGGTGAGCCACTGCAGGCCCAATTTGTCTCTTATGTCTAGCCAGGGCTGCTTCAGGGCCCTCCTTTACCTCTCCTTAGTCTTACAAGGCCCAGTAAAAAACACTCTTTTCCAAATCTCTTTCTAAATGTTCTCACTCTCAAAAATTGTTTTTTTCCATTTAATGTCCCTTTGATGGAAAGAGAAGGTTTCTGAGGTGGGAGTATAATGCAAGTGACACTACTCGGGCTCCCTGTGTGTGAACCTTCCAGGAGAATCCCTCTTCATTACTACCTCGAACTGAGCGCGGACTCTGCAGCGCACTCCCTTCCAGGCCTGATTATCCACTTTTCTACCACCCCTCTCCAGTGCACCTTATCTCATAGCTGTCCTTGGGCTCCAGCCCCATATCAGCCACCAACCGGTTCCACTTTCATTCTTTCCAGAAAAAAACATTAGTAAAATCACCTTCAAATGGGAAACATTGAATATAGCAGTAAATGTAATTAGAATGTACTCTAAAGTATGTTCCACAGATGCCCTAATGACCCGACTGGTAATTAAATAACCAAAAACAGAAAGGCCATGACAGGGCTGCCTTTAGCGCTGGCGCCAAAGTTTTTTTTAGCACCCCACCAATTACCTCTTTCTCCGTAGATACCTTTACTACCACCCTCCAACCGTGCCCATCATCTCTCCGTAGCCCCTCCCCCTCATGACCTCCTCCTCAGAATCCTTCACTACCACCCTCCAACAGTGCCCTTCATCTCTCCGTAGCCCCCCCATGACCTCCTCCTCAGATTCCCTCACTACCACCCTTCACCAGTATCCCTCATCTCTCCATCACTTCCCCCACCCCATGACATGACCTCCTCGGATTCCCTCACTGCCACCCTCCATCAGTGCCCCTCATCTCTCCTTAGCTCCTCTACCCCATGATCTGCTCCTCAGATTCCCTCACTGCCACCCTCCACTAGTTCCCCTCATCTCTCCATAGCCCCTCTCGGCCTCCTCCTCGGATTACCTCACTGCCGCCCTCCTCCAGTGCTCCTCATCTCTCCGTTGTCCCTCTCTGATGCATTTCATTTGTTGTATAAGGCTACTCATATCCGTGCAGGGTGTCACAGTACTTTACATCACGCACACATTATACAGAGACAATAAATCCGTCTACAGGGAATGTCACATAAGGCAATGAGGATTACAAGGTGTAGGAATCACATGTCATCCATACTAGTGGGCAGTATATTTTAAGAAGGTTTGGTCTGGAGAAGCACAAACTCCGGATTTAAAGAGTACTCCAGTGGTTCGGGTGTTGGCATTACTGATAAAAATGTATAACTGCCTAAACAAACTCTTTTTAGCAGCATTTGAATAATGAAAGACCGGAGAAGTTCTAACTATATCACATCACAAAAAAAGCCAAGTGTGTATGCAGCTCTTTGATGACAGTTCCTAGGTCACTGTTCAATCTTAGGATTGCAACTTCTAAACTGTGAGTAACACACAGATATCTGTCACAAAGGCAGTAACCCACTGAGCTAGCCACATAAAATTCAGTTTATCTGCATTTAAAAAACTACCAACATCGAAATGATTGCTCTCCAGCTGGATCATATATCACCAGTTGTTGTACATCGGTGGCAGATTCACTGTGAAGTTAACAAAAAGAGGGTTCCTTCTCCTGGGAGTAAATAATGCTTAAGATCCCAACTGGGGGATGATTTGCAATAAAGGAATGGGTTGCAGTGTTACGCTGATTACCAAATTTACAACTCAATATGTATGGACCATATCATTAAAACCATGAGGCATACTTGTTAGTTAAAACATTTTCATACATTTATTAGAATAAGTAGTCTTAGGTAGTAGTGTGTACAAATCATATACACAATTTTATTCACACATTTAAAAAAGGTTATTCAAGGAATAATTAAAAAACATTTAAAACTTCACTAATTTGGTACTTAAACATAAACATTACATAATCATATTCATAAAACAAAAAATTGTTACAAGAACGAAATTGTCGACGCGGCGTTTCAGTGCTTTTTTTCTATTCTGCACCTTCTTCAAGGACTCGTTCACAGCTTAATATTTTCTAGAAAACATATAATACATATCATTAGGTCCAGATTTTTTCACAGTTGCACTTAGATTTATATCGCATGTTTAAACTGTTTTCCCTCTATTTGGTAACCCTGAACACTTTGCAACCCCAGATCGTATGTTACTATATTCTCATATCTTTAGCGTGAGTATAGTGGATTATTGTCATCACTAGTCTAGTGTTCATGTCTTGGTTTTATTTTCTTGACATGAATAGGCAAACTATTAGCTTTTCGTGCCACAAAGATTTTTTTATATATTATTGTTATTATTCTAGGCCATTATATTCAATATTATTCTTTACAGCCCATCGTTGTCTTTAACTTACCCAGGTTTAGTCTTTTCTGGTTTCGTTGTTATAGGTATTTCTGAGCACGTATCCCTCTGCTCATGTTGCTTTCATTCTTTACTACTATAGGAAAGGTATGTCTAGTTTTAAATTAGCTCTATTTATTCAGGGAGTGTTGTATTTACGAGGAGAAGTCATGTGTAACTCTACCTTGTTTCTGTGATGTGTTGAAAAACTTTCCTCGGGTTTTGAAGAAAATGGACCAACTTCAATCCTATTGCAAGGATACATTTATATTATAAAGATGGTCTCTTTGTTTAGTAAATTACATACATTCCGATTTTGTCAGAGATTTATTATTTTTATTTATCTAACATTCTCGCCATCTCTAATCGGTTTTGCTATTTCAAATTAGCCAGGTTAAAAATCATCACAGTTAAGTTATAATTTCTCTAAGGTGAAGATTCACTTTTGTGTTGCACGTGATTGTCCCTCACCCGCATCTCTGGTTTTTCAAAGAGTTATTTAAAAATTATTAAAAAATATTTAAAAAGATATCTTATTCTCAAGCTTACCGATCCCATTTCCTTGATCGTTGTAGTAGTAGGGGGGACGCCTCTGGGAGCTACCTTATGCTATTCCGTCCACCACTTTCACTGCAGGGCAAATGATATTGCTGGTTGGTTTTTAATTTATATATGATTTGTTTTTACTAGCCTCACTCTAAGGGCTGATATTAAGTCATGGTTTCCTTACCTCTGTGTAGACAGGAATCTTTTAAGCGGTTAACTCTTGCATGTATTCATCATGGAATCAAGGGTCACTTTCTTTAAGCTTTTTTTAAAATTAGCTGTTCACTCTAGAGAAAATAATAGAGTATAGAATTCACTACTTATTCTATATTAGAGCTAGTTTCTATCTGTAGTTGCTGTTAAAGTTTTTGGTGGAGACACCCTTCTCTTACTTACTTATAGCTGGTAGCTGATCTGCGTGGCGTCCTCCTCCTCCCAAGGTTGGTTTCGAATGACTAGCTCTTAATCTGTGTTTGGTATTTATACTCTCCTTAATTGGTAGATTTTTAACACCTGTTTGGTGTTGTTGATGATTAGAGTGTGCTTAGGGATGGATAGAGCAAATCCGTCGCCATCTTGTAGTGTGTTTTTATTCATGTACTTCACATCCTCAAGTCGTTTGTTACAGACTTATGGGTTCCTGTACTGTTTTTTGTCTATTTCTTAGTGATCCTGTTGAAATGTGTTTTCTAAAGACCTGCTCTTATTATCCCTGTTCGTTATGCCGTAAAAATAACTCAAATTAATTAGGAAGCCTGCTATCATTTCTCATTATCTGTATTTGGACAATTTTTTTGTTTATTTTATTAAGCACCTCTGTTTTAGTAAGCCAGGTTTAGCATCAGTTAATTCTTTACCGGAACACGATGTATTTCGGCCGATTCTAAAAGCGGCCGCCATCTTGAAACGGGGAATAAGTAACGAAAAACATTTATCGTATTCTCATCCCTACTCTACAGTGGCTGTTTCTTAGCTACCATTCCCAATGTTTGTAAGGCTCATATAGACCTATTCGAATTGGGTTATTTTGTATACACATGTTTTAGTTATATATAGTTAAATGTGTAAACAATCGCCGTCTATTTACGGCCGCCATTTTGAAGTGGGAACGAAGGACGAGGGTCAGTCCTTATGTTATCCTACATCCTTAGTGGGGTTTTTTAATATTTATATTACTATTCAGAACCCCACAAGATGATCGAGGTTGTATTCTGAAATTTTTATTAAACCCCGATTATGCCTTCAAGTATGTGTCATATTGTTGAAATTTATACTCAAAATTTTATTTTATAAATATCTTTACCCCAAATGTCCGATATCTTTAGTTAGTATAAGAAGGGGGTAATACTAAGCGTGGAACCTTAATCTTATTCAAAGCCTATTTAATTATGCCTTCCATGCCCTCAATTTAGAGTGGAGAAGGCTAGTTATCGAGTAAAACTAATTTTAATCTACTATTCCGTTTAGCCACCCCCCCTGGTTGGTTCAATGAGAGTGAGAATATTCATGAATATCTTCTATTGTGACCTTAACAGAGTTGACGGGCACTCATACATATTATATATTACTGCTCATAAACCTTTTTCTACACCTATTTCCAGTATTTGCTAAATGACTCGTAATCTCACTTCTTATTCAATGTTTATTATTAAAGGATTCTCTCCCACTCTTCTCTATTATTCAGTCCCGTTTTGTAAGTGTGAAATTTGGACATATAGTACTGTTCCCTCAATTTGCGTTTCCTAGTTAGATCTCCTCCTCTTTTGTTAATATTGATAGCTTCTAAAACACACCATCTCAGATCTTCAATTTTGTGACTCTTTTCCAACCAGTGTGTTACCAATGGTGCTGTTGTCCTCCTGGTACGGATTGCTGACTTGTGTTTGTTAATTCTGACTCTCACCTCTCTTTGTGTCTCACCTATATATGCCTTCTCACATGGGCATTTGATCATGTATATGACATTTTGAGTTCTGCAGTTAAAGAGAGCTTTGTGACTGTGTGTTATATTGTCATAAATTATATTCGGCCCTGGTGATATTAAAGCACAGTTTGAGCAATTACCGCAGGCAAAATTGCCCGTGGGTGTTGATCCATCTATAGTTCTGATCAAGTTCCTGTTGTTTTTTTTCTTGGATAGGTTTGGACCAAACTATTTCTTACTGTTCTATTCCTTCTGAAGGCAAAAATAGGTTTGGACATGGGTATTTCTCCTGGCTCATTCAACAGTTTCCAATTACTGTTGATGCAATTTTTCAGTTTGTTTGTTATGCATGAGAAGTTGGTCACAAACACAATGGGTTTTACCTCATTTTCCTGTCTGATTTTAGGTTCAAAGAGACTGTCTCTGTTATAGTATTTCGCCCGTTTGTAGGCCTTTTTGACCATGGTTTTTGGATACCCTCTCTCTAGAAGTTTTTTGAACAGGTTGTCTGCATGTTTGTCATACTCTTTTTTTGAGGTACAGTTCCTACGTACTCTTAAGAATTGGCCAAAAGGTATATTATTTTTTTGGGCCGCTGGGTGGTGGCTATTGAAATGGAGCATGGTGTTACGATCAGAAGGTTTGGTGTATAACTCCACTGCCAAAACACCCTCTACGTTTTTGATTTTAATGTCCAGGAAGTCACATTCCTCATTGCTGTACGAGGAAGTAAATTTCAAATTTTCATCCCCTAGGTTAAGCCAAGTGATGAATTCAATTAGATCTTCTTCATTGCCTTGCCAGATGAAAAAAATATCATCTATAAATCGGGACCATTTTGATATATTCTCATAGAAAGGTGCTAGTGTGTTAAATATATGCTTCTGTTCAAAATCTGCCACGTACAAGCATGCCAGGCTTGGGGCACAGGTGGCTCCCATGCTGGTCCCTTTTGTTTGTCTGTACATGGTTTCTTTGAAAAGAAAGATATTGTTTTTAAGGATCAGTTCCAGGCAATCTATCATAAATGTGGAGTGTTCCGTCAGGTCTTCCCCTTCCTTTGTTAACCTCTTTTTAATCACTTTGATTGTGTCATTTTGAGGGATGTTTGTGTATAGCGCTTCGATGTCAAGAGTGACCAACCACTGTGTTAGGGGATTAAACTCAGTGCCCTCCACTTTACTTATCATGTCGGTGGTGTCTTTTATATAGGCCGGTTGTTCAGTGACTAGTGGTTGGATGAACTTATCCACATATTTGCTAAGGGGTTCAGTCAATGAGTTAAGGCTAGAAACTATCGGTCGCATAGGTGGATCATTGATATCTTTATGAACCTTTGGCAAACCGTAAATTGCTGGGATGGTGGGTGTTTCGTTATTTAGAAAGTCAAATTCTTCTCGGTTGATTACTCCATCCTCCTTGGCGAGGAGGAGTAGGTTTTTAATGAGTTTCTCTAGATCTTGCCATTCTTGCATGTTTGATTTTACATAATGGTTGGGGTTATCAAGAAGAAGGTTCATTCTCCTCTCATAGTCAGATGTTTCTAATACGACTATACTCCCACCTTTATCTCCTTGCTTGATGGTGATTGTATCATCATCTTCCAGATTTTTAAGGGCCTTTTTTTCTCCCAATGTCAAATTGTTCTTTACCCAAATTTTTTGATCTAATATCTCCTCTAAACCCCTTGTAATTACTCTTTCAAAGATCTCTACATTTTTGTTCACCATTGAGCTCAAGGGTGTCCAAACAGATTTGGGGCGTAGACCTGATTTATTATCTGATGGCATTTTATCTTTGCCCTGTGAAGGCCAAGGCTCATGTTTGGGTGGCCAGGCTCATCTTTGGGTGGGCCAGGCTCATCTTTGGGTGGGCCTGGCCCACACGGCCCACCTGCTAGAACCGGGCCTGGACTGACGACACTGCCACCGGATGGGCCGAGGTGGCGAAGGGACTGAACCCGCTTCCTGAAACAAATAGCATCCTAGGGCTAGGTCTTAGAGAATTGCCCCACGTTGGACGAAGGAGAGGGGCCAGACTTCCTTGCTGCTCTCCGAGAGGGGCTGAAAACTGCAGAAAGACCTGAGCCCAACCCGTTCGCAGGTGAGAGGGGCTTCCCACCGGTGCGCGTGGGCGGTCCAGACGGTGCTCACCGGGGGAGCGAGGCGTAGACCCGGAACAGGTGGCCCTCCGTGGAACACTTGGGAGTCTGGTGAAGATTCAACAGTGGTGGAACGACGACCCCAACGGGTGGAGGTAGAGGGACCGAATCCACTTCAGGGCAAATACCTTAACAACAAGGGACATTATATTGGCACTCTCTCATTTTATACACCAAGCCACTAGCCTGAAGCAGCCCCCCCCCCCCCTACGTGTGTTTTGTTGTCTACTCTGCTGCATTGGAGTCAGTAGATAGGAATAACCTATGAATGGGGTATACCAAACAGTCTGCTCCAGGCAATAATATCTCTAAATAACTCAACCTCGACGTGGGTCAAGTTATTACAGACAGCAGTCACAAAGAACATTTCTCCAGCATGTCTTTAAATCGGAGATGGACCCCTGGTCACACTACCTTTAAAATCACTTAGCACTCTTCAAATAGACTAGTGAGAGCTGAGCGAGCAGCAACTCTCGCACGCAGCACTTAAAACAACTTAAAAAAACAAGCATTGGCATAGCTAATAGGTCTCGCTTTTGGGACTTTGTGTTTATCCTGAAGTTTTGTCTACGTTGTTAAGTACTGTGACTGTGTATTATGTTGAAAAGTTATAATGAAAAGTGTTAGATGTGGTACTTAGTGGTATTATGTGGAGTGTATTTATGTTGCATTGAATATAGTGTAATTACGTAGTGTGTAATTATATGGTAGTGCGTGTTATGTGTAGTGTATTTATATTGCATTGAGTCTAGTCTAAATCTGTGGCGTGTTAATTAGTGGCACTGACTGATATTCTGTGGATTGTATTTATGTTGTATTGAGTAGAGTGTAATTATGTGGCATGTAATGATTATTATTATTATTATTATTATTATTATGCGTTCTTATATTGCGCTCGATTACCCGTAGGCATCTCGGCGCTTGCCTTGGGAACCCGTCCTGGCTTCCCCAAGGTGAAAGCCAGGCATCCCGCCGTGGGGGGGCCGTAGTGGAGATTAAGCAGGCTAATGCCCAGAGCTGCAGAGTGTGAACCCGTGATTCGAGTAGGCACCGAAACGAGAATTATCGAGTCCGTGGATATTTGGGCTCAAGACCCTGCCGCGTTGGGAATTGAACCCTGGTCCCGGGTCTGACCTCTGCTTCAGGGTCTGCCTCCTCTAACCAGTGAGCCACACTTCTCCACTCCATGATGTGTTACTGAGTGGTATTTTGTGGGGTGTATGCAGTGGTCAAAGTGGGCGGGATCGGCAGGGCACGGCGTGCCCCTACTTCCTAAATTTAATAGATTCTGTTCTCATACTATTTTCTTTTAAACATGCGGACTGCAGAAATCACCAGGGCCGATAGTTAACGCTCAGCTTTTGAGGACCGGAGGAACGGCAGAGAAGGAAAAGGACTCTGTCTTTTCTTTCGTGACCAGAGAAGACAAGGACAGTGTCCAGTTCTGCTGCGGCTGGCAGTTGCCCCCCCCCCCTCTGTGTTCTCCCACTTCCCTCCTATTCTGTCTCGCTCCTCCTCTTTTAATGTAAACCGAGACTTCAAGAAACGGTTCTCTCCTCTTTCGTTCATTTGCTCCCCTGTGAAATGGATCCAAAAAGAAAAAACGTTTGCTGGAAATGTCTTTTTCTGACTTTTTTAAATTTCTAAGTGCAGCCTCTGGGTGGAGAGAAATAAAGCATTCAAAATATGAAAAATAACTAAAGCAAAACGGAGTGGCTCAAAGGTGGCCAGATTGATTTATTCACACCTAAACACATTAGCACCACTTTAAAGTGTTTGGCAGTGAAGCACTACTTTTGTTTTCTCGTCTCTCATTGAACAACATTGTTTTCCCTGGGTGGGAAAGTGCACAATGCCTGGAGGTACTGAAATACCCGCTTGATCGGTGAATTGAAAAACAAAATGTGTACATCGACTGTACGTTCACGAATGTGGCCTTTTTAAACCATATTGTCTACGTTGTGTAAGGATATAAGCAGTGGGCATTAAAACGGGTCCCTTCTGGGCAATGTAGCCATGGCCTTAACTTTTCAGGCAAAATCACTCACTAATTTCTGAATGAGTGTAAAAGGAAAAGGGTAACCATGTTGTTCCTGCTTACATTTCACATGCTTTACATAATCTTGCATTCCCTATGAGTGTTTGCCTTTTCCAGATTGTTGTTCATTTTTTTTTTAGGCTGCATATTGCACTTATCTAGTACATAATTTGAATTGTCACATCCAGGTGTTTATAGCGGGTCAGTGCAGTGCAAGTTTCTCTCAGTGGGGCAGTATGGTGTTCAATTGGGGGGGGGGAGGATTTGGCACTATGGTCAGAATGCTGAATTTGGAACTGGAGAACCAGGTTCAGCCTTCATGACCTGTCCACAAGACCTCTCCCCCGAGGGAGCACATTACCATACTATCCCTTAGAAGGCCCGCAAGATCTTAAAAGCTCTGGTGTCTGTGCACCAGCAAGTGGACCCTAGGAGTGGCAAATATAGGTTAACCTTGAAGGCCTGTCCACCACAATTCATTCTGAAGTTCACCTCCAGTCTTGCAGGCAGGCCTATGAAGCAGCACACCCACAATGACAGTGACTATGTCACTAAAGTCTCAGGACCCTTGAGCAGAGTGGCTCTAGGGCAGTGCGACCGCACCAGGCGCTGACTTCCGCCAGGGGGCGTCGTATTTGCAAGCATAATATGGTTTTAAAAGTACTTGCTGCCTCCTTCCTGCCTCCAACAATTTTTGGCAACAATAAAAATGTCATATTAACTCCAGTGATTAATGTTAGCAGAGAGAGATGGAGTTTTGTCTAGTGTAAGTTTTGACACATGGAAAGGAAGCACAGAGGGTTAATGTGCCTGCTGCTAAGAACATGTGCCATTCAGATCACAAAGTGCACCTAATGTAAATAGGTCAGTGGGTTACTGATTTTGTCAGAGAGACCCTATTGTTACTTGCAGTTAATAAGTTAAAATCCTGACAGTGAGCTATTAAATGTCATGTAAGAGCTGCATGCAAACTGGAAGGTATAAATTAAAGCGTTGTTGTTTTTTCCCCAAGTCTTTGATTATCCTAACGTTGCAAAAAGGGTTCATTTGGATAGAATTCAATTCTGATTATTAAAGAGAACCCCCAACCACGGTATTACGTTTTAAATTCTGAGTTTGTGTTTCTCCAGACCAATCACTATTAAACTATGCTGCCTACTAGTATGGATGTCTTGACTCCTACACCTTCGTAGTCCTTTTTCTTATGTAACATTTCCTATACAGTGATTTATACACATAGGATTGATTGTCTCTGTGTAATATGTGTGATGTAAAGTGCTCTGACACCCTACACTGGTATTAGTGGTGCTGTAAATGTTCTGATACTTTATTATTTTAAAATTTTTACACATGCTAACAGTCTCTGCAAAGATGTTTCCTTATTAGTACCAGTAGAACATACAACCGCAGCAGTGAGAAAGGTGACCAGTCAACCTTTGCAGAGGGCCTTCCACTTTACAGCAGCACAAGTCCCATTTTTTCGTAACTTTTGATCGGTTTGAGCTATAAACAATTTATTAGTTAAAATAGTCAGATTATGCAGCAGATGATGTATTATGTGGCAAATATGGCAGAGCCATAATTATGTGGAAAACATTTGCAAACTAGGATATTTTGCCATTCGTGCTTGAACTGCTCTTGTGGAAAAAGATAGGAGAAGTGCTGATGACAGAAACTCCATGGCTGGGAGACAAATGGCTTGCGATTCTAATTAAGTATATTTGGGACATTCTGTGATTGGGAAAGAATCCCCCTTTGTGAATGTATTTCCCCCTTTGTGAATGTATTTTAATGTGAAACTGACAACATAAAAAGTGATCTCCTCATTGACTCAAGCCTTTACTCCAAACCCCACTGCATAGCACCCAATGATCCAAAAAACAATGCTACATGGTCATCCTTTGACACCTACTCTGAAGAGGAAATTGGCAAACTGCTCAGCACCTTGAAACCTTCCAATCACCTCACGGACCCCCTCCCTGCTAACGCTGTCAAAGACTTCACCCCTTTGCTCCTTCCACTCTGGACTCAAATTATCAACAGCTCACTTCAACAAGGAACCATCCCTGACTCCCTCAAAATTGGTCAAGTCACACCTCTACTAAAGAAACCTACAGCCGATCCATCTGATCTAAACAAGTACCGTCCCATTACCAATATACCCACTCTCGCCAAACTCCTGGAAAAATGCGCACAACTACAATTGTCTAAACACATTGAACGGTTTGATCTCCTCAACCCTCACCAATCAGGCTTCCGAGTAGGACACAGTACAGAAACTGCCATGACCCACATAATAGACGACGCCCTTCAAATCCTAGATCAAAATGATACCTGCCTCCTCATCCTTCTTGATCTATCTTCAGCATTCGACACTGTCAAACATGAGAATTTACTCGAACTTTTAAACACAAGAATAGGTCTATCTGGAACTGTTCTCAAGTGGTTCACTTCCTTCCTTCACAACAGGTCGCAGAAATTCAAGAGCAACAACCTGATGTCCTCGCCAATACCGGTATCGTTGGGCGTCCCCCAAGGATCATCCCTATCCCCAACTTTGTTCAACCTAGTTATGGAACCTCTCACCACCTTGTTACAAGCATCCAATGTTCTCTTTCACATGTACGCCGATGACACCCAACTATATCTCAAATTACAATCCCCCAAAGACATTCTACTCCTGAACTCAACGATCAGAAGCACCCAATCCTGGCTTGCCGATAATCATCTCAAACTCAATGCCCTGAAAACAGAATTCCTTCTGATCTCACCTCCCGCGAAGATCTCTACCACTCAACTGTGGCTTAAACACCTAACTGCACTCAATGTCCAACCCACCATCGTGGACTCAGCAAAATCTTTAGGCATAACACTCGACACCAATCTCAACATGCAGCAACATATCAGCAAGGCAACTAAGGGAGCGAACTACCAAATCAATACCCTGAGGAGACTTAAACCCTTCCTCCCAGCCAAAGACTTCCAAACTGCAGTACAAGCACTAGTCATTCCTCGAATAGAATACGGCAGCACCGCTCTCTGCGGTCTCCCTCTAACCACTACTGCACCCCTTTCTCTAAACGCTGCAGCGAGACTCATCACTGGGTCAAAAAAACACTCGCATATCTCCCCTGACTTGAAATCCCTGAACTGGCTGCCTTTTGAAGCCAGAATACATTTGAAAATCGCCTGAATGACACACAAGGCTGTTCACCTGAGTTCACCCGGATACCTCACCCAGAAGCTGACAATCTCTGGCGGCTCGAAACACTAGAGGCTCAAACAATCTTCTGCTAAAACCTCGAAGATTCTGGAAGGAAAAAACTTACAAACGCTCCTTCTCAGGAATGGCACCCAGGATCTGGAACTCACTCCCTCCTGAAACCAGGCTCATATCATCCATCACACTCTTTAAGAAAGAAGTAAAAGCTATACTCATGGCCAAATACACCTGAGCTATTGACAGCTGTTTCTAAATTCGCTGCACCGATCAGTATTATCTGTTCGATCACTGTTTGTTTGTATTTCTTGTGCTGTTGACTTGCCTGGCGGTATATGCCTTCACCTATTTGTACCACTTGCATTATTGATGTAACTGTTTTACTATGCTCCCTCCTATGCTTACCCCTCCCCACTTATTACCCGCAAGTACGCCATATCTAATGGCCTGTTATGTATACTCTGTAAAGCGCTCTGATATCTGCAAAGATCTGGTTCGCGCTATATAAAACTTTCAAAATAAATAAATGTCAATAACTCATAGTAAACCTTATTTAAACTTGTGTATCCATTGGTTAAATTAAATAACGTAATAAGCTGTAACCGGTTAGTGAAATGGGAAACAAATACTAAAAATTGGGATATTTTGCTCTTTCTGCCACACCTCTGACTCCGCCCACTGACCCAATCCACAGGTTATTCCCGCCCTCGGAGTCTCCGCCCAAAGTTCCCCTTCTTTTTCCCCCACTTTGACCACTGGGTCTATGTTGCATTTAGTAGAGTTTAATTATGTGGCAGTGAGTGGTATTATTCAGAGTGTATGTTGCACCGAGTGCAGTATAATTATGTAGCCTTTAATTATGTGGCACTGAGTTGTATTATGCAGTGTTTTTGTGTTGTATTGCAGAGACTGTAATTATGTGGAGTGTAATTATTGTGGCACTGATTGGTTTTATGTGGAGTGTATTTATGTTGCATTCGGTAGAGTGTAATTATGTTGCATTTAATTATGTGGTAGTAAGTGGTATTATGTGGAGTGCATGTTGCATTTAGTAGAGGATATTACGTGGTGTAATTATGTGGTTATGAGTGTTATGTGGAGTGTATATATTGTATTGAGTAGAGTGTAATTATGTGGCATGTAATTATCTGGTATTGAGTGGTATTATATGGGGTGTATGTTGCATTTAGTATAGTGTAAATATGTGACCTGTAATTATGTTGTAGTGAGTGGTATTTTGTTTCGCATTGAGAGTGTAATTATGTGGAGTGTTATTATGTGGCATTGAGTGGTATAATGTGGAGTGTATTTATGTTGCACTGAGGAGAGTGTAATTATGTGTTATGTAATTATGTGACAGTGAGTGGTATTATGTGGGGTGTATGTTGCATTTACTATAGTGTAATTATGTGACAGTGAGTGGTATTTTGTGTTGCATTGAGTACAGTGTAATTATGTGGAGTGTTATTATGTGACACTGAGTGGTATTATATGGAGTGTATTTATGTCGCACTGAGTAGAGTGAAATTGTGTGCCGTAATGTGGCAGTGAGTGGTATTATGAGAAGTATATGTTGCATATAGTAGAGTTTAATTGTTATGTAATTATGTGGTTTTGATTGGTGTTATGTGGAGTGTATTTATATTGTATTGAGTAGAGCATAATTATGTGGCATGTAATTATGTGGTATGTAATTATGTGGTACTGATTGATACTATGTGAAGTGTATTTATGTTGCATTGAGTATAATTAAGTAGCATAAAATCATGTGGCACTGAGTGGTATTATGTGAAGTGTATTTATGTTGCATTGAGTATAGTGTAATTATGTGGTATGTAATTATGTGACTGTTTTTTTGTGGAGTGTAGTATTTAGTACAGTGTAATTATGTGGTGTAATTATGTGGTACTGAGTGTGTTATGTGGAGAAGCTGCGCAGGATTGTGCACTGTGTATTCTGTATTCTTCACAAAGCATGGGTACATGGTACTTACTGCTCAGTACTTTGCACGGAACACAAAGGGTTTATATATTGGTGTTGCGCTCTAAACAAGCACGATGACTGCTTACCACTGTGTACTGCCACTGATGTCTGGCTGCGCAGGACTAAGAACAGAATGGGACTCTGCTCTGAATACTGCGCTGACAGCATGGGGTTGTTTATGCACACTGAAAACATGACCGTGCCTTCTGCACTAGACAAACAGCCTCACCAACATATGTGGCTTGGATCACCATACCAGTGCTGAACAACAACACAAGACAAGTAACGATTGCTAAGACAAAACTGTGAAAAGTTAAACAATGCAGCATGTAAACCATTTTATTGATGCCAGCAACAACTGGCACTGCTTGAATACAGACTTTGAAACGGGGAAATGCAATATCTAATCCTTGAGAACCGTGTGATCCTGGACAAATCGCTACCAATATGTGAATCACTATTAGCATCATACAAAAAAAGTGCTAAACAAAGCATATGGAAAGACAAGAGAGTCTGGATCCCTCTGTTCTGCCTTCATTCTTGCTGACAAAAAAAAAAGTATTACAGCTTCCAGGGAGCGTGCGGCGTGGCCTCAGATTGAAAGGAAACTGACACGGCCTGCCAGACAGTGTTTCCCTTGCGGGAGCGAGCGGGGGCACCATCTGTTTGCAAGATAATTACAAACCGATGTTGCCAAAGCTCGCTCCAGCAAGCTAAACGCTAAACGTGCACGTGTTGCAATAGAAAGCAAAGCACAACGTGCACTTTTTTGGCCAAAAAGCTGATCGATTTCCAAAAGATCCCCTCATAAGCAGGGCATGCACACTGCGTAGGCGAGACCTAAAAAGACAAGGACAAGGTTTCCAAAATATGACATGGCCAAATTGAAGAACTAACTCATTCTAAAAGCAATGGAAAAATCATACGCCAAAACACAGCCACATTGCTCAAGCCCACAGCCAGACCTCTACTGCTCGATCGGGAACCCTGTCTCAAGCAAATTATTGCCGCAAAGCGGATGGGTCTACATACAGATCCAAGATCCAAACCCTAAATGTCTCTCTCTCTGTAAGAGCTCCATCTGCAGACTTAACGAGTACGAATCTTTCAGCCATTTATTGTGCTGCTGCCCGGCACTACTGCACTACAGCAGCTCGAGGTCACGGTGTTTAATTACGCCGAGGACCTCCAGCTAATTTTCAACCTTTCCCGTTCCCCTTCATCCGCCGAGAATGTTCAAACAGTCATGCTATTCATTCAGGACTGGATGAACTGCAACCACCTCAAACTCAATCCGGACAAGACAGAGTTGGTCTTGACCGGAGGTGGTTGCAGTCCCTGGTCTCCTTCCCACTGGCCCCCATCACTTGGTGCCCCCCCACCCCCGATCCCTAAAGTTAAAACCCTCGGGATTTCTCTCAACTCACAACTTTCTGTTCACTCCCAAGTTAGTTCAGTGGTGTCTTCTTGTTTCTTTTCCCTTAGGACAATCAGGAAGATTTCCCGTTTCTTTTCCCTCCCGGCTCTAAAAGTCATCGTGATGGCAATGGTGCTCTCGCGCCTCGATTATGGTAACGTAATCTATAATGGCGCGCCGGCCTACGCCATCCATCGCCTGCAACTAGTGCAGAATCAGGCTGCTCGCCTGATCCATGGCCTGCCCAAATTTCATCGCGCGACCCCTTTGCTGCAGGCATTACACTGGTTGCCTGTGAGAGAGCGAGCCCTTTTTAAACTTGGCTGCCTCACCTTTCAGGCCAGAATGGGCACCGCACCTGAGTTTATATGCTCAGCCATCAAGTCCTACCTGCCGAGTAGGGAACTCCGTTCCACCCATATGTCGCTTCTGGTCACCCCCCGTTTCCGAAAGAAGAAAGCTGGTGGAGCAAAATTTGCGGTCCTCGCCCCAGCTTTCTGGAACTCTCTCCCTGTGCGACTCCGCACTTCACCTTCCTATGTAGAGTTCCGGAAAAACCTTAAAACTTTTCTCTTTTCCCGAGCCTTCGCTGCCTAAATTGCCTCCTGCTGCCAATGCTGGTCGTAATCTGAAAAGCGCCATGAAACCGCTTGGTAAAAGTGCGCTCAATAAATGTTTTTAAATTCAAATTCAAATACTGCACGCTCGTCACACCTTCTTAAAACACTTTGCCATGCACACGGAACCCTAACCTGCAATGAGGAAAGGAATATTGTGTTTACAGTCACTGAGCTAAGTGAATTGGTCAAATTAGGCTAGTACATCAGCCTTACACAGGCACTCCTAAAAGAGTCAAATAAGCCTGGATAGACTATACCTAGAAAGGACACCCAGGGTTCAGCTATCCATGCATAGGAAGTGACGAAACTGTATTGAGTATGTGCAATGCCTGCTTTCTACCCCTTAAGGGCAGTTTAGGGGCAGCCCTTCCAAGAAACATCATCAGAACGTGCAGCACAGGAAGGGCATTGCTCTCATTAAGTTTCCACCCGGGCAGGCACTCCAGGCGCAGCACTCAGCTGGGTGACATTGCAGTTGTATCGGGAGACAACGGGACCATTATATGTCCAAAGTGATAGAGAAGGATCTTGTAACTTATCGTTCTGTCGAACTATTGCATTCTGTGTATGTATGTTTTGCCAGGTAGCAATGCTTGTTTGTCGAGATTCTAGCAAACTGTCCGAAAAGTCTGCCAAAACGGTGGATTAGCCACAGTCCATGTGATGTATGCGCATGCACAAACCAGCCACGTGACAAACCACCATTTGTCTGTGCCTCGCATCCGATTTCAAAGGCTGCCGCTCCCAGCGCCCCCAATCAGACTTCAAAGGAATGCAGAACCAACCCACCTATAAACGTGGCACGTCTGTGCTGCTTATTCAACCATGGCCTGGGCTTTAATAAACATGCAAGCATTCCCATAATGTACAAAGTCAACTTTTATTTAGTTTAAGCTACAGCCCCCTCCCCCCACCCCCCGCAGTAACAGATTTGCTTTTGGCTTGAGGCGATGTTTGGGTTTTGTTTTAGTCTAGCTTACCCGCATTTGTTAGCCCGCATTATTCTTCATGCCACACACTGCTGCACGCCTCGCACTGCTGCACGCCTCGCACTGCTGCACGCCTCGCACTGCTGCACGCCTCACACTGCTGCACGCCTCACACTGCTGCACGCCTCACACTGCTGCACGCCTCACACTGCTGCACGCCTCACACTGCTGCACGCCTCACACTGCTGCACGGCACACACTGCTGCACGGCACACACTGCTGCACGGCACACACTGCTGCACGCCTCACACTGCTGCACGCCTCACACTGCTGCACTCCTCACACTGCTGCACTCCTCACACTGCTGCACTCCTCACACTGCTGCACTCCTCACACTGCTGCACTCCTCACACTGCTGCACTCCTCACACTGCTGCACGCCTCACACTGCTGCACGCCTCACACTGCTGCACGCCTCACACTGCTGCACGCCTCACACTGCTGCACGCCTCACACTGCTGCACGCCTCACACTGCTGCACGCCTCACACTGCTGCACGCCTCACACTGGTGCACGCCTCACACTGGTGCACGCCTCACACTGGTGCACGCCTCACACTGGTGCACGCCACACACTGGTGCACGCCACACACTGGTGCACGCCACACACTGGTGCACGCCACACACTGGTGCACGCCACACACTGGTGCACGCCACACACTGCTGCATTACTCACACTGCCGCACGCCTCACACTGCCGCACGCCTCACACTGCCGCACGCCTCACACTGCCGCACGCCTCACACTGCCGCACGCCTCACACTGAAGTGTGGCTCACTGGTTAGAGCAGGCAGATCCTGAAGCAGAGGTCAGACCCGGGACCAGGGTTCAATTCCCGACGCGGCAGGGTCTCGAGCTCAAATGTCCACGGACTCGATAATTCTCGCTTCGGTGCCTGACCTAATCATGGGTTCACACTCTGCAACTCTGGGCATTAAGCTTGCTTAATCTCCACAACGGCCCCCCGCGGCGGGATGCCTGGCTTTCACCTTGGGGATGCCCTGTAGGGGCTATCTCACAGGGAAAAAGCCAGGACGGGTTCCCAAGGCAAAGCGCTTAGAGACCCCTGGGTTATAAGCGCTACATAAATCCAAACATACATACATACTGCCGCACGCCTCACACTGCCGCACGCCTCACAACACCACCATATCGCTCTGGGACACCACCATATCGCTCTGGGACACCACCATATCGCTCTGGGACACCACCATATCGCTCTGGGACACCACCATATCGCTCTGGGACACCACCATATCGCTCTGGGACACCACCATATCGCTCTGGGACACCACCATATCGCTCTGGGACACCACCATATCGCCCTGGGACACCACCATATCGCCCTGGGACACCACCATATCGCCCTGGGACACCACCATATCGCCCTGGGACACCACCATATCGCCCTGGGACACCACCATATCGCCCTGGGACACCACCATATCGCCCTGGGACACCACCATATCGCCCTGGGACACCACCATATCGCCCTGGGACACCACCATATCGCCCTGGGACACCACCATATCGCCCTGGGACACCACCATATCGCCCTGGGACACCACCATATCGCCCTGGGACACCACCATATCGCCCTGGGACACCACCATATCGCCCTGGGACACCACCATATCGCCCTGGGACACCACCATATCGCCCTGGGACACCACCATATCGCCCTGGGACACCACCATATCGCCCTGGGACACCACCACATCGCCCTGGGACACCACCACATCGCCCTGGGACACCACCACATCGCCCTGGGACACCACCACATCCCTCGGGGACACCACCACATCACTCAGCCCAACCACAACAGCATCACTCAGCCCAACCACAACAGCATCACTCAGCACCACAATAGCACTGTCCTTGCTTGCTACCAACAAGCATTGCCATAGCCAATAGAACCTGCATTAGGAAAGTGCTGGCTATTGACTTTGTGATTAACAATGCTATTAATTTATATATTTTCAAAGCCAACACATATTAAAAAAAAATTGTCATTTACAATACCAAAAGCTCACACTTTCCTAAGGCGAGACCTTTTGCCTTGCAAATGCTTGTTAAGTTCTGTGCACTACCCTGAATTAAGCCCCAGAGGATGTATAAAGTGCAGAAAAGTAACATGCTTGTGTGCTTTGATTCTGGATTGTAGAGTAGGTTTTTCACCGTTATTGCATGTGTGCTAAAACAAAGCCGATTTAGTGATGCTAATGATGTTCGTGGTCCCCAAACCTAAATCTGTGATAACTGCTGTACGAGGAATGTCGTGTTAAAATGACGCATTATTTTGACTCTGGGTGTAACTGTAACAGAAACTCTTAGGCTCAGGTCTGTTCTCGGACCATGTCATTTCATTTTCTACCTCCGTACTAAGTAAGGTACATGGGTATATTTTCAAAACCGCTAAAAGTTGCTTATTGTTTGTTATTTTTAGAATGCTCTTAAGAATGGGGAAAGTTCTGAACTGTCAACTAAATCAGAGAAACCTGTTGGAACAAAAAGAAAGAATAATAAAAAGAACAAGTGTCGGAAGAAAAGTAATGCTTCACTTTTGAAAAAGGTAAACAACTTATTGTAATTGGAGTTTAAAGTTTACTTGAGAAAATTAAAATGTTATATTTAAGCAGTTAGGAAGGTAACATCTCAACAGGTCTAGACATAAATGTTCTGAAACTTTTATGCCTCTATCAGGTATGCAATGTGATTTGGCTAATGAACATTATTGACAAGTAGTTGTAGTTGTGTTAATCTTATTTAGCTAGGGATGAGTGAAATCGAACAATTCCTCTTCCATTTTATGGAATTCTATTGAAAATGCTACAAACGGGATGAATGTGTGTTTTTTAATGTGTTGAGGAGGAATCAGTAAAGCAATTTGCTACTGAATAGTTTGCACAATAAATAAATGTACAGTTAAATCAGTGATACACAATTTTCAGCATTGTGTGTGTTATCCAACTCTTAAAACCTTGTACTTTAAATTCCACTTTAAAAAGGCCAGTGTTTTTAAAGATTTTTTTCTGCAAGTAAATATTGTATCTGGACTTCTTCGAGGTTCATTGGTGACATGAAATTACAGAATGTCGTGGGAAAGCAGTACCTGCTGAGTGTTTTCTTTTCTGTCTGCACCACAGCGTTTCATTTTGCTGAAAATAAATTCCAGCAATTTACATGTTCAGGTTCAAACGTTTTCATTAGTATTTTCTATTACAACTTCTCTGTAGTGCCTTTGTATCAATTGACGGACCATAGAGCTTACATGCAAGGCATGAAGGCCAATCAATAATGTTAACAACCTAGGGGCATGCCCAGCTGCATGGCCGAGTAAGATGTGCTTTCACCGAGCTCCGGCTGAAAGCTTCATCCGCCATGGATTCTGGTGCCTTGCAGACCCGGAGAACACTGAAACTGCTCGACGTTATGCCCCGCTGTTGCCTGCAGTTGAAATCGGGAGGCATGCTCTGCTAATTGAGCCTGGAGGGCTGAAAATCTGATTCGCCCGGATGAGCTGGGAAACCCCAAGATGGCGCTGCACAGAAGCTGAGGACTGGAGGCACTGCATCGGGACCAAGACCTGGGACGGGGGACAGCATAGAACCGGGGCTGAGTCGGTGTGCTTTCCCCCGTCGGAACGACGTCTGGAGTGCCTAAGAAGGATTCATACCCCTGAAGGTGCGATCGGAGCTGGAGGGTCGTAGCGGACCCCAAGGAGGAGCTCCTCCCCCACCGGGACTGAAGGCTGCTGAAGTGGCCGGGAGCCGAGTCACAGAGACGGGCTTGTGGGCGAGGCGCTGTGGGGGCCTGCGACCGCTGTCTGGGCCCGCGTGTGGTGAGTGTGGGTCCACTCCCTAGCGGAGCAGTGAGGCACGAGTCGGAGCCGCGGCAGGTAGTCTGCAGGTGAGCGAGTGGACCCCCAGGAGTGCGGGACCGCCCAGGGAGGATCTGACCTGAGGCAGCGGGAGACAGCGCGTTAATTCTGGGCCACTGATTTTGCGCAGTGCAGCTGGGCGGTGGAGTGCTGCGACGGATGGACCCCCTCGAGCATAACACGCAGTGCCTGTGCGAGGGGTTGCCACTGAAGGGGCGATGGACACAGATAAGATGCCAGGGAGGCTGCCATGGATGGGGCGTCTTCCCCCCCGATCCAACGACGACACATCCGGGATATCCTCGCTACTGCCGAACACTGAGTCAGGCCTGGTGGTGCAAGAAGAGCGGGGGCCCCTGGCGAGTGGAACAACCTGTGTGTACTAAGGACAGCTTCGTGCCCGCTAGTAAGGGCGGGGCCGCTCCGACTGGGAGAGGCGGGTGAGGCCGCTGGAGGATCGGGACTTCGGGCTATTGAGGTGAGGCCTGGTGGTTGATTGGCGCGCTGGGCTGGCCATCTCCCCCCCACCCCATGTATCTGGATGCCTGCTTGAACTTGGCTGGCCCCCCTCCCCCCGCGACACTAAATCCTTGTGAGGGTACCCGCGGGCACGACAGGCGGGCATCACACACACGCACTGCAGGCCGAAGGTGACTTGGACTCCAGGACATGGGGAAGAGGAGGTTACCTGAAACCTGAACCTGCCCGAACTCACCATGGGAAAGGATAGGGACCCGAAGCCACCACGTCAGGGCAAGATGGACCAGTATGCGAAGGTCATCGCCCCACCCCAGGAGGAGCGCCCGGGTGCCCGCTTGGATACCGATACCCTCCTCCAGGCAATCCAGCACAGGGATAGAAGGCGAGATTGGCACAGTGAGGTCCGAGGTGGCGCTCTTACGCCAGGACCTCAGGAAACTGGCTGGAAGGGTCACGTAGGCAGAGACGCAGCTGCGTGAGACGGAAGACTCAGTACACGAACTCCACAAGGGTATGAAGGAACTCCAATCCTCTCATAAGGACCTGCTGTGGAGGGTGGATGATGCGGAAAACAGGGCTCGACAAAACAATCTCCTCTTTGTGGGCTTTAGAGAAGGAATTGAAGGGACAAATATGCCTCAATTTCTCTACACCTGGTTGCAGAACACCTTCCCGGCGGACAAGTTCTCTTCTTGTTTTGTCATAGAAAGAGCCCACCGGGCACTGCTGGCCCGACCACCTGTAGGGGCGCATCCTAGGCCCGATATAGCGCGCTTCCTGAACTTCCTGGATAGGGACATGATACTTAGGGAGGCCTGGTAGCTAGGGGAAATAGGACATGAGAATACCCGCATAGTGATCTTCTCGGACTGCAGTAGGGAAGTACAAAAACAAAGGCGCACTTTTGACTCCGTGAAAGCTAAACTGAGTGAACGCAAGATACAATACATGTTGCTCTTCCCTGCGAAACTGAAGGTCCTGTTCCTGGGCAAATCCCACTTCTTCCAGATGCCAGAAGAGGCTTGGCAATGGCTGGCGGGGCACCTTCCGGTGGAGCTGGCAACCGACCCCTGGACTCGCAGCGCATGCTTCGGCCCGGCAGCTGCAAAAGGACCGCACCCTGGAAGCCACCCCGTATGCCCCGAAGGGCACAGGCAGACGATCACTCGACTCTCGGCGAGCGCCCATGCACTCCGTCCCTCTTGACAACTTAAGATGGGCAATGACAGTGAGAAGGACGCTGGAACTGAAAACGGACATTCTTCCTCTGGAGAAGAGGAGGTGGTGGGCCCCTCGATGCACCCCCTGGCAGCTGAAATATTGGTGATGGAACAAGCAACGTTTACTGAGGCGGGGGCATCCCAGAATGAACCCCCGGATTCTAACTCTTCAACAGGGGCCTGCAGGGATGACCGTGGCTCGGACTATTGTGCTGAGCAGGCAAGCTGGACATTTACACCCTCTTCTTTCCAATCTTTTTCTGCTGATCTCTACTCTCTTCCTAATCTTCTTTCTTTCCTTTCTTGCACTGACGTCTTTGACCTTATATTTTCTGGCCTTTGTCTTGATGGTTCTGGGTGGGCGGCAGACCTCTGCCTGCCCTAAAGTTCAATCCCCGACATATTACTGGGGATGAGTCATGGGGGAGGGCGAAGGGGTTGCGCTTGTTTTCTGGTTGGGAATGTTTTGGGTTATGTTTTGTTTAACGTTTGTTTGGTACACTGACCGCAGGATCGCACTAGTAGGCGCATATACTGTCCACCACCCGCCAGAGATGAACTTGACACATGCCAGTCCATGGCCTCCGTGACTGTGCATAGAACCCCTGTAGGTGGATTAGTGACTGGCCCCTACAAGGTTCTCACGTGGAACGTGAATGGTCAAGGCGGGGGACAAAATTAAGAGAGAACTGGTGACGGCACATATTAAACGGTTCCACCCTGATATAGTCCTCCTCCAGGAGACCCACCTTAAAGGAACAAAGTGCGGGTTTCTGGCAAGAGGAGCTTACAAGGTACTGGCATGTGCGGGATACACGGCAGGCTCCCGTGGGGTAGCTATTTTGATTAAAAAATCCCCTCCTTTTACGGTGACCTGGACTTGGACGGACCCCCAGGAGACTTACGTAGGGGTGACAGGAACATGGGGGCGACAGCGGGTCATGATACCTCGATCTACGCTTCCCAAAACTCCAAGCCAGGACTCTCTCTGGATTGGCCGATGACCTGCTGGACACACCGGACACGTTACACATCTTAGGTGGGGACTTTAATGACATTATGTCCACCCCATGGACCTCTCTGGGACTCACGAGGACGGCTCCCCGATACCCCCATGGCCAGGGTTATGACTACACTAGGCCTGACAGACGTGTGGCGACGGCTGCACCCGACTACCAGAAGCTACTCCTATTACTCGGGGGCACATAGGGAACATTTCATACTGGACTATGTCTTCCTCCCCAGACAAGCACTTGGGGCTGACGACGAAGCCAAAGTATTTGGCTAGGGGTATTTTGGACTATTCGCCTCTTTTGGTTCGGCTGGGTGTGAGGCCTCGAGCCAGTGGTGGAGGTTGGAGACTGATGCCATGGGACGCACAGAATAGTGAGATAGTGCAGGGCCTTAGGGCTGACACGAAAGTGTACTTTGCAGAAAATGTGTGCTCGGTGCAGTCCGGAGTGACCGTATGGGAGGATTACAAGACTGTTCTCCAACATAGGGCTCAAAATCGAATATCCAGGGGGTAAAAGGCATGCGCAAGAGGAGCTTAATACCCTCGAAACCCAAATACTAGACTTAGAACGGCGGTATGTGTTGGGAGGGGACCCTCCGGTGCTTTGGGGCCTGACAGATACCCAACAGCAGTATAAAGCCTTAGCGACGGACAAAGCCAAAGCATAGGCACTTGCGACCTTACACAGGTTATATAATGTTGAGGAGCAGTCCGGAAAGCTACTGGCCTGGCTAAGCCGTAACGAAAGGGATGCCAGATGGATTGAAGGTGTGGTTGATGGTTAGGGCCACCTACAGGGAGGGGATGCCCAGATCGTCCAGACAGTTGCTTCCGACTTTCGGGAATTCTATAAAGCCAGGGAATTGGGTGGGTCAGAAGAAATCAAGAACTACCTGTCTACTATCCAAACCTCGATCTTAACAGACGAGGACAAGGAGACCCTTGAAACTGACATAACGGCCACTGAAATGAGAGAAGCAATAGCCAGACTCTGGCCAGGGAAGTCGCCAGGTCCGAATGGACTCCCAGCGGAATTCTTTAACAACGGTGTAGATCTACTGACGCCCCACCTCCTAACGCTCTTTAAATATGCAGCCCAAGAGGGTCTCCTCCCATCAGACCTGCGGATGGCCACAATCATACCCATTTCATTCAGTCCAGGATTTCTTTTAAAATTCTCTGTCTTGCCTATGGGGCCCTTCATGGCACGGGTGTTGTAGGTCTTCAGTCACTTATTCATCTCTACTCTCCCTGTCGACCCCTTCGCTCATCTAATAAAAATCTTCTTGAGGTTCCCAAATTTGTTAGAGCCAAATGGGGAGGCAGAGCATTTTCCTCGGTTGTACCCAGGCTATGGAATTCTCTTCCTCCTGACCTCCTGGGTCTACCGTCGATTTCTCTGAAGCGTACCTGTAGAGTACCTCATCGGTTACTACATATTTCTGGACCTGCTTAGGCGCCTTGATGCCCTTGGACTAAGTCACGAGATATAAGACTCCCATCATTCATTCATTCATATATAAACAGGGCAGTCCTCCTGAGGACTGCGTGTCTTATAGACCTATCTCCCTCTTGAACGTGGAGGCTAAGCTATTGGCGACGGTCTTGGCCCTTCGCCTGGTGATTTCAGGCCTAGTACACCAGGACCAGACTGGATTCCTGCCAGACAGAGCGACTAGGCAAAATTTAAGACTAACACATAACTGGCTTATGGAGGTGAAGGGAAGTGAGGACCAACATATTTTTCTCTCTGTTGACGCTGAAAAAGCGTTCGATGTTGTACACTGGCCCTGGTCAAGTTCGGCGTCTGCCCCAACTTTAGGAAATGGGTGGGACTTGCAGACCCTAGAGCCCGGGTGAAGGTGAACGGGATCCTATCTGAAGACTTCCCTATTAGTAGGGCGATCCGGCAGGGATGCCCCCTGTCTCCACTACTATTCGCCCTCACCATTGAAGTAGTGGCCTGTGAGATCCGGCAGACAGACGAGATACATGGATTTCATATATCACAGGTCGACATGCAGGAAGAAAAAAATTCGCTGTACGCAGATGATATTCTTTTATATGTGGCCCAACCGGCCACTACAGTCCCTGCACTGTTCAAGCTCCTGGGTAGGTATGGCTCCTTCTCGGGGTACACAATAAACTGACATAAATCGGTCTTGTATAGCCTGCGTCGGGAGGAGGAGTGGCCCCCTCTGCCTGCCGCCCTTCAGGTTACCCAGACGAGGTTTACATACTTGGGGATCTATCTGACTGCGGACCGACACATCTCCTATGAAACAAACATCCAATGAGTGATTAGGAATTTTGCAGATGATGCCCTTAGATGGAAGGCCCTCCCTCTCACAATCTTAGGCCGGGCTGCAATGTTTAAGATGATCACGTTGCCCCGCTTCCTGTATGCCTTACAGAATGAATACTCCCCCCCCCCCCCCTCCCCATGCAGACGTTCAAGGTGATAAATGCGGAACAACGCTCTCTGCTGTGGTTAGGTAAATAACCGAGAATAGCCCTAGACACGCTACAGAGAAATCAGTACAATGGGGGGATTTTCCTTGCCAGATGTGGAAGCAAATTATTGGGCTGAACACTTGGCGCTGATAAATGAATGGCTCCACGCACCTGCGGATCACCCGACGCATAGGCTGGAAAGAGACACTATGACACGCCGCACTAGTTTACACTATTTGTATAGGGGGGCCGGAAAGAGGCGATTACTCCTGGCTACGCAGCTAACCATAGAGGTCTGGGACAGGGCGACAAAGATGATGGGGTGGTCACATAAACCGACCAAACAGATACCAATATGGACCTGCACATGGCTAAAGGAGCTTCACAAACTCACAGGTTTTAGAGGATGGGACGATATGGGATCTCCACGTTGGGGGACCTGGTGGCAAAGGGAAAACTTAAACCCTATGGGACCCTGGCGGCGGAATATTGACTACGCCCCACTCAGTTCTTCAAATATGCGCAACTGCGCCATGCGTGGAGGGCGGAGACCGCGCTCACCTCTGCATTGCCAGAATATTCCCCGCTGGAGGGGCGTCTGTTGCAAGAACAGGTACCCAATAAACTAGTGTCACAGACTTATAAGACACTGAATAATAACAGGCCGGACAGATTAGGGAAACTGAGAGCAACATGGGAACAGAACTTGGGCGAGATGGACAAAATAGACTGGGAGGCAGCCTTGGTTTTGAGCCGCTCACACTTGATCTTTGCGATGTTGGCCCTGGTGGTGGCAAAACGAAACATGGCGCGAGCGTGGGGAGCACCTGGTTAGGGAATGGCAGCGGGGGATGGATATGTACATGGCAGCCGAAAGGGTCACATACAAAGCTAGAGGATGTCCCCGGAAATTCCGCAGAGTATGGGGAAAATGGAGAAGGTACCATGGTCTCGATGGGGTTCTGGGGCCAGATTGACACACAGAGTCCTACTGACTGAGTCTGTTTCAAGTTGCCGGAAGGCGGGCTATGGGACCGAGACCTGTGGAGAGTCATTGGGGAATAACGGAGAATTGCAGAACTATGTACTGTAGGAGGTGGCTAGATCGTGTTGAATTGATGCTCATGATTTTGTCATTGCGGGTGGTGGGTTGGGGGGGCGCCTGGGTGTGTGGTTAACTACCCGTGACTTACCAGCTGTGCTTATGTTGGTTATAAATGCAAATAAAAATATTTAAAAAAAAGAAAAATGTTAACAACCTCCGCATCCCTTAGCCTCCCTAACTTATGACCTTTTCCTGACCCCCCCCTTGATTCCACAATGTCTCCTTCCTCATTATCGCCTCCCGCTTTGACCCCTTCACCCCCACCAATGCCACAATTTGCTAGATATTGTCCATTTTCAGTTCATGATGATCTCCGAAGTCTTGGGGAGCTATGATAATTGAATAGCCTCCCCTCAAGTCTGAGTGACAAGCTGAGACAGCTGCTGTCCCCCACTTGGCTTCTCCTGCCCAATTGTTTGTTTTCCATCATTGATTTTCAAGACTTTCAAGGACCTTGGGCAGGTGAGTTCCCAAACCAGCTTGGCCTGGAACCCCAACATTTGTCCCCATTCTTCCTCAAATACTAGGTTTCTCTTCTGAACCTTGATCATTGGCTTCTGCATCCCTAGTAGCTCCAAGTTGTTTATGCAACAAGTCTATGTACTTGGTTACCATGGCCACTCTCCCATGCTCCAAAGAGCTTCAGCAGACTGTTTCGCTACAAAAAGTGCATGTGCAATCTGCTTCCTTTTCTTGGTGTTAAATCTGAAGTGATCAGATGCAGGTCTTGCCAGTAGCGCAGTCTCTGGGTTTTGTGACTGGACTACCCCATATAGTTAATAAATAGTGGCTAGAATCTTCATTCATAAATCTAGCAGAGTTGGACATCGCCAGAACGCTTGAGTGAGCATTCCGTCCCTTTGCAACCTCTCCAGCATCTGTCTGATTTACTTTTTTCCCATGTTTGCATCATAGGAGGTCTTTTAATACTAGTATTGTAATTGTAATTGTGTGTGTGTGTGTGTGTGTGTGTGTGTGTGTGTGTGTTGCGTAATATACATACAGACTACCATACATATACTGTTACAGTCACTTACATTTGTTTTATAAAGTGTAAGTAATTAAACAAAAAATAATTACATTTAAATTAATAAGTAGGTCATTATTCAAAAATAACTTTAAAAATACGTTTACAGCTATTTTGTTTTTAATTGATGCAGTGTCCTAAATGGATTTTTGGAGCTTACAGATGGGTAGTGTAAGATGCAGTGTGGTGTTTTTAGAGTTTGGGATGGGTAGTGTATGTATTATATGGTTTTAGAGTTAAGGAAATGGTAGTTTAAAGTACTAAATTAAAATTCAATTAAAAGTTAACATAGTATTGAACAAATATAATTATTTAAAGATAATTTAAATTAAATAATCACATTAAACATTTGTTGTAAAACAGAATTCAAATAGAGGTTAAAGTACTACTGACAAATTTACCTGGGAAGGAATGGCATTGCCAGGGTAATCGCATTGATGTAGAGGTACTTCACATGTAATTAGTCCCGATGTGATGACCTGAGAATTAACAGTTGACATTCCTAGAAACAAACAAGTCACACTAGTAATAGGGTAATCACTCTTTTTGGTGTGTAAATGGATCCAAATTTCTGTGAGGCCCAACTACGAGACACTCTCCTGTTCCTTGCCCTCAGCTGTGACCTGTCCCATTCCGCTACTAAAGTTAGGTTTCCACTCGAGCACCCTACCCCTTTAATAATCAGCTCTCCGTTTTTTTGTTTCTAAGATGTCGGTGATTGTGTCCCCAAGGAACTACACCTGCCCTACATTAGGCACCTGGATTGTAGAGATGGTGGATCTGTATTGTCAGGCATCCACCTTAGTTATCTGCAGATACATTTAGGAACTTCCTTAGGAATGACTTTGCATATAGGAATGTTACTCCTCCTTTCTAGTCCCTCCCCAAGGAAAAGTATTGATAAAGGAATTGGTGCTAGCACAGCCTGCTCGAGTCCTGTCTAAATAAGTGTGATTCATGCAGCAGAAGCAGGTATGACTGCCATACTATAAATCCACGTTTTGCAGAGGCATTCAACCCCTCATATTAATTTAGACTTTATTCTGTTGTGACCCAGTGGAAATCGGCCTTTTCTGCATGGTCCCCCTGCCCCCATCCGATTGTTCGCCTTTAGCTGGAGCCTATATTTTTGTTGGCTTTAGAACTCTGTGCACATTACCCTTGCTAACAAGGAGAAACGGTGCCTGTGCCTCTTCTTTGTACATGGTTAAACTGGCTTATTTTTAATTGCACATTTAAATTGCCTTTAAATCTCTAGTATATAATGTATAAAGTGCATTCATGTCCTTGAAGTTAAATGCCACTAGCGGACTGTAGCAACTATTGTGCCATTCTCTACACTGGGCACGGTAAAGTGACCTTGGGGCGACCATGTGTTGCCTGACTATTGCAGTGTAAACCCTGCAGTGTGACCTGTCAAAATAACCCTTTTTGATATAAGACCACCTTTCTTTAAATATTAATAGTCACTACTATATAGGCCTTGCACCCCACGAGGTAGGGTGCATGGTATTTAAAAGTGGGACATTTAGAAAATTAACATTACCATTTCGCTACAGTGACATAGTTCAATTAACTAATTTCACTGTGGCAGGCCTTAACTGTCTTATGTAGAATATCAGAGTCCAGAATCTCCGTTATGGGACCAGCTAGAAAAATAATTAAACAACTATTTTTAATAGTTATTGAAAGTGCAGTTCAGCGGGAAGACAGATATTTAATAACTATTAGGGAAAAGTAACTTTAAAAAGTTACCTTTTTCCTGCCTGAACTGGCAGACTGTTAATTAGCATGCTCTTCGTACAGCTCCCAGCCTTGAATAGGTATGAATTGCCTCCCTAGAGCAAACAGGCTGACCTGAATAGGCAGAGATGACTACTATGAGATAAATAGAATATGCATGGTGGAGACTTTAGGCTTCCTTTTGACAGAACCGTGTTACATCCTGCTTGACAGGTCCATTGAGCCACATGTAACACCTGGGTCACACTTGAATGGGAAAGAACAGGATGCCAAGACAATTCTTGTTGATCCCCTCTCTGGTTGCAGGGCCATGCGTGTGTCCTTCCAGACTTCTCTCTGGGGGTGTTTTATGTGTTACATGTGGGAGGACACCAGGATTACCACACACCCAGAACTCCAGTTTAGTGTGGCAGAAGACTTTCCCCACCTTTGATTTTCCCCAACAAATGGTATTTTGGGCATAGTTGCAGTAAGGCAATCTGGAACCACTGCATTAGTAGCTAGGTGAGGCCATGGAAACATTTACCCAATTGGTAGGGAAGGGCCATGAATCACTCTTGCGCGTTAGCTCATTCCAGGCATAAATGTGCCAGCCCCATAAATGTTGCTCAGAACATGGTCTGGACATTTAGAAGAGGATTGTACCTGTTGATTGTGATCAGAGAGCAGCTGGGAAGGCCTGGTCCTGCTCTCTCTCGTACTCCGGACAAGGAAGTGTACTCCAAGGGTCAGTCTTCTGACCTGTGGAAGATCAGAAGAGGACTGGACCTGCTGTTTCTGACACGAGAGGCCTGAAGGACTGGACCTGCTCCCTATTGTAAGAAGAGAATTGCAAGGGTCAATAGACTGAAATCTTGTATGTTTATAGGGAGACAACATGCTGCAAGTGGTCTTTTCCTGGAAGTTTCTGACTGGCCAGTCGCAACTGATCCTGGAGTGGATCCTGCTGTTCTCATTTGCTGGACATCTTGTGAGTCTCCTAAGTGCCTCACCTGATGTGGCCTTAAAGCATACTCTTGTGTTTGGTTGGGACTGAAAAGGCTGAGTCTGAAAGTAAAATCTTTGACGTGGACAAACCTGGTTGGTATCCTTCTGTCTCTCTGTAATGTTCAGTCTCAAATCGCGCCAGGTCCCAGTCTACTACGACTATTGACTACAATTGGCGTTTTGATCCTTTATTTGTTAACCAATTTTTATTGATTTTTAACATGTATGGGATGCATAAGAAAAAGGAAGAAGCCAGGTACAATACTGTTGTCGCCAAAAATTACTGTAGGCCTTCCCCACACACTTAAAGGAAGGACATGCTTGTGTGAAAGCCTGTAGGCCATAATATTCCATCCATTTCTTGCATTGACGTTCAAATTTGCGAGGGCAGCCCAGTGCCATTTCAAATAGTTTCTTCCAGCGTGGCACAATGGTCCATTTCCTTACTCCACTCAGTCAAAGTCGGTGGGTCCCTTCTAATTGGGGGTAATGTCCCATTTTGCCACTACTGTGGCTATCCCAATGAGGTATCTTCCCCCTTAGAATGACCTCAATTGTCCCTGTGGCTAACTTTTTTATGGGTTCAGAACCCGGTAAAGGGGCAACTGCAGTCTCCGTAAGGACAGAGCGACTGCCCAGCCTCTCCTTCACTGTACTGCTTTGATCACTTCCACAGCTGCTGTTGGGTATGACTGAATTGATGACTTGGAAAGGCTATTAGTGACTAGATCCTTCGGGACTGCGCCAGACGTTAGGCCACCTGTGTCTATTGAGGTGTTTTTACGTTTTCCCGTCTTGGGAGAAAACAATTACAGAGGCCGGGGATTGGGAGGGGGACTTACACATCTGTATAGGGGGCAAAAAATATGCAGGATGTCCACTACACAGTATTGTTTGCTTATATCAAATAGATGTTCAGTGCAAAACAAGAATACTTTGTGGCCTTGCAGTTGTTAGAGGGGGGCCCATGATGGGCACAAGACGGGCCAGCCTGGATTGTAGCAGCGTTTTGTAGTGTGATTAGATCATGCCCCCTTCGTCACAGGTGTTAGCCAATGTAGGGTTAACAGTATCGTCAACCATGGGGTTTCTTTCTGAGAGTGTAGTCTACAGTATATGGGGAGGGGAGGGTAGATGGCCTCCGGAGACGAGCCGTTGGATACTGTTAATGCAAGAGCGACACACGTGCAGCACGCAGTCATTTAGTAAGACGGTCATAACAAAATTGAAAAGAGACCGAGAAAACCAGAGGGGCTCCTCCTCTAACAATCCATTTCCATTCCCCCTACTTCCTCCACCTGATATTTTGTCCCTCGAAGCATCTGTCGCCTTAAACCCCACAAATCTAACAATAAACTCACTCAGTCTAAGATGTTAGGGGAATCTCTAAGTGTGGTTTCCCGGAGTTAGACGGATGCTGCTCATCTATATATGACCTGTGAGTAGCTCACAGGTTTTAGAGCCTCCTTTACACTGAAACAGCGCTACTGGAACTTTCAGAAATGATCAAAACACAGCTAGATAAAGGTGGCTGCGCTGTGGTGATATTGTTGGATTTATCTGCGGCGTTCAATACCGTGCCCCATGAGCCGACTCATGTGTAGGTTGACTCAGTGGGGTATTGGGGGCACAGTATATAAATGGTTTGCCTCCTTTCTGAGCAAGTGGCAGCAGGGAATTTGGTCCCCCCCTTTTGCAGCAGATATCCCACCGATGAAGGTGGGTGTACCACAGGGTGCAATTCTGAGCCCAACGCTCTTTATTCTTTGTATGGCCCCCCTCGCTCTCCTAGCAGAGTCGCACAGTGCGAAGATTCTCTTACACCGATGATACGCAACTGCTGTTCACATGTGACAAAGGAGCGAATTTTGACGGGACGGAGTTTAACAGTTGTTTGACAGAGGTCTTTTCCAGGATGCGGCTTAACCAACTAAAATGCAACCTGGAAAAATCCGAAATTATCTTTTTTGGTTGCCCTCCCTGTGTGGATTGGAGCCTTTGGTGGCCCTGTGATATGTCTCCTCCCTCTGCTCCAGTCAGTGTGGTAAAGAACCTGGGTGTTAAACTAGATTCCAATCTAGCGATGAAGACTCAAATTAAAGCCGTTGCTGGCACATGTTTTGGTCTACTATAAATGGTAAAAAAATGTCTCCCTCTCTTACCAGTGGATTATCGGAAAACCGTAGTGCAAGCTCTAATTTAATCTAGGCTCGACTACGTGAATGGTCTGTATCTGGGCTTACACAAATATCTTCTTAACCGGCTGCAGGTGGTGCAGAACAGTGCAGCCAGAGCTATTCTTATGGTAAATCCCATGACGCATATGACACCTCACCTGAAGGCTTTGCACTGGCTCCCGGTTAGAAAGAGGATTCAGTTTAAGGCCCTAGTGCTGGTTTATCGAGTATTCCATGGAACTGGGGCTGCCTATCTAAGAAGAAGGGTCCAACACTATCGTCCTCAACGGGTCTTGAGGTCCTCTGGGCGGTCCTTCATGTTTATCCCCAAGTTTGCCCACTCTCGGACGGGGGGTCGCTCCTTTCAGGTTCTTGCGTCACGTATGGGGAATAATCTGCCGTTGTATCTCAGACAGGCCTATGACCTGTTACTTTTCAGGAAGCAGCTAAAAACCTGGCTGTTTCAGCAATAACTTCTGGCAGGTATGGCTGGAGCTCTTGCAGTTTCATTCTTCGGTGTTTTAGCGCGGTGACACTCTTTGTGAGTAGCCGCGCTCTTTATATAAATACCTATTTTCATTTAATTGGCAGACGAGTCAGTATAACATCTCTTGGGTCTATATCCTGCTCTGAACCTTCCTCAACCACCAGACTGCTTCCCGGTGGTCCTGGGATGCACCCCCCCCATTCCTGCAGGCCTCCGCACTGGATGAGTCTGGGGAACCCACAGAATGCTCGCTGGTAGGAAAGTGTGTTTCTGTAGCAGTAACCCCCCTAACCTCCACTTCTTGCCAGATTTCTGATGCACTATGACTGAATGTGCCCTGGGTCCCTGCCAATCAGCTTCCAAGGGCCGTTAATTTCCCTAAACTGTACCATGGTTACCAAAATTGGCACAACTTTGGCCTACCTGTAATTCCCTTGTAAGTGGTACTTATGGTACCATGGGCATGGTAGCCAGAGAAAGGCCTCTGAGGGCTGCAGCGTTTATTATGCCACCCTTAGAGACCTCTCACCACAAACATGCACCACTGCCATCGCAGCCTGCTTGTTTTGGTGCAGCTAAAAGTGAGGTGTCGATATGGCACACATCCCTGTGTACCAAGGCCACCCAGCACTGCATGAGTAATAGGTAAGCCGCCATTAAGGCAAGATGCACTACATCTCAGGCGAGGACCTAAATGCATGAGCAGACAGGCCTCTATAATATCGAATGCCATTTTTAGATATTGCAGGTGCATAGTCAAGCCATATTGAGTATATGGTCTAGAAACTGGTTATTACGAGTTTCCTAGCACCATAAAGGCTTTACTGAATTCTGAGATGTTTGATATCAAACATTTCCGAATACTAAACCTGCACTGATTCCAGTGTCAGATTTATTATTCCATGCATTCAGGGGTCCCTTCTACATGGGACCCCTGTACCAAGCCAACCACTTGAGGGTTCCTGACTGGTGAACACCAGCCTGCCACTGAGAGACACGTTCTGGACTCCTTGGGCGGGAGCCTCCTCTCCCTGGGACCAGAAACTATGCCTTTCCTTAGCGAAGGTATACACACCTCTCCCAGGTCAGGAAGGGCCATCTGTGGCAGGGGAGCTTCGCAGGCCCTGCTGCATTTGCAGCGCGACCCCCATGCTCTCCTGCTATGAGGAGCAGGCACCACCCCCTCCCCTTTTTCGGCGGTAAGACAGGCAGGATAAATTAGAACAACCCGTTGTGCCCACCTCTGCCAACCCCACCCTTCAGATGGAGGAGGCAAGGTGAAGCCCACTCTTCAGTGCCCGCCATCTTGCAGATGGCAGATGTGAGAAATTGGTCTGGGATATGCTGTCCACTACTCTAGTGGGCACCTTGCACCAGTCCAAACAACCCTTATTGATGGTAGGTTTAAAGACAACCTGTGAGAAGTTGGCCTGATATGTGATGTCCACTATTCTAGTGGGAACCTTGTATCAGTCCAAACAACCCTTATGGTGATGGTTGTAAAGTCAACCTTATAGACCAGCTATCCTAGTGGTAGCATGGACAAAGCAGTCTTAGGATAACCTCAAGAGGGCATGTGAAGCCAGCTGTTTTACCATATGTAACCTCTTTAATACTAAATGAAAGGACACCACACAGGTTATATATATAAAATATATATGTATTTATTACTAAATTAATCCTTTGAACTCTTTATGAGATCAGAGGCACAAGCACATAACAAGATACTTAATCAACATACCGTAAGTTGCACAAAATACAGTAATCCCCTAGGGGCACTTCGAACCATATACTAAAATAGTGGTATAAGAACCACGTCACGAACAAAGGATAGGCCTAGGTCCTGGAGAATTTCTGGGGCTTCGCTGTACTACCAAAGGTTAGGGAGCAGGAGGCCCACGGGATGCGCGTGCAGTGTCTTTACACACACGCGAGTTACCATGGGAGTTATAATGGGAACGAAAGAAATGGAAACTAGTTCTTTTAGGTCACTTCCGCATGGACAAGGAGAAAGCTACTTGAAAGTTAAACACTAGGATAGTAAATACCCACAGGAGCACAGAAGTACTCGCGTTACCTCACCCACAGGAAGCGGGTGCATAGGTGTCAAAGTGTGTCGGGTTTCGTCGCTGAATCCTATGGAGCTTTGAAGAAAGATGCTGCAGGCGACCAGGAGGGAAGTGTCCGGGTGGATCCTAGGGCGGATCGAGGATGAAGAGTACCTGAAAGCAGAGGGGACAGAGTCTGGGTCACTAGCCAGTGACCAGGAAGGAACCAGGCGATGTCGCGAAGCAATCAGGTGATGTTATGAAGCTTGTCTCTGCAGCCACGTGGACCAGGAGGTGTCGACGACGACCAGGAGCTGGATACGGACTGTCCCACGAAGGCTCTCGCTGTCGGCGGTGTCTGCTTCCGGATTGGAGTCAACAAGCCTTGGCAAAGGCAACCCACGCAGGAATCGAAGATGGCTTACGGATCAGACCAGCAAGGTCTGATGGGCTTCTCCTTTTCAGGGAAGCAGGGGCCAGTCTGGAGCAACCAGACCAGCGGTGTAAATCAAAAGGTTCGTCGTCCCAGAGGCCACTAGCCAACGGGCAAGTGACCGGACAGACGCGTCGGGCAGGAAAATGCAGAAGGGCCACACGCAGAACTCGTGTAGTGTGGAGGGCTGATCTTCAGTGCAGTTCGTGCTCGGGGCTGGGGCTTCTCAATCCCCAATGCACAACTTCGAGGGTGCCTCAGAAGTTGCACGGAAAGCAACTCGCTGGCTTTCCAAGATGGCCGGTCGCACGTCTCTCATCGCTTCCACGGGTCTCAGCTCTGCTGTGACTGTGGATCGGGCTGTTGGAAGTCTGGAAGTCCAGGTCTTGTCAGGCTCTGTGCTCGGGCTCCGGCGGGAGCGTCGACAAAGCAAACCGTTGATCGCTTGATGGTGCCTGCTTGCACAGGGTGGTCACTCCTTGACCACAAGGGAAATTCTTCAGTCTTCTATCTTCAGGTAGAACGTCGAAGGTCCAGAGTTAAATTTCAGTCAGGATAAATCTAAAGTCTTGGGACTCAGCTCCTACCTATATACCAAATTTAGGGGCTGGATTACCTGCTAGGTCCCTCCTATGGGTGGGACCAGGGAAGGGGGTGGTTACACCCCTTTCCCTTTGTCCAGTTTCGCGCCACAACTGGGGCTGGAGTGCCCCATCACCGGTTTGAACTGGACTATGCATGGGACACCTTGTGTGCCCCTGGCAGTGTCTCATTTCATTCAGCCCTCCCTGCTCCAATACACTATGGCCTGTCTGGGGTGGTGCTAGCACCTCCCAAGACAGGAAACCTATTGTCCAAGCCTCCCTCGCTGGAAGGACTCCCAGCAGCAGGAGGTCAGACTTGTGTCTGTGGCAGCAGCATCCATTTTGTGATGCTGAGGCTCTGGTTAACTTTAACCGGGATTAGTAGGAACAACATGTCTTCTCCCTCTAGAAGGGTAGAATGCTACCCCCGTCGCCAGAACTGGCGAGGGGGTAGTATTCCAAAGCGTATGACACCTTACACGACATGTTTTATAAAGCCAAACCAAAGTTAACATTCAACCGCGAGGATTATAATGCACTTAAGAGTATATGGTATGGCAATATCCTAGAAGAGCTATAAGGACATGGTTCCGAAAGCTGCAGACAGGCTCAGCTCATGCTAGAGCCTCATCTCACATAAAACCAAACACTCTGCCTTCAGGATTGTTAAGAAAAGGGGGGGGTGATGAACAGAGTGCCTGAATTAAGCAGACCACTCTTACCCAGTCCAAAGATCAGGGCTTGATCCATCACCGTTTTTTAGCTCACTGCACCATCCCAGCTCAGAACTTGGCTATATGCAAATTAGTCTGTTCCTGTCCCAGTGCATGATGGGAACAGGGCAAACCAAACTACCAAGCCAATTCTTATACTGGGAAGGAAACAAGCTACCGGGGACCGGTTTCTGGCATTTCAGCCTCGTCGGCCCGGCTTGCTTGAATCCTGATGGTGCAATGAGCAAGGGACTCACATCTGAGTATACCCTTCCACGCTTATGGTGGACAAAATGATTCAGAAAAGGGGGTGGTGATGAACAGAGTGCCTGAATTAAGCAGACCACTCTTACCCAGTCCAAAGATCAGGGCTTGATCCATCACCGTTTTTTAGCTCACTGCACCATCCCAGCTCAGAACTTGGCTATATGCAAATTAGTCTGTTCCTGTCCCAGTGCATGATGGGAACAGGGCAAACCAAACTACCAAGCCAATTCTTATACTGGGAAGGAAACAAGCTACCGGGGACCGGTTTCTGGCATTTCAGCCTCGTCGGCCCGGCTTGCTTGAATCCTGATGGTGCAATGAGCAAGGGACTCACATCTGAGTATACCCTTCCACGCTTGAGGTGGACAAAATGATTCAGAAAAGGGGGTGGTGATGAACAGAGTGCCTGGGTAGGAGTGTTCTGATTAACTCAGATACTCAGTCCATCACCACCCCCTTTTTGTAATTATTTTGGCCACCATGAGTGTGGAAGGGTATGCTCAGACATGAGTCCCTTGCTCATTGCACCATCAGGATTCAAGCAAGCCGGGCCGAAGACGGCTGTAATGCCAGAAACCGGTCCCCGGAAGCTTGTTTCCTTTCCAGTGAAGAATTGGCTTGGTAGTTTGGTCTGCCCTGTTCCCATGATGCACTGGGCCAGGGACAGACTAATTTGCATATAGCCAGGTTCTGAACTGGGATGGTGCAGTGAGCTAAAAAACGGTGATGGATCAAGCCCTGATCTGTTGACTGGGTAGGAGTGTTCTGATTAACTCAGATACTCTGTCCATCACCACCCCCTTTTTGTAATTATTCAGGATTGTTAAGGCCTGCCATAGGAGTGACTTATAGGTGTATATGTGTCTAGAGTTAAGGTTAGATATAGGAATACTATATCTAAGCAAGGGGTGATTACACAACCGTGCCCCAGCTGAGTGATCAGCCAGTTGTGTCAGTTTGGATGGCCAGCCAGGGATGGCAAAAATATGCTGCAGCCCCTGGTAGGCCTTGGGTGCACCTATGCCCTGGGTACCTATAGTACACTATACAGGGACTCACAAGAGTTTCCCAATTGGTGATGTACCTAAAGTACATGGTGTGAATTTAGAGAGAGAACAGCAGGGCAGTGGGTCCGATTAGCAGGCCCACAGCCACATTAAGTCGAAAACCAGTGAAGCAAAAAGCAAAAATTGGGTTAACCTTAGGAAAGCAGACCCTACTCTACTCTACTCTCCACAATCGATATAGAAAGCTATCCTAATAGTAGCTGTGGAGAGCAGCCTTCAGGCTAAGTCTTGAAGGAATGTTAAGCAGCTTGTTTTACCAGTCTATAATCTCATGAATGACAAAATAAAAGGAGAACCACACCAGGTATATATATAAAATATATGTATGACGTCAGTTCTTCTTTTTTCCGCGCCAGTTAGCGCAGATCCGAAGAGCAGTACTCCGGTCTTTTGACCTAGTGTTTGTTTAACTTAATCTTCTACGGTGCCGGTAGGATGCCTGGGTTTAAGAGCTGCGACGAGTGCGACCGCATGATGTCGGTCACCGACCACCATCGACTCTGCCTCCGGTGTCTGGGCGCGGACCACGACGTGGAGTCCTGCGTCGACTGTCGGGCCTTGACTGGAAAAGCTAGGCGGGAGCGGTCCCGCAAGCTTCTCGAGCTCCGGGTGTCGGCCCCGCGTCGAGAGCGGTCCCGGTCCGGTCGGAGGTCGAGGGAGCGGTCGAGGGAACGTTCGCGGAGCCGCCATGGGCGCTCCGGGAGTCGCCACCATTCCTCCGGCTCGTCAGGTAAGCACAAGAAGTCGGGGCGTCGCCATCGCACCCCCGACTCCCCCCGACGCCCGCGTGCTGCGGCCGGGGGCTCGGGTGACCCCACCCCCGCGGTCCCGCATGGGTCGCCGACGCCGTCTACCCCACACCTGTCGGTCCCTGGGGAAGGCGCGTCGCGTGAGGAGATCGAGGCCTTCCTCATTGCTATGAGGGCGAGGTCTTCTCCGGCGGGGCCTTCGGCGCCTGCGGGCCCGTCGGTCCCGTCTGGGGGCCCGAGCGGTTCGGGTGCTCCTGCCCCGGCGCCGCCGGTGGCTCCGGCCCCGGCGCCGCTGGTTCCCTCTGGTTCGTCGCCGGCTGGTCTCCCGGCCTCTCCGGCGTCGGTTCCTGTGGGACAACCCGTGGTACCGCCCCCGCGTGGTGCAGCGACTCCGCCGTCGGCTCCGGCCGGCGTCGGGTCACCTGCGCCGACGCCGCGCGGCGCCACCCCCCTTTCCTCCCCGACTCCGGACGCGGAGCCGGACCGGCGTCGATCGGCGCCGGATCCGACGCCGATGGGGCCCGTTGACCCCGATGTCTATATCGTCGACCCAGAATATGGGTATGACGAGGAGGAGTATGGAGAGGGTTGGGAGGGGTCTGAGGACCCTCTATCCCGTGCCTGCCAGTACGATGTGGACTGGGTAGGTGATCTGGGTGATGCCAGTGGCCTGGACGAGTCGCCCAACCCTGGGTTTGTCTCTCCGTCCCCTGTGGCGTCTGAGGCAGGTGCTGCCTATTCGGTGGTCCTGATGAGGGCTGCCAAGGCCTTACACCTTGAGCTCCCCGTCGCGAAGGTCAAACCGAATATTCTGACGGAAGTGTTTAAACCGCAGTCATGCCCCCAGGAGCCTCTGCTGCCGTTTAATGAGGCCCTGACGGATGTCCTTCTGGGCACCTGGTCCAGGCCCGCTTCTGGTGCGCCGGTTGACCGGAACGTTGCCAGGCGTCACCTTCCGTGTTCGGACGACCCTGCCTTCCTCTCCACCCATCCCTCCCCGGAGAGTCTGGTGATCCAGGCCTCCACTTCACAGTCCGCATTCCCGTCGGCTCCGCCCGACCGGGAATCAAAGAGGTACGACCAATTTGGTAAAAAAGTGTTTTCCTCTTTGAGCGCTGGGCTGCGGTCTTGTAACACCGCGTGCCTCTTGGGTCGCTACACCCACTCCCTGTGGGATACGGTCGAAGAGTGTTTGCCGCAATGCCCCCAGGAAGTGCGGGACAAGCTCACCCGGGCCTTGGTTGAAGGCCGGGATGCGGCGCGGTACTCGATCCGTTGTGGTCTGGACACAACAGACTCACTGGGACGGGCCATGTCCACTACGGTGGCGATTCGTCGCCATGCCTGGCTGAGATCTGCCAACTTCTCGCCAGACGTCCAAAATACGCTCATGGATATGCCATTTGATGGCAGTCGCCTGTTTGGTGACAAAGCGGACCACGCGCTGGAGCGCTTCAAGGACTCCAGGGTCACGGCCAAGTCCTTGGGTCTTTCGACCCAGCGCCAGCAGACGGGTTCGTTTCGGCCCTTTCGTGGCCAAGGGAGGGGAGGTCCCGCACGTGCTGCCAGCCACGCGACGCAGAACGCTCCCCAGCGCGGTGGCGGCCGTGGTTTCCGCCGTGGTGGCGGTAGAGGCCAGCGGCGTGGTCAGTCCACGCCTCCCTCCGCTGCTGCATCCAAGCCTTCCTAGTCCGAGCTTTCGGGCTCACGTGACGCCAGTGGGTGGCAGGGTTCGCCATCACCACTCCCGCTGGCGCGCGATAACATCGGACAGGTGGGTGCTGCAGCTTGTCCGAAGGGGCTATGCCCTCCCCTTCGAGTCCACTCCTCCAGCCATGCCACCGCAGAACCACCGTGTGTCGGGGGACCACTTGACACTTCTGCGGGAGGAAGTTACGGCCCTCTTGGCCAAGGGGGCCATCGAGCGCGTTCCTGGGCCAGAAGTAGGGTGTGGTTGCTACTCCCACTACTTTCTGGTACCCAAGAAGGACAAGGGAGGCCTGCGTCCTATCTTGGATCTACGGAACGTCAACGGCTTCCTCCGGAAGGAGAAGTTCAAGATGTTGACTTTGGCTCAGGTCTTGGCTGCTCTAGACCCACAAGACTGGATGGTAGCGTTGGACTTGCAGGATGCGTATTTTCACATCCCCGTCCTGCCGGCCCACCGGCGTTACCTGCGGTTCACGGTAGGCCACGAGCACTTTCAGTTTATCGTGCTCCCATTCGGCCTTACCAGCGCCCCACGGGTGTTCACGAAAGTGATGGCGGTGGTCGCAGCTCATCTGCGCCGGTTAGGGGTTTCAGTCTTCCCCTACCTCGACGACTGGCTGTTGAAGGCGGGCTCGCCCCAGACAGTCGTCCACCACCTTCAGATGACGGCAGACCTCCTGCACGAGCTGGGGTTTTCCATCAATGTGCCGAAATCACACCTGTGTCCCTCTCGAAAGCTCCTTTTCATCGGAGCGGTTCTCGACTCGGCGCAGTTTCGGGTTTATCCTCCGGAACGGCGGGTCCGGGATATTCAGGCTCTGATTCCCATCTTTCAGCCGTTATCCCGGGTTTCGGTCAGGTTGACGCTGCGGCTTCTGGGGCTGATGGCCTCCTGCATCCTTCTGGTGCATCACGCCAGGTGGCGGATGCGGGCTCTGCAGTGGGACCTGAAGTTTCAGTGGGCCCAGCATCAGGGCAACCTATCCGACCATGTCCTGATCTCGGAGGGCACTGCGAGACGGTTGCAGTGGTGGCTTACGGACCGCGATTGGGTCAGGGGCAGATCCCTCTCCCTTCCCCAACCGGAGCACGTGGTTGTGACGGACGCGTCCCTCCAAGGCTGGGGTGGCCACTTGGGAGAGGCGGAGATCAGAGGCCTCTGGTCTCCGGCAGAATCCCGGCTCCATATCAACATGTTGGAGCTGCGGGCGATTCGCCTAGCACTGAAGGCATTCCTCCCCTTTGTCAACGGGAGTGTGGTGCAGGTGTTCACGGACAACACCACCGCCATGTGGTACTGCAACAAACAGGGCGGTGTGGGGTCGTGGACCCTTTGCCAGGAGGCTCTGCGCCTCTGGCAATGGCTGGAACGTCAGGGCGTGACTCTGACGGTTCAACACCTGGCAGGTTCTCTGAACGCCAGGGCGGACGAACTCAGCCGTCGGTGCTCGGTGGATCACGAATGGCGTCTGAACTCGGATGTGGCGAGAGGCCTCTTTCAGCAATGGGGAGAGCCTTGGTTATATCTATTCGCCACAGAAGAGAACGCGCAATGTCATCAGTTCTGCGCGTTGGAGTTTCCAAGACGGCACTCGCTCGGCGACGCCTTTCGGCGCGAGTGGAGTTGCGGTCTGTTGTACGCCTTTCCGCCTATACCACTTCTGCCCAGAGTGCTGAAGAAGATCAGGCGCGACCGGGCCCAAGTTATCCTTGTGGCTCCGGACTGGGCTCGAAGGTACTGGTATCCCGAGCTACTCAGCATGACAGTCGGTCCCTCGATCCGCCTGCCCCTTCAGGAGGACCTTCTGTCGCAGCAGCAGGGGACGGTCCTCCACCCGAACCTGTCCAGTCTCCACCTCCATGCGTGGAGATTGAGCGGCGACAGTTGAGGCCATTTGACTTGCCTCCTGAAGTCTGTGATGTCATTCTGGCAGCCAGGCGTCCCTCCACAAAGTCGGTATACGCCTGCCGGTGGAACAGATTTGTGGCATGGTGCACAGCAAAGGCTGTGGATCCCCTTTCTGCCCCTCTGTCTGAGGTTCTCCTCTTCCTCCTTTCCCTTGCCCAGCAGGGCTCTGCTCTGGGCACTATCAAGGGCTATCTTTCTGCCCTTTCCGCCTTCTTGAGGCTACCTGATCAGCCATCTTTGTTCAAGTCCCCTATTGTGTTACGATTCTTGAAGGGCATCACGCACATGTATCCTCCAACTCCGTTCGTGATGCCTCAGTGGGACTTGAACTTGGTTTTGACTTTCCTGATGTGCGCTCCCTTTGAGCCCCTTCATTCCTGCCCTCTCCGTCTTCTCACCTTAAAGACGGCCTTCCTGGTAGCCATCACCTCTGCCAGGAGAGTGAGTGAGCTCCAGGCTCTTTCTATTCTACCTCCTTTCTTGTCTGTTCATCCTGATAAGGTGGTTCTTCGGACTAGACCTTCTTTCCTGCCCAAGGTAGTCTCTGCTTTTCACATTGGGCAGTCCATCACCTTGCCCTCCTTCTTCCCGCCTCCGCATCCTTCAAAGGATGAAGAGCGGCTCCATCGTCTGGACCCAAAACGTGCGCTTTCATTCTATATGGATCGCACACGCCAGTTCCGGGTGGATGACCAACTGTTTGTTGGCTACGTGGGTGAGAAGAAGGGAAGGGCGGTACAGAAACGGACCATCTCTCGGTGGGTCGTCCTGTGCATCAAAGCATGCTACTCTTTGGCTCGGAAGGAGCCTCCTGTTGGGCTGAGGGCCCATTCCACTCGGGCCACGGCGGCTACTACTGCCCTGGGCCGGGGAGTCCCTTTGCAGGACATTTGCCAGGCGGCCACGTGGGCCTCGCTGCACACCTTTGCGAGGCACTACTGCCTGGACAGTCAAGTCCGGAGGGATGGCTTCTTTGGCCGTTCGGTCCTCCAGGACTTTCTGGTGTAGGTTGTGTTGGTTCGCAGACCCACCACCGGGGTTGGTATTGCTGGGGTATCTATTCTAAGGTAAGGAATCTAATACTAACCTGTTTCTTTCAGATGAACAAGTTACTTACCTTCGGTAACGATATATCTGTAAGAAACAGTAGTTAGTATTAGATTCCTTACCGCCCCACCCATCCTCCCCGTTCTGCGAACTGATACCTAGGGTTAAGGACATCCCTTTCAGGGCCCTAGTTTCAAATGGCACCAGTGTTAGTTCTCACATGGCTCTGCGTGTTCTGGCGCGGAAAAGCTGTGTGCAAAGAACTGACGTCAGCGCGCGGAGGCGGCGTCTATATACTCCAGCGACGTCATCACGGCGCACGACGCCGACGACGCGGAGCCGCAGGGGACGCCTGCAGACGACGCCTACCGACGCGCAGGGGTACTGCTACGCAAAAGTTTCCGGATCCAGACTGACGCCTGGGGATATTCTAAGGTAAGGAATCTAATACTAACTACTGTTTCTTACAGATATATCGTTACCGAAGGTAAGTAACTTGTTCATTTATTCTAAACACATCCCTCTAGTGTCTTTATGAGGCTGTATGCAAAAGTACATACACTAAACTTATTTAGCACACAGTAAATTAGCACAATATACGTTGAGCCCTAGGGGTGTACCAAACCATACATTAAGAAAGTGGTATAAGAACTACGACTGACATAGGTACGAGGCCTAGAGCCTTTAGAACCGCTGGGGCCACCAGGAACCACCCAAGGTAGTGACACAGGGGACCCACGGGGGACGCGTGCAGTGTTTAAACACAGCCGCAAATCCCCATTAACTTCTAAGGGGGAAAGTCGCGGTTGGAAAATTAAAGATTAAGGACACTTGGAAGAGGACTTGGAGCAAACCCCTTTAGACCTAGTCCGTTCTAGAGTCAATACCCTCGGAAGCACGGGAGTACTTGAGATACCTCACCCAGGGAAGCAGGGTGCATAGGTGTCTTTTGATGTCGGGTTTCGTCGTCGTTTTCAATGACTATCTGCTGCAAAGTGCTGCTGGCGACCAAGTGGAAAGTGTCCGGATGGATCCAAGGTTGGATCGGAGATCTGAAGAACATGAAAGCAGAGGGGACAGAGTCTGGGTTACTTGCCAGTGACCAGGAAGGTGATGAGCGGATGCCCACCGATGTCGGGTGCTTTCAGATGAAGAAGGTGTAGCTTGACTCTTCAGCCACGAGGACCAGGAGGCGTCGACGACGACCAGGAGCTGGATTCGAGCTGTCCCACGAAGGATGTAGTGTGCTGCGGTGTCTGTATCCGGATTGGACCCAACAAGCCTTGGCAATAGCAACCCACGCAGGAAGCAAAGATGGGCTTCGGTGCAGACCAACAAGGTCTGAGGGACTCACCCTTTGATGGGGAGTCAGGGCACTTCTGGAGCAACCAGGAAAGCTCAAGAAACAGAAGTTACCTTTGTGGGGACCCACCAGTCGACGGACTAGGGATCGCGAAGGAGCCTCGAGCGGAAATGCTAGAAGTGGGCCCACGGAACACTCGTAGAGTGTAGGCCCACAATCTTAGGTGCAAATGGTGCTTGGGGCTTGGACTACAAGTAGCCCAATGAACAACTTCGGGAAAGCTCGGGAAGTGGGTGCACTTGCAAATGTGCACTGTGTCCAGAAGTTCCGGTTCCACGTCACTTGTGAGGGCTGCGGGTCTCCGCTCTGCTGAGATCTCGTGTCGGCCTCCGAGAAGTCTGGAAGTCCGTGGCCCGAGTCGCAAATCCGTCAAGATCCGGCTGGTGCTTTGGAAATGCAGACTGGCAAGATGCTTCATTGGTGCCCGTTTGAACAGGGGAGTCACTCCTTCACCCCAAGGGAGATTCTTCTGTCTTCTAGTCAAAATAGAATATCGAAGTTCCAGAAAATATGTTGCAGAGTTTCGTCCAGGTGTAATCTGAAGTCCTAAGGACTGGGATCCCATACTTATACTAAGTTAGGGGGTTGGACAAACTCTGGGGACCCACCTATGGGTCTGGGAAGAGGGGTGGTTACACTCATTCCCTTTGTCCATTTTCGTGCCAGAGCAGGGGCTGAGTGCCCCTGCAACCGGTTTGAACTGGGGTATGCACAGGGACACCAAGTCTGCCCCCAACACTGTCTGAAAAGTATTCTATGAATGCACCCACCCAGCCCCAATACACTAAAGCCTGTCTGGGAGGTGGTTACCCCCTCCCTCTGACAGGAAACCTATTGTCCAGGCCTCTCCTGATCGAGTTTCGTCCAGCCGCAGGAGATCAGACTTGTGTCTGTGGCTGCAGCATCCATTTTGTGATGCTGGGGCTCTTTTAACTAGTGTGTACATGTCTTCTCCCTCTGGCGGGAGGGGGGGGGTAGGATTCCAAAGTGTTTGACATCCAACCCAACATGTTTCCATGCAGCCATTCCAAAGTTAGTATTTACCGCAAGGTTAGAATGCACTTAAGAGTATATGGCCTGGCTGCATCACAGAACAGCATCAGAGAATAGATTCCGAAAGCTGCAGAGGGATCCTGCTCACGCATGGGCACCCTCTCACACAACAAAACCAAGCACTCTGCCTTCAGGATTGATAAGGCCTGCCATAGGAGTGATTTACAGGTTTATATGTGTCAGTGATTAAAGGTAGATATAGGTAACCTATATCTTAGTAAGGGGTGCATGCACCACCTTTCCCAGGCTGCAGTAGTAGACATGTGGTGCCATAATACATGCTTCAGCCCCTGGTAGGCCTCTGGGGTACCTATGTCCTTAGTACCTAAGGTACCATATACTAGGGACTCCCAAGGGCAACCCAGTAACCAATCTGGAGTGTCCCTAAAGTACATGCAATCCATTGAGAGAGAAAAGAAGATAGGCTGGGGCCCTGAATAGCAGGATCCCAGCCAAATTAAGTCAAAAAACATCAAAACACCAGAAAAAAAGTGGGGGCAACCATGTAGTCAGATTCCACTTTCCTACAGCATGCACCCTCCAATCAGGGTTGGGGATTGTGCCCATTCCCCCATGTGGGGTGGGCATACCATGGGTCTAGTCAGATGCCCACTGGCTACTGACTTCAAGTCCCCTTAAACGCCCCCTAAATACAGTATTTAGGGGGCAGCCCTCAACCCAGAAGGCAGTTTCCTGCAATGTACGAAGGACAGAAGAAGTCGCACAGCCAGAAGACTGTAGAGAAGACATGACTTGGACTCAGCCCTACCGGCCAGTGTGCAGTTTACAGACATCCTGCACTAAAAGCCGGCTTGTCCTACAGCCAGCGACGTCTAAAACCCCTGGCAGGACTGACTGCCTTTAACAAAGACCAAATCTCCTGCGAACATCAGCTCTGTTCAAACCAAACCCCAAAGAAAGACCCTGAGCCTGCTGAGGAACAAGAAACTAGTCCCCTGGAATCGCCTCTGCACCTATCGCCATGGCCCAAGTCCAAATGGCCCACACTTCCCAGAGATGTCCCCCACCACCATGGGTTGACCCCTCCTGGACTCAACATCGCCTTCAGCCTCTGCACGGAGAACCCAACCATGCATGAGTAGTCCGGTAAGATGATACCCTACCTCAAAAGGCACCCCTGCATCCGGCCGCCCTGCGCCCTAGAGAAGAGGACGTGAGGTGCACCTACCTCCCCAAGCCCTCCAACCTACTTGCCCAGCTGAAGGTTACTCCCGGAAGACTTCCTGAAACGAGCCTGCAGCCAAAATCCAAAAAACAGCAACCTCAATATGATAGCATTGGGCTGCCGACACTTCTTAAGCACCTACAATCAGGCACACCTTCACCGCTGGTGGTGTGGTCTTGGTGTTGACCTGGGACCCCCTTTGCCCTGACCTTAAAACTAGGAGCTTGGCTCCTGGGACAGAGTGGCCTGCCCATAAGCAGTCGCCAACCAAGGTGCCCCATTGGCACCCTGCACCCGGCTGCCCAAGTCCCTTTGGTGGTGCCCCTTGAGTGCCAACCTCAACCCTGGTTCTTCCTTCCAAAACTCAAATTCCAAAACCATTTTACTCACCTGTAACTTAACACTTCGTTTTTCACATTGGACTAAATGGTGAGTTTTCTCTGAAAATTATTTTGTGTTGAACTGTCTTTTACTGCACAAAAAGTAACCTATTACTTGTACAATAGTTAACCTACTTACAAATGTCCTGTGCAGACTTAAATTGTGTTTCATACCAAACCAGACAAGTAAGCTGAAAGTAATCAAATAGTAATTACAAGCATTTTTTAACAATTTGCAAATCATTTTTCCATTTAAAAAGTAATCTGAATGTTCCTACGAATCCAGTATTATTTACTATTGCAAACAGTAACATTGTATGAGAAGTATGACTTACCTGTTACTAAGTATACCTTGTAGAAATAAAATGCCAATATCACAGCTTTTTCTACAAACAATTGGTCTGGATTCAGTCTTTGATGTGTGACGACATGTCTTGCCTGAGTGTGTGACATCATATGCTTAACACTACCTCTCTGATAAGCCTGACTGGTCAACCACACTACCACAAAAGAGAGTACAGTATTATCTACTTTAGCCTTCGCTATATCTCTGGGGATCCACTGGACTTTGTGCACAGTATACCTTACTTTGGTATAGTTTATACAGAGCCAGCTTTCTACACTGCGCGTCGTGTGGAGGCCCTAGGTTTCGGAGAGATGTTGGGGTCGGCGCTACTGTTGCACCAGGGTGGTTTTTCGGCCAATCATGCCACCTACTCCCAGCATATATTTCAGATTAAGGGGCCTTAGTTTTGCTTCACTTAATCAAAAGACCTCTGTTGAGTTTCTCTGGTGTAGTCTGGAAAAATCATAATGTCGGCGCTTGAGAAGTTAGTGACCTAGCTATGCGGGCCTCACAAAGAATAGCATCCCTACCTCGATAGTTGACAAATCTGGCAATCAGTAGGAACGGGGGAGGAGGCTTGGCCAAGGAATTATGCGCTCTCTCTATCGCATATCATTAAGATAAGTATTTCTTAGGTAGCCATGATTGAAGCCAGTCTCGCAGGATGTAGGCAGGGTTCTGATGATTCCGATCCCTCTGGAAATCCCACAAATAAAAAATGGTTACGTTTTGCTCTATTCTCCGCATCCTCAGCCCTTTTCTCGTGGCTGTGACAGACAGAAGCTTGGCCATGTTTGCCTTGAGAGAGGTTACGTCGTCCTCCACAGTGGAAATCCTTTTTTCCGCTTCAGTGATTCTGTGGGCCATGTTCCATAAATCCTGGTGTATAATTGGAACTTCAACCTTGACGTCTCCTGTCTTAGTTTTAACCACCTCCTGGGTGGTCTGGATGGCCTGCAGTACGTTGGCAAGGTTTTGGGAAGTGGGTTCAGCTTGGCAGAATTCACTTTCGAAGGACCACAGTTAACACTGGGAGGAGTCCTGAATCTATCCATCTTAGTTTGGCGTGTGCCGTCAACCAACCCCTTGTACTTCCCCCGTGGCATGGGATGTGGTATCCTCCAACTGGGATTTCGGGGCGAGATCTGGGGTGTGCCACAGAGGTAGCTGGTACCCAGCCCGCTTAGTCCCCAAACTGAGGGGCAGCACAAGTAGCGGGGTCCTCTATGGATGTTCCAAGTGTCCACAGTGGCCTTCTGTCCCCTAGCGTTTGAGTGAGGAAGGCCCACAGCTAGTGGAGGGTCCTCTCACAGTCCTTAAAATGTCACTCCCCCGCCATAAGCACTAACAATATCAGTAGTGAGTTGTTCTTCCTTAAGGGTCTATCAGTGCACCCCCAAGCTATAGAGGTGCCAATAAATAAGGGATGGTATTGTGTACAAAGGGCCTTTCCAGATGACAATCCCGCTATGATACTTACAGCTGGCAAGGCCCAGTCAGGTCATTCCACCATTCCTTTTAGTGGGATGGGGATAACGTTCAGTCACTCCATCCATCACTCCAGTGCACCGTGCGGGATTCCCTGGCCTACACCAGGCCCCGTCTGTGGGCCACGTCCAGTCTCCAGACTATCAGGCCCTCCATATGCTTCCAAGAGGAACCTGGACGTCTCCAGCCCCGGCAAGCAGATCCTTGGAACCACAGCAAGTCTCCTTGCCTCAGCATGGCTTGGATGATGGAACATATATGGGATGGCTGGGAGCATACTCAAAGTGCGCCCATCATCTTCCTGGGGCAAGCCGTGCGCCATTTTCTTGCTATTTTTACTTAAAACTTTAAACCTTCATATCTCCATTTCCCCAGATTTGATTTGTCATAATGTTTGTTAAATTTTAGTCTAATCTATTTTGGTTTGGGATTTTTATTGTTTGTATTTTTGACTTTATTACTCTTTTGGCACTACATAAGTACTTTACTCATTGCCATGAGTAAAGCCTGTCTGTTCTGTGCTATAGCTACCAGGGGATTGATTTCAGGTTAATTTAATTTAGTGAATTTAAGGGTTCATCCTGATGAGAGTTGTGATTGAGGCACGACTGCCCCCTTTCAAGTAACAGTGTCCCCACTGCACTCCTTTACTATGTTAATTTACTTATTATTTCTCTCCATTTATTGCTGGCGGGTGCTAGGTGTATTCAGTGAAAATCCTACCTCAAGAAACTGATTTGCACAAATTGTTTTCGTCAGAACCAACCTGTACAAGCCCTTCTGGCTTCTGGCTGGCTTCCTAAACGGAGGCCAGCCATTGGAGGAGAGGGGCGTCACTCCGTTCACAACCCGTCTTTTTCGGATAGAGGGGTTTGTTTTTGCTGTTCTTTCTCTCCCTGACGTCATCGGGAGAGAGCAGCCCCTCATCACGCTGCCTGCACGCCAAAGTCGGCTCTCTGATTGGTGTTCCTGATTAACCAATCAGAGGGCCGACTGGCGCGTGCAGGCAGCGTGAGCAGACCACAGATAACAGGTCGTAAATGGCTCCAACCAAATAAATGTGAAAAGGGGAGGTTGGCGCGTGAGCAGTTTAATTCATGACAAAATTGTATGTGTTCCTGTTTTTATCCGACTGGCTGAGGCTCGAAATACGAACCCTGCTGTGGGCTGCAGTGCCGCAAGACTGCACAACAAACACGTGGGGTGGGAGGGCACAACGTGCCCCGGCAGCGCTCTCCCACTCACACGTCCAAGGGTGACGGTGTGGGCCCTGACGGCACCCACAGGCTTTGGGCGTCTTCCTACAGAACCATGCGCGCCCTGATGGCACAGCACGCAGTGTATATATACATCCTTTGTCCTACCCGGCCCCCCCTGGGTAGCTGCTGCTCGGCCACACCGTCATGCCCGGGCCGGCATTTGTTGCAGTTGGTGTCCTTCCGTTGGGGAGGAAGGGGTGCATTACGTGTACACAATTACGTGCAGCCAGTGCCAAATCCACTGTATGTTGCTGGCTTGTGCATCGTCCTGTCCCTCACAGGGATGCACACTCTGGAAAACAAACACATATTCCAGAGTCCATTTTTGGGCACGCAGAGCGGGATACAATCCCCTCAATTTTGCCTCTTGCAACTTTTCCTCCCTGTATTGTACCGTTTGCTACCTCTTGTATTTTGCTTACAATTGTCACCTTTGCCTCGTGTAACTCAACACTCTCCTTTTGTAACATGGTCACGTGTAATGTTCTCCTCCTGTATCCTTACTGTTCCTATTCCGGAGCGCTCCCACGCCTTTGGGTAAAGTCCGCCCTTTATAAAAACAAACCGCCCGCACTCTGGCATGTTGCCGCGCATCTAGTCTGGTACTGTGCAACGCATAACCGGCCACTCACGCCATTGTAAGCAATGCCGCCCTAGCCAATACCTGAACACCATGCGTCCGACTTTAACTTTTCTTCACTATCTCTCGCTGCCTATACATACCGTCAAGAGGCATAGGCCGGTCAATACCATACTCCCAACTTGAATCCTGCTATTCCCATCCTGCCCCCCATGCCCAACTGTAGCACCCCTCCTCTTTGCCCGCACCCCCAATCCCAACTCCTCTTACTGCCGTGCCTGGTGGGGGCTGCACCCGCACCGTCCCCTCTTCGCCAGCCCGCCCCCCTGGGCCATAGTCTGACATCCTTATACTCCTCTCATACATTCATTTCCTCGGACGGCCCCTTTCATGTAACTAAACGCCCCCCCAACCCCTCAATGTCTTCCCTGGCTGCCCTGCGTTGGTGCCCAACCCCCTTGGCGCTCTTTCCCTCCCTCCAAAATTGCTCCCCCAGCTTGCGCCTTCCAACGCTGCACTGCAACTCCCAAAACCCGCCCCAATAGACCCGCGCCCCCCTCCTCCCCCTCCAGCAGCAGTCTGGCGTTTTTCCCAGGGGCGCGCCAGCCCTCTCTGTACCAAGGAGCACAGATAACCTCCTGGACGATCTCTTCCCCCCCCACCCCCTCCCAGGTTGGCTAATCACCCCCTCCTTCCTCTACATTGTACTTAGACCACTTGCGGCCTTTTCCTATTCGTTCACTACTGTTGCCCAAAAGCAACGGAGCCAAATTTATTTTCCGAAATGTGCAAAGTACATCTCTGTATTTGACAAACATGTTCACAACCTCATTACATCAGCCGTAATAACTACTACTGTTACTTTGTGTCTGTAACAAGATGCTCTTGAATTGTTACTTTCTGCCTATCAAACTATTTTCTTTTAGATTCAAAACGGCATCTGGAAAATGCGACAGCACTAATGAAATATGCGTGCCCCACTGAATTCTAAGCCATTGCATCAAAATCTCAGTGAGTTAAAAGACCAATACATGTCATTTTTACACCCAGCATGGCTGCACCTATAGGTTGTAATTGTTTCACATTCGAGTCCCACCATTGCATCAAAGCAAACAACTCGAATTCAAAATGGTAATATTTAGCCCGAACACCTTAAAAACCTGCACTTTAAATACGTTTAAAATTACAAACTCGAAGAATATTCAAAACATTACATAGGCCATAGTAATACCAGACAATGGCATAACTGTTCCCGAAATACATGCTCCGTTTTCGTTTACATTTGATAAAGCGTTTTTGTCCCGGTTCCTGTATTCTGTACTACTGTTCCCTAGGACTCCTTCCGCCAGACACTAGTCCCAGTCACGCAGCCAGGGCCGAGGAACCAACAGCATGTCCTGCTGGAAGTCATCCGCGGGGGACACCCCGGGCCTTAGAGTACACTTGGAAAAAGATCTCCACTTCAGATCGGATGCTCTCCTTGGTCAGGGCAGTGTCTGTCCTGTTGGCTGCCTCAGCATCTGCATTTCCTAGTGTTTGGAGCTCCTCTCCTGGAGTAAGGGAGTGTAGGGCACAGAGGTAAGTACAACTTACTGCCGTGCAAAGCCCCTTGTTTTCTGGATCTGCAGCGACTTTCTCTCCAGTGACCCACCTGCTACCCCCACTCCCTTTATGTGTATGTAATTGGTGGAGCAGAGGAAACTGACTCCAAGGGGCGTTGGAGGGCCTAGCGGGAGGGGAGAGCACAGGTGCCCCTGGACATCCCAAAGTGTAGTTTATGGTATCTTCGGAAAACGTTCCCAATTCTCTGCGCCCCCTTCCCAATATCAGAAGGGGATCCCATAAACAGGTAGGAAGTGGGGAAGCATGATAAACCGGAGTGCCAGAAGCCATTTGTACTATTTTCATGAAATGTAATTCTGTGTTTGTCTGTAATATTGTGTTGCCTATATATTCAATATTGTGTGTGTTGGGCTGTGTGTGTGTGTATATGTGTATGTGTGTGTGTGTGTGTGTGTGTGTGGCTCCCTGTGTGTGTGTGGCTCCCTGTGTGTGTGTGGCTCCCTGTGTGTGTGGCTCCCTGTGTGTGTGGCTCCCTGTGTGTGTGGCTCCCTGTGTGTGTGGCTCCCTGTGTGTGTGGCTCGCTGTGTGTGTGGCTCGCTGTGTGTGTGGCTCGCTGTGTGTGTGGCTCGCTGTGTGTGTGGCTCGCTGTGTGTGTGGCTCGCTGTGTGTGTGGCTCGCTGTGTGTGTGGCTCGCTGTGTGTGTGGCTCGCTGTGTGTGTGGCTTGCTGTGTGTGTGGCTCGCTGTGTGTGTGGCTCGCTGTGTGTGTGGCTCGCTGTGTGTGTGTGGCTCGCTGTGTGTGTGTGGCTCGCTGTGTGTGTGTGGCTCGCTGTGTGTGTGTGGCTCGCTGTGTGTGTGTGGCTCGCTGTGTGTGTGTGTGGCTCGCTGTGTGTGTGTGTGTGTGGCTCGCTGTGTGTGTGTGTGTGGCTCGCTGTGTGTGTGGCTCGCTGTGTGTGTGTGGCTCGCTGTGTGTGTGTGTGGCTCGCTGTGTGTGTGTGTGTGTGTGGCTCGCTGTGTGTGTGTGTGGCTCGCTGTGTGTGTGTGGCTCGCTGTGTGTGTGTGGCTCGCTGTGTGTGTGTGGCTCGCTGTGTGTGTGTGGCTCGCTGTGTGTGTGTGGCTCGCTGTGTGTGTGTGTGTGTGTGGCTCTGTGTGTGTGGCTCTGTGTGTGGCTCTCTGTGTGTGGCTCTCTGTGTGTGGCTCTCTGTGTGTGGCTCTGTGTGTGTGTGGCTCTGTGTGTGTGTGGCTCTGTGTGTGTGTGTGTGTGTGTGGCTCTGTGTGTGTGTGTGTGTGTGTCTCTCTGTGTGTGTGTCTCTCTGTGTGTGTGGCTCTGTGTGTGTGTGGCTCTGTGTGTGTGTGGCTCTGTGTGTGTGTGGCTCTGTGTGTGTGTGGCTCTGTGTGTGTGTGGCTCTGTGTGTGTGTGGCTCTGTGTGTGTGTGGCTCTGTGTGTGTGTGGCTCTGTGTGTGTGTGGCTCTGTGTGTGTGTGGCTCTGTGTGTGTGTGGCTCTGTGTGTGTGTGGCTCTGTGTGTGTGTGGCTCTGTGTGTGTGTGGCTCTGTGTGTGTGTGGCTCTCTGTGTGTGTGGCTCTCTGTGTGTGTGGCTCTCTGTGTGTGTGGCTCTCTGTGTGTGTGGCTCTCTGTGTGTGTGGCTCTCTGTGTGTGTGGCTCTCTGTGTGTGTGGCTCTCTGTGTGTGTGGCTCTCTGTGTGTGTGGCTCTGTGTGTGTGTGGCTCTGTGTGTGTGTGTGTGTGTGGCTCTCTGTGTGTGTGTGTGTGGCTCTCTGTGTGTGTGTGTGGCTCTCTGTGTGTGTGGCTCTCTGTGTGTGTTGGGCTTTGTGTGCGTGGCTCGGTCTGTGCGTGGCTCGGTCTGTGCGTGGCTCGGTCTGTGCGTGGCTCGGTCTGTGCGTGGCTCGGTCTGTGTGTGTGCGTGGCTCTGTCTGTGCGTGTGTGAGCGTGGCTCTGTCTGTGCGTGTGTGAGCGTGGCTCTGTCTGTGCGTGTGTGAGCGTGGCTCTGTCTGTGTGTGAGCGTGGCTCTGTCTGTGTGTGTGAGCGTGGCTCTGTCTGTGTGTGAGCGTGGCTCTGTCTGTGCGTGTGTGAGCGTGGCTCTGTCTGTGTGTGTGAGCGTGGCTCTGTCTGTGTGTGTGTGTGCGTGGCTCTGTGTGTGTGTCTCTGTGTGTGTGTGTGTCTCTGTGTGTGTGTGTGTGTCTCTCTGTGTGTGTGTGTCTCTCTGTGTGTGTTGGGCTTTGTGTGTGTGGCTCGGTCTGTGTGTGTGCGTGGCTCGGTCTGTGTGTGTGCGTGGCTCGGTCTGTGCGTGGCTCGGTCTGTGCGTGGCTCGGTCTGTGCGTGGCTCGGTCTGTGTGTGCGCGTGGCTCGGTCTGTGTGTGTGCGTGGCTCGGTCTGTGTGTGTGCGTGGCTCTGTCTGTGCGTGGCTCTGTCTGTGCGTGGCTCGGTCTGTGTGTGTGCGTGGCTCTGTCTGTGTGTGGCTGTGTCTGTGTGTGTGTGTGTGTGTGGCTCTGTGTGTGTGTGGCTGTGGCTCTGCGTGTGTGTGTGGGTGCAAATGCAATAGGTCTCGCATTTGCGAAAGATTAAGCTATTGGCATTGTAAATGACAATGCAATTTATTTATATGTTTTAAAAACCAAAACATAAATAAAAATAATGTCATGAGCAATGCCAATAGCTCTAACTTTAACAATGCCGAGACCATTGCATTGTAAATGCTTGTTGAAATATTCTGACCGTACTGCGTAAACTGTAAAACTGCCATAGCATTGGCCAAGAATTTGTTTTTGTTCATTTAACTTTGGCTCCCTCCCTACCCTTAAAATGACTGTTAAAGTATCTAAGCTGCTGGATATGTTTGATTAATCGCTTGTTATTGTATAGTATCTGAGTTCCAAACCCTTCACCGCATCCTACAGTACAACTTTGGTGCTCGCCTTGCTATTCATGGAGAGTTGCAATTCCATAAGTACTTACTTGGTTATCCACTTGTATTGGATTAGTACCAGAGGTCGTGGAATACTAATGGTCCTAGACCATGTTCACTGTAGATACTGCCCAAGAGCCATTAACTGTCCCAGGCCTATATTGCCTCTCAGCAAAGCTATTGACCTGCTTAATCCCAGACCCTCCTTGTGTGATAGGCAAGAACATTGTCAATAGGGTGAGGCTGTGCACAGGGTGGTGTACTCCTGACGGATCCCCGGGTAGAGGAAATAAAGCAGTCATTCTCGAGGGACCTACCTTCTGAAATCTCACCCCCCAACATATATTACAGAGGCGATTTTGACTTTTAATTGTCTGAATGTTGTATTTGGGTAGAACCACATTAATGTTTTGGGTAATTATGTAGAAATGCTCATATATCACTAAGACTTATGGACTTGTCTGCATATCTAAACTGAATCTGCCAGTTTTCGATACCTATTGTGAGACAATTCTTGTAAAATTGACACATGGATTCATGAAGAATTTTTTTTTAAGACAACTTACTGATTGTCTGGTGACTCGCATGCTTCGAATTGCATTCCCTCAAAAAAGTTTCCAGGACTATGAGGATAGAAATGTTTTTACATTTATTTTCGTATTAAAAAATGTGTTTGCACATTCTCAGTGACAAATATTGTTCATAATGTAATTATGTGTAGGCACTAGGTTAACTTAATGTACTTAACAAGGGAAATTGTTTATGTAAAAAAATATATAACGTTGAGGTTTCCATGTCCAAGAAGAAAGTCAACATTTTATTAGAAGAGTATGTTCTTGAGTGTTGTGAATTTTTCCTTGATTGTCATTATTGACAGACTGTGTAGTTGTCTGAAGAGGTACAGATGAGTGTATCTGGTCTTAAAGAGATGTAAAGACATACAGGCTTAATTTGACATTGGCCAGAAGGTCTAAAATTTGAACCCCAGGAAGATTTTGTGCATTGTGGTAGGTCGTTGTTCACTTGAGATGAAGTAGATAAATGGATCAACAAACACCCAAGTTACCTTTTCAAGCTATACACCATTAAGTCCGAGCCACTATTCTGGAAACATGGCAGTTGGTGTTTCTTGGTCTCATCATGTATGTCTTAATGTTTTTGATTTAATATTCATATTTTTAAACTCTCCTGCTTACACATTCTAATAGTGTCCTTCCTTTCGTTTTTGAGCACTTTGTGGAATACCATAGCTAGCATACCCTTTTTAAATACAGTTGTATGAGCGATATTTCATTTATTTTGTTTATTTTAGTGGAGAGTTGGTGATGCCTGTAATGCTGTTTGGTCTGAGGATAGCGGTGTCTATCCAGCCACCGTTGTTTCCATTGATGCAAAGCGAGGCACATGCATTGTTGTTTACACTGGATACGGAAACCGAGAAGAACAAAATCTGGCTGATCTGCTGCCGCCCAGTAACTCTGAGTCCGAGAGTACTAGGGCTGACCTAAAAGAGGTGAGCTACTGTGCTTTGGTCCTGAATATTGTTTCAATCAATTTAATTCCTTTTGAATGTTCTTTAATCACATCGCTTCAGGGGGGTATTTGATAACCTGAGAATACTAATAATGACAGCATGCACAGTACAAAAACAATCAAATTGTAGTACAGTCCATATTTACAAGCAATGACAAATCCATAGTTGGCTTATTTTATATCGATTGCTATCATGGCCAGACTACATGCAGACACACTTGAAGTATGCACAGAAGCACACTTGTCTACAGACACCCACTCATGGAGAACAGACATACAGGGACTTGTGCACCTAGATCAGTAGAACTGCAGACATACATGCAAATAAGCCAAGAAATATAGCGTGAAGACCCACAGGGTAACTCGAAGGGGTGGGCTACAGCCATGATGGGTGGAGAATGCACTGGAGGCAATGAAAGAGGGGGGACATTAGAAGTTGAGCACGAAGGAAGTACTTGATTAATAGTTGTGCGAGGCATACTGCTTTGTGCATTGGCGGTCAGCGAGCTGCTGTACGGGAAGTGCTGTGAGAATATGATCAATTTAGGGCAGGTGGTGATGTATAGTGGGTGCTCAGGTATGTTGGTGTGGAGTGGAAGACATGGAGGCATCAGAAGGATCACAAGTAGATGGCCCCTTTTTCAATACGGTTTGATACTCAAGACTTTTCTCAATGTAGATACAGGACTATAATTACCAATGCAAATAAAACAAGCATTGGCATATCCAGTAGGTCTCGCCTTTGGGACCTTATAAGTGTTTAGCCAGAGCTATTGGCTTTGCCAGTGTCTTTAACAGAGTTTTGTGTTTGTGTCCTGAAAGACTGGACATACACAAAAAACTAACGCAATAACCAATTTGCTCATAGTCTGTGGTAAAAACATCAATGTGCCAAATAATCATCGTGATACCTTGGATTAACCCCATGTTAGCTTGCAAAGGAATAATTGTATTTGACAGGATGAATGGAGGCGGACCCCTCCCTTAAATTGATGAACAATAGATTATAGTGGAGAAATACTTTCTTGTTAAAGCAACATGTGCTGGAAAACTAGCGATTCTTTAATGGGATATATAGGGTATCAGCTTACTAACCTAGCACTCCAAAAAAGGACTTCCAGTAGGGAGAACGGTACACAAGCAGTGAGTAGGCTTCGACAGAGAGCAAGGGAGTTGGGGAACAGGCAGGGACAGGTAGGGTTAGGACAGCAAGAAGGCGCGGCGAGAATGAGAAGTAGGGTGGTTAGGAATGCACATGTGGTTTGTAAGGCAGAAAAGACTATGCAGGAGAAAAAGTGACAGACTAAGGGGCGGAGAGGGAGTTGTTAGAGTGGGCTCAATGTGCAGAAAGGGAAAAATGGGAGGTAGAAGAGATGCATGTAGCTGAAAAAATCCCATCTTGCTGGGGACCATTGGATGGGGGATTTTGAAGGCTGCGGGTGAGGCTGTTCAAGAATGTTTGTTTTGTCAATTGGAAACCAAATAAATTTGTATTCAAACTAAAAATCACCATTTTGTAACAAAAAAGAAAACATATTTAGTATGTTTCTTGTGTAACACATTAAGTCAACAGGCAAAATTGAGAAAAGGGTTTAGCACAAGCATGTTAAATGTGTTGCTATCTAATGAGAAGCTGAAGACCTCACAAGCACTCCAGCGCTTTAACTGACTTAAGAGTTTTGATCCCTTTAGAGTAGCTTGAACCTAGAAGTTATGAAACTTAATGTTTAAATAAAAAATATAACAACCTAACCAGTTAGGAGTTTAAATTACCGCAAACATGGGTAAGACGGGTGGGCGGAACTCAAGTTTTCTGTACCTTGCCCCATCACCCGGCCGAGCAATCGACACATGGCTTTGATTGCCTGTCGCAGGGCATTAGTGCTCAATGTGCCGCTCCTGGTCTCCAGCTGATCTTCACTGCCACTTGCTGAAAGGCCTCCTTCACCCTATGCAAGGACTAGTAAGATTATAAATAGTCTTTGAGTGACCAGCTGAACTCCCAGTGAAGCGGTTGCTCCTGCCCACCTCCCGACCGACCTACAAGCGCCCTGTGGTATCGTAGCGCTGAATATTTACTGCAGCATATTGCTATTGGCTTCTGACTCACTCGTGTTTAAGTGCCCAGCCCCCAGCGTAGCGCTCCGCATTTGCGTAGCTCATTTCAGCTAATAGTGTATTTCGTGCAAAGTGTACAGCGCCGTCACTACAGTTGTCCTTCTCAGGCTTAATATTCTCTGAAACCTGTATGCATAGCGCTGCTGCTCGCATTAGTCGTTGTGCATTCTATCAGCCTTCGCATAGCGCCGTGTTGTTATTTGGGAGCCCTCCATTTTGTTGTGCCTGCAGCCCGTCCCTCCCCCTTCGCTAACGCCTCCCAGCTCCCCCTCCCACCCACGAAGCACTTGGAACTACTCGGCTGAGAAACCCCTGTGACCAGCTGAACTCCCAGTGAAGCGGTTGCTCCTGCCCACCTCCCGACCGACTTACAAGCGCCCTGTGGTATCGTAGCGCTGAATATTTACTGCAGCATATTGCTATTGGCTTCTGACTCACTCGTGTTTAAGTGCCCAGCCCCCAGCGTAGCGCTCCGCATTTGCGTAGCTCATTTCAGCTAATAGTATATTTCGTGCAAAGTGTACAGCGCCGTCACTACAGTTGTCCTTCTCAGGCTTAATATTCTCTGAAACCTGTATGCATAGCGCTGCTGCTCGCATTAGTCGTTGTGCATTCTATCAGCCTTCGCATAGCGCCGTGTTGTTATTTGGGAGCCCTCCATTTTGTTGTGCCTGCAGCCCGTCCCTCCCCCTTCGCTAACGCCTCCCAGCTCCCCCTCCCACCCACGAAGCACTTGGAACTACTCGGCTGAGAAACCCCTGTGACCAGCTGAACTCCCAGTGAAGCGGTTGCTCCTGCCCACCTCCCGACCGACCTACAAGCGCCCTGTGGTATCGTAGCGCTGAATATTTACTGCAGCATATTGCTATTGGCTTCTGACTCACTCGTGTTTAAGTGCCCAGCCCCCAGCGTAGCGCTCCGCATTTGCGTAGCTCATTTCAGCTAATAGTGTATTTCGTGCAAAGTGTACAGCGCCGTCACTACAGTTGTCCTTCTCAGGCTTAATATTCTCTGAAACCTGTATGCATAGCGCTGCTGCTCGCATTAGTCGTTGTGCATTCTATCAGCCTTCGCATAGCGCTGTGTTGTTATTTGGGAGCCCTCCATTTTGTTGTGCCTGCAGCCCGTCCCTCCCCCTTCGCTAACGCCTCCCAGCTCACCCTCCCACACTCCGCCCCCTCCACCATCCATTTATGGCCAATGCCCCCACGCGCAGCGTCCACGCGCTACGGCCACGCCGAAGGTGCGCCAAAGGTAAGCCCGTCTACGCCCGTCCGCGCCTGGACCGCGCCCAGAGCCAGACCCCCTGTCCCCCGTCCCTCCCAGCCCCCCCGCATTACCTACGATGCCGCCACCCTCCTAGCCCTTAACCCCGGTCGCGCCCCCAACTGCGTCCAAGCCGCCCCTGGACATACCCATGGACCTTTCTCCTGCTACTCCTGCAAATTCAGCGGCACCGATAACATCTCTGCTACGATCACACCTCAGATTCCCGACCCCAACCACCTACAATGCATCCTTCTCAACACCCGATCGGTCCACAGGCACGCCATTGACCTATGGAATCTACTAGACACCATTTCTCCGGACATCGCCTTCCTTACGGAAACATGGATGAATGCTTCCTCCGCACCAGACATCACCATTGCCATCCCTGAAGACTATAAGATCACTCGCAAAGACCGTACCAGCCACACAGGAGGAGGAATCGCTATCGTCCATAAGAAATCAATCCGCATCTCAACCAGCTCTGACGCCAACCTCGCTAACTCCGAACACCTTCACTTCCAGATCCACATCGACCCCAAAACCACACTCAGAGGCACCCTCCTCTACAGACCACCAGGACCCCGCGCAAAATTCAGTGAAGACATCACGGACTTCATCACCCCACACGCGCTCCCCTCCAAAGACTACATCCTTCTGGGAGACCTCAACTTTCACCTTGAAAAGATCAACGACCTCAACACCGCCACCCTCGTGGACAACCTCGCCAACCTCGGACTCAAACAACTAGTCACTTCCCCCACCCACATCGCAGGTCACACACTCGACCCCATCTTCACATCCAGCAACCATGTCTCCTTCAGCCACACCACGGACCTCCTCTGGACTGACCACAGCTGCGTTCACTTCACCTACAACAAACCAAAACCCAGCATCCACCTCCATCCTACCCTGCAAAGAAACTGGAACAAAATCACCACGGACCAAATCTCCGCATCGCTCCTTCGAAACACCCCAGCACTCTCTTCTAACGCTAACGAAGCCGCCGCCAACCTCACCCTATGGTTATCCAACACCGCTGACACCTTAGCACCTCTGAAAAAACGTCAAAACAAACCTGGCAGCAAGAAGGCCTCATGGTTCAACGATGATCTCAAGAAGTCCAAGAAACTCTGCCGCTCCCTTGAAAAGGCCTGGAAAAAAGACCCAACCACTAGCACCAAGGACGCCTTCAAAAACGCCACCCGCACTCACCACCAACTAATCCGAAAAGCCAAGAAAACAGCATTCAAGGATCGACTTGACAACAACACCCACAACAGCAAGGAACTTTTCAACATCGTCAAGGAATTTTCCAATCCCTCGGCCAACTCCAACGACATCACCCCCTCTCAAACCCTCTGCGACTCCCTAGCGTCATTTTTCCACAACAAGATTGCAGACATCCACAACAGCTTTGACAACCAACCCGGAAACCAACCCACCCTACCATTTGCTGATCATCTTCCCCCCGTGAACACCCTTAACGACTGGAACCCAATCTCCACTGAGGACACCATCCGCCTGATGAATTCCATCCACTCAGGATCCCCCACAGACCCATGTCCTCACCACATCTTCAACAAAGCAGACTCCGTCATAGCACCGCACCTCCGAGACGTCATCAACTGCTCCTTTAACTCCGCCACCTTCCCGGAAGACTGGAAACACGCTGAACTCACCGCCCTTTTGAAAAAACCCACAGCGGACCCCACCGAACTAAAAAATTACCGCCCCATCTCGCTCCTTCCATTCCCGGCCAAAGTCATCGAGAAGGCTGTCAACAACCAGCTCGCCGCCTTCCTCGAAGCCAACAAATCCCTCGACTCCTCACAATCTGGCTTCCGAGCAAAACACAGCACTGAGACCGCCCTCATCGCAGCAACAGACGACATTCGAACTCTACTGGACAATGGAGACACAGTCGCCCTCATCCTCCTTGACCTCTCTGCAGCATTCGACACAGTCTGCCACAGCACCCTCTTACAACGCCTCAATAACATCGGAATCCAAGGAAAAGCACTTGAATGGATCACCTCGTTCCTCACCGGAAGAACCCAGAGAGTCCGCCTTCCACCATTCAAGTCCGAGGCCTCTGAAGTCATCTGCGGCGTACCACAAGGATCCTCACTCAGTCCCACCCTCTTCAACGTATACATGAGCCCCCTCGCGGCCATCGCACGCCAACACAACCTCAACATCATCTCTTACGCGGATGACACTCAACTGATCCTTTCTCTCACCAATGACCCCAGCACCGCCAAAACAAACCTACACGTAGGAATGAAAGAAGTTGCCAAATGGATGAAACAAAGCCGTCTGAAACTGAACTCAGACAAAACAGAAGTCCTCATCTTAGGTACATCCACCTCTGCTTGGGACGACTCCTGGTGGCCGGAAGCCCTCGGAAAAGCACCCATCCCGACAGACCACGCACGGAACCTAGGCGTCATCCTGGATTCTTCACTCTCAATGAACAGACAAGTCAGCGCCGTATCCTCTTCCTGCTTCAACATCCTTCGCATGCTCAAAAAAACATTTCGCTGGATCCCCTCCGAAACAAGGAAAACGGTCACCCACGCTCTGGTCACGAGCCGACTGGACTACGGAAACACCCTCTACGCAGGTATTACCGCAAAACTCCAGAAGAAACTCCAACGAATCCAAAACGCCTCAGCCAGGCTCATATTAGACATCCCACGCAACGAACACATCTCTGGTCACCTTAAAGACCTCCATTGGCTACCCGTCAATAAGAGGATCACTTTCCGACTGCTTACCCACGCACACAAATCACTCTACGACATCGGACCAGAATGCCTCAACTCACGACTGTCCTTCTACACCCCCTCCCGCCAACTACGTTCTTCCAGCCAAGCCCTCGCCACCGTACCTCGCTTCAACAAGACCACCATGGGAGGCAGATCCTTTTCATACCTAGCTGCTAAAACATGGAACTCACTCCCCGCTTACCTTCGACTTACCCAGAACCACCTAGCATTCAGAAAGCAACTTAAAACGTGGATATTTGACAAGTAATCCTCCTCCCCTTCCTAAGCGCCTTGAAACCCTCTGGGTATGTAGCGCGCTATATAAATTCTTTGACTTGACTTGACTGAGTAGAGTCATTTTACAAGACGGCAACCTGAGCCTCACAAAGCTTATTCCCAACGCACATCAAGCCGCCATATTGGAGTGGTGCTACTTTCCATTCATTGCGACAGAAACCAATGCATTCATTAACATTTTAAGGAAAAACAAATTTACGTTCCAAACTGCACAATTTTAGAAAAAACTCTAAAGCAGTGACGGAAATTCGAATTTTGAAATGAATACACAACGTACAAACCCCCGCCGAGACATAGAAACAGCGCTTGAACTACGACAAACAATGTGCTTTCTTACACATCACTTTTCAAAGTCCACAGAATCTGGTGTGATGTGCTCTCAAAAGCTGCAACACACATCTGTTGGACAACACACGAACTTGGCACGCTAGTTGGTCGGTGAGCCTGCATTTCACTTTTCACTTTTCCTGCCTTCCATGAACTTTCACCTGAACTTTGCCCTGTCCTGCCCAAAGCTCCTTATCTTCTCATCAGTGGACCTCTCCCCCTCTATGAACATTTCAGAGTAAAAGTCACATAGCGCCGAGAAGAAACAGAGGAGTGCACATACAAAAGCTGGCCCCTTCTGGACATACCAGAAATAAATAAACAAGCACTCCTTCTGTTGTGGAGTGGGGGGGTGCACAAGCACTCCTTCTGTTGTGGAGTGGGGGGGGGCAGCATCTCTCCACACAGAAAATGACGGACATTCCTTCATGAAGAGTGAGAGCGGGCAGTGTCCGGAGGGGGGGTGGGGGTCTCTGCTCCTCACCGACAGCACGATGAGTCCACCCGGGCCGCGCACAAAACCCTCACCCGGGGCCCTGCACCCACCGGGGTCTCCTGACAGGGGCAGACACCGCCTCAGAGAGGAACACGCAGCTCCCCTCCTCCAAGACAGCTAACAGACCCGGCCCTCCCCAGGGAGTGGCACCCGGTACGTGAAGGGCACCGGACTGCCCATCCAGGAGAGCTCCCACCCTGGACCCCCGGTGCCCCTGACTGAGGCAGGCCCCTGGGGCGGTGGGACGCCCGCGGCCCCCACCTCGAGGCAAACACCGCTTCAAAGAGAGCGAGTGCAGCCGCCCGCCCCCCCCGATTTTCCCCCACCCCCTCCCCCCGGCGAGGACACCACCCGTCAGACTAGGCAAGGGCCTGGGGCAGCTGTGTGGCACCAACCGCCCCTGAGAAATACAAACAGCCGGGGGGAGGGAGGGGCGGGCAGCTGGGTTTCTCCGAGGAGCATGGCACCAAGAGACCCTCAACGGACGGACGGACAGACTGATAACACTGACTGTCACCGGGAGCAAACGCAGCTCCCTCCAAGAGAAGACCCTTCACAGACAGCAGGAGGATGAGGGAGGAGAGACAGTCCCTCGCTGAGAGGATAGTCTAAGGAGGGAGGGGGCAGTGTCAACTCCCCACCAGGGAAAGACAAACAACCCTTCAGAGCGCAGGACCTGGCCCTCTCCAGGCAAAGGGGCGCACAGTGAGTCCCTCACCCAGCAGAGTACAAAGCGCCTCAGAGGCAGCATGGCACCAACGGCCCCTCAGCAGTCAGGGGTGTCCTTGACTGAGATTCAGCACTCTCAAAGACAGGGGGGGTCAGCCCCCAGCAATAACCGGCAATGTTCGACCCTGAGAGCAAGAGTGGGCCCTCACTGAAGAGACAGCCTCGGATGCAGCAACAAACAAATGCCAGCTCGCCGGAGACACCATGCATCCCTCCTCACACACATGCATCTCTCCTCACACACATGCATCCCTCCCCACACACATGCATCCCTCCCCACACACATGCATCCCTCCCCACACACATGCACGCACAACCTTTCACGTCACTCCCTGCAGCCTACGCTCCCCCGGTCAAGTGCCCCGGTCTACATCACTGACAGATGCCACCCACGTACCCCCCAACAAACTCTTACCTCAGGGCCGGGGGCAGCTCCAGGGCCGGAAACACCTGCAGGGGGAAAGAGACAGAGGGTGGGAAGTGAGAGGTACCGAAGCCCCTCAGGCTAGAAGGAGAGTGGAACAAGAAGGGGTCTTAAGTAGAGATGACAGGGGTGGAAACGCTTGTTAGCAGTTAGTTTCCTCGGGGTGGTGCACGGCTCGAACATCAGCCGGGGAGGATGGGTGCAGGGGCTGATGGGCACCGCTTGGGTCTGATGAGGGGGCGCACAGACTGGGGGGATGGGTGCACAGAGCCCCTCAGGAGCTCGGTCACCGGAGGAAGAGCGGGGGATGGGGCAGAGTGCAGATGGACGGCGCTCCTCCCCCCCCGGTCAGCAGCAGACCCCGGAGCACACGAGGCAGGCCCGGGGGGGTTCTTGCAGAGTTCGGGTGCACCGTGTATAAGCGAACATAATAAAGAATAAACACATACGCCACGCGCGCAGCGCCACCTGTGGCTTCACCCTCTGCAAGCAACTGCCCGAGAAAGAGCAGTTTGGGTTTCAACTAACGAACGCTGCACAGCAAATGAACAGTGGCAGGATTTTCCCGGCTTCCTTAGTTTTCGAATGTGCTTCAGCCTGCAGTGCTGCTGGGGTCCCGGGCAGTCCGTGCAGGCCCTAGCTCACGCGCAGTGCCAGGATCTCACCGGAAGAAAAGTGAACATGGAGCTAAAAAGAAACAAGAAATACGGCACAATCAGAGAGCATCTTGCTCCGGTCAGTGCAACTGTGCCAAGCCTACCTCTGGAGAGCTTACCCGAGTCAGACTCCACACGACTGTCAGGCCGCAAAGCTGTAGGGAGGCGTCCTCGTTTGATCCTGCTTGAGCCGCAGAAGAAAAAAAATGGCGGCCGCAAGCTTCCGAAAATTTTGGATTCGGGGGCGTGTTTTGGCGTTCTGAGTGACGGGTGACGTCACCGGGCGAAAGAACGCGAAAAACACGCCCCCGAATCCGAAAGAGACGGGGCTTTATTCGAGTGACTCCCTTCTCCTCCAATGGCTGGCCTCCGTTTAGGAAGCCAGCCAATGGAGGAGAGATGGAGGACAGAGGCGGGTTAAAGCCCCTTACTCAAAATCATTAAATCTCCGACCGGAGACTGCGCAAGCGCAGCCTTTAGGTCCGAGACCTAAAAATTGGGGCTGGTCTCCTTTTCACAGCTGACAGCCAAAAAAACAGGGTGTTGAGGAGGACTCGGATTCTGGCGGAATCAATATTTGTAAGAGTCAGTGCCAATAAGGAATTTGTGTGTGTCTGCACATGTGTGCGCGTGCACATGTGTATGTATGTGTGCTTGTGGTTGTGTCTGCACATGTCTATGTATGTGTGTGCATGTGTGCATATCTGTGTGCGTGCACATGTGTATGTGTGCTTGTGCGCGCTCATATCTGTATACACGTATGCACATGTTTGTGTGTGTGTGCAGATCTGTGTGAGAGCGTGTATGGATGTGTGTTTGTGTGTGTGTATGCATATCTGTGTGTGCACGTTTATGTATGCGTGTGTTTGTGTTCATATCTGTGTGCGTTTGCACTTGTTTGTATGTGTGCTTACCATATGCATAGCTTTCATTGTTGGATGCTTCAGTTAGCACCCCAGCACTGAGTGCCCCGGTGCATGAGACTGTTTAATCATTGACAGTCCTGGAAAAGGCTGCTGGATTCCAGACCTGATGCCTGGGCAACGGGCTTGTGTTGTGTTGTAGAATCATCCTACGTTCAAGGGAATGGATGCACTTATACCTTTCTTGTGTGACATGCGGCATAGTGGCCAGAGAGGAGGCATGATTCATCTGCATTCTGCTATATTTGAAATTGAAGATGATTTTTCGCTTGAAATGGGAGCGAAGATCACAAGTAAACTTGTTCGGGCAGCTTTCATATGGTTGTGTGGGGAGCTGTCACCAGGCCCAGGGGTGGAGCTAGACAGGATGTTTAAGTTCTTACTCTGGAAAGTCTTCCTGCAGACTAGACCGAAGATATAATGCCTCCCTGCAGAAAAATGTGTATCGGTGCTAAACTCTCTCTCTGCGGTCTTCAACCGAGTGGCAATATGTTCCTGTGAGTACTTTTCTTTTTAATTTTTTTAAAGGTTAATCACAGTGAGAGACAGCAAGAGAAAGACAGAAAGGGCTTGTCTGTGCCAGAGCAGTCGGTGGACGGATGACAGCATGCATGCATGAGTGGGCAGATGACAGCATGAATGCACAGGTGGGCGGATGACCGCATGCATGAACGGGTGGATGGATGACCGGAAGACAGCATGCATGCACGGGTGGACGGAAGACAGCGTGCATGCACGGGTGGATGGATGACTGGATCTGAACCGTTATAATTTCCTAGGAGTTGAGAGCTGAAGCATCTGGTGACATTCTATGTAAGAACGTACACCTGCAAGATGTGTTTTGAACCCAACAGTATGGTGGTAGTAAAGAAATACCCGTTATCTGTTCGATTGGTAGTCATGCCTGCGCCCGGTAGAAACATCTGCCATGCCTGCCCACCGGATGGCATTTTTTCATCACATTATTGCAGGGAGAGATAAGACAGCGGAAAGAGCTGTCTCATGCCATCGCCTGCTCCTACCCTCAGGGTACCCCGCCCAGGTGGCTGTTCAATGATAAAAGCAGATCTCCCTTTATTTAACAAGCACTCATGGAGTGCTTAAACACCAAAAAAGTGCTATGAGCGGCGTGGCCTGCAGTGACCCGGAGAGGAGGCTCATTAGGGCGAGGGGAACAAACTGCACTGAACCTCCCGGCCAGAGGGGCACACAGAAAAGAGCGCAAGGCCGTACAGAGAGTTTTGCAGCGTGAATCTTTCTGGATTCACTATGCTGTGCATTATTCCGCGGTCTTGTGGTTGGGTCCGGATTCGTAGTCTTTTCTTTGTTTTTTTTTTTTCTTTCTTAGCCCAGGTGGGCGTCGGCGTCACACCCCCTTGGGTGTATTTCCGGTGACGTCGGCATGCTTCCTGCGGAAGCTCCCACTCTTGGGCGCCATCTTCAGATTCTTTTTTTCCGCGGTCGGGTCTGGATCGTTCCCGTTTGGGCTCCAGACATTTTTGGAGAAAGAAGAAAGAAAATACAGAAAAGACGAGGAGAAGTCATCTGAAGACTCCAGGGGACTTCATCGACGAAAATTCAGCAAGGAGAAGGCGTTTTTCATCGAGATCATCGACGACCGTCGATGAACACGCGACCAGAGAGGCCCTGGACGCTCGATGATGGACAACACGCCGTTCAAGTTCTGCCGTAACTGCCACCACAAGTACGCGCAGAAGGACCAGCACCCGGTATGCAACCTTTGCCTACCGGTGAACCACAAAAGCGGAGACTGCAACGCCTGTTCTGCCTTTGCCCCGAAGACCCTTCGTGTGAGAGAGAGGCAGAGGGTAGCACACGCCACCCTGCAGGGGAAGGCCCCGACTCCGTCCCTCTACGAGCTGGGGATGTCCTCCGAGGAAGAAGACAACGCTGCCGCCGAAGACGACAGCTACACGGTCGTAGAGACCGATTACACGAAGACTTCTGACAAGGTAGGAGACTCTTCGGCCCCCAAGAACCCGAGAGACTCTGAGTCTAGAAAAATCGAGGGCAAGACCCCGAAAGCGCCGACGCCAAAAAAGGCGGCGTCCGCGACTACTCCCAGGCCCAGCGGATCCTCCGAGAAGGAGTCCCCGGCACCGAGAGCTGCTGATCAGCAGAAAACGTCGAAAATCGTCCCCGAAAAGGATCGATCGATGCCGAGGGAGAAAGGCCCAAAACTGACGACGACGACCAGAGACCCAAAATCCGGTTCGACGTCGAAAACTTCGACACCGAAAGGCACGGCGACGAGCCATCCGCCGAAAAGAACAGCCGACCCATCCGACGCGGAACACGCGGCCGAGATGGAGAAGAAGAGAAGGCGCCTCGAGGCCGAAATGGAGAACATCATGCAGCGGAAGAAAGATTTCGATGCAAAGATGAAAGCCTTCACGATCCCTCACAAGACCAAGCCACCGGTGGTGGAGGCGGTCGAGGAGGAGTATGAGATCGCCGAAGTCGCCGAGGAACAAGACCAGGACGTCGAGGTGATCGACGACCAGGAGGAGTACGAGAATCCCTACGATATTTACAACTATGGGGAGGAAGAGGAAAGCAGGACGGACACAGAGTCGGCACCCTCTGACCTACAGGAGGTAGATTACATAGATGTCGACACCGACAGCCCGGAGGAGGTGGTCGGCACTTACCCCTCGAGGCCCTCGCCGCCGGACGACATCGGGGCCTACAACTCGGTGATACAGTCTGCCGCAGCAGCTTTCAAGCTCAAGCTCGATGAAGAGAAGCAGAAAGCAGACTTCCTTCTAGAAACATTGCTCCCAACACAAACGAGGAGCCAGTTCCTTCCAATGCTCGAAAGCGTCCTGGCTCAGGGGAAGGAAGCATTCAGGGAGCCCGTAACATGCAAGGCAGTAACTCCCAGAACTGAGAAGAAGTACAAGCATTCCACAAAGGACCCGGCCTACATTCAAGGCACGGTCTCCGCAGACTCCATTATCACGGCCACAGCAAGGAGGAGGGCTAACGTACCCACTACCTCGGGCCCGCCACCGGATAAGGAGAGCAAAAGGATGGATCTGGTGGGCAGAAGGATCGAACGGAATGCCGCGACCCACTGGCGCATGGCTAATTCCAACGCCCTTATAAACAGGCACATGTACCAGATCATGGAGGGGCTGGGGCAGTTGGTGAAGGACCTGCCCCAGGATGCCAGGCAAAAGGCCGAAAAGCTGGTTGAAGAGGGGAAAAACGCGGCAAATTCTTGCCTTAAGACGGCCCTGGATGGGGCAGACACCGCCAGCAGGCTCATGATGATGGGCGTCACGGAAAGGAGGCACGCCTGGCTCAGGATCTCAGGTTTCAAACCGGAGGTGCAACACAGCTTTTCGGAACAACAGTTGATGAAACGCTCAGTCAACTGAAAAAAGATAACGAAACAGCAAGATCCATGGGAGCATTGCAGTTCAGAGGGAACAAGAGGGGCACCCCGTCACGGAGTCCCGGCGGGAGAGGCGGAAACCAGCCAGGTACATCACACCAGGCTTTCCAGCAAACGCACCAGGCAGGCTCAGCATGGTCAACAGAAGCAGTCCTGGCAGTACCAACAAAGAGGCCAGTCCTTTCGAGGGAGAAATGGACGGGGACAAAATAGAAGAGGGGGGCAGCAGCCCACCTCTAAGTGACTTCAAAAAACTCTGTGTGCCCGCCCACGAAAAAGATCCCAGGGGGCAGCACGTACAGATGGGTCAAGACAAACTAGACACCTACGACCACATGACACCAGTGGGAGGAAGATTAAGATTTTACCTCCGAGAGTGGAGAGAAATCACATCAGACAAATGGATCCTCAACATTATCCAATTCGGATACTGCATAGAGTTGGAGGGGAGGCCAACAAGCAGAAAACCAAAAAGAAAAACACTAGCAAGCAAGCAGCTGCAGTGTCTTCAGGAGGAGGCAAAGGAACTCCTGCGGAAGCAGGCCATAGAACGGGTACCCTTCAAGGAAAGAAACACAGGAATATACTCAACGTACTTCCTGGTACCAAAGGTAGACGAGACAATGAGACCCATTCTGGACTTACGGTTCCTGAACAAGTTCATAAGAACGCAAAAATTCAAAATGACCTCCCTGCAAGAGGTGCTCCCACAATTGCAGACCGGGACTTCATGGTCACAATAGACCTCAAAGACGCCTACCTGCACATCCCAATGAACAGAAGGCACAAACACATGCTCAGGTTCACCATTGGAGAAAGCCACTACCAGTTCACGACACTGGCCTTCGGACTAAAATCAGCACCAAGAGTTTTCACAAAGTGCGTCGCAGCGCACCTACGAAGGCAAGGAATACACGTATACCCTTACCTGGACGACTGGCTGGTGAAAGCAAACTCATACCAGAAATGCAAACAGCACGCACATACAGTGACGAGCACGCTCATAAGCCTGGGGTTCTCCATCCATTGGAAGAAATCATCAATGGAGCCGGAACAGGTCAAGATCTTCCTGGGAGCGCAGATCAACACCTTGCAGGGCAAGGTGTTCCCCAGCGAGAAGAGGGCGAGGGCGCTGGTGAAGGAAACTCGCCTCTACCGGAAGGGACAAGCTCGGACAGTGAGGACTGCGAGCAAGATCATGGGCATGATGGCATCATGCATCCACCTGGTACCAAATGTACGACTCCACATGAGACCCATTCAGGAATGGCTACAGGAGCAATGGTCACAAGCTACAGGCGGTTGGTAGGATCTAGTGGTTGTAACGCACGCAGTGCAGAAGGAGATGGCATGGTGGACCATGGAGAACATAACAAAGGGAAAGCCTCTAACGCCCCCAACGCCAACAGTGACCATCACCACAGACGCATCCCTGAAGGGATGGGGCGCTCACATGGAGGAGCTCAAGGTGAGGGGACTGTGGACACCAACAGATGCGACAAAGCACATCAATTACTTAGAATTGAAGACAATCTTCCTTGCACTGAAAGCCTTTCAAACAAGACTGTACAAACACAAGGTGTTGATACAAACAGACAATACCACTGCGATGTTCTACATCAACAAGCAGGGGGGCACACAGTCAGTCCCGCTTTCAACGCTGGCGCAGGAGATATGGAGATGGGCCATCCCTCTCAAGATAGACCTGCTAGCCATACACCTACCAGGGAAGGACAACATACAAGCCGATTGGCTCAGCAGGCAGACATCGGCATCCCACGAGTGGGAGCTCAATGCTCAGTAGACAAGGTACCTGTTCGACAGATGGGGGACACCATCGGTAGACCTGTCTTGCAGCGTGAATCTTTCTGGATTCACTATGCTGTGCATATTCCGCAATCTGGTGGTTGGGTCCGGAATCGTAGTCTTTTTTTCTCTCTTTTTTTTTTTTTTTTGTCGTAGCCCAGGTGGGCGTCGACGTCCCACCATTTGGTGTCCTTTCGGTGACGTCGGCGTGCTTCCGGCGGAAGCTACCACCCTTGGGCGCCATCTTCAGATTCTTTTTTCCGCCGTTGGGTCTGGATCGTCGCGTGAAGCTCCAGAAGTTTTGGAGGAGGAAAGAAGAAAATACAGCAAAAATTCACAGGTGAAGACCTAAGAACATCGACAGAAGAGGACCTTTAGCGAGGAGACGACGAAGAAAGGAGAGAACTTCGAAATCTGCGACCTCCTCGAAGGAATGCGCACACAGGGGGCCCCCTGAGCGCAGGGATGTACAAGACGCCGTTTAAATTCTGCAAGAACTGCCACCACAAGTTCGCACAGAAGGACCAGCACCCAGTCTGCAACCTCTGCCTGCCAATTGACCACGAAAGCAGAGACTGCAACGCCTGCTCCGTCTTCAAGCCGAAGACACTCCGAATTCGAGAAGGACAGAGGACGGCTCACCACACGATGCAGGGCAAGGGCCAAGCCCCGACGCTCTATGAACTTGGCCTCTCCACCGACGATGAGGACAACATCGCCGAAGGACCAGATGACTTCACGGTCGCTGAGACCGATAAGAGTACGCCTGAGAAGGTAGGAGAGTCTACGACCCCGAAAACTCCCACAGGGCCTCGAAAACCTGAGGCAGACCCTCGAAGGTCAGAGCACAGAGCCTCGAAAGGAGCACCGGCGCCGAGGAAATCGACGACCGAAGCTGCGTCCTCCGAAAAAGAGCCCAGCGGATCCTCCGAGAAGGACTCCCGGAGGCAGAAGACCAGCGGAAAGCAAAGGTCATCGAAGCAAGCCCCCGAAAAAGGGCCTTCGACTTCGACGTCGAAAGAAAAGGAGCCGAAGAAAGCTTCGACGTCGACGACGGCGCCGAAAAGGGCGGCCGAAACACTCGACGACGAACAGGCCGCAGAAATGCAGAGAAAAAAGAGAAGGCTCGAGGCCGAAATGGAGAACATCCTTCAGAGAAAGAAGGACTTCGAAGAAAAAATGAAAAGTTACAAGATCCCCCCCGAAGCCGGCAACGACCGCCGCTGAGGTGCAGGAGATCGAAGAGTTCGACATCGAAGAACCGCCGAAAACTCCGGAACCTTCGGAGCACGAAGAGGAGGAGGACCTCTACTACACAGAGGGGGATTACGGGGAACAGCAGTCAAGCTACGGTTCAGGTTCCTCGACGGCCCAAGACCAGGAATGGCAGGACATCGAGGCCGAAAACCCAGAGGAGGCGGTAGAAACATACCCCTCGAGGCCTTCGCCACCGGATGACATTGGGACATACAATGAGGTGGTAAGAAAGGCGGCAACAGCTTATGGAATTAAGCTGGAAGAGGAGAAGCCAAAAGCAGACTTCCTGCTCGAGACACTGCTCCCCATACAGACAAGGAGCCAGTTCCTGCCCATGCTCAAGAGTATCACGGCCCAGGGAAAGGAGGCCTTCAAGGACCCGGCAACATGCAGATCTGTGACGCCGAGGACTGAGAAGAAGTACAAATTCTCCTCCGAAGACCCAGCTTACATCAAGGGTTCCGTCACAGCAGATTCTATCATCGCTGCAACGGCCAGGAAAAGGGCAAACGTCCCAACTACGTCCGGACCCCCACCTGACAAAGAAAGCAGGAGGATGGACCTGACGGGCAGAAAAATTGAGAGGAACGCTGCAACGCACTGGCGGATGGCGAATTCCAACGCCCTCCTGAATAGGCATCAATACCAGCACTGGGAGGAGATGGGACAGTTGCTCAAACACCTCCCGGAACAATACCGTGACAGAGGAACACACCTGGTAGAGGAAGGGAAGAGCATCGCCAACTCATGCCTGAAGACAGCCTTGGACGGGGCAGAAACATCCAGCAGACTGATGGCTATAGGCATCTCTGAAAGAAGGCAAGCATGGCTCAGGATCTCAGGATTCAAGGCTGAAGTCCAGAACAACATCCTGAACACACCCTTCAGCGGTGAAACATTGTTCGGGGCCCCAGTTGATAAGCTCACCCAACTGAAGAAGGACAACGAGACGGCAAGGTCCATGGGAGCCCTGCAGTTCAGAGGGATGAGAAGGGGCACTCCGTCGCGGAGGCCGAACGGCAGAGGTGGAAGCCAGCGAGGAGATTCTCACCAGAGTTTCCACCAGGGGCAACAGAGTGACAGCCAGGGCCACCAGGGCCAGCAGAGGCAAAACTGGAACTACCAAGGCAGGGGCCAGTCCTTTCGATCGAGAGGAAATGGACGGGGCCAGAGAAGAAGAGGCGGCGAACAGCCCCCCTCCAAGTGACTTCACACGAGAGAAGGTGCTCTACCACCCACACCCTCCGGGGGAGGAGCACGGGGTAACAAAGAGGAGAGGGCTACACGGACAAGACATAAAGGAACATGCAACTCCGGTAGGAGGAAGATTGAGATTTTTTCGCCAGGAGTGGAGAGAAATAACAAGTGGATACTCAATATTATGCAGTTCGGGTACTGCATAGAGTTGGAAAAAAGGCCACCAAACAGAAAACCAAAGAAAAGACAGCACTCAGGAAGAGAGCTGCAACTACTGCAAGAGGAAGCCCAAGAACTCCTCCTCAAAGCGGCCATAGAACGGGTCCCTTTCAAAGAACGGAACATGGGAGTGTACTCAAACTACTTCCTAGTGCCAAAGGTGGACGAAAGCCTAAGACCCATCCTGGATCTACGGTTCCTGAACAAATACGTCAAAACTCAAAAATTCAAAATGACGTCCCTACAAGAGGTCATTCCTCCGATAAAAGCAGGGGACTTCTTGTCTACCATAGACCTCAAAGATGCATACCTGCACATCCCCATGAACAAGCAGCACAAGCACATGCTAAGGTTCACTGTAAACAAGGATCACTACCAATTCACGACCCTAGCTTTCGGCCTAAAGTCCGCACCAAGGGTGTTCACCAAATGCCATGCGGCAGTGGCCGCACACCTAAGGAGAAAGGGGATACACGTGTACCCCTACCTCGACGACTGGCTGGTGAAGGCAAACTGCTACAGGACATGCAAAGAGCATGCAGAACAGGTGACAGGAACGCTAGCAAACCTGGGTTTCTCCATACACTGGGGCAAAAGCTCGATGGAACCAGAGCAGGTGAAGATCTTCCTGGGAGCCCAGATCGACACCATACAATGCAGAGTCTTACCGAGCGAAAAGAGAACGCTCAGCCTACTGAGGGAGAAACGTCACTACCAGAAGGGGCGATCTCTGACAGCGAGGACTGTGAGCAAGATCTTGGGGATGATGGCATCATGCATCCATCTGGTCCCCAATGCACGACTACAAATGAGACCACTCCAAGAGTGGCTGCAACAACAATGGTCACAAGCTACAGGAAGTTGGGAGGATCTAGTGGTTGTAACGCACAGGGTGCAGGAAGAGATAAGGTGGTGGACCAAGGAGAGAATAACAGAAGGGAAACCTCTAACACCACCAGACCCAACAGTGACCATCACCACAGACGCATCCCAGAAGGGGTGGGGCGCACACATGAACAGGCTCAGAGTGAGGGGTCTGTGGAGCCCTACAGATGCAGTCAGGCACATCAACTACCTGGAACTGAAAACTGTGTTGCTAGCCCTCAAGGCCTTTCAGAAACACCTACACAACCGGAAGGTGCTAATACAAACAGACAACACCACAACGATGTTTTATATAAACAAACAGGGGGGAACGCAATCGTTCCCGCTGTCAAACTTGGCACAAGAGATCTGGAAATGGGCCATACCACTAAAAATAGACCTGCTAAGCCATACACCTGCCAGGGAAGGACAATGTGGAAGCGGATTGGCTCAGCAGGCAGACTTCAGCATCCCACGAGTGGGAACTCAACAGTCAGGAAACAGAGAGTCTATTCAGGAAGTGGGGCACCCCATCAATAGACCTATTTGCAACACACCGGAATGCAAAATGCCAATACTTTGCATCCAGGCAACCAGAGGCACGGTCTCAGGGGAATGCCCTATGGATAAGCTGGTCAAAAACATTTGCCTACGCTTTTCCCCCGATACCACTGATCCCCAGGGTACTCAACAAATGCATGAAGAGCAACATGACGCTCATCCTTGTGGCACCACAATGGGCCAGACCGACGTGGTATTCTCAGATAATGGAGATGGCGCAGGGGCCTCCCCACAAGTTCTCAAAAAGAAGAGACCTACTCTCCATGGAAAACGGAGGAATCCTACACCCAGAGCCAGAGAGCCTCAACCTCTCAGCCTGGCTCCTGAGGACTTAGAATTTGCACACCTGAAACTACCAGAGAGCACCCTGCGGGTGCTGCGAGAGGCAAGAAGGCCCAGCACACGCAAGTGCTATGGGGAAAAGTGGAAAAGATTCACTCAATGGTGTTGCAAGAAAAAAACTCCAAAGGAGACTGACCAAGGAGTCCACGGTGCTAAGGTACCTCACACACCTAATCAAGGCAAAGCTAAGCTCATCCTCGCTGAGAGTGCACCTAGCAGCGATTGTGGCATACACAAGAGGAGAAACAGGGAGAAGCCACTTCACATCTCAAGTCGTGAAAAGATTCCTGGAAGGGGCTAAAAGAATAGCGCCGCCAAAGAGAATGCCGCCACCGGCCTGGAACTTAAACGTGGTACTGACGGAGCTCATGAAAGCACCCTTCGAACCCATCCACAAAGCATCACTGCAAATGTTAACAATGAAGACGGCCTTCCTGGTGGCGATCACCTCACTACGAAGGGTGAGCGAACTGCAGGCACTCACACTGCAGGAACCGTACATCCAGATACACAGTGACAGGGTCGTGATGAGAACTGACCCACACTTCATGCCAAAGGTGGTGTCAATGTTCCACATGAATCAGAGTATTCAGATCCCTAGCTTCTTCCAAAACCCCACTACACGCGCTGAAAGGTCGCTCCACACCCTAGACGCAAGAAGGGCTGTGATGCACTACATCGAAAGAACGAAGGATCACAGGAAGACGAAACAGTTCTTCGTGTCCTTCGCTAACAGTTACATGGGCAAACCAGTTACGAAAAACACCATAGCCCGATGGATCGCACAGACAATTCAGTTCTGCCACAAGCAAGCTGGCCAGGAGCTAACAGGAGGGGCACGAGCCCACTCCACCAGGAAGAAAGGAGCAACAATTGCCTTCCTGGCCAACACACCGATTCAGGATATATGCCTGGCGGCAACATGGGCTTCAGTACACACTTTCACGAAGCACTACTGCGTGGATGTACAGATGAACAAGGAAGCACAAGTGGGACAAAAAGTGCTTCAACATATTTTTAGCAACCAACGCTCATCTTCCACCCAACCGCCACAAAAGTAACGAAAACCGCTACTAAATCTATGCACAGCATAGTGAATCCAGAAAGATTCACGCTGCAAAACGAATAGTTTCTTACCTGTCGGTGTAGTTTTGCAGCTTGAAGATCTTTCTGGATTCACTAGCGAACCCACCCGCCTCCGCCAGAAAGATGAGGCTGGAAAAGAGGGTGGAAAAACATGGAAAAGAAAGCAAGTTGGAACAATTACAAAATACGTGGAAACACTAACGTTGAAAAAAACGATTAACATACATAGCCATGGATTCACTACAAAGACAAACAAGGGAAAGAGACAGAAAAAATAATCCGAAGATGGCGCCCAAGGGTGGTAGCTTCCGCCGGAAGCACGCCGACGTCACCGAAAGGACACCAAATGATGGGACGTCGACGCCCACCTGGGCTACGACAAAAAAAAAAAAAGAGAGAAAAAAGACTACGATTCCGGACCCAACCACCAGATTGCGGAATATGCACAGCATAGTGAATCCAGAAAGATCTTCAAGCTGCAAAACTACACCGACAGGTAAGAAACTATTCGTTTGCCACACGCCAGAATGCAAAATGCCAAAACTTCGCATCCAGGCAGCCCGAGGAGGGGTCACTGGGGAATGCCCTATGGATAGATTGGTCAAGGACATTTGCTTACGCCTTTCCCCCGATACCACTGATGCACAGAGTGCTGAGCAAGTGCAGAGCGAGCAACATGACACTGATACTGGTCGCACCACAGTGGGCGAGGTAGACATGGTACTCGCAGATCATGGAGATGACAGTGTGCACCCCACAGATTCAGCAGGAGGAAAGACCTACTCTCCATGCAGAACGGGGAGGTACTACATCCAGAGCCAGAGAGCATGAGTCTAGTAGCGTGGCTCCTGAGGACATAGAGTTCGCACATTTGAGACTCCCAGAAAGCACCCTGAGGGTACTTCGGGAGGCATGAAGGCCCAGCACTCGGAAGTGCTACATTGCGAAATGGAAAAGATTCACTATATGGTGCAGACAGGAAAGACTCCACAATAAAATGAAGAGGGACTCCACAGTGCTAAGGTACCTGACGCACTTGCTGGAGAAGAACCTTAGCTCATCCTCTTTAAGAGTTCACTTGGCAGCGATAGTCGCCTACACAAGGGGAGAAACGTGCAGGAGCTTCTTCACATCACAGGTGGTGAAGAGATTCCTAGAAGGAGCGAAAAGGATCGCACCACCCAAGCGGGTGCCGCCACCTGCATGGAACTTGAACACAGTCCTAACGGAACTCATGAAAGAGCCCTTTGAACCACTTCACAGGGCCTCCCTAAAGATGCTAACTATGAAAACAGCCTTCCTGGTTGCAATAATGTCCTTACGCAGAGTAAGCGAGCTACAAGCGCTGACGCTACAAGAACCCTACATACAAATACACAATGATAGAGTTGTGATGAGGACTGACCCACACTTCATGCCGAAGGTGGTATCCAAATTTCACATGAACCAGTCTATACAGATACCGAGTTTTTTCCAAAAACCAACAACTAGCGCAGAGCGAGCTCTTCACACCCTGGACGCCAGAAGGGCAGTCATGCACTACATTGAAAGGACAAAGGGACACAGGAAAACTAAACAGTTTTTTGTGTCATTCGCAAACAGCTTCATGGGGAAAGCTGTAACCAAAAAGGCCATTGCACGATGGATCGCACAGACAATTCAACTCTGCCACAAGCGTGCAGGACAAGAACTGGCAGAGGGGACACGTGCCCACTCCATCAGGAAGAAGGGCGCTACAATAGCCTTCCTGGCTAACACACCCATAGAGGACATATGCCTGGCGGCAACATGGGCTTCGGTGCACACGTTCACGAAACACTACTGTGTGGACATACAAATGAACAAGGAAGCTCAAGTGGGACAGAAGGTGCTACAGCACATATTCAACACCCAACGCTCATCTTCCACCCAGCCGCCACAGAGATGAGAAACCGCTACAAAATCTATGCACAGCATAGTGAATCCAGAAAGATTCACGCTGCAAAACGAATAGTTTTCTTACCTGTCGGTGTAGTTTTGCAGCTTGAAGATCTTTCTAGATTCACTAGCGAACACACCCACCTCCGCCAGAAAGATGAGGCTAGAGAGAGAAGAGGTGGTTAACTAAAGAAAGGACTTTAAAAGTACAAAGCGGTAAAATACCAAATAAATACAACATTGCCATTACTTCGGAAATGAAAGAAACACGGAAAAAAAAGAACCCGAAGATGGCGCCCAAGAGTGGGAGCTTCCGCAGGAAGCATGCCGACGTCACCGGAAATACACCCAAGGGGGTGTGACGCCGACGCCCACCTGGGCTAAGAAAAAAAAACAAAAACAAAGAAAAGACTACGAATCCGGACCCAACCACAAGACCGCGGAATAATGCACAGCATAGTGAATCCAGAAAGATCTTCAAGCTGCAAAACTACACCGACAGGTAAGAAAACTATTCGTTAGGGGGCGAGAGGCTGTCACCTAGAGCAGCAACACTGGAACTCGCACCATGCCTGGCACTGAAAGGGCGTCCCAATGGCACACCCACAGCGACCTGGAATAAAGAGAGTGTGTTAACTGCCTTGGGTGCACAAAGTGATGAGCACTAAGTCACACCCAGAGACTTGTAGACCACAAAAGCTCATAAATGGCGAGCGCCAGACTCAAAAAAGAGCGATCTGTGAAGGAGATACTCTTGAACCAATCCTCACAGGGGCTTGCCTGCCCCACCTGCCAAGAGGAAGTCGGGCCTACTGGGTTACAGGAGCGGGCTGATACCCCAGCGATGAAGGCCTTCATGACGGCGCTCGTCACCACTCTGCGTGAAGATTTGCAGGAGCTTAAAGGCCAACTGGCAGCAGACCTCAATGAAGTGCGACGAGATGTGGCAGAGATTGGAGACCGCGTGGCGACACTTATGGAACACGAAACCGGGCGTGATGGGGAAATAGAGATGATGCAGCAGGAGATACTAAAGCTTAAGGAGCAGCACATTGAACTTCAGGGGCATGCGGAGAACCTGGAGAATTGGTCCCGCAGCAACAATGTGCGCATCCGGAGAGTGAAATCTGGGGCAGAGGGAGACATCAGGGAATTCGTACAGGCCCTTGTTCGCCATGTATTGGGACCAGAACACTCAACAGAGATCCAGTTCGACAAAGTCTACTGTGTGGGGGTGCCGCACCGCAGGTCGTCCCCGCTTTCGGATATCTTGGCATGCGTGCACAACTTCCAACTGAAGGAGCTGATCATTCGGAAGGCTAGAGACATGCATCCTTTGCAATTTAGAGGGCACTCCCCAACGCTCTTTCAGGATCTCGCTGATGCTACTTTGTTCAAAAGGAGGGAATTTCGCCCGATTACCTTTCACCTGACGGAGAAAGGAATTGCCTACGCATGGAGACATCCTTTCTGCAGCAGATATAGACACGAGGGCAAGCTGAGACAGCTCAGATCGTTGCAAGAGGCCAAAGAGTTTCTGAGACTGCAATCACCAGACTCCCGGGAGAGCCAGCACATGTCCCCGGACAGAAACCGAGACACATCAGATTGGTGGCAGATGGTGGGTAAGCCATCCTCTGCCCACAAGCCGGACACGGCGACTATTGCAAAAGAAAGAGAAGCAGAACTCTCCTCGTGACCACCAGCCCGGTCCACTCGTCCCCCACCTAATTGCAAGGTAACATTAAAATAAGCAGAATACTATGGCAGAGCCGGAGGGCTGCCGTTGTTAGACTCGAGGTCCGTCGTGGGCGATTGCCCCCCATGTATACATTTTCCAGGACAAACTTTTGTCATTCACATTAGTTTTTAGGGCTCGCCTGCTGATGCGCTTGCGCATAGCTGGCGAGCTCTATTGTCGCTTAACGAGAGTTTAACCACTGGCGATTTGATGCAGAGCGCGTGCACAATGCCACCAGCCTCCCTCCCACAAGCTTCCCCCAGGCCGTGTCTGCATTTGTCCTCCCCTAATTATTCACGCGCGCTCGCCTTTCTGTAGTGCCTCGCTTTCCCCATATGCTTGAAGGCAATCTGCTTCCCCGCACCACTGGTGTTTCTGGCTTTTCTCGCTTGTCTATTTGATTAAGCACTCTGTTATAGTGGATACGTTTTCCAGCTGTCTCCTTTGTGTGCTTGTCTTCATCCTGTGCTTCATGTTGCTCTATGGAACTATGCATGTTTGCTACTTTTTAAGTGAGTTCTTCGTGTTTTTGCGTTTCAAACTTTATGCCTCAAAGACTCGTTTTATCTAGTGTTACCGTACTTTTATTTGAATATAACACACTTTTATCATTTCAGGGGACTTTCTGTAACTTTACATGGCTGTGAGCATTTGCAGGCGTATTTTCACTCAGCGTCTTACTTTGCCTAATACTTTCTAACTAGTAAGCTTTCTTTCTGCGTGCATTTCAAGCATGGTGGCAAGTTGCATACTTTTATCTTGAAACAATGAGTGTGGGATGCAACCGATGCACCCACCACACAGCTCCACTGAGGCACCCACCACACAGCTCCACAGATGCACCCACCACACAGTTCCACAGATGCACCCACCACACAGCTCCACAGATGCACCCACCACCCAGCTCCACCGATGCACCCACCACCCAGCTCCACCGATGCACCCACCACACAGCTCCACAGATGCACCCTACACCCAGCTCCACCGGTGCACCCACCACCCAGCTCCACCGGTGCACCCACCACCCAGCTCCACCGATGCACCCACCACACAGCTCCACCGATGCACCCACCACACAGCTCCACCGATGCACCCACCACACAGCTCCACAGATGCACCCACCACACAGCTCCACAGATGCACCCACCACACAGCTCCACAGATGCACCGACCAAACAGCTCCACCGATGCACCCACCAAACAGCTCCGCCGAGGCACCCACCACACAGCTCCGCCGAGGCATCCACCACACAGCTCCGCCGAGGCACCCACCACACAGCTCCGCCGAGGCACCCACCACACAGCTCCACCGATGCACCCACTAAGCTCCACCGATGCACACACCACTCAGCCCAACCACAGCATCACTCAGCGCAACCACAGCATCACTCAGCACCACCACAGCATCACTCAGCACCACCACAGCATCACTCAGCGCAACCACAGCATCACTTAGCGCAACCACAGCATCATTGGTTCAAATATGTTCTTTCAATGTTTCAAGCTGTTTTCAAGCTTGCATGCTTTATTACAAATCACAAAAAGATGTTAATATTTCACTTCTGTTCTTGGATTTTCGTCACAATAAAAAACACTGAACATAATCTTCACAAAATTTATTTACAAAAGTTTAAGCTATTGCCATTACAAATTAAATAAATTATTTAAGTATTAATTATTTAAAACAATTAAGAGCCATTGTTATTTGTAATATCAATACATCTAAGTCACGTAAATACAAAACATGTTGCATTACAAATGCTATAGGTGTCACATTTGCGAAAGTTATAACTATTGGCATTGTAAATGACAAAGTTATTAATTTAGCTATTTTAAAAAATAACACATAAATAAAAAAAAACTCATTTATAAGACCAATAGCTCAAACTTTTCTAATGCGAGCCCTATTGCATTTCCAATGCTTGTTTTTCTTGTTACCGTAAAATACATAATGGTTTGGTTTTTGGGGTTTATTTTCTTTTGGGCTCCCTGCTCTGCCCCTCAAGTCATTTACACAGGAGGGCTGCGGCGGTGCTTTCCTCACCACTAACTATTGCATATGGGTAGGAATCTCATAGTTGTTCGCCTCAACGTAAGAGGCCTTAATCACCTGGTTAAGTGCTCCTCCACCCTCTCCTTATTAGAGAACTCTGAAGGGGACGTGTGTATGCTGCAGGAGACCGACCTACTGTCCAGAGATACGGTGCGGATGCTATCCTGCTGCTTTCCCTACCAGTACAGGCAATGTTAAGAAAAATGGAGTAGCCATTTTGCTGGGAGAAAAGTTAGGAGGGATAAGTCCTATCAACACACTATGAGGTGAAAGAGAGGGTCCTATCCCTTAGACTGCAGTGGGGGAGGGGCACTCTTATTACGCTGGTCAACATATACTCTCCAAACATGCACCAGGAGCCCTTTCTTGTCAGGCACCTATCAGCAAACCTGGCCTCACAAGACGCTGTGATTGTGGTGGGTGGAGCCCTTAACCTGGTCATGAACAATGATATGAACCGCTCCTGTCGGAGGGTGGGGTAAGAGGAGGAACTTTCCACGGAGGGAAGACAGTGGCTCACAGACAGGGGGCTACATGATGTTTGGCAGCAACGCCACCCTACCAGTCGGGATTATACCCACTACTCTGCTGCACATAAACCCTACGTGCGACTTTCCTCAACAGTTGCATAGGGTCCGGGACACCACTATAGAGCTGCGCTCCCTATCGGTCCACACACTGATCACAATCACCATACAAGCAGACACCCACCCCCACCCCCACGTCAACCGGCGCTGGCGCGCACGGGAGGGATTGCTACAGTCACCCAGCGTAGTGTAGGCTATCCGCACAAGGATCACAGACTATTTACAACATAATGACAATGCAGAGACAACGATGGCGGCACTATGGGAGACACTGAAGCTGGTAGTGAGGGGGGAACTGATGGCAATCTCCTCTGCAGAGAAAGAAAGCGACACGAAGCTCGGCAAGGTGTTGAACAGGAAGTGAGCGAACTAGAGGCGCTCAAACAAGGCCTGACTACGTTCCCCTCGCCGATGTCACCAATAGTGGAAAACCCTTAACCCCCCCCCCCCTCTGCAAATCTGCGACCTTTCAAAAGTGGAGGGAGGCGGGATGCAAGCGGTCGGCTCGCTGATTGATGAACAGGGCATAATACCTTTTGCACAAATACGCTTAGACTATGATCTCCCTCAGATTTATGAGTTTCACTACCTCCAACTGAGGTACTGGGTCCCCTCACCACCTTATCTAGCGCAGGCCTCGCGACGGCTGATGCCGTTTGAGGAATGGCTCATTTGTAAAAAAAAAAAAAAAAAAGACGACAAACACTTGGTATTATACAAACGGCTGTCAGCATCCCAGAAAGGGGAGCACACTAAGAGCCAACTGGGCAGGGTCTTGTCGGACAAGCAATGGGAACAAATACACTATAGGACCCATCATACTGCCCATAACACAGCGGGAACAGAGTCCGCTTTCAAGGTTGCCTCACACTGGCTTGCATACATGGGTGAGTCAAAAATCACACAGAGCAATGCTGGAGGGGATGCGGGCTGGCTGGGTCCCTGGCACATCTACTTTGGCACTGCCCGAGACTGGGATGATTCTGGGAGGAGGTGCTAAACGACATTCACATGGCATTTGAGACAGAAATTCTACGCTTCCCCGCTTACACACTGCTAAGGCTCCCTAACGCTTTGACATTTCCTCTACGGTCAATAAAGGGTAGGCAAATGGCTTTAGCATTGTTAGCCGCAAGGCAAGCGATCCTGGTACATTGGGGTACGTTGGTGGTACCCGACCACACAGCCCAGCTACATAGATTATGGCTGACCCTAGCGATGGAGCGCATGTCGCTGGTACAAGACCACAAAGGTGAAACATATGCAGACTTATGGGCCCCTTTCATTCAAGTGCTGTCGAAAGAATTCATGGAGGTGATGTGCCCCAAATACTTACAAATATTACACCTGATCCCGGAGACCGAGGGGGCGAGCACATCCCGTAGATGAAAAGGCAGAGTTTTGATGGAGAATGGAACATTAACCCGCAGTTCACCTTTGCTTTTGGTGCGTGACCCCCTGTCTTCTTTTGGTTGCTTGGGGATGGGCGTGGGGGAGGGGGAAAGGGAAATGTTCTTTTTCTGTTCACACCATATGTTCCTCTTTGTGAAAATAAAGATGTTTCCGCGGTCCAGAAAACGCTGCCAGCCCCTGGGTCGTAGGCATCAAGCTGTGTACCTATGATTCATATGCTATTTATACGCTGCCGGCCTGAGAGGTTGTAGGCATATAACGGCGTACTGTCGCAGGAATGCTTTCCTTCTTTCCCTTTTTCAAAATAGAATCAACCCTCAACGCGGCTGCCAGAATGGTCACTGGAATAAAGAAATTTGACCACATCTCTCCGGCACTAACAGAACTCAAATGGTTACCAATAGAATTGCGGGCGAACTTTAAAACAGCATGCCTCACCCACAAAGCCCTTCACACTGGCAGACCTGAATATCTGGCGGCCAAACTTAAAAAAGCGGGTCAGAACAGGAACCTCAGAAGCTCTAACACCCTACTCCTGATCCCACTAAAAACTCGAAAACAAAAAACCAATGATCGGTCCTTCGCCAGGAAGGCACCCAAAATTTGGAACTCTATCCCCCCCGACATCAGAACTATTCCTTCTTTCCCTAAATTCAAAAGTCAGCTCAAAATCCTGTTCCTTGATCGCTCCTCAACTATCAGATAGGATCACCCTGGAATGTCATAAGCGATTCTGCTCATCGCCCGAACGGGGACTCCCTCTTCCTCCTACTGTGACTCGCACCTTGATGGTCTCTGTGCACTGTATTGTACTTTGATATGCTCTGTTTGCTTTCTTTTTGCACCACCTTGTAATTATGTGAAGCGCTCCGATACCTTGCGGTCTGGCTAGCGCTATACAAAACTTCTTAAATAAATAAATAAAAATAAAATAAAAAGATTTATTCCCTAAAATAGTGGTATGTGAACCCCGACTCCATTCAAGACTGTACCCATAAGAAGTAGAAGTGTTGGGGACCGAAGCAATCACCCGGGTAGGTAACTAGGAACCTCACGGAGGCCGTGTGCAGAGTGGGAACATGACCGCAGGCTCAATAAAAGTCGGTGGTTAAGTCGCGGTTGCAGTTTTTAAGAAGGGCCCCTCCCAGTGGACCTTTAAGAAATCCCGTCGAAGACAGAAGGTCAGCGAGCCACCCCACCTGTGGATACCGTAGGAACCAGGATAACTGCACCAGGGAAGCCGGGTGCATAGGTGTGAAGTCTTCAGGACAAACCCACTGCTGGAGAAGGGGAAAGTGTCCAGTGGAACCCAGAGGTGGATTCAAGATGAGAAGTACCTGCAAGCAGAGGTGACAGAGTCTGTGCCACTCAGGAGTAACCAGGAGGCACAGAAGATGAATGCCACCGATGTCGGGTTTTGCTGGAGAGCTGACGATGACCTTGGAGCTGCAGCTGTGCGAACCAGGCGATGCTGTGGAAGACCAGGAGCTGTTTATTAGCTGTCACAACGCCAGACGTCTAGAGTTGGGGGTCGGTGTCCGTCGGGAGCACCAACAAGCCTTGGCAACTGCAACCAACGTGGAAAGCGAAAAAGGTACAGTGTTGGGACCAGCAAGGTCCAGGTGACTCGCTACAACCAGGGGAGTTGAAGCAGGCCCCGAACAATCAGGGTAGCCTACTGAAATCAAAGAAGACCCTCAAGAGGATCCACAGGCCAGAGGCACTGGAGTCGCAAGAGGACCTCGAGCAGCTCACCAGAGATGCAGGCCCACGGTGCAAGTGATTTGGTGAGGATGAAGATCTTGGTCACTGGAGATGCTCGACGTTGGGGCTACTTGGAGCCTGAAGATCTTGGATGAAGGAAGCCAACAAGCCTTTGCAACAGCAAGTCGATGCAGTGCACAGGGGTTTGGTTCCTGTGGCTCAGACGAGGGATACTGGCCTCAAACATGGTGAGAGGACAGGGCAGGACTCGAGGGATGTGAAGAACCACCACCTGTGTTGCTGAGCCTTTTGGAGTCCATGGGAGCCCAGGATCAGCAGACAGGTCAGCTTCGTTGCGGTGCCTGCAGATGCAGGGAAGTGACTCCTTCCCTCCCTGGGAGGGAGATTCCTTCAGGTGTCTTGGATGCTCACAGGCCTCAAAAGGTTCCTGTATGAAGCACATGTACGGACGTTGCAGCAGACGAGCAGGGCGACGAGACCAGGCGCAGCAGTAGTCTTCCCAGTTGCAGTCTCGATACCCAGAGCGAAGTTCAGCGTGCCCAAACTGTCGAAGAACTGGTTTCTTGACATGAATCTTGCCTCATGACAAATCTAAGGACCCACCTACAGATAAGCCCTTAAGTACTCTAAGGAAAGGGTTGGATCGATTCAGGGTTCCCTCCCAGGGGAGGGGCCCTACAGTGGGGCGGATACTCCCATGTCCTTTGTCCAGTTTCGCACCAGAGAGGGAGACAACTGCTCCCTGATCTCGTTTAAACTGGACTGTGCAAGGAGGTCACCAAATGTGCCCCTCAAGCGGACTGAGTGGCGCTGACGAGCGTTCCCACCTGGCCCAAATACACTAAACCCTGTCTGGGAGGTGGTCTCACCTCCCTGTGACAGGATACCTATTGTTCTGCCTTCCCCTGCTCGAGCTTATCTCAGCAGCAAGAGGGCAGAATCATGTCTCTGGTCGGCAGCAGCCATGTTGTGCTGTCTGGGTCTAGAAGACTGGTACCGGGAGCACTGAGGGCCTCCCGCAGGAGCTGTACAGTGCATGGAATCATACCTTCCACACCGTTTACGGCGTGGGGGCTATGATTCCAACATGTTGGATACCACACATGACAGGGTTCGTTACAGCAAGTTTAGAGATGGTCATCGCGTTATGACACATGGCCACTCTATGTATCATAATGGCTGATGCACTTCCAACCTAGGAGAATGGAATCGGAAGGTTGTACGTGTGTCCTGCTCATGCACAGGCACCCTCACACTTGGAACCGAGCACCCTGCCTTCAGGATTGAAAGAGCTGCTTTAGGGGTGACGTATAGGTATTAAGTGCAGTGTTGTAAGCACCAGCTTACGCAGGCTGCAATGACAGTCCTGTAGTTACAGTTTGAGTGGTAGCCCGTGTGTGGCATAATACATGCTTCAGCCCATGGGGGACCGCTGGTGTACCTATGCCCTGGGTACCTTAGTACCATATACTTGGGACTTGTAAGGGTACACCAGTATCCAATCTGGGATGTACCCTAATACTTTCCATAACTAATTTAGGGGAGAAAGCACATAGACTGATTAGCAGGATCCCAGTCAGACTAGTCAGAAACAGCAAAGCACCAGGCAAAAAGTGGGGATAACGTCTTTTCAGAGTAAATGTTGATGTCCTCACTGTCGGAGTGATTATTCGAAGGAGTCCCCATCGGTCTTATGGCGGAGTCTGTTCTCATTGGCAAATATGTTTAAATGGAGAATGCTTCAGCGTCTGAACCTTTGTCAATTCGAAGTGGAAACCTGAGTTTCTTTTTCTCTCAAGATCTTCCTCTTTGGAAGTCTTTTTGAGGAGAGGACCCGGTTGCAGAGAAAGGGGGCTCTTTTCGGGCAATCTTGCAATGCGGTTTCCTATCCTCTTAAAGTCGATGCCCACTAAATTGCCTCTTAGATGACTACATTCTTGGTCATTTAGGCACTCTTTGATATTTTTCTACCACATTTACATTCCTGCATAGTGTGAGCATAGTAAATATACCACTCATTCTGCATGGAGTCAGAATCTGCCTTCCTCCTGCAAGAAGGACACTTTATGAAATTTCAAGGTTTTGAGAGGTTTCCTTTTAAAAGGTGTTAAAAGAAGGTAGAAATGCTTCAAACACATCAACTTTTTTAAAACTTCTGTGAGGGGAAATACCTCACAACAGATTGAAAATCCATTGAAGTGTTCTGAGATCCCCTCAGCATGAGCTGGAAAAAAGAGCAGGCTGACTGGCAACTAACTGCCAGTACTAGACATGCTAAGGCATAGAAGCAGCTGTTTTTTTTCCAACTTCTCTTTACAATCTGCTTGTTCGACTACATTTTTCATTAGTTTTTAACTTTACCCTTTTGACCATATTGTTCCTCTTTGTAAAAGTTTGGTTCGGCAATGCACTCTTATGTCTTAAGACTGCGGAAAGCCTAGCCTGTAAAAGGCTATGGAGGTTTCAGTGCATTTAAAAATACCAGACCTCACGTCTGTTAACTATACTTCTTATCTGGAGATCTTATTATGCAGAATATGTATCTACTTTCTGGCGATTAAGATGGTCTTTATAGAAACATAAAGACTGTCAGAAAATCTTTGGGTTTTCTTCTGTCAAAATGTTACTGAACTCTTGCCCATGTATAAAAGGCTAATTTTAGTAAAACAAATATTGGCCTCGTCAAGGTGACTCATGCTCATATTATTTCCACAATATATGGCTAGGTATTTTTTTATCAAGTGGGATCTACAGAGTCTTTACTCCTAAATGGGGAGAGGGGTTGGCCTAACGGCTAAGGCGCTCGACCTCGGACCTGGGGATCTGGGTTCGAGTCTCGGTAACGACGCCAAAAACCCCCTGTGATTCTGGGCAAATCACTTGATCTCCCCGTGCCTAAAAAAAAAAAAAAAAGAAAGTGTGTCCTCATGTAACGTAACTGTGCTATGTAAAGCGCTCTGATAACTGATTCGGTTCGGTTCTAGTTCGCGCTATATAAAACTCTGCATAAATGAATAAATACTGCAGGAGTCCAAATATATTTGGAAAGGATGCTTCACTCACGGCATAACATGACTTGCTTCACCATAGGCAGTATATCCACATCAAGGTGGGCGAGTACCACCTTGGGGAACTCAACCAACAATGAGACTCCTTAGATAACTTGTTGCTGAATGATATCAGCGATCCAGATGTATAATAAAAATATCTGAGTATACCCTTAGGGAATTTCCTTTATCTGTGAATATCCCTGAAATGATTGAAAAACAAAGTTATGGATGTTTGATGAAGGTCAGTGGATTATCCAGTTAGTGATTTTGACGATTCATGGACTATCTTTTGGACATTATTTTAGGGAATGTTTTTGAAGAGTTTTATCTGATGAAATAATAGCTATATTGGGATGTTATTACATTAATACTTGCTTTATAAATATACAGGCACCTTATTTGATATTCTGCTGACGGCTGCTATTTCTAAATTGTTCTTTGTTTTTTTTTTTTAATAATGATACTGCATTATGAAGACCTTTTAATGCTGCAAAGTGCTCGAATTCGCATCTGGTTCTTTAAAATGAGCACTCTAACTTGAACCAGATAGAAATAATAGGCTAAATGTTTTTTAGAAAAGTATTTTTTATTACAAAATGGGAAATGCAAGTTCCAAAGACTCTTTACGTAACTTAGAATAATGTATCCTGCAACCATGGCAAAACATATTCGCAGGTGTGGGTGAATGGAATTCTGTAATCTCGTTGAAAGGTGGAATGCCAGTGTTCCCTTTCTCTTGAAGAATGGGGACCCACAGTCTTCTCGAGGATTCTTGAAATTGTCAAAAGGATCAGGTCGCAAGAACTCAGTCATATTACTCTTTATGGCATTATGAGGACCCGACATCATCCTTTGGAAAATTATTGGAGCATGGATAACGGTCGTTAATCCCTTCCTAATTGTAGGAAAGTGCCAATTATTTCATAGTTGCCCCCCACTTTTTGATGTACTTTAAGTGTGCCTGGGTTCCTGCCAACCAGGTACTCAGGCCCATGTTCTTTCCCTAAGCTGTACTGATGTAAAACCCAATTGGCACCTCTGGCCACACGTCACTCCCTTGTAAAAGGTACCATAGGTACCAAGGGCACTGTGACCAGGTAAAGACGCTAGGGGCTGCAGTACTTATTTGCTACCCTTAGAGGCCCTGCACCTTTACACACACGCACTGCCATTGCAGGGTGCGTATTTTGGTGCAGAACAAAGTGAAGAGTCGACATGGCACACATCCCTGTGTGCCATGCCTACAGTCCACTGCCTTGACATAGGTAAGCCACCCCTCTAGCTGGGTGCACTATACCAGTGGTGAGGGTACAGGTACATGAGCCCTGTATCCCTTATAGAGTCTAAGTTCATTCTTAGACATTGTCAGTGCAGTAATTCCATAAAGAGTATATGGTGCTGGGAGTTTGTCATTACAAACTCCACTGCACCATAATGGCTTTATTGAAAACTGGGAAGTTTGGTATCAAACTTCTCAGCACATTAAACTACATAAACGACTAAATCACGTTAATGAGTATTGTCTATCTGATGCACTTAGATTTTTGTTTGCTATTTCTTCTCTTGTTTTCTACATCTGTCATGTAAAGCGCTCTGATACTCGCAAGGGTCTTGTTCGCGCTATATAAAGCCTGCTTATAGTAAATAATAATAATTAAACCCACACTGATGCCAGTGTGGGATTTAATGAAAAATGCACTCAGAGGGAATCTTAGAGATGGCCCCTGAGAAACGACCTAACTCTAGTGTCCTGGCTGACTGGCTGATCGCCAGCTGCCACCACCAGACATGTTTCTGGACTTCTTGGTCCAGAGCATGCCGCTCTCAGGGTCCTGAAACAATGCACATCGTGGGACGAGGTGCCAAGCCTCCTCCCCCAGGATGAGCAGGGACCACAAAGAGGAAGCTTCACAGGCTTACCGCCTTGGTGAGTTACCCCAGCAATTTGCTGCTCCCAACAACTGTCCCCCACTGGTTCTTGCCCCCACTTTGGGCAGGAGAATTGGCGGGAAAATCAAGTTAGGAGGAGAGGTGAGCCCACCTTTGCCAACCCTACCCCTCAGGTGGGCGTATGGGGGGGACCCAGCCAACCAGAGTGCGGCTTATGCCCCCCTCCCACTGGAGGTGGCATAATAGGATCCATTGGTCCCGACCAAATCTAGTATTTAGGGGCAACCCCAAACCTTGCTTCTTCAGACACGAAGCAATAAGAAGAAAGACTGAAGATCCGTGCTGAAGAAGAGGAGGGCCCCAACTGCTTTGTCCCCAGACCTACCGGCCTGTCCTGACATCGATCTGCTTCAGCGAAAACCTGGCGTGTTCTGTAGCCAGCAGCCCCAAGAACCCAGAGGACCTACCCTACCTTCCCAAATCAAGACTTTCTCCCATGGGCACCGGATGTGCTCACCCACAGACTCTGGCTCCAGCTAAATCCGCGAGTGCACCTGACGCCCATGGTCCGAGAGACCCAGCACCACAAGTTCGTCTCCTTGGTGATCCTGACCTGGGATCTGGTAATCCCTGAGCTGCTTCAAGTCTCCAACCGATGTCTGCAGCCCCTTTCAGGAGGATCCCCCCGACCGCGACCCGAGCTGGTAAGAAACACCCGATGCCTAAAGACATCACTTAACCCGACGTCCCACAGCCTTGGGTGGCCCAACCGATAGTGTCCCAGCATCCACAGGCATCCCAACTTACCTCTCCAACCGGTGGTCGCCTCCAGAAGATCTTCGTATCCGAGCCTGCTGTGTTTTTTGCAACCGGAGTATCACCATTGAAATCAACAGGACACCTGCTGAAACGGATCCCCCTTTGCCCTGAGCCTAACACCAGGAGCTTTGCTCCCACAATCTTGTGGCATGCACTCGAGCAGCCACCAAACGGGCCCCTCTATCCTCCTTTGGATAACATTGGGCCTCAACACTCTACACCCGGCAGCCCTAGTGCTGCGGAGGGTGCTTTGAGAGTGCATCCTCGCCTCTGTGGGAACCCTGGTTCTAACCCCAGAAACCCAACTCCCACAAACATGTACTTACCTGTAAACCGAAAACTTAATTTCCTCCTATAGGATTGCATTGACTGATTGTCTTTGTAAATTCAGTGTGGATTTGGTTTGTATGAAACTTTGAAAAAACTGCATATGTGTAAAAATTGAATTGCATACCTTTTGTCTAGGAAATGTCTTAGTGTGATATCTAGGCATATCACACTGATTAGCAAAAGTAACTTAAAAGTAATCCAAGATGTAATGTGCACAGTAATCTATAAAGTAACTGAACAGCAATTTAGAACCGTTGACTTAATTGTAAATCAATCAACTGCATTTGAGCGTGCATTCAACTGTAATTCACTGCATAAATCTTGCAAAGTATTATTTCACTTAACTACACCAGGCCTGGCTTGGTTCTTGAAATGAAATAACTAAATAATATTTTTATACAAACAAATTAGTCTGAGCATAGTCTTTGAGTGTGTGGCATCATTTCTTGCCTGAGTTTGTACAATAAATGCTTAGCACTACCCTCTGATAAAGCCTTACTGCTCGCTCACACTACCACAAATCGAGAGTAAGGTATTATCTACTTTTACCTCTGTCTACCTTTGGGGCTCCACTGGTCACTGTGCACACTATACCTCATTTTTGTATAGTATATACAGACCCAGTTTCCTGCACTAATGCCCAGTGTTGGAAGCCTAGAGCTTGAGCAAAAGTAGGGGAGGTGGATAATAAATCTCTTAGCAGTTCTGCCCTGGTGCACATTTTCTTGAAGGGCCTTTTGGGATCGTGCATGGTCCTCTTTTGATGTTTGGTAGAGAAAGTATCAATTGTCCATTCCTAGGCAAGGTGACTGGATTCTAGGCGATCTTGGATGTTGAGACAAGGGGCAAAAGTTGTGCAAGGCGCTTCCAGCTGTTAGAAAGAAATAAGTACTAGCTAAAGGGTGTTAAAGATAAATGTGTATTTTTATTATTTTTCTTACAATATGTTGAGGTGGTCAAGTTTCTCTTGTTTCTGTGCCCGTTCGCCTTTCAATTTAAATATCATTATTGGATTTATCACAAAATATGATGAAATCTGCACTAAGGGTGTGAAAGGATACTTAATTTTCAGGAGAATTAACTTTTGTTTGGCTTTAGAGAGCCTATCAATAATGCAATTAAATAGACTAATTTAAATTCATGGCATGAGAAAAGACCTCTCGACTACCCACATACTATACCATGCTTTCTAAATATACACTTGATAACTAAATCACATGTTGCATCATGCATTATTTCTTAAGTAATTAATGTTCACAATAATTAATGGACTAGGTGTATTAGTCCAAGCCACTAACTGGTATTTTAATTTTCATCTAGAATGAAGCTGAAACTTCATATTCAACAGATGAGAGTGAACAATCTTCGAGATCGCCGGCCAGCAAACCACCCACGCGTACCATTCCAAAGAACACCACCTGGAACTCCCATTTTTCTCCATTTCCTTTGCCAGGAAGGGTATGCCATTTGCACGCACACTTTTATGTTCAGTTAGTTTTACTGTTTTGTTAAAACTTTAGTCAAGTGTGTGTGTGTTGCGAAAAAGGTATTTTTTTGTAGTTACCTACCTTTGGTTTCCTCTTTATTTAAAATCATGTCCACTAATGAATTATAACCATTATTTATTAAAGACAACAAAGTACCATACATTTTTCTACTAGAATTTTGCACAGCAGCTAGTACAGCAGAAGTAGAATCTGCAGTTCTCCATGTCCTCCCTCAATTGCATGCACTCCCAGGAGGAGGGACTTGAACCAGTGGTAGACCAGTTTCCTTGGCAGCTAGGCTGCACTGGCCTGCCTCTGACCATCCAGTGGTTCACTAAAGTTCCTCATTTTCCAAAACCATTTTGAACCCTGTGACGTTTCATGAGTTTTATGATAGTACTGGGATGGAAAAATCCTACCTTTGTTTCCTCTGCTATTTCTAGTTCAGTATAGGCGCAGAACGACTTTCAGACAAGGATAATTTCAGCAAAGATGCATCACTCAGTGGGTATTCTTATGTTTCTTTTGATTTCTGTGGACCCCACCTTAATCATTAATGGCAACCCAGGGATCCCCACTGAATCGTTATTGGAATCAAAAGACCTCCTAAGTTATTACTGAACGTTGTGTACCCAAGCCTGAGCATTTTCGATGATTTGAATTGCAAAACAATACACAAAATACAGAAACCAGCATTAATCAAACAAATACACATATGATTGCATTTTTTTAAAATTCTCAAACAAATATTCAAATTTTAGTGAGAAGTTTTAAGGTTTTCTAAATTAAATTAAACCCAACAATCATCCATGATATATTTTGTTGGATGCATTTGAACTGCTTCCAAGAATCAATCTGATGCTAACTGAACTTTTAGCCTGCAATTTCAAATTAGTTAACATTTACAGAGTGTTTTCGAATGTTAAATTCTACATTTTGTTTCATTATTTTTTATTTTGGTTTTTAATTTTTTTTATTGAAAAGCAAAAAGCATGTAAATACATTGACTATTTGCAACTCAGTGTACATACATCATGAACAATTACAGAGCGATCTCGCCTCGCATGATACAAATATTACATCTCCTCCACTGTACAGCCGCATTATCAGCCCAAGGCCCACCTCTCGCAGCCCACTACCTGCATAACATTGACCTTCACTTCCATTGTGTTACATAAAAATTCAATAAATGAAAATGATCTAATTTATTCTTGCACAGCATCGTCCAATTTGTTGTATTTCAGTAGAGCCTGCTCCCTCAGCCTCCCCTATTTCTATTCCAACTATGTACTTCTGGTATAGTTCCCAGAAGCCCTAGGGCGACTCTGAGGTGGTAACAGGACAATAAAAAACTGAGCGCCCTGATTTTACTAGATCTAACAGCGGCATTCGATACGGTCAGCCATACACAACTGCTGGCCCGAATCACTGACTTGGGCATTTACGGGCAGGCACACCAGTGGCTAAAATCATTCTTGTCAGGTCGGTCCCAGAGGATCCAGTTAGGTGAGCAGGTATCTAACAGGGGCACCCTCACCTGCGACGTCTCCCAGGGCTCCTCACTGTCTTTGCTCATCTTTAACATATACCTACAGCCTCTGGTGGCGGCTCTAGCCCGTATGGACTGCCGAGTCTTCAACTACGCGGACGACACTCAACTCGTCCTTCGGATTGATAATTCCGCCTGTGCCCAAGATCTGGTGCAAAACATCCTTTGATTCACAGTAAACTGGATGACTGCCAATTCCCTAAAAATGAACCCTGACAAAATAGAAGTCCTCGTCTTCCCCACGAAAAACAATGCCTGGAGCGACCGCTTCTGGCCCCAAGAGCTGGGTACCACCCCCATACCAGTACTTGTCTTGAAAAGGCTGGGTATAAAAATTTACTCCAAGCTTTCCATGGCCAATCAAGTCAACCCAGTGGTCGGGATGTGTATAGGTCTCCTGACACAGTTGCGGAAACTTGTCTCCCTCCTATCAACTGCCTCACTACAGGTGATTGTGTCAGCAACAATCGCCTCTAGATTAGACTACGGCAACGCCTTATACATCGGCCTCCCTCAGAAACGTATCAATATACTGCAGGTGGTACTGAACGACGCAGCCAGATTGATTTTTAGGCTGGCTAGAAGGACTCACGCCACCCCTCTGCTGTGCAAGTTGCACTGGCTCCCCATTAAGCAAAGAGCAAAATGTATGGGTCTCTGCATTGCCCATAGAGCAATCTACGGCCAAGCCCCAGTCTACATTAAACAACGCCAAGAACTATGTTCTGGGTCGCATACTGTGGTCACACGAGGCCTGCCACCAGGCCCTTCTGCGGTGAAATACCGCATCCAAAAGGGGGCAGAGCGTTCTCCGTCCGACTCCTACAACTATGGAACCAGTTTCCTGAACACCTTCACAAGGAACCCCTTTCCCTGCAATGTTATGTAACCGTTCTAATGACTTCTGGCCCTCTCTCTAAAGCGCTAAGAGACCTGCTGGTGATATCGCGCTATACAAAAGTGAACTAACCTAACAGATTGTGTGTTGCAAAACATCATATCTTTAGACTAGTCAGTAACTGTAGGCACAGGTCCCTGCGCCCAGCGCATAGCAATCCTGGCAAGCAACAATCCCATACCTATGAGCTTTCACACCTCTTTTGGCAGCTTCCCAGTATATCCCAAAAATGCCAGCAGTGGGTCCATTGTCAACGAAAGCCCGTGATTTTGTTCAATGTTTGAAAGATATGTTCCCAAAACTTCGCTATCACAGGGCACATTTAGGCAATATGTAGAAACCCTTCTGCGCCGGCCCCACATCTCACAGTCTGCAGAATCCCAAAGGCCATAACAAAACAGCCGTATTGGGGTATGATAGACTCTATTAAGATATTTAAAATGAATCGTGTGATGCCTGCCATTCAGGAATACATGTTGTGTAACCTCGCAGCAATACTGGCAGACCGTGTCATCGAGTCTCATTCCAATCTGGCCTTAGTATAGTGATTTCTTCTATAATCCTGCATTATATCATAGACAATAGTAACGATCCTTCTGGGGGAAGTAGTGCGCAGTAGGTGAGAGAGTGCCCCAGCTCGGGTGGCTCCGACATGTCATCACCCAGCAATTTGCGCAACGCGTGTCTCACTCTATAGAATTGAAATCGAGCGAGGGGTGTATATTTGCGCCCTTCTGCAGCTAACTCAGTCCATCCACGAGCCTCGCCCTCTGAGAACAAGTTGCCTATCTTGGTGATATCAAGTGTTGCAAGAGCCTGTACCACCCCCTTTCTCCACTTATCGGCAGCCAATGACACCATGCAATCTGGGTCAGAGGAGAATACAGTATCGTGCCTGCCTGCCTCTTCAGCAGATCTTGCCACACATGCACCACCGAATTAACAGAATCCTGGACACCAGTCCTTCTGAGGGTAGTCCGAAACGGTACAGTGAAAATGAATCTGGTGCTGCAGCCACCTGTTCAATTAATAAATGAGGAGGACACATTTCCTCGTGGATCCAGTGGAACGCATGTGAGCCCTGCGCTGCTCTATAAATTAACTCCAGATCTGCAGCCCCCAGCTCTCCCACAGAGTATGGTAGTGTGAGAACGTCCAACTTGAAGCGCAGCAGGTTCCCCCGCCCAAGCCAGTCTGACTAATAGAGAGCGAATTGTCTTAATGATGTGCCCAGGTATCACAATTTGGATATTCAGAAAAAAAAACAGAATCTGGGAAGTACCACCATCTTCATTCGGGATATGCGTCCTAATAGGGACAAAGGCAGGCGGATCCACCTATCCACTTCTTCCTCTAGTCTGGTGATTCCTTTGCCGTAGTTTCCGCTGAGAACCAGCCCCGAGTCTGTATGTACTTGTATGCCTACATAATGGATCAGGTCCGAATGTCATTGTATGGGGGTGTCCAGGCGAACAGGCACAATAGGTGGAGATAAAGGAAAGCTTGTTGTCGTAGCCCAGTTGATTTTAAGTCCGGACAGTTTCTCGTACCACACAACCTCATCTAGGATCGGGGTATGGTTGGTCTCCGGATCCCTGACATACAACAGCGTGTCATCCGCATATGCCGACACAATGAGGTTATGTATTGGAAATCTAATCCCTCTATGGACGCGATATTCTCTTAAAGCAAATGCAAGGGGATCACTAAGGCGTAAAGCAATGGGGACAGTGGACAACCCTGCAGAGTGCCTCTCGATATTATAATAGGGGTTGTGACTGTCACCAACTCGTATTCGAGCAGCAGGAGAGCTGTACAGCACCTTCACCAGTATGAGGAAAATGTCTCCTACCCCCATGCGTCTCAGTACAGCATACATGCAATTCCATGGAATTAAAGGCCTTTTCTGCATCCAGAAAGACTGCTGCCGCTTTAACCTCTGGCTTAACATGTTGTATTGCACCGAACACCGTTCTCAGGTTGTATGACAAATTGCGCTCCGGGACAAAACCCGACTGCTCTGGGCCAACCATTAACGGTACCAGGGGAGCGTCCCGATTTAGCCAAAATCTTCGCAAAAGGTTTAGTGTCAACATTCAGGAACGATAAGGGCCTAAAGGATGAACATTTGTCTGGAGATTTAACCAGTTTTAATAAAGTGACAATGAGTGCTTCTCTCATTGAGGGTGGCATCGTCCTATCCTCGCCCATCTTCTCGAACAGAGTGATCAGATGCGGGATAAGTAACTCCTTGGATTCTTTAAAAAATGCTACGGTGAGGCCTTCCAGCCCAGGAGTGCCTAATGTTTTCATGGAATGCTCCCTATGCTCATTAGATAACTGTAGCATCTGAATATGCTCTAGATATTCTAAAATTACTGCTGCATCTGATCCCGTTCTGGTGCGGTACAATTCTTAATATTGACTACATCTTCCTGCTATCTCTGTAGTATCAGTCAGTAATTCCCCATCTGCAGCTCACAGATGCGTCACATTCCCCACTTCCCTCCTGCCGCGCAGCAAGGCAGCCAGCACCGCGCCCGGTCTCCCTCCCCGTATGTCCTAGCCACTGTATACTTCCGCAAGTTTTTAATCTGTCTGTGATCTCATGGTACTCTTAGAGTGCTTCCCTCAAGTTATCAGCTGCCATAGTATTACCATCTTCAAGGACCTCCTTCTCCAAGTCTGCCAATTGCTTTTCCAAAACTGCCAGTCGCTGTCTGATAGAGCGAAGGACCCCAAGATGCTTGGACATAGCCACACCCCTGATGTGCACTTTGAACGTTTCCCAAACAGTGGAAAACCGTTGGACAGATCCAATATTCATATCAAAAAAGCTTTCTATGGCTTCAGCTAATTCAGACCTAAATACACTATCTATCAGGGAGTATAGAGGAAATCTCCATGAGAAGGGAGCAGGTGTCTTTCTCGGACTCTCAATATCTAGCATTATTGGGGAATGTTCAGAGAAAGAGTGGAGGGAGTATTGGGCAGGCTCGTACCTCCTGAAACAAAGATCTTGAAGTGAACCAGTAATCGATCCTTGTGTGTTAGTTATGCGACCCGAATAATGGGTGAATCCCCCCCCCCCACTCCCAGGTAACGCTCCTGCCAAATATCTAATAGATCCAGTTGAACAGCTATATCTAACGATCTAGCGAGGGCTTCAAAACACAGCCCCACAGTATCTGCAAATCAACCCTTTTATGTATACATTCTAGCAACTCCTGATAAAACTGTGGGCAGTCCTACTTAGGTCCGTATACATTGAATATATACCAATCCGCTCCCTTCCCAGTGCATCTCGAGATCACATACCTGCCGCCAGGGTCGGCTTCAAGGGCCACAACCACAATCCCTGATTTCGGGTTGACCCAAGTAAGTACCGCCCTGGCATGGGTTGTGAACCCCGCTACCTGAAAGTGGCCGTTCAGGCTCCTCCGTGTAAGCATGCTACTGCCTACTGGCAGATGGGACTCTTGCAATAGTGCAATATCAATCTTGTGCTTCGCTAAGTATGCAGCTACCTTATGCAACTTTCTATAATCATTTAGACCCCTAATATTCCATGTTAGCAGACGAACTCTGCTGCCACTATTCTGTAGCATGGCAATGCACCCCTGTCATAAGTGTAACGTCTGCATATATTCTGCACCACAGAATCCCAACCAGATGAACGCTCAATTCCTGAATGACAAATACACACTGTGAATTCACTGCATAGTCAAATAGAACAACAACATATCCCCCCTCCTCCCACTCCATGCAGTCCCCAACTTGGCATGGACGATGTAGCCCCTCCCTCCCCAAACCAAATCGATTACAGAATTAAGAAAACAATCACGGTCTAATACCTTGTGGTGGGTAACACACAAGGGCGAATGTTACCTGCGATAAACTTAAGTGTGTCTTAGAGTGAGAAATCGTAACTATCAACTTATATTGAGCACTTTCAAGCAAAACCATTAGGCTGGGTGCCGCTAGAGCTAGGCTGGCTCGCGGCCAGCAGTCATGTAGGTCCCCCAGGAGGGACGGGATAAGTCTTCATCAATTCACAGCAACAGTCCTGACCCAATAAGTTTTCCAACATCTAGTAATATGTTATGTTATGTTATGTTATAGGTTTTTATTATGCGCGCAGCTACTCCAGCTAAGGAGCGTCCTGGCGCATTGACAAGATAGAGCATAAGAAACATAACACAGCTAAAAGAACCAAAGAGGACCACTCTAAGTACATAACACGGACTGGGGGTAAAAAACTAAAACAGGAACGTTTTTAAGGCTTTCCTAAAAGCCATAAGATCCTCTAACAGACGCAATTCCACCGGGAGGGAGTTCCAAGCTGATGCCGCCTTTACACCAAAGGAACGGCCGCCCATGCGGCAGAGCCTGTATCTGGGGACTACAGCCAGGGCCTGGCCTTGGGAGCGAAGAGCGCGGGTAGGGGCGTACAGAGAAAGAGAGCCAGACAAGATTTCGGGGCCCATGCCTCTCAAGATCTTAAAAGCGAGGCAGAGTATCTTAAAAAGAATCCGCTTCCGTATTGGAAGCCAGTGTAGGGAGCGAAGAACATTTGCGACCGAACAGAATTTAGGGAGGCCGACAATTGCCCTGGCTGCGGCATTTTGTACCCGTTGTAGTCGAGTAAGTTCGGCCTGGTTGGCCCCGGCGAGAAGAGAACTCGCGTAATCCAGGCGAGAGATGACAGTAGCCTGGATTACAAGCTGTCTGTTTGGGGCATCAAAGTACTTAAGAACGGTCTTAAGCCTCTCAACAGACCGAAGCAGCAAGCCGCTGTTCTTTTAGTATGCCCTACGAAAGTCAGGCCCGAGTCTATCCACACTCCCAGATTTTTCAGCTCCAGAACCGGCACCGGGGATGGTCCCAGCTCAGATGGCCACCATTGGTCGCCCCAGAGTTCCGCTCCCCTACCGACAACCATAACTTCTGTTTTAGTGGCATTCAGCTGGAGACAGATCCCTGTCAACCAGCTAGCCACCGCCTTCAATCCATCCTGAAACCTGGGGGCATCCACTTCCGCGTCCCCGCTGAGAGTAACCGCCAGCTGTGTGTCGTCGGCATATGAGACCAAAGTTAGGCCCCACTGCCTGGCGACATCAGCTAGCGGTCTCACGTAGAGATTAAACAACGTGGGACTCAGCGAGGATCCCTGTGGGACCCCCATGGCCAGTGGTTGGAAGTTGGACTTGAAGGGAGAGATGGAGACACAGAAGGAACGATCGCCGAGGTAAGAGCGGAACCATTGCAGGGCCTGTCCACCGACACCTATCTCCTCGAGCCGATGCAGGAGGATGCTGTGAGAGACGGTGTCGAATGCGGCGCTGAGATCTAACAGTATCAGCGCCGCCGTCTGTCCAGCATCCAACACTGCACGGAGGTGTTCCACCATCACAAGAAGGGCGGTCTCCGTGCTGTGCCCAGCACGGAAGCCGTTTTGTGTGGGGTCGAGGACATTGGTTCGTAAAAGGTACTCAGACAGGGCCGAGTTGACATGGGCCTCTGTTATCTTCGCTGGCCAAGGCAGCAGCGAGATGGGACGATAGTTCTCGGGCTTAGAAGGGTCCAAGGAAGGCTTTTTAATATTTAATAATTACATATTATTGTCCCTGATGGCGCGATTGCATAGCACATGGCCTCCGGGCAGTCTCAGCCATCTCTTAGGCATCCCAGTCAGAGAATTATGTGCAACATACCTGCTTATAGGATAAATAAGCAGGCCAGATGACCAGCCCAATCGGACTACTTCAAGTCACCTCCTGACGCCTCCCGTTGCTCCTCCGCCGTTCGTTTTCTGGCCTCCGGTTTAGAGCTTTCCTTAAGGGCCTTCTGTAGTGACTTAGGGTCCGTGTAGATTCTTGACGTTCCATTCATCATGACCCTAAGTCTGGCCGGGTACAGCATAGCGTAGTTGAACCCTTGTTCCCGCAGCCTTCGCTTCACGGGCGCAAACTGCTGCCTCGCCTCCTGCACTTTCATGGTGAAATTGGGCAATAGTGAGAGGGAGGATACCTCAAGTTGCAATTCTCGCAAGTTTCTAGCGCTTTTCAGTGCAGCATCTCGGTCCCTGTAATTCAGCAATTTAGCAATCACTGGGCGAGGAGGGGTGCCAGGTGGGGGCCTAGGGAATAAGGAACGATGGGCCCGCTCAACAATGAACATATATTAGAAAGTGTCCCGGCCCAGGAGAGTCACCAGCAGCTGTTCGACGAAGACCTCCATATTGCCCATCGCCGTAGTTTCCGTAAGCCCCATAATTCGGATGTTGCTGCGACTTGACCGTGTCTCCAAATCCTCCATGTTTTGCAGCGTGAATCTTTCTGGATTCACTATGCTGTGCATTATTCCTCGGTCTTGTGGTTGGGTCCGGATTCGTAGTCCTTTTTTTTTTTTTTTTGTAGCCCAGGTGGGCGTCGGCGTCACACCCCTTTGGGTGTATTTCCGGTGACGTCGGCATGCTTCCTGCGGAAGCTCCCACTCTTGGGCGCCATCTTCAGATTCTTTTTTTCCGCGGTCGGGTCTGGATCGTTCCCGTTTGGGCTCCAGACATTTTTGGAGAAAGAAGAAAGAAAATACAGAAAAGGCGAGGAGAAGTCATCTGAAGACTGCAGGGGACTTCATCGACGAAAAGCCGGCAAGGAGAAGGCGTTTTTTCATCGAGATCATCGACGACAGTCGACGAACACGCGACCAGAGAGGCCCTGGACGCTCGATGATGGACAACACGCCGTTCAAGTTCTGCCGTAACTGCCACCACAAGTACGCGCAGAAGGACCAGCACCCGGTATGCAACCTTTGCCTACCGGTGAACCACAAAAGCGGAGACTGCAACGCCTGTTCTGCCTTTGCCCCGAAGACCCTTCGTGTGAGAGAGAGGCAGAGGGTAGCACACGCCACCCTGCAGGGGAAGGCCCCGACTCCGTCCCTCTACGAGCTGGGGATGTCCTCCGAGGAAGAAGACAACGCTGCCGCCGAAGACGACAGCTACACGGTCGTAGAGACCGATTACACGAAGACTTCTGACAAGGTAGGAGACTCTTCGGCCCCCAAGAACCCGAGAGACTCTGAGTCTAGAAAAATCGAGGGCAAGACCCCGAAAGCGCCGACGCCAAAAAAGGCGGCGTCCGCGACTACTCCCAGGCCCAGCGGATCCTCCGAGAAGGAGTCCCCGGCGCCGAGGGCTGCTGATCAGCAGAAAACGTCGAAAATCGTCCCCGAAAAGGATCGATCGACGCCGAGGGAGAAAGACCCAAAACTGACGACGACGACCAGAGACCCAAGATCCGGGTCGACGTCGAAAACTTCGACGCCGAAAGGTACGGCGACGAACCATCCGCCGAAAAGAACGGCCGACCCATCCGACGCGGAACACGCGGCAGAGATGGAGAAGAAGAGAAGGCGCCTCGAGGCCGAAATGGAGAACATCATGCAGCGGAAGAAAGATTTCGATGCAAAGATGAAGGCCTTCACGATCCCTCACAAGACCAAGCCACCGGTGGTGGAGGCAGTCGAGGAGGAGGAAGAGATCGCCGAAGTCGTCGAGGAACAAGACCAGGACGTCGAGGTGATCGATGACCAGGGGGAGTACGAGAATCCCTACGACAGTTACAACTATGGGGAGGAAGAGGAAAGCAGGACGGACGCAGAGTCGGCCCCCTCTGACCTACAGGAGGTAGATTACATAGATGTCGACACCGACAGCCCGGAGGAGGTGGTCGACACTTACCCCTCGAGGCCCTCGCCGCCGGACGACATCGGGGCCTACAACTCGGTGATACAAGCTGCCGCAGCAGCTTTCAAGCTCAAGCTCGACGAAGAGAAGCAGAAAGCAGACTTCCTTCTAGAAACATTGCTCCCAACACAAACGAGGAGCCAGTTCCTTCCAATGCTCGAGAGCGTCTTGGCTCAGGGGAAGGAAGCTTTCAGGGAGCCCGCAACATGCAAGGCAGTAACTCCCAGAACTGAGAAGAAGTACAAGCATTCCACAAAGTACCCGGCCTACATTCAGGGCACGGTCTCCGCAGACTCCATTATCACGGCCACAGCAAGGAGGAGGGCTAACGTACCCACTACCTCGGGCCCACCACCGGATAAGGAGAGCAAAAGGATGGATCTGGTGGGCAGAAGGATCGAACGGAATGCCGCGACCCACTGGCGCATGGCTAATTCCAACGCCCTGATAAACAGGCACATGTACCAAATCATGGAGGGGCTGGGGCAGTTGGTGAAGGACTTGCCCCAGGATGCCAGGCAGAAGGCCGAAAAGCTGGTTGAAGAGGGAAAAAACGCTGCAAATTCTTGCCTTAAGACGGCCCTGGATGGGGCAGACACCACCAGCAGGCTCATGATGATGGGCGTCACGGAAAGGAGGCACGCCTGGCTCAGGATATCCGGTTTCAAACCGGAGGTGCAACACAGCATCCTGAACACACCGTTCAACGGCAACACGCTTTTCGGAACAACAGTTGATGAAACGCTCAGTCAACTGAAAAAAGATAACGAAACAGCAAGATCCATGGGAGCATTGCAGTTCAGAGGGAACAAGAGGGGCACCCCGTCACGGAGGCCCGGCGGGAGAGGCGGAAACCAGCCAGGTACATCACACCAGGCTTTCCAGCAAACGCACCAGGCAGACTCGCAGACTCAGCATGGTCAGCAGAAGCAGTACCAACAAAGAGGCCAGTCCTTTCGAGGGAGAAATGGACGGGGACAAAATAGAAGAGGGGGGGCAGCAGCCCACCTCTAAGTGACTTCAAAAAACTCCGTGTACCCGCCCACAAAAAAGATCCCAGGGGGCAGCACGTACAGATGGGTCAAGACAAACTAGACACCTACGAACACATGACACCAGTGGGAGGAAGATTAAGATTTCACCTCCGAGAGTGGAGAGAAATCACATCAGACAAATGGATCCTCAACATTATCCAATTCGGATACTGCATAGAGTTGGAGGGGAGACCAACAAACAGAAAACCAAAAAGAAAGCCACTAGCAGGCAAGCAGCTGCAGTGTCTGCAGGAGGAGGCAAAGGAACTCCTGCGGAAGCAGGCCATAGAACGGGTACCCTTCAAGGAAAGAAACACAGGAATATACTCAACGTACTTCCTGGTACCAAAAGTAGACGAGACAATGAGACCCATTCTCGACTTACGGTTCATGAACAAATTCATAAGAACGCAAAAATTCAAAATGACCTCCCTGCAAGAGGTGCTCCCACAATTGCAGATCGGGGACTTCATGGTCACAATAGACCTCAAAGACGCCTACCTGCACATTCCAATGAACAGAAAGCACAAGCATATGCTCAGGTTCACCATCGGAGAAAGCCACTACCAGTTCACGACACTGGCCTTCGGACTAAAGTCAGCACCAAGGGTCTTCACAAAGTGCCTCGCAGCAGTCGCAGCGCACCTACGAAGGCAAGGAATACACGTATACCCTTACCTGGACGACTGGCTGGTGAAAGCAAACTCATACCAGAAATGCAAGCTGCACGCACATACAGTGACAAGCACGCTCATAAACCTGGGGTTCTCCATCCATTGGAAGAAATCATCAATGGAGCCAGAACAAGTGAAGATCTTCCTGGGAGCACAGATCAACACCTTACAGGGCAAGGTGTTCCCCAGCGAGAAGAGGGCGAGGGCGCTGGTGAAGGAAACTCGCCTCTACCGGAAGGGACAAGCTCGGACAGTGAGGACTGCGAGCAAGATCATGGGGATGATGGCATCATGCATCCACCTGGTACCGAATGTACGACTCCACATGAGACCCATTCAAGAATGGCTACAGGAGCAATGGTCACAAGCTACAGGCAGTTGGGAGGATCTAGTGGTTGTAACGCACGCAGTGCAGAAGGAGATGACATGGTGGACCATGGAGAACATAGCAAGGGGAAAGCCTCTAACGCCCCCAACGCCAACAGTGACCATCACCACAGACGCATCCCTGAAGGGATGGGGCGCTCACATGGAGGAGCTCAAGGTGAGGGGACTGTGGACACCAACAGATGCGACAAAGCACATCAATTACTTAGAATTGAAGACAATCTTCCTTGCACTGAAAGCCTTTCAAACAAGACTGTACAAACACAAGGTGTTGATACAAACAGACAATACCACTGCGATGTTCTACATCAACAAGCAGGGGGGCACACAGTCAGCCCCGCTTTCAACGCTGGCGCAGGAGATATGGAGATGGGCAATCCCTCTCAAGATAGACCTGCTAGCCATACACCTGCCAGGGAAGGACAACATACAAGCAGATTGGCTCAGCAGGCAGACATCGGCATCCCACGAGTGGGAGCTCAATGCTCAGGAGACAAGGCGCCTATTCGACAGATGGGGAACTCCATCGGTGGACCTGTTTGCCACACGCCAGAATGCAAAATGCCAAAACTTCGCATCCAGGCAGCCCGAGGAAGGGTCACTAGGGAATGCCCTATGGATAGATTGGTCAAGGACATTTGCCTACGCCTTTCCCCCGATACCACTGATGCACAGAGTACTGAGCAAGTGCAGAGCGAGCAACATGACACTGATACTGGTCGCACCACAGTGGGCGAGGCAGACATGGTACTCGCAGATCATGGAGATGACACAGTGTGCACCCCACAGATTCAGCAGGAGGAAAGACCCTACTCTCCATGCAGAACGGAGAGGTGCTACACCCAGAGCCAGAGAGCATGAGCCTAGTAGCGTGGCTCCTGAGGACATAGAGTTCGCACATTTAAGATTGCCAGAAAGTACCCTGAAGGTCCTGCGGGAGGCAAGAAGGCCTAGCACTCGGAAGTGCTATGTTGCGAAATGGAAAAGGTTCACAATATGGTGCAGACAAGAAAGACTTCACAATAAAATGAAGAAGTACTCCACAGTGCTAAAGTACCTGACGCACTTGCTAGAGAAGAACCTTAGCTCATCCTCCTTGAGAGTTCACTTGGCAGCGATAGTCGCCTACACAAGGGGAGAAACTTGCAGGAGTTTCTTCACATCACAGGTGGTGAAGAGATTCCTAGAAGGTGCGAAAAGGATCGCACCACCCAAGCGGGTGCCGCCACCTGCATGGAACTTGAACATAGTCCTAACGGAACTCATGAAGGAGCCCTTTGAACCGCTCCACAAGGCGTCCTTAAAGATGCTAACTATGAAAACAGCTTTCCTGGTTGCAATAACGTCCTTACACAGAGTAAGCGAGCTTCAGGCGCTGACGCTACAAGAACCCTACATACAAATACACAATGATAGGGTTGTGATGAGGACTGACCCAAACTTCATGCCGAAGGTGGTATCTAAATTTCACATGAACCAGTCTATACAGATACCGAGTTTTTTCCAAAAACCAACAACTGCCGCAGAGCGAGCTCTGCACACCCTGGACGCCAGAAGGGCAGTCATGCACTACATTGAGAGGACGAAGGGACACAGGAAAACAAAACAGTTCTTTGTGTCATTCGCCAACAGTTACATGGGAAAAGCAGTAACCAAAAAGACCATTGCACGATGGATCGCACAGACAATTCAACTCTGCCACAAGCGTGCAGGACAAGAGCTAGCAGAGGGGACACGTGCCCACTCCACTAGGAAAAAGGGTGCTACAATAGCCTTCCTGGCTAACACACCCATACAAGACATATGCCTGGCGGCAACATGGGCTTCAGTGCACACGTTCACGAAGCACTACTGTGTGGACATACAGATGAACAAGGAAGCTCAAGTTGGACAGAAGGTGCTACAGCACATATTCAATACCCAACGCTCATCTTCCACCCAACCGCCACAGAGATGAGAAACTGCTACAAAATCTATGCACAGCATAGTGAATCCAGAAAGATTCACGCTGCAAAACGAATAGTTTTCTTACCTGTCGGTGTAGTTTCGCAGCTTGAAGATCTTTCTGGATTCACTAGCGAACCCACCCACCTCTGCCAGAAAGATGAGGCTGGAGAGAGAAGAGGTGGAAATAGAACAAGTGGAAAATACTTTGAAGGTACAAAGCGGTAAAATATCACCTGAATAGAACATTGCCATTACTTCGGAAACGAAAGAAACACGGAAAAAAAGAACCCGAAGATGGCGCCCAAGAGTGGGAGCTTCCGCAGAAAGCATGCCGACGTCACCGGAAATACACCCAAAGGGGTGTGACGCCGACGCCCACCTGGGCTACAAAAAAAAAAAGAAAAGACTACGAATCCGGACCCAACCACAAGACCGCGGAATAATGCACAGCATAGTGAATCCAGAAAGATCTTCAAGCTGCAAAACTACACCGACAGGTAAGAAAACTATTCGTTATCCTGCAGGGCCGTGAGCAGCTTCCCCCTCTGTTTTTGCTCATTGTCTGTCTCCGTTTGGGCGTCTTCGACCTTAGACACTCTTCTCTCCACCATGTCTAGGCGCTCTGCGTGTTTGTCAATACGCTTTGACATACGGTCCATCCTGTAGGACAGGGAGTTTATTTTCCCATCTATGGTGGAGAGACTCTTCTGCATTGCAGACAATATCTGGTGGATGTCTTCCTCAGGCTCCTCAGTATTATTTATTTATTTATTTGGAAATTTTATATAGCGCAACAGATGCCTCAGCGAAGGGGTGTCCCGGCGCTTTAGGTCATGCCAACAGCGTGCAGAAGCTAGGCCCTAAGAGCAGAGGCTAGGCCCTGGGAAATATAAAAGTTTTAGTAGCTTTGCGGAAGGACAGAAGGCAGTCTAAGCGGTGGATCTGCACAGGAAGAGAGTACCATAATTTGGCAGCAATGTAGCGAAAGGACCGATCCCCAGCTCTAAGTCGCTTCACCCGGGGCACCGTGACAAGGCAGTGCTCTGCCGAGCGTAGCTGGCGAGTAGGTACGTAGGGGATCAGTAGGTTGGACAGAATCTCAGGGGAGGATTTTTTTTATAATTTTGAAGGTAAAACATAGGGCCTTAAACTGAATCCTCCGAGGCACAGGCAGCCAGTGCAGCCGCCGCAAAGCATCTGTCGCAGAGCACGTTCTAGGGAGCCACAGGAGGACACAAGCAGCTGCGTTCTGCACTCTTGAGAGGCGCGTGACTTCCGCCTTGTTGGCTCCCAATAGAAGTGTGTTAGCATAGTCCAGCCTGGACAAGATAGTAGATTGGACTATCAGCTGGCGGGTGGGAGGGTCAAAGAAACCAAGAATAGGTCGAAGACCTCGGAGAAGACCAAAGCAGGAACCAGCGGAGTAGCACTCCGCTGTTCCGCAGCAGCTTTGCCTGCATCATCCTCTCTATGGCGTGACTTTCGCTGCTCAAACTGCAGCTTAGGCTGCGAATTGTCATCTTTGCCCATAGTTCCCACAGACCTATCAAACTCAGCACTAACCCTAAGCACCTTCAAGACACAATGAGAGGCCCCTGCGCACCACCCTCTACGTTGCATACTCCAAAAGGCAATAGTGTTCTGCTGTCTGCACAATGGAGGCGCGTAGTTATTCCGGCCCATTACACCGGCCTCCGCCGCTGGCGACGTAGAATTTTGCACACCTCACAGGCCCACAGGTAGGTGAATGGCACCGTATGTTTAATTCCCCTCGCGCAGGGTCTACACTCTGCCTCGCTATTCAGGCACTGCGTCCCCCTCTGTAGCCGATATCGTGCAGCTCCCGCCAACAACCCTCTGTCTTATCTGGTTCAGTGCTCCATAGTGCCGAATCCACAGGTGGCCCAGTCGCCTCATCTCGCCCCCGATGCCGCAATGCCAGTTACGGGCACGCCCACAGTCCTCTCTTGATCCAATCTGCTCAGCAGGACAACAAGCAGGGCCTAGTACCCTCACCTCAAAAGGTCGCTGCCCTCGCGGGGCCCGTCCACGCGCACCATGACTCCTCCCGGCCCGGGAGGCGCCACAGTCCGCATCTTCGGTCAATCCTGTCATTCTCATTCACCGCAGCCCCGGGGTGTTTTGCACCAGTCCATGGGCGTTTCGGCTCCACTACGGGCACCGCAGGATCGTCGCAGCAGCAGCCCTGGCTGCTCTCTTACAGCAGGCCTCTAGCGCTTTTGGTTCGATGCTGCACCTTAACCTCCTGGCTCGCCGCGATAAGGGTCTCGGCAGAACGCGCACTCTCTGCGCCTCAGGTGACGGCAAGCAGCAGGTGTTTGGTCCACGGAAATGTCAGGATTCTTGCAAGATAGTCATGATGGCTCACGGAGCTCACTCAAGCAGCGGCCAGCTTCGAGCCAGGCAAGCTCCATCCCCCTTGCTTCATTATTTATTTGCACCTATTAATGAGTTATACTCGTTTAATTTTCTAAGCAGTCGTGAATCTACTGAGTAGGCTTTGTGGATCCCCGGGGGTCCCTGGACCACAGGTCAAGAATACGGTGGGTGTAACTTGCAGAATTACCTAAGAAGTCCATGAGAATACTCTTGAATTTTGAGAGATTAATTCTGCATGTAGCACTATTTCTTAGAGCAAAGATTCACCCTCGCTTTTAAAATTGATGCAAGGATATATTATGCACTAAGAAATAGAGCTAAATCATCTGCTCTTGTATTAGGATTTCTCCCTAACTTACAACTGGCCTCTAGTGCTATTTTCTTAGCACAAAATTGCCCCCTGTGTCCGTATCTCACGACAGCCAAAATTAACAAATATTTACACCGAATGAATTTCAGGTGCCTACGATGTCACGCAACAGGTGCAGATTTACTGCACATGATGCGAAGCTGTCCACGCCTTGGGGACTACTGCACAACAGTAACAGCCACTCTTGCTCGATGCATGGAGCGCGTGGGGCCCCTGAAGTGGACAGCATGCTTCCTACACATTGTTCGCAAACGTAAAAGCCAAAGGGTGACCTCTCGCTTTATAGCACTGGGCCTAATTGTGGCAAAGAGACTAATCACAAATCAATGGGAGGTCTGCTGAATCCCCCCAGTGCACAGACCTGGAGATGCTCCCTACAAGTATGGGCCAGAGCGGAAGGCATCGTGCTTCTCAGGGAAGACACGCTGGGTCTTCACAAGATCCCGATTGCAACACACTGGAATGCGATATTATGCGATCTGCATGGCCAAGCTGTTGACAGAGATGATGTGCTCGCACGCACAAGCAACATATAGCGAGGTATAGGTGACATGAGTTAAAGCACACGGCGAAAACCCGAGATACAAAACTAGACAATGTCCGACTTGAACCTGGCACTAAGCATCTCGAGGCAGCGGCAGAGAGGCGAATTTACATATTTTCTAATGGTGAATGGGAATGCCAAACCCCGTTTGTGTTCGGAAGATTACAGTTCCTCCAGTTCATTTTGAGTGGTCCCAAACATTACTACTCGCCTCCCAGTTAGCAGACCAGCTCACAACACTGGAAGCAACATATAAAAGAAGAGGTGCTCGAGCATCTGATCAATATCTGACAACGTAGAAGGGGCACGTGCCAATCATGCATGCTGAACAAAGACAACCAATACACAATACGTATAGTGTAAGTGCCGTGTATATATTTGGAGCATGCAAGGAACCGACTTTCAATGTAACAGATAGTAGATGTTGTTTACAAATTGGTCATTTGTGTTGTGATTGCCTGCTTTTCCTACCCCCTTTTTAAAGCAACTAATAAACCGATTCAAACAAAAAAATGCCCCCTTGCATCCAAAGTCGACACGAGAATGCATTTTGCGCTCAGAAACTGAGCTAAATTCAGCAGATCACGAAGCATGAGCGCAAACCTACATTTGCTAAATGTACTTTCAATGTATGATTCCCCCCCCCCGGCCCCCCCCCCCCCCCCCATACTCCGAATTACACAAGCAGGAATATGGCGCAATTAACGGTAATTCCATGTTGGAGGTTAACCTGTCATTTCCTAAATTACTCTGGCGTAATTGAAAATCTTCCCAGGCCTAGTTAAGAGCCACTGCACTAGAGGCCATCTGAAATGTAGAAGGAGGCAGTGGTAGTTTGTATTTGACCTTTTCTCGGATTCTTACAAGCTGCCGCAATCCGATTTGTCATCCTTGTTAGCATACGATTGCCCAGTGGGAGGCTGCATCTCCTTCTACCTCCCTGAATGGATGAGCATTGCATCCAACTAATGGGTTTTCCAGATAGTGGAACACGGTTGCTCTATAGCATTCCTCTTTCGCCGCCTTGATATTTCACCCTCACCGCAGCACCAACTCCTTCACAATGGCTCCCCTTAATTGGTGACATCCTGGATATCTTGCTCTTCTGAGCCTACCCTCCACCAGTCCATGATATTCGTGCTATGATCCCGACGTTTCATCCCTGGACTCTTGGTCTCGGTGACAGTGGCATTACGCTTCCTTGGCCTCCTGTATGCTCAGTGGACTTAGCACCAAGGGACCTGTCAGAATCTATCCAGGTTTCGGAAGAGACTACCAAAGAATTGCACTGTGGCTGCCCGACTGCAGTTGGACCCGCGGCAAATTTCTCTATTCAACCCACTTGGAACTGACGATGGTTGCAGATGCATCACTTCTGGCTTTGAGAGGTCATCTAGGAGACTGGGAGATCAGAGGCCTCTGGTTTTCCGCAGAAACGTACCTCAATAACAACCTGCTAGAGTTGCAAGTGATCCACTTAGCACTGAAGGTATTCCTCCCAACCATTAAGGGGGAACGGGTGCAGGTTCTCACAGACAACACAAATGCCATGTAATACTGCAACAAACAGACTGGAGTGGGATCATCAGCTGTGTGCCAAGAGGCTCTTTGTTTCCGAAAGTGGCAAAACACTTAGGGAGTTTTCCTGATTGCCCACCACCTGGCAAGACCCTTACATACCAGGGCAGACTAACACAGCTGCCATTGCCCAGCGGATCACAAATGGCAGATACACTCTGAGGTGGCTCAAGACATCATCCAGCAGTAGGGAGAACCCTAATATGATCTATTGACCACGGCCGAGAACATGCAGCATCAATGATTTAGAGCATTGGAGGTACTTTGGAGATACCTTTCGTTGAAACTGGGGCTCAGTACTCCTGTATGCCATCCCCCCTCCCCCAACACACATCCTACCCCCCAGAGTGCTGGAAATGAAAGACTGTGCCCAAGTCGTTCTAGCGGCTTTTGGCCGGGAGAAGAGAGTGTAGTGCACAGAACTCCTGACCTTGATCATGTATTCTCCCATCAGGCTTCCTCTGCAGGAGGGATTTCCTTTTTCAGCAACCGGCTGGTCCTGCATTCGGCCATGCACAACTTGCATCTCCATACAGATATTTTCCGCTCAAAAAAAGTTAATCTGATTAGTGTTAGGCATGGCAATATTCATGCAGATCAAAGAAGAGGGGGGGGTGGATATGGTGAAAGGAGGGTGGTGGGGTCCAAAGCAGCATTTTCAATTTTAAACACGGAGTAAAAACGTGCCATGAAACAAAAGCGTGGAATTCCTACAGACATATGCCCATGGCATATTGTGGAGTAGTGTGGCTCACTGGTTAGAGGAGGCAGACCTGGAAGCAGAGGTCAGCCCGGGACCAGGGTTCAATTCCCGGCTCGGCGGGGTCTTGAGTCCTAAAATGTCCAAGGACTCGACAATTCTCGCTCCGGTGCCTACTCGATTCACGGGTTCACACACTGCGACTCTGGGCAATAGCTTGCTTAATCTCCACAACAGCCCCTCGCGGCGGGATGCCTGGCTTTCACCTTGCGGATACCCTGCCGGGGTTATCTCACAGGGGAATACCAGGACGGGTTCCCTAAGCAAGCGCTTAGAAACCGCTTGGTGATTTGCGTTATATAAATTCCTGTACATTTACATTTACATTGTTTGGGGTCCAGGACTACAAGTTTTCATGTTTTTGTCTTTTTGACAAGTATGCCCACCCTCCTGCAGCACAAACACTTTGCCTGCCAGTTTACAGTACTACATTATGTATCTGGGAAAGGCATTGTCTGCAGTTAAGGTAACGTGTATCCATATTTAAATGCTGTTCCAACTTGTATTTATGATTTGTTGTGCACACTTTTATTATTATGGTGAGCACTAATGGAAATGTGGTAAGCTTGGCCTGCACTACTGACCGTGGTTCCAGTATCAAATGTGTGCACACATATGCAAAGTGTACCAATGTGAGACTACATATAATGCTCCCAGAATGCCCTCCGATTAAATGCAAAAGCTTTCAGAAGCTTGAATGAAAGATTAAGGATTCTTTACTTTCAAAAATGAAATGTTCACAAACAAAATGCAACTAGGAAAACAATGTTTTGCTAATTTACTGTAAAGTATTTGATTCAATTTCTTTGAAGCATCATTTCGTAAATTGTGTGATACATGCTAGTATTTCCAAAAATATTCATAATGGAAAATCAATACGAGTTTCAACAAGATTATGGGAAACCCAAAAATAAACCAGCATTGACCAATAGGTCCGACATTTGCTGGTCAGCCATTTGATTTTTGTTTGTGTCCCCTGTTTTGACTTGGTTATTGTAAAACTTTAATGTAATGGTAGCTGCCAGTTCCTCACCATTATAACAAATATTGGAATCAGCTAATGTATTTTTTGGTCTCACAGTGCACCCTGTGCCACAGTAGGCCCTGGTACAGAACACAACTACTTTGTGTGCTGATATGCTCCTTGTGAAAGAGCAGAATGCTGTCACTCACAGTAAAGCCAGCCGATAGATGGAGAGAATTTTAATACAAACAACGTTTCTTGGTGAATGCCAAACCTAATTAGAGGCCCAAAGTACACTTTGATTTAGTGTAGATTTACGGCTTTCATAAATATAAAAACATTTACAGAAGTAGGACAGGAAATGGTCCTCATGGAGAATATCTGTGAACTACATTTTAGCACAAATTCACTTTTCCTCCAACTCCTTTTTTTTTTTTTTTTTCTTCAAAACCCTAGAATAAGTTTTACTTCTGCAATTGTCAGGAGTAGATTTCAAAGCATTAGAGAAGAGCTGGTGAAAACCCACAAAACATGCAAGTTAGTAGGTTTACACAGACTCAAAAGGGCATTCCAACCCTGAAATTATTGCTTACCACTACCTCCTCCATACGTAGACCTTTGGAAGGTGGCAAAATCAGTGAATTACTAGTATTCAATCCCTATTATAATATGATACCTGGTATAATCAAAGAGGCTATTACAAGAGCTCTTTAAAGAGATTGCTGCCATAATTTGTCATCTCACCACGTGGCACCTATTTATTTACTTACTTACTTACTTTACTTATTTACAGGACAAGTAGATTTATGAAGCAACCTGTCCCATGAATAAGTAGATTTTTCATTAAATTCCACACCTCTGCAGGAAAGTAGAATTTTAGCCAGTACCGTTGCATGTTTTTTAAAAATAAACATCATTTATGTCAATTGTTACATAACGTTCGGCGCTCCCTATCTCAGGAAGCTGTCAACAATTCTCAAACCACAATATTATTGATATTGACATATTTTACAATAGTCATGTATACAATAAGTATAGAACCATAAGTTTCCCCTTCAAGAACTCCTCCACCCCCCTCCCCCCATGTGCTGCCACCATCCTGTGTGGTAAGGTAAGGTAAGGTAATTTTTATTATGCATAGTTAATTAAAACCAGTGCAAACATTTTACAAAACAGATTAAATATCATAAAAGAAGTTATATCTTTAAAACGTCATTAAAAGAGCAAACAGTAAAAGCCCAATACAAAATTCCAGATGCATTCCTTTTGGGTAAGAACAGGTGTCATTAAGTTCAAATTGGCGTCTATATGTTTTACTGTGTAATGTTTTCTGGCAGTTTCTGCTCAATTAGCGCTAGGAACTTTACATACCTGCAGTTCAGTTTTGTGTTTGCAGGGTTAAGACAAGCCAGTACTGCTTGCCTTCTAGTGCAAGTTCCTAACTGTTTAAGCTGGTCCTTTAAGAACAGCTGGCGTGCTGGCCTGAACTCTTGGCAGAGGCAAGTCATATGAAGTATGTCGCCCTTCTCTGTGTTGCAGAAGGTGCAGGCATCGTGGCCATTGTTGTTCCTGAGCCATGGTGGAGAATGCTCTCTAGTAGACAAGACCCCTAGTCTGTATTTCAGAAACTTCAGTTTTATTGTCTTGGGATAACCCTGGCTGAAGTATGGTTGAGGTGTCAGGGATTTATATGTGTTTATGGTCATCCATGCATGGTTTCTTTTAGCAAATGACTCTTTATCCTCTAGTAGTGAAAGAGTTTTGACAGTTTTCCAAACCAGTTTTTTGAATGCTTTGTGTCCGAGTTGCATATCCCAGATCGCAGTTAGTTTGGTAGCCCCCAAGACTGTCTTCAGGTAAGATCTTGCCTGAGATGCGTCCCTGCTTTGAATGTCTTGCCATAACAGCTCATTTAAAGTGTTAGTAGTAGCAGAGCGAAGTTTGTGGCAGCAAATGATGTAAGCTCCCTGTCTTGCAAGAGCTTGTTTTTGTAGTCCGAATTCCAGCCTGAGTTGGGCGGGCGATGTATAGGACGGGAGCGAAAACAATTGTCAGGAGTAGATTTCAAAGCATTAGAGAAGAGCTGGTGAAAACCCACAAAACATGCAAGTTAGTAGGTTTACACAGACTCAAAAGGGCATTCCAACCCTGAAATTATTGCTTACCACTACCTCCTCCATACGTAGACCTTTGGAAGGTGGCAAAATCAGTGAATTACTAGTATTCAATCCCTATTATAATATGATACCTGGTATAATCAAAGAGGCTATTACAAGAGCTCTTTAAAGAGATTGCTGCCATAATTTGTCATCTCACTACGTGGCACCTATTTATTTACTTACTTACTTTACTTACGTTACTTACTTATTTACAGGACAAGTAGATTTATGAAGCAACCTGTCCCATGAATAAGTCGATTTTTCATTAAATTCCACACCTCTGCAGGAAAGTAGAATTTTAGCCAGTACCGTTGCATGTTTTTTTTTAAAATAAACATCATTTATGTCAATTGTTACATAACGTTCGGCGCTCCCTATCAGGAAGCTGTCAACAATTCTCAAACCACAATATTATTGATATTGACATCTTTTACAATAGTCATGTATACAATAAGTATAGAACCATAAGTTTCCCCTTCAAGAACTCCTCCACCCCCCTCCCCCCCATGTGCTGCCACCATCCTCTGTGGTACAAAAGGGGATGATGGACGGAGCGTTTGAGCAAATCAAACACTCACCCCCAGTCAACTGATCTGGGTTTAATCCATCACCATTCTTTAGCTCACTCAGCCCCCCCAGTTCAGACATGGCCATATGCAAATCAGTCTGACCCTGTGCCTCATGGGAACAGTCCAGCCCGAACTGCCAAGCCATGTCTTCCCTGGACCGGAAACAAGCATCCTGGGACCGGTTTCGGATTCATAATCCTCATCAGGGAGGCTATCTTGAATCCAGTGGCCAAGTGAGCAAGGGAATCACGTCTGAGCATACCCTGCCACAGAAAGTGGCAGAGTGGGCAAAAGAACGGTGATGGATTAAACCCAGATCTTTTGACTGGGTGTGAGTGTTTGATTGGTTCAGATGCTCCATCCATCACCACCCCCTTTTGTACTGCTTTGGCCGCCATAAGTGTGGCAGGGTATGCTCAGACGTGAGTTCCTTGCTCACTTTGCCACTGGATTCAAGCAAGCCGGGCTGAAGACGGCTGTAATGTCAGAAACCGGTCCTCGGAAGCTTGTTATCGGTCCAGGGAAGGCATGGCTTGGCAGTTCGGGCTGGACTGTTCCCATGAGGCACAGGGTCAGACTGATTTGCATATGGCCATGTCTGAACTGGGGTGGCAGAGTGGGCAAAAGAACGGTGATGGATTAAACCCAGATCTTTTGACTGGGTGTGAGTGTTTGATTGGTTCAGATGCTCCGTCCATCACCACCCCCTTTTGTACCATACTGTGTGGGTCAGATCTTTGAAGCTACCCAGCCGCCCCGTATACACAACACCATGCTTCCTCACTCGCCCCGCTGTCTCATTTCTTCCTGTGTCCATGTCGATGCGTTGTTTCTCCCTTAGTCCGTTGGTTCCAGTCATATGCCCCAGTAATCAGACCATTTTTTCCAAATTTTCAGATGTTTATGCCAGCAACCCAGAGCCTTGAACAATGGTTGCACCATGGCCATGCAAAAAGTCCAAACCCTTTTTCAAAGCAGATATCTTTGGTGATGTCCCTGCCTTTCACATCTTTGCAATATCCCTTTTGCCCAAAGTAAGCCCTAAGAGTAAAAGGTGGCGTTTATACAGATTGCCTCCGATACCCTCCATAATATGCAGTATACTCAAACTCGGTGACACAGGGATATCCCAGCCCAACACCTCCGAGAGGCACGCCACAACCCCTTGCCAAAACTTGGTAATTGCAGGGCTGTATGGTATGTATGAGGGAGCCCTCCGGTTGCCCACATCTCAGGCACTCCGGCGAAGCCACCTGTCCCGCCTTCCAAAGCCTCTGCCTTTTATAGTAAACCCAATGCAGATATTTGAACAGTATCAGGCACAATCTAGTGGCTATAGCCGCCTCTCGCAGGGAAGCCAATGCCTCCCGCAGGGAAGCCAATGCCTCCGCCCAATCATCCCCGTCTAAGTGACCCAGATCCCATGGCCAAGCTTCACTTAGTTTGTCTAGTGTAGTGGGGCTATTTGTCACCAGGGTCTGGTACATTTTGGCTATTTTGTGTTCCCTCAGGTCCCCCGTAAACACCTTTGCTTCGATGGGATTGTTCTCGGGGAGTGTGACCAACTCGGCACTACTTGGGGAGATCGCGTGTCAAGACTGGAGGTACCTGAAGAACTAGGTTCAAGGCATTTCAAATTCTTTTTGGAGATCCTGGAACAATTTTAATGTGGGGCCCCTCATTACATCCCCAGAGTAAATACTCCTATTTTGTCCCAGCCCCTGAGTCCCCCCCAGTGCAGTTAACTGTGACAATCTCCCATTGTGCCACAACAGGGTCTCCCCAGTCAACCTGCCCACCATCCCATCTTACGAAGGGATTGTTTCCACAGCCTAAACACCATCTGCGATGCTGGCGGTAATGTACGGAGCTTACCTTTGCCTGATTTGCTGTAAATCGGTTCAGTAGTTTTTGAGATATTAGTATTTAATAAATGTTTTCGCAGCATAGACATCTTGTATCTGGGTTCCCATACTATGCACTTATCCCACCATCTATTAGTTGGAGTCGGAAAGTGCTACTTGTTTTGTTTCAACATTTGATGTGTGGAAACCAGATCCTTTTGGTTTGGTCTACAACCTCCTTTGTGTGTGTGCAAGCTCTCACATTATTTTTTCCGCCATGGAGATCGGAGGTGCCTTTCAGACTGCGGAGATAATAGAGCAGCAGAGAGATGCCCACCAGAAATATCAAGGAGATATGTGGTACGAAGGAAGGTTGCATGAATGAGTAATCTTAAGCAAAGCAGCTTGTTTTGGCACTGCTCACATTATTCCTCATGCAACTAAGTAAGTACACTTTCCCTTCCTTTTTAAGAACCTCTCTTGAGGTATTTGGAACATGTTATGCAGGGAGCTAATGCTTCATCCCATAACCTTAAAGGACGAGGTAATTTGCTCTTTACTATATTATAGGAGCTGGAACACTCGTATGAGTGCAATACTTTTAAAAATGCATCAAAAACACATTTAACAAATTAGGTAATTCAGTATGTTTACTGCAATCTTCGGTTGCACACTTTGTATGCTGCTTTATATTGTGTTGGAACACACTTGAAGGTTTTTATAATTGCATTTGAAATGCAGCTATGTAAAAAAATTAATTGCTTCTTCCATAGACTACAGTGTTTCTTGGGAATGTTTACTTATTTCCCAATCTTTTTTTGTTTCGAACATTGCTGAAGGCTTAGTCCAACTATGCGTGACAGAAAAAAAGGCTGTGATATTTTTGCTGAAAAAATATTTTTTTAGGGATCTCTTTCACAATATTCAGCCCAGGAAATGAAATTGCCCAGGCACCTAATATGTAGGTATAAGAAACATTCAGTGATGCAGGGAATATGGCTAATGTTTGGCTGAAGGACAAGTCTTTTTTCACGAGCTTTAAACATGTAGGCACAAGACTAATTCACCTCTGCTCCATGTGTAGCTCAGATCTGGGAGGCTTCTGTCAAGGGGCTGTGAAGATCGTAAAACACCTTCTCATGTCGGACATAAAATATTAATATATGTACAGTACACACTACAACATAAAATGCCATTGTCCGGTATATTGTGTAATGGACAAGGTATGGAACAAGATTATTTTGAGACCAATAAAGTTCATAATGGTCAATATCAATAGAGTCCCCTTTGCAAATAGGTAAATTAATATACTACACATACTCCTTTATGGCGTCTCAAGAGATATACTTAAGTTTAGCTATACAAGTTGTGGAAAAGTAAATTTTGCCATGTTCTGTGTCCCTACGTGTCCCCCATCTTATGTTATGTGTGCATGATTAATATGCATATGTATTCCCCATGTTCGATTAAAGACGCAATTACAGTTGTGTCCATCTCTAGTATGCCAGTTTCCAGTTCTCGTGAAAGCTACGAGTATTAGGCCTATGTAAAGTTACGTTGCCACGTTTCTCAGTGTGCACGTTATTTCATTGAAAAAGTCCCCGTTTCTAGGCCTCAAAAGGGCCCGGAACCAAGATTCAGCTCCTGTCTCCTGAGCCCTCGCTGAGGAGCGATACAGCCCCCACCTGTGTTCCTGACCCTTCACTTACTTCCTGCCTCACAGTGCCCGGCTCGGCCTGGCTCTGCCTACGAGTCTGCCAAAAGTATGTTATGATTCTAGTTATCAGTCCAGCCCTCCTTCTCTGCATTCCTAAGCTACTGAATCGCATCAATAGTTTCCGTCATCGTCTAGCCCTTACGTCTCCATGTAAGAGAAATACTGTATTAATGGTCATTTCATATTCTTCAACACGCACTACATGTAGAATAATGCATGCTCCAGTCTTAGAGTCTGTTAGCCTTTACCCCGATAACTTTTAGTTTATATCAACATGTTCTCTAAACATCAGATACTAGATAATGTTAGGTACATGTTGCCCTGACTCTCCAGACTTTCGTCTCTGCTCCTAGCACAGAGTTCATAGCCCCCAGCTTCTCCTAGTAACACGTCATTGTCAGTTTGCGCGCACCATTAGGTTAGAGGTCCCGGCTCCTTAGGTAGCCCCCTCCATGTTTCCGCCCCATTTATGACATATTCTGTTACGTTTACATCACATGTCTATGTATACGCCTCCTGTTACACCCATTTTCACCCTTATCTTTCGCGACTGCTATTGACCACACCCACTGCTCCGCCTATCATATGTATTGTAATGCAACTGTTTTAGTATATATGCTTGTGTACTGTTATTAAAGTTAGCGCGCTCATTCCCTGTCCCCCCTGCAGGGCTCTGCCATCCTGTTCCCGTGCAGGTTGTCCTGTTCCTGTCCTTTATGCTGTATTAAACCTGCAAACTCCTACTACCTCGAATCTTGACTCTTATTTATTGAGCTATCTGCTATTACTATGTCCAGTAAAACCTAGATCCGGTATTATTTATTTATATACCACAAAGTGCAAAACATATGCCCCTAGGGCGCGGAGCTCATAATTTAGTTATTCAACAGCAACCCATCAGGAACAGACCGATAAAAAACCAGTATCAACCCAAGTTCTCTTCTGGTCGAATATACCCAGAAGGAGAAAAGAGCAATCTGTTATAATAACACTGAAAATAACCTATTCTTAGTCCAAAGGAAATGGCTCAAGCTGAGGTAGTAGCTTGCTCCTCTAGTTCCAAGCACTCATCAGAAAGCCACTCACAGCAAAAATGGTAGCATCAGAGGTATCAGATTTTAATATTGTGAGGTCGACTGAGCAACTCCTAGTCCCTAGGTTCAAGCACACCAGTTAAATCCACTTAGACCGTAGATGGTGTTACACTGGGCAACAAAAGAGTATATATTACTCAGTTTAAGGGCCAGTGCCACAAGCTGGACAAGTATTGTAAAGATCAACTGACCCATGCCCCCACCAGTCCCTCAACCTTGTAAGAGTCTAGAACCGCCACCAGCTCAACACCATCCTCGATGCCCCCATAACCACAGCCACCTTTCCCGGCGCATTGAAACACGTGGTCAGACCCACCTTCAAGAAACCTTCAGCAGACACCAGTGAGCTCCAGAACTACTGCCCCATCTCTCTGCTCCAAAGTCCTGGAGAAGGCCATCAAGCTCCAACTCACCAAACACCTGGAAGGAAAACAGCCTACTTGACCCTTCCCAGTTATGCTTCAGAATCAACCACAGCACCGAGACGGCCCTGATCGCCACAACAGACGACATCTGCACCATACTCTACAGATGATAATCAGCTGCCTAATCCACCAGGACCTCTCCGCAGCCTTTAATACATTCTCCCACCACACATTCATCGATTGAGTATGATGCACTCAGATGGATGGCATTCTTTCTCACGGGAACCCAGAAAGTCTTCTGACCCACATATACAAAGACATCCACGACCACGGACCCACTTAAATGTACCACCACCTGCATTTCCCTTGACTGACAAATTTCCTCTCCACGCACCTCGCCGTCGCACAGATACCATGTATCAGCTGCTGCTGCTCCGGAGGACGATCCTTCTCCCACCTTGCCGCCAATGCCTGGAACTTACGCCCCCTTCACCTCCGCACCCCTGCTTACCCACTTCAGGAAGGGACTCAAGACCTGGCTGTTCGAATGATACCTGCAGCACAACACCTAAATACCCTATAGGATGATAAACCGTGCTGTAAAATTACTACCAAATTGATTGATTGGTTGGTTGTTTGTGTCGAACCAAACTGCCGCCGGGAGACTCCATTGTGGGTAGCTGTGCGGCTTATAAATGCAAGTATAAATAAATAAATAAATAAATTTAGCCCACAGGGCATTGAGAGGCAGGATCCCGTATCAGAATATTACATATAGGCTTTTGAATAGCGGGGGCGTGATGTTATCAAGAAATATTGCAAACTGGGGTACAGGTTTAAAGTCAAAATACTGGTCTGGTAAATGGCCATTGCCCAACCTTGAGACATAATGGTTGTAAATAAAAGTCCAGAAGTGTGACTTTTAAAGCTTCTGCATCTGATTTTATTAATAGTTGATGGATTATCCCAGAACCCTTTGAGACCTAATTTAGCAAACCAAGTAGAGACGTGCTTTAACCAGGGGAAATTGTGTTAACTTGCCAGGCTCATTATTTCCTTCAGACAATTCCTGTATTGAATTAGCTTAGGGGTGGCCCACAGCTTTAACCAATATACCAAGGGTTTCAGTTTTGCTAGGTCAGATATTCTTTTTAGCCCGGTGTCAAAGAGCAAAGGTACATTTGATGTGCTTGTTGGAACTGAGATTAAAGATCTTATGAAACTGTTCTCTGCACTAGCAAATGTATATAATTCATTCAAGCCCATGGTTCTGCTCAATAGAAAGCAGCTTTCTGATCCTTTCCTCTATATTCTTCCTGGGCTGGGGAAATGGCCCGCGAGCTAGTTTTGAACTGCATGCATGCAATAGCCTTGGACTTATGCTGAATATGGAAGGTGCTCTTGTTTAATTGGGGTTCCCACTCAGATTTAGCAGACAATTTGATCCCCAGGTACTATTAAAGCTATAGAATTGCTCCATCGGATTAGGTGCAACCCTCATAGCACACCTCTTTAGGGGTCGGTTCCTCAAACCATAAATAGTTTTGGACGCAAAACGTATCAAAATAATCAATTACTGTGGCTGTAGTCTTGTCTAAATTTCTGTTGGGAATTAACATGGGGAAAACGTGTTTTGGGACCCCTCTTGACGAACCACATTGAAACGTTTCAGACAGTAGCTGAGTAAAAGGCACATTTTTGGGGGAAATTGCGCGAAGATTTATTAGTCTGCCCCAAAGATGTAGGCAACCGAAAATCACCTTTTTTGATAGAAACTAGGTCCTAACTACCGCCAGTAGGTAATATATATCTATAGCACTAGATATATATATATATATATATATATATATATATTCACTGAAAAAACCATAGGTTATAGACCATATATAGTTAGGAATTAGCATTTACAAAACCTTATTTTACTCACACAAAACCATTGAAATTCCATATATAGTTAGTTGCACTAACTATATATCGCGCACCCGCAATCCACTGCTGATGATGTCACATATTACATCATTCATGACATGGTCAGTGACATCACTGATGACATCACTGATGACATCTCAAATGACATCACTGATGACAACATCCAGTGACTGTATGTTTCTGTAAAGTTAAAATGTGTCTTACATATTGAAGAATGAGTGGAAGTATAAGTGTCTGGACAAAGGATTTAGTAGGTGCATGACTGAATGTATGAGTGAGTGATTAAATGTGTCTCACTGAGTGCATGGGTTAGTGACTAAACTGTCTTAATTTGTGCATCATTATGTCTGTTGTTCTGTAAACTGCTGCATGTGTTGATCAGTAGCTATATGATTAACTATATGGGTTACTGATTGATTGTCCAAGTATTTGTATGGGAGACTGAGTCTGTGTGTGGCTGGCTGGGAGGTGTGTGACTCTGTGCAGATCAATGTGTACTTGTATCAATGATTGTATAAGAAGGTAAGTATGTGTTAGTATATGTTTGAAAATGTAAGGTGCTCTATGTTTAACTGTATAGACAAGAAAATGGAAGTGTCATTGATTCTTTACAGGACTGACTAGGTGTGTGAGTAACTCCATGGATGAGTGGCAGACTGTGAGTGTCTGTATAGGTGTATGAGTGCATATGATAGTGTTGTAAAGATGAGTGATTGTATGTATGAATGATTGTATGGGTGAATGAGTGAATGTGTGTGTAGACATAGGAATCAGTGAGTGCGTATGTAGTAACTAGTATTGGTGTGTCAATGGTTTCAAAAATTATACTCTGTATTTAACACTGGGTGAAACAGAGGTTATATTAAAATGTGAGGAGATGCATTGTATTGTCACATGAATGATATCATCAGTGATGTGGTCATTGATGTCAAATGAGATGTCATCAGTGATGTCATCAGTGATGTCATTTGAGATGTCATCAGTGATGTCATCAGTGATGTCACTGACCATGTCATGAATGATGTAATATGTGACATCATCAGCAGTGGATTGCGGGTGCGCGATATATAGTTAGTGCAACTAACTATATATGGAATTTCAATGGTTTTGTGTGAGTAAAATAAGGTTTTGTAAATGCTAATTCCTAACTATATATGGTCTATAACCTATGGTTTTTTCAGTGAATTTTCAAGGTTTTGTAAATGCTAATTCCTAACTATATATGGTCTATAACCTATGGTTTTTTCAGTGAATTTCATTGGTTTTTTAACAGCTAATATCTGTAGCTGTAAAATGTATTCTTCTTTAAATCCAAAAATATATTTTATATGTTTATGAATAATTTTTTTTTTAAATATGTTTTTTTTCTTCGTTCCCGCTTCGCGAATCGGGAAGCTTCCCGTTAGCTGACCTTGATGCCGCGAAATAGACCGCGAGCCGGTAAACGTTTCTTTACCCCAACTGCCGCGTTAGAAAACAACATCGTGACGCCTCCCGTCCGCATGACGTTTCACGTTGTCGCGTGATACGTCATATGACGTGCTACGTTAGCGAACTGGTACGCGAAGCGAGTCGCAAAGCGCAGGTTTCTGGAAGCAAACCGGGAGGCCCTGCAAAGCGCTTAACGTAAACACAGCAGGTCATGTGACTTGGTAATAACACTTTTCATTGGTTCATTTCACTTTTGGTTTCCTAATGATGTAAGACTAGGTCATATAATCTAAAATGAACACTTTTCATTGGTTGAGAACTCTTGTTTTTCCCAAATGATGAAAATCCCTCCTTCTTTCCTCACTCTGACTTTCATCATTGTGAGAGAAAGACCCTTTGTTACCAGTGAGCAATGGCTTCTTTAGTAGCTTCAGCTGGTGCTTCCCCACCACCTCCACCACATCCAAGGAAGAGTGGACCACCTGCTCAAGTTATAATTCAACAAGAAGAGGAAGAAGAGGAACAGGACGACGAGCACGAAGAGAGGCAGTTTTTGCCTGAGGAGCCCAGGACGTCTCACCGGAAAGAAAACTTCATTTGGCAATTTTTTTAAATTCCCAAAGGTCAGAAAAAAGTAAATGCAAGATACGTAACTTGCCTTATATGTCAAGATAGACTGTCCAGAGGGACCGAGAAAAAATACAGTTTCGGAAACTACACAATGCATCGCCATATGACTAGGTGGCATCCTAACAACTACAGTGCTGCACAGTTTCGGAACGACCTAGATAATCTCCCTATTATGGCCAGAAGATCTGTTGTACCGGAAGTAACGGGACCAGAGGGCAGGGAGATGGTGCCAAATATACAAATGAGATTTGGTGAAGTAAAATACGTCTGCGTACATTGCAATGGATTCATTTGCTACGGAGAAAGAAGCATCACTCTGATCAACAGAGCTATTGACTATCATATGCAAGTTTGTACGAAACGCCCAAAATAATAAATACTTTTTTTTTGTTTTGTTGCTCCTGTTGAGCCCTTTACAATGAATCGTTTTCATTGCCCCCTCCAAGAAAAACCCAAAAAAATATAAAACTGCTCAGAAAAATTCAAAAAAGTAAAAAAATGTTCAGAAAAATAATAAAAAAAATATAAAACAACAAAAACAATAAAAAAAGTTCTTTTCAGAACTACCTCCCAGTTATTAAAAAATTGGTACAATATTTGGAACTGTGCCAACCTCTATTTCTCGTAGTTCGCTTCCCAGTTCGCTCGCCGGTACGCGAACCGGAAGTGAACCAAAATTTTTTTTTTAAAAAAAGAACAGTAAGTATAAGGGAAGGAAACAGACACTTATGTTAAAAGAAAGACAGCTGTAAGGGAGTAAACTAGAGATACTATTACCCGTAATCCACTGCTGATGATGTCACATATTACATCATTCATGACATGCTCAGTGACATCATCAGCAGAGGATTGCGGGTTTTTTGGCAACGTGCCTTATCCACGGTTTAATAACGCTGCCTTTTGCTTTATATAAGTTTTCAAATTGTATGAAATATATACCAATAGGTCGTTATGAACCTTTAGGTAGTGCTTTTCTTCATGAGGTCTGGTCGCTTCCATACACATACAGATGTTTCAAAGATCAAGAAGTTTATCTGAATGGAGAGGAATGCACTGAGACGCCACATCATTCACTAATGTGTAGGCACATACAGTTACACGGTTCATGCAACAAACACCGACCAAATATGGCTTGCGTGTTGCAAGGCACGCCAGTTCCTGCTATCATCCCCACGTTCAAGTTGTTGGAAAATGGTAGTTATTTGATGCTCAATAATGAAGATTGTTCTGGGTTAATTAAAAGTATTCCTTTTATCGTAACAGTAAGTGAACGTGTTATTTGCTGCAGAAATGTTCTATTTCCTCCCACACATGAACATAGGGAGTTTTCAATCTCGCCACAAATACCAACCTTGGGAGCAGATTTCAACGGCATGGCAAGAATAAGAGCTCTTTTGTCTCAGAGAGAGGTGGCCTTGAGTTCGGCCCGTGAAACTTTCGTGCTTCACATAGCGAACACCCGTACAGAGGTGCAGACCCTTTTCAATACAGATTTGCCTTTCCATTTCAGCAAGATGGTTCGGACTATCTTTAACGCGTCCTCCACAAAGGCCCTGGCGCACTTTTTTAAAGTTGTTACCAGTGGTCTCGTGACTTCATTTGAGAAAATCTTTGGAGTCATCCCTGCTTTCTTTCATTCTATTTTTTCCACTCTGCTTCGTGGATTCCCATTTTTACTTGCATTACCAGCGGACGATCTTGTGCTTTTTTACATTTTTAAATATGGATGTCCCTCCTGTGCAAGCTCCCGCCCTGCAGCTGCTGACACTGTTCCGCAATCGCATGCTAGAATATTATGGCACAATGCCGTTGGCGATATTAAGCACGGCATATGGATTATCTTTTCGATTCTCCTACTTCACCTGTGTCCAGCCTGTATTTCACTGCCTGACCTGTGATTTCGATTGGGCCATTGATTTGTGTCTCTGCGGACCGGTTTCTCCTGACGTCGACTTTAATCAGCTGATGACTCCTATCATTACTCACGAGTTGGTTTGTCCTGGCGAAAGGATTATGGCTGTGGCATTAATGCATGGACTAATTGGTCCCTGGAATTTACTGGCGGCAACACAGTCTTTCTTAGAAACAGAGCTTTCTTGAAAACCCACCGAGCTGTCCTCTGATGGTGATAGAGGATCCGGTGCTGGGAGAGCACGTATGTTCTTTTCCGCTTTTAAATTGGATGGCTGAACTCTTTTCGGATGAAGACGGTGACTTCCTATTGGAGGCTGTTGCAGCTTATTTTGCATACACAGTTATGTCATAGACCTTTTTCATGTTTGATATGCTGAGTACTAGCATTTCATTGACAATTCATTGACTTATTTGTCAAGTTTTTATTATTTAGCTTGCCTATTGGCTTAAGACTCGATAAAGTACTTGGCTGTTTTATTTTTCTTTAGCATTAAATTTTCCTAGTTTTTAATGCTTTACCTTGCGGACCGTCCACATATAAACTTGCAATCTGCTCTCATGAGATGGCACTTCTATTATCTTATTCAGTTCGTTTCCGGATCATGGGGAGGTGTCATCTAGGTCCTGGATATCTTTACACCGTGTTAAGTTAGCATGGGCTCATTACCGGTTTAAACGCCATTTTTCCTTTTTTGCAACTTCTGCACACGACACTTAGTTGTTGCTTTAGCTTTCAACCTAGTAGTTCATCGTGGTTTACATGAGAATAATATGTTATTGCTCTACTATCTGCTTTGCTTGTTAAACTATATCTGTACAGCGAGTGCTGAAGTTTCAAGAACAACACGATACAGAATTGTTATGAGGTCTGATCTCCACGACTTCATACTCATAACATAAGTGCAACTTCTGCCAATTCTGGGCATGAGGCGGGTTTTATATTGCTTTGCCGAACACACATACACAACAGTTGATGCGGTTCACATGAAGAGAGAGCTGGTGTATGCTGATGTGATTCCTTCAAATCTAAGACACTAAAGTATGGGCACGCCCTAAACCAACACCAAGAGACCTTCTTAGCAAATAATATAATATGTGTATTAGGGAGGGTGAGATATAAGCAGCCGCGGGCCGTGGAGGGAGTTACCGTGGGGCAGGGGGAGGGGGAGGGGCAGGGTGGAGCCCTCTCCACCCTGCCCCTCCCCGCCTCCCTGCCCCACCGTAACTCCCTCCACGGCCCGCGGCTGCTTATAAGTGTTGCTAACTCTTATTCATTTACAGCATGTTAACATACTGTCACCATTCGCTTTTTATGTACTAGTAACTATGCTGGTAATTTTGCTACTGATAATATGTGTACTTGTATTATCTAAGATACTACGCCTGAGAAGACGGCATTAGTAAATAAACATTTCAAATACACATGTGTTCTTCTTAACTCCATGTTCTGGTTTCTAAGAAATATATAACGACCGACTGTTCATGAGTTCCACGTATCCTGAGGTACTATAAGTTCATATTCTGGATTGTCTAAACATTGAGAGTTTGTTATATCCAATGTGACACTGTACCTAGCTTGCTAAGGGGTTTTTGATTACTAAGGTGAGTTTTGGGACACCCTAATTCGCCGAGGTTCCAATCCTCTGTCCACAGTTCTGTGTGAGAACAGAAACCCTGCGACAGGGGCACCCCCGACCTTTGCTGGAGCTTCATCACACTTGCGATACAACTCCAGCAATGCGCCACCTTTACGGCACAGATACATCACGCATCTGTGCTGTTTTTGCCCCATGATGCGCCGCATTGTAAATGCAGCACACCATAGGTGACGGAACAGCGGCACAGAATGACTAACACATCCCTGGTGATGCGCCAGTCATCATAAATCTATCCCTATGCTTCTTATCTTGTTAGAGATGAACCGCCATATGTATCATCAAAGTTTTTTGCATTTCCTAAATAGCGAACTTTAAGGAATAAATAGCGATTCTTTACCATTCCTAGTTTGCGATGAGCTATTTGCTAATTACAAATTACCCATTCATTTCCTTCATTTCCATAGGGCGGTTGGACTCACTTTTAGCTCGAACGGCTGAATGGATTTCCACGAAACTTGGCAAAATTGTAGGGACTGGTAGCCCGATGTGCCTTTGCTATGTCTCAAGATATATGCTCCAGTGGTTTTTACGAAAATTAACTTTGAAAAATATATATTGGGCTACATTGGCCTATATATATGTTGGAGCCCAAATGTAGCCCAATGTAGCCCAATGTAGCCCAATGAAGCCCAATGAAGCCCAATGTAGCCCAATGTAGCCCAAAGATGGCCGCCAGAGACAAAAAAAACAAATGTAGCCCAAATATCAGCCAGATGTAGCCCAACTATAGCCCAGTGACAGAATGACCAATCAGCTTCGCAAACCTCCGTTACGCGAAGCGGAGCGCTGTTACAGATATATATCTTTTTTTGAACGTTAATTTCTCAAAATCCACTGGAGCACATATATTGAGACCTAGCAAAGGCACATCGGGCTACCAGTCCCTAATATTTTACCAAGTTTCGTGCAAATCCATTCAGCCGTTCGATTATTATTATTATTTTTTTTTTTTTGCCCCGCGGGGCCCTTTTAAAACCTCCACATCAAACCTAGGGGGTCAGCGAGGATCTACTATGCCCCCTTATGGTCATTTGCCCCTTCGCTTTGGCCTCCTCTTCTCTCTCGATCCTACCGAGAGACAAGATGGCGGCCGCTACGGACTGTTTGGAATGTTTACAGACGCCGGAGAACCAATCAGCTTCGCTTCACAAAGCTCCGTTGCGCGAAAAGTACGCGAACTGGAGCGCTGCCCGGTCCGCTGTTACAGATATATATCTTTTTTTAAACGTTAATTTCTCAAAATCCACTGTAGCACATATATTGAGACCTACAAAAGGCACATCGGGCTACCAGTCCCTACAATTTTGCCAAGTTTCGTGCAAATCCATTCAGCCGTTCGGGCTAAAAGTGAGGCCAACCGCCCTATGGAAAACTCAATGTTAAAAACACGTTTTGGGACCCCCCTTTTTTCTCGGCCCCCCCTTGACGAACCCCCACCAAATTTTCAAGGGCTGCTCAGAAACAAAATGTGCCATTTTCCTGAAAATTTCAGCCAATTCCGTCCACAAACGCCAAAGTTATTAGACATAGAATTTTCAAAAATCCCATAGAGAAAAAATCCTAACTATATATACCTACTGGCGACCGCCAGTAGGTAATATATATATATATATATATATATATATATATCTAGTGCTGATTAAATTATCCAGCTAACTATATATGGTTTCAAACCTATGTTTTTTTCAGAAAATATATATATATATATATATATATATATATATATATATATATATATATATTCACTGAAAAAAACATAGGTTTGAAACCATATATAGTTAGCTGGATAATTTAATCATACAAAACCATTGAAATTCCCATATATAGTTAGTTGCACTAACTATATATTTCGCGCACCCGCAATCCACTGCTGATGATGTCACATATTACATCATTCATGACATGGTCAGTGACCTCACTGATGATATCACTGATGACATCTCAAATGACATCACTGATGACATCACTGATGACATCTCAAATGACATCACTGATGACATCACTGATGACATCTCAGTTGACATTACTGATCACATCACTGATGACATCATTCATGTGATAATACGATGAACCTCTACAGACTCGAATATAACCTTAGAAACACTCAGTGTAAACAGACACTCACACACTGTCACTCATCCATGGAGTTACTCACACACCTAGTCAGTCATGCAAAGAATCAATCACACCTCCATTTCCTCAACTATACAGTTATACACACCTTACTTATTCAAACATATACTAACAAATACTTACTCTCTTATACAATCCCTGATACAAGTTCACAATGATCCATACAGCCACTCACACATTCACTGGCTCTCATGCACAGTTATTTATATATGCCAACTCTCACATGTACTGTGTTTTACTTATGTACTTACTTTGACATGTAGCATTGAGATATCCATTCACTCATCAATACACTCATGCACACAGTCATTCGCCAATACAGCTGTTTCTACATACACTCTTGAACCCATACATCTAGTGAATCAACTGCTCACACATCTATGCACAGAGTCACACGCCTCCCAGCCACCCACACACACACTCAGTCTCCCATACAATTACTTGGGCAACCAATCAATAACCCATATAGTCACTCATATAGCTACTGTTCAACACATGCAGCAGTTTACACAACAACAGACATACTGATGCACAAATAGAGACAGTTTATTCACTAACCCATGCATTCAGTGAGACACATTAAATCACTCACTCATACAGTCAGTCATGCACCTACTAAATCCTTCATCCAGACAGTTATACATTCACTCATTCTTCAATCTGTAAAACATATTTAAACTTTACAGAAACATACAATGACTCGATGATGTCATCAGTGATGTCATCAGTGATGTCATTTGAGATGTCATCAGTGATATCATCAGTGATGTCACTGACCATGTCATGAATGATGTAATATGTGACATCATCAGCAGTGGATTGCGGGTGCGCGAAATATATAGTTAGTGCAACTAACTATATATGGGAATTTCAATGGTTTTGTATGATTAAATTATCCAGCTAACTATATATGGTTTCAAACCTATGGTTTTTTCAGTGAATTTTCAAGGTTTTGTAAATGCAAATTCCTAACTATATATGGTCTCAAACCTATGGTTTTTTCAGTGAATTTCAATGGTTTTTTAATAGCAAATATCTCTAGCTGTAAAATATATTCTTCTTTATAATGAAGACTATATTTTCTATGCATATTTCAATGGTTTTGTGTGAGTAAAATATCAACTTTAAAGGTTTTCTAAATGCTAATTCCTAACTATATATGGTCTAAAACTTATGGTTTTTTCATTGAATATATATATATATATATATATATATATAGCAATCCGCATTGAAGAATAAGTGGATGTATAAGTGTCTGGATGGAGGATTTAGTAGCAGTGTGATTGACTGTTTACTTGGCTAATTTGTAGTGTGTCACTAAATATATTGGATAGTGACTAAACTGTGTGAATACTATTTTTTCTATGTATTTAATATTTTTTTTGGGATGTATGAAAGTATTTTATTTTTTGGAATTTTTTTTGCTTCGGTACGCTTCCGGTGCGCTCCCCGTGGAGCGCCCCGTTAGCGTAACTTTGCATCGCGCCCCGGTTCGCGCCCCGGGAAACGTTCCGTTAGCGCAACTGACGCGATCGAAAACAACATCGTGACGCGTCGCGTAAGTGTGACCTATCGCGTAGCCGCGTGATGTGTCTTATGACGCGCTGCGTTAGCGCACCCGGAAGCGCTCCGGAGCGCTACAGAGCGCGACACGCAGCGCCCCGGAAGCGCTCCGGGGCGCGGCGCGGGGCGCGTAACGTAAGCGTAACAGGTCATGTGACCTGAAAATAACACTTTTCATTGGTTCAGACATTTTTTTTTTTCAAAATGATGAAAGCCCCCACCTTTTTACCTCATTCTTACTTTCTACTTCCAGAGAGCAAGACCTGTTTTTGACAATGGCTTCTGTAATAGCTGCAGCTGCTGCTTCTCAGCAACCACCACCACCACCACCACCACCACCACCAAAAGGACCACCTCCAACACTGGACTTTGGTGCAGAGGAAGATAATGAGGACAAAGAGGAGGAGGAAGAACAAGTAAGGCAGTTCCTGCCAGAAACACCAAGGCAGAGCCATATTAAAGAGCACTACATATGGCAATTTTTTAAATTTCCACCTGGACAAAAGAAGGTCAATGCACCCCAGGTGTCTTGTTTGATATGTAAAAATGTACTTTCTCGTGGCAAACCCCAACAAGAAATAAAGCTTTGGGAATCATACAATGATTCGCCACTTGGAGCGGTGGCATCCTAATAATCTTTCCCAAGCACAAGTAAGGGATCTTGCTGCCAACCCCCCAAATGTCATCCTCAGCACCTCCAGTGGACAAAGCTCATTCGCCGGACCAGAAGGCCGAGAAATGATCCACAATATTCAAACTCCTTTTGAAAACTACAAAATAGTTTGTATATATTGTGGAGGAACTATTTGTTATGGAGAGAAGAGTATTACTTTGATTAACCGAGCTGGAGAAAATCATGAATGCAACAAGAAGAGAAAACAATGAATCCTTTTTATTTTTTTTTGCTCCTGTTGAGACATGTTCAAACCCTGCTTTTTTGTTATTTCCCCTAAAAAAACACTAAAAAAACACAAAATAGTTTTCAAAAATCCTAAAAAATCAAAAAATTGTTCAGAAAATTAATTAAAAAAATTAAAAAAAAGAAAAAGAATAAAAAAACAGTTCTTTTCAGAACTACCTTCCATTTATAACAAAATTGCTAAAAATTTTATACCCTGTCTTTCTTTTTTTTCTCTTTGTTGCGCTTACCGGAGCGCTGCCCGGTTCGCGTACCGGACGCTTAACCCGCGAAAATAATTTTTTATTTTTTTTTGCTTTATATGGGCCCTTTCAACCACCCTCAGTAAACCCAGGGGGTCAGAGGGTGTCTACCATGCCCCCTTTTAATTTGAATTTTGAATTTAAAATTATTTATTTAGCGCCCTTTTGCCGAGCGGTTTCATGGCGCTTTTGAGTTACGACCAGCAACAGCAGCAGGGGAGATTTAGGCAGCAAAAGCACGGGAAAAAAGAAAGGTTTTAAGGTTCTTTCGGAACTCTATATAGGAAGGTAAAGTGCGGAGTCGCACCGGAAGAGAGTTCCAAAAGGCTGGGGCAAGGACTGCAAATTTTGCTCCACCAGCTTTTTTCTTTTTGAAACGGGGTGGAACCAAAAGTGCCATATGAGTGGAGCGAAGATCTCTGCCCGGCAAGTAAGGCTTGATGGCTGAGCATATGAACGCAGGGGCGGGGCCCATTCTGGCCTGAAAAGTGAGGCAGCCAAGTTTGAATAAGGCTCGCTCTCCCACAGGCAGCCAGTGTAATGCCTGCAACAAAGGAGTAACACGATGAAATTTGGGCAGGCCATAGATCAGGCGAGCAGCCTGATTCTGCACTAGTTGCAGGCGGTGAATGGCATAGGTCGGCGCGCCATTGTAGATTGTTACCATAATCAAGGCGCGAGAGCACCATTGCCATCACGATGACTTTTAGAGCCGGGAGAGAGAAAAAGCGGGAGATCTTCCTGATTGTCCTAAGGGAAAAAAAACAAGAGGACACCACGGAACTAACTTTGGAGTGAACAGAAAGTTGTGAATTAAGAAAAATCCCGAGGGTTTTAACTTTGGGGACTGGGAGTGGTGGAGCACCAAGTGATGAAGGCCAATAAGAGGGAGACCAGGGACTGCAACCACCTCCGGTCAGGACCAACTCTGTCTTGTCCGGGTTGAGTTTGAGGTGGTTGCAGTTCATCCAGTCCTGAATGAACAACGTAACTGTTTGAACATTCAGGGCGGATGAAGGGGAGTGGGACAGGTTAAAAATTAGCTGGAGGTCATCGGCGTAATTAAACACCGTGACCTCGAGCTGCTGCAACATAAAAATAAGGGGGTAGATATATAAATTAAACAAAAGAGGGGAGAGTGAAGAACCCTGGGGAACCCCACACTCAACCTTGCGGGAGGCAGCAATGAAACCAGCGAGATGGACCGCCTGGGCCCTCGCGCTCAGGAAGGACTCGAGCCAAGCGAAGGCTAGACCCTCTACGCCCGCCGCCCTGACACGGGTGAGGAGGATGGAGTGGTCCACCGTGTCAAAAGCGGCGGACAGATCTAAGAGAATGAGGGCTTGCGAGAGGTTGGTGTCGATGCCTTCACGTAGCCCATCCATCACTGAGATCACCACCTTCTCCGTAGAGTGGAGGGGCCAAAAGCCCGCCTGGCAAGGGGAGAGGCAGTGATTTGTCTCCACGTGAGTGCTCAGGGTCCTGGTGGCATGTGTTTCTAAAACCTTTCCCAGGTAAGGCAAGAGGGAGATGGGGCGATAATTGGAAGGGGATGAGGGATCGGCGCCAGCCTTTTTTAGAATTGGGATGACAGCCGCAAACTTGTGAAAATTAGGGACAACACCATTACTGAGTGAGTCATTGAGGAGTGTGAGGGGCGGGATAGGACAGGCTAGAAAGATTTCTCTAAGAATGTGAGCAGGAGCGAAGTCCAGGGGGGAACCTGACTTCACCCGTTGGAGCAGTGGAAGGAGTGTGGCCTTGGTTAAGAGGGGAACATTGGTTAATTTGGAAGTGGTGGAAGGGGGAGAGAGATTGATAAATGTAGGTGAAGGGAGAGGGATGTTGGTTTTGATCTGTGCGACCTTCTCAATGAAGAACGCATTGAGCGAGTCGCATAAAGATTGGGAGGGGGGAATTGTAGCCGTAGCTCTGTCTGATGAGGCAAATTCATGCACAGTGGCAAAAATTTCTTTAGATTGGGACTCCGCTGTCAGAATCCTATTAGAATAGAACTCAGTTTTAGCGTCAAGAATGCCTTTTTTGTAGATCCGAAGAACAGATAGGTAGGTGGTTTTAAGCGCTGGACAGTATGCTTTTCTCCATGCACGCTCGGATCTCCGTGCAGCCAACTTCTTCTCCTTAAGATCTGAGGTGAACCATCGGTTGGCTGCATGGGCTCGCTTGACGGTAATTCGTCTCAAAGGAGCGAATTCATCGCCCGCTTGAGTCAGCCAGTTGTTGATGCAGGCCAGCTGAGCCGGGGCTGCAAGACCTGAAAGATCAGGGCTGGTTTTAGCCAGAGACGAGCAGAGGGACGGCATATCGGCCTTGCCCCATTTCCTAATTTAGATGTTCTTCGGGAGCACGGGTTTGGCCTCAGGGGCTAGGGCAAGGGCAAATGGAATAAGCGAATGGTCTGACCAAGGGCACGGAGAAATAGTGGGGGGTGTGGTGGGAATGTTCAGGGTCCAGATCTGATCCAACGTGTGACCCTGTATGTGAGTGGAACTGTGAATGTGAGGGGTGAAATTAAGGCTGGTCATGAGATCCGTGAACTCCTTAGATAGGGAGCTTTCAGCGGGATCGTTTGGCCAGAAGTTAAGGTCCCCTAGGACTAGCACTGACGAGTTGTTTATTGCCAGTGTGGCCAAGAGGTCCTGGAGGCTGGAGACAAAGGAAGGAGTAGAATGAGGGGGACGGTAAATAAGAACGGAGGTCAGAGGGGTCTGATGAGAGGTCGAGCGTGTTACCAAATAGTCTACATCGGGAATGGGAGGGAAGGGAAGGACCTGAAAATGAAGCTCAGTACGAGCTATCAAGGCCACTCCTCCACCTCTCCTGCCCTCTGGGCGGTCCGCTCAGATAGCGGAGTATGAGGGGGGCAGTGCAGCTAGAACGTTCGGCAATGAGTCTGCCTTGAACCAGGTCTCCGTTAAAAACAGGAGATCTGGTTCGTGTGTATCGATGTAATCAAACAGCTCATACTGATGGTTAACCGCCGACCTAGTGTTCAAGAGCGTGGCCGTGGTATTATAAACAGGAGTACAGGGGTTGGAGGGGGGGGGGGAGATGTGCGGGGGAGCAGCAGGCAGAGAGATCAACTGTGATATGATCGCAGGTGGTGTGCAAGAAGGGGAAGAAGACAAACCAAGATGGGTCAGATGGTCAGCAACAGAGGGTCCAATGGCACCGGGGTTCCAGTATGAGCAAAGTTGAGATGGTGAGTATGTAAGTAAAGGGGTATGGTGAAGTGCCCCTTGCCCCGGCCAGCCGCGGACGGGCGCAGACGGGCCCGACTCTGGCGTGACTCCGGCGCGCCTACGTCGCGCCCGCTGCGCTCGTCCACTGCGCTCGTCCGCTGCGCTGACACATGTGGGCGGTTTAAATGGAGGAGTAGCGTGGGGGGAGTGGCGTGGGTGGGGTTTGCCGATCCTGCCCAAGCCAAGATGGCGGCCGCGGCCGCTGTGAGCCCGCTATGACAATCAGCCCACAGTCAGCCACGCACAGCCCCTAGAAGCGAAGATGAAGGTTAGTAACCTGTTGATTTTCAGGGCAGGTTAGTGCATACATAAAAACGATCGGCTAAAACATTTACAAAAGCGTGTCACCGCTCGCAATCAGCGTGACAGAATGCGCTTGATTAAAACAACGCAGCAACCATCCAGCTACTGCCAGCAAGCCCACTGCCACCGGGCTGCTCGTAATCACTGGGGAGGCGCCAGAGACACTCCTAAATGGAGGAGTAGCGTGGGGGGAGTGGCGTGGGTGGGGTTTGCCGATCCTGCCCAAGCCAAGATGGCGGCCGCGGCCGCTGTGAGCCCGCGATGACAATCAGCCCACAGTCAGCCACGCACAGCCCCTAGAAGCGAAGATGAAGGTACCCATTCCCAACATTCTTTGCCCTCCATCTTGTGTATAAATTCTATCGAAACACAAGATGGTGGACTCCCGTAGCTATGCCGGTCACGCTTCCTGGTTCGCTATCCGGTGCACGAACCGGGCGCTTAACCCGCGAAAATATATATATATATATATTTTTTTTGCTTTATATGGGCCTTTTCAGCCACCCACTTCAAATCTAGGGGGTCAGGGGGTGTCTACCCTGCCCCCTTTTATTCATTTCCCCTTTCGTTATTGCCACCTCTTGTCTCTCGATCTTACCGAGAGACAAGATGGCGGCCGCTCCGGACTGTTTGGAATGTTGACAGGCACCGGAGAGCCAATCCGCTTCTCCTCGCGAAGTTCCGTTACGCGAACCGGGGCGCTGCCCGGAGCGCGCTTACAGATATATATATTTTTTTTAACGTTAATTTCTCAAAATCCACTGGAGCACATATATTGAGACCTAGCAAAGGCACATCGGGCTACCAGTCCCTACAATTTTGCCAAGTTTCGTGGAAATCCATTCAACCGTTCGAGCTAAAAGTGAGGCCAACCGCCCTATGGAAAATTGCATGGGAAAAACGCGTTTTGGGACCCCCCTTTTTTCTCGGCCCCCCCCTTGACGAAACCCCCCCAAATTTTCAGGGGCTGCTCAGAAACAAAATGTTCCATTTTCCTGAAAATGTCAGCCAATTCCGTCCTCAAACGCCAAAGTTATTCGACATAGGATTTTTTCTCTATGGGATTTTTGAAAATTCTAACTATATATACCTACTGGCGACCGCCAGTAGGTAATATATATCATTTTTGTAGATTAACAATTGACCGTGCACTCAGCACAATAAAGACTTGTACATTATATTATGCACACTTAACAGGTATACACAATAAGGCATAAAAAATAATCCGAGAACTTGCACACACACACACTCACACTCACACACAGGGGTTGTAGCCCAAACCAAAAGGATCTGGTTTCACACACACCCATAAAAAACAAGCATTGAAAATAGGTCTCGCCTTTGATTAAGTTAAAGCCATTTGCTTTGCTAATGGTATTGTATAGCAAAGCAAATGGCTTTAACTTAATGAAAGGACTCAGCTGGCGAAAGCATGCGCTGCTCTCGTCATACGAGAGCTTCTTGGCAGCAATACAGATTCCAAAGCTCCCTGAGGCGGAGTTGAAGCCCTGCCCATCTTTTTAATTGGTTCGCGTCATCTTGTATTTAAAACGCTGGCTTCTGATTCTAAAGGAGGCTTATTAGTCCCTCCTTTTGGCCACGCCCACCGAGATTTCATCTTTTTTCGCCTGCCGAAGGCTGCGCTCTGCGCAGCTTTTCGGCGCAGGCGAAATCTATTGTTTACAATATGGGCTTCAGGAACGTCCCCCGGCTCCCATTGGCTAGCTCCATAAATGGAGGCTAGCCATTGGGAGCCAGATCTGTCCGTCAAGGCCGGACCAGATTCGGGGGCGTTTCCGTGATTTTTTCGCTCTCCACCCACTTCTGTTCGTCATCGCGGCGGTGGGTGTGTGTTATTTTTTTTTTTCAAGTCGGCCTGTTTTCTTCTTTCTACAAGTGTTTGTTGTTGGAGTTGGCTGCAAGATTTGAGTTCCCACGAAGCGATCAGGTAAGGAGCATTTTCTTTATAAATGTGTTTTCACTTTGTATGTGTACGTATTTTGACGTTTTCGCTCTTAATGTCTTTTTTCTGTTTCCTTTTGTTTTTATCCCGTTCCCGACCTCCCCTCCCGCTGTCCGTTCCTGCCCCCCCTCCCGCTGTCCGTGTAGCCGCCCTCCCCCCCCTCCCGCTGTCCGTGTTTCCGCCCGCCCCCCTCCCGCTGTCCGTGTTTAAGGTATGGTCATCTTGGCCTTCAGCAGGACAAGGAGAGCAGCAATGGCGGCAAGAACAGCTGGCTTCCCTTTCACGCTTTCCTTTTCCTTCCGACGGCGATGGTCGAGTGGCGCGGGGAGGGGAGGCAGCGCGACCGGAGCCCCCACCCCCGCCTGTGCTACAGGTCAAACAGCGATCCCACCCTAGGGAACAAGCAAGCTGGTAGCAGCACCAAGGCAAGGTACCCAGGAACCAGCGCAACTGAAGCAGCATGAGGGGCGGCCGGGCCGGGGAACCGGAATCTCTTGGAGGGAACTCCCCCCCCACCCCCCCCCCCCCCCCCACTTTGAGGGTCCCGGCCGCCCGCCGTGCCCCCGCCGTTCCAGGCATACCTCAGGAGGGTAACGAGGGGCAGGGTAGCGTAGAGCACCTTGAACCGTTGCGAGCAGCCGTCTACACTCCGCATCAGCAGGCTGGGCAAAGCTCACAACAGGAGGTGGCGAAAGGGAAGGATCCGAGAGATTTAGGAGCCACGCGGTGGTCGGAGCGGGCGGCTGTGCCCCCGAGAAGACAACGGCCAATGCGGGCGGCGGGAAACCCCCCCAAGCCAGGACGGACATCAGAAGGAGGTAAGAAGTGAATATGGAGCGTGCGGCAGCCACGCAGACCGACCAGGGAGTTCAAAGAGTCACCAGGGGCGAGGGCAGGCAGGGGTGTGTGGCCACACGCTACCCCATCCCCGGGTAAGTTGTTAACCGGCTACATAAGCCCAACAAGCACCCACTGGGGGGAATTGCATGGAGGCTAGTTGCGGGGCTAATAGCGAAGGGAAAAGATCAGGCACTCCTTACAGTTTCGAAAACACACCCGCTATGCCAGGATGAGAGATGGGTGGTTACCTATGCCCCGCTTCCCAGCAAGCAAGCAAAAGAATCTGTGTGGTAGATTGAGAAGATCAGGCCCGCCAGAGTGATCAGTTTAAAGGTTTTGGCAATATCCTGCCGTATAGAGCGTGGTAGGTCTGCGGGTGTGGGAGCAGGATACTTCTGCACCCTAGCGGTGGGAGCACGGGCTCCGCTCAAGTCAATCGCCCAGGGTGAGGGCGCAGCCCAGCATTTCATCCTTTGAATTCACAAAGGTGTAAGTAGAATAGGAGTGGACGCGTGTTGCTGGGGGAGGGGGCGCGTTGCACACATCTGCTGGTGTGTCTCTGGCGTCTCTGCAGCTTAACCTTTCATCCTTTGGGGTAGCCACGAGTTGAGGCAAGCTAGCGTAGCTGGAAAGGGGCACGCTCCAACTTTAGCAAACGGTCTGTGCCGGGTGAGCCCACACAAGTCAGCAGCGCGGCTCAGCCTTTCATCCTTCAGGCTATGGGACGTTACCAGACAGAGCTCGAACCAAGGCAAGTGCGAAAAGTGGCCTCTTTCTTCAGTTGGTTGGGAAGGGGTGCTAATATTGCCAAAGACGCAAGTGCGATCCCTGTACAGGCCGAGAGTTAATGTGCGAAGAAGTATGCTTGCCATTACAATGGAGCGCATTATTTTATGTTTGTTCAGCTGGCCTGGGCCCCGACAGAAATGTATAAAACACGCGCAAAATACAAAAGTGTGAGCCCTGCGCAGACTAAGATTTAATTTACTTTCCATTACGATTGGGGCACATTCATTTTAAGTTTGCAGCTTGTTTGTGCCCGGACAGTAAAGATTAATATGCGTTCAGATTAATCCCAAACCCGGTTGAACTGGAGCTCAAGTAAACCGAAGAGTATATCAATTTCAGAATTATACGCTGAGTTTGTCTCCCAATAGCGCCTCGAGATCGAGGCGAACTCGCAGTAAAGTTAAATCTGGGCCGGATATTAGCACAATGGTTCCTTCTTACCACAACTTGGTTAAGGCAGTGTAGGTTTTTAATTGGTCCCTCAATACAGTGGCAAGTAGAAACACTGGAATCAAACCCCCCAGCTAATGGCCTGTGTGACAGGTTCACTCAAGCGGGTGCGTAAATAAAGCGCGGAGCCGGCTGATTGGCGGCCGACGTGGGCGCGGGCAACCAGGGTTCGAGGCCGGGTTCCGCTTAATCCCTCGTGCCAAGAAGTGTGAGGAGAAGTGGGGGCTCAGGCAAAGCACACCAATACCGTCGGGACGGGTTCGCGCCGTCTGAAAATATGCAATAAATAAATAAATGAAAAGGAAAATCGTTCTGGGGTAGAAAGAACCTTTTAGGTTGAAAAACGTGCCCTCTCCCAATCACAGAGAAGTGTGGGGGTGCTAGGACCCAGCACTAAATGCAGAGCCAACACACATGTGGTTAGGAAGTGGAGCAGCAGGAAGCAGGGACATTGGAAAATTTGGGGGGGTCATGGGGATAAACACAGTCAGGGGGGCCCTGCTCAGAACAGCTGGGAGGACATCATACAAGTTCAGCCCCTTTCATGCCCTCTCTAGTCACTGAACGCCGAGGTATTTTAAAAGCGCTAATTTAACCCCAGAACCAGCAGTAAAGGAAAGAGAGGCCTAATTGTAGACACGTTTAAAGGTAAACTCTATTGAAAATATAAATGGACTGGGGCGGAGTCCTCTCTCTCTGATAGATTCAATCTTGCGCTTACTTGCGGAATCCTTAAAAAACGATTAACTTTTATTAAAGAGCACCTATCCAACATGTAAAATTATTTGAGATCATTGTTGGAGTTCCCAGGCATACCTCCCCTTTCAGTATGTTTAGCATTTATTGGTACCTAGTCCTTGTTCAGTGATTACATTGGGTAATATGTCGGGCAGAGGCAAGGCAATTGGTGAACCGAGTGAGCTAACAGCATCCTTAGGACAGGCTCAACATAACAGATGCAACAGACACGGTTTAGTGTAAGGGGGTCAGTGGAACCAAGGCTGGTATGACTAATATAGGGGAGCAGGGGGATGGCCTGCGGCCCACGGTCACCCAATTTCAATGTACTCAAGTTACCGACCATGGAAGGGTCACTGCCAAAACATTCGGATGTTAGCTGCACCTTGACAAGAACTGCCTCAACTATTCCCTCCCTTCCACAGACAGAATAGTTTTAAAAGACGAAAAGAGTGTGGTCAGGAGGCAGCTACTGCACATTCGAGTGTTGCAGTGCTGCTGTTGCCACTTCAGTGTGCTTGGTGACCTTTACAAGGGGGAAGACTTTAGCAGCATCGAGGCTGGAACGGCATGACAGAGAAGTCAGCGCATGTTTCAGCAGGGAGTGCTCAACTCACTGAGCCATCCTGCTGAAACTAACAATACATTATGTAACACGCTGCTGTACAGCATGGTGGCTGGTGGCATAGTCCGATCACAATAGTATCTTTACCAGAGACCAGATGCTTCTCCAGCAGCCCAGTTTGCCTTAAGGCCACTATAATAATAAAAGCAGTTTCTGGAAGGTGAGGTACTGCCGGTGACCCTTGGCGCTGGCATTGGAAGGGGTCGAGAAAGGAATGTAGGCATTTGGGGCTGATAGTGCAGCCACTCCTCCAATGCTCATTAAACTGAATAGCCTCGGGTATGAACACGCCAAACCCAGCGCATGAGAGAGTCCTCGCACCTGCCTAGATTTCTTTCCGGATCACGCACATTCCTGACCACAAAAACGGGCAGGTCTCTAGAGGTCAATCGATCTAATGAGCAAGCATGACCGGACTGCCACTACCTTATGACGCGTAGAACGTCTCTTTACTGGACGATTGTTAGCAATATAATCCTACAAAAACATCATACTGTTGACGCACATCTCAGGTGTCCACGTCACGTGACAACTGCTGCCCGCAAGGGGTGCTGGGGAGGTAGCCGACCGGACGGAGTCGGGCCTCTTGGGGGACAGTGGGGCTACAGCATGGGCTACAAGTGTTCGGCAGGTAGCCCCAGGTGCATACAGCCTTTTCAAAGTACACCGTCACCAATTTTTGGGCGGCGACACAGGGGACAGAGTATTATCACATGCAAGTTCCGAAGTGAGGCATGAGTACCTACTCGTGTAGCGGTATATCGGTAAGAGACATCGGTTAGCGATAGATTCCTTACCTTAGAACATGCCCATGGTCTCAGACGGGATCCGATAAGCTGCATGCAGCCAAGACAGGGATCCGGTCAACAAATAGGGCACCAAGTTCCGACAACGGTAGTATACGTTAGTCTGGGCCGGATAGACGAGTATGGCGCCAAAAGAGAAAGACAGTGGCCTTGGAACCACTGACCTGCAGACAGGATGGCGTACACCTGGCAGAGGAAGACAAGCACACATCCTGGAGCAACCCAAGGGGCGCCATGGCTCTAGCAGGTTGCAAACAAAAAGACAAGACGAGCGAAGGGGGAGCCGCAGGAAGACGTAAGCCTCCCTGACGGCGTGGCGGAGAGCTACGCGGATAATGGTTGGTACGGAGGCACACCGAAGGGCGGTGTGCCGGAATAGGACCACTCACCTTCGGATGACTCACGGCTGGGTGAGTTGGCCTAAGCCGCTCACCTTGGGATGCCTCACGGCTGGGCGAGTTGGCCTACATAAAGGGGGTAGCAAACGGAGACGGCGCTCGCAGCCCAGCCCCTGCCAGATGGCAGGGCACAAAAGAGTCCAACAAGGTAGCGAGTCATGGCCTAACTCTGGAGACAGCAGCTACCCCCCCGCGCAAAGAGAGCTCAAATCCAACCGTGCAAAGAGATGACCCAGAAGGGACAAGAAACAAGACAAGCATCCAAATGAGCTAACCAGCGAACTGTCAGCCCAATGTGATAATTGGGGATTTACATTTGATTTATGACCGATATTACGTATGACAAATGCATATGATTTATGACGCAAATATGACAGTTCTACGAAGTTGATTTATGTCCAGGGAATGCAAACCATGCCAAACTATAGCTATGTATTCCTAATAAAACTGCGGCCAACAAATGCCACTACAAACACAAATGCATGTTGGCTTGTTCATTCTAAGGAATACAGGGGCGAAATGTAGCATGTACTCTGGAGTGGGCACAGTGCGGGGGTTATCGCAGAGGCCGGCCGCCCCCAACGGGGGCTAGAGGGCCGGCGCCATAACCGACGCCGTGCAGCCCAGGAAGAACAAGTTTTTTGGCGCCCTAAGGAGCCCTGAAGCGGGGAAGAGCCCGTGCCCCCTGCGTCAGCCGCCAGGAAGGTACCAACGCCCCGTCTGCCAATGAGGAGGCGAGCGGGGTACAAACCCTCCAATGGGGGAGTCTGCCAGTTAGGCAGGAGGGACACAGGGACATAAAAGTGCCGCTCCCCCAGGTAGCTCCGATCTTCGCGGAGTGGGGGAGCAGCAGCAGAAACCACGCCCTTTGGATACTGTGGCGAGTGATTGAGCCACACGCAGGTGACCCCTTTGGGCTTGGCACCTCCTTGCCTTTTCCTTCCCCTGACCTCACAGGGTCCGGTGAGTTGACCTTTAGGGTCTCCCGACTCTCTCCCTTACCAAGTGGGCCACTCCTCCTCTCCCACTACTTTTGTTTGTAGGTGCATCTCCATGTCTTTCTCTCTCCCTTTCCCTACGACAACCACCTTAAGGTGTCCTACGCCGGGGAGACGACAGGAGTAAGCGCACCTTTTGCTCTGGGTAAGTCAGGCCTAACGACAGTACGCTTCATTTGTATGTTGTTAACCAGCCATGTTTGGCCCCCTCCCGTTTTTAACTTGTCCTCCCCACCTGTGTATCCTTACTATGTAGACTGTATAACACACTGTCTCTTACTGTGATGGATGAACCTTACTATGTTACTAAGTACGCTATGACATAACTGACCCCACGTGCGGCTCTTGGAATTATGCTCTGGGACTCTGTGTGTGTGGGTGTCTGGCTCTGTGTGGGTGTCTGGCTCTGTGTGGGTGTCTGGCTCTGTGTGGGTGTCTGGCTCTGTGTGGGTGTCTGGCTCTGAGTGGGTGCCTGGCTCTGTGTGGGTGCCTGGCTCTGTGTGGGTGCCTGGCTCTGTGTGGGTGCCTGGCTCTGTGTGGGCGTCTGGCTCTGTGTGGGCGTCTGGCTCTGTGTGGGCGTCTGGCTCTGTGTGGGCGTCTGGCTCTGTGTGGGCGTCTGGCTCTGTGTGTGGGCGTCTGGCTCTGTGTGTGTGGGCGTCTGGCTCTGTGTGTGTGGGCGTCTGGCTCTGTGTGTGTGGGCGTCTGGCTCTGTGTGTGTGGGCGTCTGGCTCTGTGTGTGTGGGCGTCTGGCTCTGTGTGTGTGGGCGTCTGGCTCTGTGTGTGTGGGCGTCTGGCTCTGTGTGTGTGGGCGTCTGGCTCTGTGTGTGTGGGCGTCTGGCTCTGTGTGTGTGCGTCTGGCTCTGTGTGTGTGGGCGTCTGGCTCTGTGTGTGTGGGCGTCTGGCTCTGTGTGTGGGCGTCTGGCTCTGTGTGTGTGTGGGCGTCTGGCTCTGTGTGTGTGTGGGCGTCTGGCTCTGTGTGTGTGGGCGTCTGGCTCTGTGTGTGTGTGGGCGTCTGGCTCTGTGTGTGTGGGCGTCTGGCTCTGTGTGTGTGGGCGTCTGGCTCTGTGTGTGTGTGTGTCTGGCTCTGTGTGTGTGTGTGTCTGGCTCTGTGTGTGTGTGTGTCTGGCTCTGTGTGTGTGTGTGTCTGGCTCTGTGTGTGTGTGTGTCTGGCTCTGTGTGTGTGTGTCTGGCTCTGTGTGTGTGTCTGGCTCTGTGTGTGTGTGTGTCTGGCTCTGTGTGTGTGTCTGTGTGTGTGGGCGTCTGGCTCTGTGTGTGTGGGCGTCTGGCTCTGTGTGTGTGTGGGCGTCTGGCTCTGTGTGTGTGTGGGCGTCTGGCTCTGTGTGTGTGGGCGTCTGGCTCTGTGTGTGTGGGCGTCTGGCTCTGTGTGTGTGGGCGTCTGGCTCTGTGTGTGTGTGTGTCTGGCTCTGTGTGTGTGTGTGTCTGGCTCTGTGTGTGTGTGTGTCTGGCTCTGTGTGTGTGTGTGTCTGGCTCTGTGTGTGTGTGTCTGGCTCTGTGTGTGTGTGTCTGGCTCTGTGTGTGTGTGTCTGGCTCTGTGTGTGTGTGTGTCTGGCTCTGTGTGTGTGTGTGTGTCTGGCTCTGTGTGTGTGTGTGTGTCTGGCTCTGTGTGTGTGTGTGTGTCTGGCTCTGTGTGTGTGTGTGTCTGGCTCTGTGTGTGTGTGTGTCTGGCTCTGTGTGTGTGTGTGTCTGGCTCTGTGTGTGTGTGTGTCTGGCTCTGTGTGTGTGTGTGTCTGGCTCTGTGTGTGTGTGTGTCTGGCTCTGTGTGTGTGTGTGTGTCTGGCTCTGTGTGTGTGTGTGTCTGGCTCTGTGTGTGTGTGTGTCTGGCTCTGTGTGTGTGTGTGTGTCTGGCTCTGTGTGTGTGTGTGTCTCTGGCTCTGTGTGTGTGTGTGTCTGGCTCTGTGTGTGTGTGTGTCTGGCTCTGTGTGTGTGTGTGTCTGGCTCTGTGTGTGTGTGTGTGTCTGGCTCTGTGTGTGTGTGTGTGTCTGGCTCTGTGTGTGTGTGTGTGTCTGGCTCTGTGTGTGTGTGTGTGTCTGGCTCTGTGTGTGTGTGTGTGTCTGGCTCTGTGTGTGTGTGTGTGTCTGGCTCTGTGTGTGTGTGTGTGTGTGTCCGGCTCTGTGTGTGGGGCTCTGTGTGTGAGCAATGCCAATAGCTCTAACTTTTCCAAAGGCGAAACCATTGCATTGTAAATGCTTGTTTAGGTTTCGCCTGGCCGAAGGCTGCGCTCTGCGCAGCTTTTCGGCGCAGGCGAAATCTTATGTTACAACAGAGTGGGCTTGGGATTACGCCCTCTGTTCCATTGGCTAGCTCCATAAATGGAGGCTAGCCATTGGAACAGAGATCTGTCCGTCATGGCCGGACCAGATTCGTGGGTGTTCCCGAGATTTTTTCCCTCTCCGCCTCTGCGATGTCGTCATTGCGGCGGTGGGCGGAGTTTTTGTTGTTGTTGTCAGGGCGTGTTTTCTCATTCCGCCGAAGATTGCGCCGGGGCCCGTCGACCACTGTTTCCCCTGCTCAATGCACTTCACCGAGCGTCGATTATTTGTGCCCCAGCGCTCAATAGCGCTTTACTTTGCCATAGCGCGCAGAGCGCTTTTATTTCTGTCAAGCGGCTGCCCACGCCGCATATTTGCCTGGGCTTATGCTTATTCCATTCCCGCTACCCCTCGAGATCACCGCCGCAGCCCGGAGGAAACACCGGAAGAAGATGTCCGGCCTGCTGCCTGGTTGTGGGCGGGGCCGGGAGGATGTGGTTTCCGCTTCCCCCTTCCTTGGGGAAGCCATTGCCCTTCCACGGCTCCTTCGTGTCTCCTGGTGGCTGTTGTTGCCTCTGCTGGGAATTGCAGGCTGCTGTGGCTGCAGGAGCGGGCTGAACTTTCCTGGCACCGGGAGGCCCTTCACGGCTGGGGCGCCCCCCTCCCGCTGTCCGTGTCTTTGTTTGCCCCCCCCCCTCCCGCTGTCCGTTCCGGCCCCCTCCCGCTGTCCGTTCCGGCCCCCTCCCGCTGTCCGTGTCTCCGGGCCCGTGACCCTGGAGAGCGTCATGCTCCAGGGCAGCGAGTGCTGAAGCAGCGGAAAAGCCAACCACCTCATCTGTCTTCTAGGGCGGAGGCTTCCGTGCCATACAGATGCCCGGCGGTGCTCCCGGGAGCACCCACCGAGGCCTGTGTGAGCCACGGGGTGTGGGTGAATGTAAGACAGGAGGGGCGCACGTGTGTTAAAAGACAGCAGCCAGGGTTGAGGGTGCAAGGGGACGCGAGGGCCCTCCTACAGTACTGGGTTGCACCGTGTGCGGGAGCACCACTGGTTTAATTTCAGCACGGGAGGGGCTGGGGAGTTGCTGCTGGAGCAGTGTCACACCATACTTTTATAGAGGCTTTAACTGCAGTGCTCTCTAGGGTGTGCTCAGCGGGGTTCTGCCTGCAGGGTGCTCTGTGTATTATGGTAAGTGGAGAGTGTTCTGTGATCGCTGGTCTCAGCACATCGCTCCGTGATTGCTGGTCTCGGAGGAGGGTACTTTTTATGAGGTGTTCTTTCCAAGGTGTTCTCAGCAGGGTTCTGGCTGCCCGGTGATCTGTGAAGTGTGCTTTGTGTGGGGTGCTCTGTGATAGCTGGTCTCAGGCAGGTGTTCCGTGTTGACTCCTCCGTGCTGGGTTCTCGGGCACCCTTCTCTGCTACTTCCAGTTGCTTGTGTAGCTGTGTGGGGTGCTCTGGAGGGGACCCTAAATGAGGGCCCGACAATATGGTGCTCTGTGGAAAGTTTTCCAGGAGAGTGCTCTGCGATAGGTGTCCTCGATAGTGTGCCCTCTGGAGAGGTCTTTGTGGCGGGTGACCTGTGCAGGCTGCTGTAAGGAGATTGTCCCGTGGACACTGTTCTGTGTTGTTCCTCACCGTGGCGGGTGCTCGCACCCCTTTCGTTTGATCTGCTGAGTGTGGGTGTTCTCTGGCTTGTGAGCTCCGCACAGCGCTCTGTGGAGCTTTCAGTCTGCGTGGCTGGTGCTCAGGAACCGCATGCTTGTAGTCGTGATCGCTGGGTTGGACGGTTCTCAGGTGGATTGTGTGGCGGATGCTTCATGGGAGGTGCGAGGAACTTCTGCAGGGAAGTTCTAGGGTGCTCTGCGGAGGGTGCTTTGTGGCGGAGTCTCTTGGAAGGATGCTATTTGCAGGGTTCACCATGGAGGGAGCTCTGTGCTTATTGCTTAGCAGTGGTTGTGCATGGAGGCTGCCTTGTGGAGGCTGCTTTTTATTCAGTGATATTTTCAGGGTACACTGTGACCAGTACTAGCTGCGGCGCGCTAACTGTTGTGTTCTAGGTGGAGGATGTTCTGTGGAAAGTACTCTGCAATTGGTGAGAATATCACTGATGGGTGCTCCTTGGAGTGGGCCCTAAGGAGGCTGACGTGGTGGGTGCTCTTCAGAGTGTGCCCTAAGGAGGCTGACGTGGTGGGTGCTCTTCAGAGTGTGCCCTAAGGAGGCTGACGTGGTGGGTGCTCTTCAGAGTGGGCCCTAAGGAGGCTGACGTGGTGGGTGCTCTTCAGAGTGTGCCCTAAGGAGGCTGACGTGGTGGGTGCTCTTCAGAGTGTGCCCTAAGGAGGCTGACGTGGTGGGTGCTCTTTGTGGTGGGCGCTAAGGAGGCTGACGTGCTGGGTGCTCTCTGGAGTGGGCCCTAAGAAGGCTGACGTGGTGGGTCTCTCTGGAGTGAGCCCTAGGAGGTTGAGGGTGCTCGATGGTGGCTCCTTTCTTAAGGGTGTTCTGTGAAGGGTGCTTTGTAATAGGTGGTGTTTCGAGAGTGATCAGTTGAAGGTGGTGTCTGTAGCGTGCTTTTGTTTGTATTCCAAGTAGGAAGTGTTCGGTGGGTCCTGATCTCTGGTGGTGCTCTCGGGTGGGAACTTGGTGGTGGCTACTCTGGAGGTTGGTTTGGAGTGGGTGATACTTTGTAGGTATTCCGATGAGACTGCCATTTTCAGGGCATTCTCTTTTCTGTTCCAGGTGCTCAGTGTTCCGTGGAGAATATTTGTCGTGGGTGTTCTGTGGAGGAGGTTTTCTAATGTGTTTTCATTTGAGGGTGCTCCAGTGAGAGTGGTAGGTGCGTTGTGCTCTGGTTTGTGTTCAGGAAGGAAGGTGCTCTTTGGAGCGTGATATGAGCACACGCTCGTGCGTGTCCTTTTGTTGTTTTTGTTGTGCTTATTGTTGTTGTTAGCTCCCCTGTCGTGCACAATCTCACTTTTCACTGACCAATCTTTCAATTTCACTTTCATTGTTTATTTCACTCACGTCTTCCCCACCCTCCTTTCTCCTGCCCTAAGACTGATCCACTCCTTCCACTCAAACGGCCTGTCACCTGCGTGTTTCTTTCCTCCCTATTCCATCACCTCCCACGCTCAGCTTTGCTAGGCATTTCATGATTTTTATGTGAAAAAACACATCTGTATTGTTTTGCACCATTTACATTGCGTTTACTACCCCATGAGGGGCGCTGAAACACTTGCCTAAAAAGGTAGTACACTGCACCGTGTAGGGTTGGAATTCCTTGTTTGATTTAGAACTGCAACAGGTTGTAATACATGATTTCGAAATTGTGGGCACTTCACACACAGTCATGTCTTGCAGTAGTTAAAGTTAGAGCGTTAATAATTTGTGTTTTTTACTTTAGCTTTTTTATACCAATGGCAATAGCGCAATGCAAATATAATTACTCCACTGCAGATAAAAAAATTACAAAGTAAACATTGTCATTTTCAATGCCAACAGCTCCAACTTTAACAAATGCCAGACCTATTGCATTGCAAATGCTTGTTAACTTCTGTGCTTGGCACTACTTTTGCCACCTCTGAGTCCAGAGTCACAAAGGTAGAGCTAGGGGCAAACCCGGCCCCTAAATGACATCGATTTATGATACTGTGGGGGTGCCCTATTGGCCGTGTTTTTTTAATTGCTATTTCATTTTTCAGCCACTGAAAGTAGTTTAGGTGATTGGTCATTGCATATACCCCAGATTTTTCCTCGAGAAATATGAAGCAGAAAATGTTCGGATTTGCAGAAAATTCCACAAAACTCATCCTGCTGATTTGGGAGTTTGCGCCCGATTTAGGATTCCTGTGGGATTGGGAATGAGCCCAGAGTGGGGTCCTGTAAAATTGCTAGAGAGCCTGGAAATTTTGTATCGGAGAAGGCCAAAGCTGAGGATGTTTAAATCTGTGCTTTATTCTGCATCCTAAATAACTCAGGAAAAGTGCCAAGAGTAGCCATTTTACCAAGGTTCAAAGTCGTACTTAGACCACTCATAGGCCAGGGAGAGGTGTGGCGAAGCGGCCGGAGCGTCTGACTAAGGAGTATGGGGCTCAAGGTTCGATCCCCGGAGGCTGCTCAGCATCATGTGACTCTGGGCAGTGCTCACTTAATCTCACCGACAGCCCCCAGTGCCTTGAAACCCTTGAGGGGTGATATGTTTGAGCTTTACAAATACAAATTATTATTATTAGGCACTCATTACGAATAGTCCAGAAAATGGCCAAGAGGTTTACCACCTTTGGAGGTACTGATAGCAGGGTTATCACTTACTCCAGGTGTGGGTAAAATCTGGGTCATTTAAAGTGGGACCATTAGGGCCTGTATAGAAATGAGGGATTACCAAGATAATCAGTAATTCTGGTAATTACTGATTCCCCCCCAGATTGAAGCAGAAATCTTCTTTATTTTAATTTTATTTATTTATAAAGTTATGTTATTTATAAAGTTTTGTATAGCGCAAACATGACCCAGGTGGGTATCAGAGCCCTTCACAATTAAGGTAGGTAGGATGCAATAGTGGAAAAGAACATTAGTTACAAATAAGTACAAGGCGTGAGCATGACCCTGGCGCGATTCAGAGCGCTTAACATTTGAGGTCGGACGGATCCAGTAATGGTAGAAGCGTAAGCGATCAATACAATACCAATATGTGCATAGCCTGCCAACACTGTTAATCACCGTGTGGAAGTTATGGGTGTGTGGGAGCAGGTTGTGGTGCCTGACGACCGGACCTCGAGGAGTGCGCAACATGTGCAGTTCGTTCTGCATTTGGGTTCGTGGTGTACACGCACACCATGTGAAGGTAGTTCAGTCCTCAAGTTGTGGGTGTTTGGAAGCCGTATGCGCTGTTTGTTGCAGCCCAGAAGTTCTGGGTTTTCAAAAGGAATATGCTCAGTTTATTCTGCTTTCTGAGCTCTGGTAGGTCACCGATATGATTAACTTGAAGTTTACACTTAAATCATGCACCTCATAATTTACCCATAGAGAGGTCACTGACCTCATTCCTCGTTGGATCCCATTAACATCCTAATTACTCTAGGACCTCAATAGCTGGGTGATCTCATTTATCGCATAGCTCCCCGACTCACAATATACCTACAAAGCTCAAGGACATCATAATTAATCGGCGACTCCTGTAGATCTAACAGTTAGCCTAAGATGACCTTAAGGCGTATCATGATCACTATTACGCTGTAGTTCGGTACAGATCATAAATAACTTGCAGATAGATGCCTTAGCTGCTGATCATCATCACTGGTGACCTGCACCTTTTCTACAGGTCACACTGAACTGACCTGTAAATTCTGTGCAGCTCACAGATCGGGATTAGCTCGCGAACTCTGTGTTTTACAGGTCACAATCTGTGACTTCTGGACAGCTCACTTTCCATTTCGCAGTGGACTGGATCCTTCAGTGCGATTCACATATCACAATTAACCTGTGACGCGCCTTAAATCAACAGCTGCCGTAGAAGATTCGCCTGTAATTTCTCGTGGAGCATGACTAGAAGAAGCAGAACTCCCCCAGAGTAGTAGTAAGTGCCATGTGGATAAGCACATGGTCCTAAGTAAGGGTGGGCGTAGTTCGCGAAGTAGCACTACGCGAAGCTATGCGAAGTGCACTTCGCGAACTTCACGTAGCACTACGCGAGCTGCGTAGTAGCATGTTCGCACTGTGCAAGATGCGTTTTCAATGATTGCACAGTGCGGACAAGCATCCGGCACTGTGCAAGCATTGAAAACGGCATCTTGCACAGTGCGAGTTGTACTTTTCTGCTGCTCGAGTAGATTATTACTCGAGCGGCATCTTTCTCAACGCGAACAGGTAGTTTCTCATTGAGAGCGGTCGCGAGCATGCGCAACCACTCACAATGAGAAACCTGACCTCTTCGCGTTGAGAATCTCGCCGGGATGTCATTTTGCTTGCTCGCGGTCGCGAACATGACGTTCAGGACCGCGAACAAGCAAAAAATGACCGCTGCACTACGCATGTTCGCACTGTGCTACGTGCAGCTCGCGTAGTGCGAAGTTGCAAAAACTTTGCGAGCGTAGTGCTTCGCCCAGGGTTAGTCCTAAGGTGACCTCGATGGGTCTCATCAGCACCTCTTTGAAGTAGCGGACCCTTGTCACACCACCAGCAGCTGCATGCCTTGCACATAACATGCATAAACATTCCTCTTTTGTGCCGGAGGATGCCCTGGGACACATAGTTGTTTTTAGGTTGAGCCTACTAGACTGCACTTGCGCAGTCTGTTGTAACGCACATTGTGTGCTTGGCAAGAATGCACAGAGGCTTGAAGCTCAACCCTTGCTTACGACTGGTTGGCTTTCCAGCCACTTAATAGCTTGCTTCTTAATAGTCACATCTGTCAGTCTTGTGTTTGTTCCTCACATGGAGCATTGTTTGTTTACTATGTCTGTTGATTGGCTGGCTTCGGTGCTGCCTCGGTTTGCTTTTTAAGTGCAGGTTATTTCTTTTTGGTTAGGCACTCGATGGGAGTGCATATTTTTTTTTTCTCCATTTGCCTCCTTTTTAGGTTTTGCCTGTGCTTCCCTGCCCCCTGGCTGTGCTTGCTTCCCTGCCCGTGCTTGCTTCCCTGCCCCCTGGCTGTGCTTGCTCCCCCGCCCCCTGGTTCCCCTTCCCCTGGCTGTGCTTGCTCCCCTGCCACCTGGCTGTGCTTGCTCCCCTGCCACCTGGCTGTGCTTGCTCCCCTGCCACCTGGCTGTGCTTGCTTCCCTGCCACCTGGTTGTGCTTGCTTCCCTGCCACCTGGCTGTGCTTGCTTCCCTGCCACCTGGCTGTGCTTGCTTCCCTGCCACCTGGCTGTGCTTGCTTCCCTGCCACCTGGCTGTGCTTGCTTCCCTGCCCCCTCGCTGTGCTTGCTTCCCTGCCCCCTCGCTGTGCTTGCTTCCCTGCCCCCTCGCTGTGCTTGCTTCCCTGCCCCCTCGCTGTGCTTGCTTCCCTGCCCCCTCGCTGTGCTTGCTTCCCTGCCCCCTCGCTGTGCTTGCTTCCCTGACCCCTCGCTGTGCTTGCTTCCCTGCCCCCTCGCTGTGCTTGCTCTCCTGAGTGTGTGTGTGGCTCTGGGTGTGTGTGTGTGTGTGGCTCTGGGTGTGTGTGTGTGTGGCTCTGGGTGTGTGTGTGTGTGTGTGGCTCTGGGTGTGGCTGTGTGTGTGTGGCTCTGGGTGTGGCTGTGTGTGTGTGGCTCTGGGTGTGGCTGTGTGTGTGTGGCTCTGTGTGTGTGTGTGGCTCTGTGTGTGTGTGTGGCTCTGTGTGTGTGTGGCTCTGTGTGTGTGTGTGGCTCTGGGTGGGTGTGTGGCTCTGGGTGGGTGTGTGTGGCTCTGTGTGGCTCTGTGTGTGGCTCTGTGTGTGTGGCTCTGTGTGTGTGGCTCTGTGTGTGTGGCTCTGTGTGTGTGGCTCTGTGTGTGTGGCTCTGTGTGTGTGGCTCTGTGTGTGTGGCTCTGTGTGTGTGGCTCTGTGTGTGTGGCTCTGTGTGTGTGGCTCTGTGTGTGTGGCTCTGTGTGTGGCTCTGTGTGTGTGGCTCTGTGTGTGTGGCTCTGTGTGTGTGGCTCTGTGTGTGTGGTTCTGTGTGTGGCTCTGTGTGTGTGTGGCTCTGTGTGTGTGTGTGTGGCTCTGGGTGTGTGTGTGTGGCTCTGGGTGTGTGTGTGTGGCTCTGTGTGTGTGTGTGTGTGTGTGGCTCTGTGTGTGTGTGTGTGTGTGTGGCTCTGGGTGTGTGTGTGTGGCTCTGTGTGTGTGTGCCTCTGGGTGTGTGTGTGCCTCTGGGTGTGTGTGTGTGTGGCTCTGGGTGTGTGTGTGTGTGGCTCTGGGTGTGTGTGTGTGTGGCTCTGGGTGTGTGTGTGTGTGGCTCTGGGTGTGTGTGTGTGTGGCTCTGTGTGTGTGTGTGTGTGTGGCTCTGGGTGTGTGTGTGTGTGGCTCTGGGTGTGTGTGTGTGTGGCTCTGGGTGTGTGTGTGTGGCTCTGGGTGTGTGTGTGTGGCTCTGGGAGTGTGTGTGTGGCTCTCTGGGTGTGTGTGTGTGGCTCTGTGTGTGTGTGTGTGTGTGGCTCTGTGTGTGGCTCTGTGTGTGTGTGTGGGGCTCTGTGTGGGGCTCTGTGTGGGGCTCTGTGTGGGGCTCTGTGTGGGGCTCTGTGTGGGGCTCTGTGTGGGGCTCTGTGTGTGGCTCTGTGTGGGGCTCTGTGTGTGTGTGTGGCTCTGTGTGTGTGTGTGGCTCTGTGTGTGTGTGTGGCTCTGTGCGTGTGTGTGGCTCTGTGTGTGTGTGTGGCTCTGTGTGTGTGTGTGGCTCTGTGCGTGTGTGTGTGGCTCTGTATGTGTGTGTGGCTCTGTATGTGTGTGGGGCTCTGTGTGTGTGTGGGGCTCTGTTGGTGTGTGGGGCTGTGTGTGTGTGTGGGGGTCTGTGTGTTTTTGTGTGGCATTTGCCAGAGATTAAACTATTGGCATTGTAAATGACAATGCCATTTATTTATCTGTTTTCAAAACCAACACATAAATACAAACTTTGTCATTTACAATGCCAATAGCTCAAACTTTTCAAAAGGCGAAACCATTGCATTGTAAATGCTTGGTTCGAGGCATATGGGCTGCAGATGGTACATTTATGAATAGATCGCCATCTGGTGTTGGGCTCGGATGATTGCACTTTGTTTTTCTTCTGGAGAAGTCTTTGTCGTCATAGGTGACTCCTCCTCTCGGTGTTAGTGCGCATGGGCATCGGCTCCATCCTTAGATTGGTTTTTTCCGCCATCGGGTTCGGATGAGGATCGAAGCGCTCCGGACCGACTTCAACAAAGAAGGTTATAACCGGCGCGTATTCCTTTCCAAATCGACGGTATCGTTATCGAACGCGACTTCACTCCATACCGACGCGATTCGAAGGACGACGACTACGAGAAACTCGACGTAGTCCAGCCCGGGGTCCATGGAAAGGACTCCATTCAAAAAATGTCCAACGTGTGGTGCTAAGTTCCCACACAAGGACCTACACGAAGTGTGCAACCTCTGCTTGTCCCCTGAACACGAATCCAGGGACTGTGAGGCCTGTGCAGCGTTCTCGTCAAAGTCGACGATTAGAAACCGTCGAGCCCGAAGACACGAGGTATCGAGAATGCAGTCACAAGCAATCCCGGAGCTGTTCGAGGACCAGCAACCAGAAGAGGAGGAAGAAGAGGCCGACGAGGCGGGGTCAGAAGCGGACGAGTCCGACGTCGAGGAATTCGACGTCCAACAAACCGTGAGTGACGACGTCCCTTTACCGAAAAACAGACCCCGCACGGTGTCGACCCCGCCCTCGAGCCCGGTCAGACAACCGAAAAAAGTTTCCAACGCCCCGCCTTCGAGCCCGGCAACGAAACAGAAACCGAAACACTCGGTCCCCCATCATAGTGGTTCCGGTTCCGATAAACCAACCACATCGACACCGAAGCACCAAGTAAAGGAAAGCTCGAAGTCGAAGCAGTCCATGTCGACACCGAAGCACGCTTCGGCGCCGAAAACACCCTCGACACCAGGGACATCTTCGATACCGAAGAAGTCGGATCCGAACAAAACTTCGGCACCGAAAATACAAATGGACATTTCAAAGAAAAGACACCTTTCGGAACCGAAAACTGCGGTACCGACACAGGAACACGGAACGGATCCTAAACAAAAGACTTTGTTTATTGACCCAAAGACTGGCAAGGTAGTCACAGAGCTACCTAAAAAGAGGAAACATGAACATTTGGACGACAAGGCTCATCCAAAGAAGAGAACAATGGGGACGAATACAACTCCTCCCCCTTCTCCCAAACCTCACACACCATCTCCGCCTATTCCTCACAATAGGCCAGATATTCCTCCCACACGTCCATCTACACCTACAACAGATGGAGAAAGTGACACAGGGGAGGGGGGACACCCTGGGGATGATGAGGACACAATCCCAGAGGAGGCAGACCCATGGGAGGAGTATAATGTGGGATCAGGTAATGATACCGACCTTGAGTCATATCCCTCAAAACCTTCACCTCCTGATGACAATACTGGGTTTGCACAACTCATTACTAGAGCAGCAACATTTCATAAGGTAGACCTACATACAGAACCTCTAGTACAGGACTTCTTATTAGAGACACTACCTACTGCACAAAGAACATCAGGAACACTACCAATGCTAAAAGGCCTTCTCAGTCATACATCAGAGATATTCAAAGACCCAGTGAGGGCTAGGGTATTGAACCCAAGAATTGATAAAAAATATAGGGCAGCTCCAAAAGACCCAATATACATTAAGGGACAAATTCCTCTAGACTCACTAGTGGTCACAAACGCTCGCAAGAGAGCAAACTCTTTATCTACGGGAGAAGCGCCACCTCCTGACAAGGAGTCTAAACTAATAGATGCCTCTGGCAAGAGAGTAGCATCTCAAGCGGCAAACAGTTGGCGCATAGCTAATACGCAAGCACTGCTTGCAAGGTATGACAGAGCGCATTATGATGAGTTAGAAACACTCATCAAACATCTCCCTAAAGAACATCAAAAGAGAGCTGATCAACTTATACAAGAAGGGAAGTTAATTACTAACACTTCAATAAAGTGCGCCCTAGACGCGGCAGAAACTGCGGCAAGGTCGACAAATACAAGCATCATGCTAAGGAGACATGCATGGCTCAGAGTGTCAGGATTCAAACAAGAGGTACAAACCTCGTTACTTAATCAACCTTTTGATGGGAAAACACTTTTTGGCACAGGGACAGATGAGGCCCTAGAAAAAATGAAAAAGGATACAGAAACGGCTAAATCAATGGGAGCATTGCAGCAGCCGACACAAAGAGGTTCCTTTCGTAGATCCACCTATAGAGGAGGATCCAAAAGTACAGGTACAAACCAACAGCAAACCTCTTTTACACCTACATCACCCAGAGGTAATTCTAGAGGTGGATACAGGGGTAACAACAACAAGGGTAGAGGTCGCGGAAACAACAACAACCGCAACTCTCCAACCCCAAAACAGTGACTTCATAGAGCTTCCCCCAGACCATATAACACCGGTAGGGGGACGCCTATCACAGTTCCTACCTGTATGGGAAAACATCACATCAGACAAGTGGGTAAGACAAATTATCCAACATGGTTATTGCCTAGAACTCACAGCTACCCCACCAAACATCCCCCCCAAACAGCGTCCAATGAAACAAGATCACCTGACACTGTTAAAACAGGAAGTAATATCACTGCTAGAAAAGCATGCCATAGAGAAGGTTCCACAGCACCAACAGGGAACAGGAGTATACTCACTATACTTCCTAATCCCCAAAAAGGACGGGTCTCTAAGGCCAATACTGGACCTAAGACCTCTCAACGCATACATAAATTCGGAACATTTCCACATGGTCACGCTCCAACAAGTACTTCCTTTACTGAAGAAAGGGGACTTTCTTTCTACACTGGATCTAAAAGACGCTTACTTTCATATCCCTATTCACAAAGCCCACAGGAAATACCTCAGGTTTGTGGTAGAAGGACAACATTATCAGTTCAAAGTCCTCCCATTTGGTGTCACGACGGCACCAAGAGTGTTCACAAAATGCCTGGCAGTGGTAGCAGCTCACCTAAGAAGACAACAAATTCATGTCTTCCCATACTTGGACGACTGGCTAATAAAAGCCAGGTCGCAAGAGGAGTGTCTGCAACACACACAAAAGACAATTCAGCTACTACACCAGCTAGGGTTCACGGTGAACTACACAAAGTCACACCTACAACCAAACAAAGTTCAACAATATCTGGGGGCTACCATGGACACAGAAAAAGCCAAAGTGTACCCCAACCCAATAAGAGTCCAAGCAATGCTTACAATCATTCAGAGATTTCAGCCACAACACTCACTAACAGCAAGAGTGTTCATGCAGCTACTAGGCTTGATGTCATCCTGCATACTGCTAATACCATATGCAAAACTACAAATGCGTCCGCTACAAGAATGCTTAGCGACACAGTGGAATCAGGCTCAAGGACAGATTACGGATCTGGTGTTGGTAGACGACCGCACACACCGCTCTCTGAAGTGGTGGAACAGAACAAACATTACCAAGGGGCGGTCGTTCCTAGAGCCAATTCCACAGGTGACAATAACAGCAGACGCATCGCTCACCGGATGGGGAGCACATATGGACAAATACACAGTACAAGGAAGGTGGAGTGTGCAGGAAAAAACACTGCACATCAACTATCTAGAACTACTGGCAGTGTTTCTAGCATTGAAAGCCTTTCAGATACATGTTATCCACAAAGCAGTCCTGATCAGAACAGACAACATGACAGCAATGTATTATATTCAAAAACAGGGGGGGACGCACTCTCTCCAATTATCCAGACTGGCACAGGAGATTTGGAGATGGGCCATTCCTCAAAACATCTATCTGTTAGCCGAACACCTACCAGGAGTTCAAAACCAGATAGCAGACATCTTAAGCAGACAGTCGGAACAAATACACGAATGGGAACTGCACCAACAAATACTGCAGCCATTCTTCCAAAGATGGGGACAACCAGAGATAGACCTATTTGCCACTCATCAGAACGCAAAATGCCAAAGCTTCGCGTCCAGGTACCCACATCACCTGTCGCAGGGCAATGCGTTATGGATAAATTGGTCCAACAAATTTGCATACGCTTTTCCCCCTCTCCCACTAATCCCATTAGTGGTCAGGAAACTGCAACAACATTCAATGACCATGATACTAGTAGCACCCACGTGGGCAAGACAGCCGTGGTTCACCACGCTCCTGCAACTCTCACAAGTGCCACATCAAAAGCTACGAATTCTACCCATGCACCTTACACAGAACCATGGAGAGATAATGCACCCAGATCCAACTCAATTGAACTTAGCGATCTGGCTCCTGAAATCCTAGAATTTGGGTACTTAGATCTCCCCCCAAATTGCATGGAAATAATTAAACAAGCGAGACGTCCAACCACCAGAGCATGCTATGCAGCTAAGTGGAAGAGGTTTGCTATACACTGCACTAATAACAATATCAACCCTCTAGACGTATCAACAAGGGAGATTATTTGCTACTTGTTACACTTACAGCAATGTAATCTAGCGTACACATCTATCAGAGTACATCTAGCAGCTATAGCAGCATACCTACAAAACAGGCAGCGCATATCACTGTTCAGAGTACCAGCGATAAAAGCATTCATGGAAGGTCTTAAAAGAGTCATTCCACCAAGAATACCACCTGCCCCAGTCTGGAACCTCAACGTAGTACTCACCAGACTAATGGGGCCACCCTTCGAACCTATGCATAGGTGCGAAATACAATTCCTTACATGGAAGGTGGCATTCCTTATAGCCATTACCTCACTCAGAAGGGTAAGCGAGTTACAGGCATTAACAATACAAGAACCATTCCTACAGATACACCAGAATAAAGTGGTTCTTAGAACAAACCCAAAGTTCTTGCCTAAAGTAATTTCAGCATTCCACATCAATCAGCCAGTGGAATTACCAGTCTTCTTTCCAAAGCCACAGACGGTGGCAGAAAGGGCTCTACATACACTAGATGTTAAAAGAGCCATTTCATACTACATAGAAAGAACACAAGGCTTCAGGAAAACTAAACAACTATTTGTAGCATTTTCCCCAACACATAAGGGCAATCCTATCTCTAAAGCAGGCATCGCAAGATGGATTGTAAGATGCATACAAATATGTTACATTAAAGCAAAGAGAACATTAACTGTTCCTCCTAGAGCTCATTCCACAAGAAAACTAGGAGCATCTATGGCATTCTTAGGGAACATTCCCCTAGATGACATATGTAGAGCAGCAACTTGGTCTACACCACATACATTCACAAAGCACTACTGTGTTGATGTACAGGCTGCACAACAAGCCAGAGTGGGCCAAGCTGTATTAAAAACTCTATTTCAGACAGTTGCGACAGACACTGGTGACCACCGCTAGGGAGGTAACTGCTGTACAATCTATTCATAAATGTACCATCTGCAGCCCATATGCCTCGAACGGAATATGCTACTTACCAGTATGCATCTGTTCTTGGCATAGAGGGCTGCAGAGTGGTACATGCCCTCCCTGCCTCCCCGGAAACCTGTGTCTGTCCCAACATTATCTTATTTAGATACATTTACATGGGCATATCTTTATGTACTACACTACACTACTCCATCTAACCCTACTATGGCAAAACAATCTAAGGATGGAGCCGATGCCCATGCGCACTAACACCGAGAGGAGGAGTCACCTATGACGACAAAGACTTCTCCAGAAGAAAAACAAAGTGCAATCATCCGAGCCCAACACCAGATGGCGATCTATTCATAAATGTACCACTCTGCAGCCCTCTATGCCAAGAACAGATGCATACTGGTAAGTAGCATATTCCTTCTTTTCAGTCAGCTTTGGTGAAGTCTGCCGCGTGTTTATTTTCGCATCTCGCTTTCACTTAAAGTAATAGCGGGATGCGAAAGTAAACACGCGGCTGACTGTGCAGGTACCGTGCTTGTTGTCCTGGTGGGAACCCATTTAATTAGCGCAGGATGGTATTGGATTTTAGCTTGTCGCGCATATTGTTTTCCAGCTGCACTGGAGATTGACAAGTTTCTAATAGCCTGACCCTGTTCTGTAAATCAGCAGTCAATCATGCATGGGGGAAAAAAAACAATGCCACGCACAGAAACTTCTTCGACGGGACGTTGACTCTGGTAACATTGAAGTTAGTGGGACCTCGTGCGCACTGCTCCTTTCATTCTCGTTCCTAACGCGCTTGTTGCCCTGGTGGGAGCCCATTTAATTAGCGCTGGACGGTATTGGATTATAGCTTATCGCGCATATAGTTTTCCAGCTGCACTGGAGATTGACAAGTTTCTAATAGCCTGACCCTGTTATGTAGATCAGCAGTAAATCACGCATGGGGGGAAAAACCAATGCCATGCACAGAAACCTCTTCGACTGGACTTTGACTCTGGTAACATTGAAGCTAGTGGGACCTCCCGCGCACTGCTCCTTTAATTTTCATTCCCACAGCACCAAATGCTTATTAAACAGTGTCATACGGCTGCAAGCAGAAAAAGTGTTTTTCTTCACTTCGCGCCAACACAATCCGTCATTCCCTACAGCGGCCAAATAGGCCTACGATATGTGCAACTGTAATAATGCGCTCTGCCCCTTTAAGTGCGGGTATAGGTAGTCGGCCATTATTGTGACAGTTGCTCGACGTTAGGAGGAACACTATCTGGGGAGTAAAAGAGGGTCGCTGCATACGGTTACAGAAACAGATTGCTAAAACTGCGTAGATGCCAGTTACTCCGCTGGGCATCTGTAGTCAATACCAGTTTACTTCATCGATGTTCAAGGGCTGCGTTTTTCCAATCCTTACCCAACCTGCTTACGAGCTGTCACTATTGCCCAGATATTGAATCTGGCAATACCGTAAATAGTGTAAAAACACAACATGGCTACTTGTGCATGCATTTGTTTTAACGGCAGCATTGGTTTCAGTCAGACGTGCATAAGCATATTTAATGACTATACATAAAGGTGGGTGTCATCAGTGTCACAACCCACCTCAGCTTCTTCTGGCCTCTTTTTATTGGTCATCAACGTCACAACCCACCCCAGCTTCTTCTGGCCTCTTTTTATTGGTCATCAACGTCACAACCCAGCCTCTTCTGCCCTCTCTTTAAACCGATCATGCTGGAAAGAGTCGGAGAAGTACTATTGCTTGTTCGGGAGAGGGGGCTGGGGGTGATTGCTGATTTACAATTTCCCCTTCTTTATGAAAATCAGCAGTGGTATGAAAGCTGGCACAGTATTTCAGGATTGCTTCTGAGAAAGTCACCCGATTTGTTTTAAATCTGCCATTCTGCGCACTGGTCCCAGAAAAGTAAACAGTAGTAAAACATTTTCCACCTGATGGGTATCCTTTGGTGTCTGGCAATGAGATGTAAATGGAGACATTTACGCCATAAACAGCTTTGTGAATCCAGGCCTATGTGTTTTCCATGGCCTATAGAAACGGTCTAGCATATTTATTTGCACTTTTACCCAGGATGTAGCTTATTTTTCTGCCCTTTTATTAACTTAATTATGCTCGAGCACTTTCCAAGTGATTTGCAGTTATCTTTGCCACTTTGCAAAGATATTACTTTACATTTTCGAAATTTAGCCCGCTGAAACAAAAACAAGCATTTACAATGCAACGGTCTCGCCTTTGCAAAAGTTAGAGCTATTGGCATTGTAAATGACACATTTTGTATGTATGTGTTGGTTTTGAAAACAGATAAATAAATGGCATTGTCATTTACAATGCCAACAGCTTACTCTCTTGCAAATGCAAGACCTATTGCATTTACACACACACACACACCCCCACCCCCACACAGCAACACACACACAGCAACACACAGCAATACACACACACACACAGCAACACACACACACACACACATATATAGATAGGGAGGGGCTGGGGACAAAAAGGCAGACAGTGGAGGATGTGTGGATGAAGAAACATGGATGTGGGCAAGAAAACTAGGGAGTCAGCGGTTGTAGAATGCAAAATTAAGAAGGGGGAACACAAGTAACATGTCCATGTACCGGGGGGGTCAAACACGAAGAGGAAGGAAGCCTACAAATGGTAAGCAATGGGCATCCTTTGGGACCACTATTAGAAAACAAAAGGTCTCAAAGGAACAGCGAGACTTAAAAAATGAGAACAAGAGATTTTCATGTTTGGAACAAAGCATAAAAATAAGCTGTTTGAGGTGTTAATGCACTAGCTAAACATGGTGACTTCTGAGCTTTGATTATCAGAAAGGTAAAAATACAGGCAAATATTTTCAAAGTATCAAGGAAGAAATAACAGATCACAAAGGGACAATTCATAAATGCACCTTTGAAAACGTATTGAAATGAACTCACAACAAAGTCAACACAGCTTTGATGGGGGCACGTTTGCCTTGGAAGGTATCCCCTTATAATTTCACACCTGTGTGCAGCAGCGTGAGTAATTTTGCCTAAATGATGATATACTAGATTGAGTTATCCATTTTCTTGCAATTATAAAGCATTACCTACGATTAATAAAAGCTGTCAACCTTTAAACGCGGGATACAAGGTTCTGACGACGAAGCAGAATAGACGCCACCTGGAATCGTGCAATTTATCTTTTTTTATAAACTGTGTAGTACAGCAATTATAGAATTAAAAAGTCTTCAAATTAGAGCGTGTGTATTGTTAGTGTGAAATGCCACGTGCCGACTACTGCTTTCCTTTGCAGGAAGTCCTCTGGACTATGTCAGCGCAGGAAAGTAAAGTCTAAATGCGTTAAGGGGTGGGTTTATTGCTTAAACGTCTGCAATGAGAGACCTGATCACGGGGGGGAGGGGGACCTAACTTTTTGCCTCGAACTTTCTAAATATCCATAACCTTTAGAAAAGTGGTAACAATTGTGATTTTGCTCCATCCGATTGTATGCAAAAGGAAAATCGCTTTTCTCCACTGTAACATGCAAATATGAAAGTGTGCAAAATTGATTTGTTCAATCTTTTCTGTCCTGAAGCTAAACTGTGTGCAATACGCCACGACTTACATCCATCATCAGAGTATGTAAACTTCTTCAGCAAACGAATCTCTTTGATGGGCTTGCAACAGGTAGACTGTACAAGCTCCTTTTTTCAGACCGCAAACGTCATTTCCACCTGTCAGATATGCGAAGTTGGTACATCTCGACTAAACCTGGGTTTTTTCTTAAGGTTTGTCAAGGAATGAGTGGCAATTCTTATAGGTAACGTAAGCTACAAGTAGCAGTACAAAGAACAAGCAAACATACAAATGATAACAAACAAGTACACACCCTGCCAATGATAACGAGGGATTGTCTACCTGAACATTCTACTGAAGTTTACTTTTGATTTCTCTTTCACAGGGTAACTTTTCAATGCAGTATTGCCCCCACCACTACTATTAGCTATTATCATATTATCATTATTATTCGTATTAATAAAAGTAACAAAAATAGTTATTGGTGTAAATTATTTTAAAAAATGACGAGAATAACATTATAATAATTAGGTATAATACTTAGTAACTATATGTGAATAATAATAGTAACCCCACTGCAAAGAAAGCGCTTGTGTCCTGCGTAGGCGCCACACTGCAGGGCCGGCCCGATTCGAAAAGGTAAAGTTTGAAGTCCAACTTTACAAGTTTTGGTTTCAGAAAGGGCATTAAATGTCCTTTGTGAATACATAAAGTCGTAAAGTTAAACTTTCGTCTAACTTTACCTTTGTGAATCGGGTCTAGTATCTTCTGGGTGGAGGTTAAGTATGTGGTGTAGGGACCCCTCATTACAAAGCTGAACTGGTACAAACCCGCCAGGCATCGATCACCGGAACAGCGTGTCCTTCCGCGACCTCCCCTTCCGCTGCTCCTCCGGTGAGGTCACGTGCTTCCTATGAATCAAACCTGGCGCATTTTTCCACGAAGGGCACCTTAGGGAGAAGCCGGAACTGGGGAAGCAGCAGATGGATGAAGTCTCTGAGAGGCAGCCTCCCCGGGGCCGATCGCTAGGTGCTTTTGAACCCCCAAAATGGTCGAAAGCACATCTCTAAGGCTCTGTACGTTTCTTTTTTGTTTGTTTATTGTTTATTTTAGCTGTAGTTAACTCTTCTCCTGCAGAAGCTTGAGGCAGAAGCAAAGCTGGTCGCAACTTTTTAAATGGCTGTAAAGATCCCGTACGGAAGAGATTAACATGCGAAGGCTAAAATGTGCTGCCTGCGGCATGTGTCTAGAATGAGATCTTTATAATTATAAGCAACCAAGGTATTAACTCCCGGCGCCGAGACCAAAGTGGGCGAGGCCTATGCACTTGATCCAACCAATGGCAATCAGAAGCAGATACACCGTAACCAGTCACAGAGACCGACGGCACTTTGTGTCGCTATCCCCAGCCAACCACAACAGGTCAGGGCTCTTACAACACCCAATGAAAAGAAACGTAACACTGTCATTTTACAGTATGCGTACCTTTCATACCGTGTCTGCTAGTCGAACGTCTTAAAGAGAGGAAGGACTCTGGTTTCTTCGTTTTTTCTAACAGAAGAAATACCAGAAGCAGGAAGCACCTCTAGAAGTACCATGACTTCCTCAGAGCTGAGATTAACAAGCGCTGCAATTTGTCTCTAAGCCCTGTCCTTTTGCGATTGGGGGGCGTGTTTGACTTCCTTTTTAGGCTGCAAACAACAGTCAAAAACACGCCCCCCAGTCTGAAAAGGAATGGGCTTAAAGACAAATGGTTTTTATTTGGATCTACGCCCCGTCCTTTTTAGACTGGGGCGTGTTTTTGACTGTTGTTTACAGCCGAGAAAGAAAGTAAACCCTCCCCCCCTAATCCGAAAAGGATGGGGCTTAGGTACAAAGAATGACATCACTTGGACCTCTTCTCCAATGGCTGGCCACCATTTAGGAGGCCAGCCAATGGAGAAGAGGGGTGGGGCTTAACCTCACTACTCCAAGACATAAAATCTTGCGAGTGCGTACCCGACGCCACCCGAGACCTAAAAACCTAGCTAGAACACGCCTTTTATTAAGTTAAAGCCATTTGCTTTGCTATACAATACCATTAGCAAAGCAAATGGCTTTAACTTAAAGGCGAGACCTATTGCATTTTTAATGCTTGTTAATGCTTGTTATCGAGTACTTCCAGTATCCTTTACCTACACCCATTCCTCATAGATTCAGTTGTTACCCATCGTCCTTTAGTCGATCAGCATATTTTCTAAGAATGAGAGCAGGGAGCAAAGTGATGCCTCTTGCAGTGCAGGAAATGGCTTAGAGGGTTTATGCAAATGCTGCAGAGATCTGTGAAGGGGCAATTTTAGAGCAATAAACGGGGGGAGATCTAGTCTAACCACCAGAGGAGCTGACTTTGGAATTTAGGAAGCGGAAAAGGAGGCACAGTGAAATAAATAGTGGTGCGCGATTTGTGTAATTACGTAGAAAAAAATAGCGAAATTATGTGAAATGCAAATCTGTTATTTAGCACTATATTTGGGTGTAAAATGCGCAAGGGGCACATTATATGCTCAAAAAATGCAAAAAAGAAAGCAATGTGAATAACAGCTGCTTGCGGTCTGTGGGTTCCAAGAGTTAGAGGTATGTTTTATTGTGAATGGCATGTATGAGGTACATTTTTACTAAAAAATGGTGGAGTTATTATGCTAAGAGGCGTAATGTTGTAATTTACCATAACAACCTATTCTAAAAGTCCCAAAATTACATCAACTATGCCAACGAAGTTTAAAATGTGCCCAGGCCTAAAAAGTAATTGCTTAGGATTACACAATTTGGTCAAGTGGAGAAGCTGAAATTGATCCAAGCTTCCTGGTTTCATCTTCTGCAATTCAGCCATTAGATGAGTCTGTCTTTCTCTCTCCCTTTTGTGTTGAATGAATTGAGGAGTTGCGCGAGGGCATTGAGTTAAGTGAATACTGCCATTACCCAAAAGACAAGTCTGAGAGGCACCTGGAGGTCAGCTGCAGACTTTGACTCCGCGCCCACAGTCCGCAGGCTTTATGCATTTGTAATTAACCCCGAGGGGGCAGGGGCTGCAGTTCCTGTGAGCTGATCTTCAAGGCCGAGTAGAGTGCTCTGAAAGCGCTATAATGTTAATCATGTCCCAAAAACACTAGCATAACGTCCTTCTCCGAGCACTTTCGCACCACTCTGCAGGTTTCCACTGCCAGCCCATCCGCTGGGTCGAGGCGAGGGGGTGCGCGACTCAGTTGGGAGCCTTAACAGCAGAGGTCACATGAAGGACCGGGTCGTTCTTGGCTCAGTAATCCAAGAGGACCTCGAGCGGGCCCGGGCTACCATTTCCGCGGTGGGCTGGCGCCTCTGGAGGCTGGTTTTCTCAGGGCAGGGCTGTTCCTAGCACCCTTGTCACTTACTTCAGCTTCCATGATAATTACAGGGGAGAGGGAGAGAACGAGAACGCAGGGCTGCATTGAACATCTTGCCAGGGCTGCTTTAAGCTGCCAGACCAGCCTGACCTCGATCTGAGCCAGAGCCACGCATGTGAGATCCACCCACCTTTAGATAGTCACGTGTAATTTACTCCTCAGTCATATCGGAAGCTGGCACAACTACCCCAAGCTGTGCCAATCCAGCCTCACGTTATATTTTGAGTCCCGACCTTTTCTTTTTCAAGTAATTGTTTTCAAGTGTCATTCCTTAGATTTAACGAAAGCAACTCTTGACTACAACTCCCAGAATACACTTTGTTTCCAAATTAAATCCCAGGACTCCAATACATAGTGTACTAATGAAATGAAGACCTAAGGCAACCCTATGTAACATGAAGCCCGGATAGCTGCAGATTTTTCTTCCTTCCGAAATTGATAAGAAGTACCAAGTGGAATACATGACAAAGTTGGTAACTTAAAGCACGATTTTGAGAAAGTGCCATCTTTCTTGCATGGTATGCTCCCACTTTTTGCTGAATGACTGATGTACTTTGACTGAGTGTGCCCTGTGTTCCTGCCAACCAGGTGCTCAGGGCCTATGTTCCTTCCCTAAAACTTTTTAGAAACCTAAACCTTGGCATATCTGGCCACAGGTCAGCCCCTGTTAAATGGTACCCAGGGCACTGTGACCAGAGAAGACCCCTAAGGGCTGCAGCACTTATTGTGCTACCCTCAGGGGGGCTGCACCTTAACACACACACACTGCCTTTGCCGGCTGAGTGACTTGGTGCAGAACTAAACAGAGAGTCGACATGGCACACATCCCTGTGTGCCATGCCCACAACCCACTGCCCTGGCATACATCAGTCACCCCTCTAGCTGGGTGCACTATGCCAGTGGTGTGGGCACAGGTGTTTGAGCCCTGTCCTACAGTACCCAGGACCATTCCTGGGCAATGTGAGTGATGCCATTAAGAGTATATGGTGCTGGGAGATTGTCATCACAAACTCCACAGCACCATAATGGCTACACTGAAGACTGACAAGTTTGATATCCAACTTCTCAGCACATTAAACCCACACTGATGCCAGTGTGGGATTTAATGTAAAATGCACTGCAGAGGGCCTCTTAGAGATGCCCCCTGAAACCTAACCTGCAATCCACGTCTTGTCTGAGAGTCTGCCACACAGCAGACATGTTGCTGGACCCCTAGGTAGAGAGCCCTCCACTCTCCTGGGCCTGCAACAATGCACATCTTGGGCAAGGTGCTAGGTCTCCTCCCCCAGGATGAGCCGGGGAAGCTTCAAAGGCATGCTGCCTTTGTGAGCTTCTCCAGGCCACTTGCTGTACTCAGCAACTGACCCCCACCGGTACCGGTTCTGATCCCCACTCTGGCAGGAGGACTGGCGGAAAACCCTACGTGAGGAAAGGAGGTGTGCCAGCCTGGCCAACTCCACCCCTCAGGTGGGAGAGGCGAGGTGAAGCACAACTCCGGGCTCTGGCCATCTTGAGGATGGGAAGCCCTGCCCAATCAGAGATAGGCTCCTGCCCCTCTCCCAGAGGAGAGGAGCAGGATAGGGGATGTTCTCAACCCAGGACAGGGACCTATTAGTCCCTGCCCTTACCCTACCTGTAACGCCCCTAAATTTAGTATTTAGGGACACCCTGAACCTTCCTTCCTCAGATCACGATTCAAAAACAAGAAAGAAGATCAAGAAGAAGACTTGCTGTGCAGCTGCTAACAAAAGGACGGCACCAACTGACTTGGCCCCAGCCCTGCAGGCCTGTTGATCCTTGATCCAGCTAAATACCGGCGTCTCCTGCGGACAGCAACCTTGAAAACCCCGAAGGACCTGCCTGCCTTGAACCTCTTAAAGACTGAGAATCCCATGAGCAGTGGTTCTGATCAAACAGCAAGACCCCTGGTGCCAGCCAGGAATCGCGAAATCAGCCAACTCTGCACCCGCCGAGCCTGGCCTGCGCCTGAGTGGACAAAGTCCCTAAGGATGTCCCCCCAGCGATTGTGACCTGGAATCCAGTGCCCAAGGACCCTCCTCGACGACCCAGACGACGCCTGCAGCCTCACAGCAAGGGACCCCACCAACCGCGACCAGCAGAGCAGAGGGTAAGATTTCCCGACTTCAAAAGACACCCCAGCGCCCCGCGGCCCCCTGTGCCCAACACCTGGGTGCCTACCTGTCATCCAAGATCCAACTTACCCCTCGAAGTGTTGGTCGCTTCTGAAGAATCTCCGTCCCCGAGCCTGCAGCTTTTGTTTACCTTCCAAGTTCTCCATTTAATAACATTGAGCGCCTGACTGATCAAAAGCACCCTGCACTCAGCCACCCGAGTGCCCCTGGCAGTGCAACCTTGGTCCTAACCTACTTCCCCATTTGCCCTGAGCAAGTGACCAGGAGCCCAGCTCCCACAGCCGCGTGGCCTGCTTGCCAGCAGCCACCAACCTAAGGCCCCCTGCCTCTCATTGGATAACATTGGGCCTAACTACCTCTGCACCCGGCTGCCCCTGTGCCACTGAGGGTGTACCAACGGTACCTACCTGACCCTGGGAGACCCCCGAGTCTGTGCCCAGAAACATAACTCTGCCAGTCGAGTACTTAGCCAAAAGCCGATAACTCACTTTTCTTCCATAGGGTAACATTGACTGGTTTGACTTGGAAATTCTTCTAAGTATGGACTTTCGGAACTTTAAAATATTCATCTAAAATCAGCTGAACAACAAATTCCGATTTACTCACCTGTTATCAGGAGACAACCCAGTGCTGCATCTTTTAGCCCAGCACTGACCCTGAAATGTAATTTTAACCGTATTTACCAGTAACCTATTTTTTTTTTATTTGCAAGGTTTATATAGCGCTTGCTAGACCCAGAGGTATCAGAGCGCTTTACATGAGGATCAGAGCATTACAGGTTACATAATTACATCAATTACAGGCTTCAAGTAAAGACATAGGAGAAAACAAAAACATGAGATGCGGGGGAGAGAAAGAAACACAACGGGCGACGAGGAAAACAATGTCAGATGTCCGGCTGGGTAGGTGTCGGCCGAGGGGGTGAACCAAAGCCAAGACTCTTCTACAGCTGCATAGGACAGCTCCACCGTGTATCGGCCAAGGTTGCTCGGGCTCCGAGAGAAAGTACAAACATTTATGGTATCTGCTATGGGGGCATCGTCAAAGTTACATGAAAAGGCACCAGTCCTGGTGTTACTGGGAAGAGTCGTTCGCTACGTTCTCCTGCACGCCCCCGGACAAAAGTGGTGAGAGAAGAGGTGGCTGGGACAGATTAGAAGGTCGGCAGATTGTAGGGCAACCCATCATTCCTACCTTCAAACCTCTTGGCGGGGGTAAAGCTGAAGAGGAGTTGTGCATAGAGATCTGTTCCTCAACAGACTTTAGTCCTCTATAGTCCCCCACAGATGCGTCCTCTTGTGCTGGGCCGTGAGTTGCCCCTCTGGTTTGTGACCGTACGGATGATTATGGTTTATTGGTGGCTATTTGTTGGGTGGGAACAAAGACTGTGGCGTAGGTCATGCAGGGGCGACCATCTTAAGGTGGCGTGGTTCTGTGCGTGCCAGCGAGATGTTCTGGGGTCTTATCTCCTAGTGCCAGGATAGGAGTGCTTCACAAGTGTGGCTCTTCGGGCGTTGCTCCCCCGAGCCAGAAGTGCCTTCATTTCTTCAAAAAAGACACCCCAGATCGGGCGCCATCTTAGGGTCAGGCGCGGCTTCCCCGTTGCAGCCTTACTCAGGGCCTAGCTTTCCCTGCCCCACAGGATCATATTTTAGCATAGGATGTCCCCTCTGGGCTGCCTCCACTCTCACTGCCTCCACCGCCTCTGGGCCAAAAAAGACACCCCAGATCGGGCGTCATCTTAGGGTCAGGCGCAGCCTCCCAGTGGCAGCCTTGTGGAAAAGTAAATTTTGCCATGTTCTGTGTCCCTACGTGTTCCCCATCTTATGTTATATGTGCATGATTAATATGCAATATGTATTCCCCATGATCGATTAAAGACGCAATTACAGTTGTGTCCATCTCTAGTATGCCAGTTTTCAGTTCTCGTTAAAGCTACGAGTACTAGGCCTATGTAAAGTTATGTTGCCACATTTTACAGTGTGCACGTTAATTCATTGAAAAGTCTCAGTTTCTAGGCCTCAAAAGGGCCCGGACACCAGATTCAGCTCCTGTCTCCTGAACCCTCGCTGAGGAGCGATACAGCCCCCACCTGTATCCCTGACCCTTCACTTACTTCCTGCCTCACCGTGCCCGGCTCGGCCTGGCTCTGCCTGCCAGTCTGCCAAGAGTATGTTATGATTCTAGTTATCAGTCCAGCCCTCCTTCTCTGCATTCCTAAGCTACTGAATCGCATCAATAGTTTCCGTCACAGTCTAGCCTTTACGTCTCCATGTAAGAGAAATACTGTATTAATGGTCATTTAATATTCCTCAACACGCACTACATGTAGAATAATGCATGCACCAGTCTTAGAGTCTGTTAGCCTTTACCCTGATAACTTTTGGATTCTATCAACATGTTCTCTAAACATCAGATACTAGATAGTGTTTAGGTACATGTCGCTCTGACACTCCAGACTTTCGTCTCTCCTTCTAGCGCAGAAGTCATAGCCCCCAGTTTCTCCCTAGTAACACGTCATTGCCAGCTTGCGCGCACCACTAGGTTAGAGGTCCCGGCTCCTTAGGTAGCCCCCTCCATGTTTCCGCCCCATTTGTGACATATTCCGTTACGTTTACATCACATGTCTATGTATACGCCCTGTTCACGCCTCTTGTTACACCTACTTTCTGCCTTATCTTTCGCGACTGCTACAGGCCCTGCCCACTGCTACGCCTATTGTATTGAATACCATGTATTTTGTTTAAGTATATATACTTGTGCACTGTTATTAAAAGTTGCCATTCCCATTCCTTTGTCCCTGCCCTGTGCAGCGCTGCCATCCTATTCCCGTGCAGGTTGTCCTGTTCCTGTCCTTTATGCTGTATTAAACCTGCAAACTCCAGTTACCTCGAATCTTGACTCTTATTTATTGAGCTATCTGTTATTGTATATCCAGTCAAAAATAGAGGTATTATTTATTTATTTACCACTTAATGGCGCCCGAACAGGGACTTGCCCTTTCCCCACGCGCCGGAGAAGCCACGCAGGCCCCCTGATCCTCTGCAGCCGTGACGGAACCATACCGTGCACGTGCAGATATTTCTGCTTCAAGTATCCCTCAGGCCCACGGAGGAGACGGAGGTTGCGGTCCAGCATCCAGACGAGGCGGTGGAGGAACGCGGCGAGTCCCGACCAGAGCCCAAGCCGAGAGTCCAAGGTCCGAGGTATCCGGAGGCCCACCCGTAACAGAAGTCCGAAGTTTGTCCGTCCGTCGTCGTAGCAGTCCAGTCCAGTCCGAGGCCTTCCGTTCTTGCTGCCCGGTGAGTACCGTTGCTGGGGTAGTATCTAGACAGGGTCAATTGCATTGTCTCTGGTCCGTGGGTTTGGGTACACAGATCCAACACGAAGTGTCCACTTAGGTGGATGCGGGTCCTGACGTGTCTCTTTATGAGACCGGTAAGTTTCGTACTGTTTCAGCAGTGCATCTAGTAATTCTAGTAAAGTTCTAGTCTCGAGAAATTCATGTGTTTCTGTTCTCAAGTATTCCACGTAATGTTTCTGTTCGAAGTGTTATTTTAAATGTCATTTCAATGTGTTTTTAATGTCGTGGTATGAAAGTGGTGTATCTTCAGTAATTATCGTGTTCATTGTGTATCGTATTGTGTCTAGATTACAGTTCAGTCATGCCTCTGTTCTCAAAATTACGTCAGTTAAGAACTAGAAAAGGTCTGTTAGAAGAAGCAGTTCCTGTCCCGCCTAGGGACAGTCCAGGTCATTTTATGTATCAAAAGCATGGCATAAGTGCCATATTATATCTAGACTTATGGGTCGAGTACACTAAGGAATTAGAAGAGAAATATAGATGGCCCGTATCGGGTACATGGGATGCAGAGTGCATCATGCGAGTAGAAGAAGCATTATGGAAAAAGAAAGCCAGACAGTCACAGAAAGATGCCATCGAGTTATGGCGCAAAGAATCTCATAAAAGAACCGAAAAAGAAATCAGAAAGTCAGAATTAAGTAGAGAATCCTCAGAAAGAGCCCAAGAAAGGGAATTAATCGAAATAGGTGAACGAGTTAAAACCGAACAGTCAGACAGACAGAGGAATGCCCTTATTAAGGGTATGTACCCTCTTCTTGCCGAGGGCTTGCCAAAAGCAACCCCGGAGGCATCCAGTAATCTTCCGCCACCCTTAGTTCCGACCAAGCTACGTCACAAACCGACCGCAGCTGATATTTTTCTCTCGTCCTATTTGGACGACACAGTCCCAGAATATGCAAATCCTGTTCCACCAGCTCCTGTAAATAATGTAAATCCTGCTCCTCCAGTCACCGGGGCACCTGTTACAGCACCTGTTACGGTACCCCCGGTCCAGCCTACATTACAAGTACCCGCTACACTTGTCACTCTGCCAGCACGAAGAGTATCAGTCGACGATTCCAGTTTAGGGGCCGCGGGAGGAGGTCCTCCGGGTACCCCGCCGCCACACAAACGTGTAACGTCAGTCGAGTTACATGAACGTGCGTTACAGCGCACGCCCAAACATCAGTCTGTTGCAGATATCAGACGAGCTCTTACCGAATGCCGTTATGATCCGGTCCCAGGTGATGATAGTATGGTTATATATTCATTACGTGTAAGACGGGTGACCGAGTATTTGGACACCCTACCGAATATGAAAGAAGATCTAGACAGAATGTATCGTTTCATTCGTACAGGACAAGATCCAGAAAGTATTGGTGAAGTCATGTCTCTCAGGAAAGCTGAGATCCAGTTCATGTTATTAAAGTTTCTGATCAATTGTTTAATACGGGAACAAGATTCCCCGACTAAAGATCCGACCGAAATGAAAGTTCTGACAAGGTGGAGTGATAATATAGCCGAGGGCAAGCACAAGACACTCAATAGTATAGAGAGTATGCACAAAAAAACCGTAAAGAAATAATAAGGTTACACGAACAACGTAAAGAAGCACAAGTAAGCGAGAAAGAAAATGACTCTCCTACTGAAGAGGTAGACGACGAGAATACCGCCAGAATAGCGTATGTAGGTAAATCTAGATTTCCAGACCGACATTTACGCCTAGAACACAAGAAAACTGTTCCTCTTCCAGCACCAGAACAAGGTTCTCTAGAACAAGTATTTCAAGCTACCGATCAAATTCTGAAATCACGAATCGGTTATAGTGAGTTAAGTACCATGCATGAACAAAAACTAGCCCGATCAGCAGTCCGATGGATTACTGATTCTACCACTTTTCCAGACGAAATAGTGGCACAAATGTTTCTGAAACTGCCCCCAGCCGAGCAGCGACTGGTGGGTATGTATATGATCCAGCATCTCATTACACTGTATGAGGATCAACATTCTGATCCAGGCCCGTTACATGATATCCTGAACGAGTTACTCCAGTATAGATGGAAAGGTTTAGGTACCGATTTAATTAGTACCATTCTAGAACAGCGCTACAAATATAGAACGTTCCTAAATCCGCATTTTGTTCACGTCTCACCTCCAGAAAGTAAACCCTTTTACATAGACAGACAGCATCCGTTACGAGAAGTACACCCAGTTAGGACAGCAGGTGGTGAGATGCAACGAGTATTTGTTTACACCCCAGTTACCAAGATGGAACTCTTAGAAATGAAGAAGTTAATTCCCTGTCACGATAAAGATCCAGCAGGGTTCCACCGTGAATTAAAAGACATGCTCCGTATGGGAGAATACACGTATCCAGATATAATTAAAATGTTAAAGGTCCTGTTGCCTGCGGGCATATACGAAAAACTCAAGGAAAAGGATTGGGAGGTGGGAGAGAAAAAGATTGATTGGACAGCTCTAGAAGCTGAAGATAAGATACGAGTACCAGGTACCGGTCTTGGAGACAAATGTAAAGAATTACCTGAACTGTTAATACAAGTTTTGCCTAGATTATTAGCAACTAAAAAGGAAGACTGGGATGCAATCTCAGCCTGTAAACAGAAACCAGACGAAGATACTAGTGATTTCTATTCTAGATTCGAGAAATGTTTTAGCATCAACAGTGGTTTGAAGACGAGTAGTGAGTCATACCCTCATCTTTTTGTTACTAAATTAGTCGAGAATTCAAGTCCACAAGTTAAAAATCGAGTTTTGAAAGTCGAGAGTACCTGGCAAGCTAATACTCCGTCCCAAATGCTCCAGATGCTCCAGTATCACCAGAATAGAATCAGAGAAGAGCAAGAACACGAGAGAAGACGTATGAAAGACACGAAAATGAAAGTACTAGTTGCACAAACTGTTCCACAAGACAGTCAGAAGAGGGGTCCGAATCAAGCCAGTCATCCTGCAGTTCCCGTTAAAGGGACATGCAATTATTGTAAACAGCCAGGTCATTTTATAAACGAGTGTGCAGTTCTGAAACACAACATAGCCACTGGTAAGACTAAAGAAAGACCACGTCCGCCTAGACAAGAACAAGTTTCGCAGACTTCTCAGCCACAGAATGCACAACAGACAGTTACAGCACCGCAGCCTATCGCTGCAACACAGCATGTCACACAGCAGATGTACCAGTATGCACAATCCGAGTATCCAGAGTACCAGCCGTATTCATGAAACTGCCTAGAGAGGGAGGTAGGCTTGCCTCTCATCGAGATTCCTGTAGATCAAGAGGGTCCCTATGTTCACAGTCAAGTATTAGGGAAAGACAGAAAGTTTTTGATTGATACAGGGGCAAGTAGGACGACTATTAGTCATGACGAGGTTCCAGGGGCTCCGCTCTCAGGCTCTAGAAATGTTTCCCTTGGATTTTCAGGAAAGCCAATAGTTAACGAGATTTCCAAACCAGTTACTCTAGAAGTAGGTCCATTGTCCCGAACTACTGATCTATTACTTACGAAGTCATGTCCAGAAAATTTGTTAGGCATCAAGACATTGAAAGAATTAGGTGCAGTTATTTGTTGTTCCCCAGAGGGAATACGTTTGTTTTTACGTGACTTCAAGGGTCACTATGTTTTACGAGATTTTGATCCGAGATTGTCTAATGTTCCGCAGCATCTATGGGCGCAAGGTCCAACTGATGTTGGTTTTATGCAAATCACACCCCATCGTGTGACTCTCAAACAAGGTGTAGTGTTACCACGAATCAGACAGTACAGATTGCCACCTGAGGCTGCAGCAGCCTTATCCAAAATTATTGACGAGCTCATTGCTCAAGGAGTAGTTGTAGAAACTGACTCCAATGTATGTAATTCTCCTATCATTCCAGTCATGAAACGTACTGATTCAAATGCACCCCCAGTATATCGATTAGTGATTGACCTTCGAGAACTCAATAAATGTATCATTCCCCAGTACCCAGTTGTTCCAGATATTTCTTCCCTATTGACAGCCATTGATTCTGAGGCTACATTTTTCACAGTCATAGACCTCAAAAACGCATTTTTCAGTGTCCCCATTCATCCAGACAGTCAGTACCTTTTCGGTTTTTGTTTAAATGGAAGGAGCTATAAATTCACACGAGCTCCTCAAGGTTTCACAGAAAGTCCTAGTATTTACAGTCAAGCACTTAAGAGACAACTAGACAATATTCACATGCCAACTGACACTGCCCTGCTCCAATATGTCGATGATCTACTGATCACAGCCCGTTCTGAACGTGACTGCGAGCGAGCATCACTTACAGTTCTGTACTTCCTAGCCGAGATGGGGCACAAGGTGTCCCCTTCAAAGCTTCAATTCTGTGTCCAGCAAGTGATCTACTTAGGCCACTTACTGTCCAAGTGGGGTAGGCAGTTGACACCCGACCGTATCCAGTTAATAGCGAGTCTTCCTCAGCCCAAGACCCAGAAGGAGGTACGTGCTTTTATCGGCCTCACTTCTTATTGCAGACAATGGATTCCTCAGTATGCATTTCTAGCCAAGCCACTGATACAGTTAACGACACAGGAGGCAGCCGTATCGACTGTCCTCCCTTGGACATCTGAACATACACTTAGTTTTAATGAGTTGAAGAAAGCTTTATGCCAAGCACCTGTTTTAGCAACACCGAACTACAGTAAGCCTTTTACACTTTTTGTCACAGAACGTGAAGGTACAGCATTATCTGTTCTCACCCAAGATCAAGCAGGACAATACAAGCCCTGTGCTTATTTTTCGAGCACACTAGATCCAGTAGCCCAGGCTCTGCCTGCGTGCCTCAAGTCAGTTGCAGCCACAGCTCTAGCCATCAGACAAAGTGATTCCATAGTGTTAGGACACTCCCTGACAGTACAAGTTCCACACTCCGTGGAAGTTCTTTTAAACCGAACACAGACTCAGCACTTGACAATTGCACGTTTAACAGGTTATGAACTGACACTGTTCCAGCCACACATAGAAATCAGACGCTGCAACGTTCTAAATCCTGCGACACTGTTACCGTCAGTTACTTCAAATCCTGCCACACATGACTGTGTGGAAGTTGTTAACACTATGACAAAGCCAAGACAAGATCTGACAGATATTCCATTACCAGATCCCGACCTGACACTTTATGTGGATGGTTCATGTATGAGAACAAGTACAGGAGAACTAGTAGCCGCGTATGCAGTGACTACTGACACTGAAGTTATTGAAACACACCGTATTGACACCCTGTCTGCTCAGGCAGCAGAGCTAGTCGCTCTGACACAAGCCTGCATACATGCCAAGAACCTGAAAGTTAATATTTACACAGATTCACGCTACGCATTCGGAGTTGTACACGACTTTGGAGTGCTCTGGCAGGAGAGAGGTTTCATGACTTCTCATGGAACCAAGATTCAGCATGGGTTCCTTATTCAAGCTCTGTTAGATGCAATACATTTACCGACAGCTATCGCTATCATGAAGTGCAAAGCACATACGAAAGTTACTGACATTATTTCCCAAGGTAATGATCTAGCAGATCGAACAGCCAAGCTTACAGCACCGACACCAGACATACCAGTTAACAAGACACCGACATCCACTCTAGAACAGACTACTTGTATGACAGTTAAGGACCCTACTCAAGATGTCATAGATATCCAGTCACATGCTACTCCTGAAGAAATTAAGAAATGGTCCGAACAAGGAGGGGTCCAGACAGATCAGGGATGGGTGACGAAGGGAAAGGCCACATGGTTTCTCCCCGACTCTATGGTTCAAGTCATTATCAATACCGCACATAGTCCAGCACACTTAGGAGAAAAAGCCATGATAGACAGTATCCAGAACATTTGGTTTAACAAGCATTTACGAGCTGCAGCCAAGCAGAAAGTCCGTACCTGTATGATATGTTGCCAGTTCAATCCAGGTAAAAGTGTCCCGGTGGAACAAGGTGGGTTCCAACCCCCTGACCACCCTTTTGAAGTCCTCCAGATGGATTATATTCAGATGGAGCGATGTCGAGGTTTCAAGTATGTCCTTGTAGTTGTATGCGCTTTGTCCAGGTGGACAGAAGCATATCCAGTCCCAGATTATACAGCCGCGACCACTGCCAAGCAGCTGGTTCGTGAATTCTTCCCCCGTTATGGACTCCCTAGGGTCGTGTACTCAGATAACGGCCAGCCATTCTCATCCGAACTTATGAAGCACGTTTCCCTTTTACTAGGGTACCAGTGGAAGTTTCATTGTGTACGCCATCCTGACGCAGCAGGTCTCGTAGAGAGACATAATCAAACCTTGAAAATCCGTATTGCCAAAGTCTGTCGAGAAAAAGGTGTAGACTGGTTAGTTGCCCTGCCAGTCGCTCTATTCTATATGCGCATGGTCGCACATTCCAGATCAGGTCTGTCCCCTTATGAGGTCGTATTCGGCCGCCCCCCGAATATGTGGGGTACACCCAGACCCCGAAGTATTACCGATGTTTCCAGTAATATGCTGACAGATTACCTAGCTTCCTTGATGTCTGCCCTACACTCTTGTCGTTCACAGGTCGCCGCCGCATTTCCAGACAATACCGAGGTGAAACCGCATGAAATCGTTCCAGGAAGTCTAGTGCTTGTCCGGAATTTCGATCGTTCAAGTCCGCTGGAGCCTCGCTGGAAGGAGCCGAAGTTAGTCCTTTTGACCACCCGCACTGCCGTCAAGTTGGAAGGCAGGAAGGGGTGGGTGCACCTGTCGCATGTCAAGAAATTTCACGGACTCCGACTAAAAACTGTTTCCAAGAACATTTCCAAGGATTGTCAAGATTTTAAAGACTGCCAAGATACTATTATCAAGGACTGTCCCGCTATTGACTCTGATTCAAAGGATTCCCTGTTAGAGAAAACTCCACAGCAGGAGTATAAACAGAAGCTTCGGTCTAGTAAAATAAGTCAGCCAGTTTAATTGTCTAAGTCCCCCTGGGTGAAACGGTTAGACAGGTATCTGACATGTATGAGATAGACCCCCATAGTGAGAGAGTTAGTCAAAACTCAATCCGATGTATAGTTTTTCTAAGTTTTATATTGTTTTTAACTTTGATGGTTACCTGTACAAGTTATGCATTTCATTTATGTTTTCCAATTTCTCATGTAAATAAGTTTTCTAATGCTACAGTAGAGCATACGTTTAGTGATCTGCCTCCTCACGAACTATCCTATCGTCTTGCTATGCGCAACAATACATTTATCCGTATGTTACATTATTCACACCAGACCAGCAATGCCACTAATTGTTGGGTGTGTGGTCGACTCCCCCCTTTCCAGACACCGAAGGGAGTTCTGCCACTGTTTCCTTATCCGTTTTCACATAATGGTTCGTGTGGAGCGTGGTCCACGTTAACGTCATCCTCAACAGATATGTCCTTTCTGAACAGTACATGTTTTCCAGACAAGCAAGGTCTTCCCCACAGAACAGGGTTAGATCTAGAAAATGAAGTTTATAATTTAGGTAATTATTCTTCGAATTTTATGGTTCTGAATGTTCAGTCTGATCCTACTCCAGACTTACCTGCTATTTCAGTACTACCAGTCAAAGGCGAATTATGTGTCCGAAAAAATGGTTCCGCACATGTAGGACATAGTGATTGTACTACTATTGTTAAGTATAGTGACAGTGGGAAATCTATTTTCAAAGCTTCACGTCATTCTTATTTTGTTTGTGGTCAGACCGCATATGTTCGTCTGCCCCTCGATTGGGATGGAACCTGTTACATTGCCTTCCTACTGCCACCAGTTTTTCTAGCCCCATCTGATTATCACAAAAACACACATCTAGTACACATTAGACATAGAAGGGAGATTGAGTCCCCAATTGTCGATCAAACTGAAACTGCTCTAGAACAGTATACAGACTTCAATAGAGGTTTCTTCTTCTTTATAGGACCTATCCAGAATAGTAAGTTAATCCGCAGGTTAACCAGAACCCTTGAAGCAGTAGTGAATGAGACTACTTCTGCTCTAGGTAACTTAACCGAAGAGCAATCTGCTATGAGATTTGTCGTGCTCCAAAATCGTCTCGTTCTTGACGTCATACTGGCCGATAGAGGAGGAGCATGTAGAGTCATCGGATCTAGTTGCTGCATTTTCATTCCTAATAACGCGCCGTCTGTTTATTCAGCTATAACCAGACTTCATAAAATTGCCCATCAGTTACACCAGAATCCAGGCACCTGGACATGGTCCGGTTGGCTCTGGAGTATAATTTCTGCCTGGGGATGGAAAGTATTGTCATTTCTAGGTATTGCAGTAGCGATCATATTCAGTTGCTGCCTCTGTATACAATGTGGCCCTGCGATTTGCGGCATTTGTGCTACCTCTTGTATTCCTAGTCCCAAGTCCCGTCCTAAGTCCCGTTCCAAGGCAATTCGAGACGAGCAAATGATACTGTATGAAATGATAGATGGTATCATGAATATTGATGTTTCCTGATGGAAACGTAGTGACAAGGAGGGAATGTGGAAAAGTAAATTTTGCCATGTTCTGTGTCCCTACGTGTTCCCCATCTTATGTTATATGTGCATGATTAATATGCAATATGTATTCCCCATGATCGATTAAAGACGCAATTACAGTTGTGTCCATCTCTAGTATGCCAGTTTTCAGTTCTTGTTAAAGCTACGAGTACTAGGCCTATGTAAAGTTATGTTGCCACGTTTTACAGTGTGCACGTTAATTCATTGAAAAGTCTCCGTTTCTAGGCCTCAAAAGGGCCCGGACACCAGATTCAGCTCCTGTCTCCTGAACCCTCGCTGAGGAGCGATACAGCCCCCACCTGTATCCCTGACCCTTCACTTACTTCCTGCCTCACCGTGCCCGGCTCGGCCTGGCTCTGCCTGCCAGTCTGCCAAGAGTATGTTATGATTCTAGTTATCAGTCCAGCCCTCCTTCTCTGCATTCCTAAGCTACTGAATCGCATCAATAGTTTCCGTCACAGTCTAGCCTTTACGTCTCCATGTAAGAGAAATACTGTATTAATGGTCATTTAATATTCCTCAACACGCACTACATGTAGAATAATGCATGCACCAGTCTTAGAGTCTGTTAGCCTTTACCCTGATAACTTTTGGATTCTATCAACATGTTCTCTAAACATCAGATACTAGATAGTGTTTAGGTACATGTCGCTCTGACACTCCAGACTTTCGTCTCTCCTTCTAGCGCAGAAGTCATAGCCCCCAGTTTCTCCCTAGTAACACGTCATTGCCAGCTTGCGCGCACCACTAGGTTAGAGGTCCCGGCTCCTTAGGTAGCCCCCTCCATGTTTCCGCCCCATTTGTGACATATTCCGTTACGTTTACATCACATGTCTATGTATACGCCCTGTTCACGCCTCTTGTTACACCTACTTTCTGCCTTATCTTTCGCGACTGCTACAGGCCCTGCCCACTGCTACGCCTATTGTATTGAATACCATGTATTTTGTTTAAGTATATATACTTGTGCACTGTTATTAAAAGTTGCCATTCCCATTCCTTTGTCCCTGCCCTGTGCAGCGCTGCCATCCTATTCCCGTGCAGGTTGTCCTGTTCCTGTCCTTTATGCTGTATTAAACCTGCAAACTCCAGTTACCTCGAATCTTGACTCTTATTTATTGAGCTATCTGTTATTGTATATCCAGTCAAAAATAGAGGTATTATTTATTTATTTACCACAGCCTCACTCAGGGCCCAGCTTTCCCTGCCCCACAGGATCATATTTTAGCGTAGCATGTCCCTCCCTCCTCCCCCCCCACCCCCTGGGCTGCCTCCGCTCTCAATGTCTCCACCGCCTCTGGGCCCCGCTCACCTCCGCGTGCTACAGCGGCACCTGGAGGCTTCAGTCTCCCTCTCGTCCGCATCGTGGCCGTAAGTCCCTTTAGACTCCTCCGCTGTCTTCCCGGGTCCCGCTGAGTCCGCGCCCATTCATGCCATCTCTGAATCACATGCCTCCTCTGAATCACATGCCTCTAGCTTAACTCAAGACGCATGGTTCCACTTGTGAAACTAGAGAAGGGTCCTCGATTTGACAGTGCAGAACCTTCCAGTGCCTATTTCTCCAGCAGGAAAAACAGACAACCCGCATCAATTGTTTACAGGAGATGCACCAGTGCTGGTTCCAGGATCCAACACGGAGTAGGAAAAAGTAACGACAATACTACTTACGTGCTAAGTGAATTTCCTTCTTATAGGATAACATTGGTGATTCTATGTGAAAAAGTTTCTAAGTGTCAACTTTTAAAATACAATAATATTCCTTAAAAGTCACTACTGTAACCAAAACGCCTTTACTAAACTGTTTACAGGAAATGACCCAGGACTAAATCTAGGATCCAGTCCTGTGGTTAGAAAAGTAATTACAAAGTAACTAATTGCATTTAACTAGAAATTCCCATTGAGCTCAATGTTGCATTGTGTTTGAAATTGTGTTGCCCATTGCAACAACAGTAACTATTGCAATCAAAAAGTCTATTGCCTATTTGAAAAGTATGTAACTAAAGTAACTCATTCTGAGAAAGTACATTTTGATACCTTGTTGGTTCTAAAATAAATCAACTATATATTTTGATACAAAACAATTGGCCTAGAGTTCAATTCTTGAGTGTGTGAGACCATTTGCTGACTGAGTGTGCACAATAAATGCTTTCACTGTCCTCTGATACTGCCTTACTGCTCGACCAAGCTTCCACTTTAGAGAGTAAGGTTAGATCTAACTTTAGCCTCTGCCAAACCTCTGGGGACTGTTGACGCTGTACACACTGTACCTTACTTTGCTCCAGTATATACAGAGCCACTTTCTTACAACGATACATAACGCGGCTTGGGTTTGAGTAGAGGCCTTGCTTCTTGCAGGAAGAGTCAAGAACGAAAGGAGGCCTCGTGGCTCTCAGCCACACACGAGAGGCGTAGCTTCTCCTAATGTTCCTTCGCCATGCACGCAGATCCCGAGCCTTCTCATTGGTCGGGAATATTGCGTAATATGTGTCCTTATGGGAAAGCAAAGGACTTTACACCACCTGATAACCACTGAAGTGTCTGATAACTGGTGTAATGTTGGGCCCAGGTGTCACGGGGTACAGTACAGTGTGCTCAGCCCTCCCCACCGGGTACATGCTCTGTGCTCAGCGCATGCTCATTGTCAAAGGATCAAACCGCGGTACAACACTTTTATTATAACAGTGCCCGGACATAGCATGCACTTTGCACTAGATGAAAAGAAAACACTCATGAATACATCCATACCTTCTTGCATGGTATTGGTTTCTTTGCTAATCCTCAGTGCCTCTTGTGCGTAAACAGAGTGCGCCTTCCCTCCTCAGTTCCCACAAGGTATTTAAAAGTAAACTATAGCATCGCTGCAGCCGGAGCATGGGGATCTCTCGTCTTTATGGGACCATGTATTTCGAAACACATGGCCCCATAAAGATAAGAAAGTGCTTTGCGACAGCAGCAAAGCAGGCCAATCGGAGGCGAAAGAGCGTCACCCAAAAACCCTCATTTCCAATGGCAGGCTACCGTTTAGCATAAATGGTGACGCCAGCCAATGCAAATGAGGGGCAGGGCTCAAGGCCCTTTTCTGAAACTCCTCATTCGCAATAAATCTCGCCGAGGCGAGCAGCACTTTGCGCTGTAACACTACGTGAGACCTAAAAAGTTAGAGCAAAACAAGTCGCACTTTACGATCCAAACCACTAGATTGCGGAATCTATGCATTGTATGTGAATCAACAGTCAAGCTGCAAAACTATTGTTACAGGTAAGTAACTAGTTTCTTTCAGTGGCTTGAAAGGATTACAAAATTAGAACTATCTGGACCATTTTTCTGTGGATGGTCCTCAAATCAGAGGTTGCGGACTATCTGTAGACTAGATTATTATTTTTTTTAAAACTTGTCTCATTGGATAAATTAGTACTTTGACCCAGTCATCTATTTCTGGTGTGTGGACCTATGGTCCTGTTTTTGGAACGAGAGGTCAGTCTGTTGACTTGTTGTACCTGCTATATGACTGACCGCAACAGAGAAAAACCTGTTTCCGGGACTTACTCTCTGTGTACAGAGAGGAAAAAAATGAAAGAAACCATAAAGGGACAGAGGTAGCATCCGCTGACTCTCAATGGCTCAGTTTGGCGAGGGACAAAGATATGCTCCATATTTTAAAAGAAAAGCAGGTCTTTTTGGTGGAGAGGTTACACTTCCCCACTGGCAGGATTACTTGTAACCTTTTCTTAAAATATGTTCTATTGTTTTTGTTGATGGTTCTAGTAATCACAGATGCTAATGCTTTAGGTATCACTGCCTGTAACCTAGCCATATATTAGGGTAGTGTGTAATAAAAGTTTATTTGATGTTGTTTCATTTCTCTGAAGTAGTGGGCATGCTTAAATAATCGTGCTTCAGAGTTTGTCAAGTTTGAAGTGATGTCAAGCCTTAACACTTCCCCTGTGACTTATGCCACAGTGAGAGGCATGTGTGTTTCCTCAGCTGTAGGAGCCCATAGACTATTTACACTGGTCCTGAGGCTGCAGGAAATCTAACCAGGTAGTCTAAAACTCTTTGGCTTGCATCACCTCAGCAATAAACCAGACTAACTTCAAATTTAATGCAAAAACAAATTTTTATGAAATGTATAAAACTGTTCATAAGTTACATTTGAATATCGCTAATGAAAAGTTTAAAATATTAGACCTTTTGTAAATTTCGCATAATATTTCTTTCTAATTTAAAAAAAGAATGACTAGAAATTATCACAATAACATTCAAAATAGCAAAAAATATTCTACAGTGGTAATACGTTTGAAAACATTTCCTTATAAATTATAGCTGTTTCAAAGGATGTGCATTTAAAATAGAAGATGAACCCTAAGGTTATGGGAAGCATGGTGCAAGGTGGCCAGCAAGCAGCTGGAAATACTGTCTTTGAGGCTAGGAGTTTTCTTGCCCCTGTGGGGAGTGTTTCGCAGGGTGTGGATAATGGCCCCGTCTGTCAGATCGCTGAACAACTATCTGAGTTCCTGCCTTTAATGGCGGAGGACTTCAGCAGACTGGCACAGGGTATCTCCTCTGGCTCACCCCTGGACCCGGTTCCACACAAGATCTGGAAGGAGTATGAGGAAGAACTGTTCCCTACTCTTCGCCTGATCTGTAACCAGTCGTTAGTTTGTGGTATAGTCCCCTCCCAATGGAAGCAAGCCTTGGTGTCCCCTCTGTTGAAGAAGCCATCCCTTGATCCTGAGTGTTCAAAAAACTATAGGCCTATTTCCTTGCTGCCGTTCCCAGCTAAAATTGTGAAAAGTGCGGTTAGTATCACTCTTTCTACACACCTGGAACAACATAATCTGCTGGAGGAGGTACAGTTTGGATTTCGGCCGGCTCATGGGACCGAGACAGCCCTGGTGACGGTTATGGATGAGCTTCAGAGGCGGGCAGACAGGGGACAGGCAGCAGCACTGATCCTGCTCGACCTGTCTGCCACCTTTGATACGGTTAATCATGAAATCCTGATGAGAAGATTGAGCGAGGCCGGGGTGAAAGGCTGTGCCTTACATTGGTTTCAATCTTTTCTGCAGGATAGACAGCAGGCAGTGTCTCCCCTCCCCCACCCCCCACCTTCCCCACCCCTTTCCAGTCTGCTTCCCCAGCGTGTTGCATGCTGTTCCTCAGGGCTATTTTATTCAACGTTTACTTAAAACCTCTGATTACGGTCATCAAAACACATAATATCAACATCATAAATTATGCGGATGATACACAGCTGATCCTCTCCTTTGAGGGAGAGGATTCGACACCAGTGGAGGTGTTTCATAACTGTTTGCGGGACACAGTCCGATGGTTGCAGAACAAATCCCTACAATTTAACGCAGGAAAGACAGAGGTGCTCTTCTGCGCCGCGAACAGGATCCCTCATCCCCTTCCCTGCAATTTCTGGCCCCCTGGAACATCGGCCAGTGAAAACTGTCCGTAATCTGGGCACTATGCTTGACAACAAGCTTACTATGGAAACTCAGGTCACAAAAACAACAGTATGCTGTTTTGCAATCATTAGGTCCCTTTGAAAAAAAAAATCTGTTATTACCTTCTCAGGCTAGTGCACAAGTGGCAAGGTGTACGATTCTCAGTAGGCTTGACTACTGTAACGCCCTTCCGCTTGACTCTCCTAATTTCCTGCTGGACAGACTACAAAGGATCCAGTCAGCATCAGCCAAGTTAGTCTTGGAGCTGTCTAGAAGATCCTCCGTGTCTGCGGCTCAGGCAGAACTTCACTGGCTCCCTTTGAGACAGAGAGTGCAATTCAAATCTCTCTGCCTTGTTTTTAAAGCCCTTCATGGGATAGGGCCTGTGCTGATGGGGAAAAAATTTGACTGGTACACCCCAACAAGATTGCTCCGCTCCTCATTGGCGAGACTGGTGAAGGTACCAAGGTTTAGGAAAGCTAGGTCAGGGGGTAGATATGGGGTGGCAGCGGCCAAACTGTGGAACATACTCCTCTGGGAGATCAGACAAATTAGGGAGCTCCTTCCATTCAGGAAAAGTGTGAAAACCTGGCTGTTCCCTAAGACCTAGATGCCTGACAATGTCCTTGATACATCCTCCAGCCTTTTTTGAGCCGCCCAGTGCCAGGATGCCTGCAAGGTGATAGTGCGCTTTATAAGCGGAATAAATAAATAAATGGAGGGTTCACTATTAAATAACTGGGTCTAATGTTATTTCATGATTCTTTACGTGCATTGTCTGGACAGTGGACACATTTAATGGGACTGTTGTTTGTGTGTTACTGTTTCATTTATATTTTTCTCCTGGCCCCCCACAGCATTTAGCACGAGGTATTTGGTCAGCACATTTCAGACATTGGCTAACTTCATTATGAGCGATGACACTCTGGTCTTTCACATGGAGCACATGCGCGCTCAAAGTTCTGGAGGCTATTCTAGCAATATGTAGTTTTTGAGACCTAGACTTTTTTCAGCTTTTACGTAACTTTTTATATTGGCGAGGGTTCAGCAACACCCCCAACAATGTTTTACCAAGGGCATGACAAAACGAGCAATGAAGAGCATTGAAGAAGTAAACCTTATGGCAGCCAATACCGCACCTGTTGGCAATGTTTGTTGATTCCAGTGCTTTAGTTGCGCTGGTAGTTTTCTGGTGCTCGGCACCAGCACTTATGATAGTCTACCACATTGTGGCTCTGTTTGTCCTATTTAGAGCGGAGCACAACAGTCGTTTATTAATTCAATATATATTAAAGATGGCTAAAACCTGCCGCTCTAGCAACTCTTTTAGCTTTTGGGGCTAGGAAAGTCTGAAGTGTCACATTTGTACGAGTGTGATTTGTAGTTGTGTTGTTTCTATCATGAGTTTCAGTGTGGGTGCTTCACTTTCTCTATTTGGTGTAGTGCCGGGTAACCCTTTGCGGGAGATGTATGCTGTATACAACACAAATAGTAATTATTGGCAGTGCTGGCAGGAGCAGAAGTGCATACTGCAGTGCCCTCGTGACTGGGGCCTTGACACTTACTATTTTTATTTTTTTATACAAATTAAGCAATGGCTGGCTCCTTTATGGTGAGGTTCTCCCCATGTTAATCTAGGTCCAGACAACATAACATTGCTTTTTTAGGCACACGTTTCGAATTGCTGTCATTGTATAGCAAGAATGATGCAACCTATCCTGATGGATGAACCATTCAGTGGTGTTCATGGATTGTTGCCTCCTATTTCCACAGGCTTTTACCAAGTGTACATCTTCCTTTTAAATAAGGTGGTCATCGTGTGTGTGTGTGTGGGTGTGTGTGTGGGGGTGTGGGGTGTGTGGGTGGGTGGGTTTTTGTGTGTGTGGGTTTGTGGGTGGGTTTTTGTAGGTTTGTGGGTGGGTTTTTGTGGGTTTGTATTCCAGTTGAATTTAGTTTGGTTGCATTCCCAGATTACAATCTGCCCAGTCCCCCCTATATTCAGAGATTCTTGTGGTGCATGTATGCCACAAAAATGGAAATTTAAGATTGCTTTTTCCTCACTCTCCAAAAGACATAATTAAAAGACCGACTCTGCTTTATTTTATAAGCAAGAAAGATACAAATATGGTTTAAAAATGTTTTTGCGTTCCCCGGGATCCTTTCAGACTATATAGAAGAATTCTGAGGATACCCTCGTAAGGGAATTGTTACATTATAAGCAGCTTTTCTTTCAGTGCTAGTGCTGGGTTTTAAACCACAGTTTTCACGGAAATCAGTTAGTATTCTAGCATGCTTTCCGCTTAGTTGTTAACGATTAACTGACTCTTTAGTTTAATCATTATTGTTTTGATTCAACAGATGTTTGACTGTAGAATATAATTGCAAGTTGTTTACTATTAGTGTAATGCAAGCTTTACAGAAGCTCACTTGTGTGGGTGGTAGGAGCTGATTGAAGTGAACCGTTTTGTTACTAATTAACATTACAATTGGGGTGGTTAAGAAGGAATTTACTAAGTTGAGGCAAATCACAGCGCATTGAAAATTAACCTAAATCGTCCTCTGTTAATTCTGGCCTATAAGAAACCAACGATCTGTTTCATTAATTCTGTTTTGTTTGTTTCACTGCAGCCTGGGTCTAAGGTGAGCGATGCTCCATCTTTTTTATCAGGATGGCCACCACCCTTCCCTTCAGGACCTCCAGTAAGTTATGATTGTGCATGTAATAAGTGGGAGTACCATTGAATGCCTCAGACTGAACAATTTTTATGTTGAGTATTTGTTATGCTGGATCCAGTCCTCATTGCAAATATGAATTATTGCATTAAAACATTTACTGGTGAAAAACCACGCCTTCATTAGTGATACCCATGTTAGGTCTTTCTACGATCACAAGCATGCGGAATCTGGTGTATTGCAAAATTATCCAGTTTGACCACTCTCTGTTGTATGCCTGGCCATATGGGGTAATTTGGTGAATCCATCCGACTTCTTACCAACCACCTTAACTGCTGGAAAAAGTAAAAAGGAAAAAAAATGTTTCTCAATACCTACACGCAAATCCTTGCTGCCCCCACGTCTGCAGCTACAGCAGTGGTATGCATATATAACATTCAGAGCCAACCGGAAGCAAACAAGATATACCTCAAAGTTATTGCTTTTGTAGTACAGCACTTCATTAATCTCCAAAACAAATAGGTTATAGATGTTTTGGACTACTGTTCCGATCTAGGCATCAAATGTCCTAGTCCGTCCCAGAGTGACTTTGTAGCATTTGCCATTGCTTTATGGTTTGATAGTGTGTGTATCTTCAGTGCAGCTAGATGTACTTGTGGAGTTTCGTAACCAGCTTTGCAACCACTGAATTTTTGACATGTTTATGACACAACTGGACCACATGCTAATGCATGCTAAAAGGCACATCAATTTATTTTCTTGGTATTCTTAGTAAGGTGCCTGGCTCCCGTAGACACGTTTGTTCTCAAGCTTGACTTCCTTACCTTTACTTTTCCAGTAGCAACACCTACAGGGGAGCCTGGAGGTGCTATATGGGTTGCTGGACCCCAGTTAAAAGCCCTTTCGTTGACCACGACTTTCATTATTTTGGCGCTGACGCCTGTTGGGACACGCCCCCCACCTCTAAGAGGGTATTTAAACTGGCAACTTGGTGTCTGCGCAGGGACCGCTCCGCTGGCATGTCGAAGACCAGTCCGTCTACGCCCGTCTGCTCCGGGCCCAAGGTCAGAACCCCTGCAACATATGCAAATGGCTATGAAGATCCAATTAGGTATTCAGGTAAGATGCTATGCATGCTTGGCCCACAGCTACTCCCACGTTGCATTCATCTCGATTTAATGGCTTTGTTAGAGCCAGCTATACCCACAAGGCCAAATTGCAGTAGCAATTTTTTTAAGTCCGCCCTACGAGAATTCTTACAGCTCTTCACACATTAAGGACAAAGTTAATAACATAACATCTTGGGCTAGTCAGTGCCAGCTCCCTTCCGAAGCACAAATTGGAAATTGCGGAACCCTGATTTTGCTAAAGCAGCCCCCAATAACTACTCTGTCGTCAGGTGGGATAGACCGCTAAGGAGACGGGGTGGTTTAGCCGTAATCTTTCACAGTGAACAGTTTAATGTGAAACAGTTACTAACATGGACTGCTAGGCATTTTCTTCTAAACTAAGCAGATTAAATCGGATATTATTTGCTAGAATGCTGATATATCGCCCACTCTGGGAAAATAAAAACACGTTTTAAATACTTTTCCATTACTAGCTGAAAACAGCTTGCAGTTTGACAATTTATCCACCCTGGGAGATTTTAATTCCCATCAGGAAGCAGTGGATGATAAAGCAACAGCCGCTCTTCTAGATATCGTGGAGTCCTTAGGACTCAATCAGATAATAATGGAAACAACACATACAGCAGGTCATACTCTAGATAGTCTTTTTACAAACAATCCTTTCCTAAACATTTTCAATTCATTTCCTGTGGTAAGGTCAGATCTCCATGTTCTCATTTTTAATATTGAAAACCCAAGTAGGCAGGATCAACCCATCAAATCTACGGAACACATTAAAACTAGGGCCTGGAATAAAATCAATACAGAGTCACTAGCTCAATTATTAAGATACAATCAACCTCGAAGTCCTCTTGCTACAGAATTTGCATCAAACTGTTACTCAGACTGGTTGTCGGATACCTTTCGAGAGGTGGCCCCCATTAAATAAATCCATATCAATAGAAATGAAGGTCAGCCCCAAGGTTTACAGAGACCCTGAGGCTAGAAAAACAATCCTGTAGAAGGAGCGGGAGAAAACACTATAACCTGCATGTGAAATTGGCCTATAGACTCACACGAGCTATAAAAATCTTATTAAGGAAAAAAGTAACTATTTTACCTCAATGATTGAGAAGGCTTCCGATTCGAACAAGAATCTATTCCAGGTGGTAACCAAACTTACACCGATCCCTAATAACAATACCTTCAATCATAGTTAACAGTTCTGCAACAGCGGAGCCTGCACTTTTAAAGAAAAGGTTGATGAGATTTTTAAAATATTTGATAAAACTAATCACTTTAAGGGTGAACAGACCACATCCTTCGCAAAAGACTATGCACCATTGCTATAATTTGCACCTGCCCCCCAGAATAATTTGTAACTTTTCTCATGAAAAACAAATCAGGCTCTCCTAATGATCCTTGCCCTCCTAAAATACTTAAATTAACATCGGATATTATTGTGGCAAACCTGTCCGGCATTTTTAACTTTGATCTCCACAGGCGTATTTACGTCCTTTTAGAAACAATCCTCCATCCTCCCTCTGATTAAAAATAGGATTAACCAGAACTGTATGAACTCCAACAATTATTGCCCAATATCACGCCTCCCGTTTCCTTCTAAAACCATTAAAAAAATTGTGAATATAGAATTATCATAATACATTCAGAATCGTACAATCCTAGATTCAACACGGTTTCGTTTTAGACCTAGACATAGCACTGAGACTGCTCCGGTTAAAGCATTGAAGAGATAAGAATGACACTGGATGGCGGTGGAACCGCAATCTTTATCCTGCTGGATCTATGGGCTGCGTTTCATACGGTGGGCCATAAAATCTTGATTCATTTTTTAGCAGAAATAGGGATTAAGGATAAGGCCCTGGCACTGCACACCTCCTATCTCACAGACAGGAAACAAACTTTGGTGCTGGGTGAATTTGAATCAACACCTTATACTCTACCAAATTGGCCCCACTCATTAAAAAGTTTAACTTAAAGCTAACATCCTATGCTGACGACACCCAATTGGTGGTCGTTGCCTCATAAAGATTTCTCAGGTCCGCAAAAATGTCAAGACTGTATGGAGGCAGTTAGCAGCTGGATGAGTAGGCAGTGTTTGAAACCCAATTCGGGAAAAACAGAACTTATTATATTCGGGAATCCCTACCCAATCTGGTCCCCTAACTGGTGGCCAGAACGACTGAGTCAACCTCCAACTCCTGTCCTTAAAGCTAAAAACTTGGGAGTCATCATTGATAAACTTAACATGGGTGCCCAAGTGTCCTCAGTGGTTTCATCAGCCTCTTACACCCTCAGAATGATCAGAAAAATACTGCCATACATTACTAATAACTTCAGGAATAATGTAATTACTTCATTAGTCCTCTCAAAATTGGACTATAGCTACAGTCTTACTTGGGAACAGTCCAGACCGAAGTGCCAAGCCAGGTCCTCCCTGGACCACAAACAAGCATCCTGGGACCGGTTTCAGGGTATGTCACCCTTCTTCAGCCAGGCTAGCTTGAATCCAGTGGCACAGTGAGCAAGGGACCCACGTCTTGGCATACCCATCCCTCTTAGGGTGAAAAGTTAACAGCAAACCAATGATGTACGGAATGCTGACAATGCAAGCGTTCTCCCCCAGTCAAAAGATCTGGGTTAAATCCATTATTCTTTTTCTCACCATGCCACCCCAGTTTAGAACCAGCCATATGCAAATCAGTCTTGACCCTGTGCCTCATGGATATACCCTTTTGATATGGAAAGGCCTGGTTGTGGTGAGTGGAAGTTAGTCCCATTGTTCTGAGCGACAGTTTGGAGCCAACATTTCACAGAGGAGACTAGTTTCTAAAAAATGTCCAGGATGAGGCTTTCCAAGCTGGTGAAATCGTAGTTTTCAAAGTCAAAGGTAGAGATATTCAATTTGTTCAGTCATCCAAGTTCATGAAAAAGAAAATGGTGACATTAACTTCCTTACAAAAGGAGATGACAATGACTGTGGCTTGTAGAGGAATGGTCAAAACTGGCTTGAAAAAAAAAGGATGATGTTGGAAAAGCAAGTGGGTTGTTACACTATATAGGTATGGTTACTATTATAATGAATGATTATCCAAAATATAAGTATGCTGTATTGGCAGTAATGGGTGGGTGCCTTTGTATTACTGAAACTGGAAACTTAACAGAACATTAATTTTCTGTACCTATATTGAATGAAACATTATAGGAATTGTTATATTAGCCCTGGTTTGTTTTCGCTATAAAAAATAAAAACTGTATGAACATGCTTACATAATAGCTCATCACAAAAGGTCTTTACTCTATTTTGGAACAGCCTATGCTTTGCATTTACTGTTTGTTATTCAAACATTGGGAATGATCCTTAGTCTGGATGAAAACCATAATTTTCTGCAATTCTATTTCAAAACATTTGGGACATATGATATTTAATTTTAGATGACCAGAGGACTTGTATTTCAAGATAGAAATAAGGGAGCTTTTTGGGATCCAAAATCTAAGAATTACACTTTTCAGATGGCTGTGTCATCTGTGAGCTAGTGGATGGATGTACCCTAGCTGTACACCAGTTATGTATTACCCCACTTAATTGTTTTCTCTAGCGATGGGAGAGCTACTCCAAGTTCGACTTTCTTTGTTAATTGTGTGTGTATTAGTGTCTGCTGTCAAGGTCTAGTGTTTATGATTTCAATCTGCTCATGTGTTCTTTTGATAGCTTTCAGGGATGATATCTTCTTACTGAACTATTCAACATAGTCCATGCTAGTCTCACGTTGACATGTTTTTTATCAGATGAATGTGTCAAATGTTTTGCAGCGTGAATCCTTTTCTGGATTCCCATGCTGTACATTATTCTGTGGTTCTCGAAAATCCGGACCCTGGTGTTTTCCCGATATCGAGGTCCAATACCCGTGTCACAAAACCTCAACGCACCAAGACGATTTTGGTATCTATGAACGATAATAATTAGGACATCATTCCTATGTATTTGCGTCACAATCGAGGGTTGCCAACACCCCAAAATCGTAGTTTCCGTCCCCATCCCTTAAACTCCATTTTGTGAACGGCATCCATCTTGCATCTTGCCCTCATGTTAAGTCAATTAAAGGTCGAGCTTGATCAAGAGGGACACGTCCACCTTTTCGTGACTTCCCCCTGACCTGTCCCAACTGACTCCATTGCCTTCGGCCAAACCTGTTTGGGCAGCCCCTCGCCCAGTGGCCGAATACGATAGCATCAATACATAACATTCCACAAACCATTCACGACATACAGACCATGCTTTCTGCAAACATGCACCTGTCCACATTCCTTGTTTATGGCCAGTTTTATGACTGGGTTGTACCTTTCTTTATTAAGGTTTCATCGATATCTGATGGGAGTTCCAGGCCTAACTGGGTAATCTATCAACAAACTGGACATCTAAAATATAGGCTTGCTTACATGACTCCGCTCTTTGTATTATTGTAGAAATATGTGTATAGCCATATCATAAACTCAGGAATTCTTGCTTGCAGCTATTATTTTTGTATATAAGGAGACGGCTGGTTCTGTAAAAACTAACAGTCTCCCGAGAACCTACACTCCGTGTGGTGTACTTCTGGGACACATGTTACTTGGTAGCTACCAATAAAACTTGATCTTTGACGGTAACTAGAAGACTCCGTGTTTCTGTGGTCCGGAACAAGGGAGAACTCAGAGGTCCTCGGGTGCTACCCCCTGGCACCACCGGGTTCCTAAAAACCCGGCACCTCATTTGGCGCCCAACTCGGGGCGATATCAAGCGGTGACGGTCCAAGCCAGATGTTCGTGAGGAGCTTCGTGTGAAAATTCCGGAGGACGGCCAGCCACTTCAGCGACCCCTGTATGTCGACGTGGTTCCGAAGGTCTTTGCTACGAGGTTCCCCGCGTCCCGACGGCTACGAAGGACTGCGGCCCTGACTATCGCCTTGTTTTGGACCCAGTGATCCTTGGTAGAGCGAAACGATAGACGAGTCTTCTAGCGACGTCACAGATCTTCAAATACTTCAGTTAAGTATAAGTGGAGCATCTCCCAGTCCTTAGTTTGTCCTTAGTTTTTGGTATCCTTGAGATACGCTTTGATTTGGTACTTGCAAGCCCCAAAGCCGAAGGACTCGTGTATTCACGAGATATATCGTAACAGATAATCCTTTGAAGTTTGAAGCTAGACTAGTGAGCGAAGATGCCTGGTTTTAGCAGACTTGGAAACTTGTTTTGTCTTGGTTGTAGTAAGGACTCCCGATTAGAGGAATCTTGTCCGGTTCCTCCAATTGGAACTCCAACGTATGAACTCTATGTAAAGCACGGCGTAGGTCCTATAACATATAACGAAGTATGGATAAAATACACCCGCAAGGATGGTGTTTTAAAATGGCCCCTATATGGTAGTTTCGACTCAGAAGTTTTAGATAACCTAGAGGTCAAACTATTCAAGAAGAAAGCCCGACCGGCGATGTTTGACTCTTTCCACTTATGGCGTAAAGAGGCCAAACAGAAGGAAATTAAATTAGAAAAGAAGAATAAGAGGGAAAGAGGTATTTCAGTAATGCAAGCCGCGATAAAATTTAAAGACAACGAAGAGGATCAAATAAGTGAGCAGTTGCACAGGCAACGTAAAATGGCAATAGATAAATGCTATCCCGTTTTGCCATCTCTTCAGCGAGAGACAGTAAAAGAGCGTGAGAAAGATCCATTAATGGCTCATTTGCTAAGTTCGCCACCACCCTATGCACAAAATGCCACAGCACCTCCGCAACCTTTAGTTGCACCTCTGGTAGCTGTTATACAGGCTCCTTTTCCGCACTCACCGGCTACTCTTCAGCTGGCTCCTGTTTCTCTGGCGCAGCCTCTTCAAGGCTCACCGATCACATCTACTTCTCCTACTGTTCCTTCTAAAATTTCGCCTAGCACATCTTCTAGTCTCTCTGATACTCGTTCTACGAACATCTCTGTTTCTACTTTGCGTGACTCTGTTCTACCACCAGTTATTCCCCCACTTTCACCTTCCGTCTGGCATAAAATGACCAGCATTGTTACTAACCTTCCTTCACCACTTTTTCGGTCGCCTAAAACGACCTCTAACACGGAACGAAGACAATTACGAAGCCAAATGCCCGATTATCAGGAAAGGGAATCATTGAATAAGTTAGCACGAAATTGGGCTATGGACACAGCAAGATATGATGTAGAGTCTGTCATGAACGTTTTCCGTCAATGGGATGAACCAACGTAAAGATACGTCTTTGAGCAGATGTGTGTTTTTCTGTGTGAGGATTTGGTAGATAATGGTCAGAAGACCAACCAGCAAGAGTTGTGTAGTGTACGATTTAAATTTGGGGAGGGTATGATAGTTGGTCCCGACGTTGAAAAAGCAGTTGAGGTATTATTATCACATAGAAGTACGGGTGGTAATTCTGGGTCATCCTCTGACAGTGGTACATCCAGCAGGAAAAGAGCGAGACAGTACCCCATGAGAGAGGTTCCTCCGGTCTGGAGGGAAGGTGACGCAACTGCAGTTCCACCGGTTCTGCCTCATTTCCAGCGTGTATGGGTACATGTCCCCTGGAAAAGATCAGAAGTTTTAGCACTAAAGCAGACGCTACCCGATCCCCGTAAAAACCCGTCTGGGTATTATAAGGAGTTATCCCAAACTGCCAGCTCATGTATAATGAATTTAGCGGATATAGACATGTTGTTTGGGAACGTTGTTCCACATCCTTTATGGAGTAAGATACGTCATACAGATCATGACCAAGAATTAGGTGACTCGTGGGCGAACATTGCGACTACAGATGCTAGACAAGTCGGTGGTTTCAAGCCTGAGCCGTTAATAGCTGAACTTCCCGGTAGAATTATTGCGTACATGAAGACAATTATGCCTGAAGTACGCGTAAACTGGGACAAGCTATCAGCGTGCAAGCAGAAGAAAGACGAGAATGTGTCTGACTTTTTCACGAGATTTGAGGAAACTTTCACTGACCATAGTGGTCAGGATATGGCTGCCGAGGGTGGCCAAAGATTGTTTGTAGACAAATTTGTACACAATCTGCTTCCCGAACTATGTGCTAAACTAAAAGATTCAGAGAGTGCTTGGGCTGTCTCTACGTCAGCGCAGATTCTAGCAACAGCTCAGTACTACGAAAACAGGCGCAAAGACGAGCTAGACAAGGCAGACAAAAAGACGAAAGATTTAAAAACTAAAGTTCTTCTCCAACAGGCCTATCCGCCTCGTATGGCTAGCCAGCCCAATTATCAACAGAATAAGCAGTATTGTAGAGACGTGCAGGGAAACGAGTCTTCCCACCAGCGTGTTCCTTATGGCCCGAATCAATGTGCGTATTGCAAGGAAGAGGGTCATTTTAGGAGTAATTGTCCGGCTCTTGCGCGACGCTTAAACGGTGTTTCAGGTGTAAGAGGGAGAGGTGTTCAACACGCCCCCAGAGGTAGGGGCCGTGGAAATTTCTCCCAGAACACAGTTTCTTTTCCGCCTCAAAATTCCATGAATAGCTTTGACCAACAGAATAACGCATCGTCTAGGTCAGCTCAGTACTATGCTGACGACTATTACACCGAACACGACAATGAGGGTAACGATTGCTAGGACAGCCATGGACAAAGAGAGGGAGTTGTTTCAGTTCCAGTAGACCAGGATGGACCTTATGTCAAGGTAATTACCTCAGGAGTGTCAGAGCCATTTCTGCTGGATACTGGTGCTACGAAAAGTTCTATTATGCACTCAAAACTTCCTGGCGCTCCTTTGTCTGGCGAAATGAATGTCTCAGTAGGCTTCTCTGGCACCCCTGTTAGGAACCCGATCTCTAGTCCTATACCCCTGTCTGTTGGCCCCTGTGAATTAGAAGCACCCCTCATTCTTACAACAGGTTGCGGTGAAAATTTGTTAGGATTGGATTTGCTAAAAAGGTTGTATGCGACTTTGTACTGTTCTCCCTCGGGAGTACAACTTACCTTAGGGAAAAAAGTCATTTCTCCAATGTATTTGTCGAAAGAAGGTATTCCAACCGAATTGTCATCACTTCCTGATATACTGTGGGCTAATGGTTCCAACGACGTAGGTCGTTTGGAGATAGCACCGTATGTCATAACTTTGAAAGCCAACGTCGGATTGCCACGTATTCCCCAATACAAAATATCTAACGAATGCGAGAAGGCGTTGTTAACGATCATTTATGATTTGATCGATAAAGATGTTATTGAAGAAACAACAGGGAACGTTTGTAACAGTCCAGTTTTACCGGTCTTAAAACGTACTGATCCTTCACAGCCCCCTGTGTATAGGTTTGTGATTGACCTCAGAGAGGTAAATAAGGTAGTTATCCCACAGTTTCCAGTCGTACCCGACATTACTGCTTTATTGACAATGGTTCCAGCTTCAGCAGACTGGTTCTCGGTGATTGACCTGAAGAACGCTTTCTTCAGCATCCCGATCGCCGAAGAGAGTAGAGACCTTTTCGGCTTCAATTTAGGAGGACTAAGCTTCCGCTTCAAATGCGCTCCTCAAGGCTACTGCGAAAGCCCATCTATATTCAGTCAGGCACTGAAAACACAACTAGACACAATTGTGCTGCCAGATGGGTCAACTTTGATCCAGTACGTAGACGATCTACTGATCGCCGCAGACACTGAGGAGATTTGCAAACAAGCCACGTTGTTACTATTGCGTCACTTATGTGACATGAAGCACAAAGTCTCTCTTTCAAAGCTGCAATTCTGCCGACAAGAAGTAACCTACCTAGGTCACATCTTATCGAAGGAGGGAAGGAGACTGACACCAGAAAGAATACAGGCAATTACAGAACCAAGTGCCCCAAGGACACAGAGAGAGGTTCGAGCCTTCTTGGGCATTACATCGTACTGTAGACAATGGATACCGAATTTCTCACTACTAGCCAAGCCCTTGCTGGCACTACTCCGCAAAGACACGCCTAATCCTATGCCTTGGTCTGAAGATTGTCAGACGAGTTTCCACGAGTTGCGCGATGCATTGTGTTCGGCCCCTGTGTTGGGAAACCCCAACTACAGTAAGCCTTTTACATTGTATGTCCACGAAAAGGAAGGTTGTTCATTATCAGTCTTAACGCAACACTTTGGGGACAAACAGCGCCCATGCGCGTATTTTTCGGCAACTCTGGATCCAGTGGCTAAGGCACTGCCAAGTTGTCTAAGAGCAACCGCCGCAGCAGCTGTCTGCATTCGACAGTCTGCTGGATTAGTCATGAATAACACTCTGCTCGTTATGGTTCCGCATGCAGTTGACATTTTGCTAAATAGGACCAAGACACAACATCTTACTAGCGCTCGACTATCCAGTTACGAACTTACCCTGCTAGCAAGTCACATCCACATAAAGAGGTGTGATACACTCAACCCCGCTACGTTATTACCCATCCCGACAGAGACAGACAAGATTGACAAACACGACTGCTGTTTCAGGACAGAAGAAGAGACAAAAGGGAGAGTAGACTTACAGGACACTCCCCTTCCCGAATGCAATGATACTTTATGGGTTGATGGTTCATGTTTCAAGTTGCCGAATGGTGATACGACCACAGCATACGCCGTAACGACATTACACACCATTGTAGAGACTGAACGCATTTCCCACAATTCTGCACAAGCTGCAGAGCTGATTGCGCTTACTAGAGCATGTGTGTTGGCGAAAGGAAAGCGAGTGAATGTGTACACTGACAGCCAATATGCCTTTGGTGTGGCTCACAGTTTTGGGAGATTGTGGCGTGAACGTGGGTTCCTTACGTCCCATGGTACGAAGATACAACATGGCCAGCTAGTTAATGAGCTCCTTGAGTCACTCACCTTGCCCCTACAAGTCGCCATTATAAAATGCAGTGCACACAAAAAGATTCAGGATGATGTTGGCCGCGGAAATGCATTGGCAGATGAGGTTGCGAAAGAAACTGCAAGGAACACAATGAGTCGGATGTATGTTATGGGTCCCGCTAGATGGACTACTGACGTGGGAATGTGTGAGGACACCATTGAAAGCGTAAAATCGATACAAGCCGAAGCAACTGAGAACGAGGTGAATGAATGGAGAGAAAGCACAGGTAGATTGGATGCGAATGGTTGTTGGGTCGAACTATCAGAACACCAGCGATGGCTATTACCTAATGCATATGTACTTGCAGTAGTAACGATGGCTCACGGAATTGCACACATCAGTTCGAAAGGAATCTGTAAACTATTGGCCCCAGTATGGCAGAATAGCAATATCCCAACATATGCAAAGAATGTGGTTAAAAAGTGTATGGTGTGTTTGAAGTACAATCCCGGTAGGGGAACCCCAACTCCAACTGGTCATTTTGCGCCTCCAACGTACCCGTTCGAGGTTTTACAGCTCGACTTCATCCACATGGAGAGGTGCAACAACCTAAAGTATGTGCTCGTTGTTGTCTGCGCCTTTTCAAGGTGGGTGGAAGCGTACCCCCTTAAGGACAATACCGCTTTATCAACTGCCAAAGCACTTGTCAAAGAGTTCTTTCCGAGGTTCGGAATGCCTAGAATTGTCTGGAGTGATAACGGAAGTGAATTTGTAGGATGCGTGATGAAGAGAGTGTGTGAGTGTTTAGGCATCCACCAAAAATTCCACGCTGCAAATCACCCCCAATCAGCTGGATTAGTAGAGTGCTACAATGGCACTCTAAAACTCAAACTAGCCAAGATCCAAGCCAGTACAGGTCTTAAATGGCCTGACGCACTGCCTCTAGCGCTTTTGTCAACCAGAATGACTGTCCACTCCAGATTAGGACTTAGCCCCCATGAAATCGTGTTTGGCCGCCCAGCCAACGTCTGGGGCGTGCCAAGACCCAAGAAACTAAGTGAGATAGAACACCCCGTACTACTCGACTATTTGTGCGAATTGACAACTAAATTGCGTGTTTTACACCAACAGGTTCACAGTTCCTCTCCACCAGCCTCTGACGATCCAGGTCACCTCATCGAGCCCGGTTCGTGGATTTTGGTGCGGAATTTCCAGCGCACCAACAACGGACAGCCGAGGTGGACCGGACCGCACCTAGTGCTGCTTTCAACGAGATCTGCTGTTCGGGTGGAAGGCAAGAAGAATTGGGTACATGGGACCCACTGCAAACGGGTCCCTCTACCCCTTCCATACGACCGGTGGGTCAACAAAGGACTTGCCGACTCCGAGACCGAATCCGTACCTCGCTTCATCCCTTTCAGCGATGCACGTTTGAAAGAAACTAGTACTGAAAAGGAGAGTGATCATATTTTACAAGGACTTGTGTCACCGCCTATGCAATTGGACACTACCGAACCTGAGACGCTGTTTGAAGACCACACCATACCTGGGAAACGACGATACGACCTGCGGTCTAAACAAAGAGACTAATAAACGATTGACCTAATGTGATTTCCCTTTTCCCCTAAGAACTATTTTTTGATTTTTCAGCTCTCTCGCCCCAGGGGAACTAGCTCATTTTTGATTTTTCAAACCGCCATCCGGTTCTGCTGCTAGGGTCGCGGTTGAAGTCTGGGGAGTGCAACTGGGAAGTTCTAGGTCCACGGTTCTGATTGGTCCACGGGAGTTACCCCGGACTGAGCAGAGCGCGCTCCCTGGGAGAATCAATCAACCACCGCGGGCAGCAACTAGAGGATGGAGTTTCCAAGGGTAGAGAGACCTATCAGACTCACGAACTTCGGAAAACAGTTATGCACAATACTGTCCAAAAGAAGATTCCTGATGCTATGTGTTTTAATGTTATGTAGCATACTTGTGTTTTTTACTGGTTATACTCTGTTCGTATTTAAAGTTACCTTTTCGAATGACACCCAGCCACCATCTCCTCCCACTATTTCTCCACACTACTTTCACCCTCTACCTGAACACGAGTCTGCCCGAAGACTCGAATTTGTAAACAATTCTTTCATTCAGCTCCTACACCAACACCAGTCCGTAATGAACATATCAAACTGTTGGATATGCGGACTTATGCCACACACAACCGATAAGGGGATCCCATACTTCATTTTGCCATTCAGCTACTATGGTTCTCTGTGGGCTTTCCAGACCATGTTCCTATTCGCCCTAGAACCATACCCGACCCGTTCCACTGCGAGCGATTCCAATAACAAGGCACTAATTGCAGGGATAAGAAATATGAGTAGGGATATCGACACATATCTGACAATGCCCAAAGATGAACTCAGTCCCTACACCCGTCGGAACGTGACTAAACATGGGGTTTACCTGGTCAAGAGCTAGGCAGCAAAGAAATCCCGCCCAGTTTGGATAGTGCCCCACCGAGGTCACTTATGCTTACAGGGTATTGGTAGGGACCCCACAGCACAGTTAGGAAAGAGCATTTGCACGGAAACATATGTATTTACTTCCCGAACTTCCCCTATACTTTTGGCAGCCAAAGGCACGTATTTCGTTTGCCACGACCAAGCCTACACGTGGTTGCCCCCTGATTTCTCAGGTACATGTTTTATCTCATTTCTGCTGCCTCCCACCTACACGGCCAGAGCAGATTACCATCGGACGAGGACAGCTAGGGGTGTCGTGAGTAAAGACGACACCGCGGGTCAGGAATTCGCTGACTTCGCAAAGGGTTTTCTGCCATTTTGGGGGCCTATGGTGAACAGCAGAAATATTCGCCAGTTATCGAGGATAGTTGAATCCGCCGTGACTACGACGGCCGGAGCACTTGGCAATCTGACAACCGAGCTTCAGTCGGATCGACTTATGACCCTTCAGAACCGAATTGCCTTAGACATCATACTCGCCGATCGTGGTGGTGTGTGTAGAGTCATCCAATCCAGTTGTTGCATATTCATCCCTGATAACGCACCAACAGTATACCAGGCCATCTCCAAACTACACGAAATATCTGGTTCCCTTCACGTTGAGAAAGGGGACTGGTCCCTGCTGGGGTGGTTCTGGGAGCTGATCACTGCCTGGGGATGGAAAATTTTGATCTTCATTGGGATGACCTTGGCACTTCTGTTCATGTTTTGCCTATGTATACAGTGTGCTCCTGCACTATGTGGCCTCTGTGCTACCTCGTGTGTACGGAAGCCTGTGTCACAGGACGAGCTGAGTAACAGAATGATGCTACAGCAACATCTCCACGAATTTCTTCATACCGATTTGGACTCAGATTAGCATGAGTTATTGCCTTATATGAGGGCAAAAGGAGGGTCTGTGGTTCTCGAAAATCCGGACCCTGGTGTTTTCCCGATATCGAGGTCCAATACCCGTGTCACAAAACCTCAACGCACCAAGACGATTTTGGTATCTATGAACCGATAATAATTAGGACATCATTCCTATGTATTTGCGTCACAATCGAGGGTTGCCAACACCCCAAAATCGTAGTTTCCGTCCCCATCCCTTAAACTCCATTTTGTGAACGGCATCCATCTTGCATCTTGCCCTCATGTTAAGTCAATTAAAGGTCGAGCTTGATCAAGAGGGACACGTCCACCTTTTCGTGACTTCCCCCTGACCTGTCCCAACTGACTCCATTGCCTTCGGCCAAACCTGTTTGGGCAGCCCCTCGCCCAGTGGCCGAATACGATAGCATAAATACATAACATTCCACAAACCATTCACGACATACAGACCATGCTTTCTGCAAACATGCACCTGTCCACATTCCTTGTTTATGGCCAGTTTTATGACTGGGTTGTACCTTTCTTTATTAAGGTTTCATCGATATCTGATGGGAGTTCCAGGCCTAACTGGGTAATCTATCAACAAACTGGACATCTAAAATATAGGCTTGCTTACATGACTCCGCTCTTTGTATTATTGTAGAAATATGTGTATAGCCATATCATAAACTCAGGAATTCTTGCTTGCAGCTATTATTTTTGTATATAAGGAGACGGCTGGTTCTGTAAAAACGAACAGTCTCCCGAGAACCTACACTCCGTGTGGTGTACTTCTGGGACACGTGTTACTTGGTAGCTACCAATAAAACTTGATCTTTGACGGTAACTAGAAGACTCCGTGTTTCTGTGGTCCGGAACAAGGGAGAACTCAGAGGTCCTCGGGTGCTACCCCCTGGCACCACCGGGTTCCTAAAAACCCGGCACCTCAATTCCCCAACCTAGTGGTTGGGTCCGGATTGTCTTTTTTTTTTTTCTTGTTTTGGTCACTGTTGACCATCATTTGGTAAAAGAAACAATTGATGGACGGAATGCTGGACAATGTAAACATTAATCCCCAGTCACAAGGATCTGGGTTTAATCCATTATGTTGCTCATCACACCACCCCAGTTTGAACCCAGCCATATGCAAATCAGTCTTGACCCCGTTCCTTATGGGAACAGTCCAGACCGAACTACCAAGGCAGGTCCTCCCTGGACCGGAAACAATGGTTCTGCATTTTGTCCAATTGTTGTTTTTGCATTTGTCACCCCGAGTGGGACGGGTAAGCCCAGACGTGGGTCCCGTGCTCTCCATGCCACTGGAGTCAAGCTATCTTGGCTGATGAGGGGTGAAACCCCGAAACTGGTCCTAGGATCCTTGTTTCCAATCCAGGGAGGACCTGGTCTGGCAGTTCGGGCTGGACTGTTCCCATTGGGTGCAGGGTCAAGACTGATTTGCATATGGCTAGGTCCAAACTATAAAGGCATGGTGAGCAGCAAAAAAAGATGGATTTAGCCCAGATCTCTGTACTGGGGTGAATGTATGACATTGTTTTGCATCCTGTCCATCGATTGCTCGTTTTGCATTTGTCACCCCGAGTGGCACAGGTATGCCCCGACATGGGTCTCGTGCTCTCCATGCCACTGGAGTCAAGCTATCCTGGCTTATGAGGGCTGAAAGCCCAAAATCGGTCCTTGGATGCTTGTTTCCAGTCCAGGGAGGACCTTGCCAGGCAGTTCGGGTTGGACTGTTCCCATTGGGCGCAGGGTCAAGACTGATTTGCATTTGACTGGGTCCAAACTGGAAAGGCATGGTGAGTAAAAAAAAATGATGGATTTAAGGCCCAGATCTCTGTACTGGGGTGAATGTATGACATTGTTCTGCATTTTGTCCATCAATTGTTCTTTTTGCATTTGAGCACCATTTGGTGCCAGGTACGTCAGACGGTATCCTGGAGGTCGAAGTGCGTGGTAGCCATATTCAGATACTTTTTTCCGCCATTGGATCTGGAAGCAAGACAGGAAGCTCCGAAGATTTTTAAGAATTTTCCCCGAAAGCCAAAGGAAAACCGTAAAAAGACTACAGCGAATCTCAACTTTCATCGATACTGTAACCGGGGACAACAGTAGAGCTCTGGCGACGACACTTCAGAGGACCTCATCGGTCCACAAAAGACGAGGCAGGGGTAATGGAAACACCTCTTTCAAGTTTTGTCCCAAGTGCCACCACAAGTATGCTCAACGCGACCCACACAACGTCTGCAACCTGTGCCTGCCCAAGGACCATCAGGACACAGACTGTGAGGCCTGCGCTGCATTCCTATCGTAAACACTTCGAAGCCGCCAAAACCAAAGAGGCGCACTACGCTACGATGTTGTAGACCGCTAAGAAAACATCCTTCAAAGACCTGGGTTTCTCCAGCGACGAGGAAGAACGTGAGGTACCAGCAGAATCGACGCACAAGGGATCGGACGTCGAAATTCTAGAAAGGGACACTGAAAAAATCCATACCCACAAGAAGGCGAACAAAAAAAACTGATAAGGTAAGACCCCATAGACATCTGTCTGAACCAAAGGGCCACAATCTATAGGCGCAACCGAAGGCAGCCCTGACGCCGAGCAAAAATGCAATTGAGGGTCAGCCACGATTAAAAGAACCCCACGGAACCCAACCAATGGTCATCAAGGAAGGAAAATCACCGGAGCAAAGGGTCAAACACGAACCCGCGAAAAAAGGCACTACACCGTTGAAACCAGACGTGGCCGCTAGTATGGAAAGAAAATCTCCGGCCTCTGATGCTGAGAGAGCTCTTGAGGTCCAAAAGAAAGACTCATAGACGAAATGGCAATGCTCCTCCAAAAGAAAAAGGAGTTTGACGCATCTCTGAAGGATTATCGAATCCCTGAAGCCACGGTTGCCGAAACAGAAAACGTCGACGCCTAAGAGGCGGAAGATGCAGAGGGAGAAGAAGGTATCTTCAACTCACCCCCAACCAAAGAACCTCATAACGAAGATCCCGAGGAATACGGTGACCAACCTGAGGAGGAGGAAATCGCTGAACATTTTGAGGATTCATGGAACGATCTCGACACCGAGAGTCCCGAAGTAGAGATATGCAGTTGTCCTTCGAAAGCATCACCTCCAGATGACATAGCTTTCTACAATGGCTTGGTCAAAAGGGCAGCAGACCATTTCGGAGTTGCCTCGAGGAAGAAAAAAGAGACACATGTTTTTGCCTGGAAACCCTAGCCCCTGCCATTAAGGGGACTCAATACCTCCCAATGCTTCCTAGCACACTAGCTCAGGGCAAAGAAGCCTTCAAGGAACCAGCTTAAAGCAAGGGTGTAACACCCAGGGTAGAAAAGAAACACAAGGCCTCCTCAACAGACCCAAAGTATATACAAGGAAATGCAGTGCCAGATTCATTTTTTGTCACCACAGCCAGAAGAAGGGCTAAGGCAGTCTCCAACACCGGCCCTCCACCAGAAAAGGAGATTAAGAAAATGGACATGGTGGGGAGAAGAATGGAAAAGGAAGCGACAACACAGTGGCGCATCGCAAATTCCAATGCCCTGCTAAATAGATACGACCACCAACAGTGGGACAAAATAGGACATTCTCAATAAACTGCCCAAAGAGGACAATAAAAGAGCATGATCTATTGTCCAGGAAGGTAAAAACGTGACCGATACATACCTTAAGTCAGCCCTTGATGCTGCAGACACTGACCATTATGGAAGCCATGATGAAATATCACTTGGCCCCAAAAAAATATGGTGCATACCAAGAATGTTTTTTTCTAATTTTTTGGACGGTTTGGCCACAACTTAGGAAAGAATAAAGGAGTGAAGTACTGGGAAGTGCCTGAGTGGGCATTGGGAGAGAAGGGAAACACACCTTGTTTTTCGCATTGCCTTGCATTTAAAACTTTGTAAATGCCACATTAACTTAAGCATACAGCCAACTCTGCAGTGCCGAAGCAGCAATTAGGTCATCATGGATGGCACTGGTGAAATGCCATGGGTAGGGAGGGAGGTGCTGATGGGTGCGACATATAATATCTGCCTCACTCTACAGCAATACCACCTCAACCCTTTGAATAAAAGCTTTGATAATAAACATTCCAAGCAAGCAGAGTAGATGAGCACGTTCTACAAGAGCTCCCTTGCTTCTTCATCCAAGCAATTATGCATTCATCATTTCATTGTTGTAGTATTCTTCACCCTTGGCTTAGATGCACACCATTCCATCTCTCATCCAGTATTTTACCATTGAAAACCATCCATCCATATATATCAATCCAGCCAAACACTGTTCTCAACGAACCTTTCACCAACGTCCATTTCCCCACCACTCATCCTTCGTCCATCCTACTTTAACCCACCCAGCATTCCTTTCACCCACCCAGGCAGGCATCTTTTCACCCATAACCTCTTTAATCCATCCTTCACCCACCTATGCATCCTATCACCCACCTATTCATCCTTTCATTCATATTACATTTCACTCATCCTTTCTTCTTACCATCTGCTGAGTTGCAGATAGAAGAAGCCATTACCTACTCAACCCCCGCTGTACCTGCTTAAACGGAGTGTTCATGAGTCAACGCCCCTGTAGTGATTATATTACTTACTAATTGTCAATAAGCAAGCAATGTGACTTGCCACTGCTGGGACTCCCCCTTCGACCGCTACCGCTCTTGCTATCGGCCCGGCAATATCACGTTGGTCATATTTTTTAGTTGGCAATGTTTGAAAAGCCAAGTAGTCAAGCCAACCAAAAACCTTTTGTAATGGAGGGGCGGAGCTATGAGGAGTCTAGATCATTGAAGCACAATGAAGGTGTGGAAGAATTGGTCAATGAAAGACAAATGGTCTTGATTGGCAGATTAAGTCGGGCCACCCTCATACTTCCAGCTGTAATGCACTGTCATCAACTGCTGGTATACTATGATAATACATTCACAACGTTGGAGTCTATTACTGTTTGAGCATACCTTATTTGGGCATGCAATCTTCACAGTAGAATACCTGCCCTAAAATGGCTTCTCTGAGTCATACACTTCCAGTCCACAAGATATATAAGGGGAGTGGGAAAGATTACTGACAAAGTAGAAGAAAGGAAGCTACAGACAAACTAGCACAGGCAGTTTGAAGTCAAGTACTGAAACTTAAAATATAGAATGTAAGTAAATAAGATAATGTTGGGATAAGAAGAAATTAGTAAACATTAGATGGAATGAAGAAGAGCTGGAAAAAATCAGGAGACAGGCACAGTAAAAAAACAATAAAAAAAGAAAAAATATTTTAAATGTGGAGTAATAAATTTAGGGAAATATTTATATTAACAGGAGGACTTACTGAGGCCAGCAGATCCATCGGCCGCAACACTTGTAGAGTCACCCCCGGCTTCCTCACTCCTCTCTGTGACCCTCTTTATGCCCCTTGATGCTGATGTAAGAAAATATATAAAATAAAAAAGATTAGTGCTACAGTAAATCTCCTCACAAATATTTTGACAGGCAAACGTAGTAACATTTTACTTTTCGAAAATCAGATCGCCTAGTATAGAGTGGACCTATTCCGAATATCCTAAACCTAACCCTATTCCAAATTTCCTAAACTACACTTTAAAACTACTAATAAATTGCAACGAATGATCTTTGCTTCTGAACTCATTTTCAATCTCAACCCCCTATGACCAGACAATACAAGCTGCATATTTTTTCAATGTGTAGATACATGCAGACACATCACTAGGAGATTGCTTGGGACTGTACAAGCTACAAAAAGAAAGGCACAGAGAAATGAGAGATTGCTAATTCACAAATACTGTTAACTACCACTATCTTAGTGACAGGGCAGAGTATTCTCTGCATCACTTCTTAAAAATCAGCCTAAGCAAGCGCCAACAATTGCGATTAGGTAGCGCCGACTACCTGGCTATGTGATGATCACTTAATATTTGTAACGCAAACTTAACTTCGCTCTGAGTGTTAGCAGCATGCTATTTGGGGGAAAAAATATTAGCATAAAAAGAAGACAGCAAATAGATAGTTGCTCACCGAGCCCCGCAACCTCCATGCCCAGCAGGTCCTGTTCCTTGTCCAGGATGTTTGTCAACCAGTGTATTAGCTGTTGTTGGGTACGCCGGACCCCAGAGCTGCGACGTACACACCAGCGCACCCTCTCTCACTGCTGCTGTAGCTCCCAGAGGCATCAAGGTAGGCGGGTGGTGCTGCAGATGGTTGGGGGGGGGGGGCCTGGAGCTGCCGCTCCCCTGCTGTGGCGCTTGGAAATTAAGAAAAAGGAAGGAAGGAAAAAAATGAATTCAAGTGAAAAATGGAAAAAGTACAAAAGTCACAAAAAAATTACCAAAACGTAAAATACACAAAGACACTAATATAAATATGAGCGGCAGATAAGTTAGATGGGGGGAATAGTAGAGAACGATTGAAAAGTAGGCCCAGCACCATGAGCAGAGCAATAAAATGGCTGCGCCCATGCAAACCGCGTGGTGCCATTTGCCCGCAATTACGCACGTAGTCATATAACGTCATGCGAACAGGTGCGGCAAGCAGCTCCACCCGCTCGCGGAACTCCACGTAGTGAAGGAGAGTTTTTGAGCCACTTTGCGCAGATCCGCGTAGCGCAACTTCGCAAACTCCACCCAGGCCTACTATTTATCTGGCTACTGAAAGTCTGCGCTCAGACCCTTTTCCCACTTGGTGGGATCAGGGTCTTTCTTCACTTAAAATCTCTGTGATCTGTACCCCCAATAATCTGTTTTTAGTAGGGTCCTTTTTTCTTGGGACTGGGAAGGCGCGAATACTCATGTGGGTTGTCTTGCCTTTTTAGGATTGACATGCTTTTCATTATTCCACTATCTAGTTGTTGGGTCCAGAATTCCCCTCTTGTAGTCCTCTTGTAGCAGCTCGCCACCGAAGGACCTTGGGCTGTCGAGCAAGGAAGAGGATAAAGTTGCCAAAGGGGCTGAAGTAGGCGGCTCTGGCCCCAAGGTGGAGACCATCAAAGTCAACCGGAAGCAGATGCAAAAAACATGGAGAAACTCTTACAAGTAACTCATTAAAAAACAGGTTAATCAAGCCAAGACTTTGATTTGAAACCCTCAAAGGCTGTCCTGGTGCTGAAGCACTAGTCCAAGAAAGAAAGAACCCTTCGGACCCCTAAACAAGGACACTGCAGGAGGGCGCTCCTGTGAAGAACCATCAGCAGATGACCAAGAGTGGGCGAGAACGGAGAAGCTGGTAGTTAAAATAAAGTCGCTGAAAAAAAGGCAGCTGAGTGGGCTCAACACTGAAGAGAGTGTTTGAGGTAGAATGGAAAATGAGGCAGCTTGAAGCGGAGATGGTAGCAATCCTTCAGAATAAAAAGGATTTGGATGCCTCCCTTCAGGAGTTTCAAATTTTGTTGAAAGCGTAGAAAAGAACCACAAAGAACACATGCAGTCCTATGGACACTGAGCTGGAACCACCAATGACACCAGAGCCCCAAGAAGAGCACAAAATGTTCTATGAAGAAGACCCTGAGGGTTAGAGGCTATTCCATGACACTGAGGACATGGAAAATCAATGGCAGGATCTCAACGCCAACTTGTCAGAAGTAGGAGGCCACATCTCTCAAAGCCTTCACCTCTGGACAACACTTCCATGTATAAGAAGGTGACCAAGAGAACAGAAGATAAGTATGTGGTCCAGTTAGAGAAGAAGACACAAAGATGTTTCCTACTCAAAACCCTTCTTCCCTTGCAAAGCGAGCACCATTACCCACCCATGCTACCTAGCACTTTGAACAAGCCAAGAGGGGTGCTCAAGGAACTGGGAACATACAAACTGGTGACACCAACAGTAGAAAAGAAACATTCTTCAAGGAATCCTGCCTATGGATGAGGTAATCCTACAACAAACTCAACTATTGTGCTTCTGAAAGGAAAAGGGGCAATGTTCCAACCTCATCAGGGCCACCTCATGAAAAGGACAGCAGAAGGCTTGAGATGAAGTGAAGGCTTGGAAAGTGGAGCCGTGAAGCATTGGCGCACCACAACTCCAACACCCTGCTAAATAGGTATGCCCACCAACATGGGGAAGAGGTGGTTGAATTGCTGAAACACCTGCGACAAGACTCCTGCAAACAAGCCTGTGTGTTGCCCCGCAGACCGTTGACAACATTAATTGGCCTTCTCCAGTAGGCTGACATGCCACTGACCTCTTACATTCGCAGACCGCAGCAATAATAATTACGGCAGCTCCCATGCTTAACTCCATTTAACCTCTCCACTGGTTCTTGTGTGCATATACCACACTAGGAGCTTCTACCTTAACTGATCTATAGTAAGTGTAGTGGCTGTTGCACTTTCAAGGCTTGTGCTCGACGGAGCCTACCACGCAGATTTAGACTCTGCAGGGCTGATCTTTTGGGCCTCCCTTCCGCACCTATGAGCATACCTACTCGTGCGCAGGGCCAATTGGTTACCCCATCTCCTTTTGTTCTGCCACCTGGGATACACTTTTCACTGATTCATTTGCACCATCCTCCTTCCAGTTACTGGGTGCTCACGCACCCCGTCCTGAAGATGACCTCACATTACCAGAAGTCTAAATAACAAAGGGGTCTATAAACCAGAAAAAGCAACTCCGCGCATAAATATACTGAAACTAAAGTATGTCTTTTTTTCCCTAAAAGCTTTTTAGACACAAGTATCGAAAGTTGATAGAAATACAGACAACACTACAACAATCTTTAATCAAACAGTGGAGTATGAAATAATTGGCCCTATCTGACCTGACACAGGAAACCTGGAGGTTGGCCAGAGTTGTTGAAAGAGAGTTTCAGGTATGGGGTGAGGTGTACACTACAGATTGACTTGTTCGCAACACCGCAGAATGCAAAATACTAAAACTTCATGTCCAGGCACTTGCAACGCCCTGACGATACACTCTTCCACCAATCCCACTAATACCGTTAATAATAAACAAGTGCAAACAGCCGTACATGACACTAATCCTGATTGCCCCCCAAAGGTTGAGGCTAACAGAGTTTTCAGACCTAAAAGAGATGGCACAGGACAACATAGAAAGACTGCTAGTCTCACATGAGTTGCTATCCAGACAAAAGAAGAAAGTCCCTAATCCAGAGCCCAATACCGAGTTTAGCATCATGTGTCTGGAGTACATAGAATTCGGACACTTAGGTCTTCTGTAAAGAGCTGTGGTTGTCCTAAGGGAAGTGTAAAGGACAACTACAAGAAAATGCTACACTGACAAATGGGAAAGGTATGGAGGTGGTGCAAAAGGTATGACCTATTCAAAAACTGGACACTATGGTCGTTAGATACCCAACTCATTTATTGGACAACAAACTGACCTACGCCTCTCTGAAGGTTCACTTGGCAGCGATAGCAGTCTACACAAAGGCTCACTTAGGCAGAGTAGTTTCTTCACAAAGTCAAAACGTTCCTGGAAGAGAATAGCCCCACCCAGAATGCACACCAGCACCTATGTGAAACCTAAACATGGTGCTAACACAACAGATGAGAGACCCCTTTGAACCGCTACATAGAGCAAAACTCAAATTTGTCTCGCTTAAAGCAAACTTCCTAAATTACACCAATACGCAGGGAAAGTGCTTACTAGCCCTGAACAATACTTGCAGATACACAAGGACAGGGTAGTCCTGAAAACCAACCTGCATTTCCCATCTAAGGAATATCTCAGTTTCACGTGAAGCAAACTATCCTGAGCTGAGAGGGCCTGGCACACACTGGATTTAAGCAGGGCAATAATCTACTACCTAGAGAAAACAAAATTAATCCGGAAAGGATGGCAGTTCTTGGTATCCTTCGCAGGCAAGAACAAGGGAGTGTGATGGATATCGTAGACAATACAAATGTGTTGCAAGAAGTCTGGCATTCAGCTGGAAACTCAGCCTATATCACATGCCACAAGGAAGAAGGGAGTCACCTTAGGCTTCCTTGAAAAGGTCCAATCAAGTGAATTATGCATGTCAGCGATCTAGACCTCAGTCCAGATGTATGTTCACCAAACACTATTGTGTAAATATCTAGGTGAATAGAGAATCACAGGTGGAATAGAAGATACTAAAACATTTGTTTGCAAGTTCAAGCTCATTTCAAACCCAGCCAGTACAATGAAAAGAAATACTGCTACAAAGTCAATGATCAGCATGTGAATTCAGAAAAGAATCACACTGGTAGGAGTAATTTTACAGCTTAGTGAATTTTCTGAATTGACATTCGACCCACCCATCTCCCCTGGAAATGAGGTGAAAGATAGCAGACAAGGAAAAACAAAGAAAAGGGGCTATAAGAGGATCATTCTGGGCCCAGCCACTAGATGCAGAATAATGCACTTCATGTGAATCAAGTAAATTCTCCAAGCCGCAGAACTACTCCTACCGGTGAGTAACAATTTCGTTTTTGTCCTTCCGCTTGCTGATTAACTGCCTGACGCCATCCTGACGTCCTGGTGGGCTTAAATGAGTGTTACTGCAACCGTTTTCTTACTGGCTTGTGGTCCAACCAAATCCTTTGCCTCATTTTGTGCTAGTACTGACTCATTTTGCCCTTTTTTCCTGTCCTCCTAATTGACTGTTAGGATACTACAATTTCTGTCGATCCTCTCTGCTCCCCACCAACTGCATACTGCTTGTTGCCCTCCTCATCCAGACCCTGGACTCTGGCACCAACACTGGGTTTCAGGATCTCCATAAAACTCAATGCAACGGATGTGTTTATACATTGAATACAGAACTGCTCCCTGAATATAATGGTGTGTTTTACATGTCTGTGACAAGTGTTAAGAATAAATAGAGGATTGTGTTGTTCAGTGAGGTAGGTGTTCACTTCATTTTGTTCGCTTAAAAACCGCCATTCTCCTTGAAATTGTCCACAGCTTTACAAGCAGTTTTTTTCTGTTGCTTTGTTTCCTTAAAATGTTTGTCATTTTTTAGATTGAGCAAGCTAATACCAATCAGACTGGTCCTCTGACTGCTGATATGCTTTTTTAATTGCTTAGACAAAATACTTTATAACTCAATCTCTCATCCCAGCTTTTCATCTCATGTAAAAGATAAGTTTCACCCTGTAAGATGGACATTTCATATAAACAATGTCTCTTTTTGTAGATGATACCTCCTCCGCCTCCCCTAGGACCAGATTCCGGTGAAGATGATGATGCTTTGGGAAGTATGTTAATTGCGTGGTACATGAGTGGCTATCACACTGGTTATTATCTGGTAGGTGAATGATATTGCTTGTTGGTAATATTCTGTACATACATAAGTTGCAGTCCCTTTTCCATTCTGATGTGGGGAATGATCCGTTGGTGGTTGTCTGTCTGTTTTTCCTAGTGCCAGGGCCAGAATTTGTATGCCTTCAGAGCAATTACTTCACACATTTTTTTGCACATTCTCCAAGTTAAATGATAGATTTAAGTGCTAATATGCTTTTGAAATCTCTAACTAGAAACTGGGAAGATGATATGGACTAGACTGTCATTAAGCTAAAATTGTAACCCTAAGGGCAAGGCTTTTTTTAAATCAAGATGGTCACTCGTTTGCTGAAGATGGAGAAGAGAAATTCAGTGCCGGTTTGGATCAAGCATTGGTCTTTGCACCAGACATGTCTAATAGAGGAGGCCTAACTGAGGAAGTCTGAGCAAAAGAAATCACACAGGACTGTATTTGGAGTGTTCTTGTTTCAAAAAGGTCCACGTTTGTAGTAGGCTCTCTTACAGAGAGATCTTTAAGACAAATTCGTAGTCAAATAAGGAGACATTGCAGCAAACCTACACGTTTCACAGAATTGATTAACTGTTTGGCTGAGACCACATGCTTGAGAAGTTGTTAATTTGCTGAAGTTTAGCTAATGGTTGCTCTGGAAGACCCAGTTAAAGGCTATTGTTGTAGTCCACTTTTGATTGAATTCAAAATGCCATGACCAATGATTGTTAGCTGAAAAAGGATCTTTTCAGAGAATTTGAAGTTCAACAAAACAAGAAGTAGCTCTATCAGTAATATTTTGATTTGGGGAAAGCTCTAGATCTACGTCTGCTCTTGGAGTTTTACCTTTGAATTGCAGGTGAGTAGGTTCTAACACAAAAAATATTGGATTCTGTCCCAGAATGAACAGTTTTGGAGAACTTGGCCTTATGGGCCGAGCGGCGCAGGGCACGCCTTAATTCTCAGGGTTCACCTGCCTTATCAGACAGAGACACGAGACACTCCGTTAGGCGTAGAAAATCAGGTTTATTAGCTGCAGCTAAGCACAGTTGTCCAAGAAGTTACAGAAAGTAGATTCTTAGGAGACTGCCACTTCATTCCGTGGCGCACAGTCTTATATATCATACATTTTTACAATACTCCCAAAACATACAAAACTAACAAATGAGAAAAGTTTGAAAACAAGCTATCGGGTATCTTGTATACGCCCTTCTTTCAGACCCCGTGTTCTCCCCTCCCCTCAAGTTAATCAATGCTAGTGCATGTAATTCAATTTGCAGGTGGCAGGACATATTTGCGAGCCTCAAAGGATAGTTGTGTAACAGGAGAATACACGGAGAGAATAGTGAAGGCCAGTTAAACAAGATAAAGTAAAGGAAGTATGGTGAGACCCAAACAGTCAACTAAGACAAGGATCAATCAGTCTAGACATGGATTAACTAACTCGACCAGACCCTGACATCGGTTTCACAAACAAGGACACAGGGTTACTTTTTAACAGAAGAGACGAGCAGCTGAAAAGGCAAAAACACTATGTTCGCCGTGTCGCCTGAGTGAGGGCAACACAAAATGGCGGCGGTCACAAAATGGCGGCTGACTACGAAGCGAAGTCGAAAATCACAGAACCTCAAGACCCTCCTTTTGCCATTACTCAGGCAAAACACGAAGGACTCAAGTTAATCGGAGTCAATGTCAATGGTCATGAGGTTATTGAGCTGTTGCTGCAACATCATTTTAATGTTCTCTGTTCTCTGTGACGCAGGCTTTGGAACACACAGTGTGGCACAAAGACCACAGATAGCGGGACCACACTGCAAACCGAGACAGCAAGAGAAAATGATGGCTAAGATCATTCCAAGGAAAGTTAACACTTTCCATCCCCACGTGGACAGTAGTCCCCAAAACCATCCCATCACGGACCAATCTCCTGTGTCCTGATGAATAGACTCAGAAATCACGTGTAATTTAGAAATGGCTTGGTATACTGTAGGAGCATTATCAGGAATGTAAATGCAGCAACTAGACCCGATCAATTTACAGACTCCGCCTCTATCTGCAAGGACGATGTCTAAAACCATTCGGTTTTGTCAAGTCATAAGACGATCCGCCTGAAGTTCAGCCGTCAAGTTACTCAAGGCTCCGGAAGTTACATTTATCGTAGCCTCGACAACACAAAGTAGTTGTCTGATGTTTCTGCTATTGACCATTGGGCCCCAGAAGGGAAGAAACCCTTTAATAAAGTCTCCTCCCTCTTGTCCAGCTGTGTCTCTAGAATCAATAACCCCTCTACCATATCGTTTTCTGTGATGACTTGAAGGAGCAGTGTATGTATGGGGAAGAAGAAAAGCTATATAACATGTTCCTGAAAAATACGCGGGAAGCCATCTATAGGCCCTATTGTGACAGACAAAATATGTACCTTGAGATGGTACTAACGGAGAAGAAATCAAGGGGGAATAGACATAGGTATGAGAACAAATACTCTTTTCCTGTTCATTCTTATTATTTTGACCATTTATCTGTAAACATAGGTTACCTTTATGAGGTACAGTCCAGATTGGTAAGGATCTTCTTTGTCTAGCCTTGTCAGTGAGGCTAGTAATGTAACGAGTCACATTCCAACCATCATATGCTCGTTTCTCATCAACGGGAATCTTACTAATATCGGCAATTTTAGCCATAGTCACTATTCCCTTTATCAAAGGACTATGACTATAGTCTGATCCACCAGTATATATATCACCAGGAGGATATCGAAGTTGATTCTGATATGCATTAGAGAACATAGCCAAATAAGCCCAAGCGGAACCTTCATATGAAAACGGGAGAACTAAATATGGCATTCCTTTCTCAGCGTTATGGGTCATAAGTCCACAGACCCAACAATCAGTAGTGTTAACTACCAGTTGATGCTGATGTAACAACTGGATGAATGAATTGTTGAAATATTCTGTTCTCCTAACTTGTTCATGGTTTGGTAGTGTATAGAACTTATGCGGAGAGTTAGTAGAAGAAAAGGGCAAAGGAACAGCAGTTGGAACAGGTGCTTGCTGCATAGTGTGGATAATCCATCCCACACAAGCTAATAAACTACATAAACACACTAGAATACATAATGCTACGCCACATCAACTAAACAACAGTTTCTTGTACTTATTTCTTTTTACAATCTTAACACCATTCCCTTCCACTTCAATATCCATTTCTCTAAAGGTGTTGCTCACGGTAATCTTCCTGGATCACTTGGCTGTGATTATTAGCCGTCCTATGACACTGCAAGTCCTGTTGACCTAGTCACTATTCAGGTCACAGCCTAAGACTCCTACCGTGACCCTGCAACTTGATGGATAGTGAAAAGGAAATGTCTTTCAAAAAAGAGTAACCAAAAGAAAAACACATTTCAATGTTTTTTTGGCAACCTAGGTCTTAGGTTGTACCGTGTCTTGCCAGTTATCGTCTGGTCTTGAAACAAAGTTTCTGGGTTCGTCGTGTCCAATCTCAAATGTTGTGGTACAGCTTCTTGCAACACGTCGTCATCTTCCTTCTCAGAACTTGTCCAGGAGTGCACTACTAAAAGGTACAAATCGGGGTACTTTCTCACATTCGTTATCACCAACGCCTTCTTGGACCCACTGGTCATAAGGTAAAGGCAAGGGTACCCTCTTACAGTGCACGCCGTGGACCCAGTTTTTCTTCCCAACGACTTTAACAGCTGTACGTGTTGTCAAAAGCACTTGTAGCGGCGGCCCCCAATGAGGTTCCAGATTCTTCTTCCTCTGGAAGTTCTTAAGACACACGAAGTCGCCAGGTCGGATGGAATGCCCTGGATCTAAGGAAGCCTCCGGCAAAGCGTTTTGGACAGGTTGATGAATAACACGTAATTTAGTGGTGAGGTCATGTAAGTAATCAACCAACAATGGGTATGGAATGTCTGAATATTTCTTTGGTCGAGGGACTCCCCAAACATTAGCTGGGCGTCCAAAAACGACCTCATAAGGACTAAGTCCTAAACGAGAATGCAATGTAGTTCTTGTGGAGAGAAGTGCCAAAGGTAAGGCGTCAGGCCAAGCGAGGCCCGTACTGTCCTGAATCTTTGCTAATTTGAGTTTGAGAGTGCCGTTATAGCACTCTACTAAACCCGCTGACTGAGGATGGTTTGCCGCATGGAATTTCTGCCTAATCCCAAGACCCGCACTCACCTTCTGCATAATTTGACCCACAAATTCACTTCCATTGTCACTCCAGACAATGCGCGGCAAACCAAACCTTGGGAACAATTCCTTCAAAAGGACTTTGGCAGTGGACAAAGCAGTATTATCCTTTAGGGGGTAGGCCTCTATCCATCTGGAAAAGGCACAGACCACCACCAGGACATACTTGACGTTATTGGAACGTTCCATATGAATATAATCTATTTGTAAAACCTCAAAAGGATACGTAGGAGGAGCAAAATGGCCTGCCGGAGTTGGGGTTCCCTTTCCTGGATTATGCATCAAACAAACAATGCAATGCTTTACCACATTCTCCGCACATTTAGGAATACCTTCATTCTGCCATACTGGAGCCAGAAGCTTACATATTCCTTTCGCACTGATATGAGCCGGACCATGCGCCATAGTAACTACAGGCAGTACATAAGCATCTGGTAACAACCATCGTTGGTGTTCCGACAATTCCGTCCAACACCCTGTCGTGTCCAACATTCCCGTACTCTCTCTCCACGTACTCCATTCCTTCTCAGTTTCCTCTTCTTGAATCATCTTCACACTTTCCACTGTGTCCTCACACATTCCTGCTTCTTTGACCCATCTTGCAGGGCCTGCAACATACATACGACTCTTAACATCTTTCGCTGTTTCCTTCGCTACTTCATCTGCAAAAGCATTCCCACGACCCACGTCATCAGTGATCCTTTTATGTGCGCTGCACTTCACAATCGCTATTTGGATAGGCAAAGCAAGTGATTCGAGAAGGTCAGTAACCATCTGACCATGCTGTATTTTAGTCCCATGGGAAGTAAAGAATCCTCTTTCCTTCCACAAGCGACCGAAACTATGAGCCACGCCAAAGGCGTATTGGCTATCGGTGTAAATAGTCACTCTCTTTCCTTTTGCCAACACACAAGCTCTCGTCAGTGCAATCAACTCGGCTGCTTGTGCTGAATTGTGTGAAATACGTGCAGTTTCTACTACTGTATGCAAAGTGGTAACAGCATAGGCTGCAGTCGTATCACCATTAGGAAGCTTAAAACACAACCCATCTACCCATAGGATCCCATCGGGATCCACGAGTGGTGTATCTTTTAAATCTATTCTGCCTTTAGTTTCCTCCTCTGTACGAAGAAAACAATCCTGCTTATCTTGTATATCTTTCTCTTCTGTAATAGGTAACAATCTTGCTGGATTTAAGACATTGCATCGCTTAATATGTATGTGACTAGCTAAAAGCGTCAACTCATACCCAGAGAAGCAAGCACTCGTAAGATGTTGTGTTTTTGTTCTGTTCAAAAGAGTATCTACTGCATGTGGTACCATAACAACAAGAGTATGATCCAATACCAATCCAGCAGATTGACGAATGGAGATCGCCGTTTTATCTCTGGAAACGGCTTTAGCAGGTATCCCTCCACGCTCTAATATGATCTTAGGAGGTGATTTAAATTGTACGTATGAACCCCTAAGTAAGGAAGACCTGCTGGGAGGAAGTGAGGAAGATATGAAATACTCTATCCCTCTATTAAACCGAAGTCCAATTAAGAGATGGACGGTTAGGGCCCTACAGATTAATGCCCTGACGCTAGAATACAACTTCGGACCCCGATGGGGCTATGACATTTAATAGGTTGAATGGCCCCTCTCGCATCGACTATATCATCTTAGATTTAAGACTATGGGGGAACGTGGTAGATATGGAGGTTAAATAGATGCCCGACAGTGACCATAACCCACTTTGTGCCTGCATTAGATGGGTAGTTAAAGGGAAGTCCACAAATCCTCTTTTTACCTCAAAAGCAGTAGTTCCATCCAACTGCAATCGCAGGTTAAAATGGCACAAGGTGGCAGGTCAGGAGGAAACACTGTCTAGTATATCTCTCCAGGTGTCCTCTAAGATAGAGGAACTTTCCCTTCTTAACCCCATGCTTAACTCCATTCCGGGGTTTGACCTCAGTGAATCTTACAAGGCCTTAATAGATATCATAGGCTCCCATTTTAAAATTGAGGGGACAAGAGGTAGGAAAAATCTTGCATATAAAAAAAGTGGTAATCCCTGGTTCACCGCAGAATGCAGAGAAAGGAGAAAAGCCATCTCTATAGCCCTACGGAAAAAAGATCCTTTGGCCGTAAGGTTAGCGAGACTGGATACGCCGTCCCTCTGCTCGTCTCTGGCCAAGACCGCCCCTGACCTTTCAGGCCTTGCTGCCTCGGCTCAGCTGGCTACCATTAACAACTGGCTGACTCGGGCGGGCGACGAGTTCGCCCCTTTGGGACGAATCTCGGTCAAGCGGGCCCACGCAGCCAACCGATGGTTCACCTCAGATCTTAAGGTGAAGAAACTGGCTGCACGAAGAGCCGAGCGAGCATGGAGAAGAGCGTATTGCCCTGTGTTAAAAACTACCTACCTATCTGTCCTTCAGATTTATAAAAAAGGCATCCTTGAGGCCAAAACTGAATTTTACTCTAATAGGATACTGGCAGCGGAGTCCCAGACAAAAGAAATCTTTGCTACTGTGCATGAATTGGCCTTATCCGACAGAGCCATAGCTACGATTCCCCCATCCCAATCGCTCTGCGACTCGCTCAATGAGTTTTTCATTGAGAAAGTCGCAAAGATTAAAATTAACATCCCTTCACCGTCACCTGCATTTGTCAATCCCATCCCTCCCCCCTCTGTTTCTAAACTAACCAGCATTCCCCTGTTGACTGAAGACACATTCCTCCCTTTACTCCAACGGGTGAAGTCGGGCTCTCCTTTGGACTTCGGCCCCGCCCACATTCTTAGAGAGATCTTCCTAACTTGTCCTACCCCGCCCCTTACCTTTCTCAACGACTCACTTAACAATGGTGAGGTTCCTAGCTTCCACAAGTCAGCGGTCGTCATCCCAATTCTAAAAAAGACTGGCGCTGACCCCTCTTCCCCTTCCAACTACCGCCCTATCTCCCTCCTGCCTTATTTGGGAAAGGTTTTAGAAACACACGTTACTAGGACCCTGAGCGCCCATGTGGAAACTAATTGTTGCCTCTCTTCCTGCCAGGCGGGTTTCCGGCCCCTCCACTCCACGGAGAAGGTGGTGGTCTCAGTGATGGACGAGCTACGGGAAGGCATCGACACCAACCTCCCGCAAGCCCTCATCCTTCTAGACCTGTCTGCCGCTTTTGACACGGTGGACCACTCCATCCTCCTTACCCGTGTCAGGGCGGCGGGCATAGAGGGCTTAGCCTTCTCATGGCTCGAGTCCTTCCTGAGCGAGAGGTCCCAAGCCGTTCATCTTGCTGGGCTCACTGCTGCCTCCTGCAAGGTGGAGTGTGGTGTTCCCCAGGGCTCTTCACTCTCCCCCCTTTTGTTTAATTTATACATCTTCCCCCTCATTCTTATGTTACAGCAGCTCGAGGTCACGGTGTTCAATTACGCCGATGACCTCCAGCTAATCTTCAATCTCTCTCACTCCCCTTCATCCGCCCAGAACGTTCAAACAGTTATGTGGTTTATCCAGGACTGGATGAACTGCAACCACCTCAAACTGAATCCGGATAAGACCGAACTGGTCCTGACAGGAGGTGGTTGCAGCCCCTGGTCCCCTTCCCACTGGCCCCCGTCACTTGGTGTTCCCCCACTTCCGGTCCCTAAAGTCAAAACCTTGGGGATCCTTCTCAATTCACAACTCACTGTCCATTCCCAAGTTAGCGCAGTGATATCCTCCTGTTTTTTTTCCCTTAGGACCATCAGGAAGGTGTCTCGCTTCTTCTCCCTCTCGGCACTAAAAATCATTGTGATGGCAATGGTGCTTTCGCGCATTGATTATGGTAACATAATCTATAATGGCGCGCCGGCCTATGCCATCCATCGTCTGCAACTAGTGCAGAATCGGGCCGCACGCCTGATCTACGGCCTGCCTAAATTTCATCACACCACTCCCCTGTTGCAGGCATTACACTGGTTGCCTGTGAGAGAGCGAGCCTTATTTAAACTTGGCTGCCTTACCTTCCAGGCCAGGATGGGTACTGCCCCTGAGTTCATATGCTCAGCTATCAAGCCCTACCGGCCGGGCAGAGAACTCCGTTCTACTCACATGGCTCTTCTGGCTATCCCTCGTTTTAAGAAGAAGGCGGCTGGTGGTGCAAAATTTGCGGCTCTCGCCCCAGTCTTCTGGAACTCTCTCCCTGTGCGTCTCCGCACTTCATCTTCCTATTTAGAGTTCCGAAAAAGCCTAAAAACTCTGCTCTTTTCCCGAGCTTTTGCTGTCTAGCCTTTTTTCCTGCTGCTGGTATCGGTTATTATCTGAAAAGCGCCATGAAACCGCTTGGTAAAAGTTGCGCTATACAAATGTTTTTAAATTCAAATTCAATTCAAATTCAAATATATTAACATCACGGTATCTGCAAAATGGGCATGGGAGGAGGATCATTGGCAGAAACTCAGGAAGGCGGCCTTTTTAAAAGATTCTACTCTCGTCTGGGATTTTATAAACAAACTAACCAGAAGGGGAACTGACTCCGTCCCAAACAATATAATCGAAAAACAATGTTTTTCCCACTTTTTAAAACTTTATAGCTATGAGGATGGTGCGGAGCAAATTCCGGCTGTCCAACCAGACCCCGAGCCAGAGAGTATGTCCCTTGAATTTGTTGACCCTGTTACACTTTTGGAGGTTCAGGCAGCCATTAATAGCCTAGCCCCTGGAAAGGCTGCTGGGCCGGATGGTGTACCTGGCGATTTAATTCTACATGACCCCATTGTTTGGGCTAACCTTATTTTACACCTGATGAATCTCCTGCTACAGAGCCATACAGTCCCAGATTCCTGGAAAGGAGCAGAAGTGGTCGCAATACATAAGAAGGGGGCGAGAGAGGATCCTGCCAACTACAGACCAATAAGTTTAATTGATGTAATTCAAAAGGTGGTTGGCAGGGTCCTGATCACTAGAATCGTGGCTTGGTTAGAGGAGGGAGACATATTAACGCGCCTACAAGCAGGATTTAGGCAGAAAATAGTACAATGGACCAGGTTTTCAGATTCACAGCAACATACTGGAAAACTGTGTCCATTGGCACGGGGTTGTTGTATTTGGCCTTTATTGACCTTAAAACTGCTTTCGATCTTGTACCGCGTGCCAAATTATGGCAGGTGCTGCACGATATGGGCCTACCGCGATACCTCCTAGAATTAATCAAAAGGCTCCATGATGATACCTATACGAGAATCAGATGGGGGAATGCAGGAGAACTGACAGAGAGAATACCAGTTCAGAGGGGGGTCCGCCAGGGATGTGTGATGGCTCCCAACTTGTTCTCCCTCTTTATAAATGGGGTGGCAGACCATTTGAGGGCAGACCCAGTGGATGCCCCCACCCTGGCGGGTGAAAAGATACCGACCCTCCTCTTTGCAGATGACACCCTCCTTATGTCTAAAACCCCCTCTGGTCTCCAGGAAAATATTAAATAGGTTTAGTACCTTTTGTGAAGAACGTGGGCTCACAATTAACACCTCCAAAACTAAATTGATGGTGCTGTCAGGCATTAAAAAAGCTAGGAGGATTAATGTTTCCCTTAATGGCATTTTATTAGAGGAAGTGGAAGCCTTTGACTACCTGGGAGTCAGGATAAACCGTAAAATGAAGTGGGACTCCCACATAGCTAAAATGCTTTTAAGCTTCAAGAGAGTGGCCGGAGCCATCTCTAGAGATCATCGTGCGACCTCTAGCCAGACCCATTAGCCCTGCTTTAGCAGTCTATGATGGTAAGGCCTTGGCTGCTGCAACTTACGGGTCGGAACTCTGGGGCTTCGACAGAGTCCCAGATCTGGTTAAAGCAGAGAATAAGTTTCTGAGAGAGCTAGTGTGTCTCCCCATTTCCACCCCCTTAAAACCATTACTTCACGACATGGGTCGCAGCTCCTTTAAAGATATTGATGGCCTTCGGCCATTACTTTATTGGGTACGCCTTAGAAGGACACCGGAGCTTGCCAACTATGCTGCTGTCCTTGATGATCTTATTATTGTCCATTCCCCAATGAAGATTGGCTGGCTGAAGAAACTGAGGGACCTGGCGATCAGTTTGGGACTAAGGAAAGAGTGGACCTCTCAGTTACCTCCCCCGAAGGAAATGGTCAAGAAACTCTACTGGGAGTGGATTCAAGCTAGAGACATGAAAAATCCAAAGGGGGGGGGCTCTTAACTGACCAGTTCTTGGACCATAAGCCTGAGAGGAAGCTAGAAACCTTTCTTGATTTCATTAGTAATCCGAGAGACAGAACATTGTTTTTGAATTTGAGAGATGGAACCCTACCCTTGAATGTCTTTACTAGAAGCTGGAGGGGATCCTCTCACCATCAAGCTACTTGCCCGGGGTGTGCAAATCCTTCTGAGACCCTTGCTCACTTCTTGTTTGCCTGCAGGGCGTACAGGGGCCCCAGAAGAAGATGGTTAAGACCAGTTTGTAGAGAACTGGGAACAAGGCATTATTCAGTGGCCCTCCGCTTGTTAACAACAGATACTACATCCATGATGGTAATTTGCGGAGTTGCAACATTTCTGGGGAGAGCATGGCAAATACGTACAAAGCTTGCACAACTGAGAATGGGGTAGGACATCAAGTGGTACAACTGTCTCATCATATTAACTGCACTTTATTAATCAGCATCCTTTTTAAACAAACCAGACTTGACTTGTTTTCACCACTGACGTGTATTTTAATTGGTTTTTAAACTTGCTTTTTTGCTTTTATATCCTGTAACTTGTTTTTATTTAATTTTATCTTTTGTGATGAATTTGTATTTACTTTTATGATACTCTGTTATCGAATAAAGTATTACAACAACAACAACAAGATCGCCGCTGCTGCTGTTGCTCTGAGACCACTAGGCAATGCCTTGGCTACTGGATCCAATGTAGCTGAAAAATAGGCACATGGCCTTTGCTTGTTTCCAAATTGCTGTGTTAAAACTGACAATGCACAACCTTCTCGTTCATGCACGTAGAGTGTAAAAGGTTTACTATAATCTGGAGTACCCAACACAGGAGCAGAACACAAAGCAGTACGTAAATCAGAAAAACTCTTCTGACATTAGTCAGTCCAAGGAAGAGTTTGGGGTGTGTCTTTCAGAGTAAGTGCCAACAGAGGTTTGGCCAACAAGGAAAAATTCGGAATCCACTGTCTGCAATAAGAGGTAATGCCCAAGAAGGCACGTACTTCCTTTTGTGTGGATGGTACAGACATTCGTGAAATTGCATGAATACGTTCTGGGGTCAATCGCCTTCCCTCCTTCGACAAGAGATGACCTAAATAGGTAACCTCCTGGTGGCAATATTGTAACTTAGAAGGTGACACCTTATGATGTAAATCAGACAAATGACGCAAAAGTGAAACAGTCGCAGTTTTACAAACATCCTCTGAATCGGCAGCCACTAACAAATCATCCACGTACTGAATAAGAGTAGCACCTGGAGGCAGAGAGAAAGCATCCAGCTGGGACTTCAAAGCTTGGCTATAAATGGAGGGACTCTTACAGTAGCCTTGAAGTGCGCGTTGAAATCTAAAGCTTCGGCCTCCGAGAGAGAAACCAAAGAGATCTCTACTTTCCTCAGCAATAGGAATGCTAAAGAAAGCATTCTTGAGATCATTGACTGAGAACCAATCAGCCGAAGCAGGTATCATTGTGAGCAAAGCAGTAATATCTGGGATAACAGGAAACTGAGGGACAACAGTTTTGTTGATCTCTCGAAGATCAATCACAAACCGATATACAGGAGGTTTAGAAGGATCAGTACGTTTAAGAACAGGAATGTTGCAAACATTTCCTCTCGTTTCTTCAACAGCACCCTTCTGAACTAAATCATAAACAATACCCAACAAAGCTCTTTCGCCATCATTAGAAATCTTATACTGAGGAATACGTGGTAATTGAACATCAGGTTTGATAGTGATCACGTAAGGTGGAATCTTGAGCAAACCAACATCATTCGGGCCCGTGGTCCAAATCGTAGCAGGAAGTGAACGCAATTCAAGTGGTAGTCGATCCTTAGACAAATACATAGGAGAAACCAATTTATCACCCAAAGTAAGATGTACACCAGAGGGGGAACAATACAACGTTGCATGTAGACGTTTCAATAAATACAACCCCAACAAATTCTCACCACAACCAGTCGTTAAAATAAGCGGGGCTTCCAAATCATAAGGACCAATAGAGATGGGCAAAGAGCATGAAACTGGGTTGCTAACTGGGGCGCCAGAGAATCCTACAGTAACATTCGTTAAGCCAGACAAAGGTGCCCCGGGGAGTTTGGAGTGAATAATAGAACTTCTCATCGCACCAGTATCCAAAAGAAATGGCTCTGAAACACCCAATGCAACAACGTTAACATAAGGCCCATCCTGATCTACTGGAACTGATACCACTTCCTTGCTATGTCTATGGCTGTCCTAGCTAGTATGAAAATCAGGATTTTCGTTCTCAACACAATAATCATCGTTGTAATATTGTGCAGACTGAGAATTCTGCTGATCAAAATAATTCATAGTATTCTGAGGGGCAAAGGAACGCTGTCCTTAAGACAACACACCTCGCCCTCTACCCCTAGGTTTTGACTGAAAACCACCACGGCCTCGTGGCCCTGATAGTCCACCTGTACGCTGTAATAAAATCGGGCAATTATTCTTGAAATGACCTTCCTCTTTACAATAGGCGCATTGATTAGGACCCAACGAAGCTCGTGGAACAAACGGTGCAGGTTTCTGTAACAATCTCTGAAACTGTGGGGGCTGTTGCGTTTGACGCTGAGCAGAACGAGGGGGATAAGCTTGTTGCAAAAGAACCTTCGTTTTCCACTCTTTAGTCTTTTTCTCTGCTTTATCCTTCTCTTCCTTATCCCTATTCTCGTAATACTGGGCAGTAGCCAATATCTGAGTAGACGAAGAAACAGCCCATGAACTCTCGGAGTCTTACAATTTATGCGATAATTCGGGAAGTAAATTAAATCCAAATGTATCCACAAATAATCGCTGTCCACCCTCCGTACTCATATCTTGACCACTGTGGTCGATGAACGTCTCTTCGTAACGAGTGAAGAAATCAGAGACACTCATCTTTCTTCTGTTTACACGCAGCTAACTTATCCCAATTAACTCGGAGGGCAAGCATCATCGTTTTCATTAGAGCTATTATTCTACCAGGCAATTCAGTGATCAAATAATCGGGTTTAGCACCAGCTACTTGTGCTGCATCTGCGGCAGTTAAAGCAGCCCAATTACCACCTAAAGCTTGGTTGTGATCTTCCCTACGAATCCGAGCCCATAATGCTCGAGGGACTACATTTCCCATCAGCAAATCAATATCTGCTAAATTCATAACACACGCATCAACAGTCTGGGACAACTCCTTGTAATATCCAGCAGGATTCTTACGAGGATCCGGTAGAGATTGTCTAAGTGCCAGAACTTCAGATCGTTTCCAAGGGACATGTACCCATATATGCTGAAAATGTGCAGGGACAGGCGGATTAGCAGCTGGATCCCCATCTCTCCATACTGGAGGTACTTCTCACATAGGATAGTGTTTCACTTTATGCCTTACTGCAGGATCAGGTTCAAGAGAAGGTTGAGAGAAAAAGGAAGACCTAAAAGTAATAAGTGTTCGAACAGCTTCCTCAACATCAGAACCCACAATAAGTCCTTTATCAAATTTAGCCTGTATACAAACAAACCCCGAGGAGGTAAATCCAAATCACCCCATCCTTTAGCAAGAGTATTACACATAACATTAAAACCATATCGTTGTGTAGGCGCATTCCACTGAAGAAAAGTATCCAGGATATCACGCACATTATACTGTGGACCACTCATGATCCAATTGTGAGCGAGAGAGTCTAACCTAATTCGCTCGTCAGTATCCGGAATTTGACTACGGGATTGCCTTCGGGACGAAGCAGGAGTCAAATTAAGAGACCCGAAGAAAGGTGACAAAATACCGGAAACAGTATCAATTAATCGTTGACGAGCCGTAGGAGAATGGAGACAACGTGTTAAGCACAGCAGGAGAAGAACTATCAGTAAAAGAAACTGACGTTAAAGGGGACTGAGGTACAGAAGTCGGTGTCAAAGGAGGTGGAGGCGGAATTACTGGAAGAGGCAATTGTGGAAGAACTGGAACAACTGGTTGAACTACATGTTGCTGAACAACAGAATGTGATGGGGGTGCATTAGCACCTAATACATAAGGCGGAGGTAATCTCAACAAATGAGACATTAAAGGATCTTCATCAAGATCTTTACTCTGTGTAGAAGAAGGCAATACAGGATAGCATCTATCTATCGCCATACGATGCTGTCGTTCTGAAATTTCAATCATTTTATCAGTCTCATCATTCTTAAACTGTTGAGCAGCCTGTAGAATCGTCATATCCTGTGCTTTCTTGTCTTTTTTCGCCTGTTTAATTTCTTTCTGTTTGGCTTCCTTACGCCATAGGCGGAAAGAGTCCAACATTGCCGGCCGGGCTTTTCTCTTAAACAAAATTGCTTCTAAATTGTCTAATATATCAGGCTCAAAGCTACCCTTTTGTGGCCACTGCAAAACACCATCTTTCTTCGTATATCGGATCCATGTGTCATTAAAAATAATAGGGCCAAGACCATGTTTCGGATAGAGCTCATAAGTGGGAGTCCCAACCGGAGGAATTGGACAAGAGTCCTCTAGCCGGGAATCCCTAGTACAATCAAAGCAGCAACATTTCTTAAACTTACTAAGTCCAGGCATTTCGCAACAAACTGGACTATTCACAAACTTCAAGGGGTTTAAAGCAATTATCACAGCACAAACGTACTCACCCCTCGGCTTCGACTAATGCATTTGTCGAATAATAAAAACCAAACAAAAGAGTGGGTGCTACCCACGAATACTTAAGTATTTTCCACGCCAACAGGTGTCCGTCTAACGTCTCACGATACCAATCATCACCAGGGATCAAGGCAGGGCGACAGTCAGGGCAGCAGTCGTCTGCAGCCGTCGGAAAGGAGTAGCCGCGCTGCAAAAGACCTTCGGTCCACTTTCGACATACAGGGGTCGCTTGACGTGGTTCGCGAATCCTCCAGAATTTTCTTGCGAGGCTCCTCGCGATCTTCGGGCTGAACCGCTACCACTGAAGTCGCCCCACGTTGGGACGCCAATTGGAGAACTTGGCCTTATGGGCCGAGCGGCGCAGGGCACGCCTAAAATCTCCGGGTTCACCTGCCTTATCAGACAGAGACACGCGACACTCCGTTAGGCGTAGAAAATCAGGTTTATTAGCTGCAGCTAAGCACAGTTGTCCAAGAAGTTACAGAAAGTAGATTCTTAGGAGACTGCCACTTCATTCCGTGGCGCACAGTCTTATATATCATACATTTTTGCAATGCCTACTCCCAAAACATACAAAACTAACAAATGAGAAAAATTCGAAAACAAGCTATCGAGTATCTTGTATACGCCCTTCTTTCAGACCCCGTGTTCTCCCCTCCCCTCAAGTTAATCAATGCTAGTGCATGTAATTCAATTTGCAGGTGGCAGGACGTATTTGCGAGCCTCAAAGGATAGTTGTGTAACAGGAGAATACACGGAGAGAATAGTGAAGGCCAGTTAAACAAGATAAAGTAAAGTAAGAATGGTGAGACCCAAACAGTCAACTAAGACAAGGATCAATCAGTCTAGACATGGATTAACTAACTCGGCCAGACCCTGACATCGGTTTCACAAACAAGGACAAAGGGTTACTTTTTAACAGGAGAGACGAGCAGCTGAAAAGGCAAAAACACTATGTTCGCCGTGTTGCCTGAGTGAGGGCAACACAAAATGGCGGCTGTCACAAAATGGCGGCTGACTACAAAGCGAAGTCGAAAATCACAGAACCTCAGTTTCTGCCACTGAGCCATATCTCAGTTTTATTATAATTTAGCTTTAAAACCTTGAGCCTTTTCTTCAGTGGGACAGCCAATAGACAGTAGCTGAGATGTTGATCAAAACAAGGAATTAGCTTTTTGATTACAATTAAAGGATATAATCACGTAGCAGTCATGGGTAGACGTTGATCTAGAGTAGGGCGCCCTTAAGGTCTATTTCCTTTGCAGTGTACTCCTGAAACTAAAGATTTCACTGGATGATAGATCACATCTACTCTGTTAAAGCTCCTCGCTTTTGAAAACTTATGTCATTAAATTCTTAGGTTTCTTATATTTAAATCTGCTGGAAACACCTGATATCTAGTGAATAAAGTGCATTTTATGTAGACGTTTGATTTTACTAAAATTCTGTATGTAGTATAGTTACATATCAGGGGTTTTAGCCAACCTTCTTCATTCCATGGTCTTTTTTTATGCCATTCACATATTTCTTCAACTGGCTAATTGTGAGTGATAACACTCTTCTCTTCCACAAGAACCATGTCCACTCACCAAATAGTTCCCTTCAGTGCCAGGAACTATGAAAAATGTTTGCTTTTTAGATGAAATATTTTAGCTTTTAGCCAATGTTTATTTTAGGCTAGGCAAAATGAAAGAAGACATTTTAAACAAAAATGAGATGATCATGAATAAAGAAATCATTTTTTTAAGAAAACATTTCTTGGGGTCTGTGCATTATGTAATTCAACTATGATTTAATTTCATACAGAAACTTTTTTTGAAATAGTTGGTCAAGGTGTTCGTGTAATCTTCAAACTAGGCAAGAATAATGTAGCAGCTATCTTGGATCAGCCTCAATGATGATCAACAACTTCTGACATGTGCAATCTCGAGGGTCTACATGCCAGCTGGAGGCTTTCCACCCTCAAGGGTTGCTGAGGAGTTGCTTGAATTGAAAATTGTTTGATCTATAATGCTAACCTGTAGCATGTAATCGGGATGTTGCTCTGCCTTCTGATTAGTTAATCCAAGTAACTATAACTACAAGGTTTTTAGTGTCAGTGAGCAACGGACGCACAGCCAATGATAGAAGCGCAGGAGTATAGGTTCTAAGCAGAAAATGTATTGGTGGTGCAACTGGGTAAATGGTAAACCTTACTAACCATTCGTAAGTTAAACCAGCAAGCTGGTGAAACTCATACATTCAGGAAAAGAAGCACCCTATGCACACACATGTACAATCAGATAATACGTATATCGTCGGATATGTGATAAGTAACACAAGTAAGGTTGCAGAGAGACGATGGTTTCTTTTGTAGACTGAAATCTTCAGTTCTTTAATTTCTCAAACAAAAAACAGCAGCCAGCCGACACTTGTTTCATCGCTTACGCGAATCTTCAGGGCTCAGACACTACTGTGTTAACTTTTGAAGGTCGCTCTGCCGGTGATAGTTCCGACCCGGTAGAGCCCTTGACCAATTCAAATGAGAACGAAGACGTGAAGAAGGTTGCTATCGATTGTGTAAAATCTGACAGGAATTCCAGGAGCTCTGGGATATTGAAAAGAGGAAGGTCGAGAGAATAGCTCAAACCATCAAATTTGTGAGTCATAAAGTGCCGATCATTAATTCAGTATAATCATTCCAATTTTTAGTGTTGCATCGAGTGATAACGCGACGGCGCGGCATCAATCAAGCTCCCGGGTCATCGTGTTCCTGGTATTGGAGTACCATAGGGTGCTTCTTTTCCTAGTTAATCCAAGTAGATACAAGAATGTTTTGATGGGACAGCTGAAAGCAAGCTTAAACACCAGTAAACATGCACTGATGAGATGTCACATTGATGAGATGATGAAGATTGTCCTTATCGGTCTAAAGGTGTGCGTCAGGCCTACAACAGACTTATTGGTGCTACTACCTTTCATCTGACATCTGCAAAATATATAACTGGCATTATATGGACGTACCTTAGCCTTTGAACACTCAACATGCTTTTCTCATCGTTCTGTGATGCTGACATCTGCCTGAATGGTCGTTTTAAGATGATAAATGGTCCTTATTTTCTTTTTTTTAAATATTCACCCGCACTGCCTGAATGGTCGTTTTAAGATGATAAATGGTCCTTATTTTCTTTTTTTTAAATATTCACCCGCACTGTTTGACATGTTTCCACATTGCGTCATCGCCAAATACATCTAACATTACTGGGCAGGCTCCAACTCACAGGGAGCACTTCAGTGTTTATTTTAAGGTTCCTGGAGGGATATATAAGATAATTTAAATGGCCTACAAGAAATTCCCTATCCACTGTCCTTTGTTTACCTTTGGCAATTTAAAAACTGAGTGGGATTGATTGGGATAACTATTTACTTTCTGCATCCACTGGTTAGTATGTTTCATCCGGCTTTCATGAGGACCACACCAATCCCTATTCCATATGTATTTATTGAGACTTGGTGTATGGGAAATTCTTATCACCAATCGTGGACAACCAACTTTCACATTCCACACACACCCACCCCATAACATACCTATTATTAGGAGGACCGGCCATTGACTTTAGTGAAGTGTGTAATTGCTATTCTAAATGCACACGCGCTTTGATAGTAGGGAGGGTTATAAAGGGAACTGATGCAAATCTAACTGCACTTTTAGTTTTTTGATACACTAGCTCGAAAGTACCTAAACACACTACTGTGACCGGCCCTTACCACGCACAGGTTCTTACAAAGGTAGAGTTTATCAGGTTCTGACAATGTTGACCCACGCTGTGAGGACCGAGTCTGTCCCCACAGCGTGGGCTATTCATGTCCATATAGAATACGCACACATGCCTCTCTCTCTCCTCATAAAAATCTGGTGTGTTACATCACTGGATGCCTGGGCTTTACCAGGCAACTGAATTTAGGAAAAGTACAGATTATTCCTAATAGGACGTTTATAGGTAGGCTAGACACTTGCTTCACTCATACTCCAAAGGATAGCCTGGCAGAATCACATAATTGTTGCCTAGTAACAGCATCACTCAGGGCCACCACAGCATCACTCAGCACCACCACAGCATCACTCGGCACCACCACAGCATCACTCGGCACCACCATATCATCACTCAGGGCCAAGAATGCATCACTCGGCAGCACTACAGCATCACTTGGCAGCACCACAGCATCACTCAGCAGCATCACAGCATCACTCAGCAACACCACAGCATCACTCGGCACCACCACAGCATTACTCAGCACACAACAATATCGCTCAGGTTCACCTCAGCATCACTCGGCAGCACCACAGCAAAACTCACCACCACCACAGCATCACTCAGCAACACCATAGGATTACTCAGCAACACCACATCATCACTCAGGGCCATGAATGCATCACTCAACACCAACACAGGATAACTCAGCACCACCACAGCACCACTCAGCACCACCCAGCATCACTCAGCAACACCACAGCATTACGCAGGGTCACCACAGCATCACGCAGGGCCACGACAGCATCACGCAGGGCCATGACAGCATCACTCCGCACCACCACAGGATCACTCAGCAACACCACAGCATCACTCAGCACCGCCACAGCATCACTCAGCACCGCCACAGGATCACTCGGGGCCACGATAGCATCACTCAGCGCTACCACAGCATCACTCAGCGCAACCACAGCATCACTCAGCGCCACCACAGCATCACTCAGCGCCACCACAGCATCACTCAGCACCACCACAGCATCACTCAGCGCCACCACAGCATCACTCAGCGCCACCACAGCATCACTCAGCGCCACCACAGCATCACTCAGCGCCACCACAGCATCACTCAGCGCCACCACAGCATCACTCGGCACCACCACAGTATCACTCAGCAACCACCACAGCATCACTCAGCAACCACCACAGCATCACTCAGCAACCACCACAGCATCACTCAGCAACCACCACAGCATCACTCAGCAACCACCACAGCATCACTCAGCAACCACCACAGCATCACTCAGCAACCACCACAGCATCACTCAGCAACCACCACAGCATCACTCAGCAACCACCACAGCATCACTCAGCAACCACCACAGCATCACTCAGCAACCACCACAGCATCACTCAGCAACCACCACAGCATCACTCAGCACCACCACAGCATCACTCAGCACCACCACAGCATCACTCAGCACCACCACAGCATCACTCAGCACCACCACAGCATCACTCAGCACCACCACAGCATCACTCAGCACCACCACAGCATCACTCAGCACCACCACAGCATCACTCAGCACCACCACATCATCACTCAGGGCAAGACTGAATCACTCAGCAGCACCACAGCATCACTCAGCAGCACCACAGCATCACTCAGCAGCACCACAGCATCACTCAGCAGCACCACAGCATCACTCAGCAGCACCACAGCATCACTCAGCAGCACCACAGCATCACTCAGCAGCACCACAGCATCACTCAGCAGCACCACAGCATCACTCAGCAGCACCACAGCATCACTCAGCAGCACCACAGCATCACTCAAAAACACCGTAGGATCACTCAGGGCCACCACAGCATCACTCAGGGCCACCACAGCATCCCTCAGGGCCACCACAGCATCACTCAGGGCCACCACAGCATCACTCAGGGCCACCACAGCATCACTCAGGGCCACCACAGCATCACTCAGGGCCACCACAGCATCACTCAGGGCCACCACAGCATCACTCAGGGCCACCACAGCATCACTCAGCACCACCAGAGCATCACTCAGCACCACCAGAGCATCACTCAGCACCACCACAGCATCACTCAGCACCACCACAGCATCACTCAGCACCACTCATAAACACCGTAGGATCACTCAGCGCCACCACAGCATCACTCAGCGCCACCACAGCATCACTCAGCGCCACCACAGCATCACTCAGCAGCACCACAGCATCACTCAGCAGCACCACAGCATCACTCAGCAGCACCACAGCATCACTCAAAAACACCGTAGGATCACTCAGGGCTACCACAGCATCACTCAGGGCCACCACAGCATCACTCAGGGCCACCACAGCATCACTCAGGGCCACCACAGCATCACTCAGGGCCACCACAGCATCACTCAGGGCCACCACAGCATCACTCAGGGCCACCACAGCATCACTCAGGGCCACCACAGCATCACTCAGGGCCACCACAGCATCACTCAGCACCACCACAGCATCACTCAGCACCACCACAGCATCACTCAGCACCACCACAGCATCACTCAGCACCACCACAGCATCACTCAGCACCACCACAGCATCACTCAGCACCACCACAGCATCACTCAGCACCACCACAGCATCACTCAGCAACCACCACAGCATCACTCAGCAACCACCACAGCATCACTCAGCAACCACCACAGCATCACTCAGCAACCACCACAGCATCACTCAGCAACCACCACTCAGCAACCACCACAGCATCACTCAGCAACCACCACAGCATCACTCAGCAACCACCACAGCATCACTCAGCACCACCACAGCATCACTCAGCACCACCACAGCATCACTCAGCACCACCACAGCATCACTCAGCACCACCACAGCATCACTCAGCACCACCACAGCATCACTCAGCACCACCACAGCATCACTCAGCACCACCACAGCATCACTCAGCACCACCACAGCATCACTCAGCACCACCACATCATCACTCAGGGCAAGACTGAATCACTCAGCAGCACCACAGCATCACTCAGGGCCACCACAGCATCACTCAGGGCCACCACAGCATCACTCAGGGCCACCACAGCATCACTCAGGGCCACCACAGCATCACTCAGGGCCACCACAGCATCACTCAGGGCCACCACAGCATCACTCAGGGCCACCACAGCATCACTCAGCACCACCAGAGCATCACTCAGCACCACCAGAGCATCACTCAGCACCACCAGAGCATCACTCAGCACCACCACAGCATCACTCAGCACCACTCATAAACACCGTAGGATCACTCAGCGCCACCACAGCATCACTCAGCGCCACCACAGCATCACTCAGCGCCACCACAGCATCACTCAGGGCCACCACAGCATCACTCAGGGCCACCACAGCATCATTCAGGGCCACCACAGCATCACTCAGGGCCACCACAGCATCACTCAGGGCCACCACAGCATCACTCAGGGCCACCACAGCATCACTCAGGGCCACCACAGCATCACTCAGGGCCACCACAGCATCACTCAGGGCCACCACAGCATCACTCAGGGCCACCACAGCATCACTCAGGGCCACCACAGCATCACTCAGGGCCACCACAGCATCACTCAGGGCCACCACAGCATCACTCAGGGCCACCACAGCATCACTCAGGGCCACCACAGCATCACTCAGGGCCACCACAGTATCACTCAGCAACCACCACTGTATCACTCAGCAACCACCACAGCATCACTCAGCAACCACCACAGCATCACTCAGCAACCACCACAGCATCACTCAGGAACCACCACAGCATCACTCAGCAACCACCACAGCATCACTCAGCACCACCACAGCATCACTCAGCACCACCACAGCATCACTCAGCACCACCACAGCATCACTCAGCACCACCACAGCATCACTCGGGGCCACCACAGCATCACTCGGGGCCACCACAGCATCACTCGGGGCCACCACAGCATCACTCGGGGCCACCACAGCATCACTCGGGGCCACCACAGCATCACTCGGGGCCACCACAGCATCACTCGGGGCCACCACAGCATCACTCGGGGCCACCACAGCATCACTCGGGGCCACCACAGCATCACTCGGGGCCACCACAGCATCACTCGGGGCCACCACAGCATCACTCGGGGCCACCACAGCATCACTCGGGGCCACCACAGCATCACTCGGGGCCACCACAGCATCACTCGGGGCCACCACAGCATCACTCGGGGCCACCACAGCATCACTCGGGGCCACCACAGCATCACTCGGGGCCACCACAGCATCACTCGGGGCCACCACAGCATCACTCGGGGCCACCACAGCATCACTCGGGGCCACCACAGCATCACTCGGGGCCACCACAGCATCACTCGGCACCACCACAGCATCACTCGGCACCACCACAGCATCACTCGGCACCACCACAGCATCACTCGGCACCACCACAGCATCACTCGGCACCACCACAGCATCACTCGGCACCACCACAGCATCACTCAGCACCACCACAGCATCACTCAGCACACAACAGCATCACTCAGCACCACCACAGCAACACTCACTGTTGGAAGGGGGCCGATCTCGGAGGGCCAGGTTGTGCTCACCCGGTCACCCCAAGATCCACCTCTCCCACAGAACTTGCCGAGTCTTGATTGGGAGGTCCCCACCGGGGAGGACTTCGGGACTAGGATCGTACACACTGAGCTCACATCACACTACGAACAGACACCACACCGTTGGATTCTAGTAACAAGTTCTTTATATAGCCAATAACGAAGGAAGCACTCTTGTATACACAGTGGTCAAGGGACCACAAAGTATTGGAGGATTCGGGAAGGGGGAAGCGGGACAGTCGTTTAGTTTCTGGGTCAGTACGCGGCGTACCCTACGCACAGCTCTCAATCCTCGAGCCGGGGGGTACGGGATGATGGTCGTACTGGCTGCCTCACCTCCGTCGAGTCGGCTCGGTCGTGATGGTGGTTTCGATGGTCCAGCCGGACCAGAGTACTCCCTGAGCCGCGACGAGGTCAGCAGGGCTCGATCTGGAGAGGTTCGTGAGAGCCGCGACAGCGTCAGCAGGGCTCCGATGGTCTTAGAGGTCGAGCCGCGTCAGCAGGGCTTCGATGGTTGCAGGTTCAACTTGAGCCGCGTCAGCAGGGCTCCGATGGTCTTAGAGGTCGAGCCGCGACAGCGTCAGCAGGGCTCCGATGGTTGCAAGTTCAACTTGAGCCGCGACAGCGTCAGCAGGGCTCGGATGGTTACAAGTTCAGCTTGAGCCGCGACAGCGTCAGCAGGGCTCCGATGGTCTTAGAGGTCGAGTCGCGACAGCGTCAGCAGGGCTCCGATGGTTGCAAGTTCAACTTGAGCCGCGACAGCGTCAGCAGGGCTCGGATGGTTACAAGTTCAGCTTGAGCCGCGACAGCGTCAGCAGGGCTCCGATGGTTACAGGGTCAGCTTGAGCCGCGACAGCGTCAGCAGGGCTCAGAGGTTCAGGATGAGTCTTCTTAGGGTCAGCCGCGATCAGATCAGCAGGGCTTCAGGTCCAAGATACAACTGCCCGCTAGTTGTCGGGCGGGCCCAGTTATAGTCCTTTGGCTCTTTGATCTCCGGACCCTCGCAGGCAGAGGTCTCCTGCCCGGGGGGGGGGCTGGTCATTGGTGAGGTCCGGCGGTTGGCTCTTTGATCCCTTTGAAAGATGGGTCCGGGAATTCCCAGACGCCCAGCGGGTCAGGAGCCAGCACTCGGGGAGGCCAGAGGGGTGATCGAAACTGGCCCACAGGGGAGGGCCAAAGGTGTGACAGAAACCAGCCCCTCAGGGGAGGCCGGAGGTGCCATCGAAACTCCCGGGCTTATCTCACTCGGGGAGCCCTTTACCCCCCAGCCGGGACTGGCGCGCCTTTGGAGTCTGGGGTTCGCTGGGGCCGGGGTCACGCTCGGCCCAGGGAGACAGGGATGTCGGGAAGGGAAGATGGCGTCCGGGCCTTGTGGGGCATGCAAGGTTAGGCGCTCGGAGCCGGGCGCGGAGCGGGAAAGGCAGGCCTGGTCGAGGTTCTAGGGGGATCTAGGTTTAACTGGAGTAGGACGACCAGGCTCGGGGTGCAGGCTACACTAACGGGGAGGCTGCACAGGGGACTCGGGGCACAGGCCTATGCTCACAGGGTGTGGAGGGACAGAGGCGAACCACGCCACGAGGCCGGGTCCAACACTCACCACCACCACAGCATCACTCACCACCACCACAGCATCACTCAGCACCACCACTGTATCACTCAGCACCACCACAGTATCACTCACTACCACCACCACAGTATCACTCACTACCACCACCACAGTATCACTCACCACCACCACCACAGTATTCCTCACCACCACCACCACCACAGTATCACTCAGCACCACCACTGTATCACTCAGCACCACCACAGTACCACTCAGCAGCACCACATCATCACTCAGGGCCAAGACTGCATCACTCAGCAGCACCACAGCAGCACCACAGCATCACTCAGCATCACTCAGCAGCACCACAGCATCACTCAGCGCCATCACAGCATCACTCAGCACCACCACCGCATCACTCAGCACCACCACCGCATCACTCAGCACCACCACCGCATCACTCAGCACCACCACAGCATCACTCAGCACCACCACAGCATCACTCAGCACCACCACAGCATCACTCAGCACCCCCACAGCATTACTCAGCACACAACAATATCGCCCAGGGCCACCACAACATCACCCAGGACCACCACAGCATCACTCAGCACCACCACAGCATCACTCAGCACCACCACAGCATCACTAAGCACCACCACCACAGCATCACTCATCACCACCACTGTATCACTCATCACCACCACTGTATCACTCATCACCACCACTGTATCACTCATCACCACCACAATTCCCGTTCAGCAGCACCACATCATCACTCAGGGCCAAGAATGCATCACTCAGCAGCACCACAGCATCACTCAGCAGCACCACAGCATCACTCAGCAGCACCACAGCATCACTCAGCAGCACCACAGCATCACTCAGCAGCACCACAGCATCACTCAGCAGCACCACAGCATCACTCAGCAGCACCACAGCATCACTCAGCAGCACCACAGCATCACTCAGCAGCACCACAGCATCACTCAGCAGCACCACAGCATCACTCAGCAGCACCACAGCATCACTCAGCAGCACCACAGCATCACTCAGCAGCACCACAGCATCACTCAGCAGCATCACCACAGCATCACTCAGCAGCATCACCACAGCATCACTCAGCACCACCACAGTATCACTCAGCACCACCACAGCATCACTCAGCAACACCACATCATCACTCAGGGCCAAGAATGCATCATTCAGCGCCACCACAGCGTCACCGCAGCATCACTCTGCGCAACCGCAGCATCACTCTGCGCAACCGCAGCATCACTCTGCGCAACCGCAGCATCACTCTGCGCAACCGCAGCATCACTCTGCGCAACCGCAGCATCACTCTGCGCAACCGCAGCATCACTCTGCGCAACCGCAGCATCACTCTGCGCAACCGCAGCATCACTCTGCGCAACCGCAGCATCACTCTGCGCAACCGCAGCATCACTCTGCGCAACCGCAGCATCACTCTGCGCAACCGCAGTATCACTCAGCGCAACCACAGTATCACTCAGCACCACCACAGCATCAATCAGCATCACTTGTTCAAATATGTTCTCTCAATGTTTCAAGATGTATTACAAATGTCACAAAAAGTTGTTAATATTTCACTTCTATTCTTGGATTTTCGTCACAATAAAATAACACAACATAATCTTCACAAAAGTCATTTACAAAAGTTTAAGCTATTGCCATTCATCGCTCATCTTTTTGTGCGGGCCTAGGTAAGCTCTAACTCGTGGTCCTTGCTCTTCATGCGGCTCGGCGGCCTCTCACTACAGCGCGGGGACACACCAGCTGGTGTAACCAGGCGCTCTATAAATCTTTGTATTATTATTATTAACTTTTATGTGCAGGAGCTACATGCAGGTTTTCGGGGCCGTAATTAGGTGCTTCTGCTGAGTAATCTTTTGGAATAGGTGTGACACAGGGATCTGCATAAGGCCTTAAGGGGTTTTGCAGGAAACTCATTGCGTTCTTGAGAGAGTCTGTGTGCTCACGCTAGCAAAGTTGTTTTTATCGTTGCTGAATTTAACCCTGAATTGAATGGAAATACTTCTTTTGCTCTGACACACTGTTGTAATTTTAAAAGTTACCTATTGGCCTGTTCTGCTTGGCGGAGCTAGAACTCTCCCCCCAAACCTTTGTGGGAATTTCACGGGAGCGGATGGCAGTGATTTCTGGGTTCTCCAGCTCGCCATCTGGGTCCGCCATCTTGGGGAAGGGCACGCTCTAGCTCTCAGGGCTGCTGAGCTGTTAAAAATGCACACTGTGCGTGCGCGCCGAAGGCAAGCCCGTCTGCGCCCGTCCGCGTCCCGGTAGCGGCCAGTGCCAGCCACGCTGCAGGTCGAGATGATGGCTGCCAGGGCAGGCTGTGTAACACGGGCCTTGCCCTGCTAGATATTGATATTTATAGCTGTCCCTGTAAAAGCAACTGGGATGTTTTGATCAGCAGTGACCGGGTATATTTGAACTGTGGGTTTAGGCTGATTTCAGGCATCGCCATGCCTGGTCATATCAGCATTTCCTCCTCTGAGTTGGTGGGGCTTCCTACCCACCTGGCAGGTCACATTTTGGATCCAATCTGCTCCAACTTCCCCATCTCGATGAGGGACCCGTGTCAGATCTCCTGGTCCGATCGTTTCCTGATATATTTTTCTTGGGAGGTGCATAATGCTAAGCCCCCAGTATGCCCCGTTCGCAAACCGGCTTTAGGGAAAATTGCCCCCGGTGCTTTTATGCATACCCTGGTATCATCTAGACTCACTCTCTCGGGTGACTTGGAGAGCCAACTAGATGTTTTCTCCAGATGGGTCTCAAAGGCTGTCAATTCTCTTGCTCCACTGAGTTCAATTAGGCCTGCCAGGAGTTCTCCCTCCAAACCCTGGTATAACCTAGTACTTAGAGAATTGAAACACGAATGCAAGGTTTTGGAGCGAGCATGGCGCCGCAGTAACTATTGTCCGGCTGCCAAGCTGTAGCTCAGAGCCAAGCAAAACATGTATTATGAGGCCATAGCTCAGGCTAAGAGGGAATTCTTCAACGCACGTATCGACTCTGCTAAAAACAATGCTAAATATTTTTTTTCGATAGTACAGAGCTTTACATCGCCTCTAGCCCAGGCGAGTGCATCTCCATCTTCAGTCGCCTGGTGCGAGATTCCGTCTACTTTTTTTGGGACAAAATCCGCCTGATTCAGGCGGCTTTCTTACCTGGTGCTAATGAGACTGAGGAGTTGCCCTCAACTTCTCCGGCCAACACCATACCCGGCTTAAATGCCTTTATTCCAGTGAATTTGACAGATTCCCTTAAAATCCTCAAGAGTCTAAAATCGGGCTCTCCCTCTGATCCCTGCCCAGCCAGGTTGCTACCAGCACCGAGACTATAAATGGTGAGGTAAATATCATCATCAATCTGTCCCTCCTTACAGCTAGCGTTCCTGCGTCTTGGAAACAAGCCAAGATCTTACCTCTCATAAAAAATTAGACACCCGTAGTCTGATTAACTACAGGCCTATCTCTATCTTACCCTTCCTAGCCAAAGTGTGTGAGAAGGTTGTCACCCAGCAACTTACGGAGTTTGTCGAAAGATCGGGTCTGCTTCATCCCGCTCAGTCAGGGTTCCGTGCAGCTCATAGCATGGAATCTGTGCTGGTGGAGGTTGTGGATGCCATTCGGGAGTGCTTGGATGCCAGCGGGTGGGCTGCATTGATTTTGCTTGACCTCTCGGCGGCCCTCGGTACGGTCCCCCACTCTGCTTCTTCTCACGCTTTGCCAGGATTGGTGTGTCGGGACAGCTTGGGATTGGCTCAGGTCCTTTCTTGAGGGCCGGGCCCAGCAGATCTGGTTGCCTCTCCATCAGGCTGTGACAACCCGAGTCCCTCAGGGGTCCTCTCGCAGTCTCCTTCTTTTTAATATCTGTGACCCCCTGGTTAAGCTGGCTGAGAGTTTGGGGGCCAAGGTGATGATGGCTTACGCCGAAGATACGCAGTTGCTCTTCACCTGGGACAGGGATGACAACTCGCTTGCTGTAGTTAATCGCTGTCTCTCCTCTATTTTTAGGTGGCTCTCGGGAGCACAACTAAAATGTAACGAGGAGAAATCGGAGATTCTGCTGTTTGGAAAATTTCTCCCTAGATTTAGGGAGACTCTGTGGCCTACGGACTTTTCCCCTACCATCATCTGATGGGAAGCCAGCAAAGAACTTGGGTGTCTGGTTTGACGAGAGTCTTTCCTTCTCTTTTCACATCACAAAGCTTACCGGCACCTGCTTTGGCCTTTTCAAGACTCTTAGAAAATTCTTTCCTCTGGCACCCAAGAGAAACGGTCACTTGTGTCCTCATCTTGTCTCAGCTGCACTATGCCAATGCGCTTTACATTGGTATACCTGGCTACCAGATTAAACAAGCATTGGCATAGCCAATGGGTCTCGCTTTTGGGACCTTATAAGTATTTAGTTATGTAGCACAATATCCTTGGTGCAACAACATCAACCGTTGCATGGCTAAACACTTATAAGGTTCCAAAGGGCGAGACCTATTGGCTATGCCAATGCTTGTTGGCTTAAGGGGCAGAGAAGGACCTCAGGCTCGAACCCTCTGTGGCTTGCCCACCTCTAGGTGGCAGTAGGATCAACACCAGGCACACAGTTGCGGGACATCCAGTCCTCATCGTGTTTTGCACCCATTCACAATATATGTCGATTTTAGTGTGAAGTAATGACCAAAAGTAGGTCCATTGGTTAAAAATGCAGAATCTTTGTAGTATTATACTTGGTGTCGCATTAGAAGTGGCCCATTAAAAAAGCACAATAATACTGCATGTAGCATCATTGATACAAGGTGATGTTGCCATGCTGTTACTGGGCTATTACGAGCTGTGACATCTAGAATCAGGAATAACATGATTTTAGCAAGTGGGTATGCGCCCAGAAAGACCAGGGCACATGTGATCTCATTTCAGTCAAAAGCAGGAGTTTTCAGACTAAAAACAGAGTTACTAGACTACTAGCAATGGAGTCCTTAGAATACGCTAGTTCTAGTCATGGGAGCTGATTACAAGGGACCTTGGGATAAGGTGCGGTAATACTGCATAGGTTATTATGGATAAACTGCAGTATTCTTGTGGGGTAACGAGGAGTTATTACGAGGAGTTCTTAATTCTGGAGCATGCGCTGGCTCAGGCGAGACCTTAAAAACTGCAGGTTGTTCAGAACTTCTCCCCTATAGTCTCCACACCGGGACACTCATGAGTAGCCGTGCACGTTATAAGACCAACTAACATAACATAACAAATAGGGATAGTGTGATACTAATGAAAGCCAGATGACCCTTGGGGCTGAGCATGATCAGCTTAAACCTGTTGACCAGTCGATGTTGGAGTTGGTAATTTCTCTAAATACGTCCCGCTCTGTTTTTAAATTGCAAAAGCGCCCTAAATAAAAATTTGATAGAGATTTACCTGCAGGCTATTTTAATTTCCTCCCAGATCCCTCCATAATCTTTAAAATCAACATTAAACTGCTCCCTCAAAGTGAGGTGGAGCCTGCATGGTAATGTAAGTTATACTGGGTAAGGACTCAGATTTTTTCTTTTTTTAAACATATTTTATTTGTCAAAAGCACGTAGAGAGCAGAGCTCTGTGACCCAGAGACTTCCGTAGCATCAATATACATTATTGTGACTTTGACACTTTTCTCATATGTATAAAAGAATGTTAAAAGGAATTGCAGGTAAATCAAAACAAAGAGGATAAACATACACCCCCCCCCCCCAACACCCTCCCCATTGCACTGCCGACCTTGCCAGAGCAATATATACAGTCAAAGCCACAATCCAATGATCACTACGGGTAACTACCAAGTGCTTCTATCCCACCAAGTGTACACAAAGGACACCTCAGAGAAAAGGGGAGAAATTAGAGCCGGTCTGGGCACTGGGCTGGAACAAGCTCCAATTCCAGGTCCCGATAGTCCACCCAGCGTTTCCAAATGTTGTAGTATTTACGAGGACGCCCCCTCTCAACAAAAATTGGAGCCTCTAAGCCCATACAAAAGTCTAGGCCTTGTTCCAAACAGAACGGAGGGCGCCACTGTCGCCTTCCAGGCCCTAGCAATGTCCTATTTGGCCTAATTAAAACCCAAGAGCATAAGATGACGTTTGTAAACATTGCACCCGATACCGTCCATGACATGCAGAAGAACCAGCTTGAGTGAGCTGGGGAGATCCCAACACAGAACCTCCGACAGGCAGGTAATTACTCACTGCCAGAACAGCGCCAGCGCGGAACAGTTCCACACGGTATGAAGCACGGTGCCCTCTTCATGCGCGCTGCGAAGACACACTGGGGAAGCCACCAAACCCGCCCTGTACAGCCTGACTCTAGTATAATACACCCTGTGGAGGTATTTAAACTGGATGAGCCGAAGGCTCGTTGCAATGGCCGCACCACGTGGGGAGGTCAAGGCCTCTGTCCAATCTTCCTCCTCCAGCGAGACCACATCACCCGCCCAAGCTTCCCGGAAATGCTGCAAGGATGGGAACTGTGCGTGACCAGGGATTGATAGATTTTGGAGAGCTTGTGATTCTGCAAATCTCCCATGAACACTTTCGCTTCCACCGGGCTGAATTCGGCTAGTGCCTCCAGTCCCGCTCAGCTGGGGGAAATAGCATGTCGAAATTGCAGATATTTAAAAAATTGGGTATGTGGCATTTGAAAATCTTTTTGCAAGTCCTGAAACAATTTTAAGGCTGGTCCCCGCATGACATCCCCCAAGGTAGAGATCCCGATTGCGTCCCAGTCGCGTAATCCAGGCAAGGCCGCCAGCTGTTACAGGCGTCCATTATGCCAAAGAGGGTTCTCCCGGGTCAAGCGGTTCCACCAGCCCATCCTTTGCAACGCCTGCCTCCAGATCTGAAAAACAAGCTGTGTAGCAGCAGGCATGGAGTGCCGCAATGGTGCAGGGTATAGGATCGTATGTAGCATATGGTCACCCATACACTGTCGCTCCACAGCATACTCTGGATCTGACCTATCCCCATACCACCATTCATTGAGGACCAACAGGTGGGAAGCCGTATAGTACGAGAGAATATCTGAGGTCGCGAGCCCTCCACAATATGTGAACTCTTCATATTTTTTTTTAACAAACTTTATTAGGCATTTACAAGACCTATACCAATAAAGTATAGACATTTGAATGAGCATGTGGACTAATACGGATCCCCTGTCGATATATATGAATCTCGTCACTGCTGTATAAACAGCCATATGCAGTCAGAAATCCCTCAGGGGATGCATTTACAAATAAAAATCTCACATCCCATGTTGTCAAGCAGTGCAAACAGAAAACTAACCCTCCGCCAAGTGGCAACCCCACCTTCTTTACCCTCCCGCCATCCCTTAGGAGTGTCATGGAGTACTGTGCTCAGGTAATCTTCCTAGGGCCACTCTCTAGGGATAAGGACTCTATGATGAAACATGCCGGTGAAAATACTTTTAGAAAATAAGTATTAATATCTGCCTCCGTCGACCCCCCTGTAATAGGTTTCATGTGAGTCTTCAACTGAAAGCCTCTTCTCAGTTTGTTATTATAATTGTTGCAGAAGTTCAGGTGTCCTTCCAATACTTTTCTGTCTCCTTTCGTTTGCTGTGAATGGGCATTTGAACTATTGTTGACTGGTGCTGACACATGGCAGTCACCTTTTACACTAGATAGAGTGAGGGCGATAGAGTGAGGGCGATAGGTGGATAGACTGAGGGCAATGGATGGATAGAGTGAGGGCGATGGGTGTGGGAGGGCGATGGGTGGATAGAGGGAGGGCGATGGGTGGATAGAGGGAGGGCGATGGGTGGATAGGTGTATAGAGGGAGGGCGATGGGTTGATAGGTGGATAGAGGGAGGGCGATGGGTGGATAGGTGGATAGAGGCAGGGCGATGGGTGGATAGGTGGATAGAGGGAGGGCGATGGGTGGATAGGTGGATAGAGGGAGGGCGATGGATAGATGGAGGACGATGGGTGGATGGAGGGCGATGGGTGGATGGATTGATAGAGGGAGGGCGATGGATAGATCGACGGATAGAGTGAGGGTGACAGATAGAGTAAGGGCCATAGACAGATAGATAGATGGTTGTGTGTGTGGGGGGGGGTTGTGTTTGTGTAGGGGGTTGTGTTTGTGTAGGGGGTTGTGTTTGTGTAGGGGGTTGTGTTTGTGTGGGGGGTTGTGTTTGTGTGGGGGGTTGTGTTTGTGTTGGGGTGTGTGTGTGTGTGGGGGGTTTGTGTGTGGGGGGTTTGTTTGTGTGTGTGTGTGTGGTGGGGTGTGTGGTGGGTTGTATGTGTGGGGGGTTGTATGTGTGGGGGGGTTGTATGTGTGGGGTGGTTCTGTGTGGGATGGTTCTGTGTGGGGTGGTTCTGTGTGGGGGGTTGTGTGTGTGTGTGTAGGGGGTTGTGTGTGTAGGGGGTTGTGTGTGTGGGGGGTTGTGTGTGTGTGTGGGGGTGTGTGTGGGGGGGGTGTGGGGGAAGTGTGAGTGTGTGTGTGGAGGGTGTGAGTGTGTGTGTGGAGGGTGAGTGTGTGTGTGTGTGGGGGGGTGGTAGTGTGTGTGGGGGGGTAGTGTGTGTGTGGGGGGGGTAGTGTGTGTGTGGGGGGGTGGTAGTGTGTGTGGGGGGGTGGTAGTGTGTGTGGGGGGGTGTGGGTGTGTGTGTGTGGGGGGGTGTGGGGGGGTGTGTGTGGGGTGTGTGTGTGTGTGGGGGGGGGGGTTGAGTGTGTGTGTGTGGGGGGTTGTGTGTGTGGGGGGTTGTGTGTGTGTGTGGGGGGAGTAAGGGCAACAGATGGATAGAGTGAGGGCCATAGACAGCTAGATAGATAGATAGATGGTTGTGTGTGTGTGGGGTTGTGTGTGTGTGTGTGTGTGTGTGGTTGTGTGTGTGTGTGGTTGTGTGTGGGGTTGTGTGTGTGTGTGTGGGGTTGTGTGTGTGTGTGTGTGTGTGTGTGTGGGGTTGTGTGTGTGTGGGGTTGTGTGTGTGTGGGGTTGTGTGTGTGGGGTTGTGTGTGTGTGGGGTTGTGTGTGTGGGGTTGTGTGTGTGTGGGGTTGTGTGTGTGTGGGGTTGTGTTTGTGTGTGGGGTTCTGTTTGTGTGTGGGGTTCTGTTTGTCTGTGGGGTTGTTTGTGTCGGGGGGCTGGGGGTTTGTGTGTGTGTGGGTGGTATGTGGGGGTTTGTGTGTGGGGGGTGGGGGTTTGTGTGTGTGTGGGGTTTGTGTGTGTGGGGGGGTTTGTGTGTGGGGGTTGTTGGACCCGGCCTCATGGCGTGGTCCTACCCCTCCCGAGTGGCGGGCCCCGGACGACATCGGCCCTCCACCGAGCCCCGGGCGGCCCCTTCCGCCCGATCCTGCACGCACCAACACTACCGGTCCGGTTACCACCACGGGCCACCACATCGGCCTGACTCCATCAGGGGCCCATCACGTCCTGAGCACGAGGCCTCGCCCGACTCCATCTTGGGACCACCACGTCACGAACACGCGGCCCCGGTCCCAGCGAAGCCCCGACATCGAGGCGCCAAGATCTACACAGGTGGTCGAGTGGCCACTCGACAGATCCCGGAGGAGGGGAGTTTCGATGGCCCTCCAGCCGTCCCCGGACGCCTTGTATCGATCGCCCCCGGCATCCCTGAGTGCTGGCTCCACCCCCCTGCTGGGTGTCTGGACACCATCTTCCCGGCCCCTCTGGCCCCCAGGCGCGAGGGTCCGACATCAAAGGACTCCAGTCCTATATCTGGGCCAGCCCCGGAGTAGGATGCCAGTTGTATCCTGGACTGGAAAGCCCTACTGACGCTGTCACGGCCGACACCAGAAGAACTCATTGCATGTAACCTGAAAAGACCCTGAGAGCCTGCTGGCGCTGCCGCGGCCCACCTTTGCCGAACCATCTTGAGAGCCTGCTGGCGCTGCCGCGGCCCACCTTTGCCGAACGATCTTGAGAGCCTGCTGGCGCTGCCGCGGCCCACCTTTGCCGCGGCCCACCTTTGCCGAACCATCTTGAGAGCCTGCTGGCGCTGCCGCGGCCCACCTTTGCCGAACCATCTTGAGAGCCTGCTGGCGCTGCCGCGGCCCACCTTTCCCGAACCATCTTGAGAGCCTGCTGGCGCTGCCGCGGCCCACCTTTGCCGAACCATCTTGAGAGCCTGCTGGCGCTGCCGCGGCCCACCTTTGCCGAACCATCTTGCGAGCCTGCTGGCGCTGCCGCGGCCCCCCCTTCGCCGAACCATCTTGAGAGCCTGCTGCCGCGGCTCGACCTCTCGGAACCCCCGGCTCGAGGATTGAGAGCTGTGCGCAGGGTATCCCTTCATACCCCCCAACCGAGACTGTCCCGCTACCCTGACCCCCCTTTTACGAGACTTTACAGACCCCCCGGTCTATTTGTACATATCGCTGAGAACCAGCAGCCTTTATTGCCTGATAAAGCTCACAAACTCGACCTCTGGTGTGGTGTCCATTTGTAGTGTGTGGTTACTCTGCTATACGATCCTTGGAGAGGGCCCTCACCCAGGAGGCCTCTCAGTAACGCTCGGCTACTTCTTGACGGAGAGGTGGACCTAGGGGTGGTCAGTCAGACATCTTCTGCCTCCCCCGGGGACGCCTTTCTAACAGGGGGTTTGTGTGTGTGTGTGGGGGTTTGTGTGTGTGGGGGGGGTTTGTGTGTGTGGGGCGTTTGTGTGTGTGTGGGGGGTTTTTGTGTGTGGGGGGGTTGTGTGTGTGGGGGGGTTGTGTGTGTGGGGGGTTGTTTGTGTGTGGCGGGTGTGTGTTTGTGTGTGTGTGGGGGGGGTTTGTGTGTGTGTGGGGGGGTTTGTTTGTGTGTGGGGGGTTTGTTTGTGTGTGGGGGGGTTTGTGTGTGTGTGGGGGGGTTTGTGTGCGTTGGACCTGGCCTCGTGGCGTGCTCCTACCCCTCCCGCATGGCGGGCCCGGGACGACATCGGCCTCCGTCGACCCCCCCTGAACACGAACCATCGACGAGAGCAGCCCCTGAACACAAACCATCGACGAGAGCAGCCCTCCTGGCAACCCACAGCTCTCCCCCCCCCCTGGGACCCCAGCGGACCCTGCTCGCCAACCCTGCCGGTCTGGCGACCATGCCAGGCCACCATTTCCGGCCCGACTCCATCTTGGGCCCATCACGTCCCGAGCACGTGGCCGCAGCCATCCCTGGCACCGGCCCCAGCGAAGCCCCGACATCGAGGCACCAAGATCCTCCCAGGTGGTAGAGTGGCCACTTGGCGGATCCCGGAGGAGGGGAGTTTCGATGGGCCTCCAGCCATCCCCGGACGCCTGGTGTCGATCGCCCTCCAGCCTCCCTGGGCCCTGGCTCCACCCCCCTGCTGGGTGTCTGGACACCTTCATCCCGGCCCCTCGGACCCCCAGGCGCGAGGGTCCGGACATCAAAGGACTCCAGTCCTATATCTGGGCCAGCCCTGGATTAGGACGCCAGTTGTATCTTGGAGTCGAAGCCCTGCTGACCTGGTCGCGGCTGATCCTGATCTGAACTCTTGCACCTGAACCATCTTCGAGGCCCTGCTGACGCTGTCGCGGCCTGACCGAGCCGAACCATCTTCGAAGGCCCTGCTGACGCTGTCGCGGCCTGACCAAGCTGAACCACCTTCGAGGCCCTGCTGACGCTGTCGCGGCCTGACCAAGCTGAACCACCTTCGAGGCCCTGCTGACGCTGTCGCGGCCTGACCAAGCTGAACCACCTTCGAGGCCCTGCTGACGCTGTCGCGGCCTGACCAATCTGAACTACCTTCGAGGCCCTGCTGACGCTGTCGCGGCCTGACCAAGCTGAACCACCTTCGAGGCCCTGCTGACGCTGTCGCGGCCTGACCAAGCTGAACCCCCTTCGAGGCCCTGCTGACGCTGTCGCGGCCTGACCCAGCCGAACCACCTTCGAGGCCCTGCTGACGCTGTCGCGGCCTGACCCCTTGAACTATCCACGCACTAGTTGGTGCCAAGACTGTCCCGCTACCCCATTATTCCCGAAACCACGACTTTATGGATCCCTCGATCCCGGCCTACTAACCTGCTAAGTACCTGCCTTCAATTCTTATATAAAGATACTTGTGAATATTCCGTCGTGTGGTGTCCGTCTGTAGTAGGGTGATTGCTCAGCGGGTACGATTGTAGGAGAGGAGCCTCGCCAAGGAGGCCTCCCTACGGCGCTCGGCCTATTCCATAGAGAGAGGTGAGTCTCGGGGCGGGCAGTCAGACACCTTCTGTCTCCCCTGGGATCGCCTTTCCAACAGTGTGTGTGTGGGGGGGTTTGTGTGTGTGTGTGTGTGTGGGGGGGGGTTGTGTGTGTGGGGGGTTTGTGTGTGTGGGGGGGGGTTTGTGTGTGTGGGGGGGTTTGTGTGTGGGTGGGGGGTTTGTGTGTGGGTGGGGGGTTTGTGTGTGGGTGGGAGGGTTTGTGTGTGTGGGGGGGTTGTGTGTGTGGGGGGTTTGTGTGTGTGGGGGGGTTTGTGTGTGTGGGGGGGTTGTGTGTGTGTGGGGGGGTTGTGTGTGTGTGGGGGGGTTGTGTGTGTGTGGGGGGGTTGTGTGTGTGTGGGGGGTTGTGTGTGTGGGGGCTTTGTGTGTGTGGGGGCTTTGTGTGTGTGGGTGTTGGAAAGGCGACCCCAGGGGAGACAGAAGGTGTCTGACTGTCCGCCCCGAGACCCACCTCTCTTTTTGGAACAGGCCGAGCGCCGTAGGGAGGCCTCCTTGGCGAGGCTTTTCTCCTACAATCGTAACAGCAGAGCAATCACACTACTTACAGATAGACGGCACACAGGAAGGATATTCACAAGAATCTTTATATAAGTAATCAAAGCAAGTTCTTGGCAGGATAGCGGGCAAGGATCGAGGGATCCGTAAAGTCGTGGTCTCGGGGAAAGGGGGTAGGGGGACAGTCTTGGCACCCACTGGTGCGTGGATAGTTCAAGGGGTCAGGCCGCGACAGCGTCAGCAGGGCCTCGAAGGTGGTTCAGCTTGGTCAGGCCGCGACAGCGTCAGCAGGGCCTCGAAGATAGTTCAGCTTGGTCAGGCCGCGACAGCGTCAGCAGGGCCTCGAAGGTAGTTCCGCTTGGTCAGGCCGCGACAGCGTCAGCAGGGCCTCGAAGGTAGTTCAGCTTGGTCAGGCCGCGACAGCGTCAGCAGGGCCTCGAAGGTGGTTCAGCTTGGTCAGGCCGCGACAGCGTCAGCAGGGCCTCGAAGATAGTTCAGCTTGGTCAGGCCGCGACAGCGTCAGCAGGGCCTCGAAGGTTGTTCAGCTTGGTCAGGCCGCGACAGCGTCAGCAGGGCCTCGAAGGTTCCAGGTGCAAGAGTTCGGATCAGGATCAGCCGCTACGAGGTCAGCAGGGCTTCGACTCCAGATACAACTGCCGTCCTAATCCAGGGCTGGCCCAGATATAGGACTGGAGGGCTTTGATGTCCGGACCCTCGCGCCTGGGGGTCAGAGGGGCCGGGATGAAGGTGTCCAGACACCCAGCAGGGGGGTGGAGCCAGCGCCCAGGGAGGCTGGAGGGCGATTGATACCAGGCGGCTGGAGGCCCATCGAAACTCTCCTCCTCCGGGATCTGGTCGAGTGGCCACTTTACCACCTAGGAGGATCTTGGTGCCTCAATGTCGGGGCTTTGCTGGGGCCGGGGCCCGGGATGGCTGCGGCCACGTGTTCGGGTCGTGATGGCCCCGAGATGGAGTCGGCCGGAAAGGGTGGCCTGGTCAGGTTGCCAGGCTGGCAGCGTTGGCGAGCAGGTTCCGCCGGGGTACCAGGGAGGGGTTGTAGGTGGCCGGGGAGGCTGCTCTCGCCGATGGTTCGTGAATGTGCGTGTCAGGGGGGTCGATAGTAGGTAAATGGAGGGCCGATGTCGTCCTGGGCCCTCCATGCGGAAGGGGTCGGACCACGCCACGAGGCCGTGTCCAACAGTGGGGGCTTTGTGTGTGTGGGGGGTTTGTGTGTGTGTGGGGTTTGTGTGTGTGTGGGGTTTGTGTGTGTGTGGGGTTTGTGTGTGTGTGGGGTTTGTGTGTGTGTGGGGTTTGTGTGCGTGTGGGGTTTGTGTGCGTGTGGGGTTTGTGTGCGTGTGGGGTTTGTGTGCGTGTGGGGTTTGTGTGGTGTTTGTGTGCGTGTGGGGTTTGTGGTGTTTGTGTGCGTGTGGGGTTTTTGTGGTGTTTGTGTGCGTGTGGGGTTTTTGTGGTGTTTGTGTGCGTCTGGGGTGTGTGTGTGGGGGTGTGTGTGGGGGGGGGGTGGGGTGTGTGTGTGTGTGTGGGGGGTGTGTGGGTGTGTGGGGGGTGTGTGTGGGTGTGTGGGGGGTGTGTGTGGGGGGGTTTTGTGTGTGTTGCAGGTTGTTGTTTGTGTGTGTTTGTGTGTGGGGGGAGTGAGGGCGACAGATGGATAGTGAGCGCCATAGGCAGACAGATAGATAGATGGTTGTGTGTGGGGTTGTGTTTGTGTGTGGGGTTGTGTTTGTGTGTGGGGTTGTGTTTGTGTGTGGGGTTGTGTTTGTGTGTGGGGTTGTGTTTGTGGGTGGGGTTGTGTTTGTGTGTGGGGTTGTGTGGGAGAGGTGTGGCGCCACGGCCAGGGCGACTGTTTACGGAATCTGGGGACCACGGTTCGATCCCCGGCTCCGGCGGCAGGTTTGCCCAGCACCATGTGACTCTGGGCAATAGCTCGCTTAATCTTCCCGACGGCCCCCAGCGCCTAGAGACCCTTACGGGTGATTGTGCGCTTTACAAATGTGGACTTTTACTTTTTTTTTGTGTGTGGGGTTGTGTTTGTGTGTGGGGTTGTGTTTGTGTGTGGGGTTGTGTTTGTGTGTGGGGTTGTGTTTGTGTGTGGGGTTGTTTGTGTGGGGCGGGTGTGGGGGTTTGTGTGTGTGTGGGGTTTGTGTGTGTGTGGGGTTTGTGTGTGTGTGGGGTTTGTGTGTGTGTGGGGTTTGTGTGTGTGTGGGGTTTGTGTGTGTGTGGGGTTTCTGTGCGTGTGGGTGTGTGTGTGTGTGGGGCGGTGGTGTGTGTGTGGGGCGGTGGTGTGTGTGTGGGGCGGTGGTGTGTGTGTGGGGCGGTGGTGTGTGTGTGGGGCGGTGGTGTGTGTGTGGGGCGGTGGTGTGTGTATGTGGTGTGGTGGTGTGTGTGGGGGGGGTTGTGTGTGTGTGGGGGGGGTTGTGTGTGTGGGGGGGTTGTGTGTGGGGGGGTTGTGTGTTTGTGTGTGTGTGTGGGGGTTGTGTGTGTGTGTGGGGGGGTTGTGTGTGTGTGTGGGGGGGTTGTGTGTGTGTGTGGGGGGGTTGTGTGTGTGTGTGTGGGGGTTGTGTGTGTGTGTGGGGGGGGGTTGTGTGTGTGTGGGGGGGGTTGTGTGTGTGGGGGGGGTTGTGTGTGTGGGGGGGTTGTGTGTGTGGGGGGGTTGTGTGTGTGGGGGGGTTGTGTGTGTGTGGGGGGTTGTGTGTGTGTGGGGGGGTTGTGTGTGTGTGGGGGGGTTGTGTGTGTGTGGGGGGTTGTGTGTGTGTGGGGGGTTGTGTGTGTGGGGGGTTGTGTGTGTGGGGGGGTTGTGTGTGTGTGTTGTGGGGGGTTGTGTGTGTGTGGGGGGGTGTGGGGGGGGGTGTGATGGGGGTTGTGTGTGATGGGGGTTGTGTGTGATGGGGGGGTTGTGTGTGGGGGGGGGTTGTGTGTGGGGGGGTTGTGTGTGTGTGGGGGGGGGTTGTGTGTGTGTGGGGGTTTGTGTGTGTGGGGGGTTGTTTGTGTGTGGGGTTGTTTGTGTGGGGCGGTGTGGGGGTTTGTGTGTGTGTGGGGTTTGTGTGTGTGTGGGGTTTGTGTGTGTGTGGGGTTTGTGTGTGTGGGGGGTTTGTGTGTGTGTGGGGTTTCTGTGTGTGTGGAGTTTCTGTGTGTGTGGGGTTTCTGTGCGTGTGGGTGTGTGTGTGTGTGGGGCGGTGGTGTGTGTGTGGGGCGGTGGTGTGTGTGTGTGGGGCGGTGGTGTGTGTGTGGGGGGTTGTGTGTGTGTGTGTGTTGTGGAGGGTTGTGTGTGTGTGTTGTGGAGGGTTGTGTGTGGGGGGGTTGTGTGTGGGGGGGTTGTGTGTGATGGGGGTTGTGTGTGATGGGGGGTTGTGTGTGTGGGGGGGTTGTGTGTGTGTGGGGGGGTTGTGTGTGTGTGGGGGGGTTGTGTGTGTGTGGGGGGGTTGTGTGTGTGTGGGGGGGTTGTGTGTGTGGGGGGGTTGTGTGTGGGGGGGTTGTGTGTGTGTGTGGGGGGGTTGTGTGTGTGTGTGGGGGGGTTGTGTGTGTGGGGGGTTGTGTGTGGGGGGGGTTGTGTGTGTGTGGGGGGGTTGTTTGTGTGTGGGGGGTTGTGTGTGTGTGGGGGGGTTGTGTGTGTGTGGGGGGTTGTGTGTGTGGGGGGGGTTGTGTGTGTGTGGGGGGGTTGTGTGTGTGGGGGGGTTGTGTGTGTGTGGGGGGGGGTTGTGTGTGTGTGTGGGGGGGTTTGTGTGCGGGGGGCATTTGTGTGTGGGGGGGTTTGTGTGGGTGGTGTGTGTGTGTGGGGGGGGTTTGTGTGTGGGGGGTTGTGTGTGTGGGGGGGTTGTGTGTGTGTGGGGGGTTGTGTGTGTGTGGGGTTTGTGTGTGTGTGGGGTTTGTGTGTGTGTGGGGTTTGTGTGCGTGTGGGGTTTGTGTGGTGTTTGTGTGCGTGTGGGGTTTGTGGTGTTTGTGTGCGTGTGGGGTTTTTGTGGTGTTTGTGTGCGTGTGGGGTTTTTGTGGTGTTTGTGTGCGTCTGGGGTGTGTGTGTGGGGGGGTGTGTGGGGGGTGTGTGTGTGTGTGTGGGGGGGGTGTAGGGGGGGTTGTGTGTAGGGGGGTTTGTGTGTCGGGGGTTTGTGGGGGTGGGGGGATTTGTGTGTGTGGGCGGGGTTGTGTGGGTGGGGGGGGTTGTGTGTGTGGGGGGGTTGTGTGTGTGGGGGGTTGTGTGTGTGGGTGGGGGTTTGTGTGTGGGGGGGTTTGTGTGGGTGAGGTGTGTGTGTGGGGGGGGGTTTGTGTGTGGGGGTTTGTGTGTGTGGGGTGTTGTGTGTGTGGGGGTTTGTGTGTGTGGGGGTTTGTGTGTGTGTGGGGGGTTTGTGTGCGTGTGGGGTTTGTGTGGTGTTTGTGTGCGTGTGGGGTTTGTGGTGTTTGTGTGCGTGTGGGGTTTTTGTGGTGTTTGTGTGCATCTGGGGTGTGTGTGTGGGGGGGTGGGGGGGTGTGGGAGTGTGTGTGTGGGGGGTGTGTGGGTGTGGGGGAGGTGTGTGTGGGTGTATGGGGGGTGTGTGTGGGGGGGGGGTGTGTTTTGCAGGTTGTTGTTTGTGTGTGTTTGTGTTTGGGGGGAGTGAGGGCGACAGATGGATAGAGTGAGCGCCATAGGCAGACAGATAGATAGATGGTTGTGTGTGGGGTTGTGTATGTGTATGGGGTTGTGTTTGTGTGTGGGGTTGTGTTTGTGTGTGGGGTTGTGTTTGTGTGTGGGGTTGTGTTTGTGTGTGGGGTTGTGTTTGTGTGTGGGGTTGTGTTTGTGTGTGGGGTTGTTTGTGTGGGGCGGGTGTGGGGGTTTGTGTGTGTGTGGGGTTTGTGTGTGTGTGGGGTTTGTGTGTGTGTGGGGTGTGTGTGTGTGGGGTTTCTGTGCGTGTGTGTGGGGCGGTGGTGTGTGTGTGGGGCGGTGGTGTGTGTGTGGGGCGGTGGTGTGTGTGTGGGGCGGTGGTGTGTGTGTGGGGCGGTGGTGTGTGTGTGGGGCGGTGGTGTGGGGGGGTTGTGTGTGTGGGGGGGGGGGGTTGTGTGTGTGTGTGTGTGGGGGGGTGTGTGTGTGTGTGGGGGGGGTTGTGTGTGTGTGGGGGGGGTTATGTGTGTGTGGGGGGTTGTGTGTGTGTGTGGGGGGTTGTGTGTGTGTGGGGGGGGTTGTGTGTGTGTGTGGGGGGTTGTGTGTGTGTTGTGGGGGGGTTGTGTGTGTGTGTGTTGTGGGGGGTTGTGTGTGTGTGGGGGGGGTGTGTGGGGGGGGTGTGATGGGGGGGGTGTGATTGGGGGGTTGTGTGTGTGTGGGGGGGGGGTTGTGTGTGGGGGGGTTGTGTGTGGGGGGGGTTGTGTGTGTGTGGGGGGGTTGTGTGTGGGGTTGTGTGTGTGGGGGTTGTGTGTGTGTGGGGGTTGTGTGTGTGTGTGGGGGGGGTTGTGTGTGTGGGGGGGGGTTGTGTGTGTGTGTGGGGGGGTTGTGTGTGTGAGGGGGGTTGTGTGTGTGAGGGGGGTTGTGTGTGTGAGGGGGGTTGTGTGTGTGAGGGGGGTTGTGTGTGTGAGGGGGGTTGTGTGTGTGTGGGGGTTGTGTGTGTGGGGGGGGTTGTGTGTGTGTGGGGGGGTTGTGTGTGTGTGGGGGGGTTGTGTGTGTGTGGGGGGGTTGTGTGTGTGTGGGGGGGGGTTGTGTGTGTGGGGGGGGTTGTGTGTGTGGGGGGGTTGTGTGTGTGGGGGGGTTGTGTGTGTGGGGGGGTTGTGTGTGTGGGGGGGATTGTGTGTGTGGGGGGTTATGTGTGGGGGGTTTGTGTGTGTGGGGGGTTTGTGTGTGTGTGGGGGGTTTGTGTGTGTGTGGGGGGTTGTGTGTGGGGGGTGGGGGGGTGTGGGTGGGGGTGTGTGTGTGTGGGGTGTGTGTGTGGTGTGTGTGTGTGTGGGGGGGGGGTGTAGGGGGGTTTGTGTGTCGGGGGTTTGTGTGTGTGGGGGTGTTTGTGTGGGGGTGGGGGGATTTGTGTGTGTGGGCGGGGTTGTGTGGGTGGGGGGGTTGTGTGTGTGTGGGGGGGTTGTGTGTGTGGGGGGGTTGTGTGTGTGGGGGTTTGTGTGTGGGGGGGTTTGTGTGGGTGAGGTGTGTGTGGGGGGGGTTTGTGTGTGGGGGGTTGTGTGTGTGGGGTTTGTGTGCGTGTGGGGTTTGTGTGCGTGTGGGGTTTGTGTGCCTGTGGGGTTTGTGTGGTGTTTGTGTGCGTGTGGGGTTTGTGGTGTTTGTGTGCGTCTGGGGTGTGTGTGTGGGGGTGTGTGTGTGTGTGGGGGTGTGTGTGTGTGTGGGGGTGTGTGTGTGTGGGGGGGGTGTGTGGGTGTGGGGGGGGTGTGTGTGGGGGTGGGTGTGTGGGGGGGTTGAGTGTGTGTGTTGCAGGTTGTTGTTTGTGTGTGTTTGTGTGTGGGGGGAGTGAGGGTGACAGATGGATAGAGTGAGCGCCATAGGCAGACAGATAGATAGATGGTTGTGTGTGGGGTTGTGTTTGTGTGTGGGGTTTTGTTTGTGTGTGGGGTTTTGTTTGTGTGTGGGGTTTTGTTTGTGTGTGGGGTTGTGTTTGTGTGTGGGGTTGTGTTTGTGTGTGGGGTTGTGTTTGTGTGGGGCGGGTGTGGGGGTTTGTGTGTGTGTGGGGTTTGTGTGTGTGTGGGGTTTGTGTGTGTGGGGTTTGTGTGTGTGGGGGTTTGTGTGTGTGGGGTTTCTGTGTGTGTGGGGTTTCTGTGCGTGTGGGTGTGTGTGTGTGTGGGGCGGTGGTGTGTGTGTGGGGCGGTGGTGTGTGTGTGGGGCGGTGGTGTGTGTGTGGGGCGGTGGTGTGTGTGTGGGGGGGGGTTGTGTGTGTGTTGGGGGGGGTTGTGTGTGTGGGGGGGGTTGTGTGTGTGGGGGGTTGTGTGTTTGTGTGTGTGTGTGGGGGGGTTGTGTGTGTGTGTGTGGGGGGTTGTGTGTGTGTGTGGGGGGGTTGTGTGTGTGTGTGGGGGGGTTGTGTGTGTGTGTGGGAGGGTTGTGTGTGTGTGTGGGAGGGTTGTGTGTGTGTGTGGGAGGGTTGTGTGTGTGTGTGGGAGGGTTGTGTGTGTGTGTGTGGGGGGGGTTGTGTGTGTGGGGGGGGTTGTGTGTGTGGGGGGGTTGTGTGTGTGGGGGGGGTTGTGTGTGTGGGGGGGGTTGTGTGTGTGGGGGGGTTGTGTGTGTGGGGGGTTGTGTGTGTGATGGGGGGTTGTGTGTGTGATGGGGGGTTGTGTGTGATGGGGGGTTGTGTGTGATGGGGGGTTGTGTGTGATGGGGGTTGTGTGTGTGTGGGGGGGTTGTGTGTGTGTGTGGGGGGGTTGTGTGTGTGTGGGGGGGTTGTGTGTGTGGGGGGGGGTTGTGTGTGTGGGGGGGGGTTGTGTGTGTGGGGGGTTTGTGTGTGGGGTTGTTTGTGTGGGGCGGGTGTGGGGGTTTGTGTGTGTGTGGGGTTTGTGTGTGGGGTTTGTGTGTGTGTGGGGTTTCTGTGTGTGTGGGGTTTCTGTGTGTGTGGGGCGGTGGTGTGTGTGTGTGGTGCGGTGGTGTGTGTGTGGGGGGGGTTGTGTGTGTGGGGGGGGGTTGTGTGTGTGGGGGGATTGTGTGTGTGGGGGGGATTGTGTGTGTGGGGGGGTTGTGTGTGTGTGGGGGGGTTGTGTGTGTGGGGGGTTGTGTGTGTGTGTGTGTGGGGGGTTGTGTGTGTGTGTGTGGGGGTTGTGTGTGTGTGTGGGGGGTTGTGTGTGTGTGTGGGGGGGTTGTGTGTGTGTGGGGGGGGTTGTGTGTGTGGGGGGGGTTGTGTGTGTGGGGGGGTTGTGTGTGTGTGGGGGGGTTGTGTGTGTGTGGGGGGGTTGTGTGTGTGGGGGGGTTGTGTGTGTGTGTGGGGGGGGTTGTGTGTGATGGGGGGTTGTGTGTGGGGGGGGTTGTGTGTGGGGGGGTTGTGTGTGTGTGGGGGGGTTGTGTGTGTGTGGGGGGGGTTGTGTGTGATGGGGGGTTGTGTGTGGGGGGGGTTTGTGTGTGTGTGGGGGGGTTGTGTGTGTGTGGGGGGGTTGTGTGTGTGTGGGGGGGTTGTGTGTGTGTGGGGGGGTTGTGTGTGTGGGGGGGTTGTGTGTGTGGGGGGGGGTTGTGTGTGGGGGGGTTGTGTGTGTGTGGGGGGGTTGTGTGTGTGTGGGGGGGGGTTGTGTGTGTGGGGGGGGTTGTTTGTGTGTGGGGGTTGTGTGTGTGGGGGGGGTTGTGTGTGTGGGGGGGGTTGTGTGTGTGGGGGGGGTTGTGTGTGTGGGGGGGGTTGTGTGTGTGGGGGGGTTGTGTGTGTGTGTGTGTGTGGGGGGGGGGGTTGTTTGTGTGTGGGGGGTTGTGTGTGTGTGGGGGGGGTTTGTGTGTGTGTGGGGGGGTTGTTTGTGTGTGGGGGGTTGTGTGTGTGTGGGGGGGGTTTGTGTGGGGGGTTGTGTGTGTATGTGGGGGGGGTTTGTGTGTGTGTGGGGTTGTGTGTGGGGGGGGGTTAGGGGTGTGTGTGGGGGTGTGTGTGTAGGGGGGGTTGTGTGTAGGGGGTTTGTGTGTCGGGGGTTTGTGGGGGTGGGGGGATTTGTGTGTGTGGGCGGGGTTGTGTGGGTGGGGGGGTTGTGTGGGTGGGGGGGTTGTGTGTGTGGGGGGGTTGTGTGTGTGGGGGGGTTGTGTGTGTGGGGGGGTTGTGTGTGTGGGGGGGGGTTTGTGGGTGGGGGTTTGTGTGTGGGGGGGGTTGTGTGTGTGGGGGGGGTTGTGTGTGTGGGGGGGGTTGTGTGTGTGGGGGGTGTGTGTGTGGGGGTTTGTGTGTGGGGGGGTTGTGTGTGTGGGGTTGTGTGTGGGGGGTTTGTGTGTGGGGGCGGGGTTGTGTGTGTGTGGGGGTGGTGTGGGTGTGTGTGTGTGGGGGTGTGTGTCTGTGTGGGGGGGTGGGTGTGTGTGTGGGTGTGTGTGTGTGTAGAGGGTGTGGGGGGTATGTGGAGGGGTGGGGGGTTGTGTGTGTGTGGGGGTTGTGTGTGTGTGTGGGGGGGGTTGTGTGTGTGTGTGTGTGGGGGGGGTGGGTGTATGTGGGGGGGTTGTGTGTGGAGTCGTGTGTCTGGGGTTTGTGTCGGGGGGTGGGGGGTTTGTGTGTGGGGGGGTTTGTGTGTGGGGGGGTTTGTGTGTGTGGGGGGGTTTGTGTGTGTGGGGGGGGTTTGTGTGTGTGGGGGGGTTTGTGTGTGTGGGGGTGTGTGTGGGGGTGTGTGTGTGGGGGTGTGTGTGTGTGGGGGTGTGTGTGTGGGGGGTTTGTGTGTGTGGGGGGGTTTGTGTGTGTGGGGGGGTTTGTGTGTGTGTGGGGGGGTTTGTGTGTGTGTGGGGGGGTTTGTGTGTGTGGGGGGGGGGGGTTGTGTGTGTGGGGGGGGGGGTTTGTGTGTGTGGGGGGGGGGTTTGTGTGTGTGGGGGGTTTGTGTGTGGGGGGTTTGTGTGTGGGGGGTTGTGTGTGGGGGGGTGTGGGGGGGTTGTGTGTGTGGGGGGGTGTGTGGGGGGGGTGTGGGGGGTTTGTGTGTGGGGGGGGTTGTGTGTGGGGGGGGGTTTGTGTGTGTGGGGGGGTTTGTGTGTGTTGGACCCGGCCTCGTGGCGTGGGCCTACCCCTCCCGCATGGCGGGCCCCGGGCGACATCGGGCCGCCGTCGACCTGCTGTCGACCCCCCTGACACGAACATTCCCGAACCCGCAAGGAGAGCCGCCCCCTGGCAACCTACGGCTCTTCCCCCTTCCTGGCACCCCGGCGGGCCCTGCTCGCCAACACCGCCGGTCCGGCAACCATGCCTGGCCCCATCTCTGGCCCGACTCCATCTTGGGCCCACTACGTCCCGAGCACGTGGCCGCAGCCACCCTGGCCCCGGCCCCAGCGAAGCCCCGACATCGGGGCACCAAGATCCTCCCAGGTGGTCGAGTGGCCACTTGACAGATCCGAGAGGCGGGAAGTTTCGATGGCCCTCCAGCCGTCCCCGGACGCCTGGTATCGATCGCCCTCCAGCCTCCCTGGGCGCTGGCTCCACCCCCCTGCTGGGTGTCTGGACACCTTCATCCCGGCCCCTCTGACCCCCAGGCGCGAGGGTCCGGACATCAAAGGACTCCAGTCCTATATCTGGGCCAGCCCTGGATCAGGACAGCAGTTGTATCTTGGAGTCGAAGCCCTGCTGACCTCGTCGCGGCTGATCCTGATCCGAACTCTTGTACCTGGAACCATCTCCGAGGCCCTGCTGACGCTGTCGCGGCCTGCCCAAGCTGAACCACCTTCGAGGCCCTGCTGACGCTGTCGCGGCCTGCCCAAGCTGAACCACCTTCGAGGCCCTGCTGACGCTGTCGCGGCCTGACCAAGCTGAACCACCTTCGAGGCCCTGCTGACGCTGTCGTGGCCTGCCCAAGCTGAACCACCTTCGAGGCACTGCTGACGCTGTCGCGGCCTGACCAAGCTGAACCACCTTCGAGGCCCTGCGGACGCTGTCGCGGCCTGACCAAGCTGAACCATCTTCGAGGCCCTGCTGACGCTGTCCCGGCCTGGCCAAGCGGAACCACCTTCGAGGCCCTGCCGACGCTGTCGCGGCCTGCTCCACGGAGAACTATCCTCGCACCCATTGGTGCCAAGACGATCACGCTACCCCCCCTTTTCTGAACCAAGACTTTACGGATCCCTCGATCCTTATCTACCCAGCCCGCCAAGAGACTGTTTTAATTACTTATATAAAGAATCGTGTGAACTTTCCCCTTGTGTGGTGTCCTTCTGTAAGTAGTGTGGTTGCTCTGCTGTTACGATTGTAGGAGAGGAGCCTCGCCAAGGAGGCCCCCCTACGGCGCTCGGCCTATTCCATAGTGAGAGTGGGGTCTCGGGGCAGGCAGTCAGACACCTTCTGTCTCCCCTGGGATCGCCTTTCCAACATTGGTGGCAAGCGACGGGATCCGAGCCCGCGCAAATCGTACAGCGAGTAACACGTCACTGCTAACAGAGACCCACAACCACGATGACTACTAAAGACGCCGGAGCGACCACAGAATTCCAGAAGGAGCGACTAGAGGAATACACCCATAAGGAACTCAAACAATTCTGCAAAGCCTTGGGTATCGCTACCACCGGTCTGAACACAAAGGATGATTTTAAGGAAGCATTGCAAACCTGGGTGGAGACGGGAGCGACCCCACTCCAAACAAACGAGGACAGTGTCATAGAGGTACCCGTGAGTACAGTCGCAACTCCCGTAGAAGAAAGGACCGTCTATAGAGAACCGGGCCTCTCCCCGGAGGACGCCCGGGAGCGAGAGAGGAGTCGGCTACATGAACTCGAGCTCGCCCGACTCCGGCTGGACGGGGAACTCCAATTAGCAGAAAAGAAGATGGCCCTGGAACAACGGTGTTTAGAGGGTGACCTGGAAGAAAGACGAAGGCAAAGAGAACTAGAAGAAAAAAAACTTGCGTATGAACACGAGTGGGGCCTCAAAGAACTTGAGATCAAGGCCAAAATCGAAGAGGCTGCCGCCGCCGTAACCCGGAACGCTCCACCTCCTGCCGACCCGAAGGTCCACATCCCGAAGGATATCGTCAAGGAATACTACAAGAATGACGATATCCAGCAATGGTTCAAGGCGTATGAAGTGGCCATGACCGCGCACCGCATCCCGCAAAAAGACTGGGGTGCCGGCTTATGGGGGAGGTTTGTCAGCGAGGGCAGAGACACCCTGCTAGATCTGGCCGAGGAGGTGATGTCCTCCTATGACCACATGAAGGACGCCCTGCTCATCCGATATGGCCTCACCCCCGAGATGTACCGGCAGAGATTCAGAGACTGCAAGAAAATCCCCGTTACCACATGGGTCGAGTACGTGAACTTTTATAGCAGGGCTCTGGAGGGATGGATAAAGGGCAGCAAAGTGTCCACCTACGAGCAACTGTTCGACCTCATCGTTTGGGAGCACCTCTCCAACAACTGCTTTGTCGAGCTAAGGCAGCATCTCCTCGACAGTAAACTGACCGAGCCACGGAAACTCGCCATCGAGGCCGATCGCTGGGTGAGCACCAGGGTCCCCCGAACCCCGATAGGAGAAGCAGGACAGAACGGCCGGGGGCACCCCCGACAGCGTGGTGGCGGGGGAGGCCAGAACCGGAGCCGAGACTTCCAGTCGACCCCGGGCCGGAGCCCGCCTCGGGGGTCCCCCCAAAATAACACTTCGCCGTCCCTGGTCAGAAGAGGGACCCCCCCAGCACGGCCGGGGCCCCACCCGAACATTACTTGCCACAGATGCCAGCGGACCGGTCACTACGCCAGTGACCCCCCTCTGCCCCATGAACAAGCGTCCCGGCACCACCGGGCCCCCGACCCGCCAGTTCGCTGCTGCAGCCCTGGGGGAGGGGGGAGAAGAAGACGAAGAGGTTTTTGATGAAGATCAGACAGAGTACGAGCCGGCCGCCATGGCCCTGGCCTGCCTGGGCAAGAGAGACATGGTCCCCCAGGCCCCGCTACTGAGCAACACTCAGAAGTACCGTCAGTGGGTCCACATCAATGGACAACGGACCGAAGCCCTCCGAGACACGGGAGCCAGTGTGACGGCCGTCCGCTGCCACTTGGTGACCCCCGAACAGATCATTCCAAACGTACGATGCCCCGTGAGGGCCGCCGACAACTCCGAGACTCTGTGCCAGATGGCCCGAATCCCCTTCGAGTGGGGGGGGAGTGTCGGGTACTCTCAAGGTAACCGTCCGGGACGACGCCCCTGTGGACTGCCTCCTCGGGAACGACCTCGAGAGCTCGCCCTGGGCCCACGTCGAGCGAAGAGAACATCTCGGCATGGTGGGTCTACCAGAGTGGGTCTGCGCGACAACCCGGTCCATGTCAGCCCGAGCCTCGGCGGCGACCGAGGCCGCCCCGACCGAAGAGCCGGAGTGGCCCGCGCCCCCACCACCAGCAGACAATGAAGAGTCCGACTCCGAGCCCAGGCCGTCGGAGCCCGACCACGAAAGCAGCCACGAGCTCAGCGACATACCCGAACTAGCCCAATGGCGCCAAGAGGGTGGCCCCACCCGAGAGCAGTTCCGGCAGGAACAGAAGGTCTGCCCTTCCCTCGAAGGGACCCGACAGCAAGCCACCGCCCAAGCTACCGGGGACACCTCGGGGTCCCACTGGGTCTACTGGGACCACGACCTCCTATACAGTGAACAGAAAATCGCCGAGCTAGGGGCCAGCCGAGTGTTGGTGGTCCCCCTACGATTCAGAGACTTTTTTTTTAACCTGGCACACGATGTGCCCCTCGCCGGGCACCTGGGGCAGGACAAAACTTACAGCCGCCTGGTGACCCATTTCTATTGGCCGAAGATGCGCAGCGATGTGCACAACCACTGCCGAACCTGCCCGACATGCCAAGCCAGCGGAAAGAGCGGGGGAAAAATGAAGGCCCCACTCCAGCCCTTTTCAGTAGTGACCACACCCTTCGAGCGAGTGGGAATCGACATTGTGGGGCCCCTGGACCCCCAAACCTCGCAAGGGCATCGCTTCATCCTTGTCCTGGTGGACCACGCCACCCGCTACCCTGAAGCCATCCCCCTCAGAACCATCACGGCTCCCGTAGTGGGCCGCGCCCTGATGGGGATCTTCTCCAGAGTCGGATTTCCCCGAGAGGTCGTGAGTGATCGGGGCACGAACTTTATATCGAAGTATATGCGGGCCCTGTGGCAACAGTGCGGGTTCACGTATAAGTTCACCACCCCGTATCACCCCCAAGGGAATGGGCTGGTGGAGCGGTTTAACCGAACACTCAAGGGGATGATCCAGGGCCTAGAAGAGCCCCTCCGCCGCAAATGGGACGTTCTGCTGCTGTGCCTCTTATTTGCCTATCGGGAGGTACCGCAGAAGTCCCTGGGCTTCAGCCCCTTTGAACTCTTGTACGGCCACCCGGTCCGAGGTCCCCTCAGCCTGGTCAAAGAAGGCTGGGAAACTACCGTCCAGAACGCACCACCGGATGTCTACCGGTACCTCCTGACACTCCGAAACCAGACTCGGAAGTTCCGGGCCCTTGCCGAGGCCAACCTTGAGGCCAGCCAGGAGGACATGAAGCGCTGGTATGATCAGAACTCTTCGTCCATTGAATTCGAGCCGGGCCAGCAGGTCTGGGTCATGTCCCCGGTCGAACCTTGTGCCCTCCAGGACAAATGGTCGGGCCCCTTCAAAGTGATCGAGCGCAAGAGCCCCGTCACCTACCTCGTGGACCTGGAGTCCCCCAGGAACCCCCTCCGGGTTCTACACGCTAACCGGCTCAAGCCGCACTTCGCACGCACTGAACTGAGTCTGCTGCTAGCTACAGATGATGGGGCCGAAGATGACTCCGAGCCCCTGCCCGATCTCCTAAGGTGCACTGAGAAGGACGGCTCAGTCGAAGGAATCTCTCTGTCCCCCGACCTGACCCCCGCACAGCGCCGAGACTGCCGAGAGCTGTTGGGGCAGTTCACGGACCTGTTCTCCCTCACTCCCGGGGTCACCCAGTGGTGTGTCCACGATGTCGACACTGGGGACAGCCAGCCAGTACGACACCGGGCCTACCGAGTCCCCGACCGAGTGCGGGCCTGCATCCAGACCGAAGTTACCAAGATGCTGGCCCTGGGGGTGGTCGAACCCTCCGACAGTCCGTGGGCCAGCCCCGTTGTCCTGGTCCCTAAAGCCACCGCGCCTGGCACCCCTCCAGAGCTTCTGTGTTGACTACCGGGGGTTGAATGCTGTTACCAGAACCGACGCACATCCCATCCCCCGGGCCGATGAACTGATCGACCGCCTGGGGGCCGCCAAGTACCTCAGTACCTTCGACCTTACAGCCGGATACTGGCAGATCGGCCTCACCCCTGGCGCCCAGGAGCGCTCAGCCTTCTCAACCCCCGATGGCCACTTCCAATTCAAGGTAATGCCCTTCGGCATGAAAAACGCCCCGGCCACCTTCCAGAGACTAGTGAACAAAGTGCTAGCGGGGCTGGAAGACTTCAGTGCCGCCTATTTAGATGACATTGCCGTTTACAGCCTCCACTGGGCCGAGCACCTGGAACACCTCTGGAAGGTCCTGACGGCCCTCCGACGGGCCGGGTTAACGGTGAAAGCCAGCAAATGCCAGATAGGCCTAGGGTCCGTGACCTATCTGGGACACCAAGTGGGGAGCGGTCAGGTGGCCCCCCTCCAACCAAAAATTGACGCCATCGTAGCCTGGGAGCCCCCAGTCACCCAGACCGCCGTCCGGGCCTTCCTGGGGCTCACTGGATATTATCGGCGCTTCATCAAGAACTATGGGAGTATTGTGGGGCCCCTCACTGAACTGACCTCGAAAAACCGGCCCCAGAAAGTACAATGGACACCCGTGTGTCAGGTGGCCTTCGAGACATTGAAATCAGCCATGTGTACCGCCCCTGTGCTTCAAGCCCCGGACTACAGCCGAGAGTTCGTAGTCCAGACCGACGCCGCGGAGCACGGCATCGGGGCGGTCCTATCTCAGATGGACCCCGAGGGAATTGACCATCCAGTCGCCTTCATCAGCCGGCGGCTGCTGGCCAGAGAACAACGGTGGAGCACCATCGAGAGAGAGGCCTTCGCCGTCGTGTGGGCCCTCAAGAAACTCAGGCCATACCTCTTCGGCACCCACTTCCGGGTGCAGACTGACCACCGGCCCCTGCGGTGGCTGATGCACATGCGTGGCGAAAACCCGAAGCTGCTGCGATGGTCCATCTCCCTCCAAGGGATGGACTTCACTGTGGAGCATCGCCCTGGCAACGACCACGCCAACGCTGATGGCCTGTCCCGATTCTTCCTCCTCGACGAAGAGTACACCCAGGAAGATGGGTGACTCTCCCCGCCTTCAGCTGGAGGGGACGTGTGTTGGACCCGGCCTCGTGGCGTGGGCCTACCCCTCCCGCATGGCGGGCCCCAAGCGACATCGGGCCGCCGTCGACCTGCTGTCGACCCCCCTGACACGAACATTCCCGAACCCGCAAGGAGAGCCGCCCCCTGGCAACCTACGGCTCTCCCCCTTCCTGGCACCCCGGCGGGCCCTGCTCGCCAACACCGCCGGTCCGGCAACCATGCCTGGCCCCATCTCTGGCCCGACTCAATCTTGGGCCCACCACGTCCCGAGCACGTGGCCGCAGCCACCCTGGCCCCGGCCCCAGCGAAGCCCCGACATCGGGGCACCAAGATCCTCCCAGGTGGTCGAGTGGCCACTTGACAGATCCGAGAGGCGGGAAGTTTCGATGGCCCTCCAGCCGTCCCCGGACGCCTGGTATCGATCGCCCTCCAGCCTCCCTGGGCGCTGGCTCCACCCCCCTGCTGGGTGTCTGGACACCTTCATCCCGGCCCCTCTGACCCCCAGGCGCGAGGGTCCGGACATCAAAGGACTCCAGTCCTATATCTGGGCCAGCCCTGGATCAGGACAGCAGTTGTATCTTGGAGTCGAAGCCCTGCTGACCTCGTCGCGGCTGATCCGAACTCTTGTACCTGGAACCATCTCCGAGGCCCGGCCGACGCTGTCGCGGCCTGCTCCACGGAGAACTATCCTCGCACCCATTGGTGCCAAGACGATCACGCTACCCCCCCTTTTCTGAACCAAGACTTTACGGATCCCTCGATCCTTATCTACCCAGCCCGCCAAGAGCCTGTTTTAATTACTTATATAAAGAATCGTGTGAACTTTCCCCTTGTGTGGTGTCCTTCTGTAAGTAGTGTGGTTGCTCTGCTGTTACGATTGTAGGAGAGGAGCCTCGCCAAGGAGGCCCCCCTACGGCGCTCGGCCTATTCCATAGTGAGAGTGGGGTCTCGGGGCAGGCAGTCAGACACCTTCTGTCTCCCCTGGGATCGCCTTTCCAACATTGTGTGTGTGGGGGTTGTGTGTGAGGGGGGTTTGTGCGTGTGTGAGGGGGGTTTGTGCGTGTGTGAGGCGGGTTTGTGCGTGTGTGAGGGGGGTTTGTGCGTGTGTGAGGGGGGTTTGTGCGTGTGTGAGGGGGGTTTGTGCGTGTGTGAGGGGGCGTTGTGCGTGTGTGAGGGGGGGTTGTGCGTGTGTGAGGGGGGTTGTGCGTGTGTGAGGGGGGTTGTGCGTGTGTGAGGGGGGGTTGTGTGTGTGTGTGTGTGTGTGTGTGTGTGTGTGTGTGTGTGTGTGTTAGTGTGTGTGTGTGTGTGTGTTATAAAGCTTGCAATACTAGTAATGCTGATTTTTCCAATCAGTCATCTAGTTTTATCCGCTCAAACATTAAAGAAAGGAGAAAAAAGTTTTTTGAGATCAAAACAGGACCTCGCGTATGAGAAATGGGAGGGAGTCACAGAGATTATTTTAGGTAATATTAGTAAGCTGCTGCTGTTACAATGTTGAAAACACGTGTCCATATTCGTGAATATTAGATGTAAACAATTTTAGAATTTGTACCAGTGTGCCTGTGGACTGTCAATGAATGACCTAGCTTAAGAGAGAACAACAAATCTGAAATTGGATCACAAATTCAAAGCTGGTCTGAACAGGAGCCCCCAAAATATGTTTGGCCCAGGGCCCCCAAAATCCATACGATTTCACCTGCACAATGGTTCTTTCAATGAAAAACGAAACGTTGCCTTCTGGCTGATTTCCTGGCGTCATCCCTGCTCCGCCCCGATTCCATTTTAATTAAACTGTGCCTATTGAGATGTAATTTGTAATTGGACATTATGTGGAAGGTCCACGTGGTACACGGTGCTCCAGCGTTCCCTAACTTCTCATAGCACATATCCACTAAACATTTGCTCCTCCATAAATGAACTGCTGTTCTTTAGAAGGTGAGGTTTGATCCGTGTTGTTTTAGCTTTTGGTATACTGTGTGTGTACAGGCATAAGGATGGGGATGGGGCTGGCTCCCCCCCCCCCCCCGGAAGGGTAAAGAGATCACGGGCTCCGCGAGCCTCTCGCGGCAGCACATTTCACAGTTTTGTTATGCTGATGGGTGGAGGGGTTGGAGTGTCTGCCTGCAGCACTTGTTAACTCATTATGGGGCTTATGGGGGAAGTGGAGCAGAGCAGAAAGCTTCTCCCCGGGATGTGTTAGCACAGCAGAGCGGCCTTTTTGAAGGCTCGTTTGCTTTTTGATGTTCGCCATTGCACAAAAGAGATGCAAACGGGTGCTCCGGGAGCCCTGCCCCCTCCGCCCGCCTATCGTAAAGAGGAGTAGCCCAGGCCTAGCACCTTTTGGAAAGAAATGCCAGATAGGTCAGCAGAGAATGGTGAACTGTAAAAAGAGAGTAGTGTGGTGGATGAAAAGGGCATGTTCACATACTGCTCCAGCAAAGGAGGTGCATGTGTAAAAGGCTGTCTTCTTTGCATGCCCCCTCACCCCACCAAAAACAAGACAGAGACATGCTGGGTGGGAGAAGAAAGGGAGCGAGTGAAAGCACGACAATTGTGTATTTGCCCCGGATCACTCCGTGTGATCAGACCGGTCAGGACTAGAATTTGATTCATGCAATACCAGATACTGTGTATGCCCTAAATTTGTTGTTCGTGCTGGAGTGCGCCTGCATACACCTCAATTTTTTTGATTTCAGGTCTGTACTTTCTGGAGCTGGTAGCTACATACTGGCTGGCTGGGGTGTTTACTGCTGTGACTGAATGTGTTACTGCTTGCAAACGAGCATTGCTTGCTATATTCTTGGGATGTGCCTCTGTGCTGTAAAAATGAGCATTAAAATATATGTCTGCAAAGCCCACAATTGAAAGGGGCATCAGAACAGCAAGAGATATTACAGCCAAGGTACACAACTGATAGTCATTGATGCAGGTTTGCTGAAGCACAGATTAAAAACTTTTATAAAACGCTGAAAGGAGCCTTAGCTACATACTGGCTGGCTGGGGTGTTTACTGCTGTGAGTGAATGTGTTACTGCTTGCAAACAAGCATTGCTTGCTATATTCTTGGGATGCTCCCCATATAGAAGTAAATATATAGAGGCAGTTGCAACGTAGCAAAATGGGAATAATGTTTGGCACATGAATAAATACAATGACGATACTGCCCTGGAGCATGAGCGCAAGTACTTTTGTAAAGTGCCTCTGTGATGTAAAAATGAGCATTAAAATATATGTCTGCAAAGCCCACAATTGAAAGGGGCATCAGAACAACAGCAAGAGTTATTACAGCCAAAGTACACAACTGATTGTCATTGATGCAGGTTTGCTGAAGCACCGATTTAAAACTTTTATAAAACGCTGAAAGGAGCCTACTTTTTAAACCAGCGGTGACGGTGGGGAGAGGTGTGGGGCGGGGGCAGCAAGACCGAGACATGCTGGGGGGAGGAGAAAGGGAGCGAGTGAAAGCACGACAATTGTTGTGCATTTGAAGCTCTCGGCATTGCTGTGGCGGGGACGGGGTTGGCTGGCGATGTGCACGCGCCCAGCTCACATGAACTGTACCTAATCCGCAGTTTGGGGAGACTTTTCGAAAGCCTTACTATAATCTCGCCCACCTTCCCTACGGGATTGCTTTAGAGGAGACCTAAAAAGGGACATTAGGCTTGCTAGGCCCAACTACAGTCATCACAGTCATAGCAAAATTAAGGAATACATTTATCCTGGACAACTTAGTGTCCCTTGAAGCACAATAATGAATGCCTCCGATATATAGAGACCTCAACTGCAAGAGTCCCAAACAGGACGCTGGGACATGCTCCAAACTTAGAGCTGTCAGAACACCCCAGCCCCTTAAAATCAACCTAACCAGGAGGATCTGAAAAATAATATTGGAGCTAAAGACCGTCAACTAACTATCTCATCTAAAGAATAAGGAATATCCCCCAAGCCATTCCTTATCTTATATAGTCTGTAGAACCCGACCTAGCGGGCTCTACCGGCCATTAACGGCCCGCTCCAGCATTAAAAACAAGTGAGCAGACCTTTAACTGCCAGTAGAGCCTGATAGAAGGGCTCTAAAGCTATTAGAAGCGTTCTCCCCTAGAGGCCAGAATGTTCTAACTAGTAAAAAAACAGAGGCATCTCGGAGCCTGAGTGGGTTTAAACCCCTCGAGATCTGAGAGGCCTTTGTTCGCTGCACCAGCTGTGAAAGGAAAACATTAGACTGTTGCTCTCTGGGCTTGTACCAGCCAGTAGAAGGCTGGAGCACTTCATTATCTACAATGGACTGCTCAACATTGCAATGTTCTAATTCAGATTAGAAAGAAATGCTGGCAGATGTTCTGTGACTGGAACTATCACCTCTGTGTTACATTCTCGTTTACTCATACAGAAGTCACTTGAACTTGCTCTTTTGGATCCATCTCACCATATACTTCATCATTTTATTTTCTCTTATGTTGGTTACTCACCTGTGGCTCTGCAATACTCTTGACTTTCTACTTTTGTTGAAATAGTTCCACCTTCCTCCGCTGATACTTACTCATCCTCGCAGATAAGTCTTGAGGGTTTTTCTCTTACCTAAAATAGAGCACTATCACTGTTACGTACCTGTGCACATAGCCTTCCAAATGGGCCAACTAATATTTCCTAAACCCTTTTACTTTGGTGAAACATTTCATGCCCCATATAGGGGCATTTACTTCATGACATACAATTTAATTTTTAGACTTCCATCCAAATATTGGTAACTCTCATAGAATGTTTGTTTCCTAGATGGATTTTTCCTCTGCTCACACATAGTGGACTATCTTCTATCCTTCCAAATAACATTTCAGACCTTTCATTCTTACTGTAGTGGAAGGTGTGCTCTGGGTGCAACTGATGTCTACTCCTTTCACATGACGCCACCTGCTCTCTTTCAAGGCACGTCGCGCTGCCGACTCTGTCTGTATCCAATACTTTTGACAATTTCTTCAATATTTGCTTTTCTGAACACTTTATGTTGATACAGGGATTCAGTCTCCAGTGTGTATGGGATCCCAATTTCTAATCTGTGATCTAAATTCTCTGAAAATGAAGCTCCCTACTTTTGGCAGACTCCTATTACAAGATTATGACGTGGTGGACTGGTCAGACCCCATGATAGTATATTGTAAGTCTTTGATTTAAATCGGATGGTTTTAGACCAGAGTCACTGTGTTGGAGATGTAAATCACCAAACCTTTGTCCTTGTACACATTTTGTGGTTCTATCCCAAACTGACTATTAATCAGAAATCTCGATCACTAAGAGAGAGACCAAGTGCTATGCTTTCCAGCCCTATGACCCTTTAGGTCTAGAAGATCATTCAGGACATTTCAGGCATTAGTAACGAGACAAACCACTAGAGAAAATAGCTTGCCACATCCATAGCTGTAGAAAATTTCTGTTTCCATATTGGACTGAAATTGTTTGATCACTTATAGCATAATGAGTGGCGGTCGGATCTGTGGGACAGTTTGATCAGATGCATATATTCAACTCTCTTGGGGACCATTTCTCTCTTCTTGCTGTTCCAACCCAGCTTGATAATGCCCTGTTCTTCTATAGGTTGCCACATGGGCTGATTAAATCCAGTTGGTCCTAGCCCTGAATTTCTGTAGTGGAAGAGTAAATCAACAAATAGTGATCAGTTTTTCAGCGACATGATCGATCAATCAATCAATCAATCTGGATTTGTATAGGGCTGCTAATCGGCCGGTTAGGGTATCCAGGTGATAGGTTGCTGAGCTTAGTCGAAATACAGGCGAGTCTCTTCCTGAATTCTGCCAACGAGGGTGATGACCGGAGCTGGCGGTGAAGGTCGTGCCAGGACTAGGCGACGAGGTCACAAGCCTCCGCTGTGTCTTCAGCAAATGCGTGGTGTCTGTACGAGGGACAGGGAGGCTGAGCGAAAGTCTCTGGGTGGTTGGTGGAAGTTCACGCGTTGGTTGATGTTGTGGAGGGCTTTGGTGAAAGTTCAGGTGTTGGTTGATGTTGTGGAGGGCTTTGTAGGTGTGTGTCAATAACTTGAATTGGCATCTTTTCTAGATGGGGAGCCAGTTGAGGTCCCTATGGTGTAGGGTGATTTAGGTCAGTTTGTGTAGGTTGACGATAAGTCTGGCCGCTGAGTTTTGAATCGTCTGTAATCTTCCATGAGTTTGGTGGTGGTTTCTCCGTGCAGTGTGTTATTGTAGTCCAGCTGGCTGGTGATTAGGGCTTGAGTGATGGTTTTCCTCGTGCCAATTGAGAGCCATTTGAAGAGTCTTTGGCGCATGTGTAGAGTATGGAAGCAGGCAGAGGAGACTGCATGGACCTATCTTTTCATGATGAGTTTGCTGATCAGGATGATGCTGATGTTGCGGGCGTGATCTGTTGGTGTGGGAGTTGGTCCGAACTTAGCGGGCCACCCGGTGTCCTTCCAAGGGGAGGCGCTGTTGCCAAAGATCAGCACTTTGGTCTTGTCAGTGTTGAACTTCAGACAATGAGGGTGGGAAGACGGCTGGCTTATTCACGATGGTCAGTCCAATTAAGTTACCAAGATGATATAAGGTTTGCTTAGAAATCTGCCTTAAATCTTTGTAAGTTGGAAAAGAGATATAATGAACTCTTACTGGATAAAAATACTGCAGAAGAGTTAAGGATTAACAAGTTGTTCGAGGCATGTGGGCTGCTAAATTCATATCTTAGCATTAGATCGCCGCCTAGTGTTGGGTCCGGATGATCGCACATTGTTGTCCTGGAAGAGTCTTCGAAGTATCCTGAGATAGGTGGCTCCTCCCCTGGACTACAGTGCGCATGGGCATCGGCTCCATCCCCAGATTGTTTTTTTCCGCCATTGGGTTCGGATGCGGTCTCGACTTCTCTCTGTCGGAACCGAGTAAAACTAACTTTTTAAGGCCAAAAGGCCTTGTATTTATAGCGTCGGTATTGTTTGCGCACGGTCTCGAGTTCTTCCGACTCTTGAAGTCGGATTCAGCTGAGTTTTTTCACTCTTCGCACATCGAGGCCTTCTCATCGCGACACGACCACGACTTTCCAGCATGGAGCGGAGTCCGTTTAAGTACTGTCCGCTCTGTGGGTCCAAGTACCCACATATAGACCTGCACCCGGTCTGTAACAAATGCCTTTCACCGGACCATGACGACGGCAAGTGTAAGGCTTGCGCTCAATTCAGGTCGAAAAAGACTCTCAAGCTTCGGCGCGCGGTGCGCCTGGAGGCCAGACAAGCGGCCCCGGATCCAGAAAACATCTTCGGCGACCAAGAAGAAGATGAACAGGGTCATCATCTCCAAATATCCCCACCCGAAACGGAGGTCGAGGCGGATCCGGTAGACGACGACGGAGTCGTGGATCAAGGCCTTGAATACGTCGACGAGGTAGGGGACGTCGAAGAGATTTATGGGGCCACGGCAGATAGCTCAGGGGACGAGCTATGCCCCGAAGGTTTCGAAGATCACGATCGGGTCACGGGATCGCCAGTTGGCCTTACCCAAGACCCCGTACCCCAAGCCACGGCCCCGCCTTCAGGCCCGGCCACGGACATACTTGCTGGGCAGGCCGGATCGAAACCGAAACCTACGGTATCGACTACGCCTAAAATGGCCGACCCGAAAACGAAACCGAAACTTAAGGACTCGAGCGTCCCTAAAATGGCGGCCGGCCAACAGAAAGCTACTGCATCCGCCGCCGCATCGGCTCCGTCGACCTCCGGTCCACAGAAGTCGAAGAAGTCTGTCGATTCCACAGGGTCAAAATCGGCGCCAGAGGAGGGATCCTCTAAGAAGGGTGGTCGGCACGGATCAACCGCTGCGACACCGTCTAAGCACGCCAAGGCCAGCGGCACGGCTCCGGTTCCGACTGGGACTCCGTCCGTCGGTCGCGTAGTGGAGTCGGAGGCGACACAAGCACACGGATCGACGGCTGGCACATCTGCGCATCGATCCAAGGACTCTGGGTCGGCGGCAACTGCATCGGCGTCCAAGACTCCGACAGGCCACCATGACGTCGGATCCGAGGGGAAGGTCAAGACATCCTCGTCAGCGCCAAAAGCCACTGTAAGTGAAGTGTCCCCCATCGCCGCTTCGCTGCAGAGAATCAGGGACAAGGCCGCTGCTACGTCGGCTCCGTTACCGTCGCCTCAGACGCCGAAGGACACTCCGGCAAAGCCTAAAAGTAAGCTTCTCTTCCTTCTGCCGCCGAAAGAGGCTCCGAAGGCCTTTTCGACGAAATCGACGCCAAAGAAGTCGGATTCTTCTACGGCGGGGGTACCTTCAGGTCGAGAACTCGAATCAGAGGACGATTCTGAGCATTTCATCGACGCCAACACTGGCAAATTAACCCTATACAAAAGGAGGATTACTTCTGAGCCTCTGGACTCCTATGTCATCCCACTAAAGAAAAAAAGGGTTCCTCAGGACGCTTCTAACCTCATAGAACCTATCCAGCCTCCTCCAAGAAGAAGCCCTACTCCCTCACCAGAACACTCTGAGGGTGAGGGATATGATGAGGAGGACCAATACACCTTCCCCATCAATGAACCAGATGCACATCCAGATGCATATGATGACATTGGTGACCAAGGCACCCAAAGTGTGGGGCAAGACCCACAGCCTTTCAGTGCACGTGCATCCCCAACAGAGGATTCTGCAGGTTTTCATGCACTCATTGAGAGGGCAGCTGCTAATCATGATGTGGACATGCATGCTGACCCAGTAGAAGAGGACTTTCTCTTTGACACTTTTTCAGTCTCTGAAAGAACTGTGAAAACGCTGCCTATGCTCAAGGGAGTCCTCAAGCATGCAGCTGACATCTTTAAAGAACCTACCAGAGCGAGAGTGGTCAATCCACGTATCGAGAAAAAGTACAGACCAGCACCTCATTCGGGGACAGTTGCCACTAGACTCTCTTGTGGTCGCAAATGCCAGGAAACGGGCCAACTCCCAGACAACGGGTGAAGCTCCTCCCCCAGACAAGGAGTCCAAAGTGCTAGAAGCAGGGGGCAAAAGAGTGGCGGCTCAAGCTGCAAACTTTTGGCGTATTGCAAATACACAAGCACTCTTAGCACGTTACGATAGGGCGCATTACGACACCCTAGAGCAGATTGTACAACACCTGCCTCCAAAGTTTCAAGAGGGCACCAAACTGCTTATAGAGGAAGGGAAACTGATCTCCAACGCAGCCATCAAGTGTGCACTTGACGCCGCAGACACAGCAGCTAGGGCGATCAACACTAGCGTCATGCTGAGACGACAAGCTTGGCTCCGCATATCAGGGTTTAAACCTGATATTCAGACAACCATACTTAATCAGCCAGTCAATCCTGATAGACTGTTTGGTCCAGATGTTGACACCACCCTCGAAAAGATAAAGAAGGACACGGAAACTGCTAAATCTATGGGGGCCCTACAATCACAACAGTTTCGTGGCAATAATTTTCGTCGCTCAGGTGCACGTGGAGTCACCAGAGGACAAATGGGTCAACAATCGCAATTCTCAAGAGGTGGAGCACAATCCTCGTTCACAAAACAGAACAAGGGAGGTTACAGAAATAACAGCAACAGAGGTCGCGGCAGAGCAAACAACATCTCCCGCTCCTCTACCCCAAGCAAACAGTGACTCTCTGTCACTGCCCCCCGACCACTTATCACCTGTCGGGGGGAGACTGCAGCAGTTCCTGCCCGTCTGGAGAAACATCACCACAGACAGGTGGGTGCTACAACTTGTCCAGTACGGTTATTGTCTAGAGTTAAAGTCCACTCCACCCAACATTCCACCAAGGCAACGGCCTATGTCCGCAGAGCATTTGCACTTATTGCAGCAGGAAGTAGTGGCGATGCTGCAAAAAGGCGCAATCGAGCTCGTGCCGGTGGAGGAGGAGGGCACAGGGGTATATTCCCTGTACTTCCTTATTCCAAAGAAGGACGGATCTCTCAGACCCATTCTAGATCTACGTCCCCTCAACCTGTACATACTATCAGAACATTTCCATATGCTTACACTGCAACAGATTCTTCCCTTGTTAAACCAAGGGGACTTCTTAGCAACCTTAGATCTCAAGGATGCTTATTTCCACATTCCACTGCACCCGTCCCACAGGAAATACCTCAGGTTCACTATTCAAGGCAAGCATTACCAGTTAGAGGTCCTACCCTTCGGAGTCACCACAGCCCCAAGGGTGTTTACCAAGTGTCTGGCGACAGTAGCAGCGCACCTCAGGAGGCAGAACATCCATGTCTACCCCTACCTGGACGACTGGCTCGTTCAAGCCAAGTCGGAACGACAGTGCGCCGCGGACATGTCGACCACCATTCACCTCCTTCACAATCTAGGTTTCTCGTTGAACTACCCAAAGTCGCATCTTCAGCCGGCACATGTCCGGCAGTTTCTAGGTGCGACGATCAATACCCTGACGGCCATGGCTCAACCAAACCAAGTCAGGATAGACAGCATGCAGTCTCTAATCCAGAAGTTCAGACCACAACACTCACTTCCAGCGAGAGTGTTCATGCAGTTGATAGGCATGATGGCCTCCTGCATCTTCATAGTCCCTCACGCACGGTTACATATGCGCCCGCTCCAGGAGTGCTTAGCAAATCAGTGGACACAGGCTCAGGGACAATTGACAGACCTAGTGTTGGTTACCAGTCGGGCATACGACTCTCTGCATTGGTGGACTCCACACAACCTTTGCAAGGGCCGACTGTTCCAGGAGCCAGTGCCACAGATTATCCTGACAACGGACGCATCTCTCCAGGGATGGGGAGCTCATCTGCTCACTTACACAGTGCAGGGACTATGGACGACGCAGCAACAGAAGATGCACATCAAAAATCTGGAACTGATGGCAATCTTCATGGCGATCAAGTCCTTCATTGTACATCTGTGCAACAAGGTAGTGTTAGTCCGGACGGACAACATGACCGCGATGTACTACATTCAAAAGCAGGGAGGCACCCACTCGCCACAGCTGTCTCATCTGGCTCAGGGCATGTGGAAGTGGGACATTCAGAGGAACATTTTCCTCATGGCAGAACACCTCCCGGGAAAGGACAATCAGATGGCGGATTTGCTCAGCAGGTACAGCCATCAAATGCACGAGTGGGAGATACACCCATCTGTCCTCCACCCGTACTTCCAGCAGTGGGGTCATCCGGAGATAGACCTGTTTGCCACAAAAGAAAACGCAAAATGCCAACACTTTGCCGCCAGGTTCCCTCACTGTAGGAGAGTAGGGTCTGCAATCCTATGATCACCCAGATTTTTGCTTTTTGCTGCACTGGTTTACGACTTTCCCTGGCTGTGGGCCTGCTAATCAGACCCACAGCCTAGCTGTTCTCTCTATCCAAATTGTACTTAGGTACTGAATTGGCACTGGGCCCTCTCCAAGTCCCTGTACCCAGGGCTGAGGTGCACCCAGAAGTCTCCCAGGGGCTGAAGCATGTATTATGCCACCCCTGGGCTGCCTAACTAAACTGACACAACTGGCTGCACGACAGCTGGGGCAAGGTGGTGTACTCACCCTTTGCTTTAGATATAGTATACCTATATCTAACCCTAAAATGGACACACAGATCTCCTATCAGTCACTCCTATGGCAGGCCTTAACAATCCTGAAGGCAGAGTGCTTGGAATCATGTGAGATGGTGCTCTGGCATGAGCTGAGCCTGTCTGCGGCTTTCGGGATCTATCCCTTAGCCGTTTCCATGATATCGCATACCATATACTCTTAAGTGCATTATAATCCTCGCGGTTATGTGCCAACTCTGGTATCGCTTTATCAAAACATGTCAAGTAAGGTGTCATACGAATTGGAATACTAACCCCTCGCCAATTCTGGCGACGGGGTTAGCATTCCACCCTTCTAGAGGGACACGACATGCATGTAACCTATAACCCGGTTAAAAGTCAGACAGAGCCTTAGCATCCACAAAATGGATGCTGCCACCGAGACACAAGTCTGCCCTCCTGCTGCTGGGAGTCCTCCCAGAGCAGGAGATAAGGACAAAGGGTTTCCTGCCAGGGGCGGTGCCAGCACCGTCCCAGACAGGGTTTTGTGTATTGTAGGTAGGCAGGGCTTTAGAGGAAGGTGACTGCACGTGGCACCCCGGTGCTCACTGTGCATAGGCTGGCTGGAACCAGTTCCAGGGTCACTCCAGACCCTGTGCTGGGGAAAAGCCCGCCAAGGAAGTGGGTGTAACCACCCCCCTCCTAGTCCCACCCATAGGGCAGGACTTAGTCGCGTGCCAGCCCCTTTTTACAGGATAAAGGTAGAGACTGGCCCCCTTCCAAATCAGACCATCTTTGAATCCTGAAACTACTTTCTGCGAAAGGAACTCAAGACTTCTTCCTAAGATTTCTCCCTTGTGACTAAGGAGTAGTCACCCTGCACCCGCAGGCACCATCTAAGAACACTGCGGTCTGCTGCAAGTCCTTCCTCCGGAATCCGACTGCCCAGCTCGACGAGAACCGGCTTCCCTGGCACCTCTGACCTCTACCTGCATCATCAGTCACGCTGAGATTCGTGGGTGTGACGAGACCTCGAGGGACCGGCCATCTTCAAGACTGCACGACTTCTTTCCAGCAAGCCCGCCGAGTGAATTCCTGGTGAGTGCTTTGGGGTCCGAGAAGCCCCCACCCTGAGCAGCTCCAGCACCGAAGAGCAGCCCCCCAGCATCTCCACGATCTGCGTGGGGCCCTTCTGCTTTTTGCTGCTCACCGCGTTGTTTGGCTACTAGCCCGCTGGCTTGTGGCCTTCCTGACGACGCCCGACGACATTTCTGCTGCTGGTCTGGTTGCTCCAGACTGGCCCTTGCTTTCCTCCATCGGAGAAGTACCCTGGACCCTCCTGGTCCACTCAAGACGCCATTTTAGGTCCACCGCGTGGGCCTTGCCTTTGCCAAGACTTGTTGCCCAATCCTGGGTCCAGCGACGTCGACAGCAAGAACCTTCGTGGGACAGCTCGCACCTCCATCCTGGTCGCCGACAACGCCTCCTGGTCCGAGAGACTGCAGAGCCCAGCAGCGCCCACTCACCTGACTGCGGTGACTTCGCCCGGTGCCATCCTGGTGCCCACTTAATCACTGGCTAGTGATTCAAGAACTTGGTCCCCTCTGCTTTCAGGTTTTCTTCTTCCTTGATCCAGGCTTGGATCCATCGAACTTTTCTTCACTGGTCGCCTGCCAGCAACTTCTTCCTTCCAGGCTCCTGGTCCGGCAACGAGATCCCCGACGTCTTTTCAGACCTATGCAGCTGCAGCCCCTGGGCTAGGTAACTTCGGCACTTCGGTGTCCCAGCATAGCCTCACTATCCAAGGGTCAGGATCCACTGTCGTTTTCTTCCTACCAGGTCGGGTTCGCCCGTGAACACTAACTTTGTGAATTCTAGCTTCCATAGACTTTGTCCCGCATCCCGCGTGAGAGTGCACACTCTGCACCCGAGTCCCCTGGGCCTCCTAGTAGTAATCTAACGATTCCCTAGTCCAGTCCTAGCGATTCCAAAGCCTATTAGAACTGTTACTTACCTGCTAGTAATTCGCATTCCACTTTTAAAGTATATGGTTGTTCGTGCCCCTCGGGCATTTGTGTATAACGTGCTAACTTAAGTATTTTCGTAAGAGTTTTGTTGTGTGCTTAGCTCCCTGTCTCATAAAGAGCCAGGGTAGTCTTGTTATAAATAAATACACTGTTTATTTTCATAACAACTTGTGTGGTGTCCTTTCACTGGGTGTTCAAGGGGTAATGTGATGGTAAAACAGCTGGCTTAACACGCCCTCTAGAGTCTTAGCCTTAGACTGCTCGTATCCATGCTACTAGGATAGCTGGTCTATAAGGTTGACTTACAACCAATCATCAATAAGGGTTGTTTGGACTGATATATAGTGATCACTAGAATAGTGAGCACTGCACATCAGGCCAACTTCTCACATTGGTGAGCAGCGGTTGGGATTTGAGCTTGCTGTTGTTTTACCACACATATCCTAAGAATATCTTGTGAAAGATCACATAAGTACTAAAGGTACATATAACTTAGCTTAGAATACTCTGAGTTCTACTGAACCAGCTGTTGTAGCTCCTAGGGCCTAGCACACCCTAAACTACAACTCTAGCAAGGGATCAGTAGGCAAACATATAGTGTAGGTAAGTGCACCACTTACACCTCACTAGAAAAGCATGTCTACCCAGGGAGAATCTACTGAGACTCCCCTGGTCAGTGTTGACCCTCCACAGGTCACTTCAAGATATGCAGCTCTCAGTTTCCAGGAGATGAGACAAATCTGTGTCTCCAGGAAACTGAAGCAGGGGTCTAACCCCACCATTCCCTTTCTGATAGGTCTCTTAGAGACATATGATGCCAGAAAGCTTTCTCAGTTACATGAGAACATGCCAGCCTTAGAGGGAACCTCTGGGGATCCAGACCTCCCCAACACTGATTCAGCAGTTGAGGAGGAGGATCAAGAGGTACTCTCTGGGGATGAGGTAGACAAAGGTCTTGAGGTAGTCAGAAGGCTAACTAGGACCAACTTAGACTTACTTGGGCTAGGATCTGGGGGCCCCCCAGTACTAACCCGAAGTGGGCCTAACCTTGGAGTTAGGAGAGATAGATCTCTTTCTAGGGACTCCAATAGATCTCTGCACTCTAATGCCTCTTCTCAGGGGAGAAGGAATCCTCCACAGAGGAGATTCACTTCCCCTCAGAGAAGGGAGCATGAAGCTAGGATGAGACAAGCTGAACTGAGGATTGAAAGGGAAGAACTTGCCCTGGCCAAAGAGAAGCTTGCCTTTGCTAGAGAGCAGCAGATAAGTGGGTTAGCACCCACTGGTGGCAGCAATCTCCCAAGAGATAGAGAGAAGGGTTTAGATACTAAACACCTGACTAAAATAGTGCCCCCCTTTAAGCAAGGGGATGACATCCAGAAATGGATGGCTGCTTTGGAGAGGGCCTGCACTGTGCAGGGCATTCCCCAGAGTCAGTGGGCAGCTATACTGTGGCTCTCCTTTGATGGTAAAGGTAGAGATAAGCTCCTCACTACAAGAGTGGAGGATGCTAACAATTACCAGGTCCTGAAGAATACACTGGTTGATGGGTTTGGTTTAACCACTGAGCAGTACAGGTTGCTGTTCAGAGACACCCAGAAAACTCAGTCTCAGGACTGGTCTGATTTTGTGGATTGTGCCACTAAGGCTTTGGAGGGCTGGTTGCTGGGTAGCAAGGTTACAGATTACACAGGATTGTATAATCTAATGATGAGAGAACAAATTTTGAACAATTGTCAGAACCAGTTGCTGCACCAGCACCTTGTTGATTCAGATCTGACCTCTCCCCAAGAATTGGGAAAGAAGGCAGACAAATGGGTCAGGACAAGGATCAAGCAGAACCAGAACCAGAACCAGGGTGGTCAGAAGAAAACAGACCAGAAGGGTAATGTTAAGAATGAACAAAATGACCAGAAGTCTTCACCAGGTCCCCAACAAACCAAAGAGGGTGGGGGTCAGGCTTCCCAGAAGAAGAAGACTCAAGAAGGCCAGTCAAAAAGGTGGTGCCAGTACTGCAAAAGTAAATCTCACTGGTTTAGTGAGTGCACCAAAAGAGGAGGACAAACTCCTGCCACTACAGCTCCTAAAGCAACTGCACCCCCTAGTACAGTCAGTAGTGGTAGTGTCACTCCCAAGGCATTAGTTGGGTTAACCTTGGGTACTGAGGGGTCTGACAACTTAGTTGGCACACTCACTCAGGCTGTCCTAGTCTGTACAGGGGATATGGATATGTCCCCTGAAATAAGTCCCAATACCTTGGGCAAATACAGGCAGACACCTTTGATAAATGGCAAAATGGCTCAGGCCTATAGGGACACTTGTGCCAGTGTCACCATGGTGACACCTAACTTTGTGGACCCTGGACAGATCATGCCAGGTACTGATTTCCTGGTGACCAATGCCAGCAATGTCACTACTAGTCATAGTGTGGCAATTGTGGCTTTCTCCTGGGGTGGAGTGAAGGGACAAAAGAAAGTTGTAGTCAGTTCAGACCTCCCAGTTGATTGTTTGTTGGGCAATGATTTGGAGTCATCACAATGGTCAGAAGTGGAGCAGAGGACTCACATGGAGATGTTAGGCTTGCCAGCACATGTGCTTGCTGTGACTAGGTCACAGGCCAGAAAATGCCCCACTGAACAGGTGCTGGATCCTGAAATTATGGACCAGACACCTCCCAAGAAGAAGAGCAGTAAGGGTAAGGCTTTGCCTTCCCCCTTGCCCCAGGTTGAGGATCAAGTCTCTGAGGAGGCTGATCTAGAAGAGCTGAGGGAAACTGAGCCTAAAGAGCTTGAACTTGATCAAGTTGAGTTTCTGGGCTCAGGGGGACCCTCCAGAGCAGACCTGGGGAAGGAACAGTTGAGCTGCCCTTCCCTTGAACCCCTCAGACAGCAGGCTGCTGCTGAGGCTGCAGGGAATGCCACAGGTGCCCACAGGGTATACTGGGAAGATGGACTCCTGTACTCTGAGTCAAGAGACCCCAAGCCTGGTGCAACCAGGAGGCTGGTCATCCCCTTGTCTCTGAGAGGTTTCCTTCTCACCTTGGCCCATGAGATTCCCCTTGCAGGTCATTTAGGTCAGACAAAGACTTGGGACAGGCTTGTCTCACACTTTCACTGGCCCCATATGAATGAGAATACCAAGGAGTTTTGTCGCTCATGTGTCACTTGCCAAGCCAGTGGTAAGTCAGGTGGCACAACAAAGGCCCCCCTCATACCACTACCTGTGGTGGGGGTTCCCTTTGAAAGAGTGGGGATTGACATTGTTGGTCCAATGGAACCCCAGACAGCATCAGGACACAAGTTTATACTGGTGGTGGTGGACCATGCCACCAGGTATCCTGAGGCTATTCCCCTTAGGACCACTACAGCCCCTGTAGTGGCAAGAGCCCTAGTTGGAGTGTTCTCCAGAGTGGGTTTCCCTAAGGAGGTCGTTTCTGACAGAGGTACAAACTTCATGTCAGGATATCTGACTGCAATGTGGAAGGAGTGTGGTGTGAACTACAAGTTCACCACACCCTACCACCCACAATGCAATGGGCTTGTTGAGAGATTCAACAGGACCCTGAAAGGGATGATTCATGGACTACCTGAAACTCTTAGGAGAAGATGGGATGTCCTGATCCCCTGCCTCTTGTTTGCTTACAGAGAGGTCCCACAGAAGGGGGTTGGCTACAGCCCTTTTGAGCTTCTGTATGGGCATCCTGTAAGAGGACCCCTGTGTTTGGTGAAGGAAGGATGGGAGAGACCTCTCAAAAAGCCTGCAACCAACATAGTGGACTATGTACTTGGTCTCCGCTCCAGGATGGCTGAGTATATGGAGAAGGCATCTAAAAACCTTGAGGCCAGCCAGGAACTTCAAAAAGCTTGGCATGACCAAAAGGCTGTACTGACTGTGTACCAGCCAGGACAGAAGGTGTGGGTGCTGGAGCCAGTGGCCCCAGCAGCTCTGAAAGACAAATGGTCTGGGCCCCACACCATCATTGAGCAAAAGGGAGAGGTTACCTACTTGGTGGACCTTGGAACTCCCAGGAGCCCTCTCAGAGTGCTCCATGTTAACAGGCTCAAGGCATATGTTGACAGGAAGGACATGAGCTTGCTCATGGCCACAGATGAGGGACAGGAGGAAGAGAGTGACCCTCTCCCAGACCTGCTCACTCAGAATCCTGATGATGGATCAGTTGATGGTGTTGTCTTTTGTGGCAGCCTCACTGAACATCAGCAACAGGATTGCAGGCAAGTCTTGCAATCCTTCAGACATATGTTCTCTCTGACACCCAGCCAAACTGATTGGTGTACCCATGATGTTGACACTGGAGACAGTCTGCCTGTCAAGAGTAAAATCTACAGACAGCCTGATCATGTTAGAGACTGCATCAAAACTGAAGTGCAGAAAATGTTGGAACTGGGGGTCATTGAGCCCTCAGATAGCCCTTGGGCTAGCCCAGTAGTTCTAGTGCCAAAACCTCACACCCAGGGTGGTAAGAGAGAGATGAGGTTTTGCGTAGACTACAGAGGCCTCAATGCAGTCACTAAGACTGATGCCCACCCAATACCAAGAGCAGATGAGCTTATAGATAGATTGGCTTCTGCCAACTTCTTAAGCACATTTGATTTGACAGCTGGGTATTGGCAAATCAGGTTAGCTGAGGAAGCCAAACCCAAGACAGCATTTTCTACCCCTGGAGGGCATTATCAATTTGTGGTAATGCCCTTTGGACTGAAAAATGCACCTGCCACCTTCCAAAGGTTGGTGAATCAAGTCCTCACTGGGCTGGATGACTTCTGTGCAGCATATCTGGACGATATTGCTGTCTTTAGCTCCACCTGGGAGGATCACCTGGTCCACCTGAGGAAAGTGTTAGAGGCCCTGCAAAAGGCAGGCCTCACTATCAAGGCCACAAAGTGCCAGATAGGGCAGACACAGGTTGTATACCTGGGCCACCTTGTAGGTGGAGGCCAGGTTCAGCCACTGGAGAGTAAGATACAGGCCATCAAAGACTGGACTCCTCCAATCACCCAGACTCAGGTTCGAGCTTTCTTGGGCCTGACTGGGTACTATAGGAAGTTTGTCAGAAATTATGGGTCCATAGTGACCCCCCTTAATGACCTGACAAGCAAGAAGATGCCAAAGAAAGTTCAGTGGACAGCAAGCTGTCAGAAAGCATTCAATGACCTAAAGCAGGCCATGTGCACAGCACCTATCCTCAAGAGTCCAGATTACTCCAAGCCATTCATTGTCCAAACAGATGCTTCTGAGTTGGGTGTGGGAGCTGTTCTGTCTCAACTGAATTTTGATGGTAATGATCAGCCTATTGCTTTCATTAGTAGAAGGTTGACACCCAGAGAAAAATTGGTCAGCTATTGAGAGGGAGGCCTTTGCTGTGGTCTGGGCCCTGAAGAAGCTGAGGGCCTACTTGTTTGGCACTCACTTCACCATTCAGACAGACCATAAGCCCCTCTTGTGGCTAAATCAGATGAAGGGTGAAAACCCCAAACTGCTTAGGTGGTCCATTTACCTACAGGGGATGGATTTTACAGTGGAGCATAGACCTGGGACTGATCACAGCAATGCTGATGGGCTCTCCAGGTATTTCCACTTAGAGCAAGAAGACTCACCTGGTCAAGGTTAGTTTATTGTCCCAAAGTTTGGGGGGGGGGTCATGTAGGAGAGTAGGGTCTGCAATCCTATGATCACCCAGATTTTTGCTTTTTGCTGCACTGGTTTACGACTTTCCCTGGCTGTGGGCCTGCTAATCAGACCCACAGCCTAGCTGTTCTCTCTATCCAAATTGTACTTAGGTACTGAATTGGCACTGGGCCCTCTCCACGTCCCTGTACCCAGGGCTGAGGTGCACCCAGAAGTCTCCCAGGGGCTGAAGCATGTATTATGCCACCCCTGGGCTGCCTAACTAAACTGACACAACTGGCTGCACGACAGCTGGGGCAAGGTGGTGTACTCACCCTTTGCTTTAGATATAGTATACCTATATCTAACCCTAAAATGGACACACAGATCTCCTATCAGTCACTCCTATGGCAGGCCTTAACAATCCTGAAGGCAGAGTGCTTGGAATCATGTGAGATGGTGCTCTGGCATGAGCTGAGCCTGTCTGCGGCTTTCGGGATCTATCCCTTAGCCGTTTCCATGATATCGCATACCATATACTCTTAAGTGCATTATAATTCTCGCGGTTATGTGCCAACTCTGGTATCGCTTTATCAAAACATGTCGAGTAAGGTGTCATACGAATTGGAATACTAACCCCTCGCCAATTCTGGCGACGGGGTTAGCATTCCACCCTTCTAGAGGGACACGACATGCATGTAACCTATAACCCGGTTAAAAGTCAGACAGAGCCTTAGCATCCACAAAATGGATGCTGCCACCGAGACACAAGTCTGCCCTCCTGCTGCTGGGAGTCCTCCCAGAGCAGGAGATAAGGACAAAGGGTTTCCTGCCAGGGGCGGTGCCAGCACCGTCCCAGACAGGGTTTTGTGTATTGTAGGTAGGCAGGGCTTTAGAGGAAGGTGACTGCACGTGGCACCCCGGTGCTCACTGTGCATAGGCTGGCTGGAACCAGTTCCAGGGTCACTCCAGACCCTGTGCTGGGGAAAAGCCCGCCAAGGAAGTGGGTGTAACCACCCCCCTCCTAGTCCCACCCATAGGGCAGGACTTAGTCGCGTGCCAGCCCCTTTTTACAGGATAAAGGTAGAGACTGGCCCCCTTCCAAATCAGACCATCTTTGAATCCTGAAACTACTTTCTGCGAAAGGAACTCAAGACTTCTTCCTAAGATTTCTCCCTTGTGACTAAGGAGTAGTCACCCTGCACCCGCAGGCACCATCTAAGAACACTGCGGTCTGCTGCAAGTCCTTCCTCCGGAATCCAACTGCCCAGCTCGACGAGAACCGGCTTCCCTGGCACCTCTGACCTCTACCTGCATCATCAGTCACGCTGAGATTCGTGGGTGTGACGAGACCTCGAGGGACCGGCCATCTTCAAGACTGCACGACTTCTTTCCAGCAAGCCCGCCGAGTGAATTCCTGGTGAGTGCTTTGGGGTCCGAGAAGCCCCCACCCTGAGCAGCTCCAGCACCGAAGAGCAGCCCCCCAGCATCTCCACGATCTGCGTGGGGCCCTTCTGCTTTTTGCTGCTCACCGCGTTGTTTGGCTACTAGCCCGCTGGCTTGTGGCCTTCCTGACGACGCCCGACGACATTTCTGCTGCTGGTCTGGTTGCTCCAGACTGGCCCTTGCTTTCCTCCATCGGAGAAGTACCCTGGACCCTCCTGGTCCACTCAAGACGCCATTTTAGGTCCACCGCGTGGGCCTTGCCTTTGCCAAGACTTGTTGCCCAATCCTGGGTCCAGCGACGTCGACAGCAAGAACCTTCGTGGGACAGCTCGCACCTCCATCCTGGTCGCCGACAACGCCTCCTGGTCCGAGAGACTGCAGAGCCCAGCAGCGCCCACTCACCTGACTGCGGTGACTTCGCCCGGTGCCATCCTGGTGCCCACTTAATCACTGGCTAGTGATTCAAGAACTTGGTCCCCTCTGCTTTCAGGTTTTCTTCTTCCTTGATCCAGGCTTGGATCCATCGAACTTTTCTTCACTGGTCGCCTGCCAGCAACTTCTTCCTTCCAGGCTCCTGGTCCGGCAACGAGATCCCCGACGTCTTTTCAGACCTATGCAGCTGCAGCCCCTGGGCTAGGTAACTTCGGCACTTCGGTGTCCCAGCATAGCCTCACTATCCAAGGGTCAGGATCCACTGTCGTTTTCTTCCTACCAGGTCGGGTTCGCCCGTGAACACTAACTTTGTGAATTCTAGCTTCCATAGACTTTGTCCCGCATCCCGCGTGAGAGTGCACACTCTGCACCCGAGTCCCCTGGGCCTCCTAGTAGTAATCTAACGATTCCCTAGTCCAGTCCTAGCGATTCCAAAGCCTATTAGAACTGTTACTTACCTGCTAGTAATTCGCATTCCACTTTTAAAGTATATGGTTGTTCGTGCCCCTCGGGCATTTGTGTATAACGTGCTAACTTAAGTATTTTCGTAAGAGTTTTGTTGTGTGCTTAGCTCCCTGTCTCATAAAGAGCCAGGGTAGTCTTGTTATAAATAAATACACTGTTTATTTTCATAACAACTTGTGTGGTGTCCTTTCACTGGGTGTTCAAGGGGTAATGTGATGGTAAAACAGCTGGCTTAACACGCCCTCTAGAGTCTTAGCCTTAGACTGCTCGTATCCATGCTACTAGGATAGCTGGTCTATAAGGTTGACTTACAACCAATCATCAATAAGGGTTGTTTGGACTGATATATAGTGATCACTAGAATAGTGAGCACTGCACATCAGGCCAACTTCTCACACTCACCCACAGTCGCAGGGGAATGCGATATGGATGAACTGGTCAGGCAGATTTGCGTACGCTTTTCCGCCAGCCCCTCTGATACCGCTGGTGGCAAGAAAGCTAAGGCAGCACGCGATGACTCTCATCCTAGTTGCTCCAACGTGGGCGCGCCAAGCATGGTACACCACGTTCCTCGAACTCTCGGTGGTGCCGCATCAAAGACTGCGCCTCACGCCCAGACTTTTGACGCAGAACCATGGAGAAATTCAGCATCCAGATCCGCAACAGCTCAACCTGGCGATCTGGCTCCTGAAGTCCTAGAGTTTGGATACCTTAACCTACCTCCGGAATGCATGGACATCATCAAGGAGGCAAGGAAGCCAACTACCAGAGCATGCTATGCTGCGAAATGGAAGCGTTTTGTCATTTACTGTACAGCCAATGACATCAACCCGCTAGATGCATCTATCCCTGACATCATTTGCTATCTGTTGCATCTTTACAAGTGCAATCTAGCGTACACTTCCATTCGGATACATCTATCCGCCATAGCGGCTTATCTTCAGAACAGGCAGCATCTCTCTGTCTTCAGAGTGCCTGCCATTAAAGCTTTCCTTGAAGGTCTGAAACGAGTCATTCCCCCAAGAACACCACAAGCTCCGGTGTGGAACCTCAATGTGGTCCTCACCAGACTGATGGGACCACCTTTTGAGCCACTGCACTCGTGTGAACTCCAGTTCCTAACGTGGAAAGTAGCTTTCCTAATAGCTATTACGTCACTGAGGCGTGTTAGTGAGCTACAAGCGCTCACAATCCAAGAGCCTTTCATTCAGATTCATCCAAATAGGGTAGTGCTACGCACTAACCCCAAATTCCTTCCGAAGGTGGTGTCACAGTTTCATCTCAACCAAACTATTGACTTGCCGGCATTCTTCCAAAACCCACAAACGGTAGCGGAAAGAATGCTCCATACCTTAGATGTACGGAGGGCGTTGATGTACTACATAGACAGGACACAACCCTTTAGAAAGACAAAACAACTTTTTGTTGCCTTCGCACCACAACACAAAGGCAACCCTATTTCCAAAGCAGGAATAGCCAGGTGGATTGTTAAGTGCATCCAAATATGTTATCAAAAGGCCAAGCGCACTCGAACGATACCCCCAAGGGCGCACTCCACACGCAAATTGGGGGCATCCATGGCTTTCCTAGGGAACATTCCTTTAGAGGACATTTGCAGAGCAGCCACGTGGGTTACACCACATACCTTTACAAAACACTACTGTGTTGATGTACATTCCAAGCAGCAAGCTGCTGTAGGACAGGCTGTTCTCAAGACACTCTTTCAGGTTTCTGCAGCTGGCACGGGCAACCGCCGCTGATGGAGGGACTGCTATGTATTCTATGCTAAGATATGAATTTAGCAGCCCACATGCCTCGAACTGAATATGCTACTTACCAGTATGCATCTGTTCTTGGCATGTAGGGCTGCTAACATTCATATCGCCCACCCTCCTCCCCGGTGCCTGTTGCAGCTGCAGATATACTATTGTATTCAGTCATTAGCATGGACATCCTTTACACTTTTCACTCCATCTTCTGCCACAATGGCGAAAAACAATCTGGGGATGGAGCCGATGCCCATGCGCACTGTAGTCCAGGGGAGGAGCCACCTATCTCAGGATACTTCGAAGACTCTTCCAGGACAACAATGTGCGATCATCTGGACCCAACACTAGGCGGCGATCTAATGCTAAGATATGAATGTTAGCAGCCCTACATGCCAAGAACAGATGCATACTGGTAAGTAGCATATTCATTTTTGGGGGAAACTCTCAAAGGATACAATATTCAATATGGAAGATAAATGTTATTAGCTGCCGTCTGGCAGAAGATTAAGGATTAAGAATAAGCAATTGATATGCATGTTTCAGGGAGGTGTGGTAACCGTCCCAGTGGAGTTGTTTAATTCAACTCCTCTGTTTAAAGTAATTGAGGCTAAGTAGCAGCAAAGATGAAAATTGTCGATCTAGTTTGCTAGATTGACTTGTTGGACTTTTGTATTTTTAAAGAGCTTCATGCCTCTGCAGAGGGTAAGGCTGCTAACGTAAAAACAATTTCTTCTCTATTTAACAGGGTCTAAAACAGAGCAGAATGGAAGCTGCTTTAGCAAGACCTTCACATCATAAATAACTACAGTCCTGAGTTGATATCCAAGACAATTGTGAGTATTTCTTCGTTAAAAATTGAAAATGTTATATTTGTTGGTACAGTCAAAACACACAAAATTGCCTCATTTCTGTTCCTTTAAAAATCACTCCTGCATGTGGGTTTTATTTAAAGGAGCATGCGGAGTGTGCCATTTCCTCTTGACCCATCTTCCTTGCCTCAGTCCTAACAGATTGACCCCGACCGCAGACAGTGTTTTTAGATACCTTAGTAAATCATATTCTGATAGACTTTTAGCTGCAGATTCCTAATCTTGTGAACATTACCCTGGCATCAGACTGGATCTGAAAACTTCTCAGCAGTACCTCTGTACGTCGGTAGGAGGCACTGTGCTGCTCTGCACCTCACAAAATGGCTGGTATCTTATAGGGACTTCAAACCTTAAAGTCCTTACCTTAGAATATTCCCCAGGCATCAGATTGGATCCAGAAAGTTTCGAACAGATCTGCTGGGTGCCGGCAGGTGGCAGTGTCTGACTGTCTCTGTACCGTCTGCACCGAAGGTGATGTGCACAGTGTCCATGTATACTCCATCCCAGTGCGCTGACATCAGGTTTTTTTTTCCGCACCAGTCAGCGCAGATCCGGAGAGAGCTACCCCAGTCATCTTTTGCCTGAATTTTTCCTCTACTTTTTGTTGAATCTTTTTATAGATTATTATCTCCTGGTATGTCAGGGATGTCCCATAAAAGCCAACAGGCTTTAAGCCAGGTGGTGCCTGTTACAGGCACATGTCTATAAAAGACACTTTTTTGGTTTGCCTATGGTGCTTGAATCCACAACCTGTGAGCACTGCTGCACCATTAATTCGAAGGCACTGAGGGAATGGTCCCTGAACCTCCATGCCACCTGACATCGGATGACCTTGTGGTGCTTTCAATCCAGATCGCCTGGAAGGCCCCGGGGCCACTCGTGGAGCTGTTCCTGACGATTTTCATCACGATCCAAGTTGTTGAGTAGGTCCCACAAGAGGAAGAAGTTGAAGCTGTCTTTGGCTTTCCTGCGCCAGCACAAATCATCAGACCTGGTGTGGGAGCATCAGCACTGTAGGCCTCACCCTGAGTTTCCAGGAGCTGGAGTGCCCTCCACCCAACTCAGAGTTTTATGACGCTATTCTCCTTCATATTAGGGCGGCCCGACCCATCTGGACCGCCTTCGGGTCCCACAGGTGTCAAAGGGGTCTCTACTGGTTTTCTGTTGGTGCCAGTCAGACCCCTTAGATCCAATGCTAGATCCGGAGCAGCACTGTCCGAGACTGTGACCTTCTCAGGTGCTTGCTCAAGTACCATCGCTCCCGATGTCACCGCCCAACGGCGGCGTAGATCACATCGTCATACCCTACTCCGTCATATGTCGGATGGGCGTTGTCCGACTCCAGTGCTGACCAGTACCATGCCTTCCGCGCCAGAGCCGAGGCCTTTTTCCCTTGACAGGCCTGGAAAGGGTGATTAATGATTGGGAGAGGGCAGAGGACCCTTATGGTTACCACCATCCTCTTGATGACACAGAGGACAACTGACACAAGGAACTGGCGGATTCCAGTGGTTTGAACATCTCACTAGACTTTAGTCTCTCGACCTACTGTGGCTACGAAGGAGGGTGCTTCATTCACAGTATTGGTGCGGAGAGCAGCTGAGGTCTTCGACCTTCAGTTGCCAACAGTGACAGTCAAGACAAACAACTTGACAGAGGTGCTTCAGCCGGGAATTACCCCTTCTGAACCTTCACTCCCATTCAGTGCAGCCATTACTAATGTCCTTCTTGATTGCCTGCTCCAAGCCCTGCAGTTAGGGACCCCAGTTTCCTCACCTAGCACCTCACCCTAGAGAATTTGGTAGTCCAGTCCTCCACTTCCTAATCAATCCTGGTGCGCTCCCTACCATACCATTCCACCAGAAAGGGAGTCCTTAAGGCTGTATACCGTCAGTAAGGCACTGCATGCCTATTGGGCTAATACACCCACACTGTAGGATTCAGTTCCACAAATGCTGCCATGGGTCTTGTTGGGGCCCCGAGCCATACTCTCCAAAGCTATTGCTAACAGAAGAGATGCAGCGAAATTCACCATCAGATGTGGACTTGACATTACCGATTTGCTGGGCAGAGCAATTTTATCGTCCGTGGCACTGAGACGCATAGCCTTGCTGAGAACCTCTGGCTTCTCTGGGAATTTCCAAGTTTCGCTCATGGACATACCCTTTGATGGCTCTCACTTCTTTGTTGAGAAGTCAGACTAAGCTCTGGATCGATATAAGGACAGCAGAGCTGCATCTAGGTCCTTGGGTCTATCCACGGCCCCTCGCCGAACCCCAGTCCACCTTTCGCCCCATCTATGGCTATGATAGGGGTTGCCTACCACGTTCCTTCCCGTCCAGCCAACTAGGCCAACCTGCTTCCCAGCTTTTCTCATGGCTATGGATGCGGTTCCACAAACCAGAGGTCGGGTCAGTTAACACCCTCCCCCAAGCATCCACAGGCTCCAGTACCCTTAAGCGTATTTGTATTACGAGCAAGGGCACCCAGTTTGAGGCAGGATCCATTAGCATCCGCCCCACTGGCAATTCTTCACATCACAAGTGGATTTTACAAGTAATCCAGAGGGGCTATTCATCCTTTTCTGGAGACTCCACTACACATGCCACCCACTTTCGACCGGGTGATGGAGGACCATCCCTCCTTGCTCTGCCAGGAAGTATATGCCTTTGTAGCCAAAGGGGCCATAGAAAGGGTACCAGCATCTGAAGTAGTGTGTGCTACCTTCAGGTGCTCAAAAAGGACATAGGCCTACGTCCTGTCCTAGGCCTGCACCTTCTCAACTGCTTCCTTAAAAAGGAGAAGTTCAAGATGCTCACCTTATCTCAAGACCTGTCTGCTCTGAATCCTGGAGACTGAATGGTAGCGTTGGGCTGGCAAAACCATAATTCCATATTCCCATATTCCCATCATGCCCGCCCACAGGTGTTACCTGCGATTCACGGTGGGCCAAGAGCACTTTCAGTTTTCCCAGCCCATCTTTGGCTTCACCAGCGACTCTCGAATGTTCACCGCGGTGGTGTAGCACATCTGCGGAAGTCAGGAGTTCCAGTCTTCCCCTACCTCGACGATTGGTTGTTTAAGGCGGGCGCGCCCCAGGCGGTTGTGTCCTGCCTTCAGATTACAGCAAACCTCCTGCATTCACTGGGGTACACTATCAACATGCCAAAGGCACACCTGATTCCCTCTCTGACGCTCCCTCCCTTTCTGGACACAGTAAAGATTTGGGCCTATCCTCCTGAATGACGAGTCGGAATATTCAGTTTATGATACCGATGTTTCAGCCTCTATCCTGGATGTCAGTGAGACTGACTCTGAGGCTGTTGAGCCTCATGGCCTCCTGCATCCTTCTAGTGACACATGCCCATTGGCAAATGTGGGCTCTGCAGTGGGACCTAAAGTTCCAGTGAGCACAGCATCAGGGGAATCTCTCTGACTTGGTCCAGATTTCGGAAGGAACTATAAAAGACCTGCAGTGGTGACTGACGAACCATGATTGGGTTAGCGGCAGACCCCTCTCCCGTCCCAAACAGAGCTGACTGTAGTGACCGATGTGTCACTCCTTTGCTGGGGCGTCTGTCTGGGAGGGGTGGAAATCAAGAGTCTGGTCTCTGGTGTTGTCCAGGCTTCACATGAACCTATTGGAGCCCTGGGCGATTTGTTTAGCAATGAAAACCTTCCTTTGATCCAGAAAGGATGGTACAGGTGTTCAGGGACAATACCACAGTCCTTACTGCGCTGCTGCTCACTGAATGCCTGGGAGATGAGGCGTCCCTCTCCGTTCCACTCCCTCCTTCCCTTCTTTTTGTTTACTGATCCGAGCATCAGCGGGTGGAGGGAAGCAATTCGAAACAAGGCACTCAATCATCTTAAACCTAGTGGTGCTTAGACACACGGTGGCCAATATAGATGTCATTTGTTTCACACTTCCGCCGCCTGATAGCTTCAAGATACAGAAATTTGACACACTCATAATTTAGCTGCTGCTAAAATAATTCCTTTTTTTAAAAAAGAGGAATAACCATTTTTAAAACAATTTTACTATGGTATTTGGTTAGAATATTACTGATGTTTTTTATTTATAAATGTAAGAAATATTGCAAATGGTTTGAAGTAATTATGCAATAAAATGTTCATTCATTAGTGTTACTCACTTGTAGGAATCATTGAATTGAGGGTAACACGGATATATATTGGTTCAATCATTACAGAAGGGAGATTTAGTGAGCCTATTGACAGCTCTCTACAGATTTTCAAAACACACAGATAAGAAGTATCAGATTACCCCTGCAGAAGAAATGGTGATACCATTATATGCCCATGAGGTCAATAGATGCATTTATGATATATTCTCCCAGGTGTTTTGTTAGACTGACTTTTTCGTACTGAGGAGACCCAGGCAAATTATTATGTGGAGAAGGGATTGTCAAATATGGAATAATTACCTATTCTTTAATCAGTAGTAATACTTGACTTTAGTGACTTAAGATGTGGACACCCACCCATGTTGTATATAAGAATCATATTTTAATGATTTAAAATGTGCATTTATGAGCACTGCATGGTCTACACATTTTGATCTATTCAACACTTTGTGGATGAATAATAAATTATGAACATTGTAAATGAACAAGTTTGACATGTACTTTAACTTCATGGGTTATGAAATTGAGACCCGCAGAACTTCGAATGTTTCATATTGCAATATACCTAGGCTCCGTTGTTTGGCCAGACCGGGTTTGGTTCTGTGTATTTTTAGTGTGGCAACAGCAGTCACTTTCCGATTGCTCCTTACTTATGATATGGATTTGTAACAATAACACTCGCACACAGCTGTAGCAATTAGCACGTCTTTCATCTGAAACATTTCCTCATAAAGAAAGGAGAGAACGCCATTCACAGCCACTTGCTCTATCACCCAGATCAGCCTCTTAGGATAGACAGTGGTGTTATACCAGATCCATGTCACAACCCGGAAGCATCAAAGGCAAGCAGCACACTTTGCAGGGGGTTTTGGGTTGTGGATTGAGTTCCTCTCATAAACAAGTTTGTGAGGACAAACGTTCAAACGCAGCCTTGGGGATGGGGGGGTCCGCAGTCCCCAGAAGTGTAAGTGTAATTCCTCTGCAGGAGCCAACCGCCACCCACGGTAGCAGCCCCCGGGGAGACGCACGCCGTCACTGCGGCTAGGACATCCCAGGGCCTCCATGTTGTTTTCTGTAAGGACGTCTTCGCTGTTAAAGGCAGGCAGATATATCACTAATTGTTTTACGCTGGTGATATCACAACACATGCTCTGGACATTAACAACAGGAAACAACATCCAGCGTTGAAACGGGACAGTGGATGCACCCAGAGGCGGTTCCCAGAACCCTGTACACGCAGGCAGGACATCTGGAGGAATGCCTCGACTCTTCCGCCTCTCCTGGGCCAGCCCTCAGTGGCAACGGGGTAGAGTTTACCGCCCCCACTGGCTGAGAGAGATGATTATCTCGTGTTGTTCGATCTATTGGAGTGTTAAATTGTTCAAGCTGTGATCCTGTTCTTGGAATGTTTGGGCATGTATGACGAGGGTGTGGCGTAACGACCAGAGCTGCCGACTATTGGGGTTATAGTCTCGGCGTCGGCTCACCTTGTGATTCTGGGCAAATCACTCAATCTCCCTGTGTCTACCAAAAAGGAATATGTCTCTGTGTAAGGTAACTGGTGCTTGTGTAAGGCCCTCCAATAAAAAACTGCAACGTAAAAAAGGGAAGACGCCTAGATGTAATACCTGGGCCTTCCACCCACTACTTTTCACATGGCCCACACTTAACGTGCAAGAGATACCCTCTGCGCCTTTAAGCAGCCTACTTTCGTGTATCATCACGCCTTGTGGTCAATCACAGAGAATGCCGGTACCACGTGGTTGGGTTTTTGTGTTAATTTATGCAATGTCTTGACGTTGTTGCTGAAACTGTGTCAAGTCTGAACGAGGCGAACAGAGAAAGGCCTGCAATCTGGAACCAAGAGTTGACATCAGAAGTCATCTGTGTATCATACGTTCGAATCCATGACCACAATCTTACATCCTACCGAGGTCGGAAAGTGTTTTATCATTAAACTAAGTACAAAAACCTCCTTTTTTTTTTTTTAGAGCGCGTAGAAACATCAGAAAAGATGCTCGAAGCGCTGTTTTGAAACGAGTTACCAGCGCCATTACGAAACCCTTATTTAAATAACACTTTTGTTATGAGCACCTCTAGGTCCAGTCAGAGCGTTTCTTTTTGCCTCGTACCTGGCCATCTTGATATTGATATAAGGATTCCTCTACGCCAATTTCACACTCCTCCTATAGTAAAGAGCAACAATTATGCTCTAGTTCGTAGGCTTGGTCAAATGATATCACCGTGCAAGACAGGAGCCTGGCGTAGCAATGGAGGGAGATGAGGTACACCCTGAGCATATTAAATATATCATCTACTGTTGTGTGTTTTCCGGGACAACATTTAGCGGCAGCACACTGAGAATAAAGATTTAAAAAAGTGGACTGAAATAATGACAGCTCATTGGTGCATATATGAATATGTTGAATCGGCGGGAGGGCGGGGGCGGGGGGGTTGAGGGGGGGGGGGGTGCATCCTTGTACCCTCGGATTTAGCCGATTTCACGGCAACGGTTTTCTGGCACCTATCTTTGACAGGCGGTCAGGGACGAGTAGAGTAAAGAGAGCGCTCCAATGAAAGTGTGCATTCATGTGAACATGTCAGCACAAAGGACGCCAGTGCCGACGTCAACCTGGAAACACCAGCAGGAAGAGTTGAAAGGACAATACACTGATAAACAGTCGTCTCGGGCACCAGCCAGCTTCTACTCATCAGTAAAAGTAATAAATCATCTAGAAATTGATGCTGAAGTCATGAAGTAATCCTAAGACTAGACAACGTAGAAAAGAATCAGAGGGTTGACTGTAAACATAGGCACCCGGTGGCGCACAGACCTGAAGCCACCCGTGTGAGCCGCACACTCGCAACTAATCAGAAGCTAGCCAGCAGTACAGTCACAACTGCAGCCAGACATGAAAGGAACAGAATACATACAGCTACAGAGAGGCCTGCAGTCAAGCATTCGTGCACAGAGGCAAAGAAGAAAGCACACACTAATACAAAGATATGCTATAATCAGGGGCAGCCAAAAATACACATAATTAAGCATACATGAATTACGGCATCGATTACCCTATCTGGCCAGGTATTCATTATTATTACGTAAGGTGTTTCACGGTTAACTATTCACTATACCCTCTCTTCCATGTTTTTCGGTTTTCTTTTCGTAAAGGGTCTAGACATGAAATAACTTTGCAGCCCTTTTTAGGCTGCCAGCCTTCCTCCTCACACTGAACTAGGTGCCAAGCTCGAGCTAAGATGGTGCAGAGAGACCTTTGCGTACCTCAACTCTCTGTGCACCAGAGATGTAGAAGAGATTGCTAAAGGGCTACTTCCAAATATTTACGATTTAACACATGATCTCACTGACTGTCAAAATCCACTATGGAATGAATGAATATCTTTATTTTCTACAGCCTGTTAACAGAGGAAAGTGTGAGCAGAAACCCTGTTCTTAAGTTGTGCAGCAGCATGGATTCTATGCAAAATGACCTATAAATCTTGAGAACACATTAATGCAGCTTGAAGGGCGACAAATCTAAACTGAAATACATTTAACTCAAAATAAATTTAGTTAAAAAAAACCGGTGAAGCATTCAGTTTGGAATTCTATAGTAACACTGGTAAAATCATTCATTTAAAAAAATGGCCGACTGTGATACAGCCTGGGTTGGATACAAAAAGTGGATAGGTCCTGGTGAAAGTCTGCAAGTAGAAAATATAAAAAAAAATTCTAAGTCCGCCTTCAGAAAGGAACAAAGAAAACCATTGACATTGCTTTCAAGTCCCAATGCAGCCATGCCCATGTCCTGTGTCACTGCTGCTGGTGATGGCCTGGCTTGTGACTTCCTAAGGTAGACGGTACAGGTCCCCTAAGGCCAATCATGGTGTCATAATAGAGAGAAGTTCCAACACAGAAAATGACTTTGTTACTTTTAGAGAAGAAAAATCATCCAAACGCGGGATGCAACTGAAATTGTAGCTGCCGCTGTGGACTTAAAGATCACATATCTGGAGAAGGTTGGTTCCACTGGCGCTTTAGTGCTTAGGAGATTTCTGACTGAAAGTTACAATGCAGAATGGACATGTATTGTTTTTTGGAGGAGAGCGTCGAAGCTGAAATTCAATCCAGCTCTGTGGAACTGCATGTTAGATACGTTTCCCGACGAGTCCTACCGGACCTCTAGAGTAAAACTTTTCAAAAGTTTAAAATTTTTCTCTGGTGCTAAAACAACCACAGGAAAACACTTAAACAGGGCACCCAGGACCTCGGGGGACACTTTTAGGCTCAGGGTGTTGAACAAAGACCAACAGTAAAGTACAGTCCAGGTTTAGTTGCCACTAGTCAGCTGGGCACTTCAGTTAAACGGCCTCTTACAGCTTGTTGTGTCCTTGTAGCCACACAAAAGGTCAGTCAGCTGACCCTTGGAGTCCACTTCTTTGCCCTGGGTGCAAGAGGAAACAGGTCCAGTCCTCCAGGGCTGCTCCCAGGTTACAGACAGCAGGATCAGCCCTCTACTGAGCTTCAAGAGGTCCAGAAAGTGTTCTGAGGAGGGTGCCTTGTAGTGCCACATTTATAGTTGGCACTAGCTAGTTGGGGGGGGGGGTGACTCCTGGGCCCACCCTAACCAATGGATAAAAGTTCTCAGGTCCTGGCCTGCCTATTATTTCAGCAGTATCCTTACTGCAAATGGCCCCAAAATGTAATGTGTCAGGACAATTCTGAGGAGATAACATAAGTCTTCAGCCACACTAAACCTGTGCTCTTAGAGCTGGGGTTGTGTAGCACAAGTGTATTTTGGAAACTAGTGCCCTCCCACATCTAACACTAAAATACACTTTGAAACAGACTCTGGGTCCACAATACAAAATGAGGAAGAGGTCTCTTAAGACGAGGCCGGCTCCTTCAGCAACCAGACAGAGGATACACAAGAATTGTGTTCTAGTCAGGTTTGATCTCTTTCAAGGTTGCAATATTTTTATGTGCCTCTGACAAGTCTTTCAGGCATGATTTTACACTGTTGTGTCAACAGGAGGTGTGATGGCCTCCACACTGAGTGTCCAGCTGAGCTCAGATGATTTATCCCTGCCAATTCAGGTCAGCCTGTCAATCAAAATTGTCTACTGTGTGGCTCCTGGAAGAAATGTCGCACCTCATTAAGGTCTGACACTTGACTGACTGGTGCTGGAGAGCTAATGTAAATTAGCTTCCAGAATAAGGTACATTTCTAAAAGTTACTTTTCCTAAATATTTTTTTAAAATTCCAACTTGACAATTGAATGGGCTTTTAATAAATATAAAAAAACTCTTTGACTTTTGTAGACCATTCCTGTCAAAAGTTACAGATTAAAGTTTATAATCTGGACCTGGACATTTACTAGACTTCAGCTACAGCCATGCCATTAAAAACCACGTTTAGGGCTTAGTTTCTGGAAGGAACATGTCACCTTTGATTTTGCATATGTTCCACTTCTAAATATCAGGTACCCTACCTTTTGTTTGGCAAAGTGTACTTGGGGGTTTATTATTTAAAAGCAGAGTTTCCTGCCCGTCAGGTTTTGGGGCTGCTTCAGTCAGACTACATACACATTGTAATCCTGAAGCAATGCTTTCATACCCAATCTGTGGATGGCACAATAGGTGTTGTGGTCCACAAATGGCATTCAACTTCCAGGCCGTAGGTTCAATTTCTATAGCATAAAGTAGGGACCTATAGGCAAGTTAAGTAAGTCAATCAAAGTTAAGTCAATTTAACCAAGGAGGACCCAGGAAGTTTACTCCTGTTTAGCAGGGATAGCAGTGCACAGAGTTCTAAGTGCAGCAAACATATGATCAAAGTAAGGGTGAAAAAATTGTGCTTAACATGTAGAAAAGTTGGATTTCCTACACAAACTTTTTGCCAAACTCATGGCGGCACTTAAACTTTGGCAGGGCAGGAGAACCACTGCAAATTGGTGGTGCTCTCACCTGACTACAGCTGTGGCTCCCTTTTCAATTTTGGGTAAGGGGAAATACTGGGTGTACACAAGCAGAACCTCAGCTGAAATGCCTTGACCTGGTAGCCTATCAACCACTGATTTGCCATTTATTAGTGATGGTCACCCAACTCTATTTTGGATGGGATGAGATGGGCACCCTGGGGGACCGTTCCTTGTTTTCCCAACCCAGGACTGGAATGCAATGGATGCAGAGGAGAGTGAGTTAGGGCCCGAAAGACTTAATCTATTATATAATTAAAAGCAACTAATTGTAGTTGGTGTGCATCCCAAGTGGTCCTGGGTAGGGCCCTCAATCCTAGTGAACCTGGGTTTGAGTTGTAGGGCCTTGGTAGGGTCCTCGGTTCACTGCCGCAAACAGAGCATTTTCCAACCATTTTTAGGTCGAGCCTTGGTCAATGCCTGCTCTGCGAGGCATTCTGTATTCAGGTATGGACTTGAAGCTCCGTTCACACTCTGCCCATATTTTTCATTGTTTTTTGTCATTGTTCACTGTAAACTGTGCCTGTTCATTGGTCAATAGGCTTAGTAGTCCCTCCTATGTACCGCCTTGTCTCATTTTATAACCTTCCATGGCGACATGCCCTATTACATGTGTTGATACTCAGTGGACTTTAATTACAGCCTCCAAGCACTATTTTCTCAAATAGCTTTGTTCTGCTTCCTGTTGCGGGCAGAACACGCGCTCTCCTAACACTCTTTAAATTTTTTTTTTAGCACAGGCGTTGAATGCATTTGCAATGCAATAGGTCTCGCATTTGCAAGAGTTTAAGTTATTAGAATTGTAAATGACATTGCCTTTTATTTCTCTGTTTTAAAAACAACACATAAATAAAAGGCATGGTCATTACAATGCCAATAGCTCAACTCTCATAAATGCGAGACCTATTGCATTGCAAATGCTTGTTTAAGAGTGGAGTTAGCCGTGGTTAGATCTGTTTGCCAGCGCTGAGAAGGTGCAATGTCACCAGTTTTGCGCATTGGAATTTCCAAATTGGCTCTCGTTCTGAGACGCTTTTGTCTCAAGTGAAACTCCTTCGTCCTGTATGCCTTTATGCCAATACCATTCCTGTCCCGAGTTCTCAAGAAGATCAGGAACGACCAGGACCAAGTCATTCTTGTGGCTCTGAATTGGGAAAATAGAGTCTGCAATCCGGAGTTCCTGAGCATGACCGTTCAGGCTGCCCCTTCAGGAATGTCTTCTGTCGCAACAGCAGGGCTGGGTTCTGAAACTGAACCTGGGCACTCTCCGCCTTCATGCTTGGAGACTGAGTTAACATCTTTCAACCTTCCTCAAAGTCTGTAAAGTTATTCTGGCAGCCAGGCATCCCTCCACCAAGTTGATGTACACCTGCTGTTGGACAAGTGTGTGCCATGGTGTTCATCCAAGGATATTGATCCTCTTTTTGTGCTCTTATCCCAGGTCTTTTTGTCCTTTCTCTGGCCCAGCAGGACTCTGCTTTGGGCGCTGTTATTTGTCCGCCGTTTTTGCATTTGGTGAACCTACCTTTGTTCAAGTAACCGGTTGTGACTAGGTTCCTCAAAGGTCTCCGACACCGGTTTCCTCACTGACCATTCATCATGCCCCAATGGGATGTCAATCTAGTACTGACCTTTCATATGTGTGCACCTTTCAGGCGTCTGAACAACTGTACATCTCTACACATCAAGTTGGCTTTTTTAATGCCATAACATCGGCTAAGAGGGTCAGCGAACTGCAGGCATTCTCCATATTCCACCCAAACGTTATAACACCTTGTGAGAAAGTGGCTCTATATATACTGGACCAGAATAAGGTACAGTGTGTATAGAGTCCACAAACCCCAGAGGTATAACCGAGGTTAAAGCCAGGTGTCACCTTACTCTCTAAAGTGGTAGCTTGGTCGAGCAGTAAGGCAGTACCAGAGGACAGTGTAAAGCATTTGTTGTACACACTCAGTCAGCAAAAGGTTTCACACACTCAAAGACTGAACTCCAGGCCAATTGTTTTTATATCACAGATATAGTTGTTTTATTTCTAGAACCTCCAGGTATCAAAATATACTGTTCTTAATATGAGAGGTCTCAAATGAGTACTTTGCAGAAAGGCAATACACTTTGTAAACACAATAGGTACAGGTGTTGCAGTAGGCAACACAATTCTACACACAATTTAGCATTGAGCTCAATGGATTTTTTTATATAAACACAGTTGATTACTTTGTAGATTACTTTGGTAATTCCAGGACTGGCTCCTAGATTCAGTCCTGGGGTCTAAGCTGAAAACAGTTTAGCAAACACGTATTAGATATTGCAGTGATTTTTCAGGAATAAAAAGCTATTTTAAAAGTCGAGACTTTTCAACAGAAATCTGGCAATGTTATCCAATGGGAGAAAATTCGGGTTGCAGGTAAAGTACGATCTCGTTACTTTTGTAATCCAGTACTGGGCTCCTGGGGCCAGCACTGCAGTCTCAACTTAAAACAGGTCAGTAATTACGTTTCAGTATTTTGCATGATTTTTAAAGAATATTTCTAGTTTTCAAAAGTAGACACAGAAGAAATTTCATAGAAAAGCAGACAATGGATTCCTACGGAGAAAATACAAGTTACTAGTAAACCAGATAGGGATTACTTTTGCGGTTCAGTACTGGGCTGCAAGGTACAGTACTGGCTTCTCTCCTGATCACAGGTGAGTACTTCGGAATTCGGATGATTTTATATGAATATTTTAGGTTTTCAAAAGTGGACATTTAGAAGATTTTTCGAGTCAAACCAGTCAATGCTATTCAATGGCAGGTAAGTGAGATACCAGTTTCCAGGTGAGTACTCGGTTGTCGAGGTTAAGGTTCTGGGCATAGACTCAGGGGTCCACCAGGGTCAGGTAGGTACAGTTGGTTCACCCTCAGCGGCGCAGGGGCGGCCGGGTGCAGAGGTAGTTAGGCCCAATGTTATCCAATGAGGGGCAGGGCGCCTCCGGTTGGTGGCTGCTGGTTAGCAGGTCACGCGGCCGTGGGAGCTGGGCTTCTGGTCACTTGCTCAGGGCAAATGGGGAAGTAGAATAGGGTACAGGTTGCACTGCCAGGGGCACTCGGGCGGCTGGGTGCAGGGTGCTTTTGAGCCGTCGGGCGCTCAATGTTATTCAATGGGAAAGGTAAAAAGGGAACAAAGACTGTAGACTCGGTGATGGTGATTCTTCAGGTGCGACCACCCCTTCGAGAGGTAAGTTGGGATCCTGGAGAAGAGGTAGGTACCCCAAAGGGAGGCACAGGGGGTCGCCGGGTGCAGGGGTGTCTTTGGGTGTCGGGAAATCTTACCCTCGACTGGTTGCAGTTGGAGGGGTCCCTAGTTCTGAGGCTGCAGGCATCGTCTGGTTCGTCGAGGAGGGTCTTTGGGCACTGGACTTCAGGTCCCAGTCTCCGGGGATGTCCTCGTGGTCTTGGATCACTCGGGCTGGGCTCGGCGGGTGCAGAGTGGGCTGGTCCGGAGCTTCCTGGCTGGCACCAGGGGGTTGTTGCAGCAGAGCCTCTGCTGATGGGAGTCCCAGGCTTTAAGAGGGTCAAGGCAGGCAGGTCCTCTGGGTGTCCCAAGGTTGCTGTCCGCAGGTGTCGCCGGGCTTTAGGCAGGAGCAGGTTTCAGGATTGACAGGCCGGTAGGACTGGGGCCAAGTCAGGTATTGTCGTCCTGTTGTTAGCAGCTGCACGGCAGGTCTTCTTCCTCTTGGTCTTCTTTCATCTTTTCTTATAGGGATCCGAGGAAGAAAGGTTCAGGGAGCCCCTAAATACTGAATTTAGGGGCGTTACAGGTAGGGCAAGGGCAGGGACCAATCGGTCCCTGTCCTGGGGTGGGTACACCCCATAGCCTGCTCCTCTCCTGTGGGAGGGGGCAAGGTTCTAGCTGTGATTGGGCAGGGATCCCCATCTTCAATATGGCCGGAGCCCGGGTCGTGCTTCACCTCGTCTCCCCCACCTAAGGGGTGGGGTTGGCACAGGCTGGCACACCCCCCTTCCTGACGTAGTTTTTCCCGCCAGTCTTCCCACCAGAGTGGGAGTCAGGACTGGTGGGGGGCCAGTTGCTGGGTACCGCAAATGGTCTGGAGAAGCTCACAGAGGCGGCATGCCTTTGTAGCTTCTCCTGCCCATCCTGGGAGAGGAGACCTAGCACCTCGCCCAGGATGTGCATTGTTGCAGGCCCAGGAGAGCGGGGGGCTCTCCACCCAGGGGTCCAGCAACATGTCTGCTGTGTGGCAGCCTCTGCAGCCACTCAGCCCAGACGTGGATTGTAGGTTAGGTTTCCAGGGGGCATCTCTAAGATGCCCCCTGGAGCATTAAAATCCCACACTGGCATCAGGGCGGGTTTAATGTGCTGAGAAGTTTGGTACCAAACTTGCCAGTCTTCAGTGTAGCCATTATGGTGCTGTGGAGTTCGTAATGACAACCTCCCAGCACCATATACTCTTAATGGCATCACTGCACTTAAAATGCCCAGGAATGGCCCTGGGTACTGTAGGGGCACAGGGCTCCTGCACCTGTGCCCACACCTCTGGCATAGGGCACCCAGCTAGAGGGGTTACTGAAGTATGCCAGGGCAGTGGGTTCTGTGGGCATGGCACACAGGGATGTGTGCCATGTCTACTCTTTGTTTAGTTCTATACTTAGACACTCAGCCTGCAAAGGCAGTGTGTAGATGGCAGGGTACAGGCCCCCTGAGGGTGGCACAATAAGTGCTGCAGTCCTCAGGGGTCTTCTCTGGTCACCATGCCCTGGGTACCTAGGGTACCATTTACTAGGGGCTGACAGGTGGCCAGAGATGCTAATTGGGTTTTAGTTTCAACACAGCTTTGAGGGAAGGAACACAGGCCCTGGGTACCTGGTTGGCAGGAACCCAGGGCACACTCAGTCAAAGCACATCAGTAGTTCAGAAAAAAGTGGGGGCATACCAGTCCAAGAAAGATGGCACTTTCTCACACACCTTTACATGTATGTCAAAACATCGTCTTGTCTACCTTCTTTGCTCCACACATCCTTGTAAACAAGAGGAGATTCTCCACCTTCTAGACTCAAAAAAGAGCGTTGTTCTACCTAAATCGCACAAGAGTTGATGGCCGATTAATTCGTAGGATTTGTCTGAGCCAAGTATGGGAAGTCTGTTTAGAAAATGACTTTCTCACGATAGATAGTTCTCTGCATAAATATCTGCTACGCTTTAGCAAAGAAGCAGCCCCTTGAGGGCGTGCTTGCTGGTTCTACCAGAGCTAAGGCGGTGACCACTGCATTAGCTCACATAATCCCTGTTCTGGTAATCTGTCAGGCAGCAACATGGGCGTCAATACACACGTTCACCAAACATTACTGCCTAGGTGGTCAGGTTCGTCGTGACCAGCACTTTGCCCGTTTGCTCCTGCAGGACTTATTGGTTTAATCTATTTCGCAAAGCCACTTCTGGGGAGGTATTGTTTGGGTATCTATGTAAGGAATCCTCAGTTAGTCTCTTTCAGATGAACAATTTATTTACCTTCGGTAACGCCTTATCTGGTAGAGACTCTATCCAGCCAGAGATTGCTTATAGACCCTGCCATCCTTTCTGCGAACTGTTTTCATAGGGTGAAATAGGTACTCTATCTATTAATAAAATCAAAAGTCTAGGAATCTGCTCACTGGTCACAACCAATTTGCTTTTGATCCTCTGTGCCTGGAGCCGCATACTCTCTAAAACAGTGTTTTCCAAACTGTGGTACGTGGACCCCCAGGGGTCTGTGACACATTCCCAGGGGGTCCGCAAGCAACAGTTTTAAAAGCACTTCAATGTTCCTTGAATAATCTGTAGTTTTTGGGCAACTATAAAAGTGTCAAGATAACATCCAGTGATTAATGTACCTGCTGGAGAGGGATGCGTGTTTTGTTGCAGGTTTAACTCATCTAAGGTAGCACAGATGGTTAATATGCCTGCTGCAAAGAATGTGTACCATGCATTTAAAAAACAGTAGCTTATGTGCATAGCTCAGTGGGTTACTGCTTTTGTCACAGATATTATTTTGTTTTTGTGCAGTTTATGAGTTACAATCATAATCTAGCACCTGAATCTATGACCTGCCATCAAACAGCTGCATGCAAACTGCTTGGTACAAGTTAGTATTTTATCTTTTTTTCTCAGTCTTTGATTTTGATAATTTTTTCTATATAAAATATTAAAATCTTTAGTGATTCGAGTATTTGTTTAGTGTGCACAAGTGTGTTCACTTTTTTTCAAACTACTGTTTTAATGTTTGAAATTTTAAATCGTACAAATTGTTGTGGGCTCCTTGGCTTCCAATAGTGACTTAATAGGGGTCCTCAGGAGTCAAAAGTTTTGGAACCACTGCTCTAGTGAGAAACTGGTGTCCGGGCACGGAATTGGCGCCTATGTAGGCTCTGCATGTCATTTCCGGGTAGAAACTGTGCCAGTGTGCTGCTGCACAGCGACACCTACCGGTGCGTAGAGGTACTGCAGGACAGTTTCCTGGTTTAGTCAGCTGCATGAGTAATAGTTAAAAGATGAGGAATCTGTGGCTAGATGGTCTCTACCAGAAAGAGGTTTACCAAAGGTAAGTAACTTATTCATTTAGGTAATATTTTTATTTTGATGACATTGCATCTGCAATCCAATATGTAGGGATTTTAACCTCTAGTTATGTATACATTATAAGAATGTGGTATATATATTTTATTATTTTTTTGAATATATATATATTTTTTGCATCAACTGTAAACATTGACATAACTGCAACAAGAAAATTGCACTTGGACCACATTCAGCCACCAGCTAATTCCCACTTCTGGTGAGCAGCGGAGGGACACAAATTAAAGAACAAACATAATTACATCCAAGACTCTGGTACACATCACAGCTGGGCCGCCTCCAACAACATATCCCTGCTCCCGGGTCCAGAAAGGTACTATTGGGCCGATAACCCAGTTGCAATAGATTGGGTGTCCCCGTCGCTCGGACTCTGACCATAGTGTCTCAATCAACCACCCCATATTTTCTTGAACTTTTTGGGCCAACCTCTACTTTTTTAGATCACCCTCTCTGCTGCCATGTACAGATCCATACCCCCTTTTCATTCTTGGTGTGTAGGGGTTTCTTGCGCGCCCCAGTGACGAGCAATATCTCGCTTGGCCACCACCAGACCCAGTGCACTGTATAGAAGTTGGGGGCGGGAACATCTATGTCACCTGGGATCCCTTACAGAATGAATCTATGGTCCAATGGGATGAAAATTCCCTGTATAGCGTTCAACTCTGTGATTATCTGCCAATAGACCCCTATTTGTGGACACACCCAAAGCGTATGGAGAAAATGTATTTCCTGTCTGACCACGCAAGCACTGAGATGACTAAGCACTTCCCATTTTGTGTAATTTTATCGTTTTATAAGTTGCAGAAACTGCCTTCATTCTTAGTTCTTCCTGGCGTAATCTCCCTTCCAGTGGTGCGAACTCGGGGAGTTCAGAGGCCTCTATTCCTTCTGCACTCCAAGCATGGCTCAGTTGGGCGTATTAAAAAAATTGGGAGGCATGAAGTTGGATTTCCGCCTGAAGGGCTGGGAAGGATTTACGGTTGCCTCCCACCGTGGAGATCCCAAGCAGGTCCCATGTTTTGAATCCCTGGAGCTTATTCAGTTCTTTAAACCAATTTGCTTTCCACAGAGGGATGGACCTAGTTATTTTGTGTGCCCAGCCCAGCGTCTTATTGGCTCTGTTCCACACCTCTATAGTGAGTCTAGCTGCAGGGAGTAGTTTGTGGGTCCCTTTCTCTCCTTATAAATAGTGTGTGAATGTTTTCTGGGTAAGTGTTTCCTTTCCAGTCTATAAGTGGGGTGGTCCCGGGAGTGTATATCTAGTCATTTATGGGGGTAAGGTGGGCTGCTCAATAGTAAGTCTCTCTGTCTGGGAGCGTGAGTCTCCCATTGTACGGGTTACATTGTAGAGACTTTAATGCAATTCTTGGATGGCCCTTTAACCAGAGGACTGTGCGGAGTTCGGAATCGACCTCCCTGAATATTGATCGAGGGAGGGGGTGGTACGTGTTCTGCAGCGCACATAAAAATTGGGATAGTGAGATCATTTTGTACATTGCTGCACGGCCCATTATGGTGAGGGGCAATTCTCTTCATCTAGTTGCACCTTGCTTGAAGTTTGAGAGAACCTGATGAATATTATGCGTACTACATGTTATGGGGTTGAGTGTGGAAAAGTAAATTTTGCCATGTTCTGTGTCCCTACGTGTCATCCATCATATGTTATGTGTGCATGATTAAATATGCATATGCATTCCCTATGTTTGTTTATAGACGCAATTACAGTTGTGTCCACTTCTAGTATGCCAGTTTCCAGTTCTCGTGAATACTACGAATATCAGGCCTATGTAAAGTTACGTTGCCACGTTTCTCAGTGTGCACGTTATTCCATTGTAAAGTCCCCGTTTCTAGGCCTCAAAAGGGCCCGGACACCAGATTCAGCTCTTGTCTCCTGTCTCCTGAAGCCTCGCTGAGGAGCGATACAGCCCCCACCTGTATCCTCGACCCTTCACTTACTTCCTGCCTCGCAGTGCCCGGCTCAGCCTGGCTCTGCCTCTGAGTCTGCCAAGAGTATGTTATGATTCCAGTTATCAGTTCAGTCCTCCTTCTCTGCATTCCTAAAGCTACTGAATCGCATCAATAGTTTCCGTCATTGTCTAGCCTTCACGTCCCCATGTAAGAGAAATACTGCATTTAATGGTCATTTAATATTCTTCATCACGCACTACATGTAGAATAATGCATGGTCCAGTCATAGTGCCTGTTAGCCTTTCCCCTCCTGACTTCTAGTTTATATCAACATGTTCTCTAAACATCAGATACTAGATACTGTTTAGGTACATGTCGCCCTGACTCTCCAGACTTCAGTCTCTGCTCCTAGCACAGAGTTCGAAGCCCCCAGCTTCTCCTAGTAACACGTCATTGCTAGTTTGCGCGCACCATCAGGTTAGAGGTCCCGGCTCCTCAGGTAGCCCCCTCCATGGTTTCCGCCCCATTCATGACATATTCTGTTACGTTTGCATCACATGTCTATGTATACGCCTCTCTTACACCTCTTTTCACCCTTATCTTTCGCGACTGCAACGCGTCACGCCTATTGCTCCACCCACTGCTACGCCTATTGCAATGTAATGCTATGTGCTTGCGCTATGTATATATGCTCATGTACTGTTATTAAAAAGTTATCCTTCCTAGCCTTTTTGTCCAGATCCTTGCAGCGCTGCCAGGGCTTGCCATCCTATTCCTGTGCAGGTCGTCCTGTTCCTGTCCTTATGCTGTATTAAACCTGCAAAACTCCTACTACCTCGAATCTTGACTCTTATTTATTGAGCTATCTGTTATTCATTTATGCATTCAAAAATAGGGTATTATTTATTTATTTACCACATAAAGGCGCCCGAATAGGGACTTGCCCTTTCCCCACGCGTCGGTGAAGCCACGCCGACCCCCTGACCCTCTGCAGTCGTGACGGAACTCTTCTGCGCACCGGCAGATATTTCTGCTTCAAGTATCCCTCAGGCCCACGGAGGAGACTGAGGAGGCGGTCCAGCATCCAGACGAGACGGTGGAGGAACGCGGCGAGTCCCGACCAGAGCCCAAGCCGAGAGTCCAAGGTCCGAGGTATCCGGAGGCCCACCCGTAACAGAAGTCCGAAGTTCGTCCGTCCGACGTCGAGGCAGTCCAGTCCAGTCTGAGGCCTTCCGTTCTTGCTGCCCGGTGAGTACCGTCGCTGGGGTAGTATCTAGACAGGGTCAATCTAAATTGACTCTGGTCTGTGGGTTGGTGGTACACAGACCCACAAACGAAGTGTCCACTTCGGTGGATGCGGGTCCTGACGTGTCTCTTTATGAGACCGGTAAGTTTCGTACTGTTTCAGCAGTGCATCTAGTTTCTGTTCCAGTCAGTTCTGTTCTCGAGAAAATTCATGTATTCTGTGTTCCGTATTCCAGGTAGTATTCTGTTCGAACTGTTATTTTTAAATGTTCTTCATGTATTTTAATGTCGTGGTATGAATGGGGAATAAGTATCGTGTTCATTGTGTATTGTATTGTGTCTAGATTACAGTCCAGTCATGCCCTTGTTTTCTAAGTTACGTCAGTTAAAAACTAGAAAGGGTCTGCTGGAAGCAGCAGTTCCAGTTCCGCCTAGGGACAGTCCAGGTCATTTTATGTATCAGAAACATGGCATAAGTGCCATACTATATCTAGATTTATGGGTAGAGTATACCAAACAGTTAGAAGAAAAGTATAGATGGCCCGTATCGGGTACATGGGATGCCGAGTGCATCATGCGAGTAGAAGAGGCATTATGGAAAAAGAAAGCCAGACAGTCACAGAAAGATGCCATCGAGTTATGGCGCAAAGAAGCTCATAAAAGAACCGAAAAAGAAATCAGAAAGTCAGAATTAAGTAGAGAATCCTTAGAACGAGCACAAGAAAAAGAATTAATCGAGATAGGTGAACAAGTTAAAGCCGAACAGTCAGACAGACAGAGGCATGCTCTTATTAAGGGTATGTATCCTCTCCTTGCCGAGGGCTTGCCAAAAGCGACCCCGGAGGCATCCAGTAATTTTCCGGCACCACTAGTTCCGACCAAGCTACGTCACAAACAGACCGCAGCTGATATTTTTATTTCGTCCTATTTGGACGACACAGTCCCAGAATATGCAAATCCTGTCCCCGCTCCACCAGTCCCTGTAAATCAGGCACTTCCCGTTCCTCCAGACACCGGGGTACCCCTTGCAGTACCTGCTACGGTCCCCCAGGTCCAGCCCGCCATACCAGTTCAGCCCGCATTTCAATTTCCTGCCACACTAGTACGAAGAGGATCAGTCGACGACTCTAGTTTAGGGGCCGCAGGGGGAGGTACTCCTCAAACCCCGCCGCCACACAAGCGTTTAACGACAGCCGAATTACATATGCAAGCGTCACAGCGTACGCCCAGACATCAGTCTGTAGCAGAAATAAGAAAAGCCCTTAATGAATGTGGCTATGATCCAGTCCCAGGAGAGGATAATATGGTTTTATATTCATTACGTGTAAGAAGGGTGGCCGAGTATCTAGTCACCCTACCGAATATGAAAGAAGATCTAGACAGAATATATCGTTTCATCCGTACAGGGGATGATCCAGAAAGCATTGGCGAAGTCATGTCTCAAAGAAAAGCTGAAGTCCAGCTCATGCTATTAAAGTTTCTGATTAATTGTCTAATACGAGAACAAGATTATCCGACCAAAGATCAAGCCGAAATGAGAACCCTGACAAAGTGGAGTGATAATATAGCCGAGGGTAAGCACAGAACCATCAGTGCTATGGAAAGTATGTACAAGAAAATTCGTAAAGAAATAATAAGAATACACGAACAACGTAAAGCAGCACAAGTAAGCGAGAAAGAAAGTAACTCTGATCCTGAAGAGGTTGAGGACAAGAATCCCGACAGAATAGCGTATGTAGGAAAATCTAGATTTCCAGATCGCCATTTACGCCTAGAACACAAGTCTACTTTCCATCATCCAGCACCAGAACAAGGTTCTCTAGAACAAGTATTCCAAGCTACCGATCACATTCTGAAATCACGAATCGGTTACAGTGAGTTAAGTACCATGCATGAACAAGAACTAGTCCGATCAGCAGTCCGATGGACTACTGATTCTACCACTTTTCCAGATGAAATAGTGGCACAAATGTTTCTGAAAATGCCCCCAGCCGAGCAACGACTGGCGGGTATGTATATGATCCAGCACCTCATTACATTGTATGAGGGTCAGCACTCTGATCCAGGTCCGTTACACGATGTCCTGAACGAGTTACTCCAGTATAGATGGAAAGGTTTAGGTACCGATTTAATTAGTGTCATTCTAGAACAGCGTCACAAATATAGAACGTTTCTGAACCCGCATTTTGTTCATGTCTCACCCCCAGAAAGTAAACCATTTTACATGGAGAGACAGAATCCGTTACGAGAAGTCCACCCAGTTAGAGGAACGGGTGGCGAACTAGAACGAGTGTTTGTTTATACTCCGATTACAAAGATGGAACTCCTAGAGATGAAGAAATTAATTCCCTGTCATGATAAAGATCCAGCAGGGTTCCATAGAGAATTAAAAGACATGCTCCGTATGGGAGAATACACGTATCCAGATATAATTAAAATGTTAAAGGTTCTGTTGCCCGCAGGGGTGTATGAAAAGCTCAAGGAAAAAGAATGGGAGGTGGGAGAGAAAAAGATCGATTGGGCAGTTCTAGAAGCCGAAGACAAGGCACGAGTACCAGGTACCGGTCTTGGAGCGAAATGTAAAGAATTACCGGAATTATTAATACAAGTTTTGCCTAGGTTATTGACAACTAGAAAAGAAGACTGGGATGCAATCTCAGCCTGTAAACAGAAACAAGATGAAGACATTAGTGATTTTTATTCTAGATTTGAGAAATGTTTTAGCATCAACAGTGGCCTCAAGACAAGTAGTGAGTCATACCCTCACCTTTTTGTTACTAAAATAGTCGAGAATTCAAGTCCACAAATTAAGAATCGAGTTTTGAAAGTCGAAAGTACCTGGCAAGCTAATACCCCGTCCCAGATGTTGCAGATGCTCCAATACCACCAGAATAGGATCAGGGAAGAACAAGAACACGAGAGAAAACGTATGAAAGACACGAAAATGAAAGTACTAGTCGCACAATCTGTTCCTCAAGACAGTCAGAAGAGGGGTCCGAATCAAGCCAGTCATCCTGCAGCTCCCGTTAAAGGGAACTGCAATTATTGTAAACAGCCAGGTCATTTTATAAACGAGTGTGCAGTTCTGAAACACAACATAGCCACTGGTAAGACTAAAGAAAGACCACGTCCGCCTAGACACGAACAAGTTTCACAGACTCCTCAGCCACAGAATGCACAACAGACAGTTACTGTACCGCAGCCTATTGCTGCAACACAGCACGTTACACAGCAGATGTACCAGTATGCACAGTCTGAGTATCCAGAGTACCAGCCATATTCATGAAACAGCCTAGAGAGGGAGGTAGGCTTGCCTCTCATCGAGATACCTGTAGATCAAGAAGGTCCCTATGTTCACAGTCAAGTATTAGGGAAAGACAGAAAGTTTTTGATCGATACAGGGGCAAGTAGGACCACAATTAGCCACGCCGAAGTTCCAGGGGCTCTGCTCTCAGGCTCAAGAAATGTTTCCCTTGGATTTTCAGGAAAACCCATTGTAAATGAAATATCAAAGCCAGTTACTCTAGAAGTAGGTCCATTGTCCCGTACTACTGATTTGTTACTTACTAAGTCATGTCCAGAAAATCTGTTGGGCATTAAAACACTGAAAGAATTAGGTGCAGTTATATGCTGTTCCCCAGAGGGAATACGATTGTTCCTACGTGACTTTAAGGGTCACTATGTATTACGAGATTTTGATCCCAGATTGTCCAATGTTCCGCAGCATCTATGGGCGCAAGGTCCAACTGATGTTGGTTATATGCAAATCACACCCCATCGTGTGACTCTCAAGCCAGGTGTGGTGTTACCACGAATCAGACAGTACAGATTGCCACCTGAGGCTGTAGCAGCCTTATCCAAAATTATTGACGAGCTCATCGCTCAAGGAGTGGTTGTAGAACCTGACTCCAATGTATGCAATTCTCCGATCATTCCAGTCATGAAACGTACTGATCCAAATGCACCCCCAGTATATCGATTAGTGATTGACCTACGAGAACTTAATAAATGTATTATTCCTCAGTACCCAGTTGTCCCAGACATCTCTTCCCTATTGACAGCCATTGATTCCGAAGCCACGTTCTTTACTGTAATCGACCTCAAGAACGCGTTTTTCAGTGTCCCTATTCATCCAGACAGCCAGTTCCTTTTCGGATTCTGTTTAAATGGAAGGAGCTATATGTTCACACGAGCTCCTCAAGGTTTCACAGAAAGCCCTAGTATTTACAGTCAAGCACTTAAGAGACAACTAGTCAACATTCACATGCCAACTGACACTGCCCTGCTCCAGTATGTCGATGATCTACTGGTCACAGCCCGTTCTGAACGTGCTTGCGAGCGAGCATCCCTTACAGTCTTGTATTTCCTAGCCGAGATGGGGCACAAGGTGTCCCCTTCTAAGCTTCAATTCTGTGTCCAGCAAGTGGTCTACTTAGGACACTTACTGTCCAAGAGGGCTAGGCAGTTGACACCTGACCGTATCCAGTTAATAGCGAGTCTTCCTCAGCCCAAGACCCAGAAGGAGGTACGTGCCTTTATCGGCCTCACTTCTTACTGCCGACAATGGATTCCTCAGTATGCATTTCTAGCCAAGCCACTGATACAGTTAACGACACAGGAGGCAGCCGTACCGACTGTCCTCCCTTGGACATCTGAACATACACTCAGTTTCAATGAGTTAAAGAAAGCCCTATGTCAAGCTCCAGTTCTAGCGACACCGAACTACAGTAAGCCTTTTACACTTTTCGTCACTGAACGCAAAGGTACAGCATTATCTGTTCTCACACAAGATCAAGCAGGACAATACAAGCCATGTGCTTATTTTTCGAGCACATTAGATCCTGTAGCCCAGGCTCTGCCTGCGTGCCTCAAGTCAGTTGCAGCCACAGCCCTAGCTATCAGACAAAGTGATTCCATAGTCTTAGGACACTCCCTGACAGTACAAGTTCCACACTCCGTGGAAGTTCTTTTAAACCGAACACAGACTCAGCACTTGACAATTGCACGTTTAACAGGTTATGAATTGACACTGTTCCAGCCACACATAGAAATCAGACGCTGCAACGTTTTAAATCCTGCTACATTGTTACCATCAGTTACTTCGAATTCTGCCACACATGACTGCGTGGAAGTAGTTAACATTACGACAAAGCCAAGACAAGATCTGACAGATATTCCGTTACCAGACCCCGACCTGACACTTTATGTGGATGGTTCATGCATGAGAACAAGTACAGGAGAACTAGTCGCCGCGTATGCAGTGACTACCGACACCGAAGTTATTGAGACACACCGTATTGACACCCTGTCCGCTCAAGCAGCAGAGCTAGTTGCTCTGACACAAGCCTGCATACACGCCAAGAACTTGAAAGTTAACATTTACACAGATTCACGCTACGCACTTGGAGTTGTACACGACTTCGGAGTGCTCTGGCAAGAGAGAGGTTTCATGACTTCTCATGGAACCAAGATTCAGCATGGTCTCCTTATTCAAGCTCTGTTAGATGCAATACATTTACCGACATCCATTGCTATCATGAAATGCAAAGCACATACGAAAATTACTGACATTATTTCCCAGGGTAATGATCTAGCAGATCGCACAGCCAAGCTTACAGCTCAGACACCAGACATTCCAGTAAATAAGACACCGACACACACTCCAGATCCGGCTACATGCATGACAGTTAAGGACCCTACACAAGATGTCATAGACATACAGTTACATGCTACTCCCGAAGAAATCAAGAAATGGTCCGAACAAGGAGGGGTCCAGACAGATCAAGGATGGTTAACGAAGGGTAGAGCCACATGGTTACTCCCCGACTCTATGGTTCAAGTCATTATTAATACCGCACATAGTCCAGCACATTTAGGAGAAAAAGCTATGTTAGACAGTATCCAGAACATTTGGTTCAACAAGCATTTACGAGCTGCAGCCAAGCAGAAAGTCCGTACCTGTATGATATGTTGCCAGTTCAATCCAGGTAAAAGTGTCCCGGTGGAACAAGGTGGATTCCAGCCCCCTGACCACCCTTTTGAAGTCCTCCAGATGGATTATATTCAGATGGAGCGATGTCGAGGTTTCAAGTATGTCCTTGTAGTTGTATGCGCTTTGTCCAGGTGGACAGAAGCATATCCAGTCCCAGATTACACCGCCGCGACCACTGCCAAGCAGTTGGTTCGTGAGTTCTTCCCCCGTTATGGACTCCCTAGAGTCGTATATTCTGACAACGGCCAGCCATTCTCATCTGAGTTGATGAAGCACGTTTCCCTATTGTTAGGATACCAGTGGAAGTTCCATTGTGTACGCCATCCTGAAGCAGCCGGTCTCGTAGAGAGACATAACCAGACTCTGAAAATTCGCATCGCCAAAGTATGTAAAGAGAAAGGTGTGGACTGGCTAGTAGCTCTGCCAGTCGCTTTGTTCTATATGCGCATGGTCGCACATTCCAGATCAGGTCTATCCCCGTATGAGGTCGTATTCGGCCGCCCCCCTAACATGTGGGGTACTCCTAGACCCCGAAGTATTACCGATGTTTCAAGTAATATGCTGACAGATTACCTAGCTTCCTTGATGTCTGCCCTCAACTCTTGTCGTTCACAGGTTGCCGCCGCATTTCCAGACAATACCGAGGTGGCACCGCATGAAATCGTTCCAGGATCCATGGTTCTTGTCCGCAATTTTGACCGCTCAAGTCCGCTGGAGCCACGCTGGAAGGAGCCACGACAGGTCCTCCTCGCCACCCGTACAGCCGTGAAGTTGGAGGGTCGCAAAGGCTGGGTGCACCTTTCGCACGTAAAGAAGTTTTATGGACTGAAACCCGTCTCAAAGAACATTTCCCAGGATTTGAAGGATTGCCAAAATATTGTTCTCAAGGACTGTCCCGCAAAAGACATTGCTACAAACCCTCCCCTGTTAGAGAAAACTCCGCAACAGGAGTATAAGTTGAAACTCCGGTCTAGTAAAATAAGTCAGCCAGTTTGATTGTCTAAGTCCTCCCCTAGGTGAAACGGTTAGACTGTTTCTGACATGTATAAAATAGACCCCCACAGTGAGAGAGTTAGTCAAAACTCAATTCGATGTATTGTTTTTCTATGTTTCATATTATTTCTCAGCATTATGATTTCCTGCACCAGTTACGCATTTTACCTGTATTTCCCAGTTCTTCATGTAAATAAGTCTGCTAATGCTACAGTAGAGCATACGTTTAGTGATCTACCTCCTCATGAGCTCTCTTACCGCCTCGCTATGCGAAATAATTCTTTCATCCGCATGTTACATTATTCACACCAGACCAGCAATGCCACTAATTGTTGGGTATGTGGTCGACTCCCCCCTTTCCAGACACCGAAGGGAGTTCTGCCACTTTTTCCTTATCCTTTTTCACATAATGGTTCGTGTGGAGCATGGTCCACGTTAACGTCATCCTCAACAGATATGTCTTTTCTTAACAGTACATGTTTTCCAGACAAGCAAGGTCTCCCCCACAGAACCGGGTTAGATCTAGAAAATGAAGTGTATAATTTAGGTAACTATTCTTCGAATTTCATGGTCCTGAATGTTCAATCTGATACTACTCCAGACTTACCTGCTATTTCAGTACTACCAGTCAAAGGCGAATTATGTGTCCGAAATAATGGTTCCGTACACGTAGGACATAGCGATTGTACTACTATTGTCAAGTATAGTGACAGTGGGAAATCTATTTTCAAAGCTTCACGCCATTCTTATTTTATTTGTGGTCAAACTGCATATGTTCGTCTGCCCCTCGATTGGGAGGGAACCTGTTACATTGCCTTCCTACTGCCACCAGTTTTCCTAGCCCCACCCGACTACCATAGGAATTCCCACCTAGTACATACAAGACCCAAGAGAAACCTCCCGATTGTCGATTATACTGAAACTACTCTAGAACAATATATAGATATCAATAAAGGTGTCTTTCCTTATTTAGGTACAGTTGTGAATAGTAAACTGATACGTAGATTAACCAGAACACTCAAAGCAGTAGTAATTGAGACTACTTCTGCTCTAAGTAATTTAACCGAAGAACAATCCTTTATGAGAATTGTCGTGCTCCAGAATCGTCTCGTCCTTGACGTCATATTGGTCGATAGGGGCGGGGCCTGTAGAGTCATCGGATCTAGTTGCTGCATTTTCATTCCAAATAACGCGCCGTCTGTTTATTCAGCTATAACCAGACTCCATAAAATTGCCCATCTGTTACACCAAGATCCAGGCACCTGGACATGGTCCGGTTGGTTCTGGAATATAATTTCCGCCTGGGGATGGAAAGTCTTGTCCTTTCTAGGTATTGCAGTAGCGATCATATTCAGCTGCTGCCTCTGTATACAATGTGGCCCTGCGATTTGCGGCATTTGTGCTACATCATGTATTCCTAGTCCCAAGCCCCGTTCTAAATCCCGTTCCAGGATAATTCGAGACGAGCAAATGATACTGTATGAAATGATAGATGGTATCATGAATATTGATGTTTCCTGATGGAAACGTAGTGACAAGGAGGGAATGTGGAAAAGTAAATTTTGCCATGTTCTGTGTCCCTACGTGTCATCCATCATATGTTATGTGTGCATGATTAAATATGCATATGCATTCCCTATGTTTGTTTATAGACGCAATTACAGTTGTGTCCACTTCTAGTATGCCAGTTTCCAGTTCTCGTGAATACTACGAATATCAGGCCTATGTAAAGTTACGTTGCCACGTTTCTCAGTGTGCACGTTATTCCATTGTAAAGTCCCCGTTTCTAGGCCTCAAAAGGGCCCGGACACCAGATTCAGCTCTTGTCTCCTGTCTCCTGAAGCCTCGCTGAGGAGCGATACAGCCCCCACCTGTATCCTCGACCCTTCACTTACTTCCTGCCTCGCAGTGCCCGGCTCAGCCTGGCTCTGCCTCTGAGTCTGCCAAGAGTATGTTATGATTCCAGTTATCAGTTCAGTCCTCCTTCTCTGCATTCCTAAAGCTACTGAATCGCATCAATAGTTTCCGTCATTGTCTAGCCTTCACGTCCCCATGTAAGAGAAATACTGCATTTAATGGTCATTTAATATTCTTCATCACGCACTACATGTAGAATAATGCATGGTCCAGTCATAGTGTCTGTTAGCCTTTCCCCTCCTGACTTCTAGTTTATATCAACATGTTCTCTAAACATCAGATACTAGATACTGTTTAGGTACATGTCGCCCTGACTCTCCAGACTTCAGTCTCTGCTCCTAGCACAGAGTTCGAAGCCCCCAGCTTCTCCTAGTAACACGTCATTGCTAGTTTGCGCGCACCATCAGGTTAGAGGTCCCGGCTCCTCAGGTAGCCCCCTCCATGGTTTCCGCCCCATTCATGACATATTCTGTTACGTTTGCATCACATGTCTATGTATACGCCTCTGTTACACCTCTTTTCACCCTTATCTTTCGCGACTGCAACGCGTCACGCCTATTGCTCCACCCACTGCTACGCCTATTGCAATGTAATGCTATGTGCTTGCGCTATGTATATATGCTCATGTACTGTTATTAAAAAGTTATCCTTCCTAGCCTTTTTGTCCAGATCCTGGCAGCGCTGCCAGGGCTTGCCATCCTATTCCTGTGCAGGTCGTCCTGTTCCTGTCCTTATGCTGTATTAAACCTGCAAAACTCCTACTACCTCGAATCTTGACTCTTATTTATTGAGCTATCTGTTATTCATTTATGCATTCAAAAATAGGGTATTATTTATTTATTTACCACATGAGGGTGAGAAAAATAAAATCCCAAGATACTGAAATCCTTCTATAGCTATGCATAAGTCCACAGGAATCGGGGGGGGGAGCGGGGGGGGGGGATTGTGGCTTGAGGCGTCAAGATGGGGGTCGCACTCTGAGTGCTCTGGACCCCCTCCGTCATCAGCCTTACATCCGCCCGCTTACAGCCGACATCGACTCCTACCTTGCACCTGTTCTGGCTCCCCTCACTGCTGTCTCGGTCCCGGTTCTATCTGGGGGCGAAATGACGCTTCGTTCGGCTCGGTGAGCCTCCTTCACCCCGAGGCCTTCCTGATTCCAAATGGCGGCCTCCCCGTGGTGGCCGCCTCCAGATGCGACGCTCCTGGTCCTGAGGGTCGGAGCGCGGCTGCCACCTGCTGGAGATTCCCTCTGAGCCCTGCCCTGCTGGACGGTGTTTGGCTGCCTGCGATCTTCTCCATGGCGGCGACCTCTGAGGCTGGCTGGTGGAGGCGTCTGGTGGCTGCTCCTGGGAGACGGAGCTCCTTCCCCGCGTGTGCGCACTGCGCCGCGGGAGGTGGGACGCTGCTTGGAGGCCCGGGTAGGGAGAGGGAAGCGACCCGAAGCGGCGATAGGCGGAGACCCGGTGAGTGCAGGCGCCAGTCTGGGATGCTGTGATGGCGGCGGGACGGGGGCGGGTGCGATTGAGCCCCCCCCCCCGCGGTCCTGTGCGCGCGGGGCTCTCCGGACCCCAGGTGCTGTGGGGGAGATTGCCTGGAGCTGGATTTAGCCCCCGAAGCGCTGTGGAAGCGGCTCGTGGGAGATTGAAGTCTCTCACACCCCCGGACTGCTGAAGAGCCTTGCGAGGTGGGATTACCGGCGGGGGCCTGCTCCGGTCCTTTGGCCCCCCTTTTCCTCTGTGGCTAAGGCTCGTTCCCTGCGCCCCCCTCCTGAGGACTCTGACTCCTAGGGGCGCAGTGTGCTTGTTAAGCTGCCCCTGACCCCTGTGCCTGGAGGGGGGGGGGTGACTGTCATCACTGCGACCCGCCTTGTCGCTGGGGTGCCAGCTTGATCCTCTGGGCTGGTTCGTTGGAGGGGGGACGGCGGCCAGAGGGGGAGTGCATCGGCCGCCATATCGGGTGGCGCACGCACACTCGCACTCACAGGTGTCCTACCCCCCTCTCCCGGGTACTGTGGACCTTGCTGCTGGGGGCTCCTGGCCTGGAAGACGTCTTGGACGCTGGTGCCTGCACGAGTCCCTTCGTTTTGCCTCCTAGGGCGGGTCTGCTCCTGTCATACTCCTGTCCGGTGGACCCTGGGGAGGGCTCGCACTCTCCTGGGTGCCGACCTGAACGTCTCTTGAGAGGTGGCCCCCCCCTTGCTGCTCTCCCTGCCTCGGAGGCCTCATGGGCCGGCGGTACTGCGACTGATGCGGCGCTCCCTGTTGAGGCTGGCCCGTATGGTCTGAGGCTGCCCGTGGCCCTCCCGGGTGGGTCTGTCGGCGTGCCTTGGAGGTGGGTGTGTGGAGGAGTGCGGAGGAGACTCGGCCTTCGGTGGATTGGGCCCCCGTGGAGAGCGGCCCCTGTCCTTCGGAGTCAGTGCCGGGGTTTGAGGGTCGGCCACTTAATCGGGTGGCGGAGGTCTTCGCGGCGGACCTGGCTCGCCTTCTGGCCCCCCTCTAGGCGTCTGAGGTCGCCCTCTCCAGGAGCATGGGCAAACCCCTCACTACCGAGACCCCCGTTCCTCCTATTCAGACAAAGATGAACCAATTTACTACATCGGACCGAGGCCCGGGCGGAGGGGACGCGGCTGCTTCTGGGTTCACCGGAGGGGACCTCTCTACCATCCTGCAGGCGATCAGTGCGTCGCAGGCCTCTGTGGAGAGCAGGATAGGAGAGGTGCGAGTGGATGTGGCCCTCATTCGTCAGGACCTGCGGAACGCCACGGCCCGCATTGGGGAAGCGGAATCCCGGATCTGCACTGTGGAAGACGATGTGAATACCCTCAAGTCCCAACTGGCCCGTCTCCAGACGCAGACGGCCGAGCTGCATCGTAGGGCTGAAGACGTCGAAAACTAGGCGCGAAAAAACAATCTGCGCCCCCTGGGATTTCCGGCGGGAGTGGAGGAGGGCCGCGCCAACACTTTTATAGAGACCTGGGTTCGCTCCTGGATGCCCAAGGAGAGGCTTTTCCCTTGGTTCGCGGTGGAGCGAGCCCACCGCTCCCTCGCCGCCGCCTGGCGCCCCCGCTCGGCCCATTATTCTCCGGATCTTCAATTTTCGAGACAGAGACGCGATTCTGGGGGAGGCTAGGGAAGTGGTCTTCTCCGGATCCGGAGAACTATTGGAGGCCCAGGACTAAGCCCTTTCCCAGGTGGGGACTGAATCAACGGCGCGCCCTGTCAGACTAAGACCTGTCTGAGAGCCCCGCGATCCGTGGCTCTGGTGGTGGGGAAGGGGCGTCACCGGGGCAACAAACTGTGTCTCCTGCATTTTACTTGTCAGGACATTCTGCAGAGGGTTGCTCCAGCTCTACGAGTGAGGTCCTACTCGGCTCCACTGGGTGGCCTGTTCGAGGGTTCACCTTCTCACTGTAGTGTCGGAACTGATTGATCCTAATGAACTTATGCCTATCACATCTTTCCTTTTTCAGCTGTTGGTTCTTATCCGTTTACATGGAGGGGGGTCCTCCTTAGCCATGCTCCTGGCGGTTGTTGTAAGTTTTGCTAAGCGTTTTAGATTAGCGACTCCCTCTTAGAGAGATAGTTGGAGGTTGGGGCCTTTGGGGCGACAGATGCTTCCACTTCAGAAGTGTAGGGTGGGGGGAGTTGGGGGGCGAGGGTGGGGGGGATCGTTGTCTCCCGGTAGTTTGTTGTTTTCACTGGCAGCTGGCACTCTATAGTTGTTATCGCAGTTGCCAAACAGATCACCACTTAGTATGGTCATTTCCCCGGGTTCTGTGCCCGAGTAGGTACCCCTAAGGGCTGTCACGGTCCCACGCTTGCATCCCATGCAGTATTCCCTCGAATGGCACACACTGTCAATAGACCTATTCATGTTCTCTCCTGGAACGTCAATGGCCTCCTCAATCGAATTAAGCATACAGCAGTCCTTCGTGCAGCCCACCGCCACGCGCCTGACATCCTGTTTCTCCAAGAAACCCATCTCCTGGGCACACAGTGCACTTTCTTAGCCCGATACGGATTTGATAGTCTGGCACTCGGGTTTTACGCGAGGCTCCCGAGGGGCGGCTATCCTACTTAGGAAAGGGTTTCCCTTTACCCTGGTGAAAGCCGAGACTGATGCACAGGGCCGTTATGTGGCTGTCTCTGGAACGATTGAGGGGCGTCCTACGAATCTCCTCTGCACTCATATCCCGCCTGCGCTATTGACCTCCACCCTTCGGCACCTTACGCATGTCTTCTCCTCCTTTCCGCAGGGTCTCACGGTGGTTGGAGGGATTTTAATGCCGTCTTGAAGCCCCTGCGCGACACGACGGGGAACCCATCGGAGGGTCGGCTCGCCTCTGCGAAAACCCTCTCGAGTTGGTCATCGGCCCTGGGACTCTGATATATGGAGGATCTGGAACCATTGTAGGGAACAGTACACTCATACTTCGGCGGCTCACCACGCCCACTCCCGCATAGATCTCCTCCTGCTGCCAGCCACGGACTGCCAGCTGGTCTCCGGGGCTGCAATCCTGCCTAGGGGGATCTCGGATCACTCGCCCATATCCCTCCGTCTCGGGTCCTCTTCTGCAGGTCCGCGAGCGACCTGGCAACTGAACGCCTGGTTTCTGCTGGACTCCAAGTTCGTTGACTCAATTGAGCAGGAACTCCGTCACTATTACTCCACTAATACAGGCTCGGTTCCCTCGCCGGGGACGCTGTGGGAGGCCGGCAAGGCAGTGGTCCGGGGGTGGCTACGGGTCTGGTCCACGCGAAACGGGTGGAACAGATAGCCCACTTGGTGCGGCTGGAGGCACAGGCGGAACAGCTGGAAAGACTCCAACTGGAGGATGGTCGTGGGGACTCCTCTCGGCAGTTGGCAGTGGTCCGTGAGGAGATTCGCCGAATCTCATTAGAATCCGCGAAAATGCTTTGGCGTTCATCGGCACGGATCTACAGGTGAGGCAACAAAAATGGGAAGCTCCTACACAATCTAGTGTCTTACCGTAAGATCAACCGCGTAATCCCTGAGATCCGATCGGCTACCGGGGCCCACCAAGTGACATCCTCCGCCATAGCACAAACGTTTGCTGACTATTATGCGAACTTTTATGCTGCCCCCGCCTCCCTGGCGTTCCTCTGGCAGAATGGCTGGAGGCGACCATGGTCCGGCTGCCGTGTCTTCCCCGGGAGACTGCGGAGGCATTGGATCACCCCTTCACTCCAGAGCATATTCACGAGGCGATATCATTTCTGCACCCCGGCAAGACACCTGGTCCGGACGGTTATCCCCAGGAGTACTACGCGACCTTTTGCGAGATCCTTGCCCCCATTTAGTGGATTTATTCAACCACGTGACTGAGACGGGTTCCTTCCCACCAGAATCCGACATAGCCACCATAGTGGTCATTCCGAAAACTCAGCCACTTTCCCTGGACTGTGCGGACTATTGTCTGATCTCGCTGCTTAACACGGAGCTCAAGATCTTCGCTACCGTGATAGCCCAGAGACTCAGAACCCTCCTACAGGAGTTGGTCCATCCCGACCAGTGCGGGTTCATGCCTGCCAGGGGCACTCGTCACTGCATCCGCCGCCTCCACTTGGCTTTGGCCCACCGCGATAGTCTAACCCCGTATCTGGCATTGCTTTTCATTGACTATGAGAAGGGCTTCGATACGGTGGATTGGACGTACCTTGAGGATGTGCTGGAGAGGATGGGCTTCGGCCTTCCCTTCCACCACCTGGTCAGGGTCCTCTACACTAACCCCAGGGACCTTGTTCTCATCAACGGTGACCTTTCCAGGACCTTCCCAATTTGGTGGGGAACGCGACAAGGGTGCCCGCTCTCACCCTTGTTGTTCGTGCTGGTAATGGAACCCCTGGCGGCGCTCGTCCGGCACGACCCACTCATCAGAGGCTGGGCCTGGGACTCGAGTCAGGTTGACAAGATAGCCCTTTATACGGACGATGTCCTGCTTTATTTGGCAGATCCAGACATTTCCGGGCCCCGATGTCTGGAGGTCCTTTTCGCTTTCGAGCGGGTCTCTGGGCTCCGGTTAAACCCGGCGAAATCAACTCTGGTTCCTCTACATCCCTCCCGGGCCTGCTTTGACTGGCAGGCGGATATTCCCTTACGGAGGCAATCGTTCAAATATTTGGGCGTCTGGATCACCCTTCTGCCAGAGCTTGAGTGGGCCTTAAATGTTGCGCCTTTGGTCACCCGGATGAAGTCCGACCTCAAGAGGTGGCAGGTCCTCCCCCTTAACCCCCTGGGCAGAAGTGCGCTCTTCAAAATGATGATTCTCCCCCGCTTCCTCTATATCTTGCAGAACCTCACCGCCCACCTCCTGGGAAGTTGGTTCTGGGAATTAGACGGCGTCCTAACCCGCTTTCTCTGGGGAGGAGGGAGGCCGCGCCTATCCCTGGCGCACTGTCGTATCCCCCCCTTCGATGGAGGTATGAGAGTGACTACTCTCCACCTCTGCTACCACGCCTCAAGACTTATCGTGATCCACGATTGGTTTGCGGGCGGCTGGTCCGACCCAGCATACCGCGTTGAGCTTGCCATGGTAGATTTTGCACAGATTCAGTCCTTCTTATACGGTAGCCCAGTGCCGCAGGCCCTACCCCCGGTCACGAGAGCAGTGCTCATGGCCTGGCTCACAGCTTTGTGCCATATGCAATGGAACCGCATGTACACTCGACAGACACCGCTCTGGTGCGGAACCTGGCTGGGCGAGGTCTCGTCCCTGCAGGGGTTTCGCCGTTGGGATCTCGTGGGAATCTCGTTGCATGGAGACGTATGGGTGGGGGATCACATTCGTTCCTTCGCCGAACTGCAGCAACGACATGCACTCCATCGTTCCCAATTCTATAAATATTTGCAACTCAGACACGCCCTTCAGGCACACATCCCTTCCCCTGCCACTCTTCCAGAGTTCAACCCGCTTGAGGCCCAGGTGATGATGGGGAGTCTGGGGGTGGAGGGGTGTCCTGCATATATATCGGTCACTAGTTAATAATAGCCCGCATCTCTGGACCGGCTCAGAGCACGATGGGAGGGATGGATGGGCCCCCTAGAAGAAGCGTATTGGTGCGATGCTCTTATGGCGCCCAAAACCCTGACCACGTCCTCCAAGCTGCGTCTGGTACAACTATATTATTTGCATGCAGCCTACCTCACTCCACTGCGCCTCTTTCGGACCCGCATGAGGCCATCCCGAGCATGCACGCGCTGCGACACCGCGCCAGCCGATTTCTACCACATGGTACGGCGCTGTTCTGGAGGGGGATTGAACGCGAACTTACTCAGGCCCTGGGATGGGAGGTTCCCCACGACCCAAGACGTATGCTCCTGGGGGTGTTCGACGGCCTAGACGGCTCCAGGGCAGATAAGCGCTTTCTGGGGACGGCCGTGGCAGTGGCGAAAAGAGACATTGCAGCACTCTGGTCTCATTCTAGGGCACCAACGGTGCAAAAGTGGCGGAAGGGAGTGGACTGGTGTGGGCTGCAGGAAGAATCTCTCCTTGAGGCCAGGGGCTGTCGGGAGTTAGTCCGGAAAGTGTGGGGTAAATGGTTCAACTTGTTGCCACCGTGATGATCTGTTTATTTTTGTCTCCCTGTATTGCACTCTCAACCTGCAGTACCCGATTTGACCAGGCACAGCAAGCACCAACAGTGACCATCACGACAGACGCTTCCCAACTGGGGTGGGGCGCACACATGAACAGGCTCAAGGTGAGGGGGTTATGGTCGCAGCAAGATGTTGTCTCACACATCAACTAACTAGAACTAAAAACAGTGTTCCTAGCCTTAAAAGCCTTTCAGAAGGAGCTGTATGGAAACAGGGTGTTGATCCAAACAGACAACACAACCACCATGTTCTGCATCTACAAACCAGGAGGATCACAATCATTGACACTATCAGGGCCAGCACAGGAAATGTGGAGATGGGCCATTCCACTAAGAATGGACCTGCTTGCAATACATCTTCCAGTGAAGGACAATGTGGAAGCAGACAGACTTAGCAGGCAGATATCAGCATCCCACGAATGGGAGCTCAACCAACACGAAATAGAGAAGCTATTCCGGAAATGGGGTACACCGCATATAGACCTATTTGCAATACACCTAAATGCAAAATGGCAACACTTCGCATCCAGACAACCAGGCCATCAGTCCCAAGGGAAAGCGCTATGGATAAGTTGGGCAAAGAAATTTGCCTACGCTTTTCCACTGATGCCACTGATACACAGGGTACTCAACAAATGCAGGATCAGCAACATGACACTAATACTAATAGCACCTCAGTGTGCCAGACAGTCTTGGTTCTCACAAATAGTAGAAATGGCACAAGCACCAGCACACAGATTCCCAAAGAGAAGGGACCTGTTAACAATGCAGAATGGAAGGGTGCTGCCGCCAGAGAGCCTCAGCCTAGCGGCCTGGCTCCTGAAGACTTAGAATTTGCACACCTCAAACTATCACCAAGCACAATGGCGGTGCTCAGTGAGGCAAGGAGACCTACCACAAGAAAGTGCTATGTAGCAAAGTGGAAAAGATTCTCCGAATGGTGCATTAGGGAGAAACTACAGAGGAAAATTATAAAGAAATCAACAATATTAAAATACTTAACGCATCTACTACAAAATAATCTAAGCTACACATACCTAAGGGTGCACTTAGCAGCGATAGTGGCTTACTCAAGAGGAGAAACAGTAAAGAGTTTTTTCACCCCCCAAGTAGTTAAAAGATTTCTGGAAGGGGCAAAGAGAATCGCACCTCTGAACAGAATGCCAGAACCAGCATGGAAATTCAACGTAGTGCTAACTGAATTGATGAAGGCACCATTTGAGCCTATTCACAAAGCTACACTGCACATTTTCACGCTAAAAACAGTCTTCTTAGGAGCTATCACATCGCTACGAAGAGTGAGTGAATTGCAAGCTCTAACACTTCAAGAGCCCTACCTACAAATACACAATGATGGGATTGTAATGAGAACAGACCCACATTTCATGCCAAAGGTGGTGTCAAGGTTCCACATCAATCAGGCAATTCAAATACCAAGTTTTTTCCAAAAACCAACCACAAGTACCAAAAGGGCGCTACACACACTGGATGCCAGAAGGGCGGTAAAACACTATGTAGAGAGGACAGAGGAGTGCAGAAAGACAAAGCAGTTCTTTGTATCCTTTGCCAGCAATTTTTTGGGGACAACCAGTTACCAAAAATACCATTGCACAGTGGATTGCACAAACCATACAACTCTGCCACAAGCAAGCAGGCCAACAGTTACAAGGAACAGCTCATGCTCACCCAACAAGGAAGAAAGGAGCAACAATTGCGTTCCTAGCAAACACACCTATCCAAGACAACTGCCAAGCCGCAACATGGTCTTCAGTGCACACGTTCACTAAGCACTACTGCCTAGATAACCAGATGAACAAGGAAGCGCAAGTGGGACAGAAAGTCTTACAACACATATTCAGTAACCAGAGCTCATCTTCCACCCTGCCACCACAATAACGACAAACCGCTATAAAGTCTATGCACAGCATAGTGAATCTAGAAAGATTCACGCTGCAAAACGTATAGTTTCTTACCTGTCGGTGTAGTTTTGCAGGTTGAAGACTTGTTGGATTCACTAGCGATCCCACCATCCTCTGCCAGAAGAATGAGACCGGAGCAAGAGGATTAAAACCCGGAATAAGACTTTAAGAGTTAAAAGAAGAAAAGGAGTAATGCAAGACAAGAAAAAAGAAACTGAATATTGCGACCAATGGTGGGAGCTTCCGGAGGAAGCGAGTCAACGTCACGAAGGACACCAAATGGTGGTATGTCGACGCCCACCTGGGCCACGAAAAAAAAGAAAGAAAAGAAATACAATAATTCCGGACCCAACCCCTAGATGGCGGAATAATGCACAGCAAAGTGAATCCAGAAAGTCTTCAAGCTCCAAAACTACACCGACAGGTAAGAAACTATACGTTGTCTTTCCTTTAGGATTTTTTGTGGTTGTCCGATCAACCTTCTTTATTTAAAACATCTGTGATGCAATCTTTGAAATGGTTGCTGCATTTATTTTCCACTGAAACCTTTTTTGAGATGCCTCAGTGGGACATGAAACTTGATCTAGTTTTTTTGATGTGCACTCCTTTTGAACTGTTGCACAATATTCCAGTAAAAACGTCTGCGGCTGAAGACTTTCTTTCTTATCTCTGTAACATCGGCTAAACTTGTGAGCGAACTGCATGCGCTTTCTGTCAACCCACCTTATACAGCATTCTTCCCAGATAAATTGGTGTTGAGAAGCCAAGCTTAATTTCTGTAGATTAGAAGTCACTCCATTTTATGTAGGGCAGGCTGTCACCCATCTGGCATTCTTTGCTCCACCCACTAACGAGGAATTATTGCTTCGATCCTAAACTGGTGCTAAGGTATTATATGGATCGCAACATAGATCCTCAGGTGGATGATCAGCTCTTTGGGGAGTGCTCTGGAGGGAGAGGAAAATGGTGCAAAAATGGATTACCCATCTCATTAAGATCTGCTACGCCTTAGCGAAGAAGCAAGCTGCAGAAAGTTTCCACGCTCATTCTACCAGAGCTGAGGCTGGTACCACTGCACTAGCTCACAGAGTACCTGTTCGGATAATTTGTCTGGCAGCTAAATGGGTATTGGTACATACGTTCACCAAGAACTACTGCCTTGACAGTCAATTCCGTTGAGAGGGCCATGTTGCCTCCTCGAACAAGCAGGACTTGATCTTAGCCAATTCAGGCTCACCACCTGGTACTGTAATGGTATCGATACACAAGGTGAGGATTTTTGGGTTGAAGTATCCGTGTGAATTAGTTTTGTACAAATGTTTTTATAAAGACATAGGACCTGGATCCGGCTTTTGCGGATGGGATACTCCTTCACAATTGTGACTGATTTCCCGTTCGCTATATTACAAGTTCCATAGGATAAAATGGAATTGAAATATGGCGCATGGGATACCAATCACATTTGTGACGGAGTAACCCTGTCTACCAAACTAGTAATCCGGCCCAGAGTAACAATACTAGAAAGGATAAAGTTGTTCGCATTGAAGATCTTCAGATTTTGGTCAGTCGATTTAGCCCTTCAGAATTCTGAGAACGTAAAATATCATCATGGTAAACTGATTTATCTGAATGAGGAATTTTAAAATCAGATAATTAATGTAATGGTCAATGTCCTGCCTTTTTCTGCAGAAAGTTTGTATTTTGTTTTGCAGCATCAACAATTGTTGGCAAGAGAACCAAATTAAATGAAAAATTACCATTGTTATGGGTTTTAGAAGTAACCTTTTTTGCTTGGAAAGTTTGAGATAAAATGTTAAGAGGTTAAATAAAAAAATTCTAATTCTCTAACTGTATGTTGATTATTTTTCTTTACCAATGCAGGTACGTGTCTCTCCCAAGGAGAGGGTATATATTTTGTGCTGTGACTGATGTGACCGAAGACTTCATTTTGTAAAGAAGGCAGACTGATGACAGCACAACCAATGAACAGATGCATTAGTTTATTAGTTGTACCATACTGGTCCTCGATGACACCTTCTTTAGAGTATCGTAAAATGTCAACCTCCAGTAACCTGGATAAAGTAAAGAATTACATTATGCAGCCTTCTTTTCAATATCTTCGGATATTGGGGTTTACTTAAAACCTTCTATAGAGTTAATAAGAAGGTCCACAAAGATAATTCAAAGGATGTTATGTAGAGGCTCACTTTTGCCGTGTCTTGTAGCTGTGTTTTGTAATGCGAGAATTCAGACCTAATGTTTCAAACGATAAGAGCTTCAACTGTTTTTGTACAGGATACTGTGTATTGCCATACTGTTCCTCAATGTGTGGGCTTGGGTGAATAAAAGGTGGTTTACTTAGCGACTACAATGTATGTGGTATGTTGGTTGTAAGGCCGAAATCAGGTGTAAGCTTTGGGGCTTACAGAAAGTAAAGAACGTTCTGTACAAGGAATCCAACTTGGAGGAGGCTCTCTGGAGATTTAGCCTATCAATTCAGTAATATTTCCAATTGCATTGATTAAAACATGTTAATTTTATTTACTTTTTAAATTTTAGATTAACATTAAATGAAAATATACCTCTTTATAAGAAAGATTTGATTACAGATTAAATAATTCTTTCAGTATTTTGAATGCCATTGTCTGTCTTAAATATGCAAGGGGTCACTGGAAAAAAGAGCAGGTATGTAGACGGTATGCAGGTTCGGTGCAGAAAACGTCAAGTTCTTTTTAAAGCCTGAAGACAATATTAAAAGTGCTATCATTTCATAGTATCTTCGCTTCATTTCCTTCGAAAGATGGGTGGTTGGAACTACCCTGCTACTAGAATGCACCAGTTAAGTCTCCATTGAAACGTTATTCCCATTCCATGTGCAACACAGATGCTAATGTTAAGATAATGTTTTGCTTTGGATTATAAAGTTCAAAATCTTGAAAGAGCAACCATCCTTTCCCAGCAGTAGTTGGCAATCGCTGTGTGAAGTACTTTATGTAAAAAAAATTCTCCCAGAGGCTTACATTTGACAAACTTGACAGGAACTTGTATTTCAACTTGTAATTGTTGTAATCTAAAGATGTGATTATGAAGTATTGGATTATGGTGCCACGATTTTATGGTGTTTTGAAGGGCAATTGGTGATTTATTTTAGATCAACAATATGTATGTTCACAGCTAACAATATTGTATGAACAAACATTGGCAATGCCAATAGGTCTGGCTTACGAATGAATGTGCCTCGTGTGTCACTAATGGATTTAGGCACTCAGTAGGTCATCGCACATGTGAATAAATGAAATAGATTTTCTAAAGCGCAACAATTACGCTGAGGTATGTAGGTGCTGAGCGGAACGGACAGCATGAGGATTCTGGAGAAGGTCAAGTTGTTTTATCGAAGAGCCAATTCTTCAGGCTCGTCCTGAATTCCAATAAATTTGTCTTGGATTTTAGTTCTATTGGAAATGAGTTCCACAACCTCTAAGTGCTTAGAATGAATACTTTCCGTCCCCAGTTGGTTTTCTTAAATCTAGGGATTGTGAGATTTCCGCTGATGAATGAACGCAGGGAGGGTGCCCGGAATATAGTGCTGAAAGCGCTGCTTCAGATACTCCAGGCCAGTGCCTTGAAGTGCTCTGAAGGCAATTCAGAGTGCCTTAAACTTAATCAGTTTGTGTATAGGAAGCCAGTGTAGCTGGACCAGTGCCTGAGCTATGTTTTGTAATGCCTAACAGTAGCCAGGCTGCGGCATTCTGCAGAGTTTGTAGCTTATGTAAAAATTGTTTCCGAATATCAATGAAAACTATTTTAGATGATTAGTGACTACCATTTTCTGCAGACTGGACGGAATAAAAGGCAACACTTTCCTTAAGATAAAGAAACAGGCAGAGGTGACCTTATTTATTTGACCTTCAAAGGAAAGTTTGGTGTCAGTGGTTACTCCTAAGATTTTTTGCTCTGTCACTGGGGATAGGTAAGCCCCCAGTTCCTGGGGCCACCAGTTGATCCATCAGAAAGAGGGATTATTGCCGAACAGCAGGACCTCTGTCTTCGAGGAATTAAGTTTTAGACAGTTACTACTCATCCATTTCCCAATATGAGCCATACAGATATTAAACTGGGCAGCTATAGCTTCAGGATTGTTGGTGACAGACACAGCAATTTGTGTGTTGTCCGTGTACAAGACCATGGACAAACCGAATGATCTTATCAGAGCTGCAAGAGGGGTAACATAGAGATCAAAGAGAGAGGGTCTCAGTGAAGAGCCCTGAGGGACTCCACAAGGCAGAGAGAAGGCTGGTGAGGTAAATTCATTGAGAGACCATCTGGATGTGGTCACCTAAAAAAGCTCATAAACTGAAGTGCACTGTCCTTGATCCAAATTGATTCGAGGCAGTCGACCAGAACAGCATGGTTAACTGTCTCAAATGTGGCGACAGATACAAAAGGATCAGAGCCGCATTTCCGCCGCCATCTACCGTCTGCCTAATTTCTTCTGTGGGTGTGACCAATGCCAGTTCGGTACTATGATGACTACGAAATCCAAATTGAGTAGGATCAAGACTCTTTGTATTGCCTAAAAAAGTAGTCAATTCCTGATTGTTTTTTTCGACCAATTTGGCTGGAAACAGTAGTCGTGTTTTTGGGCAATATTTACTGGGGTTAGCGGCATCCATGTTGTTTTTTTCATTAGTGGGAGAATGGACCATTTCATCCTGTCTATGGGAAAATATCTGGCAGTGAATACATTGTTAAACAGGGCTGTGAAATGTGTGGCAATCACTTCTGGGGCTAGGTGAAATATTCTGGCTGGGCATGGGTCTCCTGAGGAACCTGACTTAATCTGCATCCATATCCTTTGTGTCTGATCAACCGCCAGAGGCCCAGAGTGGGATAAAACAGCTGACGTTGTGGGTGCTCTTCAGTAATCTAGAGCTTAGATCAGTATTTGGATTGGTGTCTTAGGAGTCATAGACCAGTTGGACTTTGTCTTGGAAATGCTATGCTATTTTATTGCAGAATTTGTGATTAATATTGGGGTTTTTGGGGTCTGGTAGTTTTGATAATTTCTTAACTGTAGCAAATAGTTCCTTGAGAAGTTTATGGCGCCTTCTATTTTTGTCACAAAATACTTTTTCCCCCGTTAAAATCATTCTAATATAGGTCTTTAGATTGGCTTTGTATTCCTCTTTGTCTTCTGGTTTATGGTCTCCATTTACACTCTGACCTCTTACATTTCTGCTTTTTCCGCCTAAGATACCTGCTGAACCAAGGTTCAGAGGGGTAGGTCTCAAGTCTGGGGGAGCTTTTTACTGGAGCTAGCTGGGTTAGTGTTTCATCTAGCGATTGATGGTAGTTACAAGCAGCAATGTCTAAGTCCGGGCCGACAATAGGGGTTGATTCCATAAGAGATGCATTGAACTGACTAGCATCTATGCTGTTCCATAGGCTGTGCATTGTATTACTAGTATGTGGTTCGAGAGTTTCTGCTTTTAAGTGGGCCATTTATCTCAAACATAATTGCCTTATGCTCAGACCATGCCAATGGGAGGGAGGATACCCAGAGCAGCTGTATATTATTATAAAGATGCCATCAAGCAAGTGGCTGGATGTGTGTGAGGGGCCCTGGACAATTGGTGTAAGGCCAGCACTAGCCATTTGATCCAGTAGATTCATGGAACCTGGATCTAGCAGGTTGTCCATATGATAGTTGAAGTCGCCAAGGATAGTAAAGTCAGTTGCGTCGATTTCAAGTACAATCGGACTGCCAACGGATTGGGAAAAGGCGGTTCTAGAGCCTGGTGGTCGATGAATAGAACTCCATTAAAGGAATAGTGGCTGGTGAGTTATATTTTAAAAAGTAAGGCTTCAAAGTGAGACTCGTTAGGAAGAACATTGAAAATTGTTTTAAAATGATCTCTGAATATAATTGCAAGGCCTCCACCTTTTTAGGTAGAGCCTAGTGCAGCGCGCATGTGCTGCCCTAGGAGAGGGCCTCTTGGAATCACTCCAGACTTTCAGAAAACTCGTGCGTGTGGCTTTAGATTTTCCACACATTGTATTGGCCTTTGCGTATGGCTTTCAAAAATGAAAGCACGCAGTTGGCCAAAGCTGAGTGCATGTCCCACCTTCTTCAGTAAATGTTTATTCCGACGGCCTCCAGCTTGTGGGAGCGAGCAGCGGCGCGCAGGGGGCCATCTGTTGTGGACTATGTTTCAAATTAGCATGGTCGCTTTCACTTTCGTGGCCGCGCTTGTTTTGCTAGTTCTTATCGTGCTTGTTATTGTGGTATGGGATACATTTTATCTTGTTTCTTCGCGCGGTAGCCACAGTGTATTTCACACCACTGCGTGTACTTTAACGAGCACAAGCACTTGTGGTACAAGCCAAGTCATCAATAATGTACCAGGTGCGCGTGTGCACATGACATGTCACTGTTCGGCACACACTAAAAAGAAATACTTTTGTTGATCGTAACATAAACCTCACCGGAAATGGCGTCCCTACGATCGTTTTCTTCCGGATGCAGGACAATGTAAAGTGTTTTTTTCATTATACAAGTGCGAACTGAGAGCTGTTCGGAACAGGTCCTTCCAAGATAGCTTGGTGGGTTGAGATTGTGCTCTAAAGATGTCAGCCTATGGCTGTGATTAGTGCATTTGCACAGCGCCTTGCCACCATTGTGTGCTCCCCATAGCGCTTTGGCAAGGCTCGAATCACAGCCTTTTAGAAGATCTCCTAAAAGAACATAGAAAAGGTGTCCTTTTCTCCCATAAAAAACGTATGAAACGAGTTTTTGATTCTCCAGTATTGGGGTGTCTTTCATAGGTTCACATGCCTGAATCATTCCCCGTCGTCGGAGTGGGAGTCCCACGGTACATAAAAAAAGCAATAATATGCCTATAATAACCAAAAAACCTTGGTAATATCCAACCAGGAAGTAAACTAGTCCTAAGCTACAGGAGCAAAAGCTCCCACACTCATGACTATCCTAGTCATTTTGTATAGACCAAACTGCAGCCAATGAGGCGACAGCACCCACCAGAATGTTCTCCCCAGAGGCTCAGGCTCTCAGATTTTCTACCGCACGTCGTGTGAAGGGAGTCTCCCTGAGCTTTGCTCAATACTTCTCAACTTGGTTGGTGTTTACCTACTTTGAAGATGTCTTCTAAATCTCTCTTCAGGCCTTGTGAAATGCATTTATCGCCTGTATCCAGACCATGAGGTAAAGGATTGTAAGATCTGCAGAACCTTTCCTCAGAAGACCCTCGGAGACAGGGAAGGTCGTCTTCTCCTGTGGCTGTAGAAGATCAAGGACCAGGACAACCCTCTGTCTGAGGTAGGAAGTGTGGCTTCGGGGTCAACTATGTCCTCTAGAAAGAGGAAGATTGAAGAAGAGGTATCTTCTGGGGCTAAGGTGTAGGGAAAAGCTCAATCCACCAAGGATTCTTGCTTGCCTTCCTCCTCTCCTGCAAAAAAGGCTTCTCCACCTTCAAGATCTGGACTTCGTACGCCCCCGAGAAAGTCTGGAAAGTCTTTGCCATCAAAAAGACTGTCACAGAAAGTTGTACCTCAGAAAACGGCTCCTCCGTCGACGATCACCATCTCTGACGTTTCCTCAACGTCGACGGTCACTTTCTTCACCAAGACCTAAAATGATAATGTCTTCGGCTTCTTCCCCATCGGCGCTGGTCTCAGTTTCAATTCGACCCATCTCGTCGACGAAGATAATGCCTTCAATCGTTGACGCGCCTTCATCGACGAAGAGTAAAAAGGTTCCGTCGACGACCCATCTCGTCGACGAAGATAATGCCTTCAATCGTTGACGTGCCTTCATCGACGAAGAGTAAAAAGGTCCCGTCGACGACCGCATCGTCGACGAAGAGCACCTCGATGGCCACAGTCCATACACCATCTCCGTCGACGGCACCGCCGACGGTTCGTCAGTCGACGCCTCGTCCGTTGACACCTCTTCTTTCATCGTGTAAAGAACTACAGGCTTGGTCTGCTGCACCATCTGCTGCCTCCTCTGCTTCGCTGTCTACGGTGGCTTCTTTACTGGAAAGACGCGTCTCTCTCCCCATTGAAGTTGCCCGAACAACTTTTAGACTCAGAAGAGGACGAAGAACAGTCTGATGTGGATGAAAGGTTCCGCGCAGCCAGAAGTCCATCTGAGCTACTTATAAAGTTTCAAGATGAAGATCATGAAGAAGAGCAGTTCCTTGAGCCTTCCGATCGGGCGCCTGCCACGGTGCCTACAGCACAGATGCCGTTAGCTCTCCTCAACAACTTGCAGTATATGTTGGAGGACTGCTATCGCTGATTTCCTCCATCTGAATCGGCAGGGTTGGTCCCTTCAACGTCCATGCCTCCAGCACCTGCATCAACGTTGAGACCCCCAAGGCAATCTTCTCCAATAACAACACCTGAAATACGTTCCACAGTTCCACCTTCTCCGGCACAATTCCACCATACTCAAGAGGCTGTAACCACTGATGACGACAGGGAAGAAGTGAATGATAAATCTGTCCTGTCGGAGTGGGATGACTACAAGACGCAAACCCCATCACCTACTGCTCCTCATACCGCGGACTCTCTGCCTGTAGATATTGGAGGATTCCTTCTCATAATAGAAATAGCAACAAAGAGGTTCCTAATCTCTATGGAAACGAAACAGGATGACTGTTTCTTATATGATTTTAAAGATCAGCCACAAAGACAGGTGAAGACGATTCCAATAATAGATTTTATCTGGAAGGAGGGACTTAAAATCATGTCAACTCCAAATTCTTTACCTGCAGTCTTACCACGTGTAGACAAAAACTATAAGGCACCTCTCATCTCACCTGCATGCCTTATAGGGCAATTAAAGACAGAGTCAGTGGTCACCCAAGCGGCCCCAAGACGGACCAGGAACCCATCTTCCCAAGTAACTGCTCCACTTGACAGGGATGGCAGACGCCTGGACTCCATTGGCAAAAAAGTTTCAACGATAGCTGCAAATACTGTCCGTGCTGCAAACTCCCTAGCAATATTAGGGAGATATGATAGACAAATGTGGTTGGATATCTCTCCATATATTGAAAAGCTTCCAGAGCCTGAAAGATCTGAGGCTAAGAAAATATTGCATGAAGGAGAGTGCACGTCTGCAGAGATGATTGACACAGCATTAGATGTGGCATCTACAGGCTTCCGGCAGTTGGCGGGGGCAGCAGTGCTGAGAAGGCAGGGTTGGCTGAAGTCAACATCCTTTCGCCAGGAGGTCCAAGCTAAGATAATCGATATGCCTTATGATGGGGAGTTTCTCTTTGGCCAGCATATTGATCTGCAGGCCATAAAGAAGGATACAGAAACTGCAAGGTCGCTGGGAAGCCTGCAGTTTCGTAAGTCATCCTTTCGTGGTGCAAAAGGATGTGGATCTTTTTCCAGTAGAGGGGTCTACTCTCAGCAACGCTCGTACCAGTCCTCACAAGGTAACCAGTGGTATCAACCGTATAAACAACAAACATACAGACAGCGAGGGAACAATTACTCGCAAGGAAAAAGGAAGCCTTCTTACTGGGGACGAGTTTCCTCCAGAAAGCAATGAGACGTACCACCTGCCACCACCTCTGCCAATCCCAAGGTCAAAAGTTGGAGGGAGAATATCTCATTTCTTCTCGAATTGGTCCAAAATTACTACGGACAGGTGGGTCCTGGATGTAGTGGCCAGGGGCCACGCTTTAGAATTCGTCAAAACCCCTTCAAATTCTCCTCCAAAAGTTCCACCACCAGCTCGCCTCAAGGAGCTGTTCTCCCAGATAAATGTAATGATTCGGAAAGGAGCAATCGAAAAAGTTCCTCAATTGCAAAAAGGAAGAGGATTCTATTTGTGGTTCTTCCTCATTCGCAAGGAGTCAGGAGAATGGCGCCCTATCTTCGACCTTCGTGCCCTCAACAAATACCTCAAAAAATTATCCTTCCGGATATTAACATTCAAGAAATTCTCCAGCTTCTTTCCAAAGGGGATCACATGGCCACCCTCGACCTTCAGGATGCTTATTTTCATGTACCAATCCTTCCCAGGCACAGGAAGTTCTTAAGATTCAGAGTGGCTGGCAGGGTTTTTCAATTCAAGGTTCTCCCATTTGGACTTCGTTCAGCGCCCCATGTGTTCACGAAAATGTTAGCTCCAGTAGCGGCGCATCTGCGCTTGGAAGGCATTCAAATTTTTCCATACTTGGACGATTGCCTTATCAAGGCCAATTCTTTAGGAGCAGCAAGAGTGCATGTTCAAAGATGCCTGACACTTTTCCAATCTCTGGGTCTCTCAATCAATCTAGAAAAATCCCATCTAACTCCGTCACAAAGAAAGTCGTTTCTGGGAGCCACACTAGACACTCAGTCTTTCATCTCAAAAGAAAGGCAGCTAAAAATTTGCAAGATGGCTCTCCTCTTACAACAAAGAGTACGTTTCAGTTCGGATGTTCAAATCATTTCTAGGGATGATCTCATCCTGCATCCCTCTGATACCCAACTGTCGTCTCCGAATGAGACCTTTACAAGAGGAACTCAGCCTCCAATGGGTGCAGGTTTCGGGGTCGTTCGATGACAGGATCAGCATAACTTACCGTATGAAAGAAGCCTTTCACTGGTGGATTCAAAAGAAAAACTTGCAAGAAGGATGTACATTCCTGATGGAAGTGGCAAGTTATACCATCACCACAGATGCTTCCCTCGAAGGATGGGGCGCACACCTTCAGGGAATTACTGACAACGGGGAGTGGAATACGCAGCAAAAGAAATGGCACATAAATCTGCTAGAGCTGAAAGCTATTTTTCTGGCCTTGAAGTCCTTTCGAGCAGTAATAAAGGGGTCCACAGTTCTAATCAGGACAGACAATACAACAAGTATGAATTACTTAAGCAAGCAAGGGGGTACACGATCGGCCCTTCTTTCTCAGCAAGCCCAGGAGATTTGGGATTGGGCTCTGGATCACAAGATAAATCTTTCAGCAGTTCACGTTCCAGGGATGTCCAATATGCTAGTGGATTCTCTCAGCAGATCTGCAATATCCAATCACGAATGGGAGATCCATCAACCGACTCTGGACCGATTCTTTCGAGAGTGGGGTCACCCCGACCTGGACTTGTTTGCAACAATTCAGAACCGAAAATGCCCACACTTTGCAAGCTGGATTCCCCACAGGGACTCATGCGGGGATGCGCTTTCGATGAACTGGTCTCAGATATATGCATACGCTTTTCCTCCAATTTCTTTGGTTCCCAGAGTCATCTGGAAAATGAAGAGGCAGCCGTGTCGCCTCATTCTCATTGCGCCCAGGTGGCCTCGCCAATATTGGTTCACCGAGCTTCTACTTCTCTCGGAGTGCGATCCCATTCAGCTTCCATCAATTCCGAATCTTCTGACAGTGCATGGGGGTCACATTTGTCACCCAGACCCAGCTTCCTTGAAATTAGCAGCTTGGCTCCTCAACACATTGAATTCGCCCATCTAGATATTCCTGAGGATTGTCTAGAGGTTTTGGCCAATGCTAGAACACCTGCCACTATTAAGACATACAAACTTAAATGGAAACGGTTCTATACCTGGTGTCACTCTGTCAATTTACACCCAATTCATGCTAAACCAGAACAGATCTTGTCGTTCTTTCTTCATTTGGCTAGGTCAGACTTATCTCATTCCACACTGAAGGTGTTTTTGGCAGCCATTTCCAGATTCCTTCAAGATGGCTCCAACTCTCTTTATTCTGCTAGAATAATCCAACAATTCTTTAAAGGTCTATTCTGAATGTTTCCTCCTATTCGACGTCCACCTCCATTCTGGTACTTAAATGTAGTGCTCGCCCAGCTCATGCGTCACCCCTTTGAACCTATTCATAACGTGGATCTCAAGTTCCTTTCATGGAAGGTTTCTCTACTTTTAGCATAGACGTCAGCACGAAGAGTTAGCGACATTCAGGCGTTCACGATCAAATCTCCTTTCTTACAATTCACTTCAAATTCAGTGGTGCTCCTTACCAATCCAAGTTACATGCCTAAAGTTCCCTTTGACTTTCATCTTAATGAGCCAGTGATTCTAAGGACACATTTCCTAATCCTCAAACAGCGGCAGAAGGGGCCTTGCATTCCCTAGACATCAGGAGGTGTCTCAAATTCTATCTCCAACGAACTGCAACATTGTGAAAGACAGATCAATTATTTGTAGCATACGGAAGGCTACGTCAGGGATACGCTGTATCCGAGCAGACCATAGCCCGCTGGGTGTCCTCTGCAATCAGTCTGTGTCATCAACAAGCGGGAATGCCTCGACAATCTTTGCCTAGGGCACATCAGCTCTTTTCACTGGTGTGCCTCCATCAGATCTGCAGAGCGGAAACCTGGTCCAGCAGGCATACGTTTACCAGGCATTACTGTTTGGATGCTGCAAATGATGCAGATACTTCAGTGGGACGAGCAGTTCTCCGCAATCTTTTCAAATAAGGTGAGCCTCTGTTCTCCCTCCTCCTCTATGCTCTTTTAGACGCTTATTTTACTTGTTATTCTCTTTTGCAAAGCATGCGTATGTACTATGATACAAGGAGCGTCTATGAGCATTATGATTTATACTGCTATCTACTCTGATTCAGGCATGTGAATCTATGAAAGACACCGCAATACTGGAGAAGAACAATAGTTACCTGTAATCTGTGGTTCTCTCATATTGTTGTCTGTCATAGATTCACATGCCCCCGCTCACCTCCCCTCAGAGGCTCCTCAGGCGATTATGTTGGCTTCTCTCCCGTGCGGGAAAATCTGAGAGCCTGAGCCTCTGGGGAGATCATTCTGGTGGGTGCTGTCACCTGATTGGCTGCAGTTTGGTCTATACAAAATGACTAGGATAGTCATGAGTGTGGGAGCCTTTGCTCCTGTAGCTTAGGGCTACTTTACTTCCTGGTTGGTTATTACCAAGGTTTTTTGGTTATTATAGGGATATTGCTTTTTTTATGCACCGTGGGACTCCCACTCCGACGACGGGGAATGATTCAGGCATGTGAATCTATGAAAGACACCAATACTGGAGAACCACAGATTACAGCTAAGTAACTATTGTTCATAAAGTGGCATTACATGTATCACAACCAGTGACGTACATCGGGCAACACAGCACGTGCAAGAACTTCAAGATGTATAAACAGGCTGGGTTTAATTCTAGAACTTCGCCTGCAGTTATTTTCAATTGCTGTTCATGATTTCTCAGTGTTTTGCTATTCTATATTTTATGCTATTTTCCACAAACTCTGTTGCTGTTTTCAGAAACGTGTACCCTACTGTCTGGAATTAATACAATTTGTACATTGTAAACCTGGGCTTGTTTTAAAGGGCTGTAAAAAATAGAGCCACATTTCACGCATTTCCTGCTCTGGGGCTGGACTTTTTAGTCAAAAGATAGTCACAGGGAAGAAAAACAAGGAAATACAGTAGGTGTTGAGTGGCGAAAAAGCCATACATTAAGTGCGGTTTAGATGCACTGTGATTAGCTGACGATTAGTCCTTTTCTGGCAGAGAGGTGTTTGAGTTAAGAGGTGGAGCTACCTGCCAAGTGTGGAGCTAGGATTCCAGCTCTTCGGCCTTGGGAACTGTTGAGAAACAGTACAGGTTGGAGCGACAGAGCGAGAACCAGGGCAAAACACTCTTTTTGTTGATACTGACTGAATGGGGCATTTAAAGGGAGCGATGCACATGAGAAAGGGGTGGTAACAGAGGCATCGAAGGTGACACTACTGTGCTTAATGTTTTCATAAAGCCCCTGGCTCTCCACCCATCATATACAGCCACACAATCGATCATAGGCCCAATTTTTAACCATACCTGCCTAGGAGCGAGAATAAAATATTTGAGTCCCACTAGCATGGTATTTTTAACCACTTACACCCACTCCACCACACATAGTCTTCCACAAAAATAGTGCTCCTACGTAACTCCGCAAGTCGCAGCATGCCCCAGTTCGTAGAGAGCTGGGATTTCCCCAATGATGAAGCATGTCACCATGGGGAAACCCTGGTGAGTGAGGGGACTCAAGAAAGGAATTTTTCTTTCTTTTGGCTTTTTTCTGAACGTACGGGCCAGAAGCCATTCTCACAAGCTAGGTATCGGAATCCGACACGTTGGGTTTGTGTCTTGATTACTTGTTTAAGGAGGGCGACCTAGTCTTATTTCCTCCTTCTCCCTCTCATTAATGTACTGGAATTCCATCACAACAGACAAGTGGGTGAGACAAAATATCCAGTATGGTTACTGCCTAGAACTTACAGCTACCCCTCCACATATACCACCCAGGCAGCGACCCATGTCCACAGAACATCTGACGCTACTGAAACCAGAAGTTCTTTCATTGCTTCATTAGAACGCAATAGAGATTGTTCCCTTACAGTATCAAGGAACAGGGGTTTACTCACTGTACTTCCTAATACCCAAGGACGGGACACAGACCAATTCTCGATCTCAAGCCCCTTAACCTATATATACACTCAGATCATTTTCACATGATCACTCTACAACAAGTGCTCCTGCTGTTACAACAAGGCAACTTCTGTAGTAGGGGATCTCTGTGTATAGTCATAATCTAGTGAATAGTCCCGCCTCTCAGTATCCCAGAATGCATAGCAGGTCCAACTTACTTTCAGTTCTTTTTTCCGGCTCCTGCTTACAGGACCCTGTGCATTGAGCTCTCCCCTTTTCAGGGGTTTATTGGAGTTTTTTGACACTTTTTTGGTTTTAAAAGTGTTCTGCTTTGATTCTTGGTGTTTCCTGTTCACTTCTGTGTGTTTGTTCAGGCTTTTAGGGATCTAAAATGCCTGCCTTATTCGACAAGTGCCCAGCATGTGGAAGGAAGAAGGCCAAGACTGATCCACACGACGTCTGCATTATTTGCCTCCCTGATGAGCATGTCCCTGAAGATTGTGACATCTGCCAGGCCTTTTCTACAAGGACCCTGAGGGAAAGACTGAAGATTAGGCTCCAAGGCCTGGAGGAGAGGCGTCTGCAGGCTGCAGGTGGGTCTGGGCAGGCTGGGAAGGCTCCCTCTGCCCCTGCTGAGGCCTCTGGGGGGCTCCCCAGAGGCAGGAAGACCAGCAAAAGATCCCGGTCTCCGTCGACAGCATCGACGACGATGTCGAGAGGGATGACGACGGTGTGTTCCCCTTCTCGCCGGGGCTCCGGGTCGAGACAGCGTGGGAAATCGACGTCGAGAGGCCTGGCCAGGCCGCCGTCGAAGTCACCGCCGTCGGAGTCGTCGACGTCATCGTCGACGTCGAGGCATCGCCGTCGACGAAGACACCGGCGCTCGCCGTCGAAGCGACACCGCTGGTCGCCGTCGACAAGTTCGACGTCGAGGGGACCCTCGGCGTCGAGGACAGTGAGGAAGCGGTCTTCGAGACAAAAGAGTCGACGCTCGCCGTCGAGGTCTGGCCGCTCGTCGTCGAGGCGGCGACGATCGGCGTCGAGGAAGAAACGCTCGACGTCGAGGAGACGGCGTTCGACGCCAGAGCCACGAGATGGCCGTTCCACGCATGGGAAACGCTCGACGTCGAGCAGGAAGAGATCAGCGTCACCTGGGGTCTCAACCTCTTCTAAGAGGCGCAAGAAGGATTCTGGCGCCAAAAGTCACGCCGGATCTGGTGGCGGACGTCGGAGGCGTCGCTCACGCTCGGGAGGGTCTGGCTCACAGGCCCCTTCCTCGAAGAAGTCATCGGGCACGAGGTACTCGGTGGTCTATACGCCACCAAGGCATGTGACCCCCCCTCCTCCTCTACCGAAGGAGGCTCCTCCGGCTAAGCCGCCTCTCCCCTCCCTGCCTCCGCCGTCTGAGGGGCAGCCTCTGCCGCCAGTTCCTCCTCATAGGCCTCCGAGGTCAGTGTCCCTGCCTCTGCTTCTGACACCTCCTAAGGGTACGCCTACCCCGAAGCCCCAGGACAAACCACGGATGACGCCTCCACGGAAACCGGTGGAGCGCCCACGTGCTGGGAGGTCACGCTCCCGCTCCGGGCGAAGGGAACGTTCGCGTCATAGATCTTCAACGCGATCTAGACGGTGCCACCGGAGACGCAGGTCTCGTTCACGGACCAGGTCGTCTGGGACCAGGGACTACTCCCCGACCTTGTCAGATTCGCCGGACACGCGAGTCTCACCGGTCGACGATCTGGTGTCCTTCCAGGACGTGCTGTTACGGGGTGCAGCGAAACTGGGCATTACTTTGACAGTGCCCACTCCGAAGACCTCGGTCATCTTTGAGACGCTCCATCAGAAGCACTTGTCTCGGCCGTTACTGCCACTGGTGCCGGGCCTGGAAGAACCGGCCCTGGATCTTTTCCTTACTCCTGCGGTGACTAAGGCGGCGCCTTCCAGACTGCAGAAGAAGTACCGGGCTCCTGACTCGGACCCGGCCTTTCTGAGGCTGGAGCCCCCTCCAGACTCGGTGATTGTGACGGCGGCGCGCAAACAACATGCCACCACGCCTTCCTCCACAGTTCCGCCAGACAAGGAATCTAGGTGGTTGGATTCCTCTGGGAGACGAGTTTGTGGGACTTCGGCGACCTCAATGAAGGCGGCTAGTGCCACGGCCTTGCTGGGTCGGTATGACAGAGCCCTCTGGGAATCTCTTCAACAATTTGTGGAACTTCTTCCGCGGGACAAGCGGGAAGACTTCCAGGAGGTGCTTAACGAAGGGATGTTGGTGGCAAATCAGGTCATCAGCGCTGCAGCCGACTCCTCGCTTCTGGCGGCGCATGGTTTCTGCCACGGAATAAACCAGCGACGACATGCCTGGCTCCGCCTTACGTCTCTGAAACCGGACGCCCAGCAGAGGGTTGCCAATCTGCCATTCTCTGGCGAAACCCTATTCGGGAAGCACGCTGACAACGAAATGGCCCGCATGAAGGCGGAAGCTGAGACGCTAACAGCGGTGGGTTTGGAGAAGCCCAAGGAGACCAAGAAGACGTACCGTCCGTTCCAACGCCGGTTCGGTGGTCAAGGTAGAGGGCGTGGACAGTCTTCTGGACAACAGCAGCAGCAACAACAACAACAGCAGCAGTTCAGAAGACCATTCCAGAAACGCCAGAGGGGCAGAGGCGGCCATCAGTCGGCACCAGCGACTAAGGGCCAGGCCGGGTCTAGGCCCTGAGCACTTACTTCCCCGTCAACTGTTACCCGCTCCGGTGGGGGGAAGCATTCAATCTTTTCTGGCAGAGTGGAGAAAAATTACTCAGGACAAGTGGGTGCTGAATATTGTTTGCAATGGATACAGTCTTCGGTTCACCAGCCCTCCTCCATCGATCCCTCCGGTCAGCTCGCAGTATCAGCTGCGCGAGCTCCAGGCGGAGGCCGATACCCTGTTAAGGAAAAGGGCGATCAAAGTCGTACCTCTGTCTCAAAGGGGAAGAGGTCTGTACTCCCGATTCTTTCTGGTTCGCAAAAAGGACAAGAACGAGTTCAGGCCCATTCTGGATTTGCGACAAGCAAACAAGTGGATTCCCAGAGAAAAGTTTTGCATGCTGTCGTTGCATCAGATTTATCCTCAGCTGCAACGGGGAGACTGGCTGTGTGCCATCGACCTCCAGGATGCTTACTTCCATGTGCCCATTGCACACAAACACAGGAAGTTCCTGCGGTTCCAAGTCGGCGCCAATCACTATCAATACACAGTACTGCCTTTCGGACTGAAGTCTGCGCCGAGAACATTCTCAAAGTGCATGGCAGTGGTAGCAGCACACCTAAGGAAGAACAAGGTGTTTGTCTACCCTTACCTGGACGACTGGTTGATCAAGGCCTCCTCCTTCGCGCAAGCACACTTCCAGAAGACGTGCGTTCTCTTGAACAAGCTGGGGTTGCACATCAACATGTCCAAGTCGGTTCCGACTCCAGTCCAGTGCATTCAGTACTTGGGAGCCTCCATCGATACGCTGTCAGCAAGCGTGTCTCCTTCGGAGGAGCGACGATTATCACTACTTCGGAAGGCTCGGGCTCTCATGTCCACTCCATCCACGACAGTGAGGACGGTGTCTTGTCTACTGGGATCGATGGCCTCCTGTATCTTCCTGACGCCACATGCACGGCTGCACATGAGACCGTTGCAAGAGTGCTTGGAGGATCAGAGGAGAGGATCTTGGGAGGACAAGATACGCCTATCTCTGCATGCTCTTCAGTCTCTGAAGTGGTGTTGTTCAGCGGAGAATCTCCTCAGAGGGGTTCCCTTCCACAAGGACATTCCCACTCAGGTTATCGTGACGGATGCTTCTCTCCAGGGCTGGGGAGCGCATTCCGGAGACCTACAGATTCAAGGGACGTGGTCTCCGGCGGAGTCCACGTACCACATCAATTTCCTGGAACTCAGAGCTGTTCACTTGGCCCTGAAGGCCTTTCACCCGTCCTTCCAGACCGACTCTCTCCTTGTGCAGACGGACAATACAACCACAATGTATTACCTCAACAAGCAGGGAGGATCGAGGTCACGCACCCTGTCGCAGGAGGCGCAGGCGATCTGGCGCTGGCTTCTGGCTCGAGGACTGACGATAACGGCTACCCATCTGCCAGGTGTGCAGAATGTTCAGGCAGATGCGCTGAGCAGACTGATTCAGGAAAACCACGAATGGGTCATAAACGACGAAGTACTAGGAGAAGTCTTCGCAAGGTGGGGGACTGCAGACGTAGATCTGTTTGCCACCGCAGAAAACAACAAATGCCGAGACTTCGCCTCCAGGTACTACCAGCCGGGGACGCTGGGGAATGCGTTATGGATCAACTGGTCGAACAGCTTTCTGTACGCTTTTCCACCCATTCCCCTGATTCCGACGGTTCTCATCAAGCTGTCCCAGTCCAGGGCGCGGATGATACTGATTGCCCCGGAATGGCCCAGACAGTGGTGGTTCACGGACCTGCTTCACCGGTCTCTCCTTCCTCACATTCGGCTGCCGTGCAGGCCGGACCTTCTCACGAAGTTCGGGGGGCTGATGTTGCACCCCAACCTCTCGTCTTTGAGTTTGGCACCATGGCTCCTGAGTTAGTGCAATATGGTCATCTGAATCTCCCTGCAGATTGTATGGACATACTGAAGGAGTCTAAGAGACCTTCCACTAGAACTTCCTATGCTTACAAGTGGAAGAGATTTTGTATCTGGTGCAAGTCTAAGAACTATGATCCGACGACTTGTAAGGAAGATGTCATCCTTCCTTATCTTCTACAGTTGGCGCAGTCTGGCCTTAATGTCCATTCTATTAAGGTTCATCTTGCTGCTTTGACTGCCTACAGGAAATGCCCTTCGTAGACTTCCTTCTTCCAGATCCCTGTGATCAAAGATTTTTTGGAAGGCTTGAAGAAAGTGTTCCCTCCTGTCAGGCTTCCTTCGCCTTCATGGGAATTGAATGTGGTGCTGTCCAGGTTGATGAAGGAGCCTTTTGAACCTATTCATAAGGCTTCGTTGCAGCACCTGTCCTGGAAGGCGGCGTTCCTCGTGGCCATTACATCGGCCCGCAGGGTGAGTGAAATTCAGGCGTCGTGTTGCCAAGAACCTTATACTGTATTTCATGCTGCTAAGGTTGTTATGCGTACTCACCCTAAATTTCTTCCCAAGGTTATTTCTGATTTTCATGTCAACCAGACCATAACTTTGCCTACGTTTTTTCAGAATCCTTCATCTCCAGCGGAAAGGTCGTTACATTCCCTGGATGTTAGGAGGGTCTTGAAGTTTTATCTGGATAAGACCAAAGATATTCGTAGGTCTGACCAATTGTTTATCAATTATGGATCTGTCAGGATGGGTCTTGCGACCTCTAAGCAGTCTATCTCTAGGTGGATTGTGTCCTGCATACAGCTATGTTACCAAAAAGCTAATAAGACCTTAGGAGGTAAGCCTAAGGCTCATTCCACCAGGGGCAAAGCTGCCACGACGGCTTTGCTCCGTAATGTTCCGATTGCAGAAATCTGCAAGGCGGCCACTTGGAAGTCGGTTCATACCTTTGCTAAGCATTACTGCCTGGACACGGATGCCAGGGCAGACGCTCAGGTTGGGCAGGCTGCGCTGCGAAATCTGTTCGCACAATAGTGGCGTTAATTCTATTTTCTCCACCGCCGCTTTGGTGTGGGGATGGGCTTGCCATTCTATTCACTAGATTATGACTATACACAGAGATCCCCTACTACAGAAGGAGTAGTTTCTGTCCTGTAACTCCAGTTCTGTAGTAGGGTTATCTCTGTTATAGTCATAAGCGCCCTCCCGCCTCCCCGGTGGAGAGAAATGTTCCTTAAGGAATGCGACAGGTCTGGCGTTTTACGCCTTCAAAAAGAACTGAAAGTAAGTTGGACCTGCTATGCATTCTGGGATACTGAGAGAAGGTTCTATTCACTAGATTATGACTATAACAGAGATACCCCTACTACAGAACTGGAGTTACAGAACAGAAACTACTCCTTCCTTGCCACACTAGATCTCAAGGACACCTATTTCCACATTCCCATACATCCTTCTCACAGGAAGTATCTAAGGTTTGTACTAGACGGACAACTCTATCAGTTCAAAGTCCTTCCATTCGGGGTGACAACTGCACCCAGAGTGTTCACAAAGTGCCTTGCAGTAGTAGCAGCACGTCTCAGAAGACAACAGATCCATGTCTTCCCATATCTAGACGACTGGCTCATAAAAGGCAAGTTATTCAATTAGTGTGTTCAACACACTCCTCAAACCATTCACACATTACACAACTTGGGGTTCACGATCAACTACACCAAGTATCGTGAGCGCATAACACAGATTCTTTGCTTGGCTCGTTTGAGAGATCTGAATACCACATTGTTCCTATCGTTCAGACCAATCTGGCAAGATTGTATTTTACCTGTTCTACGATGCCTGCTTTGTGAAGAGGAATGCGTGTTGGATATCTGTCTAACACTTCCATCTGCACTGTCAACGGATGTTGGCGCTTTGCTTGGTTCGGTAACGGCTCATGCATTTTGTTGCCCCCAACGGCTGCCAATCCTGATGACGGCATTCATTGAGGTCTCACTGGCAATTCCAGCTGAGGGTGAGCTACGTGGACCAACAGGTACCATCGTACCATCTACTGCGAACATTGCTAATGCGACTGACGCTGACGGCGATGCTTCTCATCTGTGTACGATTGATCTACTTAATAAAGTGGTTCAACTTTCACCTTCTGTGGTAGACAATTTCTTTGCCAGCTTAGAAGATTTAATGTTTTCTCCTGACACCGAGAATACCTTTTGAAATTAGCACACAGCGTTCTATCAACTTTGAATTCAACCTTCATTTTTCAAAACAAAAAATTTCTAACTTTGGAAATCTTTATTTTTAAAATTTGATTTGACTTTTTTCCAAAAATGAACTTTGGCACAAAGTAATCTGCTTAAAGTAGAACTATTCTTAGAGAACAAGAATTCTTTGAATGCTTCCTAGAAACGATATTTATCTTATCCACTAACCGAAACAGCTTACAAATTCTGCTATGGGATGGTTTCGCCTTTTTTCTTCTGTATTTAGAGCCATTTCATAAATGTAATTTTTTATGATTCATTCAGTTAGCGTTGCCAATGTGAGAAGTTAGCCCGGCATATGATGTCCACTATTGTAGTGGGCACCTTGCACCAGTCTAATTGACCCTTATTGATGGTGGTTGTAAAGTCAACCTTATAGACAAGCTATTTTAGTGGTAGCATGGACGAGCAGTCTTAGGCTAAGACTTCAGAGAGCATGTGAAGCCAGCTGTTTTACCAATTATAATCCCTTGAATACCAAATGAAAGGACACCACACAAGGTATATATCAAATATATATGTATTTATTCTAAACACAACCCCTCTGCACTCTTTATGAGGTCAGAGGTCAAAGTACACCACAAGTTACTCAATTAGCATACGGTAAGCTGCACAAATACAGTTATGCACTAGGGGCCTCACAAACCATATACTAAAGTGGTATAAGAACCACGTGAGAGTTAGTAGGCCTAGGGCCTGTAGAATCGCTGGGGCTACACTAAACAACCAAAGGTTAGGAAGTAGGAGGCCCACGGGAGATGCGTGCAGTGTCTAAACACAGTTGCGAGTTACCATTGTCTTATAATGGGAAACGAAGAAGTTACAAAGTTACTGTTTAAGGACACTTCCGGATGGACTACGATAAAACCCTTTTAGACTAGGACACTTCGAGAGTCAAGACCTATGGGAGCACCGGAGTACTCGTGTTACCTCACCCAGGGAAGCCGGGTGCATAGGTGCCTTTTGGTGTCGGGTTTCGTCGTCGTTTTCTATGGAGATCTGCAAAGAAGTGCTGCAGGCGACCAGAGGAAAAGTGTCCGGGTGGATCCAAGCGTGGATCGGTGAAATGAAGAACCTGAAAGCAGAGGGGACAGAGTCTGGGTCACTAGCCAGTGACCAGGAAGGAACCAGGCGATGTTGCGTGCTTGAAGGTGAAGAAGGTGAGTTTGTCTCTTCAGCCATGAAGTCCAGGAGGCATCAACGATGACCAGGAGCTGGATACGAACTGTTCCACAATGGATCTAGTTGACTGCAGAGTCGGTATCCGGATTGAACCCAACAATCCTTGGCAACTGCAACCCATGCAGGATGACAAGATTGGCTCTGTTGCAGACCAGCAAGGTCTGTGGCGCTTCTCCTTTGAAGGGAAGCTGGAGCAAGCCAGTAGCAACCAGGAACAGGGGTTTACTCACTGTACTTCCTAATACCCAAGGACGGAACACAGACCAATTCTCGATCTCAAGCCCCTTAACCTATATATACACTCAGATCATTTTCACATGATCACTCTGCAAGTGCTCCCGCTGTTACAACAAGGCAACTTCCTTGCCACACTAGATCTCAAGGAAACCTATTTCCACATTCCCATACATCCTTCTCACAGGAAGTATCTAAGGTTTGTACTAGACTGACAACTCTATCAGTTCAAAGTCCTTCCATTCGGGGTGACAACTGCACCCAGAGTGTTCACAAAGTGCCTTGCAGTAGTAGCAGCACATCTCAGAAGACAACAGATCCATGTCTTCCCATATCTAGACGACTGGCTCATAAAAGGCAAGTTATTCAATTAGTGTGTTCAACACACTCCTCAAACCATTCATACATTACACAACTTGGGGTTCACGATCGACTACACCAAGTCGCATCTCCAGCCCGCTCATATACACCAATATCTGGGGGCCACAATAAAGACCTCTACATCTTTAGCATATCCCAGTCCTGCCAGGATAGTGAGCATTCAAGCCTTAGTCACAAAATGTCAAGACCAACACACTCTCCCAACCAGAGTGTTCATGCAACTCATAGGCATGGCGGCATTTTGCCTTTTTATTGTACCATATGCAAGACTTCAAATGCGTCCATTACAAGAATGTCTAGCACATCAGTGGAATCAGGCTCAAGAACAACTTACAGATCTGGTGTTGGTGGATAGCCGCACACATCGCTCTCTGCAATGGTGGAACACAAAAAACTTGTCCAAAGGGCGGCCGCTCCTCGAACCTGTTCCACAGATAGTTCTTACAACAGACGCATCACTCACAGGATGGGGAGCCCATCTCCTAGGACATACAACTCGGGGAAGATGGACCACTCAATAAAGAGTGCTCCACATCAATCACCTGCAGCTCCTAGGAATATTCCTAGCACTAAAATCTTTCCAAGTACATGTACAGAACAAAGCTGTCTTGGTCCGGACGGACCACATGACAGCCATGTACTACATACAAAAAGAAGGAGGCACACATTCTCTGCATCTGTCCCAGCTTGCACTGAACATTTGGAGATTGGCCATCCCACAAAAAATATATCTACTAGCCGAACACCTTCCAGGAGTTCACAATCAGGTTGCAGATCTGTTAAGTCGACGCACAACAGATTCACAAATGGGAACTACATCCACAAGTTCTTCTATCATTTTTCAACAAGTGGGGCCAACCAGACATAGATCTGTTCGCAACACACGACAACGCAAAATGTCCAACCGTCGCCGCCAGGTTTCCACATCCGTTGTCCAAGGGCAATGCGATATGGATGAACTGGTCAAGCAGATTTGCATACGCTTTTCCGCCACTCCCACTAATCCCACCAGTGGTACCCAAGCTCCAACAACAGTCTCTCAAACTAATCTTAGTAGCTCCCACATGGGCACGCCAACTGTGGTACACAACGCTCTTAGAACTTTCACTAGTTTCACACCAAAGACTGTGCCTGTCCCCCGCCTTGTTAAAACAGAACCATGGAGAGATCAGACATCCAGATCCAAGTCAACTGAATCTGGCGATCTGGCTCCTGAAGTCTTAGAGTTTGGTTACCTTAACCTGCCACCAGACTGTATGAACATTATTAAAGAAGCCAGACGACCCACTACTAGAGCTTGCTATGCTGGAAAATGGAAAAGGTTTGCCATTTACTGCACCAATAATCATATTGATCCACTGGATGCTTTCATCCTGAATATCATTTGCTATCTACTGCATTTACAAAGATGTAATCTAGCATACTCATCTATACGTTTACATCTTGCAGCACTTGCTGCGTACTTACAAAACAGACAACACTTGTCACTATTTAGCCACTTGCGTGCGGCAGGAATTCCAGCCCTGTGCTGGACATTCCAATCGTGGTCGTGATGGAACCATTCCGTCATCAGCACAGCCCAACGGTGACTCGTGACTGAATGGTTCCGTCACGAGCATGAAAGGGGTTAGAGTCCCTGCAGTTAAAGCATATATGGAAGGATTAAAGAGAATCATTCCTCCTAGGTTACCACCCTCTCCAGTGTGGAACCTAAATATTGTTCTTACCAGGCTCATGGGACTCCCATTTGAACCTTTACACAAATGTGAACTACAGTTCCTCACATGGAAAACTGCTTTCCTAGTTCCCATTACCTCTATTAGAAGAGTAAGTGAGATTAAAGCTTTCACTATACAGGAACCATTTTTACAATTACATCGTAACAAAGTGGTCCTCAGAACAAATCCGAAATTCCTTCCTAAAGTAATCACTCCATTTCATCTTAATCAAATGGTTGAGTTGCCAGTGTTTTTTTTCAAAACCCAGACTCTGTAGCAGAAAGAGCTCTACACACCCCAGACGTGAACAGAGCCATTCTTTATTACATTGACAGAACTAAATCCTTTTGCAAGACAAAACAATTGTTTGCAGCTTTCTCTCTACCACATAAAGGCAATCCCATCTCTAAAGCTAGTTTTTCAAGGTGGATTGTAAAATGTGTCCAAATATGCTCTCAAAAAGCAAAACGCACATTATCAATTCCTCTTAGAGAGCACTTTACACGCAACGTAGGAGCCTCTATGGCTTTCTTAGGGAACATTCCCCTAGAAGACATCTGTAAGGCAGCAACATGGTCTACAACACACACTTTCACTAAACACTATTGTGTTGACGCGCAAGCCAAGCAGCATGCTGCTGTAGGCCAAGCTGTCCTCAAAACTCTCTTTCAAACTACTGCAACAGACCGCTAGGGTAGATACTGCTGTATAGTCTATGCTAAGTGTGAGATCTGCAGCTCCTATGCCTCGAACGGAAAATTCTACTAACCAGTATGCATCTGTTCTTGGCATGTAGAGCTGCAGATTCTCACACGCCCACCCGCCTCCCGGGACCTGTATCTGTTCCAGTTCGATCTTACTTAGATATACACACATGGACATATTTTTTCTTTATACTAATTTCATCATTTCCCATCATGGCTAAAAACAATCTAAGGATAGAGTCGATGCCCATGCGCACTATCGTCCAAGGGAGGAGTCACCTATCTTGTGACTACAAAGACTTCTTCCAAAACAACAACATGCAATCATCCGAGCCCAACACCAGATGGCGATATAATGCTAAGTGTAAGAATCCGCAGCTCTACATGCCAAGAACGGGTGCTGCTCCTAAATGGCCATTTGTTTGGTAATGAAAATGTGTGCTTTCTGAAACAAAGTGTAATATTTTGGTCTGAAACGGAAACTGAGCCCCTTCTGGGGTAAATGAGTTCCACAGACTTTTCCCAAAATAGCAAAGGTTTTGTGGGACAGCTGCAACACTTCTTTCATTTGCAGACTGCTGATTACGTCAAATTTGCGTTTTTTTCCCCTTGGCTGCTATGGTTGCCACTGCGGCCACCGGTGCTCCCCTTCCAACCCCCTCCAGCGCCCTACAGCCACGCTGGAATCAGGTGGTTGGCTGGTTGGCACAGACATCGCGCAGTGGCTATCAAGGAGCTCATCGTGGTGTTCGGATGCGGCAACAGAGGGATAGTTGATGAGCTGCACGTGTACAACACCGGTGAGTCTACATTGTATAACTGCGAAACGTGGTGGGTAAAACTACACTGACCAGAATGCAGTTTGCACTGTAGTAGTGGGCCCCTGGCCGGAGTTGTATTGTATTGTCTCATGCAGGTGTGCTTGTATGTTGAAACCTCGTTTGCCTCAGGAGTGGTTATTTAATCTGTTGTTTTCCAACTCTACATATATTTTAAAACAGTTGTCATCAATGTTATTTGTGAAATGCCCCTTAGACTTAAACGGTGCCCAACAAGTACACTTATACTTCGCGCAGGCAGTTCTTCACTGTGCGGCCCGGGCTGTAAGTGGGCTGGGTCTCACCAGTTCTGAGCACCTCATCTCTCTCTTACCATCTTGGGTGTGAGGTTTAGGCACCAGGACTACTGGACTGGCTCTAGGGCTCTCTGAGGGCTTAATGACTCCCAACTCCAACATCTTTTGGACCTCTGCCCTGATACAGTCCCTGACATGATCAGGTTGCCTGTAGATTTTACTCTTGACAGGCAGACTGTCCCCAGTGTCCACTTCATGAGTGCACCAGGTAGTCTGACTTGGAGTCAGAGAAAACATATGTCTGTAGGACTGTAGAACTTGTCTGCAGTCCTGTTGCTGTTGGTCAGTGAGGCTGCCTGCCAAAGCTACTCCATCAACTGAACCATCATCAGGGTTCTGAGAAAGCAGGCCTGGGAGAGGGTCACTCTCCTCTTCCTGTCCCTCATCTGTAGCCATGAGCAAGCCCATGTCTGCCCTGTCAACATATGGTTTCAATCTGTTGACATGAAGCACCCTGTGGGGGCTCCTGGGAGTTCCAAGATCAACGAAATAGGTTACTTCTCCCTTTTGCTCAACAATAGTGTGGGGTCCAGACCGTTTGTCTTGGAGTGCTGCTGGGGCACTGGCTCCAACACCCACACTTTCTGTCCTGGCTGGTAAACAGTCAGCACAGCCTTTTGGTCATGCCAGGCCTTTTGCAATTTCTGACTAGCCTCAAGGTTTTTGGATGCCTTTTTCATGTACTCAGCCATCCTGGAGCGGAGACCAAGTACATATTCCACAATGTCTTGTTTGGGAGGTTTGTGAGGTAACTCCCATCCCTCCTTCACCAGACAACGGGGTCCTCTTACAGGATGCCCAAGCAGAAATTTCAAAAGGGCTGTAGCCAACCCCCTTCTGTGGGACCTTTCTGTAAGCAAACAAAAGGCAGGGCAGAAGGATGTCCCATCTTCGCCTAAGCTTTTCCAGTAAACCCTTAATCATGCCCTTTAAGGTCTTATTGAATCTCTCCACCAGACCATTGCACTGTGGATGATACGGTGTGGTGAACTTGTAGTTCACTCCACACTCCTTCCACATAGCAGTCAAATATCCAGACATAAAGTTTGGACCTCTGTCTGAGACAACCTCCTTCGGAAAACCCACTCTTGAGAAAACTCCCAGGAGGGCTCTTGCCACAACAGGTGCTGTTGTGGTCCTTAGGGGAATAGCTTCTGGGTATCTGGTGGCATGATCCACTACCACCAGAATAAACCTGTGCCCAGAGGCTGTTTGGGGATCCATTGGTCCAACAATGTCAATCCCTACTCTTTCAAAGGGAGCCCCCACCACAGGTAGTGGTATTAGGGGGGCCTTTGTGGTGCCACCTGATTTGCCACTGGCTTGGCAGGTGGCACAGTAGTGACAATACTCCTTGGTGTCTTCTGACATGTGGGGCCAGTGAAAGTGAGGGACAAGCCTGTCCCAAGTATTGTTCTGGCCAAGTTGTCCTACTAAGGGAATATCATGGCCTAGTGTGAGAAGGAAGCCCCTGAATGTCAAATGTATGACCAACCTCCTGGAAGCACCAGGCTTGGGGGCTCTAGCCTCTGGATACAGGAGCCCATCATCCCAATAGACTTTGTGGGTCCCACTAGCAGTCCCAACAGCCTCAGCAGCAGCATGCTGTCTGAGGGGTTCACGAGAGAGACAGTCTAACTGCGCCTGCCTCAGATCTGCCCTGGAGGGTCCCCCTGTCCCAAGAAACTCCACCTGATCAGGCTCAAGCTCTTCTAGGACACTTTCCTCCTGGTTCTCACAATCGGCTTCATGTGAAGGCTGACTCTCTTCCTGAGGCAAGGGGGAAGGCACTCCCTTAACCCTACTGCTTCTCCTGGTAGGCAACTGGTCCATTATTTCAGGATCCAGGGCCTGTTCAGTGTTGCAATTTTTGACCTGGGTCCTGGTCACAGCAAGGACATGTGCTGACATTCCTAACATCTCTGCATGAGTCCTATACACCACTTCAGACCAGACTGAAGATTCCAGGTCATTGCCAAGCAAATATTATACAGGGAGGTCTGAACTAACAACAACTCTTTTGAGGCCAGTTACCCCTCCCCAGGAGAAATTAACAATTGCCATACTATGGGTGGTAGTGACATTGCTTGCATTGGTCACTAGGTAATTGTCACCTAATATTATCTGTCCAGGGTCCACAAAGCTGGGTGTAACCATTGTGACACTAGTCCATGTGTCCCTGTAGGCCTGAGCCACTTTGTTATTAATTAAAGGAGTCTGTCTGTACTTGCCCAAGTTACTGGGGCTCACCGTAGAGGACATAGCCATTTCCACATCACAGACAAGAACAGCTTGAGTTGGTATTCTGACTAGGCCAGAATCCATCTCAGTTCCCGGGGTTTACCCTACTACACCCTCCTGTTGAGAACCACCACTATTAGCTGTACTAGGGGGTACAGTTGCCTTAGGGGCAATGGTGGCTGGAGCTGCCTCCTTCTTGGCGCATTCACTGGTCCAGTGAGTATTTACCTTGCATACTTTGCACCATGGTTTCTTAGGACCTTCTTTTGTTTTTGCAGGTTGGGAACCCCCACCATTAGTAGCTTTTTGGGGACCTTAAGAAGACTTCTGGTCTTTTGCTTTCTCCCCACCCTTTGGGTCTTGCTTCTTCTGATCACCACCTTGGTTCTGTACCTTCTGCTTCACCCTGGCTTTGACCCATTTGTCTGCCTTCTTTCCCAATTCTTGGGGAGAGATCAGATCAGAGTCAACCGGGTGCTGATGCAATAACTGGTTCTGACAGTTGTTAAGAATTTGTTCTCTCATGATCAAACTATACAATCCTGTATAGTCATTAACTTTACTGCCCAGCAACCAGCCTTCCAGAGCCTTAGTAGCACAATCTACAAAGTCAGTCCATTCCTGAGTCTGTGTCTTCTGGGTATCTCTGAACAGCAACCTGTACTGCTCAGTGGTTAAGTCAAACCCATCTATCAGAGCACTCTTCAGGACATAGTAGTTGTCATAATCGTTCACTTACTGCCAGGAGCTTATCTCTGCCTTTATCTGAAAAGGAGAGCCACAAGATTGCTGCCCACTGACTTTGGGGTACCTGCTGTACTTTGCAAGCCCTCTCCAAAGCAGTTATCCATTTGTGGATGTCATCCCCAATCTGATAGGGAGGGACAATCTCGTTCAGGTTTCTATGGTCATGAGACCCTTCCCTACCTCTAGGGATATTGCTGCCACCAGTGGGCTCTAACCCACTTAACTTTTTCTCTTTCAAGAGCCAGGGTCTCTTTTGCAAGGGCAACTTCTTGCTTCTTGATCCTAAGATTGACTTCCTTCATCCTAGCTTTCTGCTCTCTCCTCTGAGGGGAAGTCATCCTCCTCACAGCAGAGGCACTGGACCCTACTGAGGAATCGGAATGACCAGAACTAATGGACAGTGATCTGTTCCTTCTGTTTCCACGGTTAGGCCTACTTGGAAGGTTGGAGGGGGGCCTACCATGGCCCTCTCCACCTCTAGATAGCCCTGTTTTGCCCAGGTCAGGTTCATCTACTGCATCCTGGTCATCATCCTCATCAGAGACCAATGGATCTTCTCCAAGTGGATTTTCCTCTGTTGGTGGATGGCCCCCCTCTCCACTACCATGGTTACCTGGGTCTGATGCATTCTCTACATCATGAGCCACTAAGAGATCTACCAGGTGGTTAAAGGTTGGACTCTGTCCTTGTCTCAACTTTCTGACTGCACACAGGCTTCTAAGTTCATTAAAAGTGAATGAGTCATACTTAGAAGGCACCTGCTGGGTGTCTTCTTGAAGAGGTCCACTAGGGCCTGCTTCCAAGGACATTTTCTAGTGAGGTGTGGTGTGTGCACCTACCTACACTAAATGGTTTCCTACTAGAACCTCTCTAGGAGTTGTAGTCAGGGTGTGCTAGGCCCTTACCACCTACAACTGCTAAGTTCAGTAGAACTTCTATATTATAAGAACTTGATTTATATGTACCTACAGGTACCTTAGTGTGATCTTTTAAATGATATTTCAAGATTATATGGTAAAACAACAGCAAGCTCTTATCCCATCCGCTGCACACCAATGTGAGAAGTTAGCCTGGCATATGATGTCCACTATTCTAGTGGGCACCTTGCACCAGTCTAATCGACCCTTATTGAGGGTGGTTGTAAAGTCAACCTTATAGACAAGCTATCCTAGTGGTAGCATGGACCAGCAGTCTTAGGCTAAGACTTCAGAGAGCATGTGAAGCCAGCTGTTTTACCAATTATAATCCCTTGAATACCAAATGAAAGGACAGCACACAAGGTATATATCAAATATATGTGTATTTATTCTAAACACAACCCCTCTGCACTCTTTATGAGGTCAGAGGTCAAAGTACATCACAAGTTACCCAATTAGCATACGATAAGTTGCAAAAATACAGTTATGCCCTAGGGGCCTCACAAACCATATACTAAAGAAGTGGTATAAGAACCACGTGAGAGTTAGTTAGTAGGCCTAGGGCCTGAAGAATCGCTGGGGCTACACTAAACAACTAAAGGTTAGGAAGTAGGAGGCCCACGGGAGACGCGTGCAGTGTCTAAACACAATTGCGAGTTACCATTGACTTATAATGAGAAACGAAGAAGTTACAAAGTTACTGTTTAAGGACACTTCCGGATGGACTACGATAAAACCCCTTTAGACTAGGACACTTCGAGAGTCAAGACCCACGGGAGCACCGGAGTACTTGTGTTACCTCACCCAGGGAAGCCGGGTGCATAGGTGCCTTTTGGTGTCGGGTTTTGTCGTCGTTTTCTATGGAGAACTGCAAAGAAGTGCTGCAGGCGACCAGAGGAAAAGTGTCCGGGTGGATCCAAGGGTGGATCGGTGAAGTGAACCTGAAAGCAGAGGGGACAGAGTCAGGGTCACTAGCCAGTGACCAGGAAGGAACCAGGCGATGTCGCGTGCTTAAAGGTGAAGAAGGTGAGTTTGTCTCTTCAGCCACGAAGTACAGGAGGCATCGACGATGACCAGGAGCTGGATACGAGCTGTTCCATGATGGATCTAGTTGACTGCGGAGTCGGTATCCGGATTGGACCCAACAAACCTTGACAACCGCAACTCACGCAGGATGTCGACATTGGCTCTGTTGCAGACCAGCAAGGTCTGTGGCGCTTCTCCTTTGAAGGGAAGCTGGAGCAAGCCAGGAGCAACCAGGAAAGCTATTTAGTTAAAAAAGAAAGTCTTCAGGGGGCTCACTAGCCAACGGGCAAGGAACCAGGAAGACGCGTTGAGCTGAAATGCAAGAGCAGGCCCCACGCGGCACTCGTGAAGTGTGGAGGGCTGAGCTTCGGTGCAAATGGCACTCTAGTCTGGGGCTTCTGGTACCCCAATGCACAACTGCAGGGTACCTCGGTCGTTGAGCAGTTAGCAAACTGCAGAATGTCCTGGGTGTCTGGGCCCACGTCTCTCATGTCTGCCATGGGTCTCCGCTTTGCTGTGGATATGGGTTGGAGTTAGAGAAGTCTGAGAGTCCAGTTCCTGTGTCGCTGAGTCTTTGGATTCCGGCGGGAGCGTCGACAAAGCAGACCGGCAAGTTACTGGTGGTGCCTGTGTGCACAGTGTGGTCACTCCTTGACCACAAGTGAGATGTCTTCCAGTCAGAATAAAATGCCAAAGGCCCAAGAGTTCTGTATCAAAGTTTCTTTCCAGAATATTCTAAAGTCCTGGGGACACAGCTCCTATACTTATTCTAGGCTAAGGGGCTAGATTACCTGCCTAGGTCCCTCCTATGGGTGGACCTGGGAAGGGGGTGGTTACACCCCTTTCCCTTTGCCCAGGTTCGCGCCAGAGCTGGGGCTCGAGTGCCTCAGAAACTGGTTTGAACCGGGCTATGCATGGAGCACCTTGTGTGCTCCAGGCAATGTCTGGATGCATTCACTGAATGCAGCCCTCCCTGCCCCAATACACATAACCCCTGTCTGGGGAGGTGCTGGAAACCTATTGTCCAGGCCGCCTTTGCTGGAGTTTCCCCCAGCACCAGGTGGTCAGACTTGTGTCTGTGGCAGCAGCATCCATTTTGTGATGCTGAGGCTCTGTTTAACTTTAACAGGGTAAAGCAGTAACATACATGTCTTTTCCCTCTAGAAGGGTGGAATGCTGCCCCCGCCACCAGAATTGGTGGGGGTGTAGTATTCTAAATTGATTGACACCTTACACGACATGTTTTGATAAAGCCAAACCAAAGTTAGCATTAACAGCGAGAATTATAATGCACTTAAGAGTATATGGTATGGCTATATCATAGAACAGCTATAAGGAGATGGTTCCAAAAGCTGCAGAGGGGCTCAGCTCATGCTAGGGCACCCTCTCACATAAAACCAAGCACTCTGCCTCCAGGATTGTCGAGGCCTACCATAGGAGTGGCGTATAGGTGTATATGTGTCTATATGTAAAGGTAGATATAGATATACTATATCTAAGTAAGGGGTGATTACACCACCTTACCCAAGCTGAGTGATCAGCCTGTGGTATCAGTCTGGTAGGCCTTGGATGCACCTATGCCCTGGGTACCTATGGTACACTATACAGGAGCTCACAGAGGTGACCCAATACCCAATCTGGTATGTACCTAAAGTACATGTTATTAATTTAGAGAGAGGACAGCTGGGCTGTGGGTCTGATTAGCAGGCCCACAGCCACACTAAAGTCGAAAAACCAGAGAATCACAGCAAAAAGTAGGAAGCAGACCCTACTCTCCTACAGCCAATATCAAATCTTATGCTTACAATGAAATCATTGCTTTTATATGCATACAGTACTAATGCTCATTTTCGTGTGCAACCATTAAAAATGCATTTTTATGTATTTTTGGGTGGGATTGTTAACACATGCTTTAGATATGTTTTAGTGCTTAAATTTAGCAATGTCGAACATAATAAAGTGGAGTGCGTGTTGTATAGCATTTTAGGACCCTAGTGTAATTTTCCCGATTCATGCCCTTACATAGATATAAATCACCTTGTCCTTATATAGGCATAGAAATCATAACAATGTTTAGACATAGTTCATGCAGTCCAAATATGGCATAGCTACTTCCACTAGTTCCAAAAATCCACAACGATTTCTTGGAAAACTCGGCTTCAGCAGTTAGGGACTTCCCCTTGCTTGAATATTGATTTGCCCAAGAACTCATGGAGTTTTCAAAGAACTGAGACTCTTTGATGATGTTATGTCCACTTTTACGTCAAACTCTGCACCTTCAAGGTATAAATATGCCAACACTTGCCCAAGCAAACACACGGTGGTTTGGAGCGGTTTGACTATCTACTTGCCCGACGCATCTCGCTACAGGAAGTGCGGAAGGAAGCCGATCCTCAAGCAGACACACTGAGAGAGACGCTGTCTTTTCTCTTGCCAAGAAATCCAGCTCCAGTGTTTCTAAGCTCCCCTTGCAGGGTGTTGGGAAATTGAGTCCTGAGACTGACCTCCTTTATTTTAAACCAAGGTACGGAGCGGATTAGACCCTAAGAGAAATCTTGGATAGAATCTTTTTTTTTTTTTTGTGGTAATTTTTATTGCAGATACTCAGGCATAAGAACAACCGTGGCAGCATTATGTAAGTAAGACAGTGTTACATAGTAGATTTCAGATCATGTAACCCCAAGTGTCTCTCCGGTGCATAGTCCAAAAGTCAATCTGACAAAGTCTTTGAATCGTTCCCGGTGCATCCTCATCATAGCATAGGGGGTATCCACGTTACTCATCTAAGCAGCTGCTTTTTCAGTTTTTTAACCCCCCTCCTTCCCCCCCAACAAGCATTTCTGTGAATGAAAAATCAGCATAACATTCCCTTGTTCAAAACTTAACTGTACAGTCATGGTGGTGGCATTATATCTTTCTCGCAACCCCCACCTCTCCCTCCCGCCCTGGTAGACAAATGGTACAGGGACATTGCATTAAACATGGATCTTGGATAGATTCTTGGCAAAAGAATACTAAACTTATGCTACACCACACTTACTTCTTCCCTCGTACTAGACTTAGGTTAGGTACATCGGGGTAGGTGTATTTTAGAAGCACCAGTTGAGTACTTTTTAGTCTTTATTTATTTATGCATGTATTTTATGGCTTAGAAACCATACCATGCTTTTACAGTATTATTTTATAATACTCTTCTTGCTGTATGCATTATACTTTACAGCCAGTATCGCGATTGTAGCAGTTAATTTCTTCTGCATGAGAAAGAAGACTGTTCAATAAATACTTTTATTGAAAACGCCCGTCTCTCTATTCCTCTGCACCTCTGATGAAACGAAGCATGCACGAATGACTGAGTAAAATATCTATCTATTGTTTCCACGACTCTGAAGATCAGTTTTATCTTGGGGAAACAAAGTTGTCATGTTTATGCGGTTGTCTGAAACTAATCCCTTCTTTGAATTCGAGAAAGTTTCTAGCGACCTCTGAGCTAGCTCGCACTCACAATTAAGTTTAATATATTCGATAGAGACCTAGTGGACATAAGTCCTACGTCACATCTATAGGATATATTATTCCAATGCGCAGAGCCTATTGGGAATATAGGAACTACACTACAGAATTGGCCCGATGGAGATCAAATTGCCTAAATAATAATTTGAACGAAAAAGACATTTATCTTGAAACAGATTGCCTAGTGTCATGTTTACAGTGGGTTAAGTGCCTCTGCCCGAGGGAGTCACCTGTACTGGGGAAGCTCAGAAGGGGGATTGCTAATGTGCATTGGGTCAACTTTTTGATGAGACATAAGGCCCAAAAGTGGCACCACAATGCAACCTGAAGGAGGCGAGGATGAGATTGGAGAATTTGCTCATTGGAAAAGGAGCCCATTTAGTTCAAGTCATTGTGGTCATGTTTTAGAGGAGGTCTCATCTAGTGAGAGGCCTGAAAGCCACTTGCTTAGCTATTGTAGTGGGGCGCAAGGTAATATAACTCAAAGTGGAAATCTTTAGCCCAACCACCACCCACAAGCTTGTCTAGGCTGCAAAAAAGTCACAAGTAAGAGAAAAAGGTAATTGGTAAAATAATAAATGTTTTCTTTCAATACAGTACACATCAAAAGATTCTCACAAGAACCAAAAGAATGGCACTGCAAAGGTCTGCACCCACACCAATGTGGAATCTGAAACTGGTTTTACCACATATAATGAAGTTGAAGTTGGGGGAATTTATAGAGCGCGCGTATACCAAAAAGGTTTCATGGCGCTAAAGCAGTCAGCAGCAAATCAGGGTAACAATTAGACCTCAAAAGCTCTAATGAATAGCCAGGTCTTCAAACTTCGGCGAAACTCCAAGTAGGATTGAGGGGATCGGAGGTTATCAGGAAGAGAGTTCCAGAATCGAGGAGCCTGGAAAGAAAAGCTCGACCCCCCCATGTTTCTTCCTAACAAAGCGTGGAACAACCAAGAGGTTCTTGGAGGAAGACCGTAAATTCCGGGAGTGTAAGTTGTGAGTCTAGAGGCTACGTAGAAGGGAGCTAAGTCCGCTAATGATTTAAAAACAAGACACCCTAATTTAAAAAGGCATCTATACGCAACCGGTAACCAGTGCAGTTGACTCAGCAACGGAAGGGCATGATGGAATCAGGACAGATTATAAATCAGCCTAGCCGCCTGATTGGAGTCGCCGTAATTCGTAGGCCAGAATACCAATATAAAGAGAATTGGCATAATCAACCCGGGAAATAACCAGGGCAAGAAGAATAGCCTTAAGAGCATCAGTGGTAAAAAATTGAGAAACCTTGCGAATAGTGCGAAGACATAAAAAGCAGGAAGAGATGATCATACTAATCTGGGCATGCATCGAGAGATCGTCATTGATTTTAATGCCCAGACTTTTCACCGACTTAACGGAAGAAGGGGCAGGTCCAAGAGAGAGAGGCCAAAAATTAGAAGACCAGGGATTGGATGAGCGTCCAAACAGAACTAGCTCAGTCTTGTCGGGATTTAACTTTAGATGGTTTATGCTCATCCAGTCCTGGATAAAAATCATAGTATTCTGAAAATGGGAGATAGAGTCGGGAGAGGAAGAGAAAGTAAATATAAGTTGAAGGTCATCAGCGTAATTAAACACTGTGACCTCCAGGTCGCGTAAAGCAAAAATTAAAGGAAAAATATAAAGGTTGAAAAGAAGAGGGGAAAGAGCAGAACCTTGGGGGACACCACAGGATACTGTACGCAAAGTAGAAGAATAATGGGAGAGCTGAACCGCCTGTTGGCGGTTCTCCAGAAATGAGGAGACCAAACTCAAGGCCACATCGGAAATGCCAGCCGCCCGGACACCGTCGACCAAAAGGTGATGGTCGACCGTGTCAAAGGCAGCCGATAAATCGAGAAGTACAAGGGCCTGAGTGGATCCACGGTCGGCACTAACTCTCAGTTCATCTAGAACTGTGAGGGTAACTGTTTCCGTAGAATGAGTAGGGCGGAAACCAGCCTGATAAGGATTAAAATATTCAGAAGCCTCTATAAAAGAGCTCAGGCAGTTGGTGACATATCTATCCAAGACCTTACCTAAAAAGGGAAGTAGGGAGATGGGTCGAAAGTTGGAAGGAATATTCGGGTCAGCTACCACCTTTTTCAATACAGGAACAATCATAGCTGATTTAAAAAGATTAGGGACAACGCCCAAAGGCACTGACTTATTGAGGAGGATCGACACAGACCGAGAAGATCTCACGGAGGATATGTGAAGGGCAGCTATCAGTGGGAGAGCCGGATTTCGTGGAGCTCACCAAACTGAGAAAATTCTGTCGGAATGGGTGGGAAATGTGAGAAGGAATGTGTACTAGGAGGGGGTGAAAAAGGAACGAAAAAGGGAGATGGAGAAGATATATAGAGTTTAATAGTGGAAATTTTTGTGAAGAAATAATCGTGTAGGGAATCGCACAGGCCCTGAGAGGGAAGAGGTTTAGCAGTTACTCGATCAAGTTTGCAAAGACTATTGAGGATGGAGAACATTTCCTTGGGCTTATTAGGAGATGATAGAATCATTGCAGAGAAATATTGAGTATTTGCAGTGAGGATGTCGTTTTTATATTCCCTAAGAATGGTGGAATAAATGGTTTTGTCAGAGGGGTCGTAATGCCGACGCCACATTCGTTCTGCCTGTCTAAGCTGAAGTTTCTTAGCTTTGAGAGAGGGGGAAAACCAGCTCTGCGCATCATGTGGGCGTTTAAGTTGAATCGATCTCCAAGGGACCAGTTCATCACAAGATGAGATGAGCCAAGAGTTAATGGCCAAGGCCTGGTCATTGAGAGAAGAGTCTCGAGTATCAGCATTAGTCGGTCTGGAGGCGGAAAGCGAGGAACAAAGAGAATTAATATTAACTCGCCCCCAGTTTCTCACTTTTATCTTAGTAGGTAAAGGGGTACTAATCGTGGGTTTTAGTAGCAAAGAAAATGAGACCAAATAATGATCAGACCACAAACAGGGAGAGACTGAGAGTAAAGAGATATCCAAATTAGCCGACCAAATTTGGTCCAAATTGTGGCCAAACTTGTGGGTTGGTGAATGTACCAATTGTATCAGATTCAGGTGAGTAAGCAGATCAGAAAACTCCTTAGAATGAGAGTGCTCCATGGGGTCACCAGGCCAGTAATTAAAGTCACCCAAGATCACTATATGAGAATTATTTACTATCAGGTTGGCCAAAATCTCGCTCACTAGAGAGGGAAAGGCGGGCACAGATTGAGGAGGACGGTAGAACAAAACACAAACCAACGGGGAGAGACAGATAAGGTTTTCATGACTAGGTAATCGACAGCAAGGATCATCGGGGAAGACATTAGGGAAAATGACCATCTTGAGTGAATGACGGCAGCCACCCCACCCCCACTTTTACCTGTCGCACGATCTGCACGCAGAAGATAGTAATTTTCAGGGAGGGCCGCTAAGATATCTGCTGAGGATGCGGGGGAGATCCACGTTTCGGTAAGAAATAAATAATCCGGTTGGACTTGGTCAAGAAAACAGAAAGTCTCTAGCTGATGCTTAACTAATGACCGAGTATTAAGCAGGCATGCCGAGAAAACCGTGGGAGGACAAATAGAGGAGGGCGCTGTTGGAAGGTTCTCGCTATCTTTGGGGGCAGGGGCTACCCCAACTACAGGGATCAAGGAGGGAGGGTCGGAAGGACAAAAAAGACCCAAGGTGACTAGCTTACCCTGTGTAAGTTTAGGAATAAGCCATCTACCCTGACACACCAATAGTTCTGAGGAAGAGTAGGTAAGAATCTGGGCAGCATCCCGGGCCCCTGGCCCCGGTCGGGCGCAGACGGGCTTGCCTTTGGCACGCCGCCGGCGCACCCGCTGCGCGACCAGAATGGCATGTGGGGTTTGTAGTCCACCTACGTGACGCCTTAGGTGAAACTCCGCCCCCCCAGGACCAGGTGTAAAGAGGTCAGGTGACTCGTATCCTCACAGGCCCTCCGCACGAATGGGAAAACCCGGCGTCGGATCAGGCTGTGATGATGAGGCACCAGCAGTGAGAGGGAGACTGCATACAGCGAGAGAAGGAGGTGAGACTAGCGATTTAAAAGCACCAGGGCTGCTGAGCAAAAAGACACGAAGCACAGGCCAATGCCCTCGAAGTAAAAGCAAATGAGCAGGGGCAGCTGGGTAGATGAATAGAACCCCAGACTTATGCACCACATCAAACAAAAAAGCAAAAATAAGGATCCAACACAACTATTAATAAAAAAGATTACCACACCGCTTGGCCAGAAGATCCCAGTAGCGTCAAGTCTTAAGTGTAGTGTAGCACTAAAAATCACCCGTAGTCTGCGCACGACCGCTGCACGACCAGAATGACATGTGGGCTTTGTAGTCCACCAATGTGACGCCTTAGGTGAAGCTCCGCCCCCCAGGACCAGGTGTAGAGAGGTCAGGTGACTCGTATCCTCACAGGCCCTCCGCACGAACGGGAAAACCCGGCGTCGGATCAGGCTGTGATGATGAGGCACCGGCAGTGAGGGGGAGGTTGCACACAGCGAGAGAAGGAGGTGAGACTAGCGGTTTAAAAGCACCAGGGCTGCTGAGCAAAAAGACACGAAGCACAGGCCAATGCCCTCGAAGTAAAAGCAAATGAGCAGGGGCAGCTGGGTAGATGAATAGAACCCCAGATTTATGCCCCGCATCAAACAAAAAAGCAAAAATAAGGATCCAACACAACTATTAATAAAAAAGATTACCACACCGCTTGGCCAGAAGATCCCAGTAGCTCCAAGTCTTAAGTGTAGTGTAGCACTAAAAATCACCCGTGGTCTGCGCACGACCGCCACCCTTTGAGCCCACGCATAAAATGGGACTTGGGTACTTAACCCTCAAGACAGCTTTCTTGATTACCATCACTTCACTGTCTCAGGTCAGCGAGTTCCAAGCAATCACAATACAAGAACCTTACCTGCAGATACATTGAAACATGAGAACAAATATGCAGTTTATCCCATAGGTTATTTCACACTCCTGTGTCAATCAAGCTATAAAACTTCCAGCCTTTTCCAACAGCTAAAGGTCCAAGCAGAAAGGGACCTAGATGCATTGGGTGTCAGGAGGGCAATTGTGTTACCTGCATGAAACAAACAAGTCAAGAAGGGGAGCCAATTCCTAATTCCATGTGCTTCAGCAAGTAAGGGCTTGCTAGTCACGAGCGGGACTATTACAAGATGGATAGTGCAAACAGTCTAAACATGTAAGACAGCAGGAGTAGCGTAGGGGGGTGGAAATCCAGAGTCCGTCCTACAAGGTAAAAAAGAAGCCAGATTAGCATTCATCCCCAGGGTTTCAATGGATGACAGGGACATGGTCATCCATACATATTTTCTCAAGATATTGTGTGGACATTCAAGCCAACAGGTAAGCGCAAGTGTAATTACCAGTACTAAAACACTAGTTCGCAACTGCATCCTAATTACAATCCAGCCTCCCAGGGAGTGTGAATACTGCACAACATGTGAATCCAGAAACAATTCATGCTGTGAAACAAAATGGCTGCTTACCTATAGGAGTAGTTTTGCAGCTGGGGTAATTTTCTGGATTATTTTTCTGGATTTACACGTGACCCTCCTGCCTACCCAGAAATGAGGTGACTTGAAAATAGGAAGCCTAAGGAATGGTAAAATTCACCGAGGGTAAAAAAGATTCCGAAGATAATGACATTCTTCAAGCTTCAAATCCAGATAAGTAGCCATGAATTTTTCTTCTCCATTTTCTTTTTGGCCTACTCATTAAGTATGATTCCTGTAAACATTATTTAACACATTTTGCAGCATATTGGAACACTTCTAAGACCTTATATTGGCAAATTAAATAGTGTCATTTGATGGTTTTCTTCATGTTGAGATCCTTCTCGTTGTGGGATATGAACTTGGTTTTGGCATAATTCATATACATATGTTTTTAAACCCTACAGCATTTTGTGACCTCAATTTGCTAACTTGAAAGACTACCGTTTAGGTAGCCATAATCTCTGTATGGAGAATTGGCAACCTTAGGCACTTTCTCCTGAAAAGCCTTATATGGGCTTTCATTGTACATTATTTTTCTCTGAAGGAATTGGTATTTCTGTTAAATCCTAATATTGTTGTTCTGATTTTCAGTCCAGACCTAATTCTGCTTCCGTTCATTAATTTCTATTTCCTTTTCAAACAATAAATTGAACAAGCACATCTACACTCTCTGGCACCTCATCCCTACTCCTGCCCCTTTCACATTCTCAAGATGCTCCATATGACTTTATTTCAATAAGCTAGCTATGTAAAAAATAAATTAATCTAGTCGCTCTACAAGTGATCAAACGTTCAAATCGTTTTTTAGAGTAAGATTTGGATTGCCCTTCATGTTCTTGGACATGTGAAATATCTGATGTCTCTGGCAAAGAAATCAAGCAATGCACTTCTCTGACTACTGAATCTCTGGCAGCTATATAACAAGCCACCTTTACCATTTGCAGCTCTAGCCAAAGCATTTGATAACACTGTAATTGTACTGGATGGTCGGCTCATCTCTATCTGTCCAAGAGTTAGTAGCTCTATAAGTAGTAGTCAGAGGACTAGTCTCTTCGTACTGCTCTTAGATGCCCATTTTACCTTTTGCCAGACCTAAACCTTCCTTTTTAATACACGTCACCCGTAGGGTAGGCCCTAAACAGCCCATAGGGCAGGGTGGGTTTTGTTTAAAAAAGTGGACATGTACTATTAAGGTTACATGTCCTGGTAGTAAAAAACTCTTGAATTTGTTTCTCACTATTGCAAGGTCAACCTCTCCCGTAGGATAACATTGGGTTACCCATTTCCATTTTATAAGTGTTAATATTTAACTGGAAGCAAGTGGATGTTGGCAGGATGGGCCTTCTCTGGCAGGATGAGGGGGCAGAGCTGTCATCTACCATGCTAGCACTTCAATGGGGCCGCCATAGCACACCCACAAATAACGTTACCTTTAGCCTATTGTGCCCCAGACGGGCTGGGGCCAGGGCAGGGAGGCAGGAAATTCCAGACACCTTTGTTGGGGGATAACTCCAGAAGCTTCTCCCACTTCAAAGTAAGCACGGGGTATAACAAGCATTGGAAATACAATAGGTCTTGCATTTGTTTGAGTTAGAGCTTTTGAAATTGTAAATGGCAATGTCTTTTACTTGTGTGCTATGTTTGTGGTGTGTAGGGGAGTTATGTGGATTGGATTAGTTGTGGAACTGTGGCGTGGAATTGTGTAGAGCAATTATGTGGCATGGTGGGCTGTGGAATTGTGTGGATAATAATTATGTGGTATTGAGTGTACTGGAATTATGTGGAGTGGCCTGTGTTATGGTGTCTAATTATGTGCAATGGTATTTTTTTGTGGAGTGGTATGATGTGGACATTATATGGTGTGCTGTTGAATTTTGTGACATGATGTGGAAGTATGTGATGTGGGTTGGATATATCTGGGGTTGTTTAATTATGTTAAGTTGTATTATGTGGCTTAGTGTTGAATTATGTGGTGTGGATTGGAAATCTGTTCAGTTGAATTGTGTGGCGTGGAACTCTGTGGATTGCTTTGCCTTATAGGTGATACAATAAACAAATAGATAAGAGCTAAACTCCAAATCTGTGTGTTTGGGTGTTAAAAAAAAAGAAAGAGTTGGAGCAATTGGTGTTCTAAATGTCTCTTATCTATGTGTTATGGAGCGAATTGGATGTATGTAGTGTGTATTGAAATTATGTGGGTTGGGTTGGAATTGTTAGCTGTGGAATTGAGTGGCATGGGACTGTGTGGAGTGGATCTGTGTGGAGTGGATCTGTGAAGTGGAATTATGTGGCATGGTGTGCAATGGGATTATGTGGATAGTAATTATGTGTTTGAGTATTGGAATTATGTGAAGTGGGATTGTGTGTCATAGAGTATAATTATATGGAATGGTAATTTGTGTTGTGGAGTTTAATTTTGTGGTATGATTAATTATATGTTGTGATTTGGACATATGTGGTGTACAGTGGAATTGTGTTGTGGAATTATGTGGTTTGGTGTGGAACTATCTGGTGTGGAGTTGAATAGTGTGGCATTGAGTGGAATTATGTGGCATGGTGTGGAGTGTATTTATGTGGATTGTTATGTGGCATAGAGTGGATTTATGTGGGGTGTATTTATGTGGTATTGAGTAGTTTGTAATTATGTGGGGTTGAATTATGTGGTGTTTAGTTTTATTATGTGGAGTGTACGTGTAGCGTGAGCATTGAGCCTCTGTGACTGCATGGGTGAGCTTTGTACCTGTGTTGGTGCAGGGGGAGCATTGTGCCTGTGTGTATGCCTGGTGGGTGTTTTGCCTGGGCGAGTGTAGTGTGAGTGCAGGATGTGGTTGAGTGCAAACTGGTTGTCAGAGTAGAAGCTTTGCTGTGTCCAGTGCTCCTCGTCCCGCCTTTGGGGGTGTGTTCAAATTTTTGGCGACTACCCATGTTACAAGTGCCATTACGCTTGAATTCATTTATCGTTTGTTCAGGCACTATCTCATTTGTATGGAATGGTCCCCCCACATTTTTGCTCATCCACGGCCGCTCTTGTTTCCTTTTAAGCATATCTACGAAATGCTCCTATCGGCGATCGCTACTTGTTGCCATTGCTCACGCCCCCTGCCATTGTCAGATTTCAGCTACTCCCTCATGTTAGTGCAAATAAACTTTCAAGCAGGGTTTTGTTTGCATTTTAAGATGGGCACGTCTGCATTTCTGTAGACACAGGAGAGTGGATGCGAGACTCAGACCCATTTCTAAAGTGAGCAGCTCTTCGTGTTATGCCAAATCCTCTAAGTAAAAGAATCAGCATATTTTGCTCTCATCTCTGCTAGCGCTACTGTTGTCAGGTTGCCTTTGCTCCTTTCCCCTTTCGTTCTCATGCACCTTCATTGAAGTAAATAGGTTAAATTATTTTCAAAAAAATGCTAATTTGCCCATTTTTTTCTGGAATGAATCCTTTTTTCAACATTAAATATAATTTCACACTACTTCAAAATGGCCACAGCATTTATGTCGAAACCAGGGCTAGTGCTTTGTCCTTCCTCTATTTCCTTGGTGACGTCTATTCAGCTCTGGAAACCTCGAGTTTTCCATTGTTCTTTAAGCTTTCTGAGAGCTGGTGGGTGATTGGCTGAGGTGGCAGGAGCTCCCTCTGGTCAGTGGTTGATTAGATGCAGTGGTGCTTTGTGCCATACCTATGTTTTCTTGGCTGCTTGTAGATTCTGGAAATCGGTAACTCTCCGATTTTAACTGCGATTTAGTGGCTGTAATGTTCTGGACAATCTCTCAATGTGAATGTTTGTATCATGGTTTCTGCTTGAACTTCGCTAAGTCACAAAAGGATTACTTATTTCATGCTCCAAAAATTATTTTGAAGTCCTCAAAATGAAAAATATCCTACTTAGCATTAAGGAAAGTTTCAATTCTATGAAGGACGTGGAGATGAACACTATGCAACTCTTTCTTCACTTTTTAACAGCAAGTTCAAAGACAAAGTAAAAAACATGTCACTTAACTACAACTCCCATAAACACCGTGGAAATCAAAAATAATTGGCATTAGCATGAGCTGAAGCCATCTTGTTTGTGGCATCGATTTTGTTAGCTATGTAATTCTCCCATCCTCTGCTGCTCGTCTTTTTCCCTGCCTGTGCTGTCTATTTTAGTTGACTTCTTGACTCAGCTGAAAGCAATATGTATGCTAAAGAGTTTGTAGCTGCCAGAAGACCTGGTCTCAGAATCAACTGTCAGTCTCCTAGTGCTGCCATAAGCACTCCTGTTCCCCCTCCCACTTTGCTGACTAAGTGATCTCCATCTGCCCATGTTTGTCAGTACTTATTCCTGTGTAGGCCTGTACCTTCTATTTGTAACTACATGCTTGCCAGTGCAGAAAACTCAGTATATAAGCACCATGGTCTGTGTATTTAAGCCACTACCTCCTGGAACACTTGAGGGTGTTGTATGGACATGGTCTCACTCAGTGAAAAAACTTGTAATTTTGAATTCCAACTTCAGTGTCAATCTCTATTTTGTTAGTCTAAGGACCCGTGGACAGAGAAGGGTGAACCCTGCACCGGTGTGCCCATTAAAAAGCACATTTCCACAACACCAGGAGTAAACATGGTCCCCAACAGTCCAATCATGATACATTCTGATAGTCCATATAATATTGCCGGTGATGTAGTCTTTCCTCCTCTTCGCTGGAGGAGGTTAAGCCCATTGGACCTTATTCTGTTTTGGCATCTGAACCGAAGAATACATGTAAAAAGTGTTAAGAACTCTTCTATAAACCTATATTATCATAGTATCCCATATACAAGGCAACGAAAGTCGTATCAAGAGAAAATCATTACACAAGAACAGAAAATCAACAGTAAGCACGTAACATTGAAGTCGCATGTTCAACTATTAACTTACAATGTGGAAATGGGCAGCTTTATCAATCATGGCAATACATCATATAAAAGCAAAACAATAAATCCACAATATAAAGGAAAATTCCTTACTTTCCTGGCAATCACAGGATCTCGCGCTCTTTTCTGTAGATCCTCGAGTGTCGCTGTGCAAGCCGTACCGGGGGCAGGCATAGATAAGAGATGCCAGGGAGGGATAATCCTCCCTCGCGTCCTTAATAGAATTGAAACTTACCTTTATGCTAACTAAGACATATTTCATTCCATGTCAGGACCAGAGGCTAGGATTATGCACTTTTAAAGCTTACTTACCACCAGAGCGGCTGCATCATGGATTGGTTTAAAATAAAACTTCTTGAGAGTGGAGTCAGGTGACCAATCCGCCACATTCATAATATCCTCCAATCTGCCCCTCACCTGGATAGCCTCGGAAGCCATAGCCCCTCGAGCAGAGTGTGCCCCAAACTCAGTAGTATCAATGCCTGCCTCTGACATAATCCATCTCACCCCCCCTGGCAATGGTCGGGGATGACACCGCTTTGAAGTTTTTTTTTTAATTGCAATCAGCAATTGCCGTTCTCCTGGAGGCCGTACCTTCAATGTCATGTCTATGTAGGTCTCTAGGAATCTAACTACATACAACTTGGGAGATTGGGGAAAAGCTGGGTAGGATACCGATCTGGTACTTGTCTTAGTTCTTCTGGAAATGGTGTAAGTAGCACCCTCCGGGGCAAAAATTCTAGCAGATAGGTCTACGGCCCTCACATCTGAGGACCTCTTGCATGAAATGAGGCAGAGCAACATTGCCAATTTTGCTGAACCCTCCTTCCTGGACAGGAATTGGTTGTCCTGCCAAGACAACAGCAGTCAAAGGACCAGGTTGACATCCCACAGGCCCGCGTAGCGAGGCTCAGGCAGACGGGAGATCTGATGCCCTTGAGGAGCTTACTCACCAAGGGGTGTTCCCCGGGGAATGACCTGCTGAAGCAGCCGGTCTGAAAGAGTTGATGGTACAATAGGCCAATCCTTCCTGAAAAAGTTCTGCCAAGAAGGTCACTATATCAGTAACGTTGGTGTCCATGTGTCTCTCCATACACCAACGTACCCATCTCCTCCAAGCTGATCTATACCTCTTGATAGTCCCTTGGGCCCAAGCCTGCTGGATGAGGAACTCTGCTCTCTGTGAAAGTCTGACATCCTGCCAGTGTTGCCTGAAATCCTCCAAGCCATGGGATGGAGATGGCCCTGGAGAACCAAAGGGTTAGGCTGAAACAGAGGATCCACCAGAATATCTTCGTATGACGGAAAACGTACTGGGGCGGGCCAAGCCAGCTCAAGGAGAGAGGGAAACCATGCCGGTGATCGCCATATTGGGGTGATAAGGGTCAACAAGGCCCACTGTTTTCGGGTTTGCACTGCCACTGTCTGGATGAAGAGGAAAGGCGGGTAGGTGTAGACCAGGTCCGTTGACCAGAACTGTAGAAAGGCATCTACTGCTTCCGACCCGGTCTGGTGTCCAGCTGAAGTATCTGGGTAGCTGGGGGTTCCATCTGGAGGAAAACAGGTCCACCTGGCATGGACCCCAAAGAGTCGTCAGTGCCTGGAACATTCCTGGGTCGAATCTCCAGTTGATGGCATCTCTGAAGTGCCTGGAATTCCGGGTCCAGTACGGAGTTTAGTGTCTCGGAGAGATATTCCGCCGTCACTGAGATCTGACGTTGGAGGCAGAAGTGCCAGAAGTCCTTGGCCAGTTCGGCTAGGGCTCTGGATCGAGTGCCACCCAGACGGTTAATGTACTGTACTGCCGTTGTGTTGTCCATTCGGAGGAGTAAACTACATGAAACTCTGTCCCTTATGAATAACCTAATAGCAAAAGAGCCCGCCAGTAGCCCTAGGCAGTTGATGTAGTGGGCAAGCTCCTGCTCTATCATACTGGGTTTCGAAGGATGGAGGCACCATGAGTCTGGCTGTTTAAAATCAATAATTGCAGCACTGTGCATTACAAGCAAAGATGGATACAGATATAGGATCTTAAACAATACATTATCCTAAGCTCATAAATAGCCAAAATTGGATATCTTTATCAAGTTCCCATTTGGACATTCAGCCAGATTCACGTCCTCAAGATTCAGGACAGTACAATCTTTAATACTTTGGAGTAAACTCATTTGTGCCACAGTTTGACTGACCTTTAATACGACGGCTATTTACCGACCCAGAGATAGACTTAGTTTGCCTACCGAAAATTTTACATTACATATACTCAGAACCCCCACTTCTTCTTTTTTGGAAATTGTACCTTTTCGGCCCTGATGAATGTGATAACATCTTGCTTTCACCGAAACGTACGTGGGCCAGCTACACACATCTGAGAATTCCATCTAAAGATCCATACCAAGGAAAGGACCTTCTCAAAATCAAAAGATGATGGACTGACGTTATTTTGAAAGTATAAGACATACGGATCATTGTCTCAGATGTGTTCCTTTGTAAATATATTTTGCACAGTATGAGAGCTTGCGTGTTTGAGAGGAATGAATGGTGAGATAGGTTGAATGAGGGAATGGTTTTTGATTTCACTTCTGTTTTTTTCTGTGGGGGTCATTTACCAATGAATAGAAAAATAATGGAAAGTGTTTTCTCTTTCTGATCTTTGAACAATATTGTAAATAATCTCATGCTATGGTTTATCTGAAAAAATATTTTTATATCCCAAAAAAAATAAAGAAAGAAAGAATGTTTTTTGATAAATAAAATACAATCTAAATGAAAGTCAACTTTGGTTCTTTTTCCCATGTATCTGTGCTGTGTACTAAAATACTATAAGTAGAGCTATGACCAATAACCAAATCAGACAGGTCTAACAAGAGGTTGTTTCAGCAAGCTCCGCTCCGTCCATCTGCCTCCCATGGAGGTAGATCCGCATCTGGCGACTCAACCTAGGCGACTGACTTCCGATTCTATGACCAGATCCGGTTGCGAGCCAAAGAGCGCCCGTGTGTTCCAGGCCTCCACGTGGTTGATCCACCACTGGTGCTCAGTCCTGGCTTCTTGTGTTAGCGAGACTAGCTTGGAGTAAGTGAGTCCTCTCTGGAGATTACCTGACTTCAGTCTCAGTACAGCTCAGAAGTGCAGCGGCCCTGGAAAGATGGCTTGAATCGAGGACGATAACAAGCCAACAATCCTGGCTAACTGCCCAAAGAGATCCTGTCCCGTCTGAGAACCTTCCTCAGTTCCTTCTTGATCTTGACAATCTTCTGTACTGGAAGGTTCAGGGTCGCTGCCCTGGAGTTGATCCGGAAGCCCAAGAATAGCACACACTACTGCGGGACCAGGTCCGACTTCTGTTGGTTGATGGTGACCCCTAAACTCTGGAGTAGGGTTATGGTGGTATAATATAATAGCAGTCAGTCGTACACAGGACTGATTCATCAACAGAGGTCATCCAAGTAAATAATCAGCCTGATGCCATGGTCCATAGGTGCTCCACCACTGGCTTGAGGAATTTGGTAAAGCACCATGGTGCTGAAGATGGGCCGAACGGGAGGGTCTGGAGTTTGAAAATCTGTTCCCTCCACTGAAATTAGAGGAACCTGTAATGAGGGGCAAAAATGGGGGCAGGCAGGTAGGCGTCCTTGAGGTCGAAGCATGACAATCAGTCGTCCTGCATTTAAAGGTCCCTGAGGAGGTGAATCCCTTCCATCTTGAAGTGGCGTAACACCAGCCACTCATTGAAGTACCTGAGATTGGTGACGGGGTGGAAGCACTTGTCCTTCTTTTCCACTAAAAACAAGTTGCTTAGGAACCCTCTGGGGTGCAGTTCAGATTGGCATATTGCCCCTTTGGACAGAAGATCCCAGACCTCCACATCTATAAGAGCTACAACCTGAGAGGAAAAGATCAGTGGACAGGGCTTGACTGTCTGCACTGGAGTTCCGTAGAACTCTATGTGGTATCCCCTTACTGTCTCCAGAACCAATGGGGCTGAGGAGATCTCTACCCATTTGTGAAAAACATAAGCTTATTCTCCCTCCCAAACGAAGAGGTGTTAACAGTTCGGTGCTAACCACTGTATCCATTGGAGTTGTTGTGTGCCCCTCCACGGCCACGGTTGTTTCTGCCTTTCCTGCCACCGGAGGGGTAGAAGGTTCCTTGCCGGCCGTCCTGCCAGCCATTGTTTCTTCTTGCCTGGGCTCTATGAGGGCCTTGGTAGGATTGACGGCCGTAGGAGCGACCCTTGCCTCTTCCAGCCCCACCAGAAGCCTTCCCCAAGAGCTGAAAATGTCAACACAAACTTCCCAAGCGGCTTGACAAAGGGGTCACCAAAGAGAGACCCCTGGGCTACATGACCTGCCTCTGAAGACGAGAGTTCCCTCAACTTAGGGTCAATTTTGATAAGGAGGGAGTGGCGACGTTTTGCTGAGAGGGTTCAGTTGGTGTTGCCCAGAAGACATACCACCCTCTGCACCCACCCGCCATGTCTTCTGTGGGTAGAGTCTGACCAGACTCATTTAGTTCGGCGAGCTCGATCATTTTTGTTAGTGGCCCCACTACGTCCAAGAGATTGCCTGGCAGGCTCTCCAGGATCCATCAATCTCCTTTTTCGGTTCCTCATACATTTACCAAAAAGGTGCACAGCTTGGGGTCTATCTCGGGGGTAGCCGTGACCTTGAGATTGGCGAGGGCATTCTGATCTGAGGCCGGCTGTCACCTCCTTACTCAGTGGTTGCCTAATTTTGTTGCCCACATACTCAGCCACTCTCCTGTCGGGAACCCACTCCGTCGAGTGTGGTCTGAAATACCCTCTGGGTCAAACATGTCGGCAGGGGCCCCGTCTCCCTCACTAGGGTCAGAGTTGGTAAACTGAGGGCGCCAAAATCAGCCTGAGTCAAGAATCTCATCAGAGGAACCATCTTCCTCGTCAAGATCACCCTCCCTCATGTCGGGGAACCCCTCTTAAGGCGACATCGTTGCTGTTAACCTCAGGTATTCCTTCCTCCTGGTAGGGTGCCTCTTTAAGTGTTCGGGCAGTCTTGTGGAAGACTTCAGTCAGCCGGCTAAAGCCTTCAAGGTGCCCCGCTTATTAGCCTTTCGCAAGTGAACCGGGTTCACTCTGCTAGGCGCAGCACCCCTGTCTCCCAGGTTCTCTGTGACCTTGACGACCTGGGCAGACAGTTCATCCACGCTTTCCTGCAGGGGAAAGCCTGGGAAATAGCCCTAGAAAGAAGCTTACCCACCCCTGCAGGAATGCGCTGTTGGGGGGGGCGTTTCTCCTCAGAGGAAAAAGAGGGTGCGTAGTCGTGGTCCCGGTGAGACTGCATGGAGGGAATGAGCACAAACAGTAAATATATACGCCCTTAATGTTAATTGGGGCAGCCCATCACCAGTGCTCAAACGTTCCTGTTGGGACCGACAAAAATATAATTGCCTAAATGGAGCCCTTCGAGGAATGCTAGAAAATATTCTAATAATGGGCAAAGCCCTTATGTTTCACCGCGGTGCGGTGTCAGGCAAGGGTTGGTGGGGAAAGAGGCACAAGCGGGAGGCCGCTCTGTTTCCCAGCCACGTCGCTAGCAACGGAGTGTAGTCAAGCAGCTCTGAAGAGCGAAGGAGAGCGTTAGAGGCGTGAAAGTGCACCACCTAGTGCACCCGCGCAGTATCCTGAAACTGGCGTGCTCGGTCCAGTGAGCCTTCCGCGCTGACAAGTAGCGGTTAACCACTATGCGAGGAGCGCTCGTAGAGCATGTATTTTTATTACCAATAATACCACAGCCATAGTCAACAAAAACAAATCATAAGCCCACCAGGTAAGCCCTAAACCTAGCCCCCTTAGTCAGGAAGAAGGAATGAAGGGACTTAACTGACGAGGCAGCAGTGAAGAAAGAGGAAGGACTACATCACTCTCAATATTATACGGACTATTGGAATCTATTATGATTGGACTGTTGGTGACCATGGTTACTCCTAGTGTTCATGGGAGTTGTAGTTCAGTGGCATGTTTTTTTCTTCATCTTTGAACTTGCTATCTGAAAGAGACACGTTAGTATTAGATTCCTTACCTTAGAATATCCCCAGGCGTCAGACTGGATCCGGAAATTTTTGCGTAGCAGTACCCTTGCGCGTCGGTAGGCGTCGTCTGCGGCTCCGTGTCCGTCGTCGGCGTCGTGGGCGCCGTGATGACGTCGTCGGAGTACTTAGACGCCGCCTCCGCGTGCTGACGTCAGTTCTTAGACACAGCTTTTCCGCGCCAGAAACGCAGAGCCATGTTAAAATCCAACACTGGTGCCATTGAAACTAGGGCCCTGAAGGGGACAACCCTAACCCTAGATATTGGTCCGCAGAACGGGGAGGATGGGTGGGTCGGTAAGGAATCTAATACTAACTAATGTCTCTTACAGATATATCGTTACACAAGTAACTTGTGCATCTGAAAGAGACACGTTAGTATTAGATTCCTTACCTTAGAATAGATACCCCAGCAATACCAACCCCGGTGGTGGGTCTGCGAACCAATAATCACACCAGAAAGTCCTGGAGGACGGAACGGCCAAAGAAGCCATCCCTCCGGACTTGGCTGTCCAGGCAGTAGTGTCTTGCAAACGTGTGCAGCGATGCCCACGTAGCTGCCTGACAGATGTCATGTAAGGGCACACCCCTGCCCAGGGCAGTGGTAGCCGCCGTTGCTCTGGTAGAATGAGCCCGCAATCCAGCCGGGGGCTCCTTCCTAGCCAGGGAGTAGCATGCCTTGATACACAAGATGATCCACCGGGAGATGGTCCTCTTATGTACCGCTTTCCCCTTCTTAGCGCCCACGTAACCAACAAAGAGTTGGTCATCCACCCGGAACTGGCGTGTGCGATCCAAATAAAATGAGAGCGCACGTTTTGGGTCCAGACGGTGGAGCTGCTCTTCCTCTTTAGAGGGATGCGGTGGCGGAAAGAAGGTTGGCAAGGTGATAGACTGCCCGATGTGGAAGGCCATGACAACCTTGGGCAGGAAAGAAGGTTTGGTACGTAGCACCACTTTGTCCGGATGGACAGAAAGGAAAGGTGGAGTACAAGAAAGAGCCTGGAGCTCACTCACCCTCCTGGCAGAGGTGATAGCCACCAGGAAAGCAGTCTTCAAAGTCAGAAGGCGAAGAGGACAGTTGTGAAGTGGCTCAAAGGGAGCGCACATCAGAAACGTGAGAACCAGGTTCAAGTCCCAGGCATCACAAACGGAACAGGAGGAAACGTGTGTGTGATGCCTTTAAGAAATCTGTTCACAATAGGGGACAAAGAAGGCTGATCAGGTAGCCTGAGAAAGGCTGAAAGTGCAGAAAGGTAGCCCTGATAGTGCCCAGAGCAGAGCCCTGCTGGGCAAGAGAAAGAAGGAAGAGAAGAACCTCAGAAAGAGGGGCATTGAGGGGATCCACAGCCTTTGCTGTGCACCATGCCACAAATCTGTTCCACCTGCAGGTGTATACCGACTTTGTGGAGGGACGCCTGGCTGCCAGAATGATGTTACAAACTTCAGGAGGCAAGTCAAATGGCCTCAACTGTCGCCGCTCAATCTCCAAGCATGGAGGTGGAGACTGGACAGGTTCGGGTGGAGGACTGTCCCCTGCTGCTGCGACAGAAGGTCCTCCTGAAGAGGCAGACGAACCGGGGGATCGACTGACAAGACTGAGTAGCTCTGGATACCAGTACCTTCTCGCCCAGTCCGGAGCCACAAGGATGACTTGGGCCCGGTCGCGCTTGATCTTCTTCAGCACTCTGGGCAGAAGTGGTATAGGCGGAAAGGCGTACAATAGACCGCAACTCCACTCGCGACGAAAAGCGTCTCCGAGCGAGTGCCGCCTTGGAAATTCCAACGCGCAGAACTGATGACATTGCGCATTCTCTTCGGTGGCGAATAGATCTAACCAAGGCTCTCCCCATCGCTGAAAGAGGCCTTGCGCCACGTCCGAGTTCAGACGCCATTCGTGATCCATCATGCACCGACGACTGAGCTCGTCCGCCCTGGCGTTCAGAGAACCTGCCAGGTGTTGAGCCACCAGGGTCACGCCCTGGCGTTCCAGCCATTGCCAAAGGCGAAGAGCCTCCTGACAAAGGATCCACGACCCCACCCCGCCTTGTTTGTTGCAGTACCACATGGCGGTGGTGTTGTCCGTGAATACCTGCACTACACTCCCCCGGACAGAGGGGAGGAATGCCTTCAGTGCCAGACAAATCGCCCGGAGCTCCAACAGGTTGATGTGGAGTCGGGTCTCCGCCGGAGACCAGAGGCCTCTGATCTCCGCCTCTCCCATGTGGCCTCCCCAGCCCTGGAGGGACGTGTCCGTCACAACTACGTGCTCCGGTTGGGGAAGGGAGAGGGATCTGCCGCTGACCCAATCGCGGTCCGTAAGCCACCACAGCAGCTGTCTCGCAGTGCCTTCCGAGATCAGGACGTGGTCGGATAGGTTGCCCTGATGCTGGGCCCACTGAAACTTCAGGTCCCACTGCAGAGCCCACATCCGCCACCTGGCGTGATGCACCAGTAGGATGCAGGAGGCCATCGGCCCCAGAAGCCGCAGCGTCAACCTGACCGAAACCCGGGATAACGGCTGAAAGATGGGAATCAGAGCCTGAATATCCCGGACCCGCTGTTCGGGTGGATAAACCCAAAACCGCGCCGAGTCCAGAACCGCTCCGATGAAGAGGAGCTTCTGAGAGGGGCACAGGTGTGACTTCGGAACATTGATGGAGAACCCCAGCTGGTGCAGGAGGTCCGCCGTCGTCTGGAGGTGGCTGACGACTGTCTGGGGCGAGCCCGCCTTCAACAGCCAGTCGTCGAGGTAGGGGAAGACTGAAACCCCTAACCTGCGCAGATGAGCTGCGACCACCGCCATCACCTTTGTGAACACCCGTGGGGCGCTGGTAAGGCCGAAGGGGAGCACGGTAAATTGAAAGTGCTCGTGGCCCACCATGAACCGCAGGTAGCGCCGGTGGGCAGGCAGGACGGGGATATGAAAGTAAGCGTCCTGCAAGTCCAACGCTACCATCCAGTCTCCTGGGTCCAGGGCAGCCAGAACCTGAGCCAGAGTCAGCATTTTGAACTTCTCCTTCCGGAGGAAGCCGTTGACGTTCCGTAGGTCCAAGATAGGGCGCAGGCCCCCTTTGCTCTTCTTGGGTACCAGAAAGTAGTGGGAGTAGCAACCACACCCTACTTCTGGCCCAGGAACGCGCTCGATGGCCCCCTTGGCCAAGAGGGCCGTAACTTCCTCCTGCAGAAGTCACAAGTGATCCCCCGATACACGGTGGGTCTGCGGTGGCATGGCTGGAGGAGTCGCCTTGAAGGGGAGGGAGTAGCCCCTTCGGACGATTTGCAGCACCCACCTGTGACAGTGCGCCAGTGGAAGTGGTGATGGCGAACCCTGCCCCCCACTGGCGTCACATGGGCCTGAAAGCACGGACTAGGAGGGTTTTGAGGCGGATGCTGCGGGGGAAGGTGTGTTCACATATGTATGATAACATCTGTCACTGGTGTCTGTTGACTGTGAAAGCCAAACGTCATTCTAGGGTGTGAGATAAGCCACCCAGGATAAGAACAGTTTTTGGAAGACAGAAATCGCCCAGGTCTCATGCAGCAGCTGGCACTGGGCAATACGGAACTCTCTGTCCTGGTGTAAAGCACAATTATTTAGAATCAGTTCCATTTTGCAACAGGCATTAATTTTTCACCAAAGCTAATTAGTGAAAAGTAGTATAGCCTTCACCTTAATGGGTTCCAGAGGCAAGTACGAGAAGCTTTCACTTAACATGCTCCACACAGGCAAGATGCAGACACATAAAGAAATACCCCACTTCCCTTCTTTAAAGTCTAGCATTTAGCAGAATTTTTGTGGAATTCCCACACCCATACATTCTTCCAATATCCCTTTGTGATGAGAAAAAAAGTGTGGTGTCTACTGGTCAATGCAGTATCCCTATCAAACAGAGGGTTAAGGTGACCTTTAAGGCTGTGTCTGACAGTGACCATTAAACGCAACGTGACCCACCACTTGTCTGAATGATGCTGTGGTTAGTATGCATTTCAAATTAATCAAGCACAAACAAGCCCTTTCAGATCACAATACAATATTTTACGTTGAAATACTGGTCTGATACAGATGCCCCACATCTACATTTATTAAATATGTATTTCCTACTCCTTGAATTATACATGTCACCATAGATTGTGCTCTAATCAGCCCCCAAATGGCCAGTAACATTCAAAATACAGACTTCGAACTGGTTACCTGTCACCCTCCAGACAAAAGTCAACATGACAGGTGCACGTAAACCAAGCTTAAGGTTAAAGTTTATCTGACACAAACTTGGATAATCCATAAGATAACAACAAATTATAAAGTATTGTAAGAACCTATTACAGCAAAAAGAATGGACACGCATAAAAGGTAAAGGAAGGTGGCATATGTTAGGCATGCAAAGTATGCGTAAGAATTTTGATGTCCTTCTCTAGAAAAAGTATTTTTGGGACTAAAATTGAAAAATGGCATCCAAGTCAATACTTCCAAAAAACTCAGACACTCTGCTCCTGCTGGCTGTACTCGTGCTGTGTGTGGATACCCCCCTCTTCACAGCACTGCAATGGAAGCTCGAAAAGGGATGGTTGGATGAAGCCTTTTTCAGGATGAAAGGAGGTAGGAGGAAGTCACTGCGAGCCGAATACAAATTAGTGCCCAAACCTACATAGATGGCCAGAAGGGAATTCATCTATGTAAGAGGGTCAATATCCAGGGTTGAACAAAACAGACAAAAGGCGAGACAAATGTGAACTATTCACCAAAGGAATGGAAGGAATTTAGAAAGGCAGACATAGGAACCAATAAAAACCAGTGGGCGTGATGGAAGCCCACAGAGCAGATATTCACATGTCGAGAGACAGTGCATGCGCTGCCTAAGTTTGGCTTAAAAGGGGGACACTCATTACACTTCTGGACCTGTGGTTGCTACAGTAGAAGGATGGACTGCTGCTTGAGACCTGCCCTGCATACTGAGAGTTTGAACTGGAATGCACCCTTCGTCCTAGGATGAAGTGAATCCAAGGGTCAGCTGACTGACCACCTGTTCTGAGCTACAGGAACACAGCAAGCTCCAGAGGCCTCTCTACGCTGCCCAGCTGATCTGCATCTGGACCTGCAAAGCGATCTGCCTGAGCCCTGCAGGCCTCTGCTGGAGCAAGTCCCTGATCCCCAAGTGGTGCCTTATATGGCATCAATTGAGCTCAACCACAAATAAGAGAAGAAATCCTGAAGTTTTGAGCTCTTTGGGACCGCCCCTCTTCAGGCCAAGAACTTATAGCCTTAGCCAACTGCCAACACGATGCTCCGGTCAACCGACTCTTCGTGCTACAGTGACTGCCAGCGAAGAACATCAACTCGAGGCCTGCACTTCGCTCTACAGCATCGACAGCATGCAGGGACCGCCAACACGAAGTTCGAGCATTAGACTGTTAGCGGCGGCCAATAGGATCTTCATGCTACAGTGACAACTGTTTGCGACGTCCAGCCACCTCCTCGCTCTTCAGTGACAACCCTGTGCAGCACTCTTCCTGCCTTGTCCACCGTGAAATGGACTGTTTGCGCTGGACTAGGTAACCTTTTCAGCAGGACTAAACTAGTCCCTGTGCCCGTTCCATCAGTCAGCCTGAATTTGTACCTTCCCCCAGTCGCATGACTAGATAACTGTGAATGGTGTTTTGTGCTTTTAGGCACTATACTTACTTTAAACCTTTAAAATTATGTCTCCAGTTCTACTGATCGGTGGTGGCTGGCAGGGAACGGGGTGGGGAGCTGGGGGGTTTAAAAAACAAACAAAAAAAATCCCCTACCTTCAAAACGGCCGCCGTCGTGTTGCCATTCTTCTTAAGTCTGAACCAGGAAGCACCCAGGCTCCCCATAGGGATGCAATGCAGCGTTGTGATTAGCTCCCCATAGGCAATCACAGCACTGCAAAGCCCCGTTTGGGATTGGTCTGAGCGCCGTGTTTCCGCACTATGACAGGAACAGGGAGCATGTGCATGGTCCTCACCAGGCTGGTCATTGGGGAAGATGCAAAGTGCACACACTTGGAGTGTGCAGACCATTCCCCCCCCTGTGACTCCAGGCCTACCCCGCCCTAACCCGCCCCATAGCAAAGAAAAATAAAATGATAGAAACAAGGTTATTATAATTTTAAAAAAAATCTGCTCTGCAAGCATTTGGGCGACTCTCCTCCTACTCAGCGGAGGAGCTGTCCCTGCTACTGATTAGATTTTCGTCATTGTTGGTGTCAAATATATTATCACATTTTACTCTATTTTTAAAATTGGTATGGTTAACTTGTGTGGTATTTTCAGTTTATTGTTGTTTGTGTGCTGCATAAATACACATTGCCTCTGAGTTAAGCCTGACTGCTTTTGTGCCAAAGTACCAGAAATTTAAACACAGGTTAAAGTGACTTTTGGGGTTCATCCTGACATGGATTGTGGATGTTGCTTGTAAAGGGCTCATGCCACATTCAACCCAATTTCTCGCATCTCTGAATCAGTATTTAGTATTTACCTGCTTTGAGGATCACAGGGACTCTTGCTTCAGACATTGTATTGTTTATTGGTCTCTGGTTGTTTGGAAAATAGGCATTCCAAAACATCTGTTACTCGGTGCATAAAGTTTTGCAAAAATCAAATAATGTGTGGCAAAACTGCTCAGGTCTGGTCCTCCAGACCTTTTATTGCTCTATTTTTTTCTTCTTTACTGTTGGATTTATCAAGCGATTCTGTCTGGAGCCTGGCCATCTCTCCAGATTTGCTTGTTTAATATATTTAGTGATAAGCTTGGGGTATGCAAGAACAAGATGTGTGGATGTGTGTGTGTATGGATGTAGGCATTTATTTGTAAATATGTGTGGGTGTGGGTGTGTGTGTATGTATATATATATATATATATATATATATATATATATATATATATATATATATATATATATGTATGTATATATGTATATATATATATATATATATCAGGTTCACATCCTCCGCAAAGTCGCCGGGACACCAGGACAGCGGTGCAACTCAGGGGCAGAGGTCACCCTGTAACAAATTACTGTTCACAACGCGCAGCGACGCTGCGCAAATGCACTCTACTCCGATAGGTAGAAAATCACTCCATTCGTTCTTGGCGCTTTCCAAACTGGTTTATTATTTCAATTGCTGCATCGTGAATACGGGCAAAGGAAAAAACCCCAAAGCGTTTCGGCGAAACACTCGCCTTGGTCCCGTGACCCGTGAGTGTTTCGCCGAAACGCGTTGTTTTTTTTTCCTTTGCCCGTATTCACGATGCAGCAATTGAAATAATAAACCAGTTTGGAAAGCGCCAAGAACGAATGGAGTGATTTTCTACCTATCGGAGTAGAGTGCATTTGCGCAGCGTCGCTGCGCGTTGTGAACAGTAATATATATATATGTATATATATATATATACATATATATATATATATATTCACTGAAAAAACCATAGGTTATACACCATATATAGTTAGGAATTAGCATTTAAAAAACCTTATTTTACTCACACAAAACCATTGAAATTCCATATATAGTTAGTTGTACTAACTATATATCGCGCACCCGCAATCCACTGCTGATCATGTCACATATTACATCATTCATGACATGGTCAGTGACATCACTGATGACATCACTGATGACATCTCAAATGACATCACTGATGACATCACTGATGACATCTCAAATGACATCACTGATGACAACATCCAGTGACTGTATTTTTCTGTAAAGTTAAAATATGTCTTACATATTTAAGAATGAGTGGATGTATAAGTGTCTGGATGAAGGATTTAGTAGGTGCATGACTGACTGTATGAATGAGTGATTAAATGTGTCTCACTGAGTGCATGGGTTAGTGACTAAACTGTCTTAATTTGTGCATCATTATGTCTGTTGTTCTGAAAACTGCTGCATGTGTTGTTCAGTAGCTATATGAGTAACTATATGGGTTATTGATTGGTTGCCCAAGTATTTGTATGGGAGACTGAGTGTGTGTGTGGGTGGCTGGGAGGTGTATGACTCTGTGCATAGATGTGTGAGCAGTTGATTCACTAGATGTATGGGTTCAAAAGTGCATGTGGAAACAGCTGTATGGGCGGTTGACTGTGTGCATCAGTGTATTGGTGAGTGAATGGATATCTCAGTGCTACATGTCAAAGTAAGTACATATGTAAAACACAGTACATGTGAGAGTTGACATATATAAATAACTGTGCAAAAGAGCCAGTGAATGTGTGAGTGGCTGTATGGATCATTGTGAACTTGTATCAGGGATTGTATAAGAGAGTAAATATGTGTTAGTATATGTTTGAATAAGTAAGGTGTGTATAACTGTATAGTTGAGGAAATGGAGGTGTGATTGATTCTTTGCATGACTGACTAGGTGTGTGAGTAACTCCATGGATGAGTGACAGTCTGTGAGTGTCTGTTTACACTGAGTGTATCTAAGGTTATATTAGAGTCTGAAGAGCTTCATCGTATTATCACATGAATGATGTCATCAGTGATGTGATCAGTAATGTCAAATGAGATGTCATCAGTGATGTCATCAGTGATGTCATTTGAGATGTCATCAGTGATGTCATCAGTGATGTCACTGACCATGTCATGAATGATGTAATATGTGACATGATCAGCAGTGGATTGCGGGTGCGCGATATATAGTTAGTACAACTAACTATATATGGAATTTCAATGGTTTTGTGTGAGTAAAATAAGGTTTTTTAAATGCTAATTCCTAACTATATATGGTGTATAACCTATGGTTTTTTCAGTGAATTTTCAAGGTTTTGTAAATGCTAATTCCTAACTATATATGGTCTATAACCTATGGTTTTTTCAGTGAATTTCATTGGTTTTTTAAAAGCTAATATCTATAGCTGTAAAATGTATTCTTCTTTAAATCCAAAAATATATTTTATATGTTTATTAATAATTTTTTTTTAAATATTTTTTTTGTTTCGCTCCCGGTCCGCGAACCGGAAAGCTTTCCGTTAGCTTAAATTGATGCCGCGACCCGGTCCGCGAACCGGTAAACGTTCCGTTTGCGCAACTGCCGCTTTAGAAATCAACATCGTGACGCGTCGCGAAAGCGTGACGTATCGCGTTGCCGCGTAATGCGTCTTATGACGTACCGCGTTAGCGCACCCGGAAGTGCCCCGGGGCGCGGACCGAGGCGCGAAACGCAGCTCCCCGGAAGCGATCCGCGGCGCGTCGCGAAAGCGCGACGTATCGCGTTGCCGCGTAATGCGTCTTATGACGTACTGCGTTAGCGCACCCGGAAGTGCCCCGGGGTGCGGACCGAGGCGCGGACCGAGGCGCGAAGCGCAGCGACCCGGAAGCTATCCGGGGCGCGGACCGGAGCGCGTAACGTAAGCATAACAGGTCATGTGACTTGTTAATAACACTTTTCATTGGTTCATTTCACTTTTGGTTTCATAATCATGTAAGGCTAGGTCAGGTGACCTAAAAATAACACTTTTCATTGGTTGAGAACTATTGTTTTTCCCAAATGATGAAAACCCCTCCTTCTTTCCTCACTCTGACTTTCATCATTGTGAGAGGAAGACCTTTATTAATACTTGAGAAATGGCTACAGTAGTTGCTTCAGCTGGTGCACCCCCACCACCACCTCCACCTCCTCATGGGAAGAGAGGACCACCTCCCCAGGTCATGACCAACACAGAGGAGGAAGAAGAAGAAATAGAGGAAGAGGAGAGAGAAGAACCACAGTTCTTGGAAGAGATGCCCCGGGTTTCCCATAGGAAAGCCAGTTTCATCTGGCAGTTTTATTCAATCCCTCCAGGGCAAAAGAAAGTGAATGCGAGGTATGTCACCTGCCTCATCTGCAAAGATAAATTATCAAGAGGGACTGATAAAAAGTATAGTTATGGGAACTATACCATGCATAGGCACATGACCAGGAGGCATCCACTCAATTACAGCCGGGCGGAAATACGGGATATGGAACAAAATCCAACATCAACTCCTGTGGCCAGGTCAAGATCGTCAATATCATTGACACCAGCAGAGGCACGGGAAACTGTGCCAAACATCCAAGAGAATTTTGGCCACATGAAACATACTTGTATGCACTGTGGTGCGTTGATAGCATGTGGCAACATGAGTATCAATTCAATAAACCTAGCTTACAACAATCATAATTGCCCTAACCGCCCCCAGTAATTTTTTTTTTGCTATAAAATCGTTCAAAAAATACAAAAAAAACAAAAAATGTTCAAAAAATAAATAAATATATAAAACAACAAAAATATAAAAAAAAAAAGTTCTTTTCAGAACTACCTCCCCTTTCAAAAAAAATTGCTAGAATGTTTAGCACTCTGGCAAGCTCTATTTCTTTTGGTTCGCTTCCCGGTTAGCTTCCCGGTACGCGGACCGGGAGCTAACCAAAAAAAAACAAAAACAAAAAAAAAGAGTAAGTATAAGGAAAGTAAACAGAGAGTGATGTTAAAAGAAAGACAGCTATAGGGAGTAAAGAAGAGATACTGTTTAATAGATCTATTTACCGAAGAAAAGACGGAAGAGGGTATAATTGTGAAAAACAAAATAGATAAGGAAGTGAAAGAAAAAAAAAGAGAGTAGAACAATAACAAAGAAGAGTTTCTTGGAGAATGTGAGTGAATGTTCAAAATAAGATTAAAACATGGGGAATAACAGAGAGAAAAAATAGAAAACAGAAAACAAAAAATAACAGAAAAAGATTAATTGAAACAGCAAAGAAATGTAAGTAACATAGAGCCATATCATCAACATAGGCAATAAAAGTTTTGCAGCTTTTATCGTCAGAAATGTGTCGCTAAAGCCGCTTTTGCGGCAGAAAACTGCCGCTAAAACCACTTTTGCACCAGTTTTCTGCCAATAAAAACAGCAATAATTGTATTGGCTGTGTTCATAATATGCCCCTTAGTGTGCTTCAACTACACAGAGAAAGCATTATGAACAAGTAGTGATAGAGTGATCAGTCAAAGACACTAAGAGTAATAGAGACGGAGTGAGTGAACAAGAGTGAGGAACTATGAGAAGAGAGGGACTGAGAAAAAGAGCGGAAGGAGTTGAGTAAGTAGGTAATAGAGAAAGGAATGAGGGAAGTAGCAAAGGCAGGAAACTGAGGGTTAAAGAAATGAAGCAGTGGAACTAATAGAAGTTAAATGTGATAGAAATGTAACGAAAAGAGTACAAAACATTTACCTTATAATTGTCGTTAAATTACTCACTTTTTGTTTTTATACTTTCAATCTGTGAAAGAGAGAACAAACATTTGAAAAATATTAAAACATGTATTTAAAAATTACAAAAGACAAGGGAAAAGATTGAAGGACAAACAGTTTTTCAACAACTTTGACACTTACAGAAGCTTCTGCTTCTCCAGGCCCCCTACACAGTCCTAAAGATATACATTTTAAACTAACAGTATCTTGTTGCAGATGAAGTGAGGCCTATCTTAAAACATGGTGCATCTTTTGCATTGCTGTTGTCTCAGAAAAGTGTCGCAAGACACTAAAATTTTAAATGATTGCTTCAGGATGCCAATAAGATGTGTCCTATCCAGAGGTTTGTTTGAGGTGAGGCCTACTCAGGGTTGCAGATGAAATTTAGAGTTGTTGAAGAATACAGAGAAGATAATACATTTGCAGGCCTACCAATGAAGTGAGTCATGTCCACTGCACTCTTGAACAAAGGCCAAACCTCCTCTGTTTCCCTGGACAGACCTAAACTTGATCTGCACAATGTGATTCGTAATGATAGGAAACACAGGTGATGTAATTGAAATACGTGCAATTTCTTTTGCTCATTTCACAATCACATCACTTGTGTTTCCTTTGCTTAGGTATCTCATTGTGCAGATGTAGTCCAGCATATGAAAGAGTACGCAGAAGTTCAGCACTGCATGCAACAACTTTGACACTTACAGAAGCCTCACCTTCTCCATGCCTCCTACACAGTTCTACATATACATCATAAATGCAAACAGTACAGAATTAATTATACATGTTAAATGGTTTATTTTTGCTGTTCTCAGAATGTATCAAAATTCACTAAAAACAGTGACTTGAAGGTATTCATCATATAACAGCGGGGAAAAAAAACACAATCAAAATGATTGTGTTTAAAAAACCCATACAACATAACAAATCAGAATTCAGAACTCCTTAAAGTTAACTTACTTTCCATGACGTCAAAGGATGTCCTATGAACAGCTTACACTCTGTTGTGCTGTTATTACTTTCAGCCCGCCACTTTCTGAAAGAAAACCTCCATCGTTTTTAAAAACATGTTACATGCAATAAATGACTTCTTGCTCTCTACCACAAGTTTCCACAATGCCAAATCTTGTCAGAGCCATTTATAACTCTTGGATTTCTTGTAAGCCAATCCCGTCATTTGGCATTTCTGCAACTTTCAGAATTTAAATGTTGAAGATCATTTTCACAATCCTGGAATAGTAATATCTTCCCCTTCTTGCTCAGTCATGTTCTACATTTCCTATGACACTGATACTGCTTACTATGAAGCAGACTTACACTACCTCTATGACTACTACAATTATTTAATTCTCTACATCACTTTTAATCACAAAGCAATGTAAAACAGTAGACAGCATTGCAGACTTACATTCCCTCTACTCTATGTTTTGATTGGCTGCTTCAATTAGCTTATAAAAAGAAATAGTTTTTCTGAACTCATTCAAAGTGCACTTATTTCTCCATGACGTCCAGTCTTATGGTTAGAAGTTATGTCTCTGAACTACACTTATCCTCAAGGCCAAATCGTGTAGGAGCCATTAGAACTTCTTGAAATTCCACAGAGCACATCCCGAGATTCTTTCCCTAAAATTTTGGTTTTAAAAACACCAGGTAAGAGTTTTTAAGGTCATACGGCAATTTTTTTTTGAAAATTAAAACAGAATCATTGCAGAATGACCAGCCATTTCTAGACTTTAAATAAGCTGTGTAATGTCCTGATGTTATTGAAGGACCGTCATGATATATAATTGCTGCAGTTACAAAAGTCTTTCCTGATATTGACAACTGCGAAGCCACAAAATTTTTAATTAAAGTTGTCAATTTTGTTCCATCAGGCCTACATCGTTGGAACATTAAAATGACATACTGGCCATATGTTCGTATAAATAATGTGGACATCATTTCAGATTTACATTGGCTACACTCCATGTTGTGATCAGCTGCTTTTACTAGCTTATTAAAGGAGACTGATTTACTGTCTGGCAAAGTTAAATATATAAATCTTTCTGAGTCTACACTAGTAGTACTTGATACCATACAGTTCTCGCAGTCATGCTGCCATTGATAAGAAAGCCCAAACAGCTGATCTACATCTACACCTTCAGCATGCAATACATCAAGCATATACATTAAAAACTCCTGACAATCTTGCTGAATATTTTGAGAGAATTGTGTTTGGCCTGAACATCTGTCTAACAGATTTCGAATTTCAGACACACTTTCTATGTTTGTTCTATCAGTGCTACATTTCTCTAACACAGAATTTAACAAACTGCAAAATCTTTGATCAGAATTGACCACAATCTCTTCTTTTACATTTTCTAGAGAAAACAAAACATTAACCACTACATTAGCATAGCAGTTGACACCAGAACTGTTTTCAAATTGAAAACCAACAACATCTTCAACAGAATCCTTTTTGTTTCTGCTTATAATTTCAGGTTCATCGACTTTTCGTCTTTTTGCTACAACCTCCCCAGTATTGGTCACATTTCTTCGTTTCCGGCCTACCACACGTTTCTCAAACAAAGGATATTGAGGCAAATGTGGCGCATACTCTCTTCTTAACCTATTGTATTCCTTAACACAATCTAGATCCGCACAAATGCTTGTGACATCACACTCAATCAAGTACAATCCCGATAAAGTTCTAACTCGTGACAATGCCACATATGCCATACCCTCCTTGAACACAGAACTGCCAATATTCACCAATGCACTGTCTACACTTAAACCTTGCGATTTATGGATTGTCACCGCATATGCCAAGCAAACAGGAAACTGCTTACGGCGAACATATAAGTCTTTTACAAGCAAAAATCTAGCAGAACAACGACCAATTAGCTGTACTTCCTCAATGCCATCAAATTTAATTTTTAAAAATTCAATTCCATCTCTATTTCTGTATTTTACAAAATCAACAACATTACCCATTGATCCATTTACCAGACCTCTTTCAACATGTAAATTCCTTCTTAAAATTATACGGCAGTTCAAGCACACATTCAGAGTCTTTTCAAAACCTGCAGTTTTAGATATACTCTTCTCTAATTAATCCAATTTTGTTTTCAGATTCTCAGACAAAATAATTGTTGATCCCATATGCTCTACTCTGTCAATAGCTTCCAGTTTCACAATCTCTTGCTTTTCTAAATGCAACATTTTGTTGTTGAATTTGGCACATTCTGCAAGAGTTGGCATCAAACATATTCCAGATTTCTTCTCAGTAATTTTCTGAAAAATATTCTCAGGCACAACATCTTGTTCTGGATATAAATTTGACAGTAATCGTGCATGTAAAGCTTCTTTCCCATGCTCGGTCACTTTTCCAATTCTAACATCTTGTAGAATAGTCTTGTAAACTTCATCCTTCGCCTGACGCATATTTTCATGCAGTTCAGCATAATTGAAGTTTAACCATATATTGACGTTGCCAATGCTGCCTAGGCACTTCCTGGTATCTTCATGCGTGAGCATTTTGAACACAGGTTGCCCTTTCACTGGTGTCAGCTGCAGAAGATCTCCGAAAACAATGATGTGTTTGCCACCAAATAACACATCATACTCTGTTTTGAGAACTTCTTGCATTCTCAAATGCACAAAGGCAAGCATGACATTGGAAACCATGCTTACTTCGTCAATGATAAGAAGTTTCATTTTCCTCAAGATTCTTGAAACTTCAAAACAAGCATCTCCAGATAGCTTGTGATATTGTAATTTGTTGTCATGCTCCACTGGCAGCATCAGTAAACGATGTAAAGTAATCCCTTTAATGTTATGTGCTGCCAGTCCAGTTGGAGCGGTGACAACACAAGACAGCGGTGACTCTGTCCTTTCCTGCAAATAGCATGAAATTGCTTTAATGAGGAAACTTTTTCCAGTTCCCGCTTCTCCACTCACGTACAGTCGGACAGGCTTCAACGACGTACATGAGCACTCTTTCTTGTCATGACTTAATCCATGATCAATTTGCATGGTAACTTCGTCATATATTTTCCTCTGCTCAACGTTGAGTTGTCTTTCCAACTCTTCTAAGTTAACCGCATCCTCCTGAGCATGTGCCATGGCTCTTTCCACTTCATTCATAGCAGTGGCAGCTTCATTTTCGATAACAGGTCCTCCTAGTGGATCCTGACTCAATGAAGCAGAACTCTGACTGTCCTGAGAACTGTCTCTGGCAATCTCGGCTGCAATCATTGCTTCCTGCTCAATTTCCGCATTCAACATTTGTACATATTTGGGAAAAGCAGGACATTCTATGGTCTCCTTAGCGGCATTGAAAGAGTCTTCGTAACAGAGAAAATCTCCAAGCAGTTCCTCTTCTGCACGCCAAGGCTTGAAAAGTTGCAAAAGTGCTAAATAGAAAAACTCCTTTTTTTCAGGAGATTCGCCACTCAATTTTCGATGGTTTACCAAGTGGCATTTTCTTTGCTTGACCAGACATCCCTCACTTCCTATTACAGCATACACTCCTTTCTCAGTATCTTCTTTGATGTTCCTCTTGAATATGTAATTTTGAAGAACCTCATACAGACAAACATTCTCGAGGTGAATGCTTCGATTTGGATAATATGTATCCAACATGTTGGTCTTCAAAATGTCGGTACTGTTTGGCTCCTTTTCCGCCAAATACTCAATTTCCCGCACAGGTTTGAGAACTCGATTACGCGTTGCAGCAAGACCAAGACTCGCCCAAATGATACTCCTGGACTTGGCATAGAGACTTGCTGAAGACAACCGGTCAGAACATTCGTACGCTCCGATTTCTCGATGCGACAACATCTTCAGACTGAAACTGTACAACTTCTTGCTGAGGCTCTTTTCATGGGAAATGTCCTCCCACATATCCTTCAATTCTGTCTTCTCTTTTTTGGTGATGTAAGACGTCACATACCGAGCCACAGCCATACAGTTATCAGCCACAAACTGTATATCCATGTTAGCATTCCACATGGACAAAATCACCGGGTTGTAGTCGTTGATGTACTTGGACTCTTCGTTCCTCTTCAAATTGTATGTGTTTTTAGGTGATTTCTTCATCACATTATGTCGCAGCGAAGACATCAAACTGTTTACTCTTCCTTTAGAAATCACCGGTCGTGGAAAGCCGAAACGACATTTGGTGTAGAACTTGTCCTTGTTTCGGAATTTACGACGACAGTACTTTCCACATCGATGGCTTTGGAAACGCAGAACTTTTTCTCTTAGGCTTTTCTTCTCCTTTGCGTTTGGAACAGCACACGTAGAATACTGTTGTATAAAACTCATCACTGAGTCTTCTGGATCCGTTCCAAATTTAGGTGCATCCTTGATCCACAGCAACATATGTATATGAGGAGCACCTCTTGCTTGGTACTCCTTTCTCCAGAAGAAATCCAACACCTCTCCAAGAGGTGGATTCTTCTTATTCATGATGAAAGACATCATAGCTTCAAATCTATGATTGAAGTACCTACATACATTGACTGGATCCAAAGAGCACAGTTCTCCGGGTGTCTTGAATTCGATGTTTTCTACGTTAGCATTTGCCTCTCGTAGAAATTCAAGTAAGTCTTCCCAGCCATACTCGGCACAGCTCAGAGTGAGGAACCATGTGGGAGTACCTAAGTTCCTCAGCATACATTTTAAATCACCATGACGACGGTACCAGTACTCATTAGTACCACGCTGACACGCCATGAGATTAATCAGGTGAGAATCCAAAATACTGTCTTGGACATTGACTGTATCCATAAAGTCACTTGCCGAGATGTTTTGCATGTGTATACCACTTTTCAAGATGTGGTTCACTGCATATGACAGTCCAGACAGATCGCTTTCAAACAGGAGATGAAACAAATAAGGAATGCATTGTCGAAACCTAGCATCTCCTGCATACAATCGCAAAGTCCGGTATTCAGAAGCAGGAATTTGATGAGGTCGCTCATCATATCTTCCTCCCTGACCTGTTGGAAAAAGCTGTGGGAAACACCGAGCTTCCAAACTTTCCTCCCAAACACTAATGGGACTCCCTTTGGCTTGTTTCATTTGAAACAACTCAATAGCATTCCCCATGACTTCCTTGGAATGCAAAGGATGAACACTATAATGTTCATATATTTCTTCACTAGTAGAAGTTTCTACTTTCTCAATTTGACCAGCACACAAATCGCTATCCTCTTCCTCACTTACTTCCTCTTCTGCAACATATACATTCTTATAGTATTTATTATTTTTTTTCAAATACAATGTTGCCTTTTTAACTTTCCTAACATCTACTAAATCTTGCCATATTTTCTTATTCTTTGTCGGAACCCCATTAACTAAGATAACCAGAGGTTCCTCGTCCACTTTTTCTACTCCAATTGTGTTAATGTTTTTCTTCAAATCTAGAGGCAAATAAACAACTCTTCCCTTTAATCCTCTCTGTAAATCTGATGGAGGCAATTTCCCTGTCTTTGGCTCCATTCTTACAATAGCCTGAAAGGGATGGATACTTTGAATCAAAATAGATTCATAAGTATTTAAATCCTTCAATTCAGAAGGAATCTCAACCAATTCCAGATTATTATGAACTGCTCTAGCAGGCATCTGGTTTTGATTTAATTTGCAACAACAATAAGTACACACACGTTGATCCAATCCCAAATCAAAACAATTTTCTACCATCAAGTATGTTGCGAAATCCTTCCATTCACTATTATTTTCCCTTTCACTTTTTGCATATAAATCCACTAACTTAGTCTGATTCTTATAATAAGTGCGTCGACAACACACACAAGTGAAATTTGGCCTCTCACTTGATTTGACCTGAAACGTGGCTATTTCCCTCTGGAAATTATCTGTACTGGAAACCTGTACACTATCTTCCACATCACCCGCTTCTTCTTGGTCAATTTCAACATTCTCCTCTTTATTTCCAAAGTAACAAAACTCAATTTCTTCACATATATTCTTCACATCTATTTCAGAACCATGCAAAAGAGCAGCACATAATTTTTTAAGCATAATTGCTGGACTCTTAGCATAATACAACATTCTAACTAATTTCCTCACTTTATTATGATGCACTGCTAGCATCCTGAAATTATGAAAAACACTCTGGCATACTCTCCTGGAAAGACAAGCCAGTGAATGACCATGCAAACCTGTCACTTCTCTCACTCTGCAAGGATCTAATTCTTGCAACAACCTTATTTTCTGCTTCAAACTTTTCTTATTAAATGACCGTACAAAATCACAAAGCAAATTGATGGAATCCTGTCGCACACTGCAAATACTACTACACTTCCAGGTGTACACAGGACCCTTAGCACGTCTTCCTAAAACCTCATTACCTAACACCTCTTCTGCCTCTGTTGTCACAAGTTTTTCTTTTTCAACTGGACAACCATCTTTCACTTCATAAGCACGACCACTGGTGTCAACTGCATGCACCAAATCATTATCCTGGAAATAACTCTCCTCATTAAAAAATGCCTCACAGCTTGAACTATGCATCCATTCTCCAGAAAAAACTTCACAAAAATTACTACGATTAACTATTCTCTTCCATCTACTATTTCTTTTGAAATCATAAATTGCCTTGTTTAGCTTCCTAATTCTATTGATTATCAAAATAAATAACTTACGTTTAATTTCAAATGCCTGATCAATAACTTTCTCAACTTTTTTTTTTCTCTTATAAAAAACCACTTTCTGTTGACCTTTCTTAATATTTTTTAACAAATTGCCAATTATCCTGTTGCGGAACATTCGTTTACGAATGTCCCTAAACTGTTGTTTCCTTCTACTATCATGCACAGAGTTATCTCTTGCTCTAGCAGTAACATTTTTGATTGGCCTTTCCTTTACATTTGAATTGCTTCTCTTTTTCTGGACTGAAACATTTTCTGTAGTAATATTTTTTTTACTACAAATATTTCTTATGAATGTTTTTGTACTCTTACCCGGTGCTTTCTTGTTGACTTGACAAATCTTTTTGTTAGAGGACTGCTGCTTTTTTTCAATCACCTGCTGTCTTTGACGTTTTGCAGCCTTTCTCAGTCTTTCTTTCGTTGGCATGGTGAAATGTTGAAATGATCTGCAGTTGAATCTGTGGTAAAATATATTAAAAAATGTTATTAACCACTATTACCCAACAGTACATCAATAACAGTAATCAAAAACTTAAAACACTACTTTACATTTTTACATATAAGATTTTTTAGTGCATGGCAATTTTAGAATACAGAAATAGCAGAAAAGAAATGGAATTTATATTCATGTTACCTGTGCTATCTTATATGTGAATCTGATCTAATTTTATGAGCATATTTTAATATTTTATTGAAGACACTACACATAACCTGTTTTTGAAGGTGTCTTTATTTTTAAATTAAACGGTTTACATTTTTACTTTTTATTTATTATAAATTTTAAAAATAAATGTTTATAGTTCCATAGGATCAAGCAGGTCAGCTTCCCAACCTATGTCATATAATTCGGACAAATCTGCATCCTCATCACGTTCTTCTTCATCCTCAGGATTTAAATCATCCAAGGGATCAACATCCACTGATGTTTCAATTACAAGTTCAATGATGAGGTCAAAATCAACTGATTGCTGATTGTCGCTCATGTTGATGTTGTCTTTATCTTTAAAGAAAGATAACAACAATGAGATGTTGCAGAGTAAGAGACAAATCTCAGAGATTATAATAGTAAAATTGTTTAACAAGAGTAACATTTTGCAGCTATTATTTAGCCATGTCCAGCGATGCTGAGCAGGTGAAGCCTATGTCTAATTTTTCAGTGAACAGGACTCATCTCTTCTTAACCTTGGATAAGCCTCACCGACTCTGTGTCCCCTGCACATACTTAAATGTAAAGGGGCAGATTTATGTTAAATGGCACATCCCCAGGCATGCACCAGTTAACGTGCACCGCTGCTCTGCCACCCATGGTGTGCCGCATTTACAATCAGATAGGAGAAAGCTGCGTCAAAACCCTGCGCCTGCTTTAAGCAGGCATAGGTCTTGACGCAACATTGTGGAGATGGGGCACCCCTGAGCCTTGCTGGAGCTGCATCGCACTTGCGATACAACTCCAGCAATGCGCCACCTTTACAGCACAGATACGTCACGCATCTGTGCCATTTTTGCCCCATGCTGCGCCACATTGTAAATGCAGCACACCATGGGTGGCGGAACAGCGGCGCAGGATGACTGGCACATCCCTGGTGATGCGCCAGTCATCATAAATCTATCCCTAAGCTTCTTATCTTGTTACAGATGAACCGCCATATGTATCATCAAACTATTTTGCATTTCCTAAATAGCGAATTTTAAGGAATAAATAGCAATTCTTTACCATTCCTAATTTGCAATGAGCAAATTGCTAATTGCAAATTACCCATTCATTTCCATGGGCTAGGAGGCTCATAGGAATGAAGGTGCAATTTGCGATTAGCAATTAGCTCATCGCAAATTAGGAATTTTTCCAAGGGTGCAGGGGTGTCTCAAGAACACCCTGCTGCACCCCTGAAAAAGAAATTTGGGGGCATATGGCGCACATACATGCCCTAAGGGCATGTATTGGCGTCATATGGCACCTTTTTGTTTTTTGGAAAAAAAGCTTTTTGAAAAGAATTCGCAAATTACCACCAACTAAAAGTTGGTGGTAGTTTCCAAATCCTTAATGTCATTTTTTACATATTTTTTGTTTGATACATTGCATTTAAGGAATCGCAAAATTTGCAAATCCTTCAGTGCAATCGCAAAATAAGGAATAGCAAATTTTGCTATTCCTTATTTTGCATCAAACTTGTTTGATACATACCATTTGTCTAATTAGCATTCGCAAAGGCCGAAATTCGCAGAATTTTGATCTTTGCGAATGCTAATTAGCTTGATACATATGGCCCCAAGTGAGGCCTGTCTTGCAACATGGTGCATCTTTTGCATCACTGCTGCATCGGTTTCATGTGGCACGTTTTTTTTACACCATGACACATCTGCCTAAATGCATCAATTTGTAATTTTGTCGCCTCATAGCAAATCTTTTGCACCGCCGCTGCATCATAAAAGTGACGCACAGTGGCGCAAAAGAGGCATACACCTATCATAAATCTGTCCCTAGCATTTTAAATAATTAATCCAGGATGACGATAAGGTGTGGCCTATCCAGAGGTTTGTTTAAGGTGAGGCCTACTCAGGATTGCAGATTAAAGTTACGCTTGATGAAGAATACAGAGGAGATAATACATGTAAAGGCCTACCAATGAAGTAAGTAATGTCCACTTTATTGCGCCAGTCATCATAAATGTATCCCTAAGCTTCTTATCTTGTTACAGATGAACCGCCATATGTATCATCAAACTATTTTGCATTTCCTAAATAGCGAATTTTAAGGAATAAATAGCAATTCTTTACCATTCCTAATTTGCAATGAGCAAATTGCTAATTGCAAATTACCCATTCATTTCCATGGGCTAGGAGGCTCATAGGAATGAAGGTGCAATTTGCGATTAGCAATTAGCTCATCGCAAATTAGGAATTTTTTCAAGGGTGCAGGGGTGTCTCAAGAACACCCTGCTGCACCCCTGAAAAAGAAATTTGGGGGCATATGGCGCACATACATGCCCTAAGGGCATGTATTGGCGTCATATGGCACCTTTTGTTTTTTGGAAAAAAAGCTTTTTGAAAAGAATTCGCAAATTACCACAAACTAGAAGTTGGTGGTAGTTTCCAAATCCTTAATGTCATTTTTTACATATTTTTTGTTTGATACATTGCATTTAAGGAATCGCAAAATTTGCAAATCCTTCAGTGCAATCGCAAAATAAGGAATAGCAAATTTTGAATTAAGGACATTTTAAGTCATTTCCACATGTGCAGTGTTTTCAAATTATGATTTGAAAATCGTTTTTAGGGAAAAGGAATGGTTTGTAAATTTATGACAAGGACATAATGGTGTATGCTTCTTTATAAGGCATTTCAGTGTCTCTGATGTCATTTTTCCCATATTACATTATAAGACCTTTCCCCATGGAGCACATTCCTTGTAAATATGCTCCCACCTGTGCATGGTAAATTTAGATTTTGACTGTTTGAGTCACATAGCCATGTTAAAAGTGACCCAAAAAAATTGCAAAGGCTTTAAAAAAACACTTTCTTGTGTCTTAAGGACATTTTAAGTCATTTCCCCGTGGGCAGTGTTTTGTAAGTGGCGCAAAAGAGGCATACACCTATCATAAATCTGTCCCTAGCATTTTAAATGATTAATTCATGATGACGATAAGGTGTGGCCTATCCAGAGGTTTGTTTAAGGTGAGGCCTACTCAGGATTGCAGATTAAAGTTACGCTTGATGAAGAATACAGAGGAGATAATACATGTAAAGCTCTACCAATGAAGTAAGTGATGTCCACTTCATTGCGCCAGTCATCATAAATGTATCCCTAAGCTTCTTATCTTGTTAGAGATCAACCGCCATATGTATCATCAAACTATTTTGCATTTCCAAAATAGCGAATTTTAAGGAATAAATAGCGATTCTTTACCATTCCTAATTTGCGATGAGCAAATTGCTAATTGCAAATTACCCATTCATTTCCATGGGCCAGGATGCCCATAGGAATGAAGGTGCAATTTGCGATTAGCAATTAGCTCATCACAAATTACGAATTTTTCCAAAGGTGCAGGGGTGTCTCAAGAACACCCTGCTGCACCCCTGAAAAAGAAATTTGGGGGCATATGGCGCACATAAATTTTAACAACATTACTTTACCTCAAAAACGATTTTCAAGTCATAATTTGAAAACACTGCCCACAGGGAAATGACTTAAAATGTCCTTAAGACACATGAAAGTGTTTTTTGAAAGCCTTTGCAATTTTTTTGGGTCACTTTTAACATGGTTATGTGACTCAAACAGTCAAAATCTAAATTTACCATGCACAAGTGTGACCATATTTACAAGGAATGTGCCCCACGGAGAAAGGTCTTTTAATGTAATATGGGAAAAATGACATCAGAGACACTGAAATGCCTTATAAAGAAGCATACACCATTATATCCTTGTCATAAATTTACAAACCATTCCTTTTCCCCAAAAACGATTTTCAAATCATAATTTGAAAACACTGCACATGAGGAAATGACTTAAAATGTCCTTAAGACACATGAAAGTGTTTTTTGATTGCCTTTCCAGCATGGTTGGGTCACTTTTAACATGGCTATGTAACACAAACATTCAAAATCTAAATTTGCCATGCACAGGTGGGAGCATATTTACAAGCAATTTGCGCCACAGAGAAAGGTCTCACATTAAAATGGGAAAAATAACATCAGAGACAGTCAATTGCCTTATAAAGAAGCATACACCATTATGTCCTTGTCATAAATTTAAAAACAATTCCATTTCCCCAAAAACGATTTTCAAATCATAATTTCAAAACACTGCACATGGGAAAATGACTTAAAATGTCCTTAAGACACATAAAAGCGTTTTTTGATTGCCTTTGCAGCATGTTTGTATCACTTTTAACATGGCTATGTAACACAAACATTCAAAATCTAAATTTGCCATGCACAGGTGGGAGCATATTTACAAGCAATTTGCGCCACAGAGAAAGGTCTTACATTAAAATGGGAAAAATAACATCAGAGACAGTCAATTGCCTTATAAAGAAGCATACACCATTATGTCCTTGTCAGAAATATTATAACCATTCATTTTCCTCAAAAACGATTTTCAAGTCATAATTTGAAAAGACTCCACAGCTCCTATGCAGAAAAACACCCTGTCAGTACTAATACTTCACATTTTCTCCAATTACATTTTCTCAAAGAAACAAAATCTATTTGTAAAACACTTGAGACAAAGCAACATTTGAAAACACAACTTTCTTCATAATTTTCTCCTTAAAGCACACTATTCTCTATCTAAATTAAAGAAATATTTTCTCACCTTAGCAAATACTTTGAGTTTCAAAACAGTCTCAGAAACACACCAATTTGTCTTCAGCAGAGCAAAAGGTATGCACTCCAGAGTCTGCAGCTATCAAAAGCACAGAAATGCTGTAATTCTTCACACATATCTCTCATGTCACCCAATCAAAACTCTTCCCTCACTTTTTTTCAAATGAAAACCCTTCCCCCCTCTGCCATTTCATGCCTTTTCTGCATGGCAACCACCTCTTGGAAGACTTCTGGTGTTTGCAAGTTCACACAACAATGTTGCAATTGAACTCTGAACTCTCAGTGCACCTCATATCCAGTGCATTCTTTCATTTAATGATTTTTTCTTGACCACTCAAAATACATCTTTCAAACAACTCATCCATGCACCCTAACTTTCTGTTTTCAGCAATCAAAATCCACCAATCACTGTTACTGCTTCATTAACACAGAAACTCCACAGTTTTTTTCATTTTAAACTCTTATTTTTTCAACTGCCATTTCATTGCCACACTTCATCTGACTGCAGGAGAACCTTCTCTCACCATGTTTTCTGTCTGGATTGTTGGACATAGTTACATCTATTGGGCTCAGAGGTATGCTGAGAACAGGAATTTACCTAACCTCAATTTACAAGATGTGGAAATTAAGTGGTTTGGCCACAGAGGATTAAAATGTCACCAATTGATACCATTGGTGAAAACCTTTATGCATTTGCCAAAACCTGACCTGTTAATTGTGCACTGTGGAGGTAATGATTTGGGCACTTTGACTGGGGTAGGTCTGGAAATGCTTTTAAAGGACACCTTTGAGCAATTGATGGCACTTTTTCCTCAAACTGCCTTGGTATATTCAAATATATGCCAAAGACAGAAATGGAGGTGGTCAAACCAATTTTGTCCACAAATTGAGAAGTCGAGGAAGCATGTAAACAAATCTGTTTCAGCTTACATGAGAGACCATGGAATGGGCTCCCTGTACAACAATAACTTGCGTTACTACATGCAAGATATCTACAGAGGAGATGGAGTTCACTTCTCAGATGAGGGCAACAGAATTTTCATTCTGAATTTAAGACTGTGCATTGGTACCTACTTATAAGTACCTAAATGTACCATAAACCCAAAAGCTCTTCTCAGAGCTACCGTACATCTGATCACTCACAATTATTATTTTACTCTAACATTTTTCACTAATTTTCAACAAAGTACGCTCCCTGGGGCGCTTCCCGGTACGCGAACCGGGAGCTAACCTCGCGAAATTTTTTAAAAAAATGTTTTTTTTTCGCACATATAAGCCTCCTCAGCCACCCTCAGAAAACCTAGGGGGTCAAAATAAGTCTACCGTGCCCCCTTCTACCCATTCTGAACATTATTTGCCCTCCATCTTGTATCTTAATTCGACCGAAACACAAAATGGTGGACTCCCGTAACGCTTAAGGTTCGCGAACCGGGGCGCTCACCAGTTCGCGTACCGGGTCGCTCCCTGGGAAGCGCACCATCAAAAAAGGTGGGAAAGTAGTTTACAGAAAAGCGACTGGAGACAATTTCACCAAATATAGATTAGCTCATACTACATACCAATCCCTACCATTTTCACAAATTTGATTGGAATTCCATTTAGCCATTTAGCCTGTAGACCTCTCTAAATACCCTGAGGTAAATTACTTCTCAAAACACATCTGAAGTGTTGGAATTGACAACCAATTAAAATGTTACTTTCATTTTCTACTTTTTTTACCTGACATTTGATTGGTTATGTACCTGAATATATATAAAGAAAGAGAGAAAAACACAGCCATTTTGACTACTACTTCCTGAACTACATTGCAAGATCATTTTCACTCACAACTTAAACTTGTTTTTAGAAGGTGAGATATTATTTTATAAATTTGAAAACATTTTCAGATAGTTATATACTATCCCTCTGTAAGAGTTAGACATTGAGAAAGGCTTCTTTATTATAATTATGGATTGATTTAGGTTTCTGTGGTATAATTATGAATTTACTTAGGCTTCTTCACAGGCACTTTTTAATAGTACTACTTCACGCCTGAAACCATACAGTGCCCATAGATTACTTCTCTGTTATAAACTCACAAGTACCTGTCTGAACTTAAACCCAACAGTGCCCTATCTCTACTGATATATTTATTTTTTATGCAAATTACAGCAATAAAATGGAAGGTGAGCAGAATGTTTCCTTCGAAATTGTTCTGGACAGCAACAATGAACAAGTTATGGAACCCATTGATGACTTAGAATTCATGGATGAGTCACGGGACTATGAATTACTTCAATGTGTAGAATCTGTCGATCATTTACTCCATTATGATGACGGTCAAATGTGGGAACTTATGTTCACTCAACAAGAGGACATATCGGACAGTCAAATGCTAGACGTTCTATTAAATTTTGAAAAAATATCCGAAAAATAAAATTGCATGTAATATTAAAAAATTGTTTGAGTCTTTAATCATTTTTATATGTAATTCATAAACTAGTTAAATGTTAGAAATGTTATTACATTTTGAAACACAATCACAATAATAAATAATTGCTTAAAAAATAAAAAAATAAAAAAATAATCAACAAAACCAACAATCAATTAACATACAGTATTTGAAAAGTCTATCATTCATTTTTCATTATAGTACGCTGCCCAGAACGCTTCCCGGTTCGCGAACCGGGCGCTACCCACGCAAAAAAAACAAATTTTTTTATTTATTTTTTTTGCCCCGCGGGGCCCTTTTAAAGCCTCCACATTAAACCTAGGGGGTCGGGGAGGATATACTATGCCCCCTTATGGTCATTTCCCCCTTTGTTTTGGCCTCCTCTTGTCTCTCGATCCTACCGAGAGACAAGATGGCGGCCGCTCCGGACTGTTTAGAATGTTGACAGGCACCGGAGAGCCAATCAGCTTCGCTACGCGAAGTTTCGGTACGCGTAAAGTCCGCGAACCGGAGCGCTGCCTGGAGCGCGCTTACAGATATATATCTTTTTTTAAACGTTAATTTCTCAAAATCCACTGAAGCACATATATTGAGACCTAGCAAAGGCACATCGGGCTACCAGTCCCTACAATTTTGCCACGTTTCGTGCAAATCCATTCAGCCGTTCGGGCTAAAAGTGAGGCCAACCGCCCTATGGAAAACTCAATGTTAAAAACACGTTTTGGGACCCCCCTTTTTTCTCGGCCCCCCCTTGACGAACCCCCCCCCCAAATTTCCAGGGGCTGCTCAGAAACAAAATGTTCCATTTTCCTGAAAATTTCAGCCAATTCTGTCCTCAAACGCCAAAGTTATTCGACATAGAATTTTCAAAAATCCCATAGGGAAAAAATCCTAACTATATATACCTACTGGCGACCGCCAGTAGGTAATATATATATATATATATATACACTAGCAGCCCATCCCGTCGTTGTCCGGGTATGAAATTGAATGTGTGTAATGTGTGTATTTGGCAAGGGCAATTTATTTTAAAATCTCGCTGTAGACAAACATTTTTGTTTCATTAGAATAGGGACGGAGAAGGCCCAGCTGCAGCCCTGGTTGATGTTAGCAGGCGTGTGTAATTGGTGTAGTGATCCGCCGCCTGAGCCCAGCTACAGCCCTGGTTGATGTTAGCAGGCACGTGTAATGTCATTGAATGAGAGAGTTATCAGCCGCGGGTAAATCCGTTTAATGAGAGAGTTGAGTGACAGCGAGTAGGAGAGGCTGCAGTAATTGTACCCGGAGACACGCTCATTTGCATGTTCCCCCGCTTGAGGCCCAGATGCAGCCCTGGTTGATGTTATTAGGCGCGTGTAATTAGTGCACTGATCCGCCGCCTAAGGCCCAGCTAGGCCCTGGTTGATGGTAGCAGGCGCATGTAATTTCGTTGAATGAGAGAGTTCAGTAACAGCGCGCATGAGAGGCTGCAGTAACGTTACTTACCAGGCCTCAGGGTGAACGCGTTTGTCACACCCCGAGCACACGGCCACAGCAGACGATCTTCTGATTAATGTACGACCCACATGGCATGAAGGGCGGAACGTAGCACACGCCCCCAGCGTGCCCCTTGATGTGGCGCAATTGCCTTCACATGGCATAAAGGCCGGACACACACCCCCAGCGTTTCTCACGCCCCCAGCATGCCCCTTGATGCTGCGCAGCAACGTAATTGGCGCTTGTATGTACGACCCACATGGCATAAAGGGCGGACACACGCCCCCAGCATTTGTCACGCCCCCAGCATTTGTCACGCCCACAGCCCACGATGTGATGGCCGTACCACACGCCCCCAGCGTTAGTCACACCCCCATCCCACGCCCACAAGGGACTACTTTGCTGGCACGGTTCTTTTACCTTTTAAATGTATAGAGTAGTTGGCCTAAGGGCTAAGGCGCTCAACCTAGGACCTGGGGATCTGGGTTCGAGTCTTGGTAACAACGCCAAACATCCTGTTATTCTGGGCAAATCACTTAATCTCCCCGTGCCTAACAAAAATGAATGTGTGTCCTCATGTAACGTAAGTGGTGCTATGTAAAGCGCTCTGATATCTGATTCAGTTCGAGTCAAGTTCGCGCTATATAAAACTCTGCAAAAATAAATAAAAAATATGGTGGCCGTCTGCATAGCCTATGTCCTTCTGCTGCAACTGCCCTTTCCAACGCTGTATTGGGTGTTGTGATTGGTGCTGTGGTTACTGAGATTACCCGCCTCAAAGGTTTGGGCTCTCTCTTTATAATATTAGTATGGATATATATATATGTGTGTGTGTATATATATATATGTGGGGAAATCACGGCAGAAATTCAAGGGTGGAACAAAACAGACATCATCCACTTGAGGATATTATTTGCATGCAGCCTACGGATACCAGAAAGCTTTGCGAACTTTTACCATTGTCACGCCCACCAGAGGGAAGTAATTAAAAAGGAACAAGCAATCATCTGTTACCCAAAGGCGAAGCCCATCGATGTCTGCAGATTCTCTTCCCCCGAAGAAGGCCGAGGGAGTGGCCGAAATGCATTGGGATAAATGTGCGATTTTGTCCGCCTTGAATAAATACTGAAACCACCCGTGATGTTGTGCGACTCATTCTTTCCCAGTTGGGGAAGGTGCCATAACATATATATATATATATATATATATATATATATATATATATATTCACTGAAAAAACCATAGGTTATAGACGATATATAGTTAGGAATTAGCATTTACAAAACCTTGAAAATTCACTGAAAAAACCATAGGTTATAGACCATATATAGTTAGGAATTAGCATTTACAAAACCTTATTTTACTCACACAAAACCATTGAAATTCGCATATATAGTTAGTTGCACTAACTATATATCGCGCACCCGCAATCCACTGCTGATCATGTCACATATTACATCATTCATGACATGGTCAGTGACATCACTGATGACATCACTGATGACATCTCAAATGACATCACTGATTACATCACTGATGACATCTCAAATGACATCACTGATGACATCTCATTTGACATTACTGATCACATCACTGATGACATCATTCATGTGATAATACGATGAACCTCTTCAGACTCTAATATAACCTTAGATACACTCAGTGTAAACAGACACAGACTGTCACTCATCCATGAAGTTACACACACACCTAGTCAGTCATGCAAAGAATCAATCACACCTCCATTTTCTCAACTATACAGTTATACACACCTTACTTATTCAAACATATACTAACACATATTTACTCTCTTATACAATCCTGGATACAAGTTCACAATGATCCATACAGCCACTCACACATTCACTGGCTCTTATGCACAGTTATTTATATATGTCAACTCTCACATGTACTGTGTTTTACATATGTACTTACTTTGACATGTAGCACTGAGATATCCATTCACTCACCAATACACTCATGCACACAGTCAACCGCCCATACAGCTGTTTCCACATGCACTTTTGGACCCATACATCTAGTGAATCAACTGCTCACACATATATGCACAGAGTCATACACCTCCCAGCCACCCACACACACACTCAGTCTCCCATACAAATACTTGGGCAACCAATCAATAACCCATATAGTTACTCATATAGCTAATGATCAACACATGCAGCAGATTACAGAACAACAGACATATTGATGCACAAATTAAGACAGTTTAGTCACTAACCCATGCACTCAATGAGACACATTTAATCACTCACTCATACAGTCAGTCATGCACCTACTAAATCCTTCATCCAGACACTTATAAATCCACTCATTCTTCAATATGTAAGACATATTTAAACTTTACAGAAACATACAGACACTGGATGTTGATATCAGTGATGTAATTAGTGATGTCATTTGAGATGTCATCAGTGATGTCATCAGTGATGTCACTGACCATGTCATGAATGATGTAATATGTGACATGATCAGCAGTGGATTGCGGGTGCGCGATATATAGTTAGTGCAACTAACTATATATGCGAATTTCAATGGTTTTGTGTGAGTAAAATAAGGTTTTGTAAATGCTAATTCCTAACTATATATGGTCTATAACCTATGTTTTTTTCAGTGAATTTTCAAGGTTTTGTAAATGCTAATTCCTAACTATATATGGTCTATAACCTATGGTTTTTTCAGTGAATTTCAATGGTTTTTTAATAGCAAATATCAAAAGCTTTAAAATGTATTCTTCTTTAATTCGAAAAATATATTTTATATGTTTTTAATACAATTTTTTTATGTATTTTTTTTTAATTATTTTTTTTTGTTTCGCTCCCGGTCCGCGAACCGGGTAGCTTCCCGTTAGCTCAATTTGGTTACCGCGACCCGGTCCGCGAACCGGTAAACGTTCCGTTTGCGCAACTGCCGCGTTAGAAATTAACATTGTGACGCGTCGCATAAGCGCGACGTATGGCGTTCTCGCGTATTGCGTCTTATGACGCGCCGCGTTAGTGCACCCGGAAGTGCTCCGGAAGTGCTCCGGAGCGCGAACCGAGGCGCGAAGCGCAGCTCTCCGGAAGCGATCCGGGGCGCGGCGCGCAGCGAGTAACGTAAGCGTAACAGGTCATGTGACTTGTTGTTAAAACTTTTCATTGGTTCATTTCACTTTTGGTTTCCTAATGATGTAAGGCTAGGTCATGTGACCTAAAAATAACACTTTTTATTGGTTTAGAACTATTTTTTTCCCAAATGATGAAAACCCCTCCTTGTTTCCTCACTCTGACTTTCAACTTTGTGAGAGGAAGACCTTTTTTGATTACTTAGAAATGGCAAGTCTTGTAGCTGCAGCTGGTGCACCCCCACCACCACCACCACCTCCTAGGAAGAGAGGACCACCTTCTCAGGTTATCCTTCAGCAAGAGGAGGAAGAAGAGGAAGAAGAGGAAGAGATGCAAGGGGAGAGGCAGTTTTTGCCTGAGGACCCAAGAATTTCCCATGTAAAGGAAGATTTCAAATGGCAATTTTATTCATTTCCCCAGGGCCAAAAGAAAGTAAATGCCCGCTATGTTACTTGCCTTATCTGCAAAAAAGATCTGTCCAGAGGGACAGATAAGAAATATAGCTATGGCAATTACACCATGCATCGCCATATGCAGAGGTGGCACCCTAATAATTATAGTGCTGCGCAGGTACGTCACCTGCAGGATAACCCCCTCCTGTGGCCAGAACATCAAATGTAGAGGCAGTGACAGGACCAGAGGCGAGGGAGACGGTCCCAAATATACAGATGAAGTTTGGGAGTGTAAAACAAGTGTGCGTTTATTGCGGCCAATTGATTTGCTACAGGGAAAGTAGCATCACTTTAATCCACAGAGCTATCGACAATCATGATTGTCCAAAACGCCCCAGAGAATAAATTATCTTTTTTTGTTGTTGCTCCTGTTGAGCCCTTTATAATGAATCATTTTTGTTTCTCCCCCCCCAAAAAAACAAAAAAAAATATAAAATCGTTCAAAAAATACAAAAAAAGTAAAAAAATGTTCAGAAAAAAAATAAAAAAAATATAAAACAACAAAAATAATTTAAAAAAAAGTTCTTTTCAGAACTACCTCCCCTTTATAAAAAATTGCTAGAATGTTTAGCACTCTTGCAACCTCCATTTCTTTTGATTCGCTTCCCTGTTCGCGCGCCGGTACGCGAACCGGAAGCGAACCAGAAAAAAAAAAAAAAAGAGTAAGTATAAGGGAAGGAAACAGAGGGGGCGTGGCTTGGCAAGCCACGATGGCGGCTGTGTCCTGCTGAGGCTCCGCGATCGGGCTAGCATCTTGCCCATTTCCCATGATCGCCGGGAGCCTCAGCCTTCCAATAACCGCTCCAAAAGGACTCACCTGCAGTGAGGCGTCCTCTGCCCTCGTCTTGGGAACCACGGACGAACGTTAGCCGCTGATCCGTCCCTCCCCGCGCCCGGAGCCGAGCGCCGAGCGCCCAAGATGGCGGGCGCGACTCCCTCTGCCTGACGAGAGCGCCTCTGAAAATCTGTCCCCGAAGCGGCGACCATCGCTGGAAAAGACTATTGCCAGCTCCGATGCCCGGTGGGGAGCGCAGCAGCTGGACCTCGGACTCTCGGTCCGGAGCTACTATCTGAGGCATTTCAACACACAAGATGGCGGCTGCACTAATGCAGTACCGTAACGCCAGCACCTCTACACGTCCAGGAGCCTGATCCTGGCACTTTCCAGCTCACCGCCGCGGACCGCGGAGCACCTACGGAGATCCCGCCTGTGTGGCGCTAAGCCCTCCGAGTGACCACGATCCTTCCTGGAGGCGGTAGGTGTAAGCCCCCCCCTCCCCCTCCTCTCGTGAGCCGCGGCGCCGGTGACCCGGCGGCCCCCCTGTCCCCTCTGGGGCCCCGTCGAGGTTCATATCGGCCCCTGCTCCGGGGGGGGGCTGGAACGCCTCTGAATCCTCGGGGGGCCCGGTGGACCCGGGTGCCTGACCCTATGATGGCGTCCATGGGTATCGAGGCACCGTGATTGACGTAGGACCCACCCTGGGGGCACGGTGCTCTACTGACCCTGAGGCGGTGGCACGCCACGCCGTAGACTCTCATCGGCCCGAGACCCCCCCTGGGCTCTGGTCTTCTGTTCCTTGGCCCCCGGAGTTGCCTGGAGGACGGCGCTGCGCGCCGGGGAGGAGGGGACACTGGATCCAGCCTTAACGGGGGCGCCCTATCTCCGAGGGACTTCTGGACTGTGGTGGCGGTGCCCTCCTACTGCACATCTCCTAGCACCCGCACTGTCGCCCCCTGCGACCACGAGCTACTAAGGGCGTCCTGACCGGAAGTGGGCCCCCCAGTAGGAGGACAGTAACCACCCCCAGGACCGCAAAAGACTGGGCGCTCAACCTATGCTAAGCTCCTACCTATCTAGACATACCGAAAGGAGGCGGTCTGCTGAACGCGAGATATACAGGTGCCGGGGGGCCCCCCCCATTTCTGTCAGCACTCATGGGGAAAACAAATGCCGCGAAATGCACGGCGGTCCCCAAGACGGTCCCCGAGAGGATGCCACAAACGAGGACATGGACGCAGGCCCATGCGTCGCAAACCGACCCTACACTGTCGGCGAAGTTAGATCAGGTGTTGGCGGCAATCGAATTGTCCCGCCTATCGATGGAGGAGAGGTTGGGAGTTCTGACGACGGACATTAGTCTAATCCGCGACGACCACCGCAAGTTGGCAGATAGAGTGAAGGAGGGAGAACGGATCGCGACCGAGCTACAGCCTGCGGTGAAATCACAGGCAGCGGAACTGAAGGAGGTCCTACACCGTGTGGCGGCCCTCGAGGAACGCACAGTGGACTTAGAAGGGCGCTCAAGGAGATGTAACATTCGCGTCCTAGGTCTGCCGGAAGGGATTGAGAACTCGGATCCTCTGACGTACATGGAATCCTGGACCAAATCTTTCACACCGGAGGCAGACAGGTCGGCATACTTCTCCATTGAAAGAGCCCACAGGGTCCCGGCCCGAGCACCTAAACCGGGCCTCCCTCCACGACCTATGCTGGCAAAATTTTTACACTTCCGAGACCGCGACGCGGTGCTCCGTGCGGCCCGGACAGCGGGTCCCCTACAAGTGGAGGACCAGCATGTTATGGTGTTCCCGGACTACGCCCGAGAGGTCCAGCACCAGCGCTCCACCTACCTCGATGTCAAGAGACGCCTTCGAGCAAATGACCTTCAATACTCCCTGCTGTTCCCGGCCCGCCTGAAAGTGCTGCACAAAGGGAAAGCCCTCTTTTTCAATACGGCGGAGGAAGCGCAGGATTGGACTGAGTTTCACTGCCCGATCATCCCTAATCCTGGACCACAGAGAACACGCAATAATGACTTCCGGCGTTCCAGACGGCGAGGTGCGAGCCGTGCTCGATCGGGCCGCCCCAGAGGCCAGGAGTCACCCCCCAAGGGCTCACCCGACCTCGCACAAATCATGCAAGAACGACGAGACGCCTTGAAAGCGGTGACCGGCCTACATACGTCGCCCACGACGTCGGATCTGGAAGGCCAACCGCACCTGTTCACCCCTGAGAAGGACCGGGACAGTGACGGAACAATGTCAGGGATCGGACCGATCTCCTCCCCCCTTGTAGCGGTACACACCCTGGAAGCTACCCTGGCCAGCTGACCTGGCACCTCCTCCTGATGAAAGGACTACCTACTGTTATATCCTTCACATGGTGTTCTGTTGTGTTGCACGACGTCTAGGAGCCTAGACTGTTTTGTCATTTGCTTGTAAGCGCTAACGTGCGATAGACGCTTCTCATACAAGAGCCCGACCCGCGCACAAGCCCAGCAGCGACACACGCTGCCACCCCCGCAGCTATTTGTTGTATTTCTCCCCAAGTGGGACACTAGTTTGGATATGCCACCCCCGGTGAGATATCCCCAGTATTGGGACTGTTTCCCACCTACAGTTCTGTTTATTGTTACTCCCCTTAGTCCCTCCCCTATGACTGTGGAAGCTCGGCGCATAGGAACACGTATGACACATGCACACCGTCGGCCGGCGGGGGCTGCAGGGGGTTCCCTCTCCCACTCACGACACCCTAAGTATGGCAGTCTCATGCTCAGACATTAATGTCCTTACACTGAATGTACGAGGCCTACACACACCCAGCAAACGCTACTCTGTTTACTCATATATCAGGCGCATGTCAGCCAATATTGCGTTTCTACAGGAGACACACATTAACACCACCGAACTCACTCGCTTACAAGTCAAATGGCGAGGGATCCTCTGTGCCACACACTATTCAGCGTTTGCGCGCGGCGCGCTAATTTCGTCAGGCCTGGCACTCCCTTCCGGGAGCTACGACGGGTGGTAGACAGAGAGGGCAGGTATGCACTTTTAGAAGGGGTGCTTGACGGCCAGGGTATACTCCTCGGAAGCATATATGCCCCCAACACAGATCAGGACAAATTCTGGGACCACCTCACAGGCGTTTTAGCCCAGTTCACTACAGTTCCATGGGTACTGGGAGGTGACTTTAACTGTACACTAGACCCCGCCCTGGATCGCTCGCATCCTCCCCCCACACACTCCCCGGCCCCCCGACAGGCAGACCTCTTCAGGGCATGGACCACGCACTGGGCGCTCACCGACGCATGGCGACACCTGCACCCACTGGCCCGCGTTTACTCCTTCCACTCGATTCCGCATAACCTCAGGGTCCGCCTGGACCGTTTCCTTTGCTCTACACCGATCCTCCCTAAGATCGCATCTACAGATTACTTGGGTCGGATCCTGTCGGATCATGATGCCCACATCATTCGGCTGAACTGGCGCGCCCCGCACCTGCCAGTCCCCACCTGGCGCCTCCCTAGAGACTGCCTCTCGGACCCAGTATTCAGAGACGCACACAAGTCCAGCATCCAAGACTACTTCACACACAACACAGACACGGCATCGTCGGTACTGGTGGAATGGGTCGCTTTTAAAGTGGTGGCAAGAGGCGAATGCATCAAGCAGGTAGTCGGGGTTCGCCGCACCTTGGAACGGATGCTCCAGACCTCAGAGCAGTCTCTGGCCGCTCTTACTACACAGCCTGACGACTCGGAGGAGCACGCCATACTCACAGCCAAGGCTAAGACAGAATATCAGACGGCCTGCGCTGACCTCCGAAAGTACAATTTTAGGGCTTATGCCTCTAGGGTGCATAAGGACAGAGACAAAACTGGTGCGCTACTGGCTTGGATGGCAAGGCAAGATACCGTAATCAAGCCGATTACGGATATTATCAATCCGGACGGCGTACTGGTACGCTCACAAGCCGAGATCCTCCTGGCGTTCCAGCGACACTATACACAAGTGTACGGGACTCCAACCCACTGTTCCCCATTTTCTGTGGATAGTTTTTTAAACCCACTGACGCTACCTACAATATCGGATGTGGATAAGCGCACCCTTGACACCAAGATCAAACCCCCTGACATTACCCAGGCGATTCGTGCCATGTCCCGGAATAAAGCGCCAGGGCTGGACGGCTTCCCGCTGGAATACTACTCGACATTCTCTCCCCTAGTGGTCCCCCAGCTGTCACGGATGTTTGGGGCGTCCCTTCATCTGGGGAGATTACCCCAGTCACTACGGGAATCCGTGATTGTCACCTTTCCTAAGCCCCACAGAGATCCACTCCACATGGGATCGTACCGCCCCATCACGCTCCTATCGGCCGACTGTAAAATCCTGGGGAAAATTCTAGCTGATCGTTATGCACAGGTCATACGCCCACTGGTCCACCCCGACCAATGCGGCTTTGTTCCGGGAAGGAACACCTCCCAGAACCTTCGCCGAGTCTTCCATGTACAAGATCAGGTGCGTGACAGATTTCCTCGCGCCGCCTGCCTCATTATGGACCTGGAGAAGGCATTTGACACCCTCACCTGGCCCTATCTCTTCTCGGTCTTGCAACGCCTTAATGTGGGCCCGACGCTTATAGCGTACACGCGCCTCTTGTATACCGATTTGACCACGGGAGTCCGCATCGGGAAACGTATATCACCAGCGTTCGAGGTTCGGCGAGGCACGCGGCAGGGGTGCCCCCTGTCGCCTCTTTTATTCGCACTGGCAGTCGAGCCGCTGGCGGTGCGACTGCGCCTGGAGGGTGCGGAATGGGGCATCCCACTTGCGGACAGCACACATAGTGTCTCCATTTTTTTTTTTTTTTTTTTGAAATAATTTTTATTGTAGACATACCTGTACAGGTCATTACACATAGAAGTATCATCATAAATGTAGCAGACTTTCAACTTGCTTCGTCAATCTGTACACAGCCTACCTGCCCACAACCCTGGGGTCGGGCGGCAATGATGTCTCTGCTCGTCCACACCTGACGTTCCATATGAAGGAGGAATCAGTGTCCGGATTACTGTGTATGCCTACTTTTATAGTCCTACCTAACTACGCGCTAATCCCCAACTCTCCTTCCCTGCGCAAAGCCCCGAACTCCCCCCCCAACCCACCCCACCCACCACCACCTGCCTGAGGTTCCATTGCGACCATTCCTGGATTGCTAGTGTCATCCCCCCTGCATACCTGCTGCGCCTAGGGCCTCAGTCCACCTCCTCCGTCCCATCCGCCCCGGGGGCCTCCCCCTCATCATCAGCCTCGCTGTCCCTAAGTGCCTGCACCATTACTTCCCACGAGGTAGCAGTGTCAGCTGCTGTTGGGCTAGGGGTCCTACGCGCAAGCTGGTACCTATGTGTGCTGTCTGCCGCGGCCCATTTCAGAAATTCCTGCCGCCACCTCCGCGGAGTTGGCCCCACTCTCGCCTTCCAGTTCTTCGTGATCTCCCTCTTGGCCACCATCAGTCCCATGTCTATAAACTTACTGGTGAGTTTATTCTTGGGGGTGTGGGGGAACCAGTGCAAGAGACATTCCGCTGGACCGTATTCTATGGATCTGTCAGTCACCTCATTCAACACCTCTCCTATGTCCTGCCAATATTCCCGCAGGGCCGGGCATGCCCACAGCATGTGCACCAGTTCGGCCCCCTCTTCCGGGCACCTAGGGCAGGCCGCTGTCTCATCTCCAAAATACCGCCTGATTCTGCCCGGGGTCATGTACGCCCTGTGCAGCACATAGTAGTGGATTAGCTGGAACCTAGCGTTCCTAGTGCTGTTGCGAGCCCTGCGGACAAGTTGCTCCCACGTTGTGTCAGGTATTTCCCTTCCTAGGTCCGCTTCCCATTTGGCTTTGAGGGATGCGAGTGGAGGGGTATTCTCTCTGAGCATCCGATTATAGAGGCACGTCACCGCCTTGATCGTGCCTGCCGCCATCATGGTGTATTGGCACGCCGCTGCCGTCCCAGGTTCCTCCAATCCCGTGCCCCAGTGGGCCTGCATCGCCCTGGTTACGGCTGCGTGCAGCAGAAATCCCCCTCTCGGGATGCCAAAGCGATCTGTCAGCTCCTGGAGTGGGAGCAGTGCGCCATTTTCAAACAGGTCCCCAACCACCTGTATTCCCGCTTCCTCCCATTCCTGTAGGTGCGACCAGTCGCCGCCATGTGGTAGGGCCGTAAGCATGCCCAGGGGGATCTCGGGCGCATATGGGCGCTGGATACCCGCTCTCTTTTGGGCCCGGTTCCAGCATTGTCGGTACGTGCGCTGCTCCAGTGACAAATCCCGACTGTCCAGCCGCTGTTGGAGGGTTACATATGCTAGGACATGTCTGGGCGTCCCCCGTAAGCTTTCATCCTCTGGGCCCCGGAACACCCGCGCTACTTCCTGCGTGAAGACTTGCAGTTGGGCTGCTAGGTAATATAGCTCAAAGTCCGGTACCGCAAGCCCCCCCTCATCCTTCGGACGAGAAAGCGTGGCCAGCGCTACTCTGCACCGACCCGTTCCCCAGATGAACGCCGTAATCTGAGACTTAAGTTGTCTAAAGAAAGAGCCGGGTAGCCAGATTGGGAGCGTCCGGAAATAATACAGTAATCTCGGCAGGGCGACCATCTTAAGTAGTGATATCCGGCCCGCTACCGACAGTGGTAACGTGGTCCAAAAGGCCATACAGCCCTTCAGTCCACGTATGCAGCGCCCCAGGTTGCCCTCAAGCAAGTCTCCTGGTTTGTGGTAAACGTGGACCCCCAGATATTTTATACAGGTAGGGCTCCAGACCGCCTCGGATCGGTGCTGTGGCTGGGCAGTGCCCTCCAGGAGCGGGAACAAGCTCGTTTTGGGCCAGTTAACCCTTAGGCCCGACATCTCTCCGAAGCTCTCCAGCAGGGCTTCCGCTCTCTGCAGGTCCTCCACACCGTCGCTGAGAAACAGCAGTAGGTCATCGGCATATAGCGAGATGAAATGGTGTCCGTCTCGGGCCCGCACTCCGCGAGTATGCTGCCCTGTCCGGGCCGCAGCCGCCAGCGGCTCAATAGCCAGCGCAAATAACAGCGGCGAGAGGGAGCAGCCCTGACGTGTGCCCCGCTCCACTGGGTAGCGGAGGGATACAGTCGAACCCACCTTCACTCTTGCCATCGCCTCCGCATAAAGGACCTTCGTCCAGTGAATGTAACCGGCACCCAGCCCGAGGCGCTCCATAACAGCATACAGGTAGTCCCACTCGAGGCTGTCGAAGGCCTTTTCGATGTCGACTGAGAGGACCAGCTCCGTCCCTGCCCCGCCGTCGAGCCCATCCATGATACGGACAAGCCTTCTGATATTCAGTGAGGTATTGCGCTGTGGTATAAATCCGTTCTGGTCACCGTGTACAAGCCCCGTCATATGAGGCAGGAGCCTCGCCGCTAGTATGGAGCTCAGGATTTTATAATCCGCTGTGAGCATGGAGAGTGGTCGGTAGGACGCAGGGTCAGCGCCCTCCCTGCCGGGTTTCAATAGTGGGACCACTAACGCCTCCCGCATCGACTGCGGCAGCCGGCCCGTCGCCTTGGCCTCTCCATAGACAGTCAGGAGCCGTGGTGCCAGCGCGTCCAGGTACTTGCTATAGAACTCTATAGGGAGTCCATCAATTCCCGGCGATTTGTTCCTTGCCATGCGCCGCACCGCCGCCCGTATCTCCCCCACGTCTATATCAGACCCTAAATCTTTCGCCTGGTCCGCCTCCAGCCGGTGCAGGGGCAGGTCAGCCAGGAAGGGGTCCACCAGCCCCGTCCTGTCTCCCGGGGTACTCCGGTATAGCCCCTCGTAATATTGCTGAAAGCCGTTGACTATGCCCAGCTGTGTGTGTTGCACCACGCCCGCTGAGTCCCTCAGTTGGAGTATGGGAGCGCACCGTCTTGTGGGGTTCGAGAGCCATGCCAGGAGCGTGCCCGCCTTATCGCCTTCAACATGGGAGCGCAGTACATATCGCTTGTAGTCGAAGGCTCGAAGTCTCTCCACTTCAACGGCCACCGCCTCCTTGGCCGCACATAGAGCCTCCTGGAGGTCCGGGTGTCCGGGCCGCCTCTTCTCTACCTCTCTAAGCGTAGTGTCCGCCTTAGTCAAGTCGCCCAGCAGTACTTTCCGCACACCTACATAATCCTTAATACAAATACCCCTCACCACTACCTTCAAGGCGTCCCATTCCGTCGCTCTAGAGGTCGCCGTCCCTGCATTCTCTGCGAAATATAGGTCCACTCCCTCCGCCAGGGCCTCCCCGAAGAGGGGGTCCTCTAGGGTCTCCGGCCTCAGTTTCCAGAGCGGAATCCTGGGCTTCTCCGCTATCCATGCTAGCCGGATTAGGAGCGGGTTATGGTCCGAGATTGTTCTCGAGAGATACTCCGAACCGGTGACGCTCGGCAGCACCCCCCGGGAGCAGAGCATCGTGTCCAGACGGACATGCAAGTCATGGAGCCCGGAGAAAAACGAATAATCCCGGTCAGTCGGGTGTTGCCCTCTCCAAATATCTATTAGCTCCCAGCTCTCCTGCCATTCCCTCCTCCCTCTAGATAGCCTATGAACTGGGGAGTCACGTAGGGGGGGGTGGGACCTATCCAGCAAGGGGTCGGCAATGGAATTAAAGTCGCCTCCCAGCAGGACCGGGCCCGCCAAGGAGTGGGCCAGCGTCCCTGACAGTGTCGCTAGGAAAGCCAGTTGGTCCGTGTTCGGGGCGTATATACTAGCCAGCACAATATCCTTACCTTCTAGCTTCCCCTCCACCACCACGTACCTCCCGTCCTGGTCCACCCATTGGCACGTTAGTTGGAAAGGGGTGCCCGCTCTAACCCATATAAGCACTCCCCGCGCATAGGCCGAGTAGCTGGTGTGGAAAACCTGTCCCCGCCATCTCCTCTGTAACGCCACCCCCTCTTGTCGTGCGAGATGCGTCTCCTGCAGCATTGCAATGTGTACTCCCCTCCGCACTAAATAGGCATGCACTTTATGTCTACGCTGCATGGTGTGTAGGCCCCGGACATTCCAGGTAATACAGTTCAATCCATTCACATTAGCCATTGTCCCGGTGGTCTAGTCGTAACCCTCTCCCCAGATCCTGCCCTTCGGCGGTGGTGGTGCCCCCCCTGAACAAAACAAAACATTGCATCTGCCCTCCCCATGGTGCCCCCAGGGTCAACAACCTCAAGAAAGTAAACAGTCCCCAACTGTGGTACCCCTCCCCCCCTCCCCCAGAACAGGCCCCAATATTGATATATCAGTCCCCATCCAAACTCCCAAACCTGATGACCCAGGTCTCAACTACACAGCCGTAGCCGTGGGTGCCTTAAGGGCTTACGGAGCGCGGCCTCGTCCAGAGGGGGGCTGCGCCGCCTCGCTCCCCGTCTCCTCCCCCGTTCCACATGGTCGCCCTGCCCCGAGCCCTGCGGTGTGCCCCGGCCCCCACTGTGTGCTCAGGCAATGGTTCCCCTCCCAGTCATTTCAAACATTACCCATGCTGCATCAACGGAAGTTCATATGTTCAGGATCTCATCCGCCGTTTGCGGTGTCACCCGCGGCCCCTCTGCGCGGTGAATCCCCGGAAGGTCCGACTCCGATCCAGAGGCCGATACGTGAGTGTCCGAGTCCATGGCCCCCCTGGATTCAGGGCCCTCCGCTCGACCAATCTTCTCGACTTCCAGTAGCGCGGCCTGCCGTTCCACCTCAGTCTGGGAGGCCGTGGGTCCCAGCTTCCCCCGCCCTCGTTTCCATAGTCTCCTCGATTTCCGCAGCCGCTTGGGCGAGCGCTCTCGTTCCTTTTCCCGCTCTTCTCGTGCCTTGGCGCCATCAGTCCCGGCCTTGTACGTCTCCCACCACTCCCAGGCTTCCGCTGACGTCGCGAAGAAGATCGCCTTGTCGTTCACTACTATTCTGAGCCTAGCTGGGAAAAGCAAGGAGTAGGCAATCCCTTCAGCCCGCAGCTCCTTCTTGATTGTGAGGAAGGAGGCCCGTTGCTTCTGCGTTTCAAAGGTGAAATCTGGGAAAAGCGTGACTGCGCTGTTCGCTATCTGGAAAGGGCCATCCTCTCGAGCTTTCCGTAGGAGCAGATCTCTGTCCTTGTGGTGCAGCAACTTGGCTATAATCGGTCTAGGTGGGAGCCCTGGCTTGGGCGGTCCCGAGGGGACCCTGTGCGCTCGCTCCAGAGTGAAGAACGGCGAGAGCCCCTCCGGCGCCACCACTGTCTTCAGCCATCCCTCCATGTAGGCAACCAAGTTCCCCGACCCCTCCGTCTCTGGCACGCCTACGATCCGCACATTGCTGCGCCGGCTTCGATTTTCCGCGTCCTCGGCTCGCCGTTCCAGGGTGCGTATGCGGTCCAGGGCGTCCGTTAGTTTATTTTCCATCGCCTTATGAGCCGGTGCCAGGTCACTCAGCGCCACTTCGGTATCCTTGACCCTGTCTCTCAGTTTGTCGTGGTCCGCTCGAAGCAGGCCCAGCCCCGACGCCACCTGCGCAATGTCATTATGAAGCGCGTCCCTGGTGGCCGAAATGGCGTCCAAGATCCGATCCTGCAGTCTCTGCAGGTCCGTCTGCTCAGCGGGGCCCCCTTCTGCCATACTCGACGACGCCGCCTCCTCCGCCTTGGTTCTCGGTTTCCCCATAGCCGCCGGCCTCCTCGCTCCCGCCTGCCACGTCCGCCTGTTATCCGTGCGGTCAGCTCCTGCGCGCCGTGGGGTCTTGCTGCTCAGTCACTTCCCCAGTGGGTGCGTCCACCGTGGTGTCCGATCCCCGGGTGCTGTGGGGGATCGCTCTCACTACCCTGGAGCGGCGCGTTAGGCTGGTCGCGCCCTCGGTCGTCTGGCGTTGTTAGAGATCCCTCAGTGGCCCATGGGCTCCTCCGTTATGTCCCCACTCGCTCGCTCACCGGGCTCCCGCTGCGGGGGGAAGGGGGGGGGCGCCAAGGTGGGCAGCGCCGTGCCCCGTCTCCCCGGGATCCCCTCTCCAGGCGGCACTCCGCTCACCTGATGGGTTGGCTGGCAATCAGGGCCGGGCCGATGCTCCAGGTCCCGCTCTCCCCGCCAAGGAGTCTGTCTGGAAGTCGCGCCTGCAGCGGCGCGTCCGGGTGGCTCTCCTCGTCCCCACACGTCCTCGCTGCACTCCGCGGCCGCGGACCTAGGATCGCCTCCCGCTGTGCGGGGGATCGGCGCTGCCGGCTATCGCGTCTCTTCAGTGCCCGCCGGCGTTGCGACCTGCTGTGCAGCCCTCGGTGCTCCGGGGCGCCGTCGCGGCAGCCATCTTGTGTGGCGCAGTTCGCCTCTCCGCATCAGCGATCGGCGGTCTGCCTCGGCGCTGCGGGTCCGCCGGCCGCCCAAGCCTCGCCCAGCTGGCCTCCGATGATCACTCTGCCGGCGCCGGGGCACCCACGGGCTCTCCGGCCCCTGTGTCAGGATTTTCGCGGGGAAGAGGCACGGAGCTTCGAGCTCACGCCGCCATCTCCCTCGGCGCTCAAGCCACGCCCCCCACACATAGTGTCTCCATGTACGCGGATGATCTCCTCATATACGTCCGAGACATCGAAACGGACTTGACCACTATAGGGGAGACACTGGAGGAATTTGCGAATGCCTCGGGACTACAGGTGAACTGGGACAAATCCACGGTCTACCCCTTGCACCCGAGCCTGCCCCCCCGGGAAGTCGAGCTCGGAGCACATAAACTCTCGTGGTCCGCGGAAGCCCCCCGATACCTTGGTGTTCGCTTGTACCATTCCCCAGTAGACCTCTTCGCAGGGAATCACTGCAAGGCACTTGCCAGCCTGCGCCCGGCGGTTGCCTTCTGGAATAAACTCCCACTAGCCCCAATAGGTCGGATTGCACTGGCTAAAATGATAATGCTTCCCCGACTCCTATACCACTTCACGAATTTACCAGTGGTGCCACCCAGATCTTTTTTCCGCGACGTTGACTCCCTCCTAGGGACCCTTATCTGGGGCGAGGGCCGACACCGGGTCGCCCTGCAAACCCTCCAACTTCCCACGACGCTGGGAGGGCTCGGAGCTCCGTCCTTCGAGTCATACTTCCTTGCAGCGCAGCTCCAGTGGCTGTCGTACTGGACGGCGGACCGTTACCCTCAGGAAACTGTCACCTCGACTGGTAGAATTACGGCCCCGGAACTCACCCGTCTACTACTCCCGGGCACCAAGCCACGGCGCACGTACCCCCTCCAAGTGGCGATAGCGCGCCGATGCATGATGCGGATCCACCGAATGTCCCCCACTAGACCTCCGTACTCTCCGCTCTTACCACTGATAGGCAGCCCCAGGCAAGACTCCTACTTCACGGCTCCGTTCTTCTCCGAATGGTCGCTCTGTGGCATTACGGATCTGGAGTCGCTCTTTGAGGAAGGCCAGATAAAAACACTCGACCGTCTGACCGCTGAATATGGGCTCCCCCCAGGCCAATTCCTCAGATATCGACAGTTGATTGATGGATACCGGCCCCATTTTGACCTTCGTACGGGTGAGCCAGACACGCATCCAGTAATACACACTATCCTACGTATGGGGGTGGGACGCCACTTAGTCACCTGGTTGTACAAATCCATCCGAGAACTCTCACACGCCCCCTTGACGTCCTTGCGAACTGCATGGGAGGAGGACATAGGCCGCGCGCTACATGACTCTGAGTGGAGTAAGGCACTGGAGGCCCCCAAACGCGTCTCTAGGAACGCCCGCTTCAAGAACATCCAATACTATATCCTACACAGGGCGTACCTCACCCCAGCGCGCTTACAGAAATTCTATCCCTCCACGTCATTCCTATGCCCCAGATGCTGCGCCCCTGCTGCAGATCTTCGCCATATGTTTTGGAGCTGCCCCGACCTCCATTCCTTTTGGCGGGCGGTACACGACACCTTGTCGGAACTGACAGGCCTCACCACATTATCCACCTGGGAGTCTAGCGCACTAGGCATCTTTCATGTCCCTAAGCGAGTCCCAGTACATAGACGCTTCGTGTCCTTAGCGCTCCTGTTAGCGAACAGATGCATAACCATGCGCTGGCGATCCCCGGAGGGTCCCCCTATAGCAGCCTGGACGGGGGCGGTCGGTAAATGGGCAGCGGCGGAAGAGGATGCTCTTAGAGAGGAAGAAGCCAGGGGTGCGCGTAAATTTCCCATATCCATGGAATGGGCCATGCTCCTCCACAGCTTCCGACAGTCCTCGAATGTAGGTGAACCGCCTACCCCATCCCCTCCCCTCCCAGCCCGAGAAGACCAATAGCATCTGCCTGATGTCTCCCCCCCTCCCCCAGAGCACGCTCCTGACTACCTGCTCACCCCTCTGGAACGCAGGCTGATTGACCTCCTGGGTCCCCCCCCCCCCCGACGTCTGTCACCGGTCTCCCCCTACTTCGACCTTGCTAGCGCCCACACGCTTCCCTCCCACAGTTTTGTTCCCCCCTGTTCTCTGGTAGCACCGTTCACGGACAGTACAGGCCCCGATCCAACGCCCTTGAAACCGGAATTTACGTGCCTGTTATCATCCACTGTCCTCTTGGCTATGCAGGTTCATTGTCTCCCGACCAGTAGACATGGTAGTACGATCTGCACGGCTTGATTGAGGAATTGTATATTTGCACCAGTTGTATAAACCAAAAAATGTTGCACGCATGGCTGAATGTTGAGGCCAAGTCAGCTGATAATTTCCACTGTATCTGTTTACTTTGGTGCAACAATAAAACAAATTTAAAAAAAAAAAAAAAAAAAAAAAAGGGAAGGAAACAGAGAGTAATGTTAAAAGAAAGACAGCTAGAGGGAGTAACACAGAGATACTGTTTAATAGATCTATTTACCGAAGAAAAGATGGAAGAGGGTATAATTGTGAAAAACAAAATAGATAAGGAAGTGAAAGAAAAAAAAGAGAGTAGAAGAATAATAAACAAGAGTTTCTTAGAGAATGTAAGTGAATGTTCAAAATAAGAAGAAAAATAGTAAAGGATGTGGAATGAGAGGTAGGGATAGAACCAGACTAAAAGAACAATCCTGAGGGAAAATGTTAAGAAAACAGTGAGCAAAAGTAAATAGGAATAAAACAAGATGTATGATAGTGACTAAGGTTAAAACATGTGGAATAACAGAGAGAGAAAACAGAAAGCAGAAAAGAAGAAGTGACAGAAAAGGAATGATTGAAACAGCAAAGAAATGTAAATAACATAGGGGCATATTATCAACACCGGCGATACAATTATCGCTGCTTTTATCGGCAGAAAACTGCCGCTAAAGACGCTTTTGCGGCAGAAAACTGCAGCTAAAGCCGCTTTTGCGGCAGTTTTCTGCCGATAAAAGCAGCGATAATTTTATCGCCTGTGTTGATAATATGCCCCTTAGTGTGCTTGAACTACAGGGAGAAAGCCTAATGAACAAGTAGTGAAAGAGTGATCAGTCAGAGACAGTGAGAGTAATAGAGACGGAGTGAGTGAACAGGAGTGAGGAACTATGAGAACAGAGGGACTGAGAAAAGGAGTGGAAGGAGTAGAGTAAGTAAGTAATAGAGAAAGGAATGAGGGAAGTAGCAAAGGCAGGAAACTGAGGGTTAAAGAAATGAAGCAGTGGAACTAATAGAAGTTAAATGTGATAGGAATGTAACGAAAAGAGTACAAAACATTTACCTTTTAATTGTCGTTAACTTAGTCACTTGTTATTTTTATACTTTCAATCTGTGAAAGAAAGAACAAAAATTTGAAAAATATTAAAACATGTATTTAAAAATTAGAAAAGACAAGGGAAAAGATTGACAATCATCCAATTTTACAAAGAAATAAAGTTAGAGATAAACATGCAGAAAAAAAAGAGAAAGAAACGGTGATAGACAGTCAGAGACAAAAAGAAATTGAAATAGAGTAAATTACTAAGAGAAAAAAAAAAGAAGATACTTTCAGTGACAGAAAAGAAGGATAGAAGAGAAAACTAAATTGAAGTTGTGTAAGCTTCTAAAAGAAAGTGAGTAAGGTAAACTATATATGGAAAGGGTGAATAAGGAAAAGAGAGTGAGGGAGAGAGGAGACAGAGGAAGTGAAGGAAAGAGTGTCAGATACAGACTGAGTGAGGCATCTACACAATGTGATTCATAATGTTAGGAAACACAGGTAATGTAATTGAAAAACGTTCAATTTTTTTTGTGCTCATTCCACAATCACATCACTTGTGTTTCCTTTGCTTAGGTATCTCATTGTGCAGATGTAGTCTAGCATATGAAAGACTACGCAGAAGGTGAGCACTGTATGCAACAACTTTGACACTTACAGAAGCCTCTGCTTCTCCATGCCCCCTACACAGTCCTAAATATATACATTTTAAACTCCGGTATCTTGTTGCAGATGAAGTGAGGCCTATCTTGCAACATGGTGCATCTTTTGCACTGCTGCTGCGTCACAAAAGTGACGCAACGGCGGCGCAAAAGAGGCGCACGGCCATCATAAAACTGCCCCTAACATTTTAAATGATTGTTTCAGGATGCCGATAAGGTGTGGCCTATCCAGAGATTTGTTTGAGGTGAGGCCTACTCAGAGTTACAGATTAAATTTAGGCTTGTTGAAGAGTACAGAGGAGATAATACATGTGCAGGCCTACCAACGAAGTGAGTCATGTCCACTGCACTCTTGAACAAAGGCCAGACCTCCTCTGTCTCCCTGGACAGGCCTAAACCTCATCTGCACAATGTGATCCGTAATGTTAGGAAACACAGGTGATATAATTGAAAAACGTGCAAATATTTTTGCTCATTTAACAATCACATCACCTGTATTTCCTCAGCTTAGGTATCTCATTGTACAGATGTAGTCTAGCATATCCAAGAGTACGCAGAAGGTGAGGACTGTGTGCAACAGAGCAATGTACATTACTCACCTCCCTTGACACTTACAGAAGCCTCAGTTTCTCCATGCCTCCTACACAGTTCTAAATGTATATCATAAATACAAAAAGTACAGAATTAATTATACATGTTAAATGGTTTATTTTTGCTGTTCTCAGAATATATCAAATTTCACTAAAAACAGTGACTTGAAGGTATTCATCATATAACAGCGGGGGAAAAAAAACACAATCAAAATGATTGTGTTTAAAAAACCCATATAACATAACCAATCAGAAATCAGAACTCCTTAAAAGTAACTTACTTTCCATGACGTCGAAGGATGTCCTATGAACAGCTTATACTCTGTTGTGCTGTTATTATTTTCAGCCCGCCACTTTCTGAAAGAAAAGCTCCATAGTTTTGACAAATATGTTACATACAATAAATGACTTCTCGCTCTCTACCGCACTTCTCCTCAAGGCCAAATCGTGTAAGAGCCATTTATAACTCTTGGAATTCTTCTAAGCAAATCCCGTCATTTTCTTTTTCCGCAACTTTCAGAAAGAAAACGTTCAAGATCACTTTCACAATCCTGTACTAGCAATATCTCACCCTTCTTGCTCACTCATGTTCCACATTTCCTATGACACTGATACTGCTTACTATGAGAGACACTTACACTACCTCTATGACTACTACAATTATTTAATTCTCTACATCACTTTTAATCACAAAGCAATTTAAAACAGTACATAAAATTATATCAACTCCTAGAATCATTATAGGCCAGTTACCTACCCAAAATTCTTTCTTCTGAAAACAGAAAGTAAGAATATTTTTAAGTCAAAAGGCAACATTGTTTCATAGTGAAATGTGAATCATTTCCGAAACATCAGCTTTTTTTACATTTTCAATAAGCTGTGTAATAAGTGGATGTTGTCAAAGGACCATCATGTTATATAATAGCTGTAGTTAGAAATGTTCTTCCTAAAATCAACAACTGTGTAGCCACAACATTTGTAATTAAAGTTGAAAACTTACTTTCATCAGGTTTATATAGTTGGAATTTTTAAATGACATTATAACCAAAAGTTTGTTCAAAAAATGTGGACAGCGTTGCAGACTTACATTACCTCTACTCCATGTTTTGATTGCCTGCTTGAATTAGCTTATTAAAAGAAACAGTTTTTCTGAACTCATTCAAAGTGCAGTTATTTTTCCATGACGTCAAGTGTTATGGTAAGAATACCGTTTGCTTTGGGAAATACTCTGTTGTCCTTTAACTAATCCGTGCCCACCACTTTCTGTAAGAAAACCTTCTTTTTTTTTCAGGAACTACTTAAAACTCAAAAATAACTTTTTACTCTGTACTACACTTATCCTCAAGGCCAAATAGTGTAGGAGCCATTAGAACCTCTTGAAATTCCTCAGAGCAAATCCCGAGATTCTTTCTCTAAAATTTCGGTTGTAAAAACACCAGGTAAGAATTTTTAAGGTCAAAAGGCAATTTTTTTTTGAAAGTTAAAACAGAATCATTGCAGAATGATCAGCCGTTTCTAGACTTCAAATAAGCTGTGTAATGTCCTGATGTTGTTGAAGGACCGTCATGATATATAATTGCTGCAGTTACAAAAGTCCTTCCTGATATTGACAACTGCAAAGCCACAACATTTTTAATTAAAGTTGTCAATTTTGTTCCATCAGGCCTACATCGTTGGAACATTAAAATGACATACTGGCCATATGTTCGTATAAATAATGTGGACAACATTGCAGACTTACATTGGCTACACTCCATGTTGTGATCAGCTGCTTTTACTAGCTTACTAAAGGACACTGATTTACTGTCTGGCAAAGTTAAATATATAAATCTTTCTGACTCTACAATAGTAGTACTTGATACCCTACAGTTCTCGCAGTCATGCTGCCATTGATAAGAAAGGCCAAACAGATGATCTACATCTACACCTTCATCTTGCAATACATCAAGAATATACATTAAAAACTCCTGACAATCTTGCTGAATATTTTGAGAGATTTGCGTTTCACCTGAACATTTGTCTAACAGATTTCAAATTTCAGACACATTTTCTATTTTTGTTCTATCAGTGCTACATTTCTCTAACACAGAGTTCAGTAAACAGCAAAAACTTTGATCCGAATTGATCACAATCTGTTGTTTTAAAGTTTCTAGAGAAAAGACAACATTAACCACTACATTAGCATAGCAGTTGACACCAGAACTATTTTCAAATTGAAAACCAACAACATCTTCAACAGAATCCATTTTCTTTCTGCTTATAATTTTGGGTTCATCGACTTTGTCTTTTTGCTACAACCTCCCTACTATTGGTCACATTTCTTCGTTTCCGGCCTACAACACGTTTCTCAAACAAAGAATATTGAGGCAAATGTGGCGCATACTCTCTTCTTAACCTATTGTATTCCTTAACACAATCTAGATCCGCACAAATGTTTGTGACATCACACTCAATCAAGTACAATCCCGATAAAGTTCTGACTCGTGACAATGCCACATATGCCATACCCTCCTTGAACACAGAACTGCCAATATTCACCAATGCACTGTCTACACTTAAACCTTGCGATTTATGGATTGTCACCGCATATGCCAAGCAAACAGGAAACTGCTTACTGCGAACATATACGTCTTTTACAAGCAAAAACCTAGCAGAGCAACGACCAATTAGCTGTACTTCCTCAATGCCATCAAATTTAATTTTTAAAAATTCAATTCCATCTCTATTTCTGTATTTCTCAAAATCAACAACATTACCCATTGATCCATTTACCAGACCTCTTTCAACATGTAAATTCCTTCTTAAAATTATACGGCAATTTAAGCACACATTCAGTCTTTTCAAAACCAGCAGTTTTAGATATAGTCTTCTCTAATGAATCCAATTTAGATTTCAAATTCTCAGACAAAATAATTGTTGCTCCCATATGCTCTATTCTGTCAATAGCTTCCAGTTTCACAATCTCTTGGTTTTCTAAATTCAACATTTTATTGTTGAAGATGGCACATTCTGCAAGAGTTGGCATCAAACATATTCCAGATTTCTTCTCAGTAATTTTCCGAAAAATATTCTCTGGCAGAACGTCTTCTTCTGGATACAAATTTGACAGTAATCGTGCATGTAAAGCTTCTTTCCCATGCTCGGTCACTTTTCCGATTCGAACATCTTGTAGAATATTCTTATAATCTTCATCCTTCGCTTGACGCATATTTTCACGCAGTTCAGCATAATTGAAGTTTAACCATATATTGACGTTGCCAATGCTCCCAAGGCACTTCCTGGTATCTTCATGCGTGAGCATTTTGAACACAGGTTGTCCTTTCACTGGTGTCAGCTGCAGAAGATCACCGAAAACAATGATGTGTTTGCCACCAAATAACACATCATACTCTGTTTTGAGAACTTCTTGCATTCTCAAATGCACAAAGGCAAGCATGACATTGGAAACCATGCTTACTTCGTCAATGATAAGAAGTTTCATTTTCCTCAAGACTCTTGAAACTTCACAACAAGCATCTCCAGATAACTTGTGGTATTGTAATTTGTTATCATGCTCCACTGGCAGCATCAGTAGACGATGCAAAGTAATACCTTTAATGTTATGTGCTGCCAGTCCAGTTGGAGCGGTGACAACACAAGACAGCGATGACTCAGTCCTTTTCTGCAAATAACATGAAATTGCTTTAATGAGGAAACTTTTTCCAGTTCCTGCTTCTCCACTCACGTACAGTCGGACAGGCTTCAACGACGTACATGAGCACTCTTTCTTCTCATGACTTAATCCATGATCAATTTGGTTGGTAACTTCGTCATATATTTTCCTCTGCTCAACGTTGAGTTGTCTTTCCAAATCTTCTAAGTTAACCGCATCCTCCTGAGCATGTGCCATGGCTCTTTCCACTTCAATCATGGCAGTGGCAGCTTCATTTTCGATAACTGGTCCTCCTAGTGGATCCTGACTCAATGAAACAGAACTCTGACTGTCCTGAGAACTGTCTCTAGCAATCTCGGCTGCAATTGTTGCTTCCTGCTCGATTTCCGCATTCAACATTTCTAGATATTTTAGAAAAACAGGACATTCTATGGTCTCCTTGGCGGCATTAAAAGAGTATTCGTAACAGAGGAAATCTCCAAGCAGTTCCTCTTCTGCACGCCAAGGCTTGAAAAGTTGCAAAAGTGCTAAATAGAAAAACTCTTTTCTTTCAGGAGATTCGCCACTCAATTTTCGATGGTTTACCAAGTGGCATTTTCTTTGCTTGACCAGACATCCCTCACTTCCAATTACAGCATACACTCCTTTATCAATATCTTCTTTGATGTTCCTCTTGAATATGTAATTTTGTAGAACCTCATACAGACAAACATTCTCGAGGTGACTGCTTCTATTTGGATAATATGTATCCAACATGTTGGTCTTCAAAATATCGGTACTGTTTGGCTCCTTTTCCGCCAAATACTCAATTTCCCGCACAGGTTTCAGAACTCGATTACGCGTTGCAGCAAGACCAAGACTCGCCCAAATGATACTCCTAGATTTGGCATAGAGACTTGCTGAAGACAACCGGTCAGAACATTCGTAAGCTCCGATTTCTCGATGCGACAACATCTTCAGACTGAAACTGTACAACTTGTTACTGAGACTCTTTTCATGGGAAATGTCCTCCCACATATCCTTCAATTCTGTCTTTTCTTTTTTGGTGATGTAAGATGTCACATACCGAGCCACAGCCATACAGTTATCAGCCACAAACTGTATATCCATGTTAGCATTCCACATGGACAAAATCACTGGGTTGTAGTCGTTGATGTACTTGGACTCTTCGTTCCTTTTCAAATTGTATGTATTTTTGGGTGATTTCCTCGTCACATTATGTCGCAGCGAAGACATCAAACTGTTCACTCTTCCTTTAGAAATCACCGGTCGTGGAAAGGCGAAACGACATTTTGTGTAGAACTTGTCCTTGTTTCTGAATTCACGACGACAGTACTTTCCACAACGATGACTTTGGAAGCGTAAAACTTGTTCTCTTAGGCTTTTGTCTTCCTTTGTGTTTGGAACAGCACATGTAGAATACTGTTCTATGAAACTCATCACTAAGTCATCCGGATCTGTTCCAAATTTGGGTGCATCTTTGATCCATAGCAGCATATGTATATGAGGAGCACCTCTTGCTTGGTACTCCTTTCACCAGAAGAAATCCAACACCTCTCCAAGAGGTGGATTTTTCTTGTTCATGATGAAAGACATCATAGCTTCAAATCTATGATTGAAGTACCTGCATACATTCACTGGATCCAAAGAGCACAGTTCTCCGGGTGTCTTGAATTCGATATTTTCAATGTTTCCATTTGCCTCTCGTAGAAATTGAAGTAAGTCTTCCCAGCCATACTCGGCACAGCTGAGAGTGAGGAACCATGTGGGAGTTCCTAAGTTCCTCAGCATACATTTTAAATCTCCATGTCAACGGTACCAGTACTCATTAGTACCACGCTGACATGCCATGAGATTAATCAGGTGAGAATCCAAAATACTGTCTTGCACATCGACTTTATCCATAAAGTCCCTTGCTGAGATATTTTGCATCTGTATACCACTTTTCAAGATGTGGTTCACTGCATATGACAGTCCAGACAGATCGCTTTCAAACAGTAGATGAAACAAATAGGGAATGCATTGACGAAACCTAGGACCTTCTGCATACAATCGTAAAGTCCGGTATTCAGAAGCAGGAATTTGATCAGGTCGCTCATCATATCTTCCTCCTTGACCTGTTGGAAATAGTTGTGGGAAACACCGAGCTTCCAAACTTTCCTCCCAAACACTAATGGGACTCCCTTTGGCTTGTTTCATTTGAAACAACTCAATAGCATTCCCCATGACTTCCTTGGAATGCAAAGGATGAACACTATAATGTTCACATATTTCTTCATTTTTAGAGGCTTCTACTTTCTTAATTTGTCCAGCACACAAATCGCTGTCCTCTTCTTTACTTACTTCCTCTTCTGCAACATATACATTCTTGTAGTACTTATTGTTTTTCTTCAAATACAATGTTGCCTTTTTGACTTTCCTAACATCCACTAAATCTTGCCAGATTTTCTTACTCTTTGTCGGAACCCCATTAACTAGGATAACCAGAGGTTCCTCTTCCACTTTCTCTACTCCAATTGTATTAATGTTTTTCTTCAAATCTAGAGGCAAATAAACAACTCTTCCCTTTAATCCTGTCTGTAAATCTGATGGAGGCAATTTCCCTGTCTTTGGCTCCATTCATACAATAGCCTGAAAGAGATGGACACTTTGAATCAAAATAGATTCATAAGTATTTAAATCCTTCAATTCAGAAGGAATCTCAACCAATTCCAGATTATTATGAACCGCTCTAGCAGGCATCTGGTTTTGATTTAATTTGTTACAATCATAAGTACACACACGTTGATCCGATCCCAAATCAAAACAATTTTCTACAATCAAGTATGTTGCGAAATGCTTCCATTCACTATTATTTTCCCTTTCACTTTTTGCATATAAATCCACTAACTTAGTCTGATTCTTATAATAAGTGCGTCGACAACACACACAAGTGAAATTAGGCCTCTCACTTGATGTCACCTGAAACGTGGCAATTTCCTTCAGAAAATTATCTGTACTGAAAACCTGTACACTCTCTTCCACATTACCTTCTTCTTTTGGGTCAATTTCAACATTCTTCTCTTTACTTGCAAAGTAACAAAACTCAATTTCTTCACAAATATTCTTCACATCTACTTCAGAACCATGCAAAAGAGCAGTGCATAATTGTTTAAGCATAATTGCTGGACTCTTAGCATAATACAACATTCTAACTAATTTCCTCACTTTATTATGATGCACTGCTAGCATCCTGAAATGATGAAAAACACTCTGGCATACTCTCCTGGAAAGACAAGCCAGTGAATGACCATGCAAACCTGTCACTTCTCTCACTCTGCAAGGATCTAATTCTTGCAACAACTTCATTTTCTGTTTTAAAGTTTTCTTATTAAATGTCCGTACAAAATCACAAAGCAAATTGATGGAATCCTGTCGCACACTGCAAATACTACTACACTTCCAGGTGTACACTGGTCCCTTAGGACGTCTTCCTAAAACCTCATTACCTAACACCTCTTCTGCCTCTGTTGACACAAGTTTTTCTTTTTCAACCGGACAACCATCTTTCACCTCATATGCTCGACCACTTGTGTCAACTGCATGCACCAAATCATTATCCTGGAAATAACTCTCCTCATTAAAAAATGCCTCACAACTTGAACTATGCATCCATTCTCCTGAAAAAACTTCACAAAAATTACTACGATTAACTGTTCTCTTCCATCTACTATTTGTTTTGAAATCATAAATTACCTTGTTTAGTTTCCTAATTCTATTGATTATCAAAATAAATAACTTTCGCTTAATTTCGAATGCCTGATCAATAATTTTCTCAATGTTTCTCTTTCTCTTATAAAAAGCCACTTTCTGTTGACGTTTCTTAACATTTTTTAACAAATTGCCAATTATCCTGTTGCGGAACATTCGTCTACGAATGTCCCTAAACTGATATTTCCTTCTACTACCATGCACAGAGTTATCTCCTGCTCTAGCAGTAACATTTTTGATTGGCCTTTCCTTTGCGTTTAAATTGGCTCTCTTTTTCTGGACTAAAACATGTTCTGCAGTGATACTTTTTTTTCTGCAAATGTTTCTTAGGAATGATTTTGTTGTCTTACCCGGAGGTTTCTTGGTGACTTGACGAGTTTTTATTGTAGAGGACTGCTGCAAGCATGTAGTAAGCTGCTGTCTTTGACGTTTTGTAGCCTTTCGGCTTCTTTGCTTCGATGGCATAGTGTAGTTTTGAAATGATCTGCAGTTGAATCTGTGGTAAAATATAAGAAAAAATTGTATTAACCACTATTACCAAACAGTAAATCAATAACAGTCGTCAAAAAATTAACACACTACTTGTCAATTCTACATACAATAATTTTTAGTGCATTGGCAAAATTAAAACTCACAAATAGTAGCAAAGAAATAGAATGCTTCTACATTTGACCTGTGCTCTTTTATATGTGAATCTGAACTAATTTTATTAGCATATTTCACTATTTTATTAAAGACACTTCACACAAGCTGTTTTTGAAGTTGTGTTTAATTTTAAATGAAACGGTTAACATGGTTACTTTTCATTTCCAGTAACTTTTAAAAATAACTCTTTATAGTTCCATAGGCTCGAGCAGGTCAGCTTCCCACCCTATGTCATACAATTCTGACAAATCGGCATCCTCATCATGTTCTTCATCATCCTCAGGATTTAAATCATCCAAGGGATCTACTTCCACTGATGTTTCAATGACAAGTTCAATGATAATATCGAGATCAACAGTTTGCTCATTATCACTCATGCTTGATGTTGTCGTTATCTTTAAAAAAAGAGAACAACAATGAGATGTTGCAGAGTAAGAGACAAATCTCGGAGACTATAATAGTAAAATTGTTTAACAAGAGTAACATTTTGCAGATATTATTTAACCATGTCCAGCGATGCTGAGGAGGTGAGGCCTATGTCCAAGTTTTCAGTGAACAGGACTCATCTCTTCTTAACCTTGGATAAGCCTCACCAACTCTGTGTCCCCTGCTCATACTTAAATGTAAAGGGGCAGATTTATGTTAACTGGCGCATCCCCAGGGATGCAACAGTTAACGTGCGCTGCTGCTCTGCCACCCATGATGTGCCGCATTTACAATGTGGAGCACCATTGAGCAAAAATAGCACAGATGCATCACGCATCTGTGCCGCAAAAGCGGCACATTGCAAGAATCACGTCGTAAGCGCGACATGTCTATTACAATGCACAGAGGCAAGCCACACATTGCATGGTGCATCACTCCTTATGCCTGTTTCAAACAGGCGTAAGGATTTGATTCAGCAATGCCATAAAGCTGACTCAGTGAAATCTTCTAAATTTCACCGTGTTAGTTTTACAGGGCTTTCATACAAATGAATGCCCACCCTGCAACAAAACGCCCACATGAAACCTGACGCAGGTTTCATGTGGCACAGGACTTTACACCGTGACACATCTGCCTAGATGCATCAAGTTGTAAATATGTCTCAACATAGTGCATCTTTTGCGCCGCCGCTGCGTCACAAAAATGACGCAACAGCGGCGCAAAACAGGCACACGGCCATCATAAATCTGCCCCTAACATTTTAAATGATTGGTTCAGGATGCCGATAAGGTGTGGCCTATCCAGGGGTTTGTTTGACGTGAGGCCTACTCAGGGTTACAGATGAAATTTAGGCTTGTTGAAGAGTACAGAGGAGATAATACATGTGCATGCCTACCAATGAAGTGAGTCATGTCCACTGCACTCTTTAACAAAGGCCAGACCTCCTCTGTCTCCCTGGACAGGCCTAAACCTGATCTCCACAATGTGATTCGTAATGTTAGGAAACAAAGGATGATGTAATTGAAAAACGTGCAATTTGTTTTGCTCATTTCACAATCACATCACTTGTGTTTCCTTTGCTTAGGTATCTCATTGTGCAGATGTAGTCTAGCATATCAAAGAGTACGCAGAAGGTGAGCACTGTATGCAACAATTTTGACACTTACAGAAGATTCAGCTTCTCCATGCCCCCTACACAGTCCTAAATGTATACAGTTTAAAGTGACAGTATCTTGTTGCAGATGAAGTGAGGCCTATCTTGCAACATGGTGCATCGTTTGCACCACTGCTGCGTCACAAAAGTGATGCAACAGCGGCGCAAAAGAGGCGCACGCCATCATAAATTTGCCCCTAATATTTTAAATGATTGATTCAGGATGACGATAAGGTGTGGCCTATCCAGAGGTTTGTTTGAGGTGAGGCCTACTCAGGGTTGCAGATGAAATTTAGGCTTGTTGAAGAGTACAGAGGAGATAATACATGTGCAGGCCTACCAATGAAGTGAGGCATGTCCACTGCACTCTTGAACAAAGGCCAGACCTCCTCTGTCTCCCTGGACAGACCTAAACCTCATCTGCACAATGTGATTGGTAATGTTAGAAAACACAGGTGATGTAATTGAAAACGTGCAAATATTTATGCTCAATTCACAATCACATCACCTGTGTTTCCTCAACTTAGTTATCTCATTGTGCAGATGTAGTCTAGCATATCCAAGAGTACGCAGAAGATGAGGACTGTATGCAACAGAGCAATGTACATTACTCACAATAAAGCATTTCTTTTTTTTAAAAAACGATTTTCTGGTCATAATTTGAAAACACAACACAGGTCCTATGTAGAAGCACACCCTGTCAGTACTTAAATTTGCCAAGCACACATGGGGCGTATTTACAAGGACCTTGCACCACGGGGAAATGACTTAAATTAAAATGGGGAAAATAACGTCAAAGTGACTCAAAGGCCTTGTAAATATGCCCCAAGCAGCCTATGAAACTCTAGCAGTACATTTCAAGAAACCTAATTGACTTCAAGAAACGTTTTTAAACACATGAAGTAAACTATTTATTCACCCACATTCATGGGGAAGTGACTTAAAATGCCCTAACACACATGAAAGCGTATTTTTAAGGCCCTTGCACCATTTTTGCGTCACTTTTAACATGGCTATGTAACTCAAAGAAACAAAGTCTAAATTTGCCAAGCACACATGGGGGCGTATTTACAAGGACTTTGCACCACGGGGAAATGTCTTAAATTAAAATGTGGAAAATAACATCAAAGTGACTCAATGGCCTTGTAAATATGCCTCAAGCAGCCTATGAAACTCTAGCAGTACATATCAAGAAACCTAATTGATTTCAAAAAACGTTTTTAAACACATCAAAAAACCAATTATTTTCCCACATTCATGAGGAAGTGACTTAAAATGCCCTAACACACATGAAAGCGTATTTTTTAAGGCCCTTCCACCACTTTTGCGTCACTTTTAACATGGCTATGTAACTCAAAGAAACAAAGTCTAAATTTGCCAAGCACACATGGGGGCGTATTTACAAGGACTTTGCACCACGGGGAAATGTCTTAAATTAAAATGGGGAAAATAACATCAAAGTGACTCAAAGGCCTTGTAAATTTGCCTCAAGCAGCCTATGAAACTCTAGCAGTACATATCAAGAAACCTAATTGATTTCAAAAAACGTTTTTAAACACATCAAGTAAATCACTTATTTACCCACATTCATGGGGAAGTGACTTAAAATGTCCTAACACACATGAAAGCGTATTTTTAAGGCCCTTCCACCACTTTTGCGTCACTTTTAACATGGCTATGAAACTCAAAGAAACTAAATCTATTTGTAAAACACTTGACACAAAGCAACATTTTAAATGCACAACTTTCTTCATAAATTTATCCCTAAAGCATACTATTCTCTATCTAAATTAAATGAATCTTTTCTCACCTTAGCAAATACTTTTTGAGTTTCAAAACAGTCTCAGACACACACCAATTTTTCTTTAGCAGAGCAAAGGGTATGCACTCCAGAGGCTGCAACCAACAATGGCACAGAAATGCTGTAATTCATCACACATATCTCTCATGTCACCCAATCAAAACTCTTCCCTCACTTTTTTCAAATCAACACCCTTCCCCCCCTCTGCCCTTTCTGCCTTTGTTCCATAGCAACCACCTCCTGAAAGACCTCTCATGTTTACAAGTTCACACAACAATGTTTCAATTGAACTCTGAACTCTCAGTACACCTGCGTATCCAGTGCAATCTTTCATAAAATGATTTTTTCTTGACCATTCAAATTACATCTTTCAAAGAACTCATCCATGCACCCTAACTTTCTGTTTTCAGCAATCAAAATCCACCAATCACTGCTACAAATTCATTAGCACAGAAAATTCACAGTTTTTTTCATTACATACTCCTACTGTTTCAACTGCCATTTCATTACCACACTTCATCTGACTGCAGCAGAACCTCCTCTCACTATGTTTTCTGTCTGGATTGTTGGACATAGTTACATCCATTGGGCTCAAAGGTATGCTGATAACAGAAATTTACACAACCTCAATTTACAAAATGTGGAAATCAACTGGATTGGCCGCAGAGGATTAAGATGTCACCAATTGATACCATTGGTGAAAACCTTTTTGCATTTGCCAAAACCTGACCTGTTAATTGTGCACTGTGGATGAAATGACTTGGGCACTTTGACTGGGGTAGGTCTGGAAATGCTTTTAAAGGACACCTTTGAGCAATTGATGGCACTATTTCCTCAAACTGCCTTGGTATATTCAAATATATGCCAAAGACAGAAATTGAGGTGGTCAAACGAATTTTGTCCACAAATTGAGAAATCGAGGAAGCATGTAAATAAGTCTGTTTCAGCTTACATGAGAGACCATGGAATGGGCTCCATCTACAACAATAACTTGCGTTACTACATGCAAGATATCTACAGAGAAGATGGAGTTCACTTCTCAGATGAGGGGAACAGAGTTTTCATCCTGAATTTAAGACTATGTATTGGTACCTACTTATAAGTACCTAAATCTACCACAGACCCAAAAGCTCTTCTCAGAGCTACCCTAACTATGATCACTATAAACAAATTTTAAATGTAACTTTTTTTTAACTCATTTTCACAATTTACGCTTTCCGGAGCGCTACCCGGTACGCGCACCGGACGCTAACCGCGCGAAAATTTGTAAAAAAATTATTTTTTTTCGCACATATGGGCCTCCTCAGCCACCCTCAGAAAACCTAGGGGGTCAGGATACGTCTACCGTGCCCCCTTCTACCCATTCTGAACATTATTTGCCCTCCATCTTGTATCTCAATTCTACCGAAACACAAAATGGAGGACTCCCGTAACGCTGCCGGTTCGCGTACCGGGGCGCGCACCGGGAAGCGCTCGCTGAAAAAAGGTGGGAAAGTAATTCACAGAAAAACCACTTGAGACACTTTCACCAAATATAGATTAGCTCATACTACATACCAATCCCTACCATTTTCACAGTTTTGATTGGAATTCCATTTAGCCATTTAGCCTGTAGACCTCTCTAAATACCCTGAGGTAAATTACTTCACAAAACACATCTGAAGCGTTGGAATTGACAACCAATTAAAATGTTACTTTCATTTTCTACTTTTTTTACCTGACATTTGATTGGTTATGTACCTGAATATATATAAAGAAAGAGAGAGAAACAGCCATTTTGACTACTACTTCCTGAAGTACATTGCAAGAGCATTTTCACTGACAACTTAAACTTGTTTTTAAAAGGTAAGATGTTATTTTGAAAACTGAAGTATATTGTGCACTTTAAGTTAATATGGAAAACTTTTTCTGATAGTTATATACTATCCCTCTGTAATAGTGATAGATTTAGATAGACTTCTCTGTTATAGTTATGGATGGATTTAGGCTTGTCTTGTATAATTATGAATTTACTAAGGTTTCATCACATACACTTTTTTATATTTCTACTTCCAGTCTGATACCATACACTGCCCAAAGATAAATTCACTGTTAAAAACTACCTATCTAAAATTAATCCCAACAGTGCCCTATCTCTACTGATATATATATTTTTTTATGCAAATTTCAGGCAAAATGGAAGGAGAACAAAAAGTGTCATTTGAAATTGTCCTTGCAGAGACCAATCAAGAAAACATTGAACCAAATGACATTGAATTCATGGATGAATCACGGGACCATGAACTACTACAATGTGTACAATCTGTAGATGTCCTCCTTCAAAATGAGGACATTTCAGACACTCAAATGTTGCAAGTTATGTTCACTGAAAATGACGACATTTCGGACAGCCAAATGTTAGACGTACTATTAAATTTTGAAAAACAATCACAAAAATAAATTTATATTGCTACTTAAATAAAAAAAATAAAAAAAACCCCAACAAAACGAACAATCAATAAACATACAATATTTGAAAAGTCTATCATTCTTTTTTTCTCATAGTACGCTCCCCGGACCGCTTCCCGGTGCGCGTACCGGGCGCTCCCCACGCAAAAAAAATGTTTTGGGTTTTTTTTGCCCCGCGGGGCCCTTTTAAAGCCTCCACATCAAACCTAGGGGGTCAGGGAGGATCTACTCTGCCCCCTTATGGTCATTTCCCCCTTTGTTTTGGCCTCCTCTTGTCTCTCGATCCTACCGAGAGACAAGATGGCGGCCGCTCCGGACTGTTTAGAATGTTGACAGACACCAGAGAGCCAATCAGCTTTGCTTCGCGAAGTTCCGTTACGTGTCAGGTACGCGAACCGGGGCGCTAACCGGAGCGCTGTTACAGATATATATATTTTTTTGAACGTTAATTTATCAAAATCCACTGGAGCACATATATTGAGACCTAGCAAAGGGCACATCGGGCAAACAATATCTAAAATTTTGCCAAGTTTCGTGGAAATACATTCAGCCGTTCGAGCTAAAAGTGAGTCCAACGCGTTTTGGGACCCCCCTTTTTTCTCAGCCCCCCCCTTGACGAAACTCCCCCAAATTTTCAGGGGCTGCTCAGAACTAAAATGTTCAATTTTCCTGAAAATTTCAGCCAATTCCGTCCTCAAACGCCAAAGTTATTCGACATAGAATTTTCAAAAATCCCATAGGAAAAAAATCCTAACTATATATACCTACTGGCGACCGCCAGTAGGTAATCTATATATATATATATATATATATATATATATATATATAGATTACCTACTGGTGGTCGCCAGTAGGTAGTTCTAGTTAGAACCTAGTTTCCATATGAAAAGCATTTTTTGATTTGCTAATAACTGGTGTTGTTTGATGAATCTTTCTGAAAGTCTCCCAAAAAAAAGTCTATCCAGGTCAGCTCCTATCCTGAAGGTTTGGGGGTTCACTGTGATTGGCTGCTAGTAGTCCAAACCAGGAAGTGTTGGCAGCCATCTTGTGGCTCGGTAGAAGCGAGTCACCCGAAAACGTAGAAACAAAGGTATAAAACAAGGGAAGTGGGCAGGGTAGAAACACCCTGACCCCCTAGGTCTGCTCAGGGGGTCCTAGAAAAAAATCGGCGCAATTGCGGTGGGGTCGTGGGTTCCTGTGTTTTATTTTAATGAGCTCCCCAGGTGGGTAGGTCCTGGGGGCATTTGTTAAAAAATAATAGCGGGGCTTGCTAGGGCTGTGGAGGCCCGCTGTGGTCCCCGCAGCTCCGAGGCTTCAGTCATGTTGGGAGGGGTGTTGCGCGGCCCCCCTCTTGGAGCCCTGCATGTGCTTATAACTTTGGCATCGTTTGATGAAGGTTTACAAAATTATCCCCAAAGTTTTTTTTTTGATCAGCTCCTATATTGAAAGTTTGAGGGTGTTTGGTCTAGGGGATTTTGAGAAAAAAGGGGGTCGCAAAACGTGTTTTCTCAATGCAATTTCCATACGAAACTTCAGAGAAGACTACAGGTGAAACTGCTGAACGGAATTACGCCAAATTTAGCAGGGAGAAAGGTGATGGTTCAGAAAGAACGCTTTTGTTTAAATGGTGTATATCCATTCAGTAGTTTTTGGGAAATATCAAATTTTACAGATATTGACATATGAGAATTGTGACATCAGATTTGCTGAGGAGTTACGAGCACAAGCTTGCAGCTGATTGGCTGTAAACTGTTGAAACTAGGAAGTGTTAGCAGCCATTTTGTGATATAGTCTGTCAGCTCGCATCTGTCTGTCTACAAGCCATCGGGTTCGTAGTTTACCTCTGCGTGGCAACACTGGTATCTGTGTCTGTGTGAGAGACCCTTTTCACCCTGCCTCTCCCTACATCAGCAGGTCGCGGCTATGCCTTTACAAGCTAGTGTGTCGGCTCGGAGCTCTGTGAGTCAGTCGGCACGATCTGCTACACTACTGAAACACCACTGCACTACCCTAAATCCTAAAACACTATTTCCAGCACGAACCTTCAAACACTACACAAACACACTTCTGTAGATATGAGTCATGTCAAAACGTATATTGTTGTTCGACCCTATTCTATGGTCTCTGAGGTATGCAGGCACAGCTTTGTTAACATTCTTCCTAGATTTTTCAATCTGAGGACAAAATTGGTTTGACCATTTCCACTTGTTTCTTTTGCATATATTAGAATATACAAAGACAGTTTGAGGGAAAAGCAACATCAGTTGTCTAAAGGTGTCCTTCATAAGCATTTCCAAACCTATGCCAGTCAATGTGCCTAGGTCGTTTCCACTACAGTGCACAATTATGAGGTCAGGTAGTTGTAGATGCAAACAGGTTTTAACCAAAGGCAATAACTGGTGCCACTTCAATCCTCTGTTGGGCAAACCATTTAATGTCCACATTTTGTAAACCTAGGTCTAAGTCAATATGTCTCTGTGCTGTGTTACCTCTTGCACCAGAAAATATAGCTATGTCCTACGATCCACACTAGCATTTTGAAGGTATGGCTGGAAGGTATGTAAAGATGTCTGTAGCTCATGCAGATCCTTCGTAGAATAAGAGAATTGTTTAAAGATGGGGAACTACTTTTTTTTTGCCATACAAAATGATACCTGACTGGGAGATGAAAATCATTGTTTTTTTAACCGTAGGGTGCACATCGTTTTTTTTGTGGAAAAGCATCTTTGTGACTGGTGAAGAAAAAGCAGTTTCAACGTGGAGTACATATCATAGGATAACATTTGTTCAACTCAACCACACCTGCTACTTGCATTTGGAAGGCACTGTTTGAACTTAAAACAATCGTGACTTTTTAACCTGCACGTATCGTTAAATGTTCGAGAAAATGTTGCAATAAATGTTGTTAGGTTTAAAAAAATTGATGGACTTTTAACCTGCACATGCTGTAGAATGTTGTAGAAAGTGGGTGGATAGAATACGTTCCACTGCTGACTTCTATGTGTCGTTAAATATGAAAAAAAATGTTTATATGGAAAATGAAAAAGAAACTAATAGAGAGAAGTTTTGAAACCTAAAAGAATCAAGGAACTATTCTAATTTGTTCTTTACATGTATTTATGTGTGGAGGAACAGAATTATAGAAACAACAGCACCAGGAAGAGGAAGAAGCAGGCAGTGGGGGGACGGGGGAAGATGGGCTCAATGGCACACATGCACAATCAAGTACAGCACAAGTATAGACAAACAATGGCCAAAATGAAACACACCAACAAGGAGCACAAGTCACACAACCCGCCAACATCACACCACTGAACGAGCATAGAAGTGGGAACCACGCTGCATTCATACAGGATGTGTACAAAGGCTGGTCGTGGGATGTCAGCGACCGTGGTCATCATGGATGAGATGCCCAGTATGTGGTACATGGGCAGGTTCACTGTGTGTTATGTTGCCAAACAGCTGCTCCTTCCTCCCATGAGTCCTCACACTTTTGTGTGGTGTGCTGTTGTATCCCGTGCACTCGTACGGCACAGCATTGTAATGCCTACTTGTGCATGTCCTGCTGTATTCTAACTACACCAAGAGAGTGCTGTTTGGTGTTGGTGCATGCCACTTTACAACATCGTCTGCTGCGGCCATTGTGGCAGGCTACATCAGAACACAGAGACACACTTACCGCACTTCCTACACACGGACATGTGCGAGACACCCAGTTTCCCTTGCCAGAGAGGCACACCCCTGCGCTGACCTGTGTACGCCAGACCAGCACATTCCTGTTGTGCATGCAGGAGGATGCCTGCGTAGCTACATGTCCAGGGTCACTGCCAACGCTGAGGTGACATGGTAACATCTGCTGAAGACTGCACACTGCGAAGTTGCAGGGCCCGTGCCTATCATGCTAACACAATGACCACAGGGACACACTTGCTCAGATGCGGGTTCAGAGGGCGGTGGCGCTCCTGGGGTTGTTGCGATGAGTGTTGTAGTACTCATGGGTATCCCTGTATCATGCTCATTGAATCTATGGCACCTGTTCTGGTGTGGCTCTTGTCGGTGTTTCCTTCCATGCTGCAGGTAGTCGTCCTACTTAACAGTAGCAGAAAGCAGGTGTAAAATCCCTGGTGGTAACGTGGCTTATCGCCGGAATTTCTTTCGCATTGCAGTTGTTTTGAAAGTTGTGATGTGTTTTTTTCGTGTGCAGAACAGTACACGAACTGAGCAGTGTATCCTGTCAAGATCCAGCACCTGACACACTATTCCCAATCAATATAAATACAATGAGATTTTTTCATTGATTTTGTGTGTACAGTGTAAGTGCAATACAGGATTTTAGTATTTAGAATAAATCGCAAAGGTGCACCTTGTGTCTTTTTGCACGGGAACGGCTACTCTGCATCTCATTATCAGCACTTTAATGCAACTAAATTTGAGATAAATCTAACACAGTATTTTGAAGTTGGTGCAAACTGCAGCCATCACCAGCATTCCCGCGGTAAGTGCCCCAAAATTTAACACTATGGTGGATACCACCAAATAACAGTAATAAGAACAAGAAAGAGTCACACAGCAGTTAAGAAAACATCAAAAAAGGTTAATAATTTTTTATGGTCAAACTTTCTTTTTTTATATACATATATAAACCAAAAACTATTTTCAAATTACATTTTTTCATTAACATATATAAAAAATAAACGAATAAACAAAATTTAACAAAAGTCATAGAAAATAACAAGGTGGACGACTCCTGTGGGGCCCATGGATGTCGACGACAGAGCCTGGAAAATAAAGCACAAAATAAGGATATGTGTAATGCGCCTATCAAAGGACTGAGAGAGAGAAACAGAGAAGGAAAAACAAGCCAGAGAGAAAAAGAGAGGGAAGGAAAGAAAGGGAGTGAGAAAGGGAGAGAGAGATAGAAGGAAAGGAATGAAGAGAGAGAGAGGCTGTAGCCTCTGCACATCCATGAGCAAATACTTACCTGGTTCCGGCGGAGTGTGCAGCAGGGGGCGGACTGCACGTGCCCGTCAAAACCCCACAGATCTCAGAGGTGTTGCTGAGTCCTCAATGGCGGAGACCACATCAGATTCTGGGCGGATCTTATAGATGTCGCTGAGTTCCGAATGGCGGAGGCCACATTAGCTTGCAGCGGATGTGTCAGATGCCGCTGAGTCCTGTATGGTGGAGACCATATGAGCTTCTCCGCAGCCCGGCAGATCTCACACATGTCGCTGAGTCATCAATGGCGGAGACCACCTCAGGGTTTGGTGCCGCTAAGCCTGTGGAACTCAAGTCCGTCCCACGTGGTGGTAGGCCCCTGATGGCCATATGAGTTTCGGGTGCCACTAACCCTATGCACATGAAGTCCGCGCCAAGGGGATGGTAGGCCCCTGAAGGCTATACAGCTGAGGGTGCGACTAACCTTCTGCGCAACTTTTCATAGACTCTTTATGGTTGAGACCCATGGAGCGTCCGCCAGCTAGTCAGCACTGGCAATAAAGTATGTGACGTAGTCGATCTATTATATTTGCGTGGTCATATGGCCTGTGACGCATGTGCTGGATAGGTGTGGTGTGTGTGCAAACCTTCCCTCAGGGAGTGGCCGTGAGATGTTGAGAACTAGACCACTGACCTGCAAACCATCAGCGAGTATGCCTGCGACAGGTAGCTATGTGGGGAAACGTCGGAACGTAATCAGAGCGGAGGGCAGGGATAGCCACAATGGCGCGGAGGGCTCGCAGTACTGCGTCTGTGAGTCAAGCAGATAGGCCGCAGCTGTTCCTCTGTGAGCCTGGGTGCGAACTGTTCATAACTCACACTACATAAGTATTGAAGAATCATTTTGTGATTCAGTCCGTCATCTGGCATCTGTACGAGGTATTTGTGAAAACATATCGGAGTTGTTTCTATGAGAGATACCCCTTTGAAGGTCTCCCTCCCCACATTAGCAGGTAAGGCACCCTCTTCCCACATTGCCAACATACCCCCAACACCGTTCTTGGGCCCAGAAATGCCCTGTGTGGTTGGACAAAGAAGAGTCTTAGTCATGTATAGATTTTCATATAAAAAATGTATTAAAAGAAAAGAACAACAAATAAGACTGAAGGGAGTCTGGTGCTGTGGTCGCTGCCACAAAGTTGGGGTCACTGCCTTGGTGTGGACGGCCTCACTGGGATTAATGTGTCTTGCCTACTGGACTGCATCATGTGCAATCGGGACTGTATCTGAATTGTGAGTCCTGCTGACCGTAGTGTAGGCCAGAGGCAGCGGTGAGGAAGGGCCCACAGCCACGTTCATTCGTTGGTGGCCCCACCAGCCTGCGTAGTGCAGGTTTAGTGGCACCACGTGTCGCCGGCCTTCCATATGCAAATACTCCTCACTAATGGAAGGGAGTCAGGTGCTGTGGTCGCTGTCACGAATTTGGAGTCATTGCTATTCAAGACTCATAACACAGTTACACTTGTGGGATCGGCTTGTGTTAAAGAGGGTTAGTGGGACTACGTGTCGCCGGCTTGCATATCGAAATATGCCTCACAAATCGAAGGGAGTTTGGTGCTGTGGTCGGTGCTACGGACTTGGGGTCATTTCCATTCAGGACTCAGGATACAGTTACATATGTGGGATCGATTTGTGTTGAAGAGGGTTAGTGGGACTACGTGTCGCCGGCCTTGCATATCGAAATAAGCCTCACTGATCAAAGGGAGTGCGGTGCTGTGGTCGGTGCCACGGACTTGGAGTCACTGCCAATCAGGACTCAGGACACAGTTACACGTGTTGCATATGGAAATATGCCTCACTGATTGAAGGGAGTCTGGTGCTGTGGTCGCTGCCATGGACTTGGGGTCACTGCCATTCAGGATTTAGGACACAGTTACACATTTGGGATCGGCTTGTGTTGAACAAAGTTAGTGCGACTACGTGTCGTCGGCCTTGCATATAGAAATATGCCTCACTGATAGAAGGGAGTCTGGTGCTGTGGTCACTGCCATGGACTTGGGGTCACTGCCATTCAGGACTCAGGGCACAGTTAAACATGTGGGATCGGCTTATGTTGAACACGGTTAGTGGCACCATGTGTTACAGGTCTTCCCCAGTGTAGGCTGGAGGCAGCGGTGAGGAAGGGCCGACAGCCACATGCATACGTTGGTGGCCCCACGGGCCTGCGTAGTGCAGGTTCAGTGGCACCACGTGTCGCCGGCCTTCCATATGCAAATTCCCCTCACTAATCGAAGGGAGTCTGGTGCTGTGATCGCTTCCACGAAGTTGGGGTCACTGCCATTCAGGACAGTTAACATGTGGGATCGGCTTGTGTTAAAGAGGGTTAGTGGCACCATGTGTCGCCTCCATTGCATATGCAAATATCCCTCACTGATTGAAGGCAGTCTGGTACTATGGTCGCTGCCACGAAGTTGGGGTCGCTGCCATTCAGGATTCAGGACACTGTTACACATGTGGGATCGGCTTGTGTTGAACAGGGTTAGTTGGCACCACGTGTCGCCAGTCTTCCACAGTGTAGGCCGGAGGCAGCATTAGCAAAGGCCCACATGCACGTGACGTTGACTTGAGCTGCACAGATTGGGAGCATTCAGTCTTCCTAACCCATTATAGTCTCTTACACAATCTGCGTCGCTACTAATCTTGAATTGTGAACTGTGGTAACCCCAGTGTAGGCCGGAGGCAGCGGTCAGGATGGGCGCACAGCCACGTAGCGTTGAGTTGAGCTGAAATGCACTGCTGATGATGTCACATATTATATCATACATGGTCAGTGACATCTCAAACGATATCACTGATGACATCATCCAAGTAAAAATCTGATGCACCTCATCAGACCCCAATATAACACTTGATACACCCACTCTAAAATACAGACTATAATATTTGAAACCATTAACACACCAATACCAGTTAGTACATATCCACTCACTAATTTGTAGGTCTACACACACATCCACTTATTCACCCATACAGTCACTCATACATACAGTCAGCCATCAATACAGCATTATCATATGCAGTGACATATCTATACAGACACTCACACTCTGCCTCTCATTGATAGCTATTCACACACCTAGTCAGTCATGGAAATAATCAATCACACTTTTATTTACTCACCTGTACAGTTATACTCATACCACCTCACTTATTTAAATATATACTAACACATACTTACACTTTAATACAATAACTAATACAAGCACACACTGATCCATACAGGCATTCTCACAATCACTCACTCGCACATATATTCATTTATACACTTCAACACTCATAGTGCCTTTTACATATACAGTTACTCATACATGTACAGCTGAGGCATCCATTCAACAGTTGGAGAGCACTGTTACCACAAGCCTGACAAGTCAGTCAGTACAGGCTTCTCCTATACCAGCCCCAAGGCATTCCCCAAGGATTTCCCCTATGCTTTCCCCTAGATTTTCCCCTAGACCTCCCCCTATCTCCAGGGCTACCTTTTCCCCTGCCCCAGGGTTCGCCTCTTTAGGAGGGACTGAGCTAGCAGAGACCCTTAAACTTCAGCTGAAACTCCATGAAGCTCAGGATTTAGCAGAGGAGAAAGCAAGGGAGTTTGAGAGGGAGAAGCTAAGGATGGCCCGCCAGGCAGAAGAGGAGCAGCGAAGGGTCAGATAGGAAGAGAGGGCTTGGAAGGAGAAGGAGAGGGAAAGGGAGAGACCGGAGAAAGAGAAGGAGAGGGAAAGGGAGATGCTGGAGTAAAAAATGGAGAGACAGGAGAAAGAGAAGGATAGGGAATTGGAGAAAGAGCGGATAGCCCAGGAGAAAGAGAAGCTCAAGTTAGCAGCTGATAGAGGGCTTAGCTCTGTGGATGGTGAGTCCACTTCAAAGTCCCAGGGAAAGGAAAACACCACCAAGGTACCAAAAGAATTGATACACATGATTGTGCCTGGCAATGATATTCTCAGTTGGATGCGTGCCTTTCATCTAGCATGTAAGGCTCAACGTCTTAATGGTCAGTCCAAAGCAGCGACTTTACTGAGTATGTTAAAACAGTGCACCCCCAGCCACCATTTTGTGTTCACAAATCTCCCCCCCCCAGCAACAGGGATATTCTACATCAGAGGGTGCTTTTGTGAGCTGTTTAAACTGTGTTTGCTAGGGCCTGTCAGAAGGCTCAAAACACTTCGCAGAGGCAGTATCGAAGCAAGTCCCAATCACCCTCCTACCAGTGCCTCCGCGTCTAGGAGCTGAGAACACCAGATGAAGGGAAAAGGGGAAGTGGAAGAAAGAAGAGACACCTTGAACACTGTTGCCACCTGCACGGACTGCTGGACTTCTTAATTGCGTCTGCCGTCTGTTTCTGGAGAGTGCCTAATACACAGAGGGGAAGGATGAATAAACTACAACCCACCTTTTCTTAAATCACTCTATGGAATAATTGAAACTTATCCTACCAGTGGTTTTCAAGGTATTAGCTACTCTTCATGTTGTGTGAGTGTTCTGCTGAGGACCTTTTTTTCCGCAAAGTAAGTAAAACTAACATTACTTATTGAACTACCTTCTGAAACTTCTTCGAACAGAAATTCCCAACTCACTCTAAATACCTGAAAAGCCTCTCACTCCTGTTTTCAATGGGTTTCACTCTGGAACGTATTAGAATTCGCTTATTCTTGAATGCAGTCACTTGGCCAATGTACTCCTTCAGAAGCGCGCAAAAAGGTGCAAGGTAGGTACAAGGGAAAGGAAAAGATAGGGCAAGCGCAAGGAGGTAGGGTAAGGCCAGTTCGCTGCTAGTTTTAGAAACGCTGCCGTCTTACTGTCTGAGCTCCGTAGGCTGCTGCCTGTACTGTTCTGAGTCTCTGACCAGAGGGCGCTGAAAATCCTTCGACTGCTGTCTTCCACAAGTTCCGTTTCTATTTTCAAGGATGTTGTCAAACGTTATGCCTCTGTGCACAACCGTCGCTATTCTGTCATCCTCCGCAAAGACTCATGGAATGGACTTACTCGAAAAGTTCCAGGAATTATTAATTAGAATTTCTTTATCAAAGAACTTCGGCAAAACTAATTTCTCTGAATACCTATGAAATTAACCGGACTCCAGGGCTCCTGTCAGGAGAATAGACGCGGAGCCAAGGAACCCGACTGCTGCCTCAGAAACGAACTTCGTTGAAGTGCGCAGTTTGTAACTCTCGTTCTCCCTACGATCACTAGACCGTGACTTTCCAGTGTGTGCGAAGAATGTCTAATGTGTCGCCCATCTTGGGAGGTTGATTATGTACATAAATTAGAAAAGCTAACTCTTTAAATGCGAAGGGTGCTTTTTACAAGGATCAAGGAAGTCTTTTTACAAGTGGCACGGATACCAAACATTTACCCGATTGGGTTTTACAATAGCACGAGACTTTACCTGCCCCATGGGAGAACAGATTGCCGCAATTTGAAGGTTCCTGACAGGGCCTGTGCACTTCGTTTTTTGGCCAACAGAGGGAGAAATGTTTTATTCAAACAGTATTGTTAGATTTCAAGTTAGTGAGGCCTTTCCCTGCAGAAGTCCAAAGTGTGGATTGAGCCTGTCTGTCCCCTAGGAGATTCTGAACAGGAAAAGCAGCTCCCCAGCCCCCACCCCCAGGCCAGCAGACCATTGGCTATTCAGCTACCAGGCAAGTCTGAGCCCTACTCCCACACCTGCCCAGGCCCCTTAAGCCTTGCTGGGTGCACCCCAAATCATTCTCCTCCATCTTGAGAGTTGCAGCCTACCTGTGCCCCAGACTGCAGTAAGCAGAGTCCAGGAAGTGGTAAGGAGACCGACTAGTGCTGTCTCTTCCCAAAACAAAAGTTGTTTAAAAAACTATTTTCTCTTTCTGTGATTACTGTCTTTGCCTGTGGTTGTTACAGTTTAAAATTGTAGTTTTGACCTGCCTGTGATTGCATATTTTATCACCTGTTTTGTGTTTTTAAACTTGTGGTTTTCCCCTGCCCACGGTTGCTTCCATTTAACGTGTTGAATTGTGGGATTTGAATTCCAACCTCTGTAGTTTATCCCTCTCATTCCTTGGTGACAATTCTGTTTTCCCTCCAAATTTCTCCTTTGCTAAGACCTGTATGTTAAAACAGTGCACCCCCAGCCACCATTTTGTGTTCACAAGCCAGTGAAACCAGCCCCCCTGCCTCCCACCCCCCCAGCAACAGGAATATTCTACATCAGAGGGTGCTTCTGTGAGCTGTTTAAACTGTGTTTGCTAGGGCCTGTGCACTTCGTTTTTTGGCCAGCAGAGGGAGTAAAGTTTTATTCAAACAGTATTGTTAGATTTCAAGTTAGTGAGGCCTTTACCTGCAGAAGTCTAACGTGTGGATTGAGCCTCTCTGTCTCCTAGGAGATTCTGAACAGGAGAGCAGCTTCCAACTCCCTGGCCAGCAAACCTTGTCTGAGGTGTCTGGGATATTATATGGTCTGCTAGTGGTTGGTACATGTGTACACTGATTGGTGGTTGTATCTGGTGTTTCTATTGGATATGGGTTAATGTCCTCATAGGTTGGGTATTTGAGGGTTCTTATTGGTTTCTGGGTCTGTGATTCAATCATTGTAGGGTTGGGGCTAGGGTTAGGATTTCTATTGGAAGTAGGGACTAGGGCTTCCTATGTTATTGGTTGTTGGGAGTAGGGTGGGACTAGGGCTAGGGTTAGACCTTTAATTGGAAGTAGCGATAAGGGCTTCTGGTGTGATTGGTTATTGGACTAGTTTTGGGACTAAGAGTAGGGTTAGGCTTTCTATTGGAAGTAGGGACTAGGGCTACCTGTGCCATTGGTTGCTGGACTAGTTTTGGGACTAAGAGTAGGGTTAGGCTTTCTATTGGAAGTAGGGACTAGGGCTACCTGTGCCATTGGTTGCTTGGACTTGGGTTGGGACTACTGGTAGGGCTAGGGCCTTCATTGGACGTAGAGATCAGGGTTTTTGAACTGATTGGGTGCTTAGACTAGGGCTAAGATTGGCTGTAAGGTCCTGGTCTCCTATTGGTTCTAGATTTTAGGGCTAGTGTTGTGATTGGATAGTGTTAGGGCTAGGGTTCCCATTGACTGAAGGGGTCACCTGATTACTAGGGCTATACAAGGCCAGGCTTAGGGCGTTTCAGCCCGGGCGTCAAGGCAAAGGGCAGAGAGGACAAGGGAAGTTGCCTGTTTGAGCCTGTTAAGGGCAGAGAGGACAAGGGCAGTTACCTGTTTGAGACTGGTCGGGACTAGGGCCAGAAATGCTGCCCTTTTTCTCATTTAGCAATACCCAGCCCACACCATCCACATCCACAAACAGAGCAACACACTAACACCAAATGTACACCACGCACAACACTATGCACAGATTAATGTATCAGCATGCACCACAAACCCAACCAAAGCACATCTACACACCCTACTATCCTAACTACCACACATATCCACCATCACCTACAAACAGTACACAACTCTATCCTATACCACTAACCAATACACTCATCACTAACACAACGCCAATCAACACCATACATAACTACATCCCATTTAGACACATTCTCCCTGCTGTAATTACACCTAACAGACCACCTTTTATCACTAATAAACATATAATCCTCCTTCCATCAGTTGGCCAACAAACACCCTCCTCTCCCTTCTACCATAATAACACTAACGCACAACACACACACTGCACACAACCACACTTTGTAACTCTTGCTACAAACCAGTCTAAGATAAACACTCTCACCTCTACTTCATTCCCTCCTACACACAACATACACTCTACTCATAAACACATCACCACTCCCTCTATGTCACAACCTCCTCTCACAAACAATACTATACAACCAAACCCATTGCATGAAACACATACATCAGCACTCCTTTTCACTACTCCTCAAAAGCAAAACCTATCACACCCACCAGCACAAGATCTTCAAAGCGCAACACCTCATAATACTTACCATGACAAAATACAAACATATACTCACCTTTCAAACCACACAAAGGAACAAACTAGAATGCCTAGCTTTCATTCTTCCACACCTAACACAGATACAGCAATACACCACCTCTCTTCTAACCGCCTTTCATCCATTGGACAATTTAGAACATTACTACATGACCCACATGCTGCACCACCACCCCTGACTCATTCACCCTCTGCCTTAAACACACACAAAAAATAAAAGCAACATGCCACACCTCACAACTTTGCTTCCCCATGTCTAATTCAACAACAATGTTACACCACAAAAGCAACACAGCACTCCAACTCACTCTCAAACACCAACTCCAACTGATACACACACAGATCCATCAAAATGCCTTCTTAGCTTGCTGGATGAGGAACACGATACAGAACAGCTATCCTAATACAGCTAATACCACCACTAAAAACACACCTGCTACAAACCCACACAACACTGATCACTCTTCTACAAAACAAAGTTCCACTATCACCAAAGACCACTCACTAAACTGTCTACTAATAAATGCTCGATCCCTCTCTGGAAACAAGCACCACATCTACGACCTTTATACCGATGCAAAACCAGACATACTATTCATAACCAAATCATGGTTGGGAGAGGATATGGCTCCAGTCCTGCATGAAGCCATTCCTCTAGGCTATCAAATAATGACCCAAAATCGTTTAGCCAAAAAAGGAGGTGGTCTAGCTGTTGTATTCAGGCAAACAATACATATCACTAAAATTGACAACATCTCCATAAAGAATTGTGAGGCTCTTCTAACAAGATGCAATCCCACACCGTCTTCCTCCAGTAACTTCCTGCTCCTTTACAGACCTCCATCTAGCAAGACAACATTCCCAGAAAGCACTTCTAGACACAGTCTCAAACCTGATAACAATACACTCCAACCTATGCGTTCTGAGAGACCTTAACATTTGGTTTGATAAACCCAATATGACCCATCCAAAAACAATAATCACTGACGGCCTAGATGCATTGAACCTGCATCAGATTGTCCACAATCCAACACACACCGCTGGACATATCCTAGATGCCATTTTTGCTAATACTGAACTAGTTACCTTTCAAACTATAACTCCAGTCACATGGTCAGACTACCACTTGCTTGCTTTCCAACATAAAACAACGCTAAGCGACTTACCTAAAACTACCTTACATCCATCCACCTATCGGCCGTGGAACAAACTCAATTTGGAACACTTGGAAACACAACTAACATCCAGTACAAACCTGGAAACCATAAATTATGTTAAAAATCTATATGCTACAGGAAGCCACAAAACGGAACAAAAGAAAAAAAGCGCCTTGGAGAAACATAGAAAAAAAAGACCTAAAACAACAAATTAGAAAGCTGCAGCGTACCTGGCTCAAAACCAACGCCAAACAAGACAAACTTCACCTACAGAAAATTAACAGATTATAAAAGTTGGCTATCAAAAAAGCTAAGAAAAGGTACTATTCAGACAGAGTTCAGAACGCTAAATGTGCAAATAAAGAATTCTATAAAATACTCAATGAATTTCGCAAACCAAATTGCCTAGAAGGAACTCATCCTGTTACTCAAGATTTCAGAGACAAACTGGCAAATCATTACACGGACAAAGCAGACACATTGGACTCGTACTTAAAACAGAAACAAAGCACCAGCACTAACCCTTGTACAAAACAGCAATCCAAGAATGCTCTAATCAAGCCTCTCCGTTCCTTCCAACACATCTCACACGATTAATTTATGGACCTGGTCATAGCAAGCAGGCCTGCCGGCAGCCCTTCTGACCCCTGTCCGCCACAAACTTTCAAGACAATTCTTTTAACAACCTCTGCTGCCACTCCAGTAAGAAGAATCATCAAAAATTCCTTAACTACTGGAATATTTCCAGAAGAACTCAAAAAGTCATACATACGCCTTTTACTGAAGAAAACAAACTTGGACCCGCTGAACCCAGACAACTACAGACCCATTACAAATGGATCTTTCCTGGGCAAACTGATAGAAAGAGCAGTGTTCACCCAGATGGCACAATTCATTGAAGAGAATGACATACTTTCAGACTTCAAAACAGGATTCGGCCCTGGAAGAGGCACTAAATCTGCCCTCCTTGCCATCTGGGATGACCTAAAGAATACAGTTGACCACAACGGTGTTGCTGCGCTACTTTTCTTGGACCTCTCAGCTGCCTTTGACACGGTTGACCATGACACTCTGAAACAAAGACTTTATGAAGCCGGCGTAGAGGGAACTGCTCTAGACTGGATCGCGTCCTACCTTCAAAACAGAACTAATGTCATCCATACCCCACCTTTCTCGTCCAAACCGTACTCCACAAAAGCAGGGGTCCCTCAAGGTTCTATCATCTCGCCCATGCTTTTCAACATCTACATGAAGTCATTAACAGTACTGATCAGTAAATTTACTGCATAATGCTATAACTATGCAGATGACACGCAAATACTCCTTCAACTGGAATACCCCAAAAACATTGGAAAGCCGTGGATCAGTGGATGACTTAGAGCCATCTCAAATTGAATGCTTCAAAAATTGAAATACTCATGTGTGGCGATTGGAAACGTTAAAATCCCGCTTGCCGCATGGCCTGATGAACTGGGATCACTGTCTAAAGTACCGAAGGAAGTAAAAAACCTCGGAATAACCATGGACTCCAAGCTGTCGATGAATGCCCAAGTGGATAAACTATCAAGATCAAGCTTTGCTACTATAAAAACGCTGCAACGAATTTTCCCTCATTTGGGATTTCCACACAAGGTCCAAGCTACCATCTCCTTTGTTTTGTCCAAACTCGATTACGCCAATAGCCCCAACCATGTATCACCTCTAACAACCATGAAAAGACTACAAGGGATTCAGAACTCGGCCGCCAGACTACTCTTGCATATCAAACCGCGAGACCACATCTCCCCTGCCTTGAAAGTCCTGCATTGGTTACCGGTTGCCAGAAGATCCACGTTCAAGCTGCTTTGTATCACCCACAAAGCAATACATGGAATAGGACCACTCTTCATCAGGAATAAAATCACCAAACACCTTCAACAAAGGAACCTCCGCTCAAAAGGAGCATCTCGCCTCAAAATCACACCATACAAGAAAAAAACCATGGGTGGCACATCCTTCTCTGTTCAAGCAGCCAAACTATGGAACTCACTATAGATATGTACCTATCTTTGTGTATTACTTTGTATAAACATGTAAAATAATTGTATGTTAAGAGAAAAATTATAATAATAAATAAATGTAAAAAAATCCTCTTTGGTCTACGTGTACATACTTCCATTGTGAATCTATGTACCTTCCATGTACTTGGATCGGTGTGTCTGCTACTTTTCTCCTGAAAAAGCATATCCAATGCACTACCCTATTTTTCATCCTGTGCCTCTATCAATATCTTTAATCTACATATACTTTCCTCCTTTATGTATCTATATACTTTCAATGTACTCATGGATCTATATATTTATCACTTTCTTCTAATTTAGCATTTCCAATGCACTACCCTATTTCTCAGCCTATACTTCGCTCAATATATCTTCTAGCCCAACCTTCTGACCCATCTCAAACTTCTTTCTACTACTCCTTCTGCACTACCCTATCTCACATCCTATACATTTATCATTGCATCCTCTACATCCACTCTCTCATTTATCCCAAACCCCATACCACTACTATGATCGCCAAAATAACCCGTTCTAGACTCTCTCCTACTCTACCCCTCCTTGCATCATCTGACACCTCTTTTTACTATACCGATCTCCTAAAACAAACCTTTCTAAACTCTTCCCTCTGACTCCTCCCCTCCAAAACTTCTTTGTACTCATCCAAAAGCCTCCTCCTACTGCTAAGACCCGAAAAAAAATATATATCCTTCACTCTTTTATCCCTCCACTAACTATCCTTTTCAATCAAAATTAACAGACTAACATGTTCACTTGTCAAATTCCATAGTCAACTATACCAATATACTACCCAAATAACTGAATAACATATCCACTACTCAAATTACTTCATATTTATACTATACTTATTTTCAACACTAATCCTTTATGGGTTCCGGAGTGGCGTGCTACTCGCCAGAAAAGCGCTTCAACACCCATCAAGGGGTAACAAGTGCTATATGAATGCAAATCTTTCTTCCCCTTTTATCCCTCTGCTATCCTTCTCACTCCAAGTAACTGACTAATATCCACCACTGAAATTACTTCATATTTCACCATATTGATTCACCACTAATCCTTTGTAGGCTTTCTGAACAGCGTGCGTCAACAAGCGCTATATAAATACAAACCTTTGTCCTCCTCTATCCTTCTGCTATCATTCCAAATCCAAATAACTAACTAACCATTCCACCACTTAAAATGTACTTGCATGTTTCACTATACTAATTCAACACTAATCCTCTATGGGTCCCTGAGTAGCGTGCTACTCGCCGAAAAAGCACTTCAACGCCTCGTCAGGGGTAGTAAGCGCTATATAAATGCAATTACAATACAATACAATACAATACAGATACTCAGATAAGCAATCAATAGATGATATAGATCCTCATTTAGCTGCTAACCAAAGCATGCAACCGCTTACACAGCAACTGACAACCTAAAGTGTGTGAATGTCTGTATCAATTGGTAACACATGTATTAACCTTTTCGACGCTCATGACGAGCTCAGCTCGTCATGAGGTACACCTCTCGTACGCTCATGACGAGCTGAGCTCGTCATGAACCGCGGGTTTTTTAAAAGTTCAGCGCACAGCGGGAAAATGCGCCGCACGGATGGTGTTAAGGAAGACCTAATTAATCACTCAGTTATACAGTCAGTCACACACCAACTTAATCATCCATCCTGACTCTTATACACCCATTCATTCTTCAATACACCTTGGCTTGTATATAAAACATATTTACATTTTATAGAAACACACATTCACTGGATGATGTCATCAATGATGTCACTGACCATGTCATGAATAAAGTAATATGTGACGCCATCAGCAGTGCATTGCAGGGGCGCGAGTTATAGTTAGCTCATCTTACTATAACAGGGGAATTTCTATCGTTTTGTATGAGTGAAATGTCCAACTAACTATAACGTCTCTGAAACCCTGTTTTTTTCAGTGAATTTCTAAGGTTTTTTAAATGCTAATTTCTAACTATAACGTGCCTGAAACCTTTGTTTTTTTCAGTGAATATATATATGCGTGTGTGTGTGTCTGGGGACCCGTATTGACCAGAGTTTTTAATGCGGCTGTAATGGAAAGTGCACCATCTACTTGGGGCGAGTCCATAATTATCCCCATATTCAAGAAAGGAAATAGATCCGAAGCCAAAAATTACCGACCTAGTTCCCTTCTAGACTCATCTATCAAGATCATGAGCAGGGTCTTGTTAGTGAGACTAGAAGAGTGGCCCGAGGATAATAGGATTCTGGCTCAGTCACAATATGGGTTCAGGAAAGGACGGGGAACCCTGGAACAATGCATTAACTTGGACCTTTTAATAGGAAAATATAGGCGTGCAAAGCAAGGATCACTTTCTGTTTGCTTCGCAGATCTAAGTAGTGCATTCGATCTAGTAGATCATGCTCTATTATGGCCGATTTTATTGGGTTTTGGTGCACCAGAGCCCATTATTTACTTACTGGCAAGACTTTTCGCTAAATTATCTGCCGTGTGCGTTATGGACAAGCCGGAGAATGCACTCCTAAAATTAAGGTTAACCTAGGCTGTGTCCTTGCGCCCCTTCTTTTTACCCTTTTTATTAACGCTATTGATGCTGAACTTAAAATGGTTAAATGTGATGCACCACAGGTGGAGGGCCAGGATGTACCGGTGCTGTTATACCCAGACGACGCAGTACTCCTCTCAAGGACACCATTTGGCCTCCAGAGATTGATGGATAAGTTCACAGATTTTATCAAGGGCAGAAAGCTGCAGATTAATAAAACTAAAACATATGCTTTGATCTGTGGCCATAGAGCAGGAAAAACAAAACCCTTCTATATAGATGATCAAAAAATGTTAACAGTTGAGAAGTTTTGCTACTTGGGTATAATCTTCACTAGTAATGGAATGTGGACACAGGAGGTAACGAACGTCAGGGCCAAACTGGCCAAAAGTGCATATGGGGTTTTTAAATTTGCTGTCAAACTCGGGGATCACCACATTTACGATATGTTACATATCTACCAAACCAGATGCGTATCGATAGCACTCTACGGAGCTGGGGTCTGGAGCTACTGCCGCCATGTAGAGCTACAAATAGAGGAAAACAGGTTTCTAAAAAAGTTACTCTGTTTACCTATGTCAGCCTCCACCGAGCTTATACATAATGAAGTGGGGATGGAATACTTGACGGATTTAATAGGGCTAAGACCATTGATGTTGTGGAAATCTATATGGTTGAAGGAAGAAACTACTTTTAATAGAAGCATTATTAATGACTGCCATCGCCTGGACAATTGTTTACAGATCCTAAGCTCAAATATGTAGTGTCAACTTTTAAGGACATATTTAATATAAATATCATGGAAGACCCCAGCAGTGCGACTGATATCCCCAAGAGAGAATTTAAAAATAATTATTTGAGGAAGAAAGTTCTTGACCGTCAAAGTACTAGTGGGCAGTTATTAACCTTTAAATTTTATTTTTCTGATGCGGATTCTGATGGCTTCCAACAATACCTAACCACGGTTACTAGAACATCGCACCGGTTTGTACTCACTAGAATGAGATTAGGTATTGTACATCATCTGGTGGCATTTCCTTGTATTAAAAAGTATCCTACTGTCCCATGTCCATGTGACGGAATCACAAAACAGAGCACTATGCACTTTCTCCTCATTTGCGATTTATACCTGCACCTCCCTATTGCCTTTCTTAAACCTCTTTTTAAAAAATACGGCACCTTATCTGAGAAAACTGCTATGAATTTGCTGTTTTTATTACATGAGCCAGATATCTGCTTTTTTACTGCAACGTATATTTTAAAATCAATTGCTGCTTGAAAATGTATGTTATTTTAATATTTGTTGCCCTGACTGCTGTTATACCATACTAATGTATTGCACATGGTTTAAAGGTTCTCTGTGCTTTTATGATTGTTTTTAATAATCGAATAAAGCTTACTGAATCGAATTGATGTGTGTGTGTGTATATATATATATATACATATATACATATACATATACATATATACATATACATATATATACATACATATATACATATATATACATACATATATACATATATATACATACATACATATATATACATACATATACATACATATATATACATACATATACATACATATACATACATATATATATACATATATATATATACATACATATATACATACATACATACATACATATATATACATACATACATATACATACATATATATATACATACATATATACATATATATACACATACATATATACATATATATACATACATATATACATATATATACATACATACATATATATATATATATATATATATATATATACATATATACATATATATACATACATATATATACATACATACATACATATATACATATATATTATTTTAAAATTATACACTTTTGGGTTGCCACATTTCGTTAATATGTAGCATTTTATGCGGCAATTGTACTCCGTAGTCTGTCTTCCAGCTTTACACTTGTAAGGACACGGCTGTGTTGAATTTTGGTATTGTGCACTTTAAATTTGGCGCCTATCCATGAGTAACGCGTCATGTGATCAAGGTCCAGGTGGGACCGAAACGCATCATGGCGGCATGGGATGCAGGGCAGAAATTTTGAATAAATAAGCACAGAAGAAAATTGGGTCCGCGTGTCTATCCTAATCCGTTGTGTGTCATTGGATTACTGGTGGATGGAGTACTGCAACATATATATATATATATACATGCATATATACGTATATATATATATATGCGAGCAGCTCACTCCAAAACTCCGCACCCCCTCTCCCAGAGGCCACACGAGAATCAGAAACGAGGAGTCAACCACGATGTGCAGGTGAGTAGTAATGTCTTTATTTAAAAAGAGCGCCCTGCCAGTATATATATTACCTACTGGCGGTCGCCAGTAGGTAGTTATAGTTAGGATTGATTTCCATAGAGAAATCGCAACATTCTATTGGGAATAACTTTGGCGCCGGTTGAGGAATCACCTGAATTTTTCCTCAACTTTGCCTCGCGGCTCTCCGCTCCTTTCCTGAAAGTTTGGGGGGGGATTCGTCAATCGGGGGCCGAGATAAAAGGGGGGTCCTAAAACGTGTTTTCCCCATGTTAATTTCCATAGGGCGGTCGAACTCATTTTTAGCTCGAATGGCTGAATGGATTTCCACCAAACTTGGCAAAATTGTAGGGACTGCTAGCCCGATGTGCCTTTGCTATGTCTCAAGATATGTGCTCAAGTGGATTTTGAGTAATTTAGGTTTAAAAAAAAATATATATCTATAGGCGCCCCCCGGTACGCACACCGGGGAGCGCTCCGGGCGCACCACGCAACTTGCGCACGGAAAGCTGATTGGCTCTCGGGTGTCTGTAAACATTCCAAACAGTCCGGAGCAGCCGCCATCTTGTGTCTCGGTAGGATCGATACACAAGAGGTGCAAAAAACAAAGGGGCAAATGACCAAAAGGGGGGCAGGGTAGACCCCCTCTGACCCCCTAGGTTTGATGTGGGGGCCATAAAAGGCTCCGTGGGACAAAAAAAAAAATTCCATTTTCGCGGGGGGCGCGCCTGGTACGCGCACCGGGGAGCATACCGGGGAGCGTAGCATGGGGAAAACCCAGTTCATTAACTGCGTCACCTCTACGACCCTTTCTTGCGTCAATACGTCCCTTTTGCATACATTACACCTGACGTAGCTATAATGTGGCGCAGGGGTTTACAAAGTGACGCATCTACCTAGATGCGTCACTTTGTAAATATGACTGAATAAGGTGCATTTTTAACAGCACTGGTGCGTCACAAAAAGTGACGCACCGGTGGCGTAAAAGTGACGCATGGCCTCATAAATGAGGCCTTCAGTCTTCTACTCATGCGTCATATTAAATATATGACGTATTATGTCGCAAGTACTTTTAGATACGTCAGTATTTCAGACGTATCTGTAAGCACAAAAGTGATGCATTGCTGGAGAGTGTCACAAAAATGATGCAACTCCAGCAATGCATCTTTTCTTACCCTTACACACCCCCGTTCCTTTTCTACATTTTGTTTGAATAACCACATTCCCCATGTTCACTCTCCTTCTCCTTACTTTCGTTCCCAACACTCACCTTCTTTCAGTCCCCCTACTTCACTTCCTTTCTCCTCTCATACTTTTCTGTTCTTTCTTACTCATTTTCCTTTCATTTATCAATGTACTCCACTACACTTACTCTTTTTCATTTTTTTAAGAATATAGCTCTTTGATGAGAATTGGAGGTAGTTCTGAAAATAACTTTTTTTTTCTTTTTTCTTTTTTTAGAACTACAACAAAAACAGGGAATGGAAACTGCTCAACAGGAGCAAAAAAAAAAAATAAATAAATAGGGCTGGTAACGGCAGTGATGGTTCTCCAATGCTCGAACCATGAGCAGAACACTTTGCTCCCCACAGGAAAGTAGCTGATCACAGTATCTGCATTTAAGGGCGCCTTTGTTAAATGCAGGCTGAATGTTCGGAACCTGCTCTTGTGATCTCCCCCTCACCGATGGTGTTCGTCCTCCGGTTGATGTAGAGGCCCCATCACTGGGAACCTTTGTGCCAGAGCCCTGACACTTTCCCGGGCAAAATTCTGGGGGTGCCTTCTCTCCACATGGCGAATCATTGTGGAGTTCCCAAAAGAATATTTTTTATTGGTGTTACCCCGTGACAGGACTGAGTGACAGATCCTGCACTCCACTTTTGGAGCATTTACCTTCTTCTGGTGATCAGGTATGGAAAAAAAATTCCAGATGAAATGTTCTTTGTATTTTGGCTGAGGAGGCTCTTCATCGAGGAATTCATTGGAGTCATCTTCACTGCTGGATGGTTTGGCAGCCATGATAATCCAAGATATCCAACAAAGAACCGACAGCAAAACAGGCAGGTCTTTCAGTCACAAAAGTGAAAGAAGAAGTGAAGGAAATGGGTGCGAATTTCATTCTTTATAAAAAATTTTTTAGCAACCAATGAAAAGTGTTATTTTCAGGTCACATGAACCGACGCGCTTACGCTGCGTGCCCCGGGGCGCTAACGTAGCACGTTCGTATGCGCGTGGGTGCTTCCGGGTGCGCTTACGCCGTGCGTATCACGCAGACGCGGCTACGCGATACGTTACGATGTTGTTTTTGTTCGCGGCAATAGCGCTAACGGGACGCTCACCGGTACGCGCCCCGGGGCGCGCCGTAACATTGCGCTTACCCGTGCGTTCACCGGTACGCGCCCCGGGAGCGCTCCAGGCAAACAATATAAAAATAAATAAATTTTTAAATAAAAAATAAAAAAATTACATATTTATACAATATAAAATTCGTTATAAAAAATATTACTTTTCATACCTATAGAGATTTGCTATTAAAAAACCATTGAAATTCACTGAAAAAACCATAGGTTTCACATCACTTATAGTTAGGAATTAGCATTAAAAAAACCTATTAAATTCACTGAAAAAACCATAAGTTTCACACCAGTTATAGTTAGCTGGAAATTTTACTGGCATAAAACCATTGAAATTCCCACGTTATAGTTAGTTGGACTCACTATAACTTGCGCGTGCAATGCACTGCTGATGACGTCACATATTACATCACTCATGACATGGTCAGTGACATCACTCATGACATCACTGATGACACCATCCTTGTGACAGAGTGACAGACCTCCTTTCACTGTAATGTAACCCTTGAAATACATATTCAAAAATAGAAACTAAAATTTTCAAAAAAATGGAGATACCCATACCAGTTACAACAACCAATTCAGTAATTCCACCATCTATATACACATCCACTCATTCACCAACAGTTCTATGTAGTCACTCATACATATACTCACTCATCATATGTAGTGATACACCTATACATCCTGTTACACACCGACAGTCATCCAAAAGATACTGTCACACATACTCACACATGCAAATAAACTAGTTATAGTGAGTCCAACTAACTATAACGTGGGAATTTCATTGGTTTTATGCCAGTAAAATTTCCAGCTAACTATAACTGGTGTGAAACCTATGGTTTTTTCAGTGAATTTAATAGGTTTTTTAAATGCTAATTCCTAACTATAACTGGTGTGAAACCTACGGTTTTTTCAGTGAATTTCAATGGTTTTTTAATAGCAAATCTTTATAGGTATAAAAAATAATAAATTTTAAAACGAATTTTATATTGTATAATTATGTTAAATTTTTTATTTTATTTTTAACCCCGGGGCGCTCCCGGGGCGCGTACCGGTGAACGCACGGGTAAGCGCAATGTTACGGCGTGCCCCGGGGCACGTACCGGGGAGCGTCCCGTTAGCGCTATTCTCGCGAACGAAAACAACATCGTGACGTTTCGCGTAAACGCGTGATGCATCATATGAATCACTGCGTAAGCGCACCCGGAAGCACGCGAGCGCATACGATAGCGCAACGTCCTGACGCGCTTACGCGCCACGCCCCGGGGCGCGTAGTGTAAGCGCGTCGGGTCATGTGACCTCAAAATAACACTTTTGATTGGTTCAGAAGAGTTTTGTTTTCTAAATGATGAAAGACCCCTCCTTTTTCCTTATTCTCACTTTGTTGTTTGAGTGAAGAAGACCTGCATTCATTCTGTGAGAAATGGCTTCACTAGTAACAGCTGCAGGTGCATCTGCACCACCACCACCTCCACCACCACCACCACAAGGACCACCACAAGACTACATTGGTGGTCAAGAAGAAGATGAGGACGAAGAGGAGGAGGTGGAGAGGCACTTTCTGCGTGAGGACAATCCCCCATACAGACCCAAGGAACATTTTATTTGGCAGTTTTACAAGATGCCAAGGGGTGCAAAAAAAGTGAATGCAGCTAAGGTGACTTGCCTCATCTGTGGCGCAGAACTGTCAAGAGGGACCCCAAAGAAGAAGTACTCTTTTGGGAACCACACTATGATCAGACATGCAGAGGAAGCACCCGATCAATTATTCGGCAGCAGAGGTCAGGGAACTGACCAGGAACCCTCCCCATCCTTCTTCTTCAAGCGCCTCCAATCAACCCACTCCATCGGGTGAAGAGGCTAGGGAGATGGTCCCTAATGTACAAATCAAGTTTGCAAAATATAAATTTGTTTGCATATATTGCAACTAAACAATTTCATATGGTGAGCAAAGCATCACTTTACTCAATCGAGCTGCAGACAACCATCACTGCAGCAAGCAACTTTAATTTTTTTCTATTTTTTTTTGCTCCAGTTGAGCTGTTTGCAATTCCCTGTGTTTTGTTTGACCCCAGAAAAACTAAAAAAAATATAAAATTGTTCAGAAAAGCCAAAAAAATAAAAAATGTTCAAAAAAACAATAAAAAAAATATAAAACAACAAAAATAAAAAAAACAGTTCTTTTTAGAGCTACCTCTAATTTATAAAAAAATACTACATTTTTTAAAACCTCTGTCATTCTTTTTTCCCCATGGTACGCTCCCCGGTACGCTCCCCGGTGCGCGTACCGGGCGCTCCCCCCGCGAAAACCGAAAAAAATTAAAAACATTTTTTTTACCCGAGGGACCCTTTTATGGCCCCCACATCAAACCTAGGGGGTCAGGGGGGTCTACCCTGCCCCCTTTTGGTTATTTCCCCCTTTGTTTTTACCACCTCTTGTGTCTCGATCCTACCGAGACACAAGATGGCGGCCGCTCCGGACTGTTTCGAATGTTTACAGACACCCGAGAGCCAATCAGCTTTCCGTGCGCAAGTCGCGTGGCGCGCCCGGAGCGCTCCCCGGTGCGCGTACCGGGGCGCGGCTATAGATATATAATTTTTTTTTAACCTAAATTACTCAAAATCCTCTGGAGCACATATCTTGAGACATAGCAAAGGCACATCGGGCTACCAGTCCCTACAATTTTGCCAAGTTTGGTGAAAATCCATTCAGCCGTTCGAGCTAAAAGTGCGACCGACCGCCCTAAGGAAATTAATATGGGGAAAACACGTTTTGGGACCCCCCTTTTATCTCGGCCCCCGCTTGACGAATCCCCCCCAAACCTTCAGGGAAGGACCGGAGCGCCGCGAAGCAAAGTTGCTGAAAATTTCAGGCAGATTCCTCCACCGGCGCCAAAGTTATTCCAAATAGAATGTTACGATTTCCCTATGGAAATCAATCCTAACTATAACTACCTACTGGCGACCGCCAGTAGGTAATATATATATATATATATATATATATATATATATATATATATATATATATATATATATATATAATATATATTTATATATATCAGGCTCAAAACTCTGTTTTATCCGTAAACAAAGTACAGCACTCCGGGGGTAAGGGCAGGATTTTCTTTATTCCGCCGTTAGCAAAATAAACGCGTTTATGTCAGTGTTTACTCTATGCCTGGTGAGGCGGCCACTTTTAACCACGTTTAGATACATTTGGATACGTCATCACGGCATGCCAACAACAGTGACGATGGTTTTGAGATCGCATAGGTGCACTTGTGAGTGTGGCGGCCATCTTTTAGTGTTCACAATTGAACTAAATTCCTATGTGAATCATCGAAATGATCTTGCCGTGTATCGGCAAATCGGCCGCTGGGGCTGGTGTGACATGTTATGTAGCCGTGTATCGGCATATCACCAGCTATAGTCCGATGTGAATCATCGATTTAAAAGCTGGTGTAACGTAGGCATAGAGTAAACACTGCCGAAGGACTTACATCCGAAACGCGTTTGTTTTGCTAACGGCGGAATAAGGAAAATCCTGCCCTTACCCCCGGAGTGCTGTACTTTGTTTACGGATAAAACTGAGTTTTGAGCCTGATGTTAACGTGAGTACCATCGCGTATCAAGCACCCGCCTACGAGTGACCCGGGAATTGTGGTATACATATATATATACATATACATATAAACATATATATATACATACATACATATATATACATATATATATATCAAGTTAATTTTCTCCGGAAGGAGCCTCAATCCCACAGGGCAGGCAGTGCTAGGGGACGGAGAGCCCCTTGAAGACACACACACGATTTCCTCCTTACTGTGGAAAGAAATGCACTGCTCACTGGACTAGTAGGCAAACGAAGGTTTATTTTCAAATGGTACAGCAACGTGACAGCAAAGTCCTTTTGTGTAACCTGACGCGTTTCAGCCGTCAAGCAGCCTTGTTCACAGGTGAGTTCAGGATTGTGGCGTAGTCCGCCCACTGGCACGCCTTTTGAAGACTCCAGAGTACAAAGAAGTCTTCATGTACTGCAATCCCCATAATGCACAGTAACGCTATCCCACATTTATTTCATATCATATTGCAGTTCGTTTTCCTTTGAGTTCATATTCAGGGACACTGCAGTTAAAATGAAGCTTTGCACGGGATTACTGGGCATGATTATTTCACAATTTGCCACGCTGACACAACTGTAAATCTTGTCAAAACTCACGTGAGCCTGTCTGTCCTTGGTGAAACCGACGGGCTCAGTTTCACTCCCTTGCCTCCTGGTGCTTTTATTTAGAAAGGCTGAAATCCTCATACCTTAATTTTTCATTTTGCTTCATAGAGGCGGGTGGGCTCCTTTTAGACACAGCGTCTGGAATACCAAGTTAATTTTCTCCGGAAGGAGCCTCAATCCCACAGGGCAGGCAGTGTGTGTGTCTTCAAGGGGCTCTCCGTCCCCTAGCACTGCCTGCCCTGTGGGATTGAGGCTCCTTCCGGAGAAAATTAACTTGGTATTCCAGACGCTGTGTCTAAAAGGAGCCCACCCGCCTCTATGAAGCAAAATGAAAAATTAAGGTATGAGGATTTCAGCCTTTCTAAATAAAAGCACCAGGAGGCAAGGGAGTGAAACTGAGCCCGTCGGTTTCACCAAGGACAGACAGGCTCACGTGAGTTTTGACAAGATTTACAGTTGTGTCAGCGTGGCAAATTGTGAAATAATCATGCCCAGTAATCCCGTGCAAAGCTTCATTTTAACTGCAGTGTCCCTGAATATGACCTCAAAGGAAAACGAACTGCAATATGATATGAAATAAATGTGGGATAGCGTTACTGTGCATTATGGGGATTGCAGTACATGAAGACTTCTTTGTACTCTGGAGTCTTCAAAAGGCGTGCCAGTGGGCGGACTACGCCACAATCCTGAACTCACCTGTGAACAAGGCTGCTTGACGGCTGAAACGCGTCAGGTTACACAAAAGGACTTTGCTGTCACGTTGCTGTACCATTTGAAAATAAACCTTCGTTTGCCTACTAGTCCAGTGAGCAGTGCATTTCTTTCCACAGTAAGGAGGAAATCGTGTGTGTGTCTTCAAGGGGCTCTCCGTCCCCTAGCACTGCCTGCCCTGTGGGATTGAGGCTCCTTCCGGAGAAAATTAACTTGGTATTCCAGACGCTGTGTCTAAAAGGAGCCCACCCGCCTCTATGAAGCAAAATGAAAAATTAAGGTATGAGGATTTCAGCCTTTCTAAATAAAAGCACCAGGAGGCAAGGGAGTGAAACTGAGCCCGTCGGTTTCACCAAGGACAGACAGGCTCACGTGAGTTTTGACAAGATTTACAGTTGTGTCAGCGTGGCAAATTGTGAAATAATCATGCCCAGTAATCCCGTGCAAAGCTTCATTTTAACTGCAGTGTCCCTGAATATGAACTCAAAGGAAAACGAACTGCAATATGATATGAAATAAATGTGGGATAGCGTTACTGTGCATTATGGGGATTGCAGTACATGAAGACTTCTTTGTACTCTGGAGTCTTCAAAAGGCGTGCCAGTGGGCGGACTACGCCACAATCCTGAACTCACCTGTGAACAAGGCTGCTTGACGGCTGAAACGCGTCAGGTTACACAAAAGGACTTTGCTGTCACGTTGCTGTACCATTTGAAAATAAACCTTCGTTTGCCTACTAGTCCAGTGAGCAGTGCATTTCTTTCCACAGTAAGGAGGAAATCGTGTGTGTGTCTTCAAGGGGCTCTCCGTCCCCTAGCACTGCCTGCCCTGTGGGATTGAGGCTCCTTCCGGAGAAAATTAACTTGGTATTCCAGACGCTGTGTCTAAAAGGAGCCCACCCGCCTCTATGAAGCAAAATGAAAAATTAAGGTATGAGGATTTCAGCCTTTCTAAATAAAAGCACCAGGAGGCAAGGGAGTGAAACTGAGCCCGTCGGTTTCACCAAGGACAGACAGGCTCACGTGAGTTTTGACAAGATTTACAGTTGTGTCAGCGTGGCAAATTGTGAAATAATCATGCCCAGTAATCCCGTGCAAAGCTTCATTTTAACTGCAGTGTCCCTGAATATGAACTCAAAGGAAAACGAACTGCAATATGATATGAAATAAATGTGGGATAGCGTTACTGTGCATTATGGGGATTGCAGTACATGAAGACTTCTTTGTACTCTGGAGTCTTCAAAAGGCGTGCCGGTGGGCGGACTACGCCACAATCCTGAACTCACCTGTGAACAAGGCTGCTTGACGGCTGAAACGCGTCAGGTTACACAAAAGGACTTTGCTGTCACGTTGCTGTACCATTTGAAAATAAACCTTCGTTTGCCTACTAGTCCAGTGAGCAGTGCATTTCTTTCCACAGTAAGGAGGAAATCGTACATATATATATATATATATATACATACATATATACACATATATATATATATATATATACATACATATATACATACATATATACATATATACATATATACATACATATATACATATATACATACATATATACATATATACATATATATATATAAAAATTCACTGAAAAAACCATAGGTTATAGACCATATATAGTTAGGAATTAGCATTTAAAAAACCTTATTTTGCTCACACAAAACCATTGAAATTCCATATATAGTTAGTTGCACTAACTATATATCGCGCACCCGCAATCCACTGCTGATGATGTCACATATTACATCATTCATGACATGGTCAGTGACATCACTGATGACATCACTGATGACAACATCCAGTGATTATGTGTTTCTGTAAAGTTTAAATATGTTTTACATATTGAAGAATGAGTGGATGTATAAGTGTCTGAATGAAGGTTTTAGTAGGTGCGTGATTGACTGTATGAGTGAGTGATTAAATGCGTCTTACTGAATGCACGGGTTAGTCACTAAACTGTCTGAAAGTGTCCATCAGTATGTCTGTTGTTGTGCAAGCTGCTGCATGTGTTGATCAGTAGCTATATAAGTAGCTATATGGGTTATTGATTGGTTGCACAAGTATTTGTATGGGAGACTGAGTGTGTGTATGGCTGGCTGGGAGGTGTGTGACTCTGTGCAGATCAATGTGTACTTGTATCAGTGATTCTATAAGAGAGTAACTATGTGTTAGTATATGTTTCAAAAATGTAAGGTGTTCTGTGTTTAACTGTATAGATGAGAAAATGGAAGTGTGATTGATTCTTTTCAGGACTGACTAGGTGTGTGAGTAACTCCATGGATGAGTGGCAGAGTGTGAGTGTCTGTATAGGTGTATGAGTGCATATGATAGTGTTGTAAAGATGAGTGATTGTATGTATGAATGATTGTATGAGTGAATGTGTGTGTAGACATAGGAATCAGTGAGTGCGTATGTAGTAACTAGTATTGGTGTGTCAATGGTTTCAAAAATGATACTCTCTATTTAACACTGGGTGTAACGGAGGTTATATTACAGTGTGAGGAGATGCATTGTATTATCACATGAATGATATCATCAGTGATGTGATCATTGATGTCAAGTGAGATGTCATCAGTGATGTCATTTGAGATGTCATCAGTGATGTCATCAGTGATGTCACTGACCATGTCATGAATGATGTAATATGTGACATCATCAGCAGTGGATTGCGGGTGCGCGATATATAGTTAGTGCAACTAACTATATATGGAATTTCAATGGTTTTGTGTGAGTAAAATAAGGTTTTTTAAATGCTAATTCCTAACTATATATGGTCTATAACCTATGGTTTTTTCAGTGAATTTTCAAGGTTTTGTAAATGCTAATTCCTAACTATATATGGTCTATAACCTATGGTTTTTTCAGTGAATTTCAATGGTTTTTTAATAGCAAATATCATAAGCTGTCGAATGTCAAGTACGTGGTAAGTAAAAACATTTTCGTGTTTATGCACACTGATCTGCTTTGAATGCTGCCCCCCACCCCTCATTTCTATTAGGAGTACTCTCTCTTTGCAGATAGTGAAGGGTAGTTAACGCAGCCCTTTGCCCCCTTTGTAATCCGTCGTGCCTGCTTCTCTCTCCATTTGATTGATTGTTCTCTTTGGTTCATTCTCTATTTACAAACAAGCACAGAGTCAAAATACTCTGTTTAGTCTTTGCAGATAGCGAAAAACCGTGTAAAAAAACAAAAGGAATCGAGCAAAATCAGTAGGCCACTAATGGGATCTCTTTTTGACCTCGCTAAAATAGAAACATTAGGAACAACCTGTTGAAAATAGCAATGCGTATGTACATAAGCGGCGTTCATTTGTGTTCACAGTACCCCTTGTTGATTGTTTGAATCGAGCATTGAATTGTTCGAAGTTGGTTCTCTTAAGGATCTTCTCTGCCTGCAAACGAGGAAGAATAGGAATATTCTCTCTCCCTTTGCAGATAGTGAAGGGTAGGTAACGCAAGCCTTTAACACGTCGTACCTATTTCATTCCTCATTGATTGATTGATTGTCCGAACATTGACTGTTTGGGAATTAGTTCTTTTTGGAGGTATTCCCTGTTTGCAAATAAACGTAGGAAAATCTTTGCAAGTAGTGAAAGGGTACGTAATGCGGACCTTTCTCCCCCGTTGTAATCTGTCATGCCTATCTACTCCCCACTGATTGATGCACCTGTTTCACCCGGACCATTTACTAGACATACGTCATCTGGCCCGACCAGAGAGCACCCCTAGTGAAAAGGACATATGCAATAATAACGAAGTGATCACTGTATCCTGTTAACAGAAACTTTAGCATGAAACAACCTGGAAAGAAAAGAATAGGAAATCGAAAATCAGTAGGCCACTGATGAACATGAACTTTTATTAAACAACGAACAAAGAAACGATAACATAACGTAATGATAAAACCTATTAATGTCCTAGAAACAAGAAAACGTTAGAAATATGCCAGTGGTGAGAGACCAGAAAAACAGTAAGAGAAACCAAATCACCCCTCGCTGTTCCACCGCCTGCCACGCCAAAAAAATCGATAGACTAGGGAAAATGCAAGTCAGTAGAACATCCGCCCCCACTCTGGAAACTTCCAAGGTGCGGCAGGGTTGCGGCTACGCCCAGCCGGGAGCAGCCCATATAAGGCAGGTCCTGCTGCCACGCCTCGGCCAGGAGATCCTAACGTAGGGTGTAGCCGGAGGAGAGGCCGAGACCAGCGGGACCCGGCCAGGGGATTGCCTTTACAACGCTGAACAGTTGCAGGGGGGGGGGGAATGTCTCCTCGACCCTCCCCTCTCTCTCCCAGTCCGGCCGCGGTGGCCCTTGAGAGTTGCAGGTAGTCCCGCCACATGCTCTTCCGGTCCGGCCACCAACGGTCGGGGGGCCGAGGCCGACGGGATCCGGCTGCAGCCAATAAACCAAGAAACCCGTTCATGGGGCCAGAGCCAGGGGCGTCCGGCCGACATCTACCGGAAGCCCGGCCCGAAGACCGACGGGACACTTCTTCTTTCTTGTATAATTGCTGCAACAACCCTGGGGGGGGATGTCTTGCACATGCCTCCGACCCCCCCCCCCCTCGTCCTCATCGCCTGGTCCGGCCATAACAAATCTCAAGCGAGACGCCGTGGGGTGCACTGGGAGGGAGAGACGGTGCGAACAGGCCTCTCCCGCCTCCCCAGGTGGAGGCTTCCCAGCTGCACCCTCAGCGCTCCAGGCGCCCGGAAAAGGGTTCTTCCACTGTGGCCATGCTGCAACGTCTCGCCCGGCAGGGTGGAGCCCGTCCGCTCATTTGACCCCGCGATCGCCAGTAGCTACCGAACTCTCAAAATGGCGGTCGACCTGGCAAGAGCGGGCCCAGCATAAAGAAATGGCCCGGTCACTGGTTGACTCCACCACCGTAGTCCTCCCCGACCTTGAAGATTCTAGAGGAGCCGCGGGAGTCTCCGACCCCCGATGGGGAATGACTGCCATGATCACCCGTGGAGTGACGAAACTGTATCCGCGGGACGTCGGCGCCAGCCTCACTTTGAATTACTAGAATCCTGCAGACCTCACTTCCGGTGAAAGCACAGTGTGACCCGGTAGGAAAAATTGTTGCACCCCCTCCCCTTTTTGACTGATAGTTCAAACCACCGATCCTTTCCTTTGCCCTTTTAACGGAACTTTGGACTGCCTCCCCCTCTTTTACATTTTCTAGAGAAAACAAAACATTAACCACTACAATAACATAGCAGTTGACACCAGAACTGTTTTCAAATTGAAAACCAACAACATCTTCAACAGAATCCTTTTTGTTTCTGCTGTGACCCTGCTACAGCACAGGCATTGTCCCCAGCAGTAATTCTGCAATGCCGGTAAGAATAGCTGTGGTGCCTACTGGACTCACTCACCCCCGCGGCGCCCCACGCCGGTATTTGCTGGGCGGCAACTTGCTAGACATCACTTTCGTGCCATCTAGATTTCAGCGCGTTCTGCTGCCTTGGAACTATTCGCACAACAGACCGCTACTGACAAGAATATTTCATTATTGGTGCTGTCAATTTCAATAAATCTATTGGATAATTCAAAAGAAATTGCCACGGTCTCTTCGTTGTTTAAATGTTTTTACTGTTTTTGTTTTGTTGTATATATTTATATGTTATTAAAGTTTTATATTCCTACTACTTTGTTGGAGTGCTATATATTTTTAATGTGACACATAATTGTAAAAACTTTGATGTACAAAGAGTGATTCCTGGAATCTTCCGCTTCAGGCTCGGTCCCCTCCCCAATCACAATACAGGATAGTTTTCAGATAGTAGGAACACGTGTGGTGTGACGGATCTCATCGGGTGTGGGCCTTGATCTACTATAACTCCTTTGAAGAGGGGTGATTCTTTACAGCTGGGGCCATAAACTACATCTGCAGGGCTAGCTGATAGCCTGGACAATCGGACACAGAGGAAGAGGAGTGTCAGAGGGTGCGGTAGTGAATAGGGCGAAAGGGAGGTGTCGGGCGGGCACAGTGTGATTCTCAGGGAAGAGCAGCGCAGATGGGGGGAGGTTTATTGCCCATGCATAAGACAGAGAGCGGGGGTGACCATTGCCTGGGGAAGATGCTTGCGAGGGTGAGGAGCCATGCTACGAATCGACAGCGTGCAGAGAGTGGGTCTGGTCAAGACATCTAAAATGGCTGCCGTGCACGACAAAAGTGTGGCATTTCAAAAAAGGCAAGATGGCGCAGACAATGTTTTTCAACACTTCCTCATTTCCTTCGAATCGAACGTTAACAGACGTTGGGGCATATTACCAAAGTTAAGCGATATTTATCGCTAACGATGCTTACCAACGAATTTTTTACCGCTAAGCATCATCAGAAATTATCGAAGATAAACCTTGCTATTATCAAGGTTTATCACAAATGCGATAATAAACGGCCGCAATGCATGAATATCGCTAAAAACTCAGCGATATTCATACATTACCGAGCTAATGCTCTTAGCCATGTTATCCACCTCCCATTGGATAACATGGCTAAGAACTGCTCAGGGCAGGTATTACTTTTTGGAGATATTCGCGCTTAGCGCGAATATCTCCAAAAGTTGGTAATAGGAGATAGATATCTTGCATGTTGTAATGCAAGTTATTGTGGTATATGGAACTCATACCATAATCTCTCAGGAAAGCAGAAACTGATCCTTTTGGGACCGCCTAAAAAGGCCTAGGGGGTGAGGAGTACTCTACTTTGCCCCCTTTTCACGTTCCGAACTATTTTATTTTACTCTCTTCTGTAATTACACAAAATAGCAGCGATAAGATGCATCGGAGACACACAGTGAGAGAAAGGAGGCCGGAGATGAAGAAGAGATGTCAAATACACATTGGAGATAATATAGTGGCAGAAGGGAAGTAAATATGAGTAAACTTACCATGTAACATAAAAATGTTGCACTCTATACTATAAGTCTCATTTTATACTACAATCACTTCGCTACAACCTCATAAATTAAAAATAAAAATGAATAATGTCTCAAACAATTTTTGATTTCTAAATATAAATTTATTCTTCAGAATTTTCTAAATTTGAAAGAACTAGTAACATGTCCTCATCAGCAATGTCCTCATGAAAAGTCTCCAATAATGATTCTTGTAACTCTATGGTCTCCAAACACTCGATAAATTCGCCATCAAGAGATTGATCAAAAAAATCATTCAAGTCATCTCCTCCTTCTGACAATATTTCATTATTGGTGCTGTCAATTTCAATCAATGTAGTGGAATCATTCAAGTCATCTCCTCGTGACAATATTTCATTATTGGTGCTCTCAATTTCAATCAATGTAGTGGAATCATTCAAGTCATCTCCTCCTTGTGACAATATTTCATTATTGGTGCTGTCCATTTCAATCAATCTAATGGAATCATACAAGTCCTCTCCTCCTTGTGACAATATTTCATTATTGCTGCTCTCAATTTCAATCAACGTAGTGGAATCATTCAAGTCATCTCCTTGTGACAATATTTCATTCTTGGTGCTGTCCATTTCAATCAATCTAATGGAATCATACAAGTCATGTCCTCCTTGTGACAATATTTCATTATTGGTGCTCTCAATTTCAATCAATGTAGTGGACAATTCAAAAGAAATTGCCACGGTCTCTTCATTGTGAGCCATTTTATTTTGAAATTGCTTGCTGTAAATTGCAGAAAAAAATAATCACTTTCATTTATCGTTTTTAGTAATACATAATATAAAACTAACTTTATCAAGTATTTAGTATAACAGAAGGACTGCAAATAAATAACAGAAAACATTTTTCAAATTATCTTCAAGTGTACAACATAGTTCCCCTTACAAATTAACAACTCACCTTTTTAAAAGTAGGAAAAGTGTTAGTACTGTGTAAATCAAACACCAGAAATTCACCACCAAAAATTCCTCACAAATGTACCTCAGACAGTAGTATCACAAAAGGGCTGTGGTTTCCTCTCATTTGACATATATACATAACCAATTAACTTTCATCACACACAAATACAAAACCAAAGTAACATTTTAATTGGTTCTAAATTTCAACACTTTCAAATGTGTTTTCCCCATGCAATTTTCCATAGGACATTTACATACGTCTACAGCCTGAATGGCTGAACGGAATTACACCAAACTTGGCAAAATGGTACATCAAACCTAAGAGGTCAGGAAGGATCTACTATGCCCCCTTATGGTCATTTCCCCCTTCGCTTTGACCTCCTCTTGTCTCTCAATCCTACCGAGAGACAAGATGGCGGCCGCTACGGACTGATTGGAATGTTGACAGACGCCGGAGAACCAATCAGCTTCGCAAAGCTCCGTAACGCGAAAAGTACGCGAAGCGGAGCGCTGTTACAGATATATATCTTTTTTTGAACGTTAATTTCTCAAAATCCACTGGAGCACATATATTGAGACCTAGCAAAGGCACATCGGGCTACCAGTCCCTAATATTTTACCAAGTTTCGTGCAAATCCATTCAGCCGTTCGATTATTATTATTATTATTTTTTTTTGCCCCGCGGGGCCCTTTTAAAACCTCCACATCAAACGTAGGGGGTCAGCGAGGATCTACTATTCCCCCTTATGGTCATTTGCCCCTTCGCTTTGGCCTCCTCTTGTCTCTCGATCCTACCGAGAGACAAGATGGCAGCCGCTGCGGACTGTTTGGAATGTTGACAGACGCCAGAGAACCAATCAGCTTCGCTTCACAAAGCTCCGTTGCGCGAAAAGTACGCGTAGCGGAGCGCTGCCCAGTCCGCTGTTACAGATATATATCTTTTTTTGAACATTAATTTCTCAAAATCCACTGAAGCACATATATTGAGACCTACAAAAGGCACATCGGGCTACCAGTCCCTACAATTTTGCCAAGTTTCGTGCAAATCCATTCAGCCGTTCGGGCTAAAAGTGAGGCCAACCGCCCTATGGAAATTAACATGGGAAAAACGCGTTTTGGGACCCCCCTTTTTTCTCGGCCCCCCCTTGACGAACCCCCCCAAAATTTTCAGGGGCTGCTCAGAAACAAAATGTGCCATTTTCCTGAAAAGTTCAGCCAATTCCGTCCACAAACGCCAAAGTTATTAGACATAGAATTTTAAAAAAACCCATAGAGAAAAAATCCTAACTATATATACCTACTGGCGACCGCCAGTAGGTAATATATACATATATATATATATATATATATGAAGAACCAAGTCCTTAGAAACACAAATATGGCAGAATCCACCCAGCGTTTCACCAGCAGGAACGGAACACCACACGAAAGGTAGAATTTTAAAGTGCAAATATATTCCTCAACATGACGCGTTTCGGCTAGGTTCCCCTGGCCTTGATCACATGACATGCTTAAAGAACCCGCGTCCTTAAATACCCAGTTGCTCCTTCATAGTCACTCCCAATCAATTCATAGAAGTAGTAGAGAGACTTCAAAAGTACAAAGCATAGGTAAACTTCCCCAACATTATAATTGTTGAACAAGAACATGCGACAGACAAATGTAACAATAAATTTGTAAATAATCAAGGGCAAGTGCCCAACTTTGATATCCTTGAAATTGAATCAACATATCAAAACTTCTATATGGTAAAAGAGCAACAATTGGGTACACCCTAGTGCAATAAAAACAAAGTACTGATTACTTGATCTAGTACCCACAGAAATTAAATTGACAAATTCATAGCGGATGCGAACAATATAGTGCATAAAGTTGTTGTCCAAAAGCTTGCCGAATTAACATGTTCAAAGATCAATAGTTTAAAACCCAAGACTGCCCAAAAGTTGTCTGAGAACCTAGATGAAAAGATTTATAGATTCATATATGTTTCAATCATAGTATTGAATCGTAAAGTAACAAAATTCATTATAGATGTGCAATAACTACACCCCTACCAGAAAGAAAACTAGTAAAACTAGGGACCTAGGTAAACCAATAAAATGTCACAGTATTAAATGTAATTCATAAAGCTAATTGTATTACAATGATTAAGTTAATCTATACCTAAAATCCATCACTATTAAAACCATAATAAATATACATGAATTAAAACCTTATAATCCAAGTTCAAAAAAATACATGTATACACATAAAGGAAAATATAAACATATTCATTTTGGTTTCATCTAATTAGCAGCAGAAAAGTTAAAGACTACCTCCTTACATTTCATTCAAGGATTTATATAACCAAATAGAGAAATAAATAAATAAATAAATAGTACTGGTCATGAGAATACATGATTTGGGTATTTATTCAGCAACTATCATTATATACAAACTAATAGCCAGCAATTCATACATGTATTTATTAAAGGAAATTAACCAAGTCCTCCCCTGTATTCAGCCCATTTGGCTTTTTAGTATTTAACCGTAATATATATTGACTTTCCAGTTGGCGCAGTTTTTTCTCTCGATTGCCACCTCTTATGGATTTTGGAACTGAGTCAATAACAAAATATTTAAGATCTTGCAAATTATTTTGATGCACTATTTTAAAATGTCGGGCAACCGGATAAGCAGGATCCGAATTAACGATTGCCCGTAAGTGCTGCAAAATACGATTAAAAACAGGGAGTTTAGTGCTGCCCACATAAGAAAGCTGACAAGTGCATTCCAGTATATAAACCGCAAAATCCGTTTTGCAAGTATAATACCCTTGAATAGTGTTGGGTAAATTGGAGAAAGGATCAACAAACGTCTAACTTTCTTATTAGTCAGCCAGTTAACAGCGTTGGTTACTTCCGGACTGGTTCTCACCAGAGCATCCCTCATAGAAGGAGCTCTCCTGAATGTGATGGTCGGTTGTGCTCCTAATTCAGGAGCCAAAGTATGTTATTTTAATATTTGTTGCCCTGACTGCTGTTATACCATACTAATGTATTGCACATGGTTTAAATGTTCTCTGTGCTTTTATGATTGTTTTTAATAATCGAATAAAGCTTACTGAATCGAATCGATGTGTGTGTGTATATATATATACATATACATACATATATATACATACATATAAACATATATATACATACATATATATATACACATACATACATATATATATTACCTACTGGCGGTCGCCAGTAGGTATATATAGTTAGGATTTTTTCTCTATGGGATTTTTGAAAATTCTATGTCTAATAACTTTGGCGTTTGTGGACGGAATTGGCTGAAATTTTCAGGAAAATGGCACATTTTGTTTCTGAGCAGCCCTTGAAAATTTGGGGGGGGTTCGTCAAGGGGGGGCTGAGAAAAAAGGGGGGTCCCAAAACGTGTTTTTAACATTGAGTTTTCCATAGGGCGGTTGGCCTCACTTTTAGCCCGAACGGCTGAATGGATTTGCACGAAACTTGGCAAAATTGTAGGGACTGGTAGCCCGATGTGCCTTTTGTAGGTCTCAATATATGTGCTACAGTGGATTTTGAGAAATTAACGTTTAAAAAAAGATATATATCTGTAACAGCGGACCGGGCAGCGCTCCAGGACGCGTACTTTTTGCGCAACGGAGCTTTGTGAAGCGAAGCTGATTGGTTCTCCGGCGTCTGTCAACATTCCAAACAGTCCGTAGCGGCCGCCATCTTGTCTCTCTGTAGGATCGAGAGAGAAGAGGAGGCCAAAGCGAAGGGGCAAATGACCATAAGGGGGAATAGTAGATCCTCGCTGACCCCCTACGTTTGATGTGAAGGTTTTAAAAGGGCCCCGCGGGGCAAAAAAAAGATAAAAATAATAATAATCGAACGGCTGAATGGATTTGCACGAAACTTGGCAAAATATTAGGGACTGGTAGCCCGATGTGCCTTTGCTAGGTCTCAATATATGTGCTCCAGTGGATTTTGAGAAATTAACGTTCAAAAAAAGATATATATCTGTAACAGCGCTCCGCTTCGCGTACTTTTCGCGTTACGGAGCTTTGCGAAGCTGATTGGTTCTCCGGCGTCTGTCAACATTCCAAACAGTCCGTAGCGGCCGCCATCTTGTCTCTCGGTAGGATCGAGAGACAAGAGGAGGCCAAAGCGAAGGGGCAAATGACCATAAGGGGGAATAGTAGATCCTCGCTGACCCCCTACGTTTGATGTGGAGGTTTTAAAAGGGCCCCGCGGGGCAAAAAAAAATAAAAATAATAATAATCGAACGGCTGAATGGATTTGCACGAAACTTGGCAAAATATTAGGGACTGGTAGCCCGATGTGCCTTTGCTAGGCCTCAATATATGTGCTCCAGTGGATTTTGAGAAATTAACGTTCAAAAAAAGATATATATCTGTAACAGCGCTCCGCTTCGCGTACTTTTCGCGTTACGGAGCTTTGCGAAGCTGATTGGTTCTCCGGCGTCTGTCAACATTCCAAACAGTCCGTAGCGGCCGCCATCTTGTCTCTCGGTAGGATTGAGAGACAAGAGGAGGCCAAAGCGAAGGGGGAAATGACCATAAGGGGGCATAGTAGATCCTTCCTGACCTCTTAGGTTTGATGTACCATTTTGCCAAGTTTGGTGTAATTCCGTTCAGCCATTCAGGCTGTAGACGTATGTAAATGTCCTATGGAAAATTGCATGGGGAAAACACATTTGAAAGTGTTGAAATTTAGAACCAATTAAAATGTTAGTTTGGTTTTGTATTTGTGTGTGATGAAAGTTAATTGGTTATGTATATATTTCAAATGAGAGGAAACCACAGCCATTTTGTGATACTACTGTCTGAGGTACATTTGTGAGGAATTTTTGGTGGTGAATTTCTGGCGTTTGATTTACACAGTACTAACACTTCTCCTACTTTTAAAAAGGTGAGTTGTTAATTTGTAAGGGGAACTATGTTGTACACTGTATTTGTTATTTATTTGCAGTCCTTCTGTTATACTAAATACTTGATAAAGTTAGTTTTATATTATGTATTACTAAAAACGATAAATGAAAGTGATTATTTTTTTCTGCAATTTACAGCAAGCAATTTCAAAATAAAATGGCTCACAATGAAGAGACCGTGGCAATTTCTTTTGAATTGTCCACTACATTGATTGAAATTGAGAGCACCAATAATGAAATATTGTCACAAGGAGGAGATGACTTGTATGATTCCATTAGATTGATTGAACCAATAATGAAATATTGGCACAAGGAGATGACTTGAATGATTCCACTACATTGATTGAAATTGAGAGCACCAATAATGAAATATTGTCACAAGGAGGAGATGACTTGTATGATTCCATTAGATTGATTGAAATGGACAGCACCAATAATGAAATATTGTCACAAGGAGGAGATGACTTGAATGATTCCACTACATTGATTGAAATTGAGAGCACCAATAATGAAATATTGTCACGAGGAGATGACTTGAATGATTCCACTACATTGATTGAAATTGACAGCACCAATAATGAAATATTGTCACAAGGAGGAGATGACTTGAATGATTTTTTTGATCAATCTCTTGATGGCGAATTTATCGAATGTTTGGAGACCATAGAGTTACAAGAATCATCATTGCAGACTTTTCATGAGGACATTGCTGATGAGGACATGTTACTAGTTCTTTCAAATTTAGAAAATTCTGAAGAATAAATTTATATTTAGAAATCAAAAATTGTTTGAGACATTATTCATTTTTATTTTTAATTTATGAGGTTGTAGCGAAGTGATTGTAGTATAAAATGAGACTTTTAGTATAGAGTGCAACATTTTTATGTTACATGGTAAGTTTACTCATATTTACTTCCCTTCTGCCACTATATTATCTCCAATGTGTATTTGACATCTCTTCTTCATCTCCGGCCTCCTTTCTCTCACTGTGTGTCTCCGATGCATCTTATCGCTGCTATTTTGTGTAATTACAGAAGAGAGTAAAATAAAATAGTTCGGAACGTGAAAAGGGGGCAAAGTAGAGTACTCCTCACCCCCTAGGCCTTTTTAGGCGGTCCCAAAAGGATCAGTTTCTGCTTTCCTGAGAGATTATGGTATGAGTTCCATATACCACAATAACTTGCATTACAACATGCAAGATATCTATCTCCTTTTGGAGATATTCGCGCTAAGCGCGAATATCTCCAAAAAGTAACACCTGCCCTGAGCAGTTCTTAGCCATGTTATCCAATGGGAGGTGGATAACATGGCTAAGAGCATTAGCTCGGTAATGCATGAATATCGCTGAGTTTTTAGCGATATTCATGCATTGCGGCCGTTTATTATCGCATTTGCGATAAACCTTGATAATAGCAAGGTTTATCTTCGATAATTTCTGACGATGCTTAGCGGTAAAAAATTCGTTGGTAAGCATCGTTAGCGATAAATATCGCTTAACTTTGGTAATATGCCCCAACGTCTGTTAACGTTCGATTCGAAGGAAATGAGGAAGTGTTGAAAAACATTGTTTGCGCCATCTTGCCTTTTTTGAAATGCCACACTTTTGTGGTGCACGGCAGCCATTTTAGATGCCTTGACCAGACCCACTCTCTGCACGCTGTCGATTCGTAGCATGGCTCCTCACCCTCGCAAGCATCTTCCCCAGGCACTGGTCACCCCCGCTCTCTGTCTTATGCATGGGCAATAAACCTCCCCCCATCTGCGCTGCTCTTCCCAGAGAATCACACTCTGTGCCCGCCCGACACCTCCCTTTCGCCCTATTCACTACCGCACCCTCTGACACTCCTCTTCCTCTGTGTCCGATTGTCCAGGCTATCAGCTAGCCCTGCAGATGTAGTTTATGGCCCCAGCTGTAAAGAATCACCCCTCTTCAAAGGAGTTATAGTAGATCAAGGCCCACACCCGATGAGATCCGTCACACCACACGTGTTCCTACTATCTGAAAACCATCCTGTATTGTGATTGGGGAGGGGACCGAGCCTGAAGCGGAAGATTCCAGGAATGACTCTTGGTACATCAAAGTTTTTACAATTATGTGTCACATTAAAAATATGTAGCACTCCAACAAAGTAGTAGGAATATAAAACTTTAATAACATATAAATATATACAACAAAACAAAAACAGTAAAAACATTTAAACAACGAAGAGACCGTGGCAATTTCTTTTGAATTATCCAATAGATTTATTGAAATTGACAGCACCAATAATGAAATATTCTTGTCAGTAGCGGTCTGTTGTGCGAATAGTTCCAAGGCAGCAGAACGCGCTGAAATCTAGATGGCACGAAAGGGATGTCTAGTAAGTTGCCGCCCAGCAAATAACGGCGTGGGGCGCCGCGGGGGTGAGTGAGTCCAGTAGGCACCACAGCTATTCTTACCGGCATCGCAGAATTACTGCTGGGGACAATGCCTGTGCTGTAGCAGGGTCACAGCAGAAACAAAAAGGATTTTGTTGAAGATGTTGTTGGTTTTAAATTTGAAAACAGTTCTGGTGTCAACTGCTATGCTAATGTAGTGGTTAATGTTTTGTTTTCTCTAGAAAATGTAAAAGAGGGGAGGCAGTCCAAAGTTCCGTTAAAAGGGCAAAGGAAAGGATCGGTGGTTTGAACTATCAGTGAAAAAGGGGAGGGGGTGCAACAATTTTTCCTACCGGGTCACACTGTGCTTTCACCGGAACTGAGGTCTGCAGGATTCTAGTAATTCAAAGTGAGGCTGGCGCCAGCATGGGAGCGCCGACGTCCCGCGGATACAGTTTCGTCACTCCACGTGCGATCATGGCAGTCATTCCCCATCGGGGGTCGGAGACTCCCGCGGCTCCTCTAGAATCTTCAAGGTCGTGGAGGACTACGGTGGTGGAGTCAACCAGTGACCGGGCCATTTCTTTATGCTGGGCCCGCTCTTGCCAGGTCGACCGCCATTTTGAGAGTTCGGTAGCTACTGGCGATCGCGGGGTCAAATGAGCGGACGGGCTCCACCCTGCCGGGCGAGACGTTGCAGCATGGCCACAGTGGAAGAACCCTTTTCCGGGCGCCTGGAGCGCTGAGGGTGCAGCTGGGAAGCCTCCACCTGGGGAGGCGGGAGAGGCCTGTTCGCACCGTCTCTCCCTCCCAGTGTACCCCACGGCGTCTCGCTTGAGATTTGTTATGGCCGGACCAGGCGATGAGGACGAGGGGGGGGGGGGTCGGAGGCATGTGCAAGACATCCCCCCCCAGTGTTGTCGCAGCCATTATTCATGAAAGAAGAAGTGTCCCGTCCGTCTTCGGGCCGGGCTTCCGGTAGATGTCGGCCGGACGCCCCTGGCTCTGGCCCCATGAACGGGTTTCTTGGTTTATCGGCTGCAGCCGGATCCCGTCGTCCTCGGCCCCCCGACCGTTGGTGGCCGGACCGGAAGAGCATGTGGCGGGAGTACCTGCAACTCTCAAGGGCCACCGCGGCCGGACTGGGAGAGAGAGGGGAGGGTCGAGGAGACATTCCCCCCCCCTGCAACTGTTCAGCGTTGTAAAGGCAATCCCCTGGCCGGGTCCCGCTGGCCTCGGCCTCTCCTCCGGCTACACCCTACGTTAGGATCTCCTGGCCAAGGCGTGGCAGCAGGACCTGCCTTATATGGGCTGCTCCCGGCTGGGCGTAGCCGCAACCCTGCCCCACCTTGGAAGTTTCCAGAGTGGGGGCGGATGTTCTACTGACTTGCATTTTCCCTAGTCTATCGATTTTTTTGGCGTGGCAGGCGGTGGGACAGCGAGGGGTGATTTGGTTTCTCTTACTGTTTTTCTGGTCTCTCACCACTGGCATATTTTAACGTTTTCTTGTTTCTAGGACATTAATAGGTTTTATCATTACGTTATGTTATCGTTTCTTTGTTCGTTGTTTAATAAAAGTTCATGTTCATCAGTGGCCTACTGATTTTCGTTTTCCTATTCTTTTCTTTCCAGGTTGTTTCATGCTAAAGTTTCTGTTAACAGGATACAGTGATCACTTCGTTATTATTGCATATGTCCTTTTCACTAGGGGTGCTCTCTGGTCGGGCCAGATGACGTATGTCTAGTAAATGGTCCGGGTGAAACAGGTGCATCAATCAGTGGGGAGTAGATAGGCATGACAGATTACAACGGGGGAGAAAGGTCCGCATTACGTACCCTTTCACTACTTGCAAAGATTTTCCTACGTTTATTTGCAAACAGGGAATACCTCCAAAAAGAACTAATTCCCAAACAGTCAATGTTCGGACAATCAATCAATCAATGAGGAATGAAATAGGTACGACGTGTTAAAGGCTTGCGTTACCTACCCTTCACTATCTGCAAAGGGAGAGAGAATATTCCTATTCTTCCTCGTTTGCAGGCAGAGAAGATCCTTAAGAGAACCAACTTCGAACAATTCAATGCTCGATTCAAACAATCAACAAGGGGTACTGTGAACACAAATGAACGCCGCTTATGTACATACGCATTGCTATTTTCAACAGGTTGTTCCTAATGTTTCTATTTTAGCGAGGTCAAAAAGAGATCCCATTAGTGGCCTACTGATTTTGTTCGATTCCTTTTGTTTTTTTACACGATTTTTCGCTATCTGCAAAGACTAAACAGAGTATTGCGACTCTGTGCTTGTTTGTAAATAGAGAATGAACCAAAGAGAACAATCAATCAAATGGAGAGAGAAGCAGGCACGACGGATTACAAAGGGGGCAAAGGGCTGCGTTAACTACCCTTCACTATCTGCAAAGAGAGAGTACTCCTAATAGAAATGAGGGGTGGGGGCAGCATTCAAAGCAGATCAGTGTGCATAAACACGAAAATGTTTTTACTTACCACGTACTTGACATTCGACAGCTTATGATATTTGCTATTAAAAAACCATTGAAATTCACTGAAAAAACCATAGGTTATAGACCATATATAGTTAGGAATTAGCATTTACAAAACCTTGAAAATTCACTGAAAAAACCATAGGTTATAGACCATATATAGTTAGGAATTAGCATTTACAAAACCTTGAAAATTCACTGCAAAAACCATAGGTTAGAGACCATATATAGTTAGCTGGACATTTTATTGACATAAAACCAATGAAATTCCATATATAGTTAGTTGCACTAACTATATATCGCGCACCCGCAATCCACTGCTGATGATGTCACATATTACATCATTCATGACATGGTCAGTGACATCACTGATGACATCACTGATGACATCTCAAATGACATCACTGATGACATCACTGATGACATCTCATTTGACATCAATGACCACATCACTGATGATATCATTCATGTGACAATACAATGCATCTCCTCACATTTTAATATAACCTCTGTTTCACCCAGTGTTAAAAAGAGAGTATAATTTTTGAAACCATTGACACACCAATACTAGTTACTACATACGCACTCACTGATTGCTACGTCTACACACACCTTCACTCATTCACCCATAAAATCATTCATACATACAATCACTCATCTTTACAACACTATCATATGCACTCATACACCTATACAGACACTCACAGTCTGCCACTCATCCATGGAGTTACTCACACACCTAGTCAGTCCTGTAAAGAATCAATGACACTTCCATTTTCTTGTCTATACAGTTAAACATAGAGCACCTTACATTTTCAAACATATACTAACACATACTTACCTTCTTATACAATCATTGATACAAGTACAGATTGATCTGCACAGAGTCACACACCTCCCAGCTAGCCACACACACACTCAGTCTCCCATACAAATACTTGGGCAATCAATCAATAACCCATATAGTTACTCATATAGCTACTGATCAACACATGCAGCAGTTTACAGAACAACAGACATAATGATGCACAAATTAAGACAGTTTAGTCACTAACCCATGCACTCAGTGAGACACATTTAATCACTCACTCATACAGTCAGTCATGCACCTACTAAATCCTTCGTCCAGACACTTACACATCCACTCATTCTTCAATATGTAAGACATATTTAAACTTTATAGAAACAAAAAATCACTGGATGTTGTTATCAGTGATGTCATCAGTGATGTCATTTGAGATGTCATCAGTGATGTCATCAGTGATGTCACTGACCATGTCATGAATGATGTAATATGTGACATCATCAGCAGTGGATTGCGGGTGCGCGATATATAGTTAGTGCAACTAACTATATATGGAATTTCATTGGTTTTATGTCAATAAAATGTCCAGCTAACTATATATGGTCTCTAACCTATGGTTTTTGCAGTGAATTTTCAAGGTTTTGTAAATGCTAATTCCTAACTATATATGGTCTATAACCTATGGTTTTTTCAGTGAATATATATATATATACATATATACATATATACACATATATACATATATACATATATATACATATATACATATATATACATACATATATATACATACATATATATACATACATTTACAGTTTCTGTTTTCTCCGTCGAGGCTGCTCACTTCTAGTGCCTGTCCAAACAGCACAGACACGGACCTTGGTCCCAGTACAATTCTTTATTAGTAAATTTGCGTGCTAGTCGCCAAAATGTTTCGGCTCTACCCTGAGCCTTGTTCACATGACAACGTGAAAAAGTTACACACACCCTTTTGTACGTCACAAAACCCCTTGCACGTGATGTTGGAAACAGCATAGGCAAGGTAAACAGATCCATGAAAAATGCTTTAACATTCATTTTGAACAAGTAATCATTTTTGGAGTTGCACAATGGTACAGAAAATAGTCACAACTCTTTACTATGTACTGTGAATATTATTCAAACGATATAATATCAAACTTTCTGACTTGGTATTTATCTGGAATCACATAATTCGTTGAATGTCCAGATATATCTTTATGTGGCTGAATATATATATTCAAATCTCTCACATAAATGTGCAAATAACGCCACTGTATATTTAACAGGCATAGATTTTTCTCTGTACAGTATAATCAATGTTGGGTGCAACCTATGTATTTAACCTACAGAAAACATGTATGTATGGAACTGCTTGGTTAGAAAATATCGGAATGAATCCACAATGGTCCTGTCCTCAATATACAGTACCAAATATCCGCTGCAGGTCCCTGCAGCTGTGCAAACAAAAGGGAGTGCAAAAAGTGCCAAAAAAGTGCAAAGTGCTTGAATAGTGCCTCACCACTAAATGTTATGAAACTTTAAAATAGACTGGAAAGCAGCAGTTCTCAATACAAATCAATATTGAGTGGGAGGACTGAGCCAGTCACGCCCCAAATCCCTAAACCGTAAACCAATAATCAATTATTGCCAACGAAAGTAAGAACTCCTTCGGATTTCATTATGCTCATGGAATTTACTAGTAAAGCATCTTTTTTAGGATATAGCAAGTTAAAGTGCAATATAATTAAAGTGTGACCGTGCCTAGGTTCAGATAGCAGCAAGTTTTTCTGAGTCACATCATAATTAAATTTAAAAGTGCAAAACATAGCAATCCACAATTGTAAAACTTGATAATATTGCTAAAAACTCCATAAGATAATAAATAGTACATACGATGATTAAAACCATGACTTCAAAATTATAAAAACCATTTAAAAATCATTGAAAAAACCAAATTCATATATGTACAGGAATTTACAGTATCCATCTGTTGTCCAACAAGATATGTAATGTGAATATGAGCATTTAATCAAATATTTATCCTAAAATGGTATGCAAATCTTCAGTAACATTAAGACCCCCCGGGGTCTTGGAGTCTAGGTGGAGTATATACTTTGTTTCTAATCTACGAAGCGCAACCTCCCTGTTGCCTCCACGCCTACTTGCTGGAACAGCATCAATAACAAAGAATGTTAGTTCTCTGTTATTGCTCTGGTGCGCCTCCTTAAAATGGCGCGCCACCAGGTAGGTAGTATCCTAATTTGAAATTGCCCTCAGGTGTTGCAGAATGCGTTTGTTTACCTCCAACTTGGTACTGCCCACATACCAGAGAGCACAGGGACACTGAAGTACATATATAGCATACTCTGTTTTGCATGTTAAAACCTTATCAATTTTGTGCTTTCTATCACTGAAACCATCTTTGTATGTTTTGTATTGACCCCGTGTGTGCAAGATTTACATACTTTGCATTTGAAAAATCCGCCATTATTTTGCAACCAGGTTGTCTTCTCCATGATTTCAGGGTTCGTATCAACAAGACAGTCCCTTATAGAAGGTGCTTGGTTATAGGTAAGAGTGGCTCTGCGTGGCAGTGTTGGGCCTATGATTGGATCACTTTTCAGAATAGGCCAATTGCGATTGAATATGTGATATAAATCACGGTGTTGTTTGTTAAACCCTGTGATAATTCTGAACTCATTTTTTGATTCAGGGACTCCATTAGACACCGAATTACTGGTGATGTCATCATTGATGTCATTTGAGATGTCATCAGTGATGTCACTGACCATGTCATGAATGATGTAATATGTGACATCATGAGCAGTGGATTGCGGGTGCGCGAAATATAGTTAGTACAACTAACTATATAGGAGCAATTTCAATGTTTTTTTTAAATGCTAATTCCTAACTATATAAGGCCTGAAACCTATGTTTTTTTCAGTGAATTTGCAAGGTTTTTTATATGCTAATTCCTAACTATATAAAGCCTGAAACATATGTTTTTTTCAGTGAATTTGCAAGGTTTTTAAAATGCTAATTCCTAACTATATAAGGCCTGAAACCTATGGTTTTTTCAGTGAATTTGCAAGGTTTTTTAAATGCTAATTCCTAACTATATCAGGCGTGAAACCTATGGTTTTTTTCAATAAATTTCAAAGGTTTTCTAAATGCTAATTCTATTAGCGGATAACGTTTAAATAAGTAAATATATCCTTGTGGAACCACCTGAGCAGCCGTAGGGGGTGAGGGTGTTTCTACCCTGCCCCCTTTTTGCATTCTACACGTTTGTTTTTCTGCTTCTTTTGTGCCTCGGACTACCGAGCACAAGATGGCTGCCCAAACTTCCTGGTTTGGACTGTTCACAGCCAATCAATGCAGCACATGCTCGGAAAGATCTGCGCGCACTCCTGATTGGCTGGCAGTCGTCTGTCAACATTCCAAACTGTCCAAACCAAGAAGTGTTGGCCACCATCTTGTTTCTCAGGAGAACTGAGGCACAAGAGAGCCCAAAACAAGAGTGGAAAACGTGAAAATGGGGCAGGGTAGAGATCCCCTGACCCCCTAGCCCTTCTCATGGGGTCCCAGAATCACCACCAGGGCAAAAATAAAATATTTTTTTTCTTCGAAAAATCGCCCTTGGGGTTCTTCTGGGACCCCCTGAGAAGGGCTAGATGTCCTATGGAAAATTGCATGTTGAAAAACATGTTTTGGGACCCCCCTTTTCACTGTTTTCCCCTGTGGTACGCTCAGCGTACGCGTACCTGTAAACGCCCATGTACGCGCACCCTGAGCTTACTCCGCGAAATTTTCCCTTCGTGGTCCTTCTAGGCCCCCCTGAGAAAACCTAGGGGGTCAGGGGGTCTCTACCCTTCCCCTTTCAACGTTTTCCCCTTTTATTTTTCACCTCTTGTGTCTCGGTTCTACCGAGATACAAAATGGCGGACTCTCCGGACTGTTTCGAATGTTGACAGACACCCGAGAGCCAATCACCTTTCCGCTCACGCACTTCCGTGGCGCGCCGGGTGCGCTTACCGGTATGCGTACCCTAAGCGCTCGAAGCGCGCATATCGATATATATGTGTTTTTGAAGTTAATTTTCGTAAAAACCACTGGAGCAATTTTCACCAAATATAGAAAAGGCACTTCTGCGTACCAGTCCTTACAATTTTGCAAAGTTTGGTGTAATTCCATTCAGCGGTTCGGGCTGTAGCCGTGTCTCAACGTCCTATGGAAATTAACTTTTTTCCGGCCCCCGCATGACGAATCCCCCCGAAACTTCCAGGGAAGGAGCGGAGCGGAGCTGGCCTAAAATTACAGGCAAATTCCTCAACCGGCGCCAAATGTATTCCCAATAGAATGTTGCAGATTTGCTATGGAAACTAGGTCCTAACTATATATAGTAGGTAATTCCATATATGGAAAGAAGGTGAGCAGCGGGCTGCAGAACGATGCTGCTTGGGACTAATTTTTCATCACTGCAAAGCGGGGCAGATGAAAGGAGGGACATTTTCACCTTTCCACTGGGAGAATACTAACGGCAAAAATTGGGACAGAAAGCCTCCCCCACAAGAGGAACAATTATTGAAAAGGAACTACAATGACCAGAGGGCTTTGCACAAAAGCCACACCAACTGAGGTAACAATTTAAAAGTGCAAAATTAAAGAGTGCATTCATTTCCCTTGCCTGAGCCACTGAAGAAAGGATGTTGGGTATCCTGAAACGCGCCTGGCAATTATTAAGAATTGAGGTGATTCGTACCTTCCAGTTCGTCTGCTAGCAAGAGATGGAAAAGAATAAAAACGAGTGAATTTAATTCTTGTGGCTTGTCTTCAAGGGGCTAATCTGCACATGATTAATATATATATATATATATATATATATATATATATATATATATATATATATATATATATATATATATATATGTATATATATATATATATATATATATATATATATATGTATATATACATACATATATACATATATACATATATTCATATATAAATACATACATATGTACATATATACATATATACATATATACATACATATATATATACATACATATATGCATATATATATATATATATATATATATATATATATATATATATATATATATACGCAAGTGTCATGGGAGTCGCTAGCATGGAAGGAGACTCCCCGACCGCCCCGCATGAAGCCTGAAACGGAGCTCTAGCTGCAAACTGCAGTCCATACCTGCATGGGGAAATGCTCCTACTTTATGAGTGTTCATGACTCTGCGACAAGCCGATATGCGAGGCAGGGAGTGTGGGACTTGGAGAAAAACACCATTTGAAGCCCGGAATAATTGCTGCAGTCCTTACCTGAAAATGTTGCATGTCAGTCGCTCAATGGAGAGAAAAGGAAACGCTGACAAACGGAACCACCGCCAGCAAGTGAGAAACACTGCATGCTAAGAAATGCAGTCCACCTGTGGAGGCAGAGATGATTCCGTGCCGCATATTCCAGGTAGCCTACACTACTTTAGTGCTTAGGAACTGACACTGATAAAGGACTACTAATGGGGACTACGAGCAACAGAGGCAAAATTTTAACAGAAGGGCATTTGAAAAAGGAACCCTCCGAAACGCGTCATGCCCAATGTTTTAAATAAATTATGGTGCTTCATGAGCCCCGCTGTGTCGCCTCGTTCTTCTTCAGCTGAGGAGGAAGCCTTGGGAATATTTGCGTGTATGACCAACACGCGAGGATGGCCCTCCCGCAAGTGTCATGGGAGTCGCTAGCATGGAAGGAGACTCCCCGACCGCCCCGCATGAAGCCTGAAACGGAGCTCTAGCTGCAAACTGCAGTCCATACCTGCATGGAGAAATGCTCCTACTTTATGAGTGTTCCTGACTCTGCGACAAGCCGATATGCGAGGCAGGGAGTGTGGGACGTGGAGAAAAACACCATTTGAAGCCCAGAATAATTGCTGCAGTCCTTACCTGAAAATGTTGCATGTCAGCCGCTCAATGGAGAGAAAAGGAAACGCTGACAAACGGAACCACCGCCAGCAAGTGAGAAACACTGCATGCTCGGAAATGCAGTCCACCTGTGGAGGCAGAGATGATTCCGTGCCGCATATTCCAGGTAGCCTACACTACTTTAGTGCTTAGGAACTGACACTGATAAAGGACTACTAATGGGGACTACGAGCAACAGAGGCAACATTTTAACAGAAGGGCATTTGAAAAAGGAACCCTCCGAAACACGTCATGCCCAATGTTTTAAATAAATTATGGTGCTTCATGAGCCCCGCTGTGTCGCCTCGTTCTTCTTCAGCTGAGGAGGAAGCCTTGGGAATATTTGCGTGTCTGACCAACACGCGAGGATGGCCCTCCCGCAAGTGTCATGGGAGTCGCTAGCATGGAAGGAGACTCCCCGACCGCCCCGCATGAAGCCTGAAACGGAGCTCGAGCTGCAAACTGCAGTCCATACCTGCATGGGGAAATGCTTCTACTTTATGAGTGTTCCTGACTCTGCGACAAGCCGATATGCGAGGCAGGGAGTGTGGGACGTGGAGAAAAACACCATTTGAAGCCCAGAATAATTCCTGCAGTCCTTACCTGAAAATGTTGCATGTCAGTCGCTCAATGGAGAGAAAAGGAAACGCTGACAAACGGAACCACCGCCAGCAAGTGAGAAACACTGCATGCTGGGAAATGCAGTCCACCTGTGGAGGCAGAGATGATTCCGTGCCGCATATTCCGGGTATCCTACACTACTTTAGTGCTTAGGAACTGACACTGATAAAGGACTACTAATGGGGACTACGAGCAACAGAGGCAAAATCTTACCAGAAGGGCATTTGAAAAAGGAACCATCCGAAACGCGTCATGCCCAATGTTTTAAATAAATTATGGTGCTTCATGAGCCCCGCTGCGTCGCCTCGTTCTTCTTCAGCTGAGGAGGAAGCCTTGGGAATATTTACGTGTCTGACCAACACGCGAGGATGGCCCTCCCACAAGTGTCATGGGAGTCGCTAGCATGGAAGGAGACTCCCCGACGGCCCGCATGAAGCCTGAAACGGAGCTCTAGCTGCAAACTGCAGTCCATACCTGCATGGGGAAATGCTCCTACTTTATGAGTGTTCCTGACTCTGCCACAAGCCGATATGTGAGGCAGGGAGTGTGGGACGTGGAGAAAAACACCATTTGAATCCCAGAATAATTGCTGCAGTCCTTACCTGAAAATGTTGCATGTCAGCCGCTCAATGGAGAGAAAAGGAAACACTGACAAACGGAACCACCGCCAGCAAGTGAGAAACACTGCAGGCTGGGAAAAGCAGTCCACCTGTGGAGGCAGAGATGATTCCGTACCGCATATTCCAGGTAGCCTACACTACTTTAGTGCTTAGGAACTGACACTGATAAAGGACTACTAATGGGGACTACGAGCAACAGAGGCAACATTTTAACAGAAGGGCATTTGAAAAAGGAACCCTCCGAAACGCGTCATGCCCAATGTTTTAAATAAATTATGGTGCTTCATGAGCCCCGCTGTGTCGACTCGTTCTTCTTCAGCTGAGGAGGAAGCCTTGGGAATATTTGCGTGTCTGACCAACACGCGAGGATGGCCCTCCCGCAAGTGTCATGGGAGTCGCTAGCATGGAAAGGGACTCCCCGACCGCCCCGCATGAAGCCTGAAATGGAGCTCTAGCTGCAAACTGCAGGCCATACCTGCATGGAGAAATGCTCCTACTTTATGAGTGTTCCTGACTCTGCGACAAGCCGATATGCGAGGCAGGGAGTGTGGGACGTGGAGAAAAACACCATTTGAAGCCCAGAATAATTGCTGCAGTCCTTACCTGAAAATGTTGCATGTCAGCCGCTCAATGGAGAGAAAAGGAAACGCTGACAAAAGGAACCACCGCCAGCAAGTGAGAAACACTGCATGCTGGGAAATGCAGTCCACCTGTGGAAGCAGAGATGGTTCCGTGCTGCATATTCCAGGTAGCCTACACTACTTTAGTGCTCAGGAACTGACACTGATAAAGGACTACTAATGGGGACTACGAGCAACAGAGGCAACATTTTAACAGAAGGGCATTTGAAAAAGGAACCCTCTGAAACACGTCATGCCCAATGTTTTAAATAAATTATGGTGCTTCATGAGCCCCGCTGTGTCGCCTCGTTCTTCTTCAGCTGAGGAGGAAGCCTTGGGAATGTTTGCGTGTCTGACCAACACGCGAGGATGGCCCTCCCGCAAGTGTCATGGGAGTCGCTAGCATGGAAGGACACTCCCCGACCACCCGGCATGAAGCCTGAAACGGAGCTCTAGCTGCAAACTGCAGTCCATACCTGCATGGGGAAATGCTTCTACTTTATGAGTGTTCCTGACTCTGCGACAAGCCGATATGCGAGGCAGGGAGTGTGGGACATGGAGAAAAACACCATTTAAAGCCCAGAATAATTGCTGCAGTCCTTACCTGAAAATGTTGCATGTCAGTCGCTCAATGGAGAGAAAAGGAAACGCTGACAAACGGAACCACCGCCAGCAAGTGAGAAACACTGCATGCTGGGAAAAGCAGTCCACCTGTGGAGGCAGAGATGATTCCGTGCCGCATATTCCAGGTAGCCTGAACTACTTTAGTGCTTAGGAACTGACTCTGATAAAGGACTACTAATGGGGACTACGAGCAACAGAGGCAAAATTTTAACAGAAGGGCATTTGAAAAAGGAACCCTACGAAACGCGTCATGCCCAATGTTTTAAATAAATTATGGTGCTTCATGAGCCCCGCTATGTCGCCTCGTTCTTCTTCAGCTGAGGAGGAAGCCTTGGGAATATTTGCGTGTCTGACCAACACGCGAGGATGGCCCTCCCGCAAGTGTCATGGGAGTCGCTAGCATGGAAGGAGACTCCCCGACCGCCCCGCATGAAGCCTGAAACGGAGCTCTAGCTGCAAACTGCAGTCCATACCTGCATGGGGAAATGCTCCTACTTTATGAGTGTTCCTGACTCTGCGACAAGCCGATATGCGAGGCAGGGAGTGTGGGACGTGGAGAAAAACACGATTTGAAGCCCAGAATAATTGCTGCAGTCCTTACCTGAAAATGTTGCATGTCAGCCGCTCAATGGAGAGAAAAGGAAATGCTGACAAACGGAACCACCGCCAGCAAGTGAGAAACACTGCATGCTGGGAAATGCAGTCCACCTGTGGAGGCAGAGATGATTCTGTGCCGCATATTCCAGGTAGCCTACACTACTTTAGTGCTTAGGAACTGACACTGATAAAGGACTACTAATGGGGACTACGAGCAACAGAGGCAACATTTTACCAGAAGGGCATTTGAAAAAGGAACCCTCCGAAACGCGTCATGCCCAATGTTTTAAATAAATTATGGTGCTTCATGAGCCCCGCTGCGTCGCCTTGTTCTTCTTCAGCTGAGGAGGAAGCCTTGGGAATATTTGCGTGTCTGACCAACACGCGAGGATGGCCCTCCCGCAAGTGTCATGGGAGTCGCTAGCATGGAAGGAGACTCCCCGACCGCCCTGCATGAAGCCTGAAATGGAGCTCTAGCTGCAAACTGCAGTCCATACCTGCATGGAGAAATGCTCCTACTTTATGAGTGTTCCTGACTCTGCGACAAGCCGATATGCGAGGCAGGGAGTGTGGGACGTGGAGAAAAACACCATTTGAAGCCCAGAATAATTGCTGCAGTCCTTACCTGAAAATGTTGCATGTCAGTCGCTCAATGGAGAGAAAAGGAAACGCTGACAAACGGAACCACCGCCAGCAAGTGAGAAACACTACATGCTGGGAAATGCAGTCCACCTGTGGAGGCAGAGATGATTCCGTGCCGCGTATTCCAGGTAGCCTACACTACTTTAGTGCTTAGGAACTGACACTGATAAAGGACTACTAATGGGGACTACGAGCAGCAGAGGCAAAATTTTAACAGAAGGGCATTTGAAAAAGGAACCCTCCGAAACGCGTCATGCCCAATGTTTTAAATAAATTATGGTGCTTCATGAGCCTCGCTGTGTCGCCTCGTTCTTCTTCAGCTGAGGAGGAAGCCTTGGGAATATTTCCGTGTATGACCAACACGCGAGGATGGCCCTCCCGCAAGTGTCATGGGAGTCGCTAGCATGGAAGGAGACTACCCGACCGCCCCGCATGAAGCCTGAAACGGAGCTCTAGCTGCAAACTGCAGTCCATACCTGCATGGAGAAATGCTCCTACTTTATGAGTGTTCCTGACTCTGCGACAAGCCGATATGCGAGGCAGGGAGTGTGGGACGTGGAGAAAAACACCATTTGAAGCCCAGAATAATTGCTGCAGTCCTTACCTGAAAATGTTGCATGTCAGCCGCTCAATGGAGAGAAAAGGAAACACTGACAAACGGAACCACCGCCAGCAAGTGAGAAACACTGCAGGCTGGGAAATGCAGTCCACCTGTGGAGGCAGAGATGATTCCGTACCGCATATTCCAGGTAGCCTACACTACTTTAGTGCTTAGGAACTGACACTGATAAAGGACTACTAATGGGGACTACGAGCAACAGAGGCAACATTTTAACAGAAGGGCATTTGAAAAAGGAACCCTCCGAAACGCGTCATGCCCAATGTTTTAAATAAATTATGGTGCTTCATGAGCCCCGCTGTGTCGACTCGTTCTTCTTCAGCTGAGGAGGAAGCCTTGGGAATATTTGCGTGTCTGACCAACACGCGAGGATGGCCCTCCCGCAAGTGTCATGGGAGTCGCTAGCATGGAAAGGGACTCCCCGACCGCCCCGCATGAAGCCTGAAACGGAGCTCTAGCTGCAAACTGCAGTCCATACCTGCATGGAGAAATGCTCCTACTTTATGAGTGTTCCTGACTCTGCGACAAGCCGATATGCGAGGCAGGGAGTGTGGGACGTGGAGAAAAACACCATTTGAAGCCCAGAATAATTGCTGCAGTCCTTACCTGAAAATGTTGCATGTCAGCCGCTCAATGGAGAGAAAAGGAAACGCTGACAAAAGGAACCACCGCCAGCAAGTGAGAAACACTGCATGCTGGGAAATGCAGTCCACCTGTGGAAGCAGAGATGGTTCCGTGCTGCATATTCCAGGTAGCCTACACTACTTTAGTGCTCAGGAACTGACACTGATAAAGGACTACTAATGGGGACTACGAGCAACAGAGGCAACATTTTAACAGAAGGGCATTTGAAAAAGGAACCCTCTGAAACACGTCATGCCCAATGTTTTAAATAAATTATGGTGCTTCATGAGCCCCGCTGTGTCGCCTCGTTCTTCTTCAGCTGAGGAGGAAGCCTTGGGAATGTTTGCGTGTCTGACCAACACGCGAGGATGGCCCTCCCGCAAGTGTCATGGGAGTCGCTAGCATGGAAGGACACTCCCCGACCACCCGGCATGAAGCCTGAAACGGAGCTCTAGCTGCAAACTGCAGTCCATACCTGCATGGGGAAATGCTTCTACTTTATGAGTGTTCCTGACTCTGCGACAAGCCGATATGCGAGGCAGGGAGTGTGGGACATGGAGAAAAACACCATTTAAAGCCCAGAATAATTGCTGCAGTCCTTACCTGAAAATGTTGCATGTCAGTCGCTCAATGGAGAGAAAAGGAAACGCTGACAAACGGAACCACCGCCAGCAAGTGAGAAACACTGCATGCTGGGAAAAGCAGTCCACCTGTGGAGGCAGAGATGATTCCGTGCCGCATATTCCAGGTAGCCTGAACTACTTTAGTGCTTAGGAACTGACTCTGATAAAGGACTACTAATGGGGACTACGAGCAACAGAGGCAAAATTTTAACAGAAGGGCATTTGAAAAAGGAACCCTCCGAAACGCGTCATGCCCAATGTTTTAAATAAATTATGGTGCTTCATGAGCCCCGCTATGTCGCCTCGTTCTTCTTCAGCTGAGGAGGAAGCCTTGGGAATATTTGCGTGTCTGACCAACACGCGAGGATGGCCCTCCCGCAAGTGTCATGGGAGTCGCTAGCATGGAAGGAGACTCCCCGACCGCCCCGCATGAAGCCTGAAACGGAGCTCTAGCTGCAAACTGCAGTCCATACCTGCATGGGGAAATGCTCCTACTTTATGAGTGTTCCTGACTCTGCGACAAGCCGATATGCGAGGCAGGGAGTGTGGGACGTGGAGAAAAACACGATTTGAAGCCCAGAATAATTGCTGCAGTCCTTACCTGAAAATGTTGCATGTCAGCCGCTCAATGGAGAGAAAAGGAAATGCTGACAAACGGAACCACCGCCAGCAAGTGAGAAACACTGCATGCTGGGAAATGCAGTCCACCTGTGGAGGCAGAGATGATTCTGTGCCGCATATTCCAGGTAGCCTACACTACTTTAGTGCTTAGGAACTGACACTGATAAAGGACTACTAATGGGGACTACGAGCAACAGAGGCAACATTTTACCAGAAGGGCATTTGAAAAAGGAACCCTCCGAAACGCGTCATGCCCAATGTTTTAAATAAATTATGGTGCTTCATGAGCCCCGCTGCGTCGCCTTGTTCTTCTTCAGCTGAGGAGGAAGCCTTGGGAATATTTGCGTGTCTGACCAACACGCGAGGATGGCCCTCCCGCAAGTGTCATGGGAGTCGCTAGCATGGAAGGAGACTCCCCGACCGCCCCGCATGAAGCCTGAAATGGAGCTCTAGCTGCAAACTGCAGTCCATACCTGCATGGAGAAATGCTCCTACTTTATGAGTGTTCCTGACTCTGCGACAAGCCGATATGCGAGGCAGGGAGTGTGGGACGTGGAGAAAAACACCATTTGAAGCCCAGAATAATTGCTGCAGTCCTTACCTGAAAATGTTGCATGTCAGCCGCTCAATGGAGAGAAATGGAAACGCTGACAAACGGAACCACCGCCAGCAAGTGAGAAACACTGCATGCTGGGAAATGCAGTCCACCTGTGGAGGCAGAGATGATTCCATGCCGCATATTCCAGGTAGCCTACACTACTTTAGTGCTTAGGAACTGACACTGATAAAGGACTACTAATGGGGACTACGAGCAACAGAGGCAACATTTTAACAGAAGGGCATTTGAAAAAGGAACCCTCCGAAACACGTCATGCCCAATGTTTTAAATACATTATGGTGCTTCATGAGCCCCGCTGTGTCGCCTCCTTCTTCTTCAGCTGAGGAGGAAGCCTTTGGAATATTTGCGTGTCTGACCAACACGCGAGGATGGCCCTCCTGCAAGTGTCATGGGAGTCGCTAGCATGGAAGGAGACTCCCCGACCGCCCCGCATGAAGCCTGAAACGGAGCTCTAGCTGCAAACTGCAGTCCATACCTGCATGGGGAAATGCTTCTACTTTATGAGTGTTCCTGACTCTGCGACAAGCCGATATGCGAGGCAGGAAGTGTGGGACGTGGAGAAAAACACCATTTGAAGCCCAGAATAATTGCTGCAGTCCTTATCTGAAATTGTTGCATGTCAGTCGCTCAATGGAGAGAAAAGGAAACGCTGACAAACAGAACCACCGCCAGCAAGTGAGAAACACTGCATGCTGGGAAATGCAGTCCACCTGTGGAGGCAGAGATGATTCCGTGCCGCATATTCCAGGTAGCCTACACTACTTTAGTGCTTAGGAACTGACTCTGACAAAGGACTACTAATGGGGACTACGAGCAACAGAGGCAAAATTTTAACAGAAGGGCATTTGAAAAAGGAACCCTCCGAAACGCGTCATGCCCAATGTTTTAAATAAATTATGGTGCTTCATGAGCCCCGCTGTGTCGCCTCGTTCTTCTTCAGCTGAGGAGGAAGCCTTGGGAATATTTGCGTGTCTGACCAACACGCGAGGATGGCCCTCCCGCAAGTGTCATGGGAGTCGCTAGCATGGAAGGAGACTCCCCGACCGCCCCGCATTGTCATGTATTCCTATAGGTTCTGAATCGATCCCCCTATTCCTGACCCTATTCTGGTTAAACTAACTATCAAGTTAACTAACAGTCAGCCCATGAGGCAAGAAAAGCCCCCATGATGCAGATACCGTTATCTGACGCAGTCACACTACGGCACAGGAACGTGTTATCTGATTAGGTCATAACGCTTGAGATCTAATTAGACAAGCGACATTCCTCCAGCCCCTGATAAGGCATACTACGTTCTCATAACAAATCAAACCTAGGACAACCTGGAAAATCCGTGCGGCCATTGTTTTGATTTCACAGAGAACTTCAGTAAAAGAATGTGCTAACGAGCAAGTCGTATGACATCTTTATTGACGTATCTATGTCCATCCTTACGTCAATCTCGGCACCTTTAAGGTATAAATATTGCCGATCTTGCCCTATGCAAACACACGCGTGGTGACGAGACGGAGCAGCCATACTTGCCGAAGCCAAGAGCAGAGCAGACCCCGCTGGCAGCAGCCCCGCCTTCCTGACGCGCTGAGAGACGGGCTGCTATCTCCTGCCGAGAGACCCAGCACCGGCGCTTTCGGGCAGCCCTCGCAGGCGGCCTGGAATATCGAGAGCAGAGAAAGAGATACCATTCCTCATTTCATCCTAACTTCCAGGTACAGAACTGAATAACCCCTCACAGAGAATTCTTTAGTTATTCACTTGGCAAAAACAAACTTAACTTAAACTGTAACTTTCTATTCCCGCCCACGCATTAGACTTAGGTCAGGTACACGGGGTAGGCGTATTTAGAAACACCAGTTGAGTACGTTTAGTCAAATGTATATGTGTATGTAATATATTTTAATCATTTTAAACATCATATGGCTCAGAAACCATATCAATGTTTTTACAGTATTATTTTATACTATTGCTTTTAATGTATGCACTTTACTTAACTATAAGTATTGCAATAATATCGATCCATTTCTCTTGTACGAGAAAAGAGACTGATCAATAAATAACACCTTTTTATTGAACACGCCCGTCTCTTCCTTTTCTCTACAATCTGATGAGACTAAGAATGCACGTACTGACTGAGTAAAATAATTGCCTTGTGCTCACACGACTCTGGAGATACACTCTTGATTAGGGGAGAGCAAAGTTGTCATGTTCTATGGTTGTCAGAAACTAAATCCCTTCTTGTCTAATCAGGGGAGTTAATTCTTTCCTGAACATTCGAGAAAGTTTCTAGCGAACTCTGAGCTATGCTGGCAAACCCAAAACTTAAGTCTAGTATCGACAGTAGTAGACCTAGTTAACGTCTGGCCTAGGCCTTTACTGCTGTAGGTATTATTCCAATGCGCAGAGCCTATTGGGAAGATAGGAACTACACTACATGGCGCCCAACGCGTTTGGAAAGGGCGATAAAACTAACGTATGACATTTAGAGTAACTCAGTCGTGCTTTCTCACTCAGACCCCTTTTCCCAAATTCTCCAAAGACGTCTGGAGTGGGTGAAAGGTAATATCCTCCAAAACCTCGCAGGAGGGAACTCCTATGTATGGTTCTTGGTACAGTCAACGTTGAAGGATACACTGTTCCGAAATATTGTGCATCTAATCTTTCTTCCATTAGAAACCTGATCTGCAAACAAACATAATACCATCCTGTCGGTAAAATGGGAGACAGTGATGAAGAAAGAGAGGCAGTTAGATTAGCAGCTGAAATAGCAGCAGCAGATACTGCACTACAGGATGCAGACGCGGATATAATACTCATTCCGGTCAGCAAAAGGAGATCTATAACCTTAAAACTTATAGAAAATGGACTGACACCTAGAGGTGGCACAGTCATATTCGTAATTGAGGCACACGAATATCGGCAGACAGAGGTATACTATACATGGATACATTTTCCAGCAGCAAATGCTGTAACAAAGTACTTCCACTATTACAAAATAGAGGTACCACCTGACATTTACACTCCTTTCGAGGAGGTGGAAGTACCACTCAAATTCCAAGAGCATTTGCTCTTATTTGATGGCGCCCTAATACATAACAATCACATTACAAGGCTCGGTCCTTTAGGTAGACCAGGAGCAACGTGGCCGGTCTTAGCCGGATACACACCACACCCAGACATCGAAGGGATGTCTACTGGAGAGCTGTTAATACAGCTAAAACAATTACTAAAAATTCATAGACAATTAGTCCAGTATGTAATGCGGACTTCAACAATTCAGCCAGCGATTAAACTTCCACAGCTGACCCCTCACCAGGGGAACACAAATAAAATTACACCACAGAACATCCAATCCTGCCTAGGTAAAGTTCCGGCTAAACGGGAACAGATACCATTCTGGTTGGCACAGAAAATCACCCAAATAGAGGCGGTGTTTCCTGACACCACCCCGCTAGAAAAACACAGGATTCTGACTATATGTCTCCCAATGGGAATCGCACCACACATAGAGGACTGTGACACTTGGGGTACAGTCTTTGCTTCAATCTACACAAAAACGCACGGTGTTCCATCCATTTCGGTAATACCAGATGTGCTAAAACAAATTCAAGATGAATACGGTCCAGAACCAGCTTTAACTCTTGGTATGAAATTACTGAAAGACTTCAAGCAGGTCTCGGCTATATTATTAGCCAATATAAAAGGTGAAGCAGCAAACGTGGCGATCCGCCAAAGGTTAAAAGAGACAGATATAGCAGACCAACCAGCTGAAATTGCCAGAATCATAGAAAAATCCTATGAGGAACTAGGTAGAGATAGTTTAGGGGGAATACCAGTAAAACCGCAACTGACTGAAAGTCCAGAAAAAATATTTTTTAATAATTCACCAAAAAAGAACTGGGATGGAAACAAACAATCCAATCCAAAAGAAAAGAAATTCCAGTCCCGAGGAAGGTCTCCTAGGCGAAGGGAGAAATCTCCGAACCAGAGACACAGGTCACCCCAGAGTGACCCCTCTGGGAAAAGATATAACCTTAGAAATAGGGATAATATTAAAAAACCTGATAGATATCAAGACATTGATACACGTCCCTCTCAATCTTTTCAGAATTCCTCGCAGAAATCGGAAAGAAGAGGACGATCAGAACAAAGAGAAGAGCACGCCAAGTCCAAAGACAAGGAACCTGCTCAGCTAAAAAAGAAATTACAATTTCCAAAAAAGAAGGTAGCCAGTATCAAGGTAGTTAACAATGCCGAGAATACTGAGGACACAACTGAAAAACGGAGAGTGGGCTCAGACAATGCTAGACAGCGCAGCAGAAGTGAGCATAGCTCGCAAAGTCCTTTTGAATCATCTGGAGACAGTGGACACGAATGAATATCTTCAAGTGGAAACTGCAGACACCAGAGTTAGCAAACCCCACAAGATATACGAGATAACATTACGTATAGAGGGAGATAAGACTAGGAAAATAAGGGGACTATTTTGGGATAATCTCTCTAAGGGCTATGATATCCTTCTAGCTGAAAAAGACTGGCCACCAGAGTTTGTTAGGGAGTGCCCTCATGGCGAAGAAATAATTATGCCTGCCTTCTCGAATCAAATCCCGATTCATAAAAAATATACACTTGCCAGAAAGTGGGCAGTGGCTCTAGCACCTGCTTTATATAAAAATCATGTAGGATGGGATGAGGACTCCCCTCCTCACAAAATCCAGTTAAAATCACAACCTACTGCACAAAGGCAGTACCCAATTAAGCAAGAAGCTAAAAAACAGGTAAATGAAATACTAGATCAGCTAGAATACCAGGGGGTGATTGAAACTTGCACCTCACAAATGAACAATCCTTTGTTTCCGGTCTCCAAACCAGACAATACATATCGTCTAGTTTTGGATTACCGACACCTTAACACATGTTGCAAAACCTTTGCAGTGCAAAACTCACACAGTGCTGCACTAATGAATAACATAGTGCGCAAAAAATACAAAACAACCTTGGACATCTCCAATGGATTCTTTTGTCAAAACATAGCACCAGAGAGCAGATATTTAACTGCATTCTCGGTAAATGGCACTCAAAAACAATTCTGTCGGTTAGCCCAGGGGTACAAGAACAGCCCGGGGGTATTCTCAGCGAGAGTAACAGAATTACTACAACTATATGATGATGAAGCATTATCTTATGTCGATGACATTTACTTAACAGATGATGACTTGGAGACTCACTTGAAAAGAGTGAACACCATAATACTTGGGTTCGCAGCAGAGGGTTACAAATTCAACTTTAAAAAATCCAGAATTGCCCATCTGACAGTCCTATTCTTAGGATATGAATTATCAAGTGAAGGCAAAAGCCTGGCTGACAATTTCCTAGAGAAATGTGCCGTAATCCAAGCTCCTAAAACACTAAAAAACCTACAGTCAATTCTAGGCTTCCTAAATTTCGGAAGAACATACATTGCAAATTACGCAGAAAGGGTCAAACCCCTTTATGATCTAATTAAACCAGACTTTAAAAGATCCAATTGGACTCAAACACACACAGAAATTTTGAGATCCTTACAAACAGACTTGCTAATTAAAACAAAATTAGAAACACGTGATAACACACGCAATCTTGTGATTCGAGTCATCCCAGGGAGATGCGGATTCACATACCTGACCTCTAATGAGGGAGAAAAGGTACCAATTGCATTCAAATCACACTTGTACACAGAAGCTGAACAGAAATTCAGTAATACAGGAAAAATCATTCGTGCAGTTCAAACCGCAATAGCTAGAGAAAAAGACATAGCTGACGGTAGACATATCACAGTCAGAACAGCAGAATCAGCCTTTGAGGCACTAACAACACCGTGTAATTTACCAACAACAACATTGAATCCGGAATGGATACAATGGGTGAATTCAATCACAACGGACAAAGTATACTACTACTTTGATCCAGAACTAGAAGTAGTAAAAAATCTAAAGTATGAAAAGACGTATCCTCTGCCAATCGACATTCTGCCTCTACGACATTACGCCTGTGTAATCTATACAGACGGACATGCTCAACCCCCCGTTTGGGGAGAACAAGCATACAACCCCACATGTGAGATTACAAAAGAAGTGTGGCGCGGAGGTAAACTAAAACCTCTATTAACAAAATCACACTCAGTAGGAACTAATTCAGAACAACAAACTGAAATAATAGCATTGAAAATGGCGCTAGATAATGCGGATCGCGAATTCCCGACACTTATAGTGTCAGATTCATATTACTGCGTCAAATCATATAACAGCGATTTGCAGGCATGGATTCAAAACGGTTACAAAGATGACACAGATGCACCAATAAAGCAGAAACTGCTCTGGGAACAAATAGCTCTTTTACAAAAAGAACTACCAAAGACTCACGTGACACACTCACTGAGTCATCAGCGGGATGGCGTTCACGTTGTAGGGAATTCATTGGCTGAAGCAGCCGCAGCGGCAGCCACTAAATCGGCTCCCGTAGTTCGAAAAAAGCGTACATTAAAATACATTGACGGTGAAACAGTGCTGGCGGTGAAAACGTCATCAAAAGGCGACTGCTCAGCGTTACCGATCAACTATCCACTCAGTTATACATACATAATCGATGCAAACTCCGTCCCTTTTGCTCGAATCCCTGGAGTGGGGGATAGAGTGATTCCAAACATGGACAGGAGAAACTTGTTAATCGCAGACGCACATATGGGCGAGGGTCTCAGACACCTTAAATTAAAAGATTCTCTGGAAGAATTACAATCACGGTACTGGTGGCCAGGCATGAGCCTGCATCACACCATGTTTGTAAAAAACTGCCCAAACTGCAACAGAGATCGCAGTGGGGAGAGAAACAGTTTAATACCTCGTCGTATCAAGGCAGATAATATCACCAGTAAAAAGCAGGGCTTGCGATTAACATATACAGGCTAGTTTCCACTTATAATGTCGATCCTCAGCACTCGGCTGACGTCCGGACTGTTATACAAAGATTTGCGAGTCTAAATGGCATATACGCTAAGAGCATGTTACGTTTGACCATTGTCTTCACTCTAGCCCTCCGGCCGGGGGGGAAACATGGCCAAATGAGCACAGCCCAGCGGGAATCTTCTCACTTCCTTCCTGAGGGTACGGGATGGTGTAAAGAAAAAACCAAGGCAGAAAGCAATCTATAATGGAAAGAATATTAGGTTCGGGAGCTGGGTGGGTCAAACATCTAATAAGTGTCCAACGTAGTCTAAATAACTTGCCAAGAAATTCTCTGAAGGGATTCAGTCCGTACGAATTATTATTTGGAACTAGAATGATTATCTCTGACCTCGACAGTCAGACTTCAGTGGTTAAAGAAAAAAGCTTTGATGTCAAAGACCGTTTGGCTATTTTGCAGGACTTAAACAAAACAAGAAAAGACCTGAGCAACATACAGTTGAAACAACAGCCAACAACCACTGAAGAATCACCACCTGTCCCAGCAAGACCTGTCTGGATTCCAAAAGTCGGGGATCTAGTCAGGGAGAAGATCGCGGTAAAGAAGGAATTTGGGCCTTCTTACAGAAAAGCAGTTCCTGTCTTGTCTGTCAACGGGACAAGATCAGTTGTACTACCGCCACTTGCTGGTAAAAAGGAGAACCGAGTTGTATCCATCGACCTGGTAAAACCACAACATGTGGCCGATAACAAACAGTAGGCCAAGTGGACTCCCAATAAGTAGCAGAACACCAAGGTTTGCTTCCAGTACAGAGGTCCTAACGAAGAGGCTCATCACATTCGAAACGCCTACAGAAGAACAACAAGGACTATGCAACAATGCAATAGAAATAAGACCTCTGAAAACCCAAATAAAAACATTTAGCAGAGACACACCAATCTATAATGAAGTACCAAGTGAAAATGCAAGAAACAAAAATCCTGAAGCAATTGGAACAATTGACAGAACTGCATCCGGCTACTTCATAAACTTCGATGATTCCTCTGAAGGCTTCAGTGAATCAAAGACACAGCCATCATCAAAAACCTTTAAAGAAAAAGCTAATGAACTTTTGAACCAACTGAAAGAAACATATCTGATTTCTCCATGGATTGAATTTTGGGTGGGTTTTGGTGCATTTATCCTCATACTTTGGCTCATCATGGTATTAACTTTGGGACGCTTCATTGAGGGAAAATATGCTAAAATGGACACAGCAAGTCAGAACATCAACTTGATCCTCAAACCACACACATCTTCACACGTCGAGAAAACAGAACTTTCTTCAGCCAACTTCACAGCCAATCCGATACCTGGTGGGGTAGCCTGGGACAACACTGACTATGAAATTTATGGTACGGTCGAAATCCTGAAATATCCACACCAAATTAAGATCTCCTTGAGTGACTTTGTAAAACCAAACTCATTTGCTGATGATTGGGACTTCGAAAGCATTAATAACATGATGTCTGATTTAGTAATGTCTGCTAAATTTACCAAACATGATTATTTGCAGGGTTCTACAAATTATGACAGTATGTATTGCTATAACCACTATGGTAATCACTTTTTACATAGATCTGCACAACCTAGAAATGTGTTAAATTATAATCAATGGGAACATTGTGCGACACCTCCAAAAGGGAGCTCAAGAACCGTTTACGACAAATATTCATATTTTTCAGGTTTTAACACAAGTAATGCTGAAACATTTTATTTTAAATTATCAAACAAGACAGGGATGAAAACCATGATAACCAACACAAAATTGTTATATTCAGACTCATTTTTTGAACAAATGAATACTTTTGGATTTGATTATTGGGACAAAAATGTTGATTTGAAAAGTGTTTGGGGTACAAAAGAATGGCAAGTACAGGGTTTAGAAGCTTTGTTTAGAGCTTGCATGATCCCAGAACAAATGATATTTTTAAATGACACTGTTCAACAAACCACCTGTCTTGGCCTAGCCAAAATCAAAGATTTAAATAAACCGTCTATTCCAAAGCCAACAATGTTTAGCAATAGCTCTGATACGGATGAAGAGATAGACGTAAACCATATATTAAACCAAAACAGAACACATCCTCATTGGAAACAATGGTTGATCTGGCCCACAGATACAAATAACTGTCAAGACAGATTCCTGAATAAAACACAGGGGTTCAAAATGACCAGGCCAGACCCTAGATATCCCCAAAGACATCACCCAGGGATAATAACAACCTACAGTGTGGGCAAATTATGCCTTCAATGGCTACAAACTTCCACACTGCCTGAAATTAAGCAACACCTAACTTTACTTACTGATGGTGCTGACTTGCGTGATTTCATTTTGGGACCACGCAAACAGCGTCAGAAGCGTTTCATAGCAGCCTCTGTATATGCAGCATACAATGAGGCCTGGAAGGTTAATCAAATTGAAACAGCAGAGAGAATACGGGAAATTGACCGTATTAATTTGGAAAAATCACTTTCTGTAGTGGACAATGGGTTAATGACTCTGTCCTCCAGAATTTTTTCATTGGACAGCATTGTGTCTTCAGCAATCGATATATTATCGCAAGACTTACTGTTATTACAACATGGTCAGTCACAATTGCGTTCTATTGTACAGCTTGGCTGGACGTTACAAAATCTTCGTTCAGGCTATGTGCCTTGGCGTTTAATCAACACAACGTCACTATTCCAAATCTTTAACCTTACTGATAGACAAATCGGTATGGCGCAAAAGGGTGCTGATTATACAATCTTGAGCATTGAAAAACTAGAAAGATTACCAATGACAATGTCAGAACGACCTGTCAGTGAATGGATAATACACGGAATCATAAATATTCCAATCTCAACCTTCAGGTTTCAATACTGCCAAAAATATATACAGGCTGGCATGTACGAGAGATTGGGAAAGGGGTACCTTAAAACAACTTGGAACCTGCCCTATTCACATGCATGTGTCAGTAATAAAGGACAGAAAGTGTTTCTTAGTGGCAACAATTGTGCTATGTCACTAAGCGGCACGCTTCTGTGTAACGGAATTAGTTTGCATGGAGCCTGTGAAGGGAATTCATACAACCTTTCATGTCACCAGCAAGGCGCACCTGCAACTGAAATAGAACCATTCTTTCAAAGACTCTATAATGGGAGTTACATTCATATTGTAGACCGCAGATGTTGTAGTCTTACGCCCGGGACTCCTTATCTAGTAACTACGACTGCGAAGGTCAAGTGCTGTGGACGTTCTTTGTTCCCCAGCTCCTTTCCAGACAGGGAGGCAAGGGCATGGCCCAATTTGAAAATTACTTCTATTCGAATAGATACTTTAAGCAGAATGAAAACAGTGCTTCTTCAGACGCCTACAAGGCTCACGTCATCAAAAGAAACGTATGATCTATAAGTCGCAAGGACGACTGCAGAGATACATACATTATTATCAACTAATTCACCCGTACATTTCGCGGAAATCCTGAGCGAAATCTTAAATATTTCTGATACCACTGGGGTCGCAAAGGTATTTAAGACAGTATTTTCGATGGCATTAACACCATTCAAAGCCATACTGGGTATTTTTCCAGATTTCGTCCATTCGATTTTTGGCGGACTTCCCCTGATCCTGGGACTAATTGCAGGAATCCTATTTTTAGTCCTTATTTTTCGTTATGGCAACCCATGTCACAGATCAAACTCTCACGACAATGGAAGATACAATCCTAGCCATTGGATACCGGGACCGGATATCAAAAATCCTGGGACTCTCCCGGCTTAGAGACCTGAACATGACTTGGTTTCTATCATTTCGACCAATGTGGCAAAGGTGTGTTTTACCTGTATTAAGGTGTCTGCTATGCGGAGAAGAATGCGTGTTAGACACCTGTCTGACGCTACAATCGGATGCGCCAGTGGATGCAGATACATTGTTGGTTCCTACCAAGGTTCACGCTTTGTGCTGCCCTCAAAGGCTGCCAATCCTGATGACGGCATTCGTGGAGTCTTCACCACTACGATTGAAGAGTAGTGAAGTTCAAGATGAAAGCAGCATCGATCAGGTACGACCTTCTGTCAGCAATGCGAATCAGAATGTCAATGGAGACAATCATGCGCACGAATGCATGGTTACACCTATTTCCGACTTAGTGGAACTTTCCCATGAAGCTGTTGACAGTTTTTTCGAAAGCCTTAATGATATGATGTTCTCTCCAGAACAGAAATAGAGACTTTTGAGCAAGCTCGCACACGGCGTTCCCTGAATTCGGCCTTCAACTTTGAAATTAAAGTCACATGAACAATTTTTCCCACCAGTTCACGGACAACAATTTTTTTAGCAGCCCCAAATTAATTTATACAAAAAATTTCGGGACACTTATCTTCTGCTTAAAGTAAGAAACTATTCCTAGAGAACTAAGATTTCTATTTTTAGATACTTTATAAACTTTAGTTGCCCGCTGGTATGTTCACAAATATTTTATTATGTGATGAAATGGTCTCGAACTTTCTTTCTGTATAGCCGTATTAAGAGCCATTTCATGTGTATTTCTCATATACCATATAAGCAATAATGTATACAAATGCGTGTTTACTTTGGCATTTAATTCATAGCTTGAGTGCATACGATACATATGACTGCAATTTTTCAGTATATTTGAACGTTTCCAAATGCATTTATGTATTTTGGGGTGGTAAGGTATACACTATACTCTATAGTATGTTGTACTATGTTATACTATGCATAGATTAGTAAATATGACCATAGTTAGCGTGGAGTGGGTGTCATGTATTCCTATAGGTTCTGAATCGATCCCCCTATTCCTGACCCTATTCTGGTTAAACTAACTATCAAGTTAACTAACAGTCAGCCCATGAGGCAAGAAAAGCCCCCATGATGCAGATACCGTTATCTGACGCAGTCACACTACGGCACAGGAACGTGTTATCTGATTAGGTCATAACGCTTGAGATCTAATTAGACAAGCGACATTCCTCCAGCCCCTGATAAGGCATACGACGTTCTCATAACAAATCAAACCTATGACAACCTGGAAAATCCGTGCGGCCATTGTTTTGATTTCACAGAGAACTTCAGTAAAAGAATGTGCTAACGAGCAAGTCGTATGACATCTTTATTGACGTATCTATGTCCATCCTTACGTCAATCTCGGCACCTTTAAGGTATAAATATTGCCGATCTTGCCCTATGCAAACACACGCGTGGTGACGAGACGGAGCAGCCATACTTGCCGAAGCCAAGAGCAGAGCAGACCCCGCTGGCAGCAGCCCCGCCTTCCTGACGCGCTGAGAGACGCGCTGCTATCTCCTGCCGAGAGACCCAGCACCGGCGCTTTCGGGCAGCCCTCGCAGGCGGCCTGGAATATCGAGAGCAGAGAAAGAGATACCATTCCTCATTTCATCCTAACTTCCAGGTACAGAACTGAATAACCCCTCACAGAGAATTCTTTAGTTATTCACTTGGCAAAAACAAACTTAACTTAAACTGTAACTTTCTATTCCCGCCCACGCATTAGACTTAGGTCAGGTACACGGGGTAGGCGTATTTAGAAACACCAGTTGAGTACGTTTAGTCAAATGTATATGTGTATGTAATATATTTTAATCATTTTAAACATCATATGGCTCAGAAACCATATCAATGTTTTTAAAGTATTATTTTATACTATTGCTTTTAATGTATGCACTTTACTTAACTATAAGTATTGCAATAATATCGATCCATTTCTCTTGTACGAGAAAAGAGACTGATCAATAAATAACACCTTTTTATTGAACACGCCCGTCTCTTCCTTTTCTCTACAATCTGATGAGACTAAGAATGCACGTACTGACTGAGTAAAATAATTGCCTTGTGCTCACACGACTCTGGAGATACACTCTTGATTAGGGGAGAGCAAAGTTGTCATGTTCTATGGTTGTCAGAAACTAAATCCCTTCTTGTCTAATCAGGGGAGTTAATTCTTTCCTGAACATTCGAGAAAGTTTCTAGCGAACTCTGAGCTACGCTGGCAAACCCAAAACTTAAGTCTAGTATCGACAGTAGTAGACCTAGTTAACGTCTGGCCTAGGCCTTTACTGCTGTAGGTATTATTCCAATGCGCAGAGCCTATTGGGAAGATAGGAACTACACTACAGCATGAAGCCTGAAACGGAGCTCTAGCTGCAAACTGCAGTCCATACCTGCATGGGGAAGTGCTCCTACTTTATGAGTGTTCCTGACTCTGCGACAAGCCGATATGCGAGGCAGGGAGTGTGGGATGTGGAGAAAAACACCATTTGAAGCCCAGAATATTTGCTGCAGTCCTTACCTGAAAATGTTGCATGTCAGCCGCTCAATGGAGAGAAAAGGAAACGCTGACAAACGGAACCAGCGCCAGCAAGTGAGAAACACTGCATGCTGGGAAATGCAGTCCACCTGTGGAGGCAGAGATGATTCCGTGCCGCATATTCCGGGTAGCCTACACTACTTTAGTGCTTAGGAACTGACACTGATAAAGGACTACTAATGGGGACTACGAGCAACAGAGGCAAAATCTTACCAGAAGGGCATTTGAAAAAGGAACCCTCCGAAACGCGTCATGCCCAATGTTTTAAATAAATTATGGTGCTTCATGAGCCCCGCTGCGTCGCCTCGTTCTTCTTCAGCTGAGGCGGAAGCCTTGGGAATATTTGCGTGTCTGACCAACACGCGAGGATGGCCCTCCCACAAGTGTCATGGGAGTCGCTAGCATGGAAGGAGACTCCCCGACCGCCCCGCATGAAGCCTGAAACGGAGCTCTAGCTGCAAACTGCAGTCCATACCTGCATGGAGAAATGCTCCTACTTTATGAGTGTTCCTGACTCTGCGACAAGCCGATATGCGAGGCAGGGAGTGTGGGACGTGGAGAAAAACACCATTTGAAGCCCAGAATAATTGCTGCAGTCCTTACCTGAAAATGTTGCATGTCAGCCGCTCAATGGAGAGAAAAGGAAACGCTGACAAATGGAACTACCGCCAGCAAGTGAGAAACACTGCATGCTGGGAAATGCAGTCCACCTGTGGAGGCAGAGATGATTCCGTGCCGCATATTCCTGGTAGCCTACACTACTTTAGTGCTTAGGAACCGACACTGATAAAGGACTACTAATGGGGACTACGAGCAACAGAGGCAACATTTTAACAGAAGGGCATTTGAAAAAGGAACCCTCCGAAACAAGTCATGCCCAATGTTTTAAATAAATTATGGTGCTTCATGAGCCCCGCTGTGTCGCCTCGTTCTTCTTCAGCTGAGGAGGAAGCCTTGGGAATATTTGCGTGTCTGACCAACACGCGAGGATGGCCCTCCCGCAAGTGTCATGGGAGTCGCTAGCATGGAAGGAGACTCCCCGACCGCCCCGCATGAAGCCTGAAACGGAGCTCTAGCTGCAAACTCCAGTCCATACCTGCATGGGGAAATGCTTCTACTTTATGAGTGTTCCTGACTCTGCGACAAGCCGATATGTGAGGCAGGGAGTGTGGGACGTGGAGAAAAACACCATTTGAAGCCCAGAATAATTGCTGCAGTCCTTACCTGAAAATGTTGCATGTCAGCCGCTCAATGGAGAGAAAAGGAAACGCTGACAAACGGAACCACCGCCAGCAAGTGAGAAACACTGCATGCTGGGAAATGCAGTCCACCTGTGGAGGCAGAGATGATTCCATGCCGCATATTCCAGGTAGCCTACACTACTTTAGTGCTTAGGAACTGACACTGATAAAGGACTACTAATGGGGACTACGATCAACAGAGGCAACATTTTAACAGAAGGGCATTTGAAAAAGGAACCCTCCGAAACACGTCATGCCCAATGTTTTAAATACATTATGGTGCTTCATGAGCCCCGCTGTGTCGCCTCCTTCTTCTTCAGCTGAGGAGGAAGCCTTGGGAATATTTGCGTGTCTGACCAACACGCGAGGATGGCCCTCCTGCAAGTGTCATGGGAGTCGCTAGCATGGAAGGAGACTCCCCGACCGCCCCGCATGAAGCCTGAAACGGAGCTCTAGCTGCAAACTGCAGTCCATACCTGCATGGGGAAATGCTTCTACTTTATGAGTGTTCCTGACTCTGCGACAAGCCGATATGCGAGGCAGGGAGTGTGGGACGTGGAGAAAAACACCATTTGAAGCCCAGAATAATTGCTGCAGTCCTTATCTGAAATTGTTGCATGTCAGTCGCTCAATGGAGAGAAAAGGAAACGCTGACAAACGGAACCACCGCCAGCAAGTGAGAAACACTGCATGCTGGGAAATGCAGTCCACCTGTGGAGGCAGAGATGATTCCGTGCCGCATATTCCAGGTAGCCTACACTACTTTAGTGCTTAGGAACTGACTCTGACAAAGGACTACTAATGGGGACTTCGAGCAACAGAGGCAAAATTTTAACAGAAGGGCATTTGAAAAAGGAACCCTCCGAAACGCGTCATGCCCAATGTTTTAAATAAATTATGGTGCTTCATGAGCCCCGCTGTGTCGCCTCGTTCTTCTTCAGCTGAGGAGGAAGCCTTGGGAATATTTGCGTGTCTGACCAACACGCGAGGATGGCCCTCCCGCAAGTGTCATGGGAGTCGCTAGCATGGAAGGAGACTCCCCGACCGCCCCGCATGAAGCCTGAAACGGAGCTCTAGCTGCAAACTGCAGTCCATACCTGCATGGGGAAATGCTCCTACTTTATGAGTGTTCCTGACTCTGCGACAAGCCGATATGCGAGGCAGGGAGTGTGGGATGTGGAGAAAAACACCATTTGAAGCCCAGAATATTTGCTGCAGTCCTTACCTGAAAATGTTGCATGTCAGCCGCTCAATGGAGAGAAAAGGAAACGCTGACAAACGGAACCAGCGCCAGCAAGTGAGAAACACTGCATGCTGGGAAATGCAGTCCACCTGTGGAGGCAGAGATGATTCCGTGCCGCATATTCCGGGTAGCCTACACTACTTTAGTGCTTAGGAACTGACACTGATAAAGGACTACTGATGGGGACTACGAGCAACAGAGGCAAAATCTTACCAGAAGGGCATTTGAAAAAGGAACCCTCCGAAACGCGTCATGCCCAATGTTTTAAATAAATTATGGTGCTTCATGAGCCCCGCTGCGTCGCCTCGTTCTTCTTCAGCTGAGGAGGAAGCCTTGGGAATATTTGCGTGTCTGACCAACACGCGAGGATGGCCCTCCCACAAGTGTCATGGGAGTCGCTAGCATGGAAGGAGACTCCCCGACCGCCCCGCATGAAGCCTGAAACGGAGCTCTAGCTGCAAACTGCAGTCCATACCTGCATGGGGAAGTGCTCCTACTTTATGAGTGTTCCTGACTCTGCGACAAGCCGATATGCGAGGCAGGGAGTGTGGGATGTGGAGAAAAACACCATTTGAAGCCCAGAATAATTGCTGCAGTCCTTACCTGAAAATGTTGCATGTCAGCCGCTCAATGGAGAGAAAAGGAAACGCTGACTAACGTAACCACCGCCAGCAAGTGAGAAACACTGCAGGCTGGGAAATGCAGTCCACCTGTGGAGGCAGAGATGATTCCGTGCCGCATATTCCAGGTAGCCTACACTACTTTAGTGCTTAGGAACTGACACTGATAAAGGACTACTAATGGGGACTACGAGCAACAGAGGCAAAATTTTAACAGAAGGGCATTTGAAAAAGGAACCCTCCGAAACGCTTCATGCCCAATGTTTTAAATAAAATATGGTGCTTCATGAGCCCCGCTGTGTCGACTTGTTCTTCTTCAGCTGAGGAGGAAGCCTTGGGAATATTTGCGTGTCTGACCAACACGCGAGGATGGCCCTCCCGCAAGTGTCATGGGAGTTGCTAGCATGGAAAGAGACTCCCCGACCGTCCCGCATGAAGCCTGAAACTGAGCTCTAGCTGCAAACTGCAGTCCATACCTGCATGGAGAAATGCTCCTACTTTATGAGTGTTCCTGACTCTGCGACAAGCCGATATGCGAGGCAGGGAGTGTGGGACGTGGAGAAAAACACCATTTGAAGCCCAGAATAATTGCTGCAGTCCTTACCTGAAAATGTTGCATGTCAGCCGCTCAATGGAGAGAAAAGGAAATGCTGACAAACGGAACCACCGCCAGCAAGTGAGAAACACTGCATGCTGGGAAATGCAGTCCACCTGTGGAGGCAGAGATGGTTCCGTGCCGCATATTCCAGGTAGCCTACACTACTTTAGTGCTTAGGAACTGACACTGAAGTCGTTAGCATGGAAGGAGACTCCCCGACCGCCCCGCATTAAGCCTGAAACGGAGCTCTAGCTGCAAACTGCAGTCCATACCTGCATGGGGAAATGCTCCTACTTTATGAGTGTTCCTGACTCTGCGACAAGCCGATATGCGAGGCAGGGAGTGTGGGACGTGGAGAAAAACACCATTTGAAGCCCAGAATAATTGTTGCAGTCCTTACCTGAAATTGTTGCATGTCAGCCGCTCAATGGAGAGAAAAGGAAACGCTGAGAAACGGAACCACCGCCAGCAAGTGAGAAACACTGCATGCTTCATGAGCCCCGCTGCGTCGCCTCGTTCTTCTTCAGCTGAGGAGGAAGTCTTGGGAATATTTGCGTGTCTGACCAACACGCGAGGATGGCCCTCCCACAAGTGTCATGGGAGTCGCTAGCATGGAAGGAGACTCCCCGACCGCCCCGCATGAAGCCTGAAACGGAGCTCTAGCTGCAAACTGCAGTCCATACCTGCATGGGGAAATGCTCCTACTTTTTGAGTGTTCCTGACTCTGCCACAAGCCGATATGCGAGGCAGGGAGTGTGGGACGTGGAGAAAAACACCACTTGAAGCCCAGAATAATTGCTGCAGTCCTTACCTGAAAATGTTGCATGTCAGCCGCTCAATGGAGAGAAAAGGAAACGCTGACAAACTGAACCACCGCCAGCAAGTGAGAAACACTGCAGGCTGGGAAATGCAGTCCACCTGTGGAGGCAGAGATGATTCCGTGCCGCATATTCCAGGTAGCCTACACTACTTTAGTGCTTAGGAACTGACACTGATAAAGGACTACTAATGGGGACTACGAGCAACAGAGGCAAAATTTTAACAGAAGGACATTTGAAAAAGGAACCCTCCGAAACGCGTCATGCCCAATGTTTTAAATAAATTATGGTGCTTCATGAGCCCCGCTGTGTCGCCTCGTTCTTCTTCAGCTGAGGAGGAAGCCTTGGGAATATTTGCGTGTCTGACCAACACGCGAGGATGGCCCTCCCGTAAGTGTCATGGGAGTCGCTAGCATGGAAGGAGACTCCCCGACCGCCCCGCATGAAGCCTGAAACGGAGCTCTAGCTGCAAACTGCAGTCCATACCTGCATGGGGAAAGGCTCCTACTTTATGAGTGTTCCTGACTCTGCGACAAGCCGATATGCGAGGCAGGGAGTGTGGGACGTGGAGAAAAACACCATTTGAAGCCCAGAATAATTGCTGCAGTCCTTACCTGAAAATGTTGCATGTCAGCCGCTCAATGGAGAGAAAAGGAAACGCTGACAAACGGAACCACCGCCAGCAAGTGAGAAACACTGCATGCTGGGAAATGCAGTCCACCTGTGGAGGCAAAGATGATTCCGTGCCGCATATTCCAGGTAGCCTACACTACTTTAGTGCTTAGGAACTGACACTGATAAAGGACTACTAATGGGGACTACGAGCAACAGAGGCAACATTTTAACAGAAGGGCATTTGAAAAAGGAACCCTCCGAAACACGTCATGCCCAATGTTTTAAATAAATTATGGTGCTTCATGAGCCCCGCTGTGTCGCCTCGTTCTTCTTCAGCTGAGGAGGAAGCCTTGGAAATATTTGCGTGTCTGACCAACACGCGAGGATGGCCCTCCCGCAAGTGTCCTGGGAGTCACTAGCATGGAAGGAGACTCCCCGACCGCCCCGCATGAAGCCTGAAACGGAGCTCTAGCTGCAAACTGCAGTCCATACCTGCATGGGGAAATGCTCCTACTTTATGAGTGTTCCTGACTCTGCGACAAGCCGATATGCGAGGCAGGGAGTGTGGGACGTGGAGAAAAACACCATTTGAAGCCCAGAATAATTGCTGCAGTCCTTACCTGAAAATGTAGCATGTCAGCCGCTCAATGGAGAAAAAGGAAACGCTGACAAACGGAACCACCGCCAGCAAGTGAGAAACACTGCATGCTGGGAAATGCAGTCCACCTGTGGAGGCAGAGATGATTCTGTGCCGCATATTCCAGGTAGCCTACACTACTTTAGTGCTTAGGAACTGACACTGATAAAGGACTACTAATGGGGACTACGAGCAACAGAGGCAACATTTTAACAGAAGGACATTTGAAAAAGGAACCCTCCGAAACGCGTCATGCCCAATGTTTTAATTAAATGATGGTGCTTCATGAGCCCCGCTGCGTCGCCTCGTTCTTCTTCAGCTGAGGAGGAAGCCTTGGGAATATTGTGTGTCTGACCAACACGCGAGGGTGGCCCTCCCACAAATGTCATGGGAGTCGCTAGCATGGAAGGAGACTCCCCGACCGCCCCGCATGAAGCCTGAAACGGAGCTCTAGCTGCAAACTGCAGTCCATACCTGCATGGGGAAATGCTCCTACTTTATGAGTGTTCCTGACTCTGCGACAAGCCGATATGCGAGGCAGGGAGTGTGGGACGTGGAGAAAAACACCATTTGAAGCCCAGAATAATTGCTGCAGTCCTTACCTGAAAATGTTGCATGTCAGCCGCTCAATGGAGATAAAAGGAAACCCTGACAAACGGAACCACCGCCAGCAAGTGAGAAACACTGCATGCTGGGAAATGCAGTCCACCTGTGGAGGCAGAGATGATTCCGTGCCGCATATTCCAAGTAGCCTACACTACTTTAGTGCTTAGGAACTGACACTGATAAAGGACTACTAATGGGGACTACGAGCAACAGAGGCAACATTTTAACAGAAGGGCATTTGAAAAAGGAACCCTCCGAAACGCGTCATGCCCAATGTTTTAAATAAATTATGGTGCTCCATGAGCCCCGCTGTGTCGCCTCGTTCTTCTTCAGCTGAGGAGGAAGCCTTGGGAATATATATATATATATATATATATATATATATATATATATATATATATATATACTTGCAATTCCTCTCCCAATCTGGAAAGAAGGTGAGTCGAACACGCTGCACAAATGATTCAATCATTTTATTTTGAGCAGTAGAATGGGCAATCCTGATGCGTTTCGTTTGACTTCAAACTTTTTCAAAGGTCAGCCCGGCAATGGAAGGCTGTGCATGAGTTCCTGTGATGATTTTATTGAACAATACCGGCCCTCTAGTGGACACCAGGCTGTGGTATTTGGCGCAGCATGCTGGTCTTTGCAGTCTCACAGCCCTCCGGTAAAATAATGCCGATATTTTAAAACTGTCTCACTGGGACAAAAGTTCCCAGTTGTGTAGCTCCTCACTGCAGCCCGTATTTTGGCAAAGGTTGCTGAGGAAACATCCCAAACTCCAGTGTTTGGTGGCACCGTTTCCCCCAGTTCGTTTTACCGAGTCAACTTGATTGGTCCGGGGTGGGGAAACCTGGCGCTCTGGCTGTCGGTTCGTTACTCTGCGACTGGACCACGTCGCTATAATTGCTTGCAATTCCTCTCCCAATCTGGAAAGAAGGTGAGTCGAACACGCTGCACAAATGATTCAATCATTTTATTTTGAGCAGTAGAAAGGGCAATCCTGACGCGTTTCGTTTGACTTCAAACTTTTTCAAAGGTCAGCCCGGCAATGGAAGGCTGTGCATGAGTTCCTGTGATGATTTTATTGAACAATACCGGCCCTCTAGTGGACACCACGCTGTGGTATTTGGCGCAGCATGCTGGTCTTTGTAGTCTCACAGCCCTCCGGTAAAATAATGCCGATATTTTAAAACTGTCTCACTGGGACAAAAGTTCCCAGTTGTGTAGCTCCTCATTGCAGCCCGTATTTTGGCAAAGGTTGCTGAGGAAACATCCCAAACTCCAGTGTTTGGTGGCACCGTTTCCCCCAGTTCGTTTTACCGAGTCAACTTGATTGGTCCGGGGTGGGGAAACCTGGCGCTCTGGCTGTCGGTTCGTTACTCTGCGACTGGACCACGTCGCTATAATTGCTTGCAATTCCTCTCCCAATCTGGAAAGAAGGTGAGTCGAACATGCTGCACAAATGATTCAATCATTTTATTTTGAGCAGTAGAAAGGGCAATCCTGATGTGTTTCGTTTGACTTCAAACTTTTTCAAAGGTCAGCCCGGCAATGGAAGGCTGTGCATGAGTTCCTGTGATGATTTTATTGAACAATACCGGCCCTCTAGTGGACACCACACTGTGGTATTTGGCGCAGCATGCTGGTCTTTGTAGTCTCACAGCCCTCCGGTAAAATAATGCCGATATTTTAAAACTGTCTCACTGGGACAAAAGTTCCCAGTTGTGTAGCTCCTCACTGCAGCCCGTATTTTGGCAAAGGTTGCTGAGGAAACATCCCAAACTCCAGTGTTTGGTGGCACCGTTTCCCCCAGTTCGTTTTACTGAGTCAACTTGATTGGTCCGGGGTGGGGAAACCTGGCGCTCTGGCTGTCGGTTCCTTACTCTGCGACTGGACCACGTCGCTATAATTGCTTGCAATTCCTCTCCCAATCTGGAAAGAAGGTGAGTCGAACACGCTGCACAAATGATTCAATCATTTTATTTTGAGCAGTAGAAAGGGCAATCCTGACGCGTTTCGTTTGACTTCAAACTTTTTCAAAGGTCAGCCCGGCAATGGAAGGCTGTGCATGAGTTCCTGTGATGATTTTATTGAACAATACCAGCCCTCTAGTGGACACCACGCTGTGGTATTTGGCGCAGCATGCTGGTCTTTGTAGTCTCACAGCCCTCCGGTAAAATAATGCCGATATTTGAAAACTGTCTCACTGGGACAAAAGTTCCCAGTTGTGTAGCTCCTCACTGCAGCCCGTATTTTGGCAAAGGTTGCTGAGGAAACATCCCAAACTCCAGTGTTTGGTGGCACCGTTTCCCCCAGTTCGTTTTACCGAGTCAACTTGATTGGTCCGGGGTGGGGAAACCTGGCGCTCTGGCTGTCGGTTCGTTACTCTGCGACTGGACCACGTCACTATAATTGCTTGCAATTCCTCTCCCAATCTGGAAAGAAGGTGAGTCGAACACGCTGCACAAATGATTCAATCATTTTATTTTGAGCAGTAGAAAGGGCAATCCTGACGCGTTTTGTTTGACTTCAAACGTTTTCAAAGGTCAGCCCGGCAATGGAAGGCTGTGCATGAGTTCCTGCGATGATTTTATTGAACAATACCGGCCCTCTAGTGGACACGACGCTGTGGTATTTGGCGCAGCATGCTGGTCTTTGTAGTCTCACAGCCCTCCAGTAAAATAATGCCGATATTTTAAAACTGTCTCACTGGGACAAAAGTTCCCAGTTGTGTAGCTCCTCACTGCAGCCCGTATTTTGGCAAAGGTTGCTGAGGAAACATCCCAAACTCCAGTGTTTGGTGGCACCGTTTCCCCCAGTTCGTTTTACCGAGTCAACTTGATTGGTCCGGGGTGGGGAAACCTGGCGCTCTGGCTGTCGGTTCGTTACTCTGCGACTGGACCACGTCGCTATAATTGCTTGCAATTCCTCTCCCAATCTGGAAAGAAGGTGAGTCGAACACGCTGCGCAAATGATTCAATCATTTTATTTTGAGCAGTAGAAAGGGCAATCCTGACGCGTTTCGTTTGACTTCAAACTTTTTCAAAGGTCAGCCCGGCAATGGAAGGCTGTGCATGAGTTCCTGTGATGATTTTATTGAACAATACCGGCCCTCTAGTGGACACCACGCTGTGGTATTTGGCGCAGCATGCTGGTCTTTGTAGTCTCACAGCCCTCCGGTAAAATATACATACATATATACATATATATGAGGTATGTGGACGACCGAAAGTCAGCAAATCAGCCAGAACAGACGAGGCGAGACCCAGGAATAGTGCAGATTATTTATTGTTTAGCCCAATACCAAACTGCCATGATGCGTTTCGGCTTAACGAAGACTTGATCACATGACACTGTCATGGGGGCTGACATACCGTTTTTAAAGTGCATAGTGCCGTTATATAGTAGACATAGTAAAGTTACTATCATTATTAATACATAATGCGTAAAAAATGACTTTCAAAATAGAGGTAAAGCATGCTCCATTCCTAAATTCATATAAATATATAAATATATAGCAGCCTCTAGGTGATATTGCACATATTTAGGTAACCGAGCATAAGCAATTCAGAATAATAATAAAAAATATAAATACATAAAATGTTTTAAAATATAAATATTCCCATTCATTGCCAATGAACAACCTAAAATATCTTACCAATTTTATCAAGTGTACTGCTAGGCCAACTGTATACATAATACCAGCAACAGGGGCACTGAGTACCTATATAATATAGTCAATACCAAGAACTATATTTTTCATAGGTCTCGGAAATGGCGATCTAGGACGCCCAAGTGGGCTGACAGTTTTTTATGTGCAATATTAAGTCATTGTGCAAAAATGCATATTTTGTAACGGTAAAAAAATGTGTGCTACCAGTGAGCTAAAATCATGAACAGATGACAACTATCATGTTTATATATTCATGTGGAGGACAGGGGTACTAGTTCATTCAAATTAATATGTTACATAGTTTCAGTTTCAACGTATTAATAAAATATAATACAATACAGAAGATGGTACTGCCAGTTTACAAGTAAGTATGACAATCTTCACTGGTGTTTAATCCATTGGGCATTTTTGTATCGAGTAATATGATATGTCTGGTTTCTAATCTCTGCAGGAGGGCTTCTCTGTCCCCACCCCTTCTCTGTGGAGGTACGGTGTCAATGACAAAATACAGTAACCCGGAGGCATTTTTCCTATGGACTTTCTCAAAATGCCTAGCTACGGGGTAAGATGGATCTGCATTGGTGATGGCCCTTAAATGTTGCAAGATCCGTTTGTACACCTGTGGTCTGATGCTCCCTACATACCTCAGACCACAGGGACATTCTAAAACATAGACAGCGTACTCCGACCTGCAATTGAGTTTTTCCCTGATCTTGATAGGAATAGGAGAGAGAGGAGTCATATACTCTGATCTACTTACACCATTTTTGCAAGCTTTGCAGGTAGAACATCTCAAGAAGCCCTTACTTCCATCAAGCCACGAGCCCATGACTACTTCAGGACTACTTGAGACAAGGCTATCCTGCATAGATCTTGCTTTTCTATATGTGATACTCGGGGCTTTAGTAAACAGTTTGCCTACAACTGGATCACTAGTGATCAAAGACCAATTGTTTTTTACAATCTTGTGAATTGCCTGATGTTGGTTGCTAAAACCGATTATCAGGCGTGTTTCACTAGCTGCTGTTTTTTTGGAATCACTTACACTGTCATCTTGAGATGCCAACATTTGCAGTCTATCAAATGTGTTAGCTCTAATGATAGCACTGTCTATTAATTCAGCTGAGTAGCCTCTACTTAAAAACCTAACTTTACACTGTTCTTGTGTCACTAGGCATTCTGTGTTGCTGCTGCAAATTCTCCTGATGCGTAGCATCTCCCCGTAGGGGATGCTCCTTATCAGGTGCGCTGGATGGTGGCTAGCAGCATGCAACACAGTATTTCCTGCTGTGGGTTTCCGGTAGAGCCTTGTCTCCAACTGAGCCTTGTCAACATAAATTTCTACATCCAAAAAGACAATGGAATTAGCACTGATACTGCTAGTAACGTTTAAATTGAGATTGTTAATATTCAATTGATCTATAAACTTAGCAGCATCATTTGCAGAACCATCCCAGATAAAAAAGAGGTCATCAATGTACCTCAACCAGGTTTTTATCTTGGCGTTCATAATTGTACTGAAGTTGGGTATGAGGACCTGCTCCTCCCAGTAGCCCATATGGAGACAGGCATAACTGGGAGAAAAGCAGGCCCCCATAGCCACTCCCCTGGTCTGCAAAAACAACTGATTAGAGAATAAAAACACATTGTTCTCTAAGCACATAGTAATCATTGCTACAATCATCTTTGAATGTTCAAGTAGGCAGGTGGGTCTTTTGTTCAGGTAGTGCTGGACTGCCCTGATTCCGTCCCTGTGAAAGATACTGGTATACAGGGACGTGACATCTAGTGACACCAGTAAGTAACCTGGTTCCCATTTGAACTTTGACAATTTCTTAAGCAGGTCTCCGGTGTCCAGAATGAACGAGGGCAGTGTTTTAACATAATCCTGCAAAAAATAGTCAATATACCTGCTTACATTTTCCAAAATACTATTTCGGGCGGAAATGATCGGTCGGCCAGGTGGTTGTTGGCAGTTTTTGTGGACTTTGGGGATAAAGTACATGACAGCAGTAGTTGGACAATCAATTTTCAAATACTTATATTCGTCCATAGTCAATAAGCCTTTACTCCTCCAAGCCATCAATTTAGAATTAATGTCGTTACTGGCCAGCTGTACTTCTTTCGTGTTAGTTCTCTTGTAACATTCACGATCATTTAGCTGACTCAGTGCCACCTCCATATACATCTTGCGTGGCCATAAGACCACGTTTCCTCCTTTATCCGATTGACAAATGATTAGGTTTTTGTTGTTTCTTAGTTTTTTGATCAGTTTATGGTATTCCATGTCTCGGTTCTCCTTGTTGCATTTGAAATCTTTACATGCAAGTTTTTTAGTTCTGAGGACACTCTTTCATGGAATATGTCTAGATTGTCCTTTAGCATCAGTGGACAAAATTTAGATTTTGGTCTAAATGGAGTCTTTTCTATACCTGATATTGGCCCCCAGCCGTGAACCGGTTGTGTCGACACTTCTTCTTTTTGAAGTTCCATGAGCTCTTGAGTAAGTGCTAATCCCATAACTGGGGGACTATTTGGCGCAGTAATTGGTTGAGTTGGAGGGTTTACTTTATTAGTTGTGTGCGTGCTATGATGTTTTTTCAGTTTCAATTTGCAGACATATTTGAACAAGTCAATTTTTATGCTTGCATAGTCAAAATCCCCACGTGGGCTATATGTAAGTCCCAGCGAAAGAATGGCTGTTTCGCCTGGGGTGAGTACTACGTTCGACAAATTAACAACTGTTTGGGCATCCATTATTTTTGCACTTGATTGTGTTGCCACTTTGCCCGATGTTTCTTTTGTCTCCCGCCCACATTTTCTCCTTTTGTTGCACCTTCTCCTTTCTGTGCGTTTCCTGTTGTTGGTTGTTTTGTGGAAGCTCCCTGAGTACCTGAGTGGAGAGTCAACTTTCGATCCTGTCGAACTACCTCCAACTCTTGTGCCAGGGTAAATTTGCGAAACCCCGACCTTTGACTGCGCTTCAGTTCCGTGTCAGACTCACTGTCCACTTGTGAGCTCTCCTCAGAAATTGACGAGGCCTCCGCCCGTCCAATGCTGGTGGATGGTACCAAGGAGTTTGTATTGACAGTGTTCTTTTGTTGGCGTGCTTTTAAATTGTCATACTTCTTTGAAAACGTGAATATCTGGTCATGCTCGTAATCTAACCGATCACGTTGAAATTTAAACGCTTTACGTTTTTTGATGATATCTTCTTCGCGCTTGAGTCTCACAACCATATCCTCCCTTAATTTGGTTATTGTGGGGGAGGTTGGTATTTTGTCAATCTCACCATTGATTCTGTCTATTTCTACCAGTAGTTTGATCCTATCACTTTCAGCAAACTCGATGAGAATTTCAATTAGGCGCAGAGACGAATCAAGGTTGCATTGAGCCCAAGCAGCGAGCATTAGCGGGTCGTGGGTTCTCATAGGACGGGGCCAGCATTATCCTCAGGCCACGTGGCACCCTGCCCACTTCTAGGTACCCCGAAAGGGAGCTATGCTCCCACCATTTAGCCTGCTCACTTTTACAGCATTTTTCGAAAGCCTTGAACAAATCCTTAGCACTGTTGGTTGGTTCTGGCAGTGAACCCGAAACTATGTTAGGTGGGGATTCCCCAGCCGGGAATCCGAGAACATACCCCTCGATGCCTCCACACACCCCCTTACCGTGTCTGCAGACATGGTGTGAGTTTTTGGGCAGAATCTGTTGCAAGAAAACCAATACTCCTTACGAAACAATGCAGGGGAGTAGGTACCTTGCACTCTCCACACAGGACTTTTCCACGGGGCTCCAACGGTGTCTCGGGTCTTCCCGATGCAGTTCCTGTCTTCGACCAGCCACCGCCGACCTCTGACCCGGAACCGCTCCGGTCCTTCCCCGTGTTGCTGTCAGAGCTTCCGACTCTCCTGGGGCACTGACGGCGACTCCTACGCGGAGTAGAAAGGATATTCCGAAAAACGAAACTGCTGCTTCAAGCCGTACCAGCCCAATTCGTGGAGGGGTCTCGCCGATTCCGGGGAAGCAATCCCGAAAATATTTGAGGTATGTGGACGTCCGAAAGTCAGCAAATCAGCCAGAACAGACGAGGCGAGACCCAGGAATAGTGCAGATTATTTATTGTTTAGCCCAACACCAAACTGCTATGATGCGTTTCGGCTTAACGAAGCGTTGATCACATGACACCGTCATGGGGGCTGGCATACTGTTTTTAAAGTGCATAGTGCCGTTACATAGTAGACATAGTAAAGTTACTATCATTATTAACACATAATGCGTAAAAAAGGACTTTCTAAATAGAGGTAAAGCATGCTCCATTCCTACATTCATATAAATATATAAATATATAGCAGCCTCTAGGTGATATTGCACATATTTAGGTAACCGAGCATAAGCAATTCAGAATGATAATAAAACATATAAATACATAAAATGTTTTAAAATATAAATATTCCCATTCATTGCCAATGAACTACCTAAAATATCTTACCAATTTTATCAAGTGTACTGCTAGCCCAACTGTATACATAATACCAGCAAAAGGGGCACTGAGTACCGATATGATGTAGTCAATACCAAGAACTATCTTTTTCATAGGTCTCGGAAATGGCGATTATATATACATATAAACATATATATATATACATACATATATATACATATATACATACATATATATACATATATATATACATATATATACATACATATATACATATATCCATATATATATATACATATATACACATATATATATTCACTGAAAAAACCATAGGTTATAGACCATATATAGTTAGGAATTAGCATTTACAAAACCTTATTTTACTCACACAAAACCATTGAAATTCGCATATATAGTTAGTTGCACTAACTATATATCGCGCACCCGCAATCCACTGCTGATCATGTCACATATTACATCATTCATGACATGGTCAGTGACATCACTGATGACATCACTGATGACATCTCAAATGACATCACTGATGACACCACTGATGACATCTCAAATGACATCACTGATGACATCACTGATGACATCTCAAATTACATCACTGATGACATCACTGATGACATCTCATTTGACATTACTGATCACATCACTGATGACATCATTCATGTGATAATACGATGAACCTCTTCAGACTCTAATATAACCTTAGATACACTCAGTGTCAACAGACACTCACAGACTGTCACTCATCCATGGAGTTACTCACACACCTAGTCAGTCATGCAAAGAATCAATCACACCTCCATTTCCTCAACTATACAGTTATACACACTTTACTTATTCAAACATATACTAACACATATTTACTCTCTTATACAATCCCTGATACAAGTTCACAATGATCCATACAGCCACTCACACATTCACTGGCTCTTATGCACAGTTATTTATATATGTCAACTCTCACATGTACTGTGTTTTACATATGTACTTACTTTGACATGTAGCACTGAGATATCCATTCACTCACCAATACACTCATGCACACAGTCAACCGCCCATACAGCTGTTTCCACATGCACTTTTGCACCCATACATCTAGTGAATCAACTGCTCACACATCTATGCACAGAGTCATACACCTCCCAGCCACCCACACACTCACTCAGTCTCCCATAAAAATACTTGGGCAACCAATCAATAACCCATATAGTAACTCATATAGCTACTGATCAACACATGCAGCAGTTTACAGAACAACAGACATAATGATGCTCAAATTAAGACAGTTTAGTCACTAACCCATGCACTCAGTGAGACACATTTAATCACTCACTCATACAGTCAGTCACGCACCTACTAAATCCTTCATCCAGACACTTATACATCCACTCATTCTTCAATATGTAAGACATATTTTAACTTTACAGAAACATACAGTCACTGGATGTTGTCATCAGTGATGTCATCAGTGATGTCATTTGAGATGTCATCAGTGATGTCATCAGTGATGTCACTGACCATGTCATGAATGATGTAATATGTGACATGATCAGCAGTGGATTGCGGGTGCGCGATATATAGTTAGTTCAACTAACTATATATGCGAATTTCAATGGTTTTGTGTGAGTAAAATAAGGTTTTGTAAATGCTAATTCCTAACTATATATGGTCTATAACCTATGGTTTTTTCAGTGAATTTCAATGGTTTTTTAATAGCAAATATCAAAAGCTGTAAAATGTATTCTTCTTTTAAAGGAAAAATATATTTTATATGTATTTAATATAATTTTTTTATGTATATAAATGTTTTGAGGGAACGAATTTATCAACTATCATGCTGAAGAAGAGTGTGGGGAAAAAAAACAAAGAGGAGGACTAAGAGGAAAGAACAATCAGTTCAAAAATACAATTGCTTTAAAGCATGAAGTACTTTTCCACACATTTACATTTAAATAACCTATATTAGAACATACAAAATATCTACAGAGGAGACGGTGTACATTGAATTTTAGACTCTTCATTGGTACCTACATGTTGGTACTTACATCACCCACACAACACAACAGCTCTATTCAGAGCTACCCTACCTCAAAGCACTCTAAAATATTATTTTACTATTTCCCTTGGTTTTCCCCTTGTTACGCTTTCCGGAACGCTACCCGGTGTGCGGACCGGGCGCTAACCGTGCGAAAATTTGAAAAAAAAAGGTTTTTTTTTTACATATATGGGCCTCCTCAGCCACCCTCAGAAAACCTAGGGGGTCAGGATATGTCTCCCGTGCCCCCTTATACCCATTCCCAACATTGTTTATCCTCCATCTTGTGACTAAATTCGTCCGAAACACAAGATGGCGGACTCCCGTTACGCTACCGGTGAGCTACCCGGTTCGCCTACCGGGTAGCGCTTCCACCGCGAAAAATCGAAAAAAAAATGATTTTATTTTTTTGCCCCGCGGGGCCCTTTAATAGCCCCCACATCAATCCTAGGGGGTCAGGAGGGGTCTACCTTGCCCCCTTTCATTAATTTCCCCCTTTGTTTATTTCCACCTCTTGTCTCTCGATCCTACCGAGAGACAAGATGGCAGCCGCTCCACACTGTTTAGAATGTTGACAGTCACCGGAGAGCCAATCCGCTTCTCCTCGCGAAGTTCCGTTACGCGTCTGGTACGCGAACCGGGGCGCTAACCGGGACGCTGTCACAGATATATATATTTTTTTGAATGTTAATTTCTCAAAATCCACTGGAGCACATATCTTGAGACCTAGCAAAGGTACATCGGGCAAACAGTCTCTACAATTTTGCCAAGTTTCATAGAAATCCATTCAGCCGTTCGAGCTAAAAGTGAGTCCAACCGCCCTATAAAAAACTCAATGTTAAAAACACGTTTTGGGACCCCCCTTTTTTCTCGGCCCCCGCTTGACGAAACCCCCCCAAACTTTCAGGGGACACTCAGACACAAAATGTGCCAGTTTCCTGAGAATTTCAGCCAATTCCGTCCATCAACGCCAAAGTTATTCAACATAGAATTTTCAGAAATCCCTATTCAAAAAAATCCTAACTATATATACCTAGTGGTGACCGCCAGTAGGTAATATATATATATATATATATATATAACATTTCTATGGCAAAATGAAACCCCTCATTTTGTTCCTTTTCAAATTAAATGTATTAAGTGTTACCACTTTATTCCAATCAAGATGACTTCAGGTGTGCCATACTTTTGTCATAAGTAAGACTGTTAGCGTTCTAGTTGTTCTTTCGAACACTCTGGGACATTCTGTCATTGGGCTATAGTTGGGCTACATCTGGCTGATATTTGGGCTACATGTGGGCTCTTTTGTCTCTGGTGGCCATCTTGGGAGACTGCATATCAGAATTTTTTTAATGAAATATAAGAGGATTTGAGAAGTCACTCAAAATGTGCCCTAATTTTTCTTTCTTCAGCACTAATCATAATTTCTATGGCAAAATGAACCCCCTCATTTTGTTCCTTTGCAAATTAAATGTTTTAAGTGTTAACACTTTATTCCAATCAAGATGACTTCAGGTGTGCCATACTTTTGTCATAAGTAAGACTGTTAGCGCTCTAGTTGTTCTTTAGAACACTCTGGGACATTCTGTCACTGGGCTATAGTTGGGCTACATCTGGCTGATATTTGGGCTACATTTGTTTTTTTTTGTCTCTGGTGGCCATCTTTGGGCTACATTGGGCTACATTGGGCTACATTGGGCTACATTTGGGCTCTAACATATATATAGCCCAATGTAGCCCAATATATATTTTTCAAAGTTAGTTTTCGTAAAAACCACTGGAGCATATATCTTGAGACATAGCAAAGGCACATCGGGCTACCAGTCCCTACAATTTTGCCAAGTTTTGTGGAAATCCATTCAGCAGTTCGGGTTAAAAGTGAGTCCAACCGCCCTATGGAAAACTCAATGTTAAAAACACGTTTTGGGACCCCCCTTTTTTCTCGGCCCCCGCTTGACGAACCCCCCCCCCAAACTTTCAGGGGACGCTCAGAAACAAAATGTGCCATTTTCCTGAAAATGTCAGCCAATTCCGTCCATCAACGCCAAAGTTATTCAACATAGAAATTTCAGAAATCCCTATTCAAAAAAATCCTAACTATATATACCTACTGGCGACCGCCAGTAGGTAATATATATATATATATATATATATATATATATATATATATATATATATATATATATATATATATATATATATAACATTTCCATGGCAAAATGAAACCCCTCATTTTGTTCCTTTTCAAATTAAATGTATTAAGTGTTACCACTTTATTCCAATCAAGATGACTTCAGGTGTGCCATACTTTTGTCATAAGTAAGACTGTTAGCGTTCTAGTTGTTCTTTCGAACACTCTGGGACATTCTGTCATTGGGCTATAGTTGGGCTACATCTGGCTGATATTTGGGCTACATTTGGGCTCTTTTGTCTCTGGTGGCCATCTTGGGAGACTGCATATCAGAATTTTTTTAATGAAATATAAGAGGATTTGAGAAGTCACTCAAAATGTGCCCTAATTTTTCTTTCTTCAGCACTAATCATAATTTCTATGGCAAAATGAACCCCCTCATTTTGTTCCTTTGCAAATTAAATGTTTTAAGTGTTAACACTTTATTCCAATCAAGATGACTTCAGGTGTGCCATACTTTTGTCATAAGTAAGACTGTTAGCGCTCTAGTTGTTCTTTAGAACACTCTGGGACACTCTGTCACTGGGCTATAGTTGGGCTACATCTGGCTGATATTTGGGCTACATTTGTTTTTTTTGTCTCTGGTGGCCATCGTTGGGCTACATTGGGCTACATTGGGCTACATTGGGCTACATTTGGGCTCTAACATATATATAGCCCAATGTAGCCCAATATATATTTTTCAAAGTTAATTTTCGTAAAAACCACTAGAGCATATATCTTGAGACATAGCAAAGGCACATCGGGCTACCAGTCCCTACAATTTTGCCAAGTTTTGTGGAAATCCATTCAGCCGTTCGAGCTAAAAGTGAGTCCAACCGCCCTATGGAAAACTCAATGTTAAAAACACGTTTTGGGACCCCCCTTTTTTCTCGGCCCCCGCTTCATGAAACCCCCCCAAACTTTCAGGGGACGCTTAGAAACTAAATGTGCCATTTTCCTGAAAATTTCAGCCAATTCCGTCCATCAACGCCAAAGTTATTCAACATAGAATTTTCAGAAATCCCTATTCAAAAAAATCCTAACTATATATACCTACTGGCGACCGCCAGTAGGTAATATATATATATACACATATATACATATATATATACATATATACATACATATATATATATATATATACACATACATATATATATACATATATTCACTGAAAAAACCATAGGTTATAGACCATATATAGTTAGGAATTAGCATTTAAAAAACCTTATTTTACTCACACAAAACCATTGAAATTCCATATATAGTTAGTTGCACTAACTATATATCGCGCACCCGCAATCCACTGCTGATGATGTCACATATTACATCATTCATGACATGGTCAGTGACATCACTGATGACATCACTGATGACATCTGAAATGACATCTCTGATGACATCACTGATAACAACATCCAGTGATTTTTTGTTTCTGTAAAGTTTAAATATGATTTACATATTGAAGAATGAGTGGATGTATAAGTGTCTGGACGAAGGATTTAGTAGGTGCATGACTGACTGTATGCGTGAGTGATTAAATGTGTCTCACTGAGTGCACGGGTTAGTGACTAAACTGTCTTAATTTGTGCATCATTATGTTTGTTGTTCTGTAAACTGCTGCATGTGTTGATCAGTAGCTATATGAGTAAGTATATGGGTTATTGATTGGTTGCTCAAGTATTTGTATGGGAGACTGAGTGTGTGTGTGGGTGGCTGGGAGGTGTATGACTCTGTGCATAGATGTGTGAGCAGTTGATTCACTAGATGTATGGGTTCAAAAGTGCATGTGGAAACAGTTGTATGGGTGGTTGACTGTGTGCATGAGTGCATTGGTGAGTGAATGGATATCTCAGTGCTACATGTCAAAGTAAGTAAATATGTAAAACACAGTACATGTGAGAGTTGGCATATATAAATAACTGTGCATGAGAGCCACTGAATGTGTGAGTAGCTGTATGGATCATTGTGAACTTGTATCAGGGATTGTATAAGAGAGTAAATATGTGTTAGTATATGCTTGAATAAGTAAGGTGTGTATAACTGTATAGTTGAGGAAATGGAGGTGAGATTGTTTCTTTGCATGACTGACTAGGTGTGTGAGTAACTCCATGGATGAGTGACAGTGTGTGAGTTTCTGTATACACTGAGTGTATCTAAGGTTATATTAGAGTCTGAAGAGGTTTATCGTATTAGCACAAGAATGATGTCAAATGAGATGTCATCAGTGATGTCATCAGTGATGTCATTTGAGATGTCATCAGTGATGTCATCAGTGATGTCACTGACCATGTCATGAATGATGTAATATGTGACATCATCAGCAGTGGATTGCGGGTGCGCGATATATAGTTAGTGCAACTAACTATATATGGAATTTCAATGGTTTTGTGTGAGTAAAATAAGGTTTTTTAAATGCTAATTCCTAACTATATATGGTCTATAACCTATGGTTTTTTCAGTGAATTTTCAAGGTTTTGTAAATGCTAATTCCTAACTATATATAATCTATAACCTATGGTTTTTTCAGTGAATTTCAATGGTTTTTTAATAGCAAATATCTGTAGCTGTAAAATGTATTCTTCTTTAAATCCCAAAATATATTTTATATGTTTATTAATAACTTTTTTTTTGTAAATTTTTTTTTTCTTCGTTCCCGCTTCGCGAATTGGGAAGCTTCCCGTTAGCTGACCTTGATGCCGCGAAATAGACCGCGAGCCGGTAAACGTTTCTTTACTGCAACTGCCGTGTTAGAAAACAACATCGTGACGCCTCCCGTCCGCATGACGTTTCGCGTTGTCGCGTGATACGTCATATGACGTACTACGTTAGCGAACTGGTACGCTTACCGAGTCGCAAAGCACAGGTTTCTGGAAGCAAACCGGGAGGCCCTGCAAAGCGTGTAACGTAAACACAGCAGGTCATGTGACTTGGTAATAACACTTTTCATTGGTTCATTTCACTTTTGGTTTCCTAATGATGTAAGACTAGGTCATATAATCTAAAATGAACACTTTTCATTGGTTGAGAACTATTGTTTTTCCCAAATGATGAAAATCCCTCTTTCTTTCCTCACTCTGACTTTCATCATTGTGAGAGAAAGACCCTTTGTTAACAGTGAGCAATGGCTTCTTTAGTAGCTTCAGCTGGTGCTTCCCCACCACCTCCACCACATCCAAGGAAGAGTGGACCGATGTGTGAATGTGTTCACTGTATGCAACAACTTTGACACTTACAGAAGCCTCACCTTCTCCATGCCTCCTACACAGTTCTACATGTACATCATAAATGCAAACAGAACAGAATTAATTATACATGTTAAATGGTTTATTTTTGCTGTTCTCAGAATGTATCAAATTTCACTAAAAACAGTGACTTGAAGGTATTCATCATATAACAGCGGGGAAAAAAACACAATCAAAATGATTGTGTTTAAAAAACCCATACAACATAACAAATCAGAATTCAGAACTCCTTAAAGTTAACTTACTTTCCATGACGGCCAAGGATGTCCTATGAACAGCTTACACTCTGTTGTGCTGTTATTACTTTCAACCCGCCACTTTCTGAAAGAAAACCTCCATCGTTTTCAAAAACATGTTACATACAATAAATGACTTCTTGCTCTCTACCACAAGTTTCCACAAGGCCAAATCTTGTCAGACCCATTTATAACTCTTGGATTTCTTGTAAGCCAATCCCGTCTTTTCGCATTTCCGCAACTTTCAGAATTAAAATGTTGAAGATCATTTACACAATCCTGGACTAGTAATATCTTCCCCTTCTTGCTCAATCATGTTCTACATTTCCTATCACACTGATACTGCTTACTATGAAGCAGACTTACACTACCTTTATGACTAGTACAATTATTTAATTCTCTACATCACTTTTAATCACAAAGCAATGTAAAACAGTAGACAGCATTGCAGACTTACATTCCCTCTACTCCATGTTTTCATTGGCTGCTTCAATTAGCTTATAAAAAGAAACAGTTTTTCTGAACTCATTCAAAGTGCACGTATTTCTCCATGACGTCCAGTGTTATGGTAAGAAGTTATGTCTCTGTACTACACTTATCCTCAAGGCCAAATAGTGTAGGAGCCATGAGAACGTCTTGAAATTCCTCAGAGCACATCCCGAGATTCTTTCCCTAAAATTTTGGTTTTAAAAACACCAGGTAAGAATTTTTAAGGTCATACGGCAATTTTTTTTTGAAAATTAAAACAGAATCATTGCAGAATGACCAGCCATTTCTACACTTTAAGTAAGCTGTATAATGTCCTGATGTTATTGAAGGACCATCATGATATATAATTGCTACAGTTACAAAAGTCCTTCCTGATATTGACAACTGTGAAGCCACAACATTTTTAATTAAAGTTCTCAATTTTGTTCCATCAGGCCTACATCGTTGGAACATTAAAATGACATACTGGCCATATGTTCGTATAAATAATGTGGACATCATTTCAGATTTACATTGGCTACACTCCATGTTGTGATCAGCTGCTTTTACTAGCTTATTAAAAGAGACTGATTTACTGTCTGGCAAAGTTAAATATATAAATCTTTCTGAGTCTACACTAGTAGTACTTGATACCCTACAGTTCTCGCAGTCATGCTGCCATTGATAAGAAAGCCCAAACAGGTGATCTACATCTACACCTTCATCATGCAATACATCAAGCATATACATTAAAAACTCCTGACAATCTTGCTGACTATTTTGAGAGAATTGTGTTTGGCCTGAACATCTGTCTAACAGATTTCGAATTTCAGACACACTTTCTATGTTTCTTCTATCAGTGCTACATTTCTCTAACACAGAATTTAACAAACTGCAAAATCTTTGATCAGAATTGACCACAATCTCTTCTTTTACATTTTCTAGAGAAAACAACACATTAACCACTACATTAGCATAGCAGTTGACACCAGAACTGTTTTCAAATTGAAAACCAACAACATCTTCAACAGAATCCTTTTTGTTTCTGCTTATAATTTCAGGATCATCGACTTTTCGTCTTTTTGCTACAACCTCCCCAGTATTGGTCACATTTCTTCGTTTCCGGCCTACCACACGTTTCTCAAACAAAGGATACTGAGGCAAATGTGGCGCATACTCTCTTCTCAACCTATTGTATTCCTTAACACAATCTAGATCCGCACAAATGTTTGTGACATCACACTCAATCAAGTACAATCCCGATAAAGTCCTAACTCGTGACAATGCCACATATGCCATACCCTCCTTGAACACAGAACTGCCAATATTCACCAATGCACAGTCTACACTTAAACCTTGCGATTTATGGATTGTCACCGCATATGCCAAGCAAACAGGAAACTGCTTACGACGAACATATAAGTCTTTTACAAGCAAAAATCTAGCAGAACAACGAGCAATTAGCTGTACTTCCTCAATGCCATCAAATTTAATTTTTAAAAATTCAATTCCATCTCTATTTCTGTATTTCACAAAATCAACAACATTACCCATTGATCCATTTACCAGACCTCTTTCAACATGTAAATTCCTTCTTAAAATTATACGGCAGTTCAAGCACACATTCAGAGTCTTTTCAAAACCCGCAGTTTTAGATATACTCTTCTCTAATGAATCCAATTTTGTTTTCAGATTCTCAGACAAAATAATTGTTGATCCCATATGCTCTACTCTGTCAATAGCTTCCAGTTTCACAATCTCTTGCTTTTCTAAATGCAACATTTTGTTGTTGAATTTGGCACATTCTGCAAGAGTTGGCATCAAACATATTCCACATTTTTTTCTCAGTAACTTTCTGAAAAATATTCTCAGGCACAACATCTTCGTCTGGATATAAATTTGTCAGTAATCGTGCATGTAAAGCTTCTTTCCCATGCTCGGTCACTTTTCCAATTCTAACATCTTGTAGAATAGTCTTGTAAACTTCATCCTTTGCCTGACGCATATTTTCATGCAGTTCAGCATAATTGAAGTTTAACCATATATTGACGTTGCCAATGCTCCCTAAGCACTTCCTGGTATCTTCATGCGTGAGCATTTTGAACACAGGTTGCCCTTTCACTGGTGTCAGCTGCAGAAGATCTCCGAAAACAATGATGTGTTTGCCACCAAATAACACATCATACTCTGTTTTGAGAACTTCTTGCATTCTCAAATGCACAAAGGCAAGCATGACATTGGAAACCATGCTTACTTCGTCAATGATAAGAAGTTTCATTTTCCTCAAGACTCTTGAAACTTCAAAACAAGCATCTCCAGATAGCTTGTGATATTCTAATTTGTTGTCATGCTCCACTGGCAGCATCAGTAAACGATGTAAAGTAATCCCTTTAATGTTATGTGCTGCCAGTCCAGTTGGAGCGGTGACAACACAAGACAGCGATGACTCTGTCCTTTCCTGCAAATAACATGAAATTGCTTTAATAAGGAAACTTTTTCCAGTTCCCGCTTCTCCACTCACGTACAGTCGGACAGGCTTCAACGACGTACATGAGCACTCTTTCTTGTCATGACTTAATCCATGATCAATTTGCATGGTAAGTTCGTCATATATTTTCCTCTGCTCAACGTTGAGTTGTCTTTCCAACTCTTCTAAGTTAACCGCATCCTCCTGAGCATGTGCCATGGCTCTTTCCACTTCATTCATAGCAGTGGCAGCTTCATTTTCGATAAGAGGTCCTCCTAGTGGATCCTGACTCAATGAAGCAGAACTCTGACTGTCCTGAGAACTGTCTCTGGCAATCTCGGCTGCAATCGTTGCTTCCTGCTCAATTTCCACATTCAACATTTCTACATATTTGGGAAAAGCAGGACATTCTATGGTCTCCTTGGCAGCATTGAATGAGTCTTCGTAACAAAGGAAATCTCCAAGCAGTTCCTCTTCTGCACGCCAAGGCTTAAAAAGTTGCAAAAGTGCTAAATAGAAAAACTCCTTTTTTTCAGGAGATTCGCCACTCAATTTTCGATGGTTTATCAAGTGGCATTTTCTTTGCTTGACCAGACATCCCTCACTTCCTATTACAGCATACACTCCTTTCTCAGTATCTTCTTTGATGTTCCTCTTGAATATGTAATTTTGCAGAACCTCATACAGACAAACATTCTCGAGGTGACTGCTTCGATTTGGATAATATGTATCCAACATGTTGCTCTTCAAAATGTCGGTACTGTTTGGCTCCTTTTCCGCCAAATACTCAATTTCCCGCACAGGTTTCAGAACTCGATTACGCGTTGCAGCAAGACCAACACTCGCCCAAACGATACTCCTGGACTTGGCATAGAGACTTGCTGAAGACAACCGGTCAGAACATTCGTAAGCTCCGATTTCTTGATACGACAACATCTTCAGACTGAAACTGTACAACTTCTTGCTGAGGCTCTTTTCATGGGAAATGTCCTCCCACATATCCTTCAATTCTGTCTTCTCTTTTTTGGTGATGGAAGATGTCACATACCGAGCCACAGCCATACAGTTATCAGCCACAAACTGTATATCCATGTTAGCATTCCACATGGACAAAATCACCGGGTTGTAGTCGTTGATGTACTTAGACTCTTCGTTCCTCTTCAAATTGTATGTGTTTTTAGGTGATTTCTTCATCACATTATGTCGCAGCGAAGACATCAAACTGTTCACTCTTCCTTTAGAAATCACCGGTTGTGGAAAGCCAAAACGACATTTGGTGTAGAACTTGTCTTTGTTCCGGAATTTAAGACGACAGTACTTTCCACATCGATGGCTTTGGAAACGTAGAACTTTTTCTCTTAGGCTTTTTTTCTCCTTTGCGTTTGGAACAGCACACGTAGAATACTGTTCTATGAAACTCATCACTGAGTCTTCTGCATCCGTTCCAAATTTAGGTGCATCCTTGATCCACAGCAACATATGTATATGAGGAGCACCTCTTGCTTGGTACTCCTTCCTCCAGAAGAAATCCAACACCTCTCCAAGAGGTGGATTCTTCTTATTCATAATGAAAGACATCATACCTTCAAATCTATGATTGAAGTACCTACATACATTGACTGGATCCAAAGAGCACAGTTCTCCGGGTGTCTTGAATTCGATGTTTTCTACGTTAGCATTTGCCTCTCGTAGAAATTCAAGTAAGTCTTCCCAGCCATACTCAGCACAGCTCAAAGTGAGGAACCATGTGGGAGTTCCTAAGTTCCTCAGCATACATTTTAAATCACCATGACGACGGTACCAGTACTCATTAGTACCACGCTGACACGCCATGAGATTAATCAGGTGAGAATCCAAAATACTGTCTTGGACATTGACTTTATCCATAAAGTCACTTGCCGAGATGTTTTGCATGTGTATACCACTTTTCAAGATGTGGTTCACTGCATATGACAGTCCAGACAGATCGCTTTCAAACAGGAGATGAAACAAATAAGGAATGCATTGTCGAAACCTAGGATCTCCTGCATACAATCGCAAAGTCCGGTATTCAGAAGCAGGAATTTGATGAGGTCGCTCATCATATCTTCCTCCCTGACCTGTTGGAAAAAGCTGTGGGAAACACCGAGCTTCCAAACTTTCCTCCCAAACACTAATGGGACTCCCTTTCGCTTGTTTCATTTGAAACAACTCAATAGCATTCCCCATGACTTCCTTGGAATGCAAAGGATGAACACTATAATGTTCATATATTTCTTCACTAGTACAGGGTTCTACTTTCTCAATTTGACCAGCACACAAATCGCTATCCTCTTCCTCACTTACTTCCTCTTCTGTAACATATACATTTTTATAGTATTTATTATATTTTTTCAAATACAATGTTGCCCTTTTGACTTTCCTAACATCTACTAAATCTTGCCATATTTTCTTATTCTTTGTCGGAACCCCATTAACTAAGATAACAAGAGGTTTCTCTTCCACTTTTTCTACTCCAATTGTGTTAATGTTTTTCTTCAAATCTAGAGGCAAATAAACAACTCTTTCCTTTAATCCTCTCTGTAAATCTGATGGAGGCAATTTCCCTGTCTTTGGCTCCATTCTTACAATAGCCTGAAAGGGATGGATACTTTGAATCAAAATAGATTCATAAGTATTTAAATCCTTCAATTCAGAAGGAATCTCAACCAATTCCAGATTATTATGAACTGCTCTAGCAGGCATCTGGTTTTGATTTAATTTGTTACAACAATAAGTACACACACGTTGATCCAATCCCAAATCAAAACAATTTTCTACCATCAAGTATGTTGTAAAACCCTTCCATTCACTATTATTTTCCCTTTCACTTTTTCCATATAAATCCACTAACTTAGTCTGATTCTTATAATAAGTGCGTCGACAACACACACAAGTGAAATTTGGCCTCTCACTTGATTTCACCTCAAACGTCGCAATTTCCCTCTGGAAATTATCTGTACTGGAAACATGTACACTATCTTCCACATTACTCTCTTCTTCTTGGTCAATTTCAACATTCTCCTCTTTACTTCCAAAGTAACAAAACTCAATTTCTTCACATATATTCTTCACATCTATTTCAGAACCATGCAAAAGAGCAGCGCATAATTGTTTAAGCATAATTGCTGGACTCTTAGCATAATACAACATTCTAACTAATTTCCTCACTTTATTATGATGCACTGCTAGCATCCTGAAATGATGAAAAACACTCTGGCATACTCTCCTGGAAAGACAAGCCAGTGAATGACCATGCAAACCTATCACTTCTCTCACTCTGCAAGGATCTAATTCTTGCAACAACTTCATTTTCTGCTTCAAACTTTTCTTATTAAATGACCGTATAAAATCACAAAGCAAATTGATGGAATCCTGTCGTACACTGCAAATACTACTACACTTCCAGGTGTACACAGGACCCTTAGGACGTCTCCCTAAAACCTCATTACCTAACACCTCTTCTATCTCTGTTCTCACAAGTTTTTCTTTTTCAACTGGACAACCATCTTTCACTTCATAAGCTCGACCACTGGTGTCAACTGCATGCACCAAATCATTATCCTGGAAATAACTCTCCTCATTAAAAAATGCCTCAGAGCTTGAACTATGCATCCATTCTCCAGAAAAAACTTCACAAAAATTACTACGATTAACTATTCTCTTCCATCTACTATTTCTTTTGAAATCATAAATTGCCTTGTTTAGCTTCCTAATTCTATTGATTGTCAAAATAAATAACTTACGTTTAATTTCAAATGCCTGATCAATAACTTTCTCAACTATTTTTTTTCTCTTATAAAAAACCACTTTCTGTTGACCTTTCTTAATATTTTTTAACAAATTCCCAATTATCCTGTTGCGGAACATTCGTTTACGAATGTCCCTAAACTGTTGTTTCCTTCTACTTTCATGCATAGAGTTATCTCTTACTCTAGCAGTAACATTTCTCATTGGCCTTTCCTTACCATTTGAATTGTTTCTCCTTTTCTGGACTGAAACATTTTCTGTAGTAATATTTTTTTTACTAGACATATTTCTTATGACTGTTTTTGGACTCTTACCCGGTGCTTTCTTGGTGACTTGACAAATCTTTTTGTTAGAGGACTGCTGCATTATTCCATGGTCCTGCTGTCTTTGACGTTTTGCAGCCTTTCTCACTCTTTCTTTGCTTGGCATCCTAAAATCTTGAAATAATCTGCAGTTGAATCTGTGGTAAAATATAATAAAAAATGTTATTAACCACTATTACCCAACAGTAAATTAATAACAGGCATCAAAAACTTAACACACTACTTAAGTATATAATATACTGAAGCCTATCTCCAATTTTTCACTGAACAGGACTCATCTCTTCTTAACCTTGGATAAACCTCACCTACTCTGTGTCCCCTGCACATAATTAAATGTAAAGGGGCAGATTTATATTAACTAGCACATCCCCAGGGATGCACCAGTTAACGTGCACCGCTGCTCTGCCACCCACGGTGTGCCGCATTTACAATCAGATAGGACAAAGCTACATCAAAACCCTGCGCCTGCTTGAAGCAGGCATAGATCTTGACGCAGGTAGGCTGAAAGCTAAAGCAACAACTAAGTGTCGTGTGCAGAAGTTGCAAAAAAGGAAAAATGGCGTTTAAACCAGTAATGAGCCCATGCTAACTTAACACAGAGTAAAAATATCCAGGATCTACATCAGTTTGGGGTTCACGAACCTGGCAGGTACAAGGCACTGAGGCTTTCCACCGTGCATGTCTCATCCCAAATCATATGTTGTTTGTGAATGAAACAATTTCCCAGACCAAATGCTTTGGATTGGCTACTTCTAAAAAATTAAGCACCCCTACTATCCCGGAGTTAGAGGAATATGATGGTTGGAGTAATTTTACTCGTTGTCCATTAAAGATTTACAGGCCCTACTCTGTAATTCTTCCTTTAACATTTCCAGTATAAATCCAAAAGGTTGACTGCTTTGGCAACGTGCCTTATCCACGGTTTAATAACGCTGCCTTTTGCTTTATATAAGTTTTCAAATTGTATGAAATATATACCAATAGGTCGTTATTAACCTTTAGGTAGTGGTTTTCTTCATGAGGTCTGGTCGCTTCCATACACATACAGATTTTCAAAGATGATCAAGAAGTTTATCTGAATGGAGAGGAATGCACTGAGACGCCAGATCATTCACTAATGTGTAGGCACATACAGTTACACGGTTCATGCAACAAACACCGACCAAATATGGCTTGCGTGTTGCAAGGCACACCAGTTCCTGCTATCATCCCCACGTTCAAGTTCTTGGAAAATGGTAGTTATTTGATGCTCAATAATGAAGATTGTTCTGGGTTAATTAAAAGTATTCCTTTTTTCGTAACAGTAAATGAACGGGTTATTTGCTGCAGAAATGTTCTATTTCCTCCCACACATGAACATAGGGAGTTTTCAATCTGGCCACAAATACCAACCTTGGGAGCACATTTCAACGGCATGGCAAGAATAAGAGCTCTTTTGTCTCAGAGAGAGGTGGCCTTGACTTCGGCCCGTGAAACTTTCGTGCTTCACATAGCGAACACCCGTACAGAGGTGCAGACCCTTTTAAATACAGATTCGCCTTTCCATTTCAGCAAGATGGTTCGGACTATCTCTAACGCGTCCTCCACAAAGGGCCTGGCGCACTTTTTTAAAGTTGTTACCAGTGGTCTCGTGACTTCATTTGAGAAAATCTTTGGAGTCATCCCTGCTTTCTTTCATTCTATTTTTTCCACTCTGCTTCGTGGATTCCCATTTTTACTTGCATTACCAGCGGACGCTCTTGTGCTTTTTTACATTTTTAAATATGGATGTCCCTCCTGTGCAAGCTCCCGCCCTGCAGCTGCTGACACTGTTCCGCAATCGCATGCTAGAATATTATGGCACAATGCCGTTGGCGATATTAAGCACGGCATATGGATTATCTTTTCGATTCTCCTACTTCACCTGTGTCCAGCCTGTATTTCACTGCCTGACCTGTGATTTCGATTGGGCCATTGATTTGTGTCTCTGCGGACCGGTTTCTCCTGACGTCGACTTTAATCAGCTGATGACTCCTATCATTACTCACGAGTTGGTTTGTCCTGGCGAAAGGATTATGGCTGTGGCATTGATGCATGGACTAATTGGTCCCTGGAATTTACTGGCGGCAACACAGTCTTTCTTGGAACAGAGCTTTCTTGAAAACCCACCGAGCTGTCCTCTGATGTTGATAGAGGATCCGGTGCTGGGAGAGCACGTATGTTCTTTTCTGCTTTTAAATTGGATGGCTGAACTCTTTTCGGATGAAGACGGTGACTTCCTATTGGAGGCTGTTGCAGCTTATTTTGCATACACAGTTATGTCATAGACCTTTTTCATGTTTGATATGCTGAGTACTAGCATTTCATTGACAATTCATTGACTTATTTGTCAAGTTTTTATTATTTAGCTTGCCTATTGGCTTAAGACTCGATAAAGTACTTGGCTGTTTTTCTTTAGCATTAAATTTTCCTAGTTTTTAATGTTTTACCTTGCGGACCGTCCACATATAAACTTGCAATCTGCTCTCATGAGATGGCACTTCTATTATCTTATTCAGTTTGTTTCCCAATCATGGGGAGGTGTCATCTAGGTCCTGGATATCTTTACACCGTGTTAAGTTAGCATGGACTCATTACCGGTTTAAACGCCATTTTTTCCTTTTTTGCAACTTCTGCACACGACACTTAGTTGTTGCTTTAGCTTTCAACCTAATAGTTCATCGTGATTTACATGACAATAATATGTTATTGCTCTACTATCTGCTTTACTTGTTAAACTATATCTGTACAGCGAGTGCTGAAGTTTCAAGAACAACACGATACAGAATTGTTATGAGGTCTGATCTCCACGACTTCATACTCATAACATAAGTGCAGCTTCTGCCAATTCTGGGCATGAGGCGGGTTTTATATTGCTTTGCCGAACACACATACACAACACTTGATGCGGTTCACATGAAGAGAGAGCTGGTGTATGCTGATGTGATTCCTTCAAATCTAAGACACTAAAGTATCGGCACGCCCTAAACCAACACAAAGAGACCTTCTTAGCAAATAATATATTATGTGTATTAGGGAGGGTGAGATATAGGCAGCCGCGGGCCGTGGAGGGAGTTACGGTGGGGCAGGGAGGCGGGGAGGGGGAGGGGCAGGGTGGAGCCCTCTCCACCCTGCCCCTCCCCCTCCCCGCCTCCCTGCCCCACCGTAACTCCCTCCACGGCCCGCGGCTGCTTATAAGTGTTGCTAACTCTTATTCATTTACAGCATGTTAACATACTGTCACCATTCGCTTTTTATGTACTAGTAACTATGCTGGTAATTTTGCTACTGATAATATGTGTACTTGTATTATCTAAGATACTACGCCTGAGAAGACGGCATTAGTAAATAAACATTTCAAATACACATGTGTTCTTCTTAACTCCATGTTCTGGTTTCTAAGAAATATATAACGACCGACTGTTCATGAGTTCCACGTATCCTGAGGTACTATAAGTTCATATTCTGGATTGTCTAAACATTGAGAGTTTGTTATATCCAATGTGACACTGTACCTAGCTTGCTAAGGGGTTTTGATTACTAAGGTGAGTTTTGGGACACCCTAATTCGCCGAGGTTCCAATCCTCTGTCCACAGTTCTGTGTGAGAACAGAAACCCTGCGACAGGGGCACCCCTGAGCCTTGCTGGAGCTTCATCACACTTGCGATACAACTCCAGCAATGCGCCACCTTTACGGCACAGATACGTCACGCCTCTGTGCTGTTTTTGCCCCATGATGCGCCGCATTGTAAATGCAGCACACCATAGGTGACGGAACAGCGGCACAGAATGACTAACACATCCCTGGTGATGCGCCAGTCATCATAAATCTATCCCCATGCTTCTTATCTTGTTAGAGATGAACCGCCATATGTATCATCAAAGTTTTTTGCATTTCCTAAATAGCGAACTTTAAGGAATAAATAGCGATTCTTTACCATTCCTAGTTTGCGATGACCTATTTGCTAATTACAAACTACCCATTCATTTCCATGCAGCAGGAGGCCCATAGGAATGAAGGTGCAATTTGCGATTAGCAATTACCTCATCGCAAATTACGAATTTTTCCGAGGGTGCAGGGGTGTCTCAAGAACACCCTGCTGCACCCCTGAAAAAGAAATTTGGGGGCATATGGCGCACATACATTTTGAAAACATTCCTTTACCTCAAAAACGATTTTCAACTCATAATTTGAAAACACTGCACATGGGGAAATGACTTAAAATGTCCTTAAGACACATAAAAGCGTTTTTTGATTGCCTTTGCAGCATGTTTCAGTCACCTTTAACATGCCTATGTAACGCAAACATTCAAAATCTAAATTTGCCATGCACAGGTGGGAGCATATTTACAAGCAATTTGCTCCACAGACAAACTTCTTACATTGAAATGGGAAAAATAACATCAGAGACTCTCAATTACCTTATAAAGAAGCAGACACCATTATGTCCTTCTCATCAATATTAAAACCATTGCTTTTTCTCAAAAACGATTTACAAGTCATAATTTGAAAACACTCCACAGCTCCTATGCACATAAAAGCCCTGTCAGTACTAATACTTCACATTTTCTCCAATTACAATTTCTCAAAGAAACAAAATCTATTTGTAAAACACTTGAGACAAAGCAACATTTGAAAAACACAACTTTCTTCATAATTTTCTCCTTAAAGCACACTATTTTCTATCTAAATTAAAGAAATCTTTTCTCACCTTAGCAAATACTTTGAGTTTCAAAACAGTCTCAGAAACACACCAATTTGTCTTCAGCAGAGCAAAAGGTATGCACTCCAGAGTCTGCAGCTATCAAAAGCACAGAAATGCTGTAATTCCTCACACATATCTCTCATGTCACCCAATCAAAACTCTTCCCTCACTTTTTTTCAAAGCAAAACCCTTCCCCCCTCTGCCCCCTCTCTGCTTTTTCTGCATAGCAACCACCTCTTGCAAGACCTCTGGTGTTTCCAAGTTCACACAACAATGTTGCAATTGAACTCTGAACTCTCAGTGCACCTGCATATCCAGAGCATTCTTTCATTTAATGATTTTTTCTTCGCCACTCAAAATACATCTTTCAACGAACTCATCCATGCACACTAACTTTCTGTTTTCAGCAATCAAAATCCACCAATCACTCTTACTGCTTCATTAACACAGAAACTCCTCAGTTTTTTTCATTTTACACTCTCATTTTTTCAACTGCCATTTCATTGCCACACTTCATCTGACTGCAGGAGAACCTTCTCTCGCCATGTTTTCTGTCTGGATTGTTGGACATAGTTATATCTATTGGGCTCAAAGGTACGCTGAAAACAGGAATTTACCTAACCTCAATTTACAAGATGTGGAAATTAAGTGGTTTGGCCACAGAGGATTAAAATGTCACCAATTGATACCATTGGTGAAAACCTTTATGCATTTGCCAAAACCTGACCTGTTAATTGTGCACTGTGGAGGTAATGATTTGGGCACTTTGACTGGGGTAGGTCTGGAAATGCTTTTAAAGGACACCTTTGAGCAATTGATGGCACTTTTTCCTCAGACTGCCTTGGTATATTCAAATATATGCCAAAGACAAAAATGGAGGTGGTCGAACCAATTTTGTCCACAAATTGAGAAATCGAGGAAGCATGTAAACAAATCTGTTTCAGCTTACATGAGAGACCATGGAATGGGCTCCCTGTACAACAATAACTTGCGTTACTACATGCAAGATATCTACAGAGGAGATGGAGTTCACTTCTCAGATGAGGGCAACAGAATTTTCACTCTGAATTTAAGACTGTGCATTGGTACCTACTTATAAGTACCTAAATGTACCATAAACCCAAAAGCTCTTCTCAGAGCTACCCTACATCTGATCACTCACAATTATTATTTTACTCTATAACTTTTTTCACTAATTTTCAAGAAAGTACGCTCCCCAGAACGCTTCCCGGTTCGCGAACCGGGCGCACTCCACGCAAAAAAACTAAAAAAACTGTATATTTTTTTTTTGCCCTGCGAGACCCTTTCAAAGCCTCCACATCAAACCTAGGGGGTCAGGGACGATCTACTATGCCCCCTTATGGTCATTTGCCCCTTCGCTTTGGCCTCCTCTTGTCTCTCGATCCTACCGAGAGACAAGATGGCGGCCGCTACGGACTGTTTGGAATGTTTACAGACGCCGAAGAACCAATCAGCTTCGCAAACCTCCGTAACGCGAAAAGTACGCGAAGCGGAGCGCTGTTACAGATATATATCTTTTTTTGAACGTTAATTTCTCAAAATCCACTGGAGCACATATATTGAGACCTAGCAAAGGCACATCGGGCTACCAGTCCCTACAATTTTGCCAAGTTTCGTGCAAATCCATTCAGCCGTTCGATTATTATTATTTTATTTTTTTTTGCCCCGCGGGGCCCTTTTAAAACCTCCACATCAAACCTAGGGGGTCAGCGACAATCTACTATGCCCCCTTATGGTCATTTGCCCCTTCGCTTTGGCCTCCTCTTGTCTCTCGATCCTACCGAGAGACAAGATGGTGGCCGCTACGGACTGTTTGGAATGTTTACAGACGCCGGAGAACCAATCAGCTTCGCTTCACAAAGCTCCGTTGCGCGAAAAGTACGCGAACTGGAGCGCTGCCCGGTCCGCTGTTACAGATATATATCTTTTTTTAAACGTTAATTTCTCAAAATCCACTGGAGCACATATATTGAGACCTACAAAAGGCACATCGGGCTACCAGTCCCTACAATTTTGCCAAGTTTCGTGCAAATCCATTCAGCCGTTCGGGCTAAAAGTGAGGCCAACCGCCCTATGGAAATTAACATGGGAAAAACGCGTTTTGGGACCCCCCTTTTTTCTCGGCCCCCCCTTGACGAACCCCCCCAAAATTTTCAGGGGCTGCTCAGAAACAAAATGTGCCATTTTCCTGAAAATTTCAGCCAATTCCGTCCACAAACGCCAAAGTTATTAGACATAGAATTTTCAAAAATCCCATAGAGAAAAAATCCTAACTATATATAAATATATTACCTACTGGCGGTCGCCAGTAGGTATATATAGTTAGGATTTTTTCTCTATGGGATTTTTGAAAATTCTATGTCTAATAACTTTGGCGTTTGTGGACGGAATTGGCTGAAATTTTCAGGAAAATGGAACATTTTGTTTCTGAGCAGCCCCTGAAAATTTGGGGGGGGTTCGTCAAGGGGGGGCCGAGAAAAAAGGGGGGTCCCAAAACGTGTTTTTAACATTGAGTTTTCCATAGGGCGGTTGGCCTCACTTTTAGCCCGAACGGCTGAATGGATTTGCACGAAACTTGGCAAAATTGTAGGGACTGGTAGCCCGATGTGCCTTTGCTAGGTCTCAATATATGTGCTCCAGTTGATTATGAGAAATTAACGTTCAAAAAAAGATATATATCTGTAACAGCGGACCAGGCAGCGCTCCGGTTCGCGGACTTTACGCGTTACGGAGCTTTGTGAAGCGAAGCTGATTGGTTCTCCGGTGTCTGTAAACATTCCAAACAGTCCGTAGCGGCCGCCATCTTGTCTCTCGGTAGGATCGAGAGACAAGAGGAGGCCAAAGCGAAGGGGCAAATGACCATAAGGGGGCATAGTAGATCCTCCCTGACCCTCTAGGTTTGATGTGGAGGTTTTAAAAGGGCCCCGCGGGGCAAAAAATAAATAAATAATAATAATCGAACGGCTGAATGGATTTGCACGAAACTTGGCAAAATTGTAGGGACTGGTAGCCCGATGTGCCTTTGCTAGGTCTCAATATATGTGCTCCAGTGGATTTTGAGAAATTAACGTTCAAAAAAAGATATATATCTGTAACAGCGCTCCGCTTCGCGTACTTTTCGCGTAACGGAGCTTTGCGAAGCTGATTGGTTCTCCGGCGTCTGTAAACATTCCAAACAGTCCGTAGCGGCCGCCATCTTGTCTCTCGGTAGGATCGAGAGACAAGAGGAGGCCAAAGCGAAGGGGCAAATGACCATAAGGGGGCATAGTAGATCCTCCCTGACCCCCTAGGTTTGATGTGGAGGTTTTAAAAGGGCCCCGCGGGGCAAAAAAAAAAATAATAATAATAATCGAACGGCTGAATGGATTTGCATGAAACTTGGCAAAATTGTAGGGACTGGTAGCTCGATGTGCCTTTGCTAGGTCTCAATATATGTGCTTCAGTGGATTTTGAGAAATTAACGTTCAAAAAAAGATATATATCTGTAACTGCGCTCCGCTTCGCGGAGATAAAATTATCTCTGTATTACCTAGCTGTTGCTAACACCAGTTAGCGACCGCTAGTAGGAGATAGTGACCATCTTGGGCCCCACTTTGCATGTCAGTGATATTTATCACTAATGACATGCAAAGTGGGCATGCCAAGATGTTAGCGACTGGAAACAGTCGCTAACATCGCTATCTCCTATTACCAACTTTTGGAGATATTCGCGCTAAGCGCGAATATCTCCAAAAGCTACCACCTGCCCTGATCAGTTCTTAGCCATGTTATCCAATGGGAGGTGGATAACATGGCTAAGAGCATTAGCTCGGTAATGCATGAATATCGCTGAGTTTTCAGCGATATTAATGCATTGCGGTCGTTTTTTATGGCATTTGCGATAAACCTTGATAATAGCAAGGTTTATCTGCGATAATTTCTGACGATGCTTAGCGGTAAAAAATTAGTTGCTAAGCATCGTTAGGGATAAATATCGCTTAACTTTGGTAATATGCCCCAACGTCTGTTAACGTTCGATTCGAAGGAAATCAGGAAGTGTTGAAAAACATTGTCTGCGCCATCTTGCCTTTTTTCAAATGCCACACTTTTGTCGTGCACGGCAGTCATTTTAGATGCCTTGACCAGACCCACTCTCTGCACGCTGTCGATCCTTAGCATGGCTCCCCACCCTCGCAAGCATCTCCCCCAGGCACTGGTCACCCTCGTTCTCTGTCTTATGCATGGGTAATAAACCTCCCCCCATCTGCGCTGCTCTTCCCTGAGAATCACACCCTGTGCCCGCCCGACACCTCCCTTTCGCCCTATTCACTACCGCACCCTCTGACACTCCTTTTCCTCTGTGTCCGATTGTCCGGGCCGGTCCTAGGCTATCAGCTAGCCCTGCAGATGTAGTTTATGGCCCCAGCTGTAAAGAATCACCCCTCTTCAAAGGAGTTATAGTAGATCAAGGCCCACACTCGATGAGATCCGTCACAGCACACGCGTTCCTACTATCTGAAAACCATCCTGTATTGTGATTGGGGAGGGGACCGAGCCTGAAGCGGAAGATTCCAGGGATGACTCTTTGTACATCAAAGTTTTTACAATTATGTGTCACATTAAAAATATATAGCACTCCAACAAAGTAGTAAGATTATAAAACTTTAATAACTTATAAATATATACAACAAAACAAAAACAGTAAAAACATATAAACATTTTTAGGGAAAAACAACGAAGTAGCGGTCGGCTGTGCGAATAGTCCCAACGCAGCACAACGTCCAGATTTCTGGACGGCACCCAGGTGATGTTGCCTGGGTGCCGCACTGATTTCGGCATCCGGCGTGGGGCGTCGCGGGGGGTGGGTCATCAGTAGCAAACTGTTGTGCGAATAGTTCCAAGGCAGCAGAACGATGGCACCAAGGTGATGTCCAGTAAGTTGCCGCACTGGTTTTGGTATCCTACAATGCTGCTCCGAATAACGGCGTGGGGCGCCCCGGGGGGGGGGGGAGGCGGCGTGAACGGGCCTCTCCAGGTGGAGTCTCGTCTGTTGTAGTGGGGCGCCCCTTTACCGTTTCAGTTGCCATTCCGTCCACTTTTGGTCCACTGTGTCAAAAGCCGCAATTCAGCTGAGTTGCGCCCACTCTTGCGGTGCAGCGATAGGCGGCTGCCACAGGACTCTCAAAATGGCGGCAGGCTCTTTTCTTTTTGGGCCTGGTCCACTGAAATGGCCCTGGGACACCTTGGAAATCGGACGCTTGTCTGCTAGGTCTTGGACCCCATTCTCGAAAGCGTCTCCTCCGCCTTGAGGATTCAACAAAAGTTTTGGGGGCCCCCGACTCCTGCAGGCTTCTGGTGGGGAGCGGCTGCCATGATTGCTCGCGGAATGACCACGACGGAGCCACGAGATGGTGGTGCTTTCATGGTGACGCCAGCTTCAGTGTGAAACATCCAGAAACAAGGTGGGGCTTTCATCGTTTGGGAAAAAAAAAGTTTTCATCCAATGAAAAGTGTTATTTTTAGGTCATATGATCAAGCCTTCCATCATTAGGAAACCAAAAGTAAAATGAACCAATGAAAAGTTTTATAAACAAGTCACATGACCTGTTATGCGGCATAGGGTATAAAAAGCGTAGAAAATCCGTTGGCACGTGAGGCGGCGTCAGTAGCGGACCGATGTGCGAATAGGCCGAAGGCAACACAACGCGCCAAGATCCGGATGGCACCGAGGTGGTGTCCAGCAAGTTGCAGCACTGGTGTGGCCATCCTACAATGCTGAAAGTCGGCGTGGGGCGCCCCGTTGGCCTGTGAGATGGCGTCAGTAGCGGACCGATGTGCGAATGGGGCCAAAGGCAGCGCAACGATATTTTCGGAATAGAAGACACCACAAGGCGCTGAGATGCCAAGATCCGGATGGCACCGAGGTGGTGTCTAGCAAGTTGTGGCACTGGTGTAGCCATCCTACAATGGTAAAAGTCGGCGTGGGGCGCCCTGTTGGCCTGTGAGATGGTGTCAGTAGCGGACCGATGTGCGAATGGGGCCAAAGGCAGCGCAACAAGACTAGAAGACACCACAAGGCGCTGAGATGCCAAGATCCGGATGGCACCGAGGTGATGTCTAGCAAGTTGCTGTACTGGTGTGGCCATCCTACAATGCTGAAACTCGGCGTGGGGCGCCCCATTAGCCTGTGAGATGGCGTCAGTAGCGGACCGATGTGCGAATGGGGCCAAAGGCAGCGCAACAATATTTTCTGAATAGAAGACACCACAAGGCGCTGAGATGCCAAGATCCGGATGGCACCGAGGTGGTGTCTAGTAAGGTGCACTGGTGTGGCCATCCTACAATGCTGAAAGTCGGCGTGGGGCGCCCCGTTGGCCTGTGAGATGGCGGCAGTAGCGGACCGATGTGCGAATGGGGCCAAAGGCAGCGCAACAATATTTTTGGAATAGAAGACACCACAAGGCGCTGAGATTCGGTTAGCACCGAGGTGGTGTCTAGCAAGCTATGCAGCTGAGTTGCGTGCGCACTTGCGGCGAATAGGTCGAAGGCAGCACAACAATGTTTTCTGAATAGAAGACACCACAAGGCGCTGAGATTCGGTTACCACCGAGGTGGTGTCTAGCAAGTTGCTGCACTGGTGTGGCCATCCTACAATACTGCTCCGAATAACGGCGTGGGGTGCCCGAAGGGGGGGGGGAGGCGGCGTGAACGGGCCTTCCTAGGTGGAGGCTCGTCTGCTGTAGTGGGGCGCCCCTTTACCGTTTCAGTTGCCATTCAGCTGAGTTTTGGCCGCTCTTGATGCTACAGCGACAGGCGGCTGCAACAGGACTCTCAAAATGGCGGCCTGTTCTTTGGATTTGGGCCTGGTCCACTAAAATGGCCCTGGGACACCTTAGAACTCGGACGCTCGATTTTTTTTTCCTTTCCTCTACATGCAAAAAAAGGTAAATGCCCGGTACGTTATACGCTTCATCTGCCACGATGTACTCTCCAGAGGAACCGAAAAAAAATATAGTTATGGTAACTATACCATGCATCGTCATATGGAGAGGTGGCACCAATTAATTATAGTGCTGCATAAAAGAGAGATTTGGAGGAGAACCCCCGACCTGCCAGTACATTCATCAAAGAAGTGGCACTGACAGCATCAGAGGCAAGGGAAACGGTCCCAAATATTTAGAAGAACTTTGGAAAGATTAAAATGACATGTTTAGATTGTGGCAAATTAATTTCATGTGGACAGATGAGTGTTACTCTATAAATACAGCATATGAACATCATCATAGTCGATGGTTGGTAGAGACATTTTGACTATATCCTGGACCTGCCCGTCCTCGCCCAAAATGGCGCCGGAATAAATGGGACTCGTAACTCCTTGTTGTGTACTGGTTGCAGAACCTTGAAATCACGAGATACGTATGCAGTTTTGAAGCACATGGCGGGCGGGAACGAGAATTGATTGAGTATTTCGACATCCCTATTGATATTAAGTTCTGATGTGTTATTGATTACTGTACTATTGAAAGTTCGAATTAACGTCGCGCATGGTACTTGCCCGCAAATGTATATCTAGATAATTTTATTGTAACTGGCCCTGTCGTATTTTAATTATAAAATGTACGTCCACCGATTCCGCAACTGTTAGACACCTTAGTTCTTGCAACCTAATGGCCCGCCCGTTACGTTCCTCTACAATGTAAATGTCTACTCATCATATACGATTACAGTTTGCTCCGTGGCCGGCCCACGTGGTTATAGGCTCGTATTTGTATAATGAAATTTTCACAATAAAGGTTTTTAAAAGAAAACATGGTAGTAGTATATACATTGGTAAAGTTTTTAATAATAGTCACTGTTTTAGAATCATTAAAAGGCAAGTGAAATAAAGCAGACCAATTACATGAAGGGTAAAAGGTATAATACGCAGGAACGCAGTAAAGATAAATGGTCAAGGGCTGTTGTGTTTTCTACTCCTGCAACATAAAGTGATCGATAAGAATCTCATATTCAGGCGTATCGGCGACTAAGACAGCAGGTCGACCCTCTTTTGCTCAACGGCTCCGTCATGGGACGAAGAAACGCCCTTTTTCTCGAAAAAAGAATATATTTTACTTGCAGGACAGTTGTAAATTTTCCGGGAAAGTACATTAGCCTGGAACATTATAACATATATTTAAGAAAAAATAATGTTCGGAAGTAATAAAAAGCGTAATTTTTAGGTCATATGACCAAGCCTTTCATCATTAGAATAAGAAAAGTAAAATGAACCAATGAAAAGTTTTATTAACAAGTCACATGACCTGTTATGCTTACGTTACGCGCTGCGCGTCGCGCCCCGGATGACTTCCGGATGCGCTAACGCGGCGCGTCATATGACGCATTACGCGACAACGCAGGTCCAGAATATAGTCAAAATGACTCCACCAACCAGCAGTCGGAACACAACCCCTTTCAGCAGGCTAAATAGTTCTGTTAAATGACAACAGAAGGGACAGGCAACAAGAACCATCAGTCAAAGAGGGGAGGGCTAGTTCTTCTCTACCGGGTTACATTGGGGCGCTACCGGAACTGATCGAATTGGTAGTCTACAGTGTTTCTGGATGTTTCAGACTGAAGCTGGCGTTAGCATGAGAGCACCACCATTTTGTAGCTCCGTCGTGGCCATTCCGCGAGCAATCATGGCAGCCGCTCTTTATCGTTATTTTGGGCGGGGTGGGTGGCGGAGCCGAGCTGTATTGCAGCCATCATGGTGTGGAGTTCAGTTCATCTCACTAGTTTCGTATTTGTCATGAGGGGTTGTTCTTAATGTTTCTATTTTAGCGAGGTCAAAAAGAGATCCCATTAGTGGCCTACTGATTTTGCTCGATTCCTTTTGTTTTTTTACACGATTTTTCGTTATCTGCAAAGACTAAACAGAGTATTGCGACTCTGTGTTTGTTTGTAAATAGAGAATGAACCAAAGAGAACCAATTCTAAAACAGTAAATGCTTGGATAACAATCAATCAAATGGAGAGAGAAGCAGGCACGACGTATTACAACGGGGGCAAAGGCCTGCGTTAACTACCTTTCACTATCTGCAAAGAGAGAGTACTCCTAATAGAAATGAGGGGGGGGGCAGCATTCAAAGCAGATCAGTGTGCATAAACACGAAAATGTTTTTACTTACCACGTACTTGACATTCGACAGCTTATGATATTTGCTATTAAAAAACCATTGAAATTCACTGAAAAAACCATAGGTTATAGACCATATATAGTTAGGAATTAGCATTTACAAAACCTTGAAAATTAACTGAAAAAACCATAGGTTATAGACCATATATAGTTAGGAATTAGCATTTACAAAACCTTGAAAATTCACTGAAAAAACCATAGGTTATAGACCATATATCGTTAGGAATTAGCATTTAAAAAACCTTATTTTACCCACACAAAACCATTGAAATTCCATATATAGTTAGTTGCACTAACTATATATCGCGCACCCGCAATCCACTGCTGATGATGTCACATATTACATCATTCATGACATGGTCAGTGACATCACTGATGACATCACTGATGACATCTCAAATGACATCACTGATGACATCACTGATGACATCTCATTTGACATCAATGACCACATCACTGATGATATCATTCATGTGACAATACAATGCATCTCCTCACATTTTAATATAACCTCTGTTTCACCCAGTGTTAAATACAGAGTATAATTTTTGAAACCATTGACACACCAATACTAGTTACTACATACGCACTCACTGATTCCTACGTCTACACACACCTTCACTCATTCACCCATACAATCATTCATACATACAATCACTCATCTTTACAACACTATCATATGCACTCATACACCTATACAGACACTCACAGTCTGCCACTCATCCATGGAGTTACTCACATACCTAGTCAGTCCTGTAAAGAATCAATGACACTTCCATTTTCTTGTCTATACAGTTAAACATAGAGCACCTTACATTTTCAAACATATACTAACACATACTTACCTTCTTATACAATCATTGATACAAGTACACATTGATCTGCACAGAGTCATACACCTCCCAGCCAGCCACACACACACTCAGTCTCCCATACAAATACTTGGGCAATCAATCAATAACCCATATAGTTACTCATATAGCTACTGATCAACACATGCAGCAGTTTATAGAACAACAGACATAATGATGCACAAATTAAGACAGTTTAGTCACTAACCCATGCACTCAGTGAGACACATTTAATCACTCAGTCATACAGTCAGTCATGCACCTACTAAATCCTTCGTCCAGACACTTACACATCCACTCATTCTTCAATATGTAAGACATATTTAAACTTTACAGAAACAAAAAATCACTGGATGTTGTTATCAGTCATGTCATCAGTGATGTCATTTGAGATGTCATCAGTGATGTCATCAGTGATGTCACTGACCATGTCATGAATGATGTAATATGTGACATCATCAGCAGTGGATTGCGGGTGCGCGATATATAGTTAGTGCAACTAACTATATATGGAATTTCAATGGTTTTGTGTGGGTAAAATAAGGTTTTTTAAATGCTAATTCCTAACGATATATGGTCTATAACCTATGGTTTTTTCAGTGAATTTTCAAGGTTTTGTAAATGCTAATTCCTAACTATATATGGTCTATAACCTATGGTTTTTTCAGTGAATTTTCAAGGTTTTGTAAATGCTAATTCCTAACTATATATGGTCTATAACCTATGGTTTTTTCAGTGAATATATATATATATACATATATTTATATATACATACATATATATATATACATATATATATATATATATATATATATATATATACATACATATATATATATATACATATACATACATATATATATACATACATATATATATATATATATATATACATATATATACATACATATATATATATATATATATATATATATATACATATATATACATATATATATATATATATATATACATATATATACATACATACATATATATATATATATATATATACATACATATATATACATACATACATATATATACATATATATATCACTGAAAAAACCATAGGTTTCACACTCGTTATAGTTAGGAATTAGCATTTAAAAAACCTTTGAAATTCACTGAAAAAACCATAGGTTTCACACCAGTTATAGTTAGCTGAACATTTTACTCATACAAAACCATTGAAATTCCCACGTTATAGTTAGTTGGACTCACTATAACTCGCGTGCCCGCAATCCACTGCTGATGATGTCACATATTACATCATTCATGACATGGCCAGTGACATCACTGATGACATCACTAATGACATCTCAAATGACATCATTGATGACATCACTGATGACATCATCCAGTGACTGTGTGTTTCTGTAAAGTTTAAATATGTTTTACATATTGAAGAATGAGTGGATGTATAAGTGTCTGGATGAAGGATGTAGAAGGTGCGTGACTGACTGTATGAGTGAGTGATTAAATGTGTCTTACTGAATGCATGGGTTAGTGACTAAACTGTCTGAATGTGTGCATCAGTATGTCTGTTGTTGTTTAAGCTGCTGCATGTGTTGATCAGTAGCTATATGAGTGGCTATATGGGTTATTGATTGGTTGCCCAAGTATTTGTATGTGAGGGTGTGGGTGGCTGGGAGGTGTGTGACTCTGTGCATATATGTGTGAGCAGTTGATTCACTTGGTATATGGGTTCAAGAGTGCATGTGGAAAGAGCTGTATGGGTGGTTGACTGTGTGCATGGGTGTGTTGGTGAGTGAATGGCTATCTCAGTGCTACATGTCCAAGTTAGTACATATGTAAAACACAGGGCATTTGAGAGTTGGCATATATAAATGACTATACATGAGAGCCTGTGATTGCGTAAGTGACTGTATGGATCAATGTGTACTTGTATCAGTGATTGTAAAACTGTTTTCATGCAGCGATGCGTCATTTCTCATAAATGAGGCCCTGAGTGAGAGAGGAAAGAAACATAAGTGAGGGAGTGTGGCTGTGTTATAGGGAGTGAGCGTGATAGAAGAGGAGTGACAGACTAAGGGGTCAGAGAGAATGAGGCTAACAGAGAGAGAAAGAGGGAAGGGGAGTGTAGAACTAAGAGGACAGAGGGAGTAAGAGAAGGAGTTAGTGAAGTAGAGTAAGGAGAGTAAGGGAAGAGAAGAGAGTGAAGGAGCAAAAGAAGGAAAGAGACAGGAAGGAAAGTAAAGGTTAAGGTCTTGGTTCCAGCCCTACCAGCCTGTCTCCAGCTTCTGTGAACCTGTGACCAGTCATGCAGTCAGAGACATCTGAAAACCCTGGAAGGACTGCTACCTTTGAAAAAGAGTCCAGTCTCCAATGGACAGCTGACCAGTCCAAGAAGAAACAAACTCTAATGACCCTGGTTCCAGGCGGATCCTCATCTCCTGTCCACTCTCACCCGACCCCCATGGCCCGAGTCTGAATTGCTCACCTGTGCAGTGAGGTCACCCCAGAAATTCTGACCTCATGTCCAGCATTGACTGACCTCTCCTGTTCTCCACGGTGGGGCCTGCAGTGTGAATCTAGAGGCTTACTGCGATCGGCCCCCGGTAAGAAGACTCTTTCGTCAAAAGGCACCCTTGCAGCTCAAGCCCCTGGGCCTTGGTGAGTGGAACCAACGGTGCCCCCATGTATCCCTACATTCTACTTACCTTGGTTGTCGTTGCTTCCCCTTCTGCAATCTCTGGTGCAATGCCTGCAGCCTTTTTGCCAAAAGAAGAATCTCCATAGGAAAGCATTGGGCAACCGATGCTGATTTTGCACCCTGCACCCGGCCGCCCCTGTACCGCCGGTTGTGTATGTTTAGTGCTGCATTGTGGCCCCCCATGCTGGTGCTAACCCTCAAAACTTGATCCCTGCAACAGATGTACCTACCTGCAAGCAGTGTGCCTCCAGCCAACCCCAGTCTCTATTGCAAAGCATTGGGCCGAGCTCCAATTTTGACCTCTGCACCCGGCTGCCCCAGTGCTGCTGGTGATGCAATTTTGGTTTTCATCTTATCCTTGCTGACTTTTGGTTCCATAGAATGGGATTGTAGGTGCATTACTTACCTGTATAACAGCAATCTTTTTTTCCCATATGATAATATTGAACTCTGCTGAAAAGTTTTTGAAGTGTCGATTTTTTTAAGTGAAAAGTATTTTTAATAAAAAAATGTACTTGCCTTATTGCAAAGATCATGGTCTTAAAATAAATTACAAACAAAGTGTAGTTTTCTAAAATTCGTCTGGATCTCCTTCTTGAGTCGTGTGTCCATTATTGATCTCTGTTGTGCAATAAATGTCTTACACTCCTCCGTGTTTGGCCTAAGGCTGCACGGCCACACTACCACTAATAGAGCACTTTGGGTTTTATATTGAGCCCTGTACACTTTTGGGGAACGACTGTACTCTGTGTATGGTATAACCACCTAGAGGTGATACCATATACAGAGCCAGCTTTCTACCTTGGTGGTGAAGCGGCGGGGTGCAAGACTTTGACATTTGTTTTACCACTTGTTTATAATTGATTTCATTGAGGAAATTGTCTTCAATAAGAATTTTTATTAATTTTTCAAATGTATTAAAAATAGTGTTAGGGCCTTGGTTAAGTCACCCACTATTTAGAAACTTGAGACTGGAAAGTAGTTAGGCCTTAGAAATACGTAACTCTCCAATAAGACCTCACTAACTTTAACCACCATGACTGATACTACAGGGACCAGCCAGAAGTTCAACCTGGGTCCCTATGAACATCTTAACCTTTCTCAAGTTAAGGATTGGCGCAAAGCATGGAAAGTTACAATGGTTCTTAAACACACAAAATCTCATCTTGAGCAGTTGCTAGCAGATAATGACAAGGAAGTGGCAATCCAGACTTCCTCCAATGGGGACAAAAAGAGGAGGTGGAGGAACAAGTCATGAAGTTTATCATTACCCCCTCAGATAGCAACACAATCAATCAATATTTAGCTTTATTTGACCATAATATTCAGTCATGAAAGCGCATAACACAATCAGTAAAATTGAAGTTAGAAAGAATTGTTACAAGACATAGATTAAGGAGAATAAAATGCAAAACTCACATATAAAAAGTTACATCAATTAAAATCCAACATTTTAAATCCCACTACTCCACCTAGAAAGGGGCCTCCAAACATGCTTTTCCTATGCCACAATACCTTTTTCAAGAAGTTGGAGATTCTCTAAGCCACATGCTAATTCTCTAGTAATTGTAAGAGAACAAGAGCTGGGCGGCATTGCCTAAGGCCTTGCTGTCTTAGAAGAGGTAGTAACCATACTTTCCTTAATTCAAAAAACAGCTTACAAAAAAAGAATAGATGAATAGTGGACTGCTCTGAATGGGAGTCGCACAGACATGGGGGTAGAGGTCTTGACCAGTCATTCACCTTGGGAGTAGTCACTAGTCTGGGTACAGTGCCTAGCCTAAATCTGGCCAGAAGCATTCTGTCATATCCACTAGGGACAAAGCTTAAATAAGGTTCCATAGCCAGAGAAGTGAGCCTTAACTGATGTTATATAACTGTCGGTTTAACAGCTTCATCGGCTACTCTTAATAGTCCCAACATAGCAAGACCCTCTTTCTTCAAAGTTTTTCTCGAAATTCGAGCCATAGAGCTAGGGTTTGTGTAATAATCTGGGTGTCTAAGATCTTTCATAAACCTGTGAACAAACCTAAGCCAGGGAATCTTTTGCGCCCCATCCAGCCCAATACAATAACCCAGGATATCTCGATTTAGGTGGGTCTGTTCACTAACCCATATCCTGTGCCAAAGGAGAATAGGCTCCAGTTTAATGAGGTCCGTTATATACGGTAGGCCCAGCTACTCATGACACACATATCAAGACATGCCAGGAGGAACTGAAAGAATATACCTGAGGAAGGCGGTTTCCACGGTTTGTAAAAGGAGAGAATTAGCAAAACCCTAAACCCCGGCCCCATAAATAGCAGCTGATATACACTGCACCTTATATATTTGCAAGAATTCGCCCAGTCGCTTCCTGCCCAACTTCTTTGCAAAGATGGCAAGGGCACTAGTTGATCTGCTAAAGCCAAGTGTTTTCGACTCCATTGATTGGGTCCAAGTATCGTTCTGATTAAAAAGAACACCAAGATACGAGAACGCTCTTGTTGATGCTAACTTCCTACCATCCAGAAAAATGTCCCTGTCCTTATCCCTATGTGTCCCTATACCACAACTCATAAAGGTCTTTGAAAAATTAATACTTAAACCCAAATCAAGCATAAAAACATTAACTGTCCAAAACCCTTTGTAAGTCATTCTGCGTGTGCGCCATTAACACCGCATCATCGGCATATAGCAGGGCCGGTATCGGTCGCCCGCCTGCTTGAGGGAAATCTTGTCTGCTCTTTAGGAGTGGCTTGGCCAGCCCATTAGTGTATAGATCAAAAAGGAAGGGGGCCAGGACACACCCCTGCCTAACCCCTCTCCTTACAGGGAATTCTTTTGTGCACTGACCCTCCAACCCATATCTGACGCAGGACAACGCTCCCTCGTAAAGTCGCTGCAGGAAGGCGATAATATTGGGGTCCACCCCTAAGTCTACAAGGATCTCCCAAAGTCTGACATGAATTACAGAATCAAACACTGCTGTTAAATCCATAAAAACTAAATAAAGCCTCCCTTTTTTAGCTCTTGTATATTTCCCTACAAGGATAGCCAGATTTAAACTCTGTTCAATTGTACCCAGCCCCTCCCCAAAACCGCACTGAAAGTCTGACAGCACCTGGTTTACAGCTGCCCAATCCTGTAAACGCTGCAGGCCAACTCGTCCTGCCACCTTCACCATAGAATCAAGGAGGGAAATTGGTCTATAGCAACTAGGATCTTGACGATTTCCCTTCTTGAATATTGGGACAATGATAGACTCTGTCCAAGTCTTTAAGAAGGTAGTGCAGTCGCTAGCGTTAACCAATTGAGTCAGGAGTGGGCCCCATAGCGCAACATTTGACTTGAATAAATCAACTGCATCCCATCTGGCCGGGGGCCTTACCCACTGGCTACATGCAAGAGTTAAATCCATTTCCGCATTACTTGAAGGTTACCATGGTGGATAAAATTAACACCCTGTGGTTGTTGATCATCATGAAGGGCTTGGCCATTATAGAGTGCCGAGAAATGATTTACCCAGTCTCTTTCTGAGATCGCAGTCTCGATAGCAGGGCCTCCACCCCCACTCATAGGGGCACCTTAAGACCTTCCAGAAGGCTGCGGAATCCATTCATTGGGCTGCTGCGTGGAGCGACTCCCAGGCTTCCTCCCTCAGGTGCCTTTTTCGTTCAGCAATTGTCCTCTTATAGAGTACTCTTGCCCTCCTTATCCCCTCACATGATCTGGGCTGTCTATGGAGCTCTTGCATCAAATTAGAGTGAGCTTTAGTGCAAGCACTATTAAACCATCTGTTTTTTTTTACTTACTACGGCATTGAACACTCAGTAAATTCCTAATCTCCTTGGTTATCTCATAAAAGGAGTGCACTATGTCGTCCGAAGTAGAAAATTCAATTAGGCAGATATCAAAGGCGGGTTTACATGTTAGAATGAGCTGTTAAGTCAATGCCTCTGAATCTACTTTAGACCAGCGAAGGACATACCCATTCGTTTTATTTAGCTCTAGGGTACCCATCAACCGGTTCAATGAGTTCTTCCCCGCAGGGCTTTGAACAGATTAAAGTAGCTTAAGTCAAAGCGGATAGTGATCGCTCAATGCGATGCTACCTATCCTAAAGGAGAGCAGCCTAGGGGGAAAAGTATGTGAGACCAACATGAAGTCAATGGTAGACAAAAGGCCTCTCCCATTAAAGGTCAGGGACATAATCACTAGGGTAGGAACAAGTTCATTTGCAAATTCCATATCACACCGAGACGATAATTCACTAAATAAATCCCCGGCCTTTGTGTGTGAGAAATGGCAGTTGAGGTCCCCCTCTTCAATGTGGATACCACATATTTTTGCATCAACCGATTTGCACAATGCGCAGTTAAAATCCCCCAACAAGATAATTACATTGTCCTTTAATCTTGAATTACAAATGGCATCCAGGGCCTCATCAATCCTTATAACCTTAGCCTCAGGCTCCCCCGCAGGAACATTGTTATAGAAATTTATCATAAGCACTCTTTGTGAGTGCTTCATATGTAGTTGGATGATGTGATAATAGCAGTCCCCTGCAAAAAAGACGATCTTATCCACCACTAGCATGTTAGAAATGTACGTACACAGATCTCCCTTGGGCCTTCCTCCCAAACCCTTCATTCACCGCAGGAGAGTTAAAAGTTATATAGCCGTTGATATGTATAGGATCCAACTCCCAGGTCTCCTGTAAGCACAGAATGTCAGTGCTTGCAATAAAGTCACACCACAGCGGATTTTGAATCTTCGCACGCAGCCCTGTGATGAAATGATAATGCTAGTTGCTGACGTTACTATAGTTGGAATGGGACTTACTTGTGATGTAGAAGGAGATTGGGTCAAACTATGAGGGGACCCTGTGGTGGCGTAAAGCACACTGTTGTTGTTTCTCAGATCGTCGTAAGTAGGGTCACTACAAATAGGCTCCCTACGTTCGCCCAAATTTGGGGGGGGGGAATAGATTAGAGGCAGTGCTAGGGCTAACTATCCTACTGCGCTGCGCGGCAGGGCTAACCACAGGCTTGCCAGACCCCCCCCCCCTTTACTCTTATAATAGGCTGCGTGGGGATTGCCAGTCAGTCAACCACTTCCAAATTATGAAGTGGTTCAAAAAAGTTGCTCACAGGGATTGGGTAAGAGTAACGATGCTAGCCTCCGGAGAAGCCCTCAGGATGATGTTGACAAGGATTTACAGGGTGATAGAAGAAACCCAACGGTACAATGCTGAGCCCCTTACTTCTGACTGGCCAGTTGCCCACTCTATTCATGATGGTACGGACAAGTGCTGAGGATGCAAGGGAAAGAACTACACAATCTCCCGAAAGAGACTTAACAGTGTGACCCACCCACCCTATCCTGCGAGCCATTCTAAATTCGGTAAAGAGCTCATTTGACAACCCAGTTTTCCCGCTTAGATAGTGCAAAGATTTATTACGGGGAGTGGACCAGTGTTCCAACTCCCCTTGTGGCAACAAAGGGACGTTCACCAGGATTATTGTGAGTGGTGTCGCTACTGGAGGAAGATGGAGAGTCTTCGGGCCCATAGCTCCCCCCCGAAACCCTCGGAGATCCTGAGTCCGGGCAAGAAGAGATCCACGGACCTGTCTTTTGTGAAGGCTGGTGATTAGGGTTAGGTGTTAAGATGGCGTCTCTTTGCTTGCCCCGCTGCCAATTCGATAGATATACACCGAGTGACCTGCCTCTTTTTGCAAAAAAGCAGGACCATTAGAAACAATGTTTTTCTAGGCTGGGTTGCAAGCTATCGCCTATGGGGGGCCCTAGGAGTAAGGAGGTCTGGTTCTGTGCACCATTCAGTGGGAGATTGCAAACAGGGACATCTGAGCAACTAGGTAGCACCCTCGTAACGGCTTGGCTGGAAGTTTGTAAAGTTATAGAGGGGTGGTTCATAAGCCTTTCCAGCTTTGCTAGTCTATCCTCAATTTTAATAAGGGTAGATTTTTAAGGGACTCACAACCACTGTGAGAATTTCCTCCAACTTCTACCAAAACTCCCTGGAATGTGGAATTGTAGGGCAGGAAGTAGTCGCATCTACGGAAGATATTGACTCAGAGGTCGTCACATGCAGCCCAGTATTCGTCACTGTTTCCAAGATTGTGCCTTGTTTGTTATTTTGCCTAGTATTACACATGGGCTTTCTTTTTTTCCCCAGGGGTTTAGGCTGAGTTGGTTGGCTGTTTTGGGCTTTTTGGGCCCTAGTAATAATTTTAGGCCTCGCACCCTCCTTAATCATTTTGTGAGAGTCGTGTTGGGGGATACCGATGAATCAATTAAAAGTGGCTCAGATGGAGGGGATATCATAGAAGAAAAACCAACCAGTGAGTTAACTTCTTGAGCAAGCAATGGGGGATGTGAACTAACTGCCATGGGCTCAATTGATAACCTTTGTTCTGTTAACGCTATTTCATGCATTAATGTGGACTCAGCCCGTGACAGAAAAGCATCTGACTGACTGACTGACTGATTTTGCTTGTAAAGCGCGCTATTGCCGAGGCGTCTTGGCGCTGTGTTAGGAATGAGATATCAACTGTGCAGACGTTCGGATGACTTTAGGGAAAGAGCCAGGTTTTAATTTCCTTGCGGAATGCATGTCTACTGGGCAGGCTTCTTATGTGCAGTGGAAGTTTGTTCCAGAGTTTTGACGCCAGAAAAGAGAAGCGCTTTCCTCCACCTCCATCTAGGGCAGGCATCTCCGAGTAGCTTGCGAGCTACTGGAATCTCTCCATGTACCTGTAAGTAGCTCTCCTGAGTGCAGGTTAGTTTACTACATTTGAGCCTTTGCTTGGCTGAATTAATATATGTATACAAAAATTGTAAAGTGTGCATCTGAGACGAAAATGTATATTCAGACCTCATAAGCTTTTTTGAAGAAAAAGGGTTTAATTTCCAAAATATACTTACTGCTGATTTTTATGCGATAATATCAATAATAATTTTCCCCCAGTGCCTCATGATTTATTACCTTGGTGCCAGGGGTCGTAGCTACGGCTGCTGTGATTTGTTCCAAATTGACCACAGTCTTTTTTTACATAACTTCAGTGCATCAGGCACGGTTGTCAGAAGCAATCATTGCTGGCAACTCTGCAATGAGGTGATCCTTGCCAGAAATCTTGCATAGGGTGTCTAACGAGGTAATCTTGTTTTATGTGGTTATTACAACAACACTACTAAAATTAGTAGCTCTGTATGGTTTTCATTGAGCATAAATGGCTCTTATTACAGAAAAGGTTGGAGACTCCTGATCTAGGGTACCCACCACCCCCTTCCCTGTGTGGGACTTTCTCTTGGCCATTGTGGAGAAACCCTAAGATGTAAATATAAATATAAAACCGAGACTGCTATGACTGACAGGTTGTAAGTCCTGTTCACAACGTGGTAGCCACGACAAATTAAAATGCGTCACAAAGTCTCACCAGCTAAGAGCACTTGGGAGTATGTGTCAGTGGGGTGGCCCAGCCCGGCCTCTTATGGCCCCTCACGGGCACAGACGGTCCCGCCCTTGTTCCGGGCTATGTCCTGTGCTGCGGGTGGAGAGCCAGTGCTTCATGCGCGATGTCCACGCCTCTCCCTTACTCACAGCAGCTGTAGGCAGAGGGTTGCAACCTGGGAGTAGTAGTCCGCTCCCAAGTTGGCACCAACAAACTCTGGAGGCAGGTGTAGGTTAACCCTGGGACCTCGTCCCAACATGGAAAGCTCCGCCGATACACAGGACAAGCAGTATCCAGAGGCAACCGGCTCAATGAGACTCCCGTGCCGCGGGGGGGAGAGGCAGCGCTTTATGCGCGATGTCCACGCCTCTCCCTCACTCGAGGCAGCTGTAGGCAGAGGGTTGCACCCTGGGAGTAGTAGTCCGCTCCAAAGGTGGCGCCAACAAAGAGGCAGGTGTAGGTTAACCCTGGGACCTCGTCCCACCAGGAAAAGCTCCGCCGATACACAGGACAAGCAGTATCCACAAGCAACAGGCTCGATGAGACACATTTGGTGGAAGTGACCCCAGTGGTGTTCCAGATGAAGAAGAGACTGAAGATGCATATCTTTAGAAACTAGCCAAGAGAATATCTTTAGAGGCTAGACTATTAGCCATGGAAAACGAGAGAGCTGAGATGGGCCTAGGACCCATCTCTGGTGGCCGCAAAATAATAGATAGGGAGGTAGACTTTATAGACTCCAAAATCCTCAAAGGGAGTGTCCCTAAATATTTTGAGGGTTATGATATCACTAAGTGGTTCATTGTATTTGAGAGAGCCTGTCTTGTTAGACAGGTCTACAGAAAGCTGTGGAGTGCTATCCTGTGAGAAATGTTCTAGCAAAGTGCAGGGAAAGATTGCAGACACTCAATGAGAAAGATGCTACATCCTGTGCCCTCATAAATGGTACCCTGTTTGACGGCTTTGGATTCAGCCCCGAGTAGTGTAGGGTCCGGTTCAGGGAGGCCAAGGAAACCCAAGGCCAATCCTGGGTAGATTTTGTAGTCTACTCAGTGAAAACACTCGGAGGTTGGTTGAATGGTAACAATGTACATGATTGTGAAGTGTTGCATAGTTTGATTATGAAGGAGCACATTTTAAGTAATTGTCACCAAAAGAAACTGCATCAATTCCTGGTAGACCTAGGTCCAATTTCCCCTCAAGAATAGGGGAAGAAGACAAACCACTGGGTCAAGACAAAGGTCACCAAAACTAAGACTGGTGGGGGAGACTAAAAGAAAGAGGCCAAAAAGCCCCCCAAAAGGAAAGAAGGTAACCTAAAAATAACCAAGAGTCTTTTACAGGCCGCCAAAACCCTGCTCAGGAGGGGGGCCCAGAATCTCTACATAGTCTAAGAGTGGGTAGCAGGGGAAGAACTGAGATACCAACAAGGCTTGGTGTCATGATTGAAAAGCACTAGTGAACCGAACTGGAGATCTTAGCTGTAAAAATAAGAAAATGGCTCTAGTCCACCCGCAGTTGCTAACATCCAGATGGGATCCTAGGTGTGGCCTAACCATGTCAAGAGACCCACTGAGGCAACATTAGTCTCTGAGGCAGAGGTAGACTTGGCCAAGATTAATGGATCCAGAATAGAGGTCTTGAGGGCTACTGGGGCTGGTGTCACCATGGTGCCCCAGCAGTTAGTTCACTCAGTTCAGCACCTGATTGGAAGGACCTTTGCATTCACCAATGCTATCAATGTAGCCACAGTCTCATGGCTATGGTCACTTTGGCTCGGGGTAAGTAGTTGGACAAAAAGAAGTAGGTGTGTCCCCAAGTGTCCCTGTAGATTGTTTGCTTGGAAATGATTTGGAGACTTCCCCCTGAGCTGAAGTCAAACTGAGGACCCATGCCAGCATAGTAGGTCTCTCAGGATGGGGTTGTGCTATAGCTAGA